>NC_140708.1:35504166-36990000 GCF_050655825.1 Lonchura striata | reverse complement strand
TACATTTTCATGATTTATATAAATACTTTTGCAGCTGTATTGTATTTTATTTTTATCCTTTGCATTTTATTGGCACAAAACTACTTGTGCATTTGCAGTGCTCCCATGCGTATTTACCTATTTACTCCATGATTATTTATTGAAAGCTATCTCATGCTCAGTTACTTTTCCACTTTCTTTTGCTTTAAACATTAAACAGATGCAGTATATTTTCAAATAATTTAAACACAAATCTTGATGAGTGAATTTGCTCCTTCTGCTGTGTCAGTGGCTTCTTTTTCTTCCCTATTCCTTTTTTCCTGTACTGTACATTTCTATCCATGCTGCAGGATCTCTCATCAATTAGAAAGCCTTGGGATCTCAAAGGAGGCCATGCACTTCCAAATATTTCTATTAGGAAACAAATAAAAATTCTTTATTTCTCTCTTCCTCTCCTTTTCCTCCTTGTTCCTCTCCCCTGTTTCTAGAGGAAGGTCACTTTGCAATTTCAAATCATGCTCCAGATGGGTTAATTTCTCATACCCAATGAGCATGGAATGCTCTTTGGCTCTTCCAGACTGTTAAAAGAGGTTAAAGATGGATGCACTGGATATGTCTCTTCCTGCAGCAAGAATTTTGTCCCAGTGAAAATAAAGGCTGGAACATGCAGAACATTTTAGGGGTTAATTGTAAACTTCCTTTCAGGATAACATAAGTGAATGTTTTGTTCACCCAAGAGTGCCAGTCAGAGATCCTCAGGCAGATCCAGGGGGAGGAAGGCAGCAAGGAGAGGCAGGAGCTGACTGCAGAGGATCAGAATTATCCAGACAATGGGGTGGAAGTGCTACTGGGATGTGTGGTCCCATTTTCAGGGGCAGACCCAGCTCACTCCACCAGCAGCCTCATGCCTTGAGTCGTGGTGACAGCCACAGCTTCTGCCTCGAATCCCATCTGGGTACAAGGACAGGTGACAAAGCAGAATGGCAAAAAGAGGATAAAGGGCATTTTCCATGGCACTGCACAGCAAGAAAACATTCCTGACATATGAAGCCTTGATTATTATGCTAACTTTCCCAAAGAAACAAACCCACCAAAGCCAGTGCTACTGTGCTCTTCCCACTGCTCATTCCTACTCACCTGCTCTGTTCCAAGGTCACCAAGGCAGTGGCAGCCCCAGGAAATCTTCTGGAAGTCCTCAGCTGCAGTCACAATCTTGGAGAGCCCTTCCTAAAATGTCCCAGGGAAGCAAAGATGTGCTGCAAGACAGGCTGAAAGAGGCAGCCTGAAAAGAATCTTTTTTATTTTTACCCACAGCCTCGACTCCAGCTTTGCTGAAGAGAACCCCATCACCAAAAAACCACAACCTTCTTCTTCTTCTTCTTCTTCTTCTTCTTCTTCTTCTTCTTCATCTTCAAAAATGCTTTAAAACTCCAGGGGTGGGGAAATTGCTCACCCTCCTGTAGCTGGCAGCAGATTTGGAGACTTGCTGGCTGTGGGGAGCCTGCAGCTCCTGGGTTTGGTGGCCAGGTCCCCAGGCTCCCAGTGGGAAGCAGGAGCCTTGCTGGTGGGCTGGTGAGCCCATGGGGCACAGAGCCCCTCCACCAGGATCTCCTGTGTCACTTTATGGCCAGCTCAGTCCCAGGCTGGGTGGGGATGGTGACAGAAGGATTTCTGCCTCCTCTCCAACCTGCCATTCAGATCTACTCGACAACTGGCTGCAAGCCATTATTCCCCCAACTGTTGCTGCTTTTTAAACCCTGCAGCTGCTCTGCACCATCCTAACCACCTCTCTGATTGTTCATTAGGGACCTGCAATGCTCTTGGTTCATTCCATTTACACCTGGATTTAACTAACAGCACTTTTGTGCCCCGTCACCTCTTCATTACGGGGCTGAATCGCTTCCTGAGGACCAAACCATGCAGAGTCCTGGGCACCTTCTCTCCCCATCCATTTCACTTAGGCACCTGCTCTCCGTGGGAATTGATGGCCAGCTGGGGCTGGATGAGTCCTGAGCTCAGGTTCTGCACTCAAAATCTTCATTTGCAGCAAACTGTGCTGCCCATGGCTGGGTAGGAGGCAAAGCGATGCGTGCGTGGCCATCGGGGACCGAGGGGCTGATCAAGGATCAATAACCACAATGATCCAGGTAATGCTTTGGAATATTTAATCAGGGGCAGCCATTAAGGTTCTTTTAGGTGTTGCAAAGTCAAAGGCTTGAATCCAAATCAAGTGTTTTAAGGATTGCACAGGTTTGCCCAAGTGATGCCTCCTCCCTCTCTAGCTCAGCTGTCTGCAGAGCCAGCACAGAAACAAAGATCACATGAAACTGAGATGAACTTCTCTCCTCTGACACTTCCTCATCACTTTTAAATAATGCCCAGCTGAGGATAAAATTTATAATTTAGCTGGCATGATAGCCAGGCATTAAATGCTTCCCAAGGAAATTTTGGATTTTATAAAGCATTAAGATCTGCCAGAATTCCTCAGCTGAAATGCTATTAGGCTTTTTGGCTTTATTTCTCGAAGTGATATTCAGAGTTGGAAAGTGAAGGAGAATATTTGCTTCCTGGTAGCCTGAATTCCACCAAGATACAAATCTCTGTCTCTTTGAGAATGATAAAAGAAGTCAGGCAGGGTATTGTATACCATCCTGCATTAAGAAAAACTCAAAGGTTTAAGGCCATCTGTATTTAGATCCAAGGACAGATGAGACATTTAACTTTTAGTAGCACTCAGTTATACACCTGACATAGAGAAATGGCTGCAATCCTTTTTATCAGGCTGGAGAATAGGCATTAAATGACAAAATATTAGTCAGGCCATAGATCCCCGAAATGTATAAGTTCTGCAGCAGCTTCATTAAATCTGTTTTTTATCAGAGAGGAGAGAAGGGTCTGGTACAACATTGCCAGCGTTTGAGGCATGGGGCTTTTAGAGATACTTCATCCATCTGTCTATTTTCATATTTATTGTTTTACCAATCACTTTATTCATCCATCTGTTCATCTGTGTAAACCCATTCTTTAAAATTTTAATTTTTATTTATGGACTGACCTTAATAAACTCCCCTCAAGTACCGCGTGTTTATCACTGTCACGGATGAAAACGTTATTAATGACAGGAGGGGAGGACGAGCGCCCTTTAAATTCCTTTTCAGCTGACTGGGCTGCAGCCACTCAGCTGGGAGGGGGTGGCTGGATCGATAAGGTCGGAGTTCAGGCACTGCTCCCGTCTCCTCCATCATCCCCATCCCTGCCAGCTGACCATGCCTGCAGGTGGAGCGGGGCCACCTCAGTGCCAAAGGCTTTCCTGCCCCGTAGGAAAAGCTGGGGGCAGCCTGGGATGGGGATTTTGGGAACACGGGGGTGTCAAGGCAAGGGAGCAGCTCCGGGTGTTTCCAGGCTGGGGGGTTCAGCTCCTTAGGGAAATTCTGGTGGAGCATAAATTAAGGATGCGGCGCTTGTTAAACGCTTGTTAAAGGAAGGGGAGGTGAGTTGCTTTGCAGTCACCAGGGCTGTTGGAACTCAAAATGTCTCTCAGACATTTTTAGAGGGTCCAGGCCTTGGTCAGAAGCATTTTAGACCCTGGCAGGCAGCTGGAAACAGCTGTGATTTTGAGTTTGAGCCATGGAATTAGTTACCAACTTTGCAGGTGGAACAAGCAGTCACAAAGGGTTAGATAGTATAGTAAAAGTAGTTACAAAGTAGAGGGAAAATTTTTTAGTATTGTACAGGGGGGTTTTAGCACCTGTACAGGGGGGTTTTTACTTTGTACATGGGGGTCAGAAGTTCTAAGGTGGAGGAAAGTGGGCTGATCCTGTTCTTCCTCCTTCTTCTTCCTTGCCTCCATGTTCTTGGTGATGCTGGCACTCATGGATTGGTTTAGAGTAGAAAAGCACTTTGTAATATAGGTAGTAGGTATTGGGGAAAAACTGTAAACATGTAATACATAATATATCATATAAACGATAGCAGCAGCCCTGGGTGAGGAGAGAAGAAGCAGTCGGGCTCAGAGAGGATGTCAGGGTGTGTGTGTGCCTCTGCCTGAGCTGTGAGCAAACCACAGCAGCCCCAGAAGAAAATCTTTTAGATAACTCACAATAAACTGCCTTGAGACCGAACAACAAGAGGCTGCGGAGTTTTTCATTGGAAGCTTGGGTTGGAGGAGAGATTTTTCCACCACATGAGACCCTGAACCAAGCCTGGGGTTCTCACACACGGCTGCACTTCCAACCCAGCCACTCCAACTGCTTTAATTTCCTCTGCTCACCACAGCAGGGTCACCTGCAGCAGCCAGGGCTCCCACAGCACACCTGGCTTGGGCAGCAAGCCACGTGCTCCTCTTCCCATTCAGGAGCTGCTGCTTGTTACCACGGACCATGCCCATCCCTAATTTCCCCCAGCAATTTGGGGGATAATTACATGGAAGGTGCTGAGAGTGCCTCGAGTGCCTCGAAATGACGCACCCCGGGATGAAGAGCGTTCCAAATTTATGACAGGCAATAGTCACGAGCTGGCTATAAATGCTTCACGGGTTCGCTTAGTTGACATAAAGCCTAACCTTGCCACAAAAATACATTTTTATTCCGCTGGCTTAAAGCAGGTTTGACAAATACTCTCCAGGATAAGTCAAGCCTCGCGTTTTATCTTTGCTTGGCCCAGGCGCCGGCTGCGACAGAGTTTTGTCATGAAAGATGGAGCTCCGAGGCTGGGGACATTCCCCTCATGGCTTCATCTCACCTCCCAGCTCATTAGAAACCTTGGGTTCCTGCCTAGCATTTTATTTTGACATCAGAGGTGTAAATCAAGGCATAAACATATTTAAACTAATGTTGTTGAAAATCCGTAATTCTGACAGCGAAATGAGCGGCGAAAAGTGCATATAATATTTGGTGACATGTAATTTTAACTTCATCCCGTCCCTTTGCTTTTGAGACATTGTTACCTGCAGGATAAGGCAATAAAATAAGGATGTACAAGAATGTGTCAAATGTAGGGCTTCCCTAAATTACACTCTCAGGCACAGATTAATACATTTAATACATTCCAGTCATGAGTGAAGTACTTATAGCAGAACAACTGCTCCTTCAGTGATATCATTCACTGGAATGAACTACAGCTAACAGTGACAAGCTGGAAAAATGCCCCCACTTTTCAAACTGTACAAATGGCATTTGGACACAGTAACTCAAAACTGGACACTTCATTTCAAGTTTAAAGCTAGTGGTCCAGTCAAAAGCTATTACTCCATCTTCTTTATTTGTAGTCCATGCTTTTGTGCTCTTTAAGAATCAAATAAATACTGGTGTAATGGTTAGCAACTGCCAGTTCAACGAAAAATACTGCTAAATTCGCCAATAAGTCTTTTTTCTACACACACAAATTTATGACATAAGAACTGAACCCATTCCTGCTACAATGTCTGGATAGTTTTTTAATGTAGAGGGAGACTCACTTTAGTGATAAGAGTTTAAAGCTCAACTCCTTTTTCCTTCTCTCTGGATCATACATCTGGGTGGAGAAGAGCCTGAGACAAATGGCCCCTGTGTGCCAGCTGAGGTGCACTGAGCTGGCCTGGGCTCAGCTCCAGCACAGCTGAGGAAAGAGCTGCCCCTGGTGATGCCTCAGGTTTGGCTTTTCTATTTTTCAGATTCTCTGCTGCTTTAGTGTGTGGGTCTGGGTTCCATATCAGGGGATGGTGAGAGACAAAACAATTCCTGCTCCAGCTGGGCACCAAGGACAAATGATCCAAACCTCAGCCCAGGAGCACAAACACCGTGGGCTGGAGAGAGAAAATCCAGCAGGGTGTGACTGCCTGGGCTGGAGCTGGAATGGGACAATGAACTCCAAGGTGCCAATGGAGCAGAACTGATCCCAGGGAGAGCCCCGGGAGCGCTCGTGCATTTTGGGACCATTTTGGGTCATTTGGGTGCAGCCCTGGCTGGGCTCTGCTGCTGCCCAAGGTGGGTCCCTTGAGGCCTTTTAACAAACCCCTGCTTTATTCTTTAGCTCTGTCCAGCCTCTGCTCTAGGGCAGCCTTCATAAGCCATCAGTGGCTCTGCTCTGACTCTTTCCCTTTTGCATTCCCACTGGGATTATTTGAAAGCAAAGAGATTATTTGCTCTGGGATTATTTAAATGCGGATGCAAGTTCTGCCCCTGCTCTGCGTTATTTTAAGAACTGGATGGAGAAGAGGACTGAGGTGGGTAAAACCTCACTAAAGCCTCTCCTTTTCAGTTCTTTCTCATCCTCTTTGGTCCACTATTTACTCTTTCCCACCACTGGCTAATAATAATGAAATCCCAATTTGTGACCAGCACAAGTGTCCTGCCACTGTGCCAAGGGAGGAGCAGCACTTCCCTCTGTCAGAGGAGAACTCCCTGCAGGAACCAGAGCTGGGGCTGGTTCCTTTCCATTCACTGCAGCACCACGTGCAGGCTTCAGGGCTGGAGTTTTTAGTTTTTGGTTGATTTACCCATACAAAAGAAGCAATCCTCCAGAGCAATCAGGTGCATCACACCCCCAGAGAAATCTGCTGTGTCCCCATGCATCCCCTGCACCAGGGGCTATGGGGGGGTTTGTCAATTAATGTTTATTCCAGACAATAGCTGTGCTAAAAAAATACATTATTAGGTGCTACATCACACCTAGAAAAACACAGATATGTGGTTTACACCAGGAATTGTGCTAAACTTCTGCACTTGGCTGATGTGAGACCCAAACAGGGACAGTGTGACAAAGGGATAGATATTCCAAGTGCCACTAGGATGTTGTCAAGCTCCCCAGGCAGCTGTTTTTGCAGAGTGTTGAGCAAATGCTACATGAAAACAAGAGATGAACAATGGATTTGTCTCTAAAAGGAGAAAACTCACACCCTGACATTTTCCCAGAAAAGTACACAAAGGTGCTGCCCCAGCCTCATGAGATGGCTTTCAAATTGTTTGAGGGGAGACAAGGAAATAAACCGCAAGTTATTCTGGATTTGGTGAATACATTGGTTTTGTTGTCCAGCTTCCTTGGGTAGTAATTATAGGCTTGCTCTGTTTTGTCTCAGATATTTGCAGCCAGAAGCCTCAAAACCATGGGGCTGTTCTCATGGATTTTCCCCAGCAGTGCAGCCTCTGTGGTGTCCCATCATCACAAGACCCACAGCATGTGGAACACACAAGGAAAACTGTCTGGAAGCAGCAATTATTTTAATTTCTAAGAAATGTCTTACATTTTCTTTAATTCAGTTTCTTAAAGATGGTGAAGAAGGATTTTATATTCCAAGTAATTTCATTTGGTGTCATCATTACATCTTGATTAATTCTATCCACATTTAAAATTAGGAGGGGTTTTGGTTTTGATTTTTTTTTTTCTGATCTGCAGGGTAGATATTGAAGATTTTATATGACTACAAGTAATGTGAACTGGGAAGAACTGTGATGACCTGCAAACAAAGCAGGCTTTGGGACTGAGAGGGATAAATGACAGGTGTGACAGGGGCAGGATTGTCCCTGGGATCTCTGCAGGGACATTTTGAGGACACAAAGACTCTGGCAGCTCTTGTGCAGAGAAAAGAGGCTGCTGTTACACGCACCTCTGCCACCTCACTTTGCCACTGCTGCCACCAAAACCACCATGCCTGCTGTTATTTTCTTCTAAGACAGAAGCTCACCAAATTTCCTTAAAAATAATCTAGACCCTGGTTTGTATTAGCTCACACCCAATCCTAACACAGCTTGTAAGCACCTTGGAGCAGAATTCTTTATTTCTTTTTTTGGCTTTTACCCACCTGACTGTGGCTCATATGCATCCTGTACCACAGCTAGGGATCCTGGATCAATACAAGTAGGAATGAAAAATAACACTGTGTTCTAAACTGCTGTGACTAATTCCTTGGATTAGAAATACCAAAAAACAATTCAATCCATATTGCAGGATTTTATCCGAGGCCAAGTACTAATTCAAAATTTTACTCGTTTTTCCAGGAATGATGGCAAAATATATCTCCAAATCTGGTTTAGACTCATTAAACCCTGTCGACAAAATGATTTGTTTTGAGAATTAAATGAAAGCCTTTTCAGAAGAACTCTCCTCAAATGGAAACAAGGAAATCAGCCCTCAAATGTGTCATCCTTGGAAAACCCAACAGGACATTGGTTCTCCTGCTGCAGTGCCCGTGCAGAACACGGAGCACAGAGTAAACTGACAAAATAATTGGATTATACATGCACAATTCAGACTTTCAGTTACTGGCTGCTTTCTTGCTCCTGGTTTCCACAGAAAAGTCAGGTTTTTGTTCCTTAAGTCCTTGTACTGCTTATTTACATATGAAAAGGTAAGTTTATAAAAGAGCTTTCCTATTTTACTCCACCTAATAGTTAATAATTTAAATCTGTAGCCATTATCATCATATAGATTGACACAAATGGCATATGGATCATTCTGGGGATGAGGGTTAGTTTCTTTTAAGAGAGAATTGTTTTAGTTTTTGCAGGAAATTAATCAGGGGAATGGGCTTTGTGGAGCATGGAGCAAATCTAATCTGTTCTTTGTTCAAATTTGCCTTGCTCCAATTCCTAGCAATTGTAGACAACATGCTCTTTTGTTCAGGAGCCACTTGTTACATGCATAATTAGAGACTGCAGTAGCTGTGTTTAAAGAAAAACTGTTTTCCAATGTAATGTGTGATCTTGATAATAGTATTTTCATCAAAGGTAGCAATTACATTCATTAAGCTGGGACTGGCAAGGCAGCAAGGAAATTAAGTGGAAGGTGAATAAAAAGCTCCCCGTTTCTTTTTAAAATCTCAGCCTCTTTATAAGTTGAAATGCACCACGTTGAGCTGCAAACTGGAAAATACATACTGAATATAAGGGGGGAAAAAAGAAAGAAAGAAAGGAAAAAATAAAGTCCTCCTTAACCTTTCTGAATAATGATCCAGAAGATATCCTAGGGACACCTACTATAGATGCACTTTTCAAATTAAAGGGCTTTATTCTACATTAATTTCTTATGCAAGTTTTAAACGAGCTCAACATATGATTCAGGTCTTTAAAGGCTCCAGGGCTCTCTAGGATTAATTCACTGTTCTTTTCACACATGAATTAATTGTTTTGTGTTCTCAAAAACAGCAAACAGCACATAAATCAACCAGTTTGGAAAAGGCACAAGGCTGGTGCCTTTTGCAAATCACTGAAGTTTACTCTTTACACTCCATTATTGTAATATGCAACTTTTAAAGGAAAAGCTGGGAAAGTAGCACATATGTTCTTAATTCTAAGTGGATTTCTTAAATGCATAACTCATTCAGTGATCTGATTCCTTGAAGGACCAGAGTGGTGCAGCACTGAAAAGCTGTTCTTCCAGCATGTTAGTTGTATTTTTACCAATTAATAAATCAATTATCCATCACTAATATACTTGCAGCCATTCCCACATAAAAAAAGCTAGTTGTGAGGGGTTTTTTTTTACCTTCTTTTTGCCTTAAGCTTTGGAAGAGTGAAATTTGCAGATGGAAAAATGTGAAAATCTAAAGATGTGCAGAGCAGAGCCCCATGTGGGGCCGTGCCCAGCCCATGGGCTCCCCCAGGAACTCCTGCTGAGCACACACACACAGCAAGCTCATTTTTAACCCCCAAAATCCAATCCTGATTTTATCTCAGGTACTCTCCCAAGCTAAGTGGTGGAAATGTCTGTCCTCTCACAGCTTTGCCCTGTGCTGACAGCAAAGGCAGGGCACCACTGCTGCTTCAGATGGGGCTGAGGCACGATTTTGCAGGAAAATCCCTCAATTCAGGGTCTCAGCCAGCACCAAGCAAAGCAGGTGGCACCTGCAGCAAGGGGGACAATTTAATTTACCAGCACTCCCAGCAGGGCAGGTACTGAGGAGGGTGGTGGCAGGAGCTGTGCTCCCTCCTCAGCAGGGATGTCCCAGCCCACTCCCAGCTCAAAGAGAGAAAACTGCAGCCAGAACCAGCTGCCCATGACTCCAAAAATAACTGCCTGTCCCTCTGCCCTTCCCAGAAATAGAATCTGAAACCACAGCATCTTGGCCAAATTGGAATTTGTATAGTTCTGCGAAGCATTTCCTTCAGTTAGGAGTGATTTAATTATTCTTCACTTCCTCTTCTAGAAATCATTCCTGGATAATGAGGTTAGCATAGAGCAGATATGTTTCAGTCAAGGAGTAGATGTAATTTAGTGCCAGAAGGCTTTTACAGTTGGGGAAAAGAAAAGAAAAAAAAAAAAAAAAAGGGTTTTGGACACTTCTAAATAGAAGCAGCAGGATAGAGAAGGTCTGCTATTAAATTAGAACAGTCTGAGACACCAGACCATGGGGTGCTTTAACCCAGTGCTGTGTCAGCCCCTGAAGAATCAGAGCACAACCAGCAGCCCAGATTCTTACACAAGGGTAATGAGGCACATTTTAAATAATTATTAAATAATGGCAAGCTGCATTACTGCCAGAGAATTGTTTATCTCTGCAAATTGGATCACTGAAGTCAAAGTACAGTAGAGCTAAAATTCTTTCAGCATTAAATGGAAGATCTGTTGCTGCACCTTCCTTTGGTCCTTGGGAGCTGCATGGCACTTAAATGTATTTTATGACAAATATTCTGCTGAATCCAGCTTTTATTATTCAAACAACAGTCAAAATAATCTGCTTTATCAATCAAATGAAGGCACTGCTGCAATTAAACCCAGAAAATTATTTTTCTTCTAAAGCCTGGTTGGACAGATATTGAAAGGATCAACTCTATCTTCAGCAGCTCCATTGACCAAACAAGTTCTTAATTATACTTCCAGAACTTTAACGTTTATTTTTTTAATTATTCCTGGATTATTTTTATGGCAGTTTAGCAAATTTCTTCTAAATAAAACTAAAAAGTGTCCAGAGAAGCTAATGTCAAACATGTAATTATCATGTCTTTGGGAATGATCTGAACAAAAGCAGAAAACCTCAGCAACACAATTAAAACCTGCTCTGTTTGTACTGAAAATTTTGCATTTAATTTGCATACTTAGGATGCAAATTAGGAAATAGAAGAATTGTAGAGGGTGTCCTTGAAAACAATTCAGGCCAAAAACATCCAAGACTCTTGTGGGAAATTTAAATGTGATGAGAAGGATGATCAGAAAATGATTCTGTTCAGCTGAGGGCTGGGTCATTGCCTGGGACTTGGCTGACTGTCCCTGACTGAAGGATGCAAACAGCCCCTCTTCAGCCTCACTAAAAAGGAGTCACTAAAAACTTGACTTTTTTTTAGTTTATCTGAGTCCTCCAGTGTTAGCAGCTCTGCAGTTACTGAGAGAGAGAGAATAGCTTCAGAAAGATGTAAATCCAAATGATCTTGAAAGACAAAATATATAAAATGCTATTACTGTCTAGTGAGACTGCACATATTTTTGATTTATATTTCTAAATATTTCACCAGAAAAAAATGTTACAGTGTACACTGCATGTTCCTTTGAACAATAAACAAGCTATTAGGGAATACACTGGTAATTTCTAGTTAGCCTGAATACATTCTGGGGCTGAGGAAAAGCATTTCTTCAGCTTTTGTGTATCCAGTATCAGCTCAGGGAAGTCAGACAGCTGCTTTCAAAACAGAGTGGGCTTCCAATTGAGCTTAGCCTGGTAGAAGAACTTGAAATGTGTCTCTCACCAAAAGATTTTCAAGTGGAAATGCAATAACATGTTAATTAGAAAAGTCTTTACATAGCAAAAGGCTCCCAAAGAACAATAACTCTGTAGTTCATGCAAGCCTTTTCTAACACAATCTTTACGTGGGGAAAAGAAAATATGAGAGAAAGAACAACAACATAGAAAAGATTATATTAAATGTTGTGTTTGAGTATTTCCCAAGTAGTGATTAAACCTTTCTGTGGAAATCTGCCTTGATCACCAACCAGAACAGAACTAGAGAAACCTGACATGGCACAGTCATTCTCTCCTGGTACAAACCCTGCAAGATCTGGTAACAATTTTAAATGATGGATTATTAGAGAACCATGAATTGATACACAAGATTAGCATTGTATCAAGTCAAAACCAAAATCCAGGCACTTTTAAATATATTCTTAATACAGATCTTTTCTTCTAACCAGGGAAGCTCACATGCAGCATTTGCTACTGAGGTTGCTGTTCCAGGACAACAGACTGGATGGACTAAGGGCATAAAAAGGGAAAAGTCACTAGTAAGATACATCTTGAGCATAGAAAGCAGTTTAAATTCTCAGAGAGCCTCCCAGCATTGCCCACACCAGCTCTGCAGCCTGTGCCCACAGTGCCCAATGTAGAATTGCCATTTATGACCACCCAAAAATACCTGTCCCAAAGCAGAACAAGGGCTGGGGAGCACAGGCAGCTCTAAACAGCTCCTGGAGAACAGCAGAGCACTTCTCTTTCCTAACCAAACATCTGAGTTCAGAGCAATGGAATTGAGGGGAGGAAATAATGCCAGGTTGGACAGGACTTGGATAGTGGAAGGTGTCCCTGCCCATGGCAGGGGTGGGATTTAAGGACCCTTCCAACCCAAACCATTCTGTGACTCTCTGCAGAATCAGTGGCCAGGGTAGCCAATGCTCTGCACACAGGTACCTGTCCTCTTAAAACAGCAAGGAAAGTTACTCATGGGCTGTAATTGATTTCTGCACATACTCCTCCACAGAACTATGCATACAAATACAATACATTATTTATTTATTTCAAAACTGAGTACAAAATACAGCATACATAACAAAGACAAGAAATATTTACAATTGTAACATTAGTTAAAGGCTTGACCTTGCTTTATTGAGAACAAAAAGCTCATCAGCTACTGTTGAATTGCTGCTGAGGATGTTCAGCTTGTTTCCTGGGCTCAGGCATCCCATATCAGACTGTGAGGAATCACATTAATCTCATTTTCCCCTGGTTATTTTTTCAAATGGATACCTGACACAGTTGTACACAAAGAGAGTATTTTTACATAATCCTGGATATCCAGCCCTTAACAGTCCTTCAAAGAGCTCTGCACTTTCCTCCACAAAGGGTTTGCTTCTGGCACTGTATTGGATCAGTTAAGTATTGCCAGTCCTCAGTCTCACACAAAACTGCAGATGCCAAGCTGAGAGTGTCTCAAGCCAGGAGATCACAGCAAAAACCAAACCCTGCTTTCTGTGAGCAAAGCACATTAAACCTCAGCAGCCAAGGGCTGCCTCACCTTGCCACAACTCAGCAGTAGCCCCAGCATTTTGCAGTGTGGTAATGATTGTTTATATTAGGATTGTTTATATTTTCATATATTATGATTTACAGATAGACTGTGTTGAGCAAAATAACTGTAGTCAAATATTGTGGTGTCTGTAGTGTTAATTCTAGTTTTGATTCTAATCTGAGTTTCCCCAGCTGTTTCAATTCAGCTGAAAGAAAGCCTGCAAGCAAATCTGAAATGTATTAATAAAGATAATGATTAATAATATTGCTAGAAGAAAATTTCAGAAACCATCTAGTCTACCTTCCTACTTTTGTATTTTTGTAAATCTCAAAGCTCTTGATCAAACTGATATGGGAGGGGCATTTTTTATTGGCATAAGGATAATCACCACAATAATTCTTTGCCCATTAACAGGCAAAGCATGTACATAGAAGGATTAATTCACTAAAGCAGTTACTTCCCTTTGAAGTCAGAGAACTTTTTAATAGTGCTTTTCATCCTTGCTTGTTTCTTTGTCTAAGGCACTGCTTGTTTTACAAATCCCACTTGTTAAGTGTCACTTGCCCTGGTTTTGCTAGGAAATCCTCTGGGAGTCTCAGCCTGTAATGTTCTAAGCTCCACTCAGAGTGAATCATCAGTGAAAGGCAAGCTTTAAAAAGGAGATTCCTCTAAGTCCGCCAAAGCCAGAAAACCAATCCTTCCCTCCCCAAAACACTTGAAACAGATTGCCAATTACAGCAATTAGGATGATTTTTCATATATTAAGCTTCCTGTCTCTTGATTATTAGTTAATTAGCTCTCCAGCACTGAAGAGGTTTCTGCTGTAAATAAAATGTCTAATTTTAGAGTAAACACAGACAAATAAAAAAAAAGCAAATACTTCCCAACCCCCTACCCATTTTTCTCTCTTAAAAAAGGGGAAAACTGTGCTGGAGAACCACTACCTTCCAGGAGCAAGGAATTCTAGGCTGCAAATTAACAGTGCCTCCCTTTAAAGTTTGTAAAATGCATTGAATGTGGAAAGGCCACTGTGAGGTAGAATCACAGCACTCCCATTACCCAGCTTATATCTGTCCTTTTGCAGAACTACTAGAGCTTTTTAAACCCCATTTCAGAAAGATTTCAACTCAACCTTTTATGAAAGGAGAACTATAAATAGGCTCTTAGATTAAAACCCTTAACAGCTGAGAAGGCTGGAAAGGGAGGTGGATATTATCCACCTTTCAGGAGTACAAATTGGGGCTGCAAGGGCTTAATTACAAAGATATCCTTAAGAACACACTGAGGGCTGCTATAAAAATGACTCCAATTACAGCAGCTCCACAGACATCACTCCACCTGGGAGAGAGGAAACCACCACTTCCCTCTCTTTGCACCCCGTGCTAATGCAGGCAGCACACCCCAACTGCAGCTCCACTCCCCACAGCAGCTCTGCTGCTCCTGCAGAGTCTCTTCTCCCAGGTGGAATAACAGCAATGCCAGGGATTTGGATTCCTTTGTTTTCACTCTGAAATCCCCAAGTGGAGATGAACTGCTGGCATGACCTAAGGGGCTAAATCCAGTGCTTGGCAGTGTCTCAGGCAGGAAGAAGTTTGGATTTGAATGTGGAATTCATGATTTCAGATGAATCACTCCCTCTCCTGAAGTGGGGAATTCATGGTTTTCCCTATGATTTCACTGTGATGGTGTATTCTTATTTATGATGTCATCATGCCTTCTGTAATTACAAATAAATTTACAATCGGTGTTCAGGGAAATAATTTTTATACAGTATCAAGAAAGTCTTTATGGTTTCAGTACTCCTGTGCTAAGAATTTTGCAATTGTGCTCAACTGGATATTTGAAGTTCCTTCATATATTGTACCTGAAATCAGAAGAAAACAAGTTAGTAGACTCCAAACTCACAGTGAGTTTATGAAGAGAGACCAAAATATCATCCTAAAGTCCAGTGAGAACCTTTAAAATTACGAAATGAAGCTTTACTGTGCAAGTAGTAGCACAGAATTGTAATTACTTATATAATATTATAAACGTTCCTATTTTATTATCTGTAACAATGAAAACACTTTTCTGGCTGGCAACACATAATAATGCAAAGACATTTTCCTGAAAAGAAAGTCTTAAATAGCCAACAAAAATGAAGAAGTTCTAAATGCTATTATAATAAAAGCAAAAGGGTAATATTGTTAGAAATATCAAACTGTTGTGTCCAAGGATTATCCTGATAAACAAGAAAGCTTTGAAAAGAAAACTCCACATGGATTCAAATCTTAAAGCAAATGAAGTTATTTTCAATTCTTGTTTTTTAACAGAAATTTTCTTAATAAAATGGGACACAGCGTTTGTGTCTGTATTTTGTTGGTATTTAATAAAATATTTTAACTAGCCTTGCAGGTACATACATTTATTTATACCTAAAGTTTTATATCTGAGCCTTTGAATTAGTGTTGATACAGTTTTAAGGAAAAATACCCTGAGGAAAAAAGCCAGCCCTTCTTCCTCAAACTTTAATAGCACCAAAGCTACAAGAGACACTTGGTAAGAAAGTGGCACTCACCTATCTTGCAGTCACGGTAGTACTTTTCTATTGGGTAATTTTTGGTGAATCCAACACCTCCCATCCATTCAATACATTTACTGGTTGTCAGTGTTGCAACCTATGAAGAGAGTTTCAGAGTTACAGGACTCAAGTTCAGACAGTAACAGTAAAACTTATACTTTGTACCTAATTAATAACAAAACAGGGAATAAAGCAGCGACTGCAACAGGAGGGAAGAAGGATGGGTATTTTGGTATTCATCTTCAGCAAGCCATTTTAGGATAAAAGCAACATAAACCAGAGGATATCAGGACTTCACTAATTGTTACAGCAATAGTTTCTACGCTGTTCTGTGCAAAAGACCAGCAGTGGTATGCAAGACAGCAATTGCAAAGAGGGAAAAATCATCCAGTTTTGAGTCATTCACAGATGTGACCAGCAGAGGTGAAATGGTCACAAATTAACTCTTTACAGTGTCACTTCTCATGCCACAATAAGATTTATGAGAAAATTAAATCTTTCTTGAAAAGTGAAAGTGTTAATTCACTTTCTTCTTTTAGTGTTGTTGGTTGGTTTAAAAAATTTTATATAGGGGCATGAGCAGCTTATTTTTTGGTGACTTACTTCAGATTCTGTGCATGAACTGAGAAACACAGAATGGTTTGGGTTGGAGTGGATCTTAAAACTCATCTCATTCCAACTCTCCTGCCATGGGCAGGGACACCTTCCACTAGCCCAGGTTGCCCCAAGTCCCACCCGATGTGGCCTCAAACACCTCCAGGGATTCAGAGATTTTACAGCAATGATGAATTACGAGTTCACACTGTAACAGAAGGAGCTTCAGCAGCAGTGGGATGAAGGCCTGGAGTGAGGGAGCTCAGGTACCTCAGCAGTGAAGTACTTGGCCATGCTGGCCTCCTTGATGGCCGGCCTGCCCGCCTCCGCCAGCCGCGCCGCGTTGTAGGTCAGCAGCCTGGCTGCCTCCAGCTGCGTGGCCACCTGGGCAATCTGGTGCTGCATGCCCTGCAACAGCACCACAGCACTCAGACACGGCCACAGCAACAACCACAGAGTGCACCTGCACTCCGAAATAAAATATGAGATCCAGGTGGGAAGTAATTCCAAGTTCCTTCTGTGTTTATCGACAGAGGTTGGGAAAACTCCTGGGCCACTGAAGTGCTCTTAGGAAGTGCAGTCCTATTTTCCCCTTCCTGTTCTTGGATTTAGGAGCACTGGGGTTCCTTCTGCCTGACTGTCTAGACAGAGGTTACCTATTTAAACCCAGGAGTAGAAAGGATAATTTTATCCCTATCTTAGCATCCTCCTCGGGGTTACAAAGGCATGAGGAAGTCAGAGCTGTGTTTTCATTCTGCAGCTGTTCATTGAGACAAAACCAGGTCTGGTTCCCTAATGAGCTTAGCAAAGGAAGACTTGTAAACAAATATTTCTTAAATAAAAGTGGAAAACTAGGAAGGTGACAACGCCTTTCCTTGTCCAAGAGGCACAACACAAAATTTAGAAGCAGCTTAAAGGTACAGAGGCCATGACTGAGGAATGGCTTCAAAGGGAAGGAAAGAGGTGATGGAGCTCACATCTGAACAGTATTACAGAAGAATGGGTTTATTTAAGAACACCCAAATATTATGATCATTGAAAATGAACATTTAGTAGTCTAAAACACAATGAAATCTTTCATCTTATTAGAACATTAACACCGTTCTCTCAGATCTGCAGAAATATATAGGCAGGTCAAAATACCAAAATGATTTGGCAATTATAAATTCCATTTCCTATTCCAAAGACGTAGTTCCAATCATTTCCTAGGTATCTATGAGTGCTTCCTAAAATTTGCATAAATTATGAGTAGTGCTAATGTTCCTTCTCTTTAGCTGAGATGTAGGTTTCTTTTAACAAGAAAATTACCAGAGTAATTACAATTATGTATCTTCCTTATTAAACTATACATCATTTTTGCAACAAAGAGTCTTTTTCGCTGTAAGAAACAGATATTATAATGAAAACTAAATGTCTTTGTACAGCACAGGAAATCTAATAATTCAATCAGTTTTCCTCATCTTTTTATCATTTCTAGTGTCTCCAGAAAAAGCCTTCCCCTACACCTCATGAAAGGGTATAAAAACTGGAGCACATTCAGCATAGTGTGACATTAAAATCAGAAGGGAGGTCCATGTGTATTATTTTCAAAGAATGTCAATAAGATAACAAGCAAAAGGACTATGTCAATAATATTTTTAAGTTTTATATTATTTGTGTGGCACTTGCTGAATTTTACATGGCAGATAAACATTCATCCAGAATTTTTTTTTTTAAAAATTCTTCTCAAATATTGAGGAGGAGAAACAAGATGTGAAGTGGAACATAAATCATGCAAATCATAATATTAATTTTAGTGTGGTCACTATTCTTTCTTGGAGGAAACATTAACAAGTACCTGGAAATCAAACACACTTTTTCCAAACTGGACTCTCTCCTTTGTGTAGGGAACTGTACGGTCAAAACACCCCTGGGCCAGTCCTAACATCTGTAAGGAAAAATAAGAATATGATTTAAAAAAATTGATTCATTGAATGCACCTAAGGGAGATGATAATAATTGGCCATCTTCTGGTCAGGCAGGTTGGTATCCAGGAGAAAAGTTGTTTTCTTTCTACCTAGATATTGCTAAAACGTGTATACAGAATCCTAGGAGCCAGAATTTTACAGTTATCACACAAACTGAGGTGAGTTATAAGAAAGAAAAGTTTGAGGAACAAATCTATTACATGCTCATGTTTTACCATAGATAAGTATTTATGAAAACACTACCACTCATTTTTTGAACAAAACTTATGGGTCAATTGTAATTGCAAAACTATTGTTTTTTTGGAAAATTCGTAATTGCATAAGAAAATTACTGTAAACTGAAGGTCTATAGATCTACATTACCCTATAAAGGAAAAATAATCTGAATGATTAACCAAAACTAATTCCATAAGCAAAATAATTTCTCATTTTCTAGAGGACAGCAGATTGAATTGCCAGAATTAACAATTTATTTCAGAAGTTAGAAACTTAGCTGAGTGGAAAGAGAGATAACATTTCTTGCACTACCTTCCAACTCTGCAGAACAATTGTAGAAGAATTTAGATCAATTTTGTCTTTCCACAAAGGCAGAAGCAGTAAAGTGTCACATCAGACAGCTTAGAAAACTACCTTTAATGATGTATAACAGAAAAAAAAAAGATACATAGGAAAACACTAAAAGAAAATAATGCAATCTGCTGCTAATCACCCCCATTATCAGATTTGTCATCTCCTTATATAAATTATAAGAACAAAGTACATCAACTTCAGCACCTGTAATAATATTGCAGCTGCCTTGCATTAAAACCATCTGAAACTGTTTTCAAAGCCACAATTACATTTTATAAGATCTTCATTATCTTTTAAAACTATTACTACTGCAAAACTAAACTCAATACCACAGGGCTTTAGAGCTGCTGTTCTTGTCAAGTCCATTTCTCTTAATTTGAAGGTGCCAAGAAGGCAGTAATTAAGATATAACAACTACCTGACCTTAACTTTTAATTAAGGTGTAACTTGGAGTAATTAAGACTAAAATCCAGACCATGTATTTTACTGCCAGAGCCTTTATATTATTTATATCTCTGGGAGCAATAGGGCCCACAGCCCTTTTTTAAATGCCATATCAGACAAAGTTTAATCAGAGGTAATCTTTAGAAATTATGGAAAAACCAGCCCAATTATTAGCATAGTGTATTGCCATGTGGAAAATCTCAATTTCATGAAGAGGATTTCTTCTGGTCTGTCTGCAAACCAGGGCAAAAGATAGAGGAGATTGGTAGTACAGAAATATTGAACAACAAAGTATAAACAAAGAAAAGATTACTTTCAAAAGTAAAGTAAAAATATAAAAACTTATCACAAGTAATTTTCTTCTGGGGCTGAACCTGATTTCCACTGAGATCAGCAGCAGTCTGAAATCCAAACTGACTTCACAGTAAAATACAACATTTTGAAGTAACTCCAAGGTCAGTAAATACTTTCCCCTAAGATGCAATTTTCAAACACAATAATGAACTGGAACACTTCTGCTAAAGAAAATTACATTTATTTTTAAAATAAGTTGACTTTTAAAAATAAGTTGTTGGGAAAACATCAGTTTGCACTAGGTTACATTTGCCAGCCCTTTGCAATCCCAGCTGGAAGTATTAATATTATACATTTCAGTGTGCTAAATTTTCCAAAGTTAGCTTTCTTTGTAAAATAAATTTGCACAGTGGAAGACAAGAATGTGGAAAAACTCAGTAGCAATAAATTAACGACCAAAGACACGCTAATTCTCATGTAATGTTTTTGAAGTCCATTGCTTATGTCACCACAGGAGAATTTTCCCACTGGCAGTTGTTCCTACCTTTGCTGTAGCTTTGCTACGGGAACAGTGACATCTAGTGGCACTCGAGCTTTTAATAAAGTATTCTCTAAACAGCTTTAACTACTCCACACATTTCAGTCCAAACTCCAGTTATATCCTGGCTGTGCTCAGTAACAAACCAAATCACCCACCTGTGCAGCAATCCCTATCCTGCCAGTATTGAGCATTCCAATGGCATACTTATAGCCTTGGCCAATTTGTCCCAGGATGTTGCTCTCAGGAACCTAAAAAATAAAACCACCCAATTATTCCTCTTCTATTCTGCTTTGCAACTACTAAAAGGGTTCACAAATTTTATCAATTTTTTCCTCATAAGTGAAGGCATAAAACATAAACCACAGTTTGATTCCTAGGATATTATTAGAGCATTCCCAGATTCACATGGCTATAAAGTGATGCCAGAGAAAAAACTACACCAAAATTTAAGAAATCCAACTCCTCTTTAGACTTCTGTGGGAGGAAGATGCTAAAATATGCCCAACAATCAGTGTGTCTAAGGGGAAAAAAACAGGGAATTTAGTCAATATTCTTTCCTTTGTGTAGCCAGGTTCCAGCTGTACACAAATTATGCTTCGACAGCTGAACTTACAATACCTTCACGTTGTCAAAGGTGACTGGGCAGGTGGAGCATGCTCTGATTCCCAGCTTGTCCTCCTTTTTCCCCACGTGAAGCCCCTCTGTGTTGCGATCCACGACGAAGCATGTAATTCCTCTGTAGCCCTGGGGGAAATTAAAAACAATCAAAAACTGGTTTTCATACCATTTTCAAAATCCACTACCTACATCCAGACTGGGCACAAACCTGATTCTTGCATATTCAGCTATGTAATTTTTTACTGGACGTATTTTACTATAATATACTTTTTCGTTTTCCATTTTGCTTTTTAACAACAGGAACTTGTCAGATAGTCACAAAGGTTGGAAAAACATACTGTTACTCAAAACTCCTGTTTTGAAAAACTCCTGTTTTTCAAAAAACTGAAAAACTGAAAAACTCCTGTTACTCAAAACACCACCAGTGCTGTGCTCTTCATCTAAGCAACCATGATCCTGACATTTTTAGTTTCCCTGGTTGCAGGAATTTATTAAATTGCTCACCAAGTTCTCAAGTTTTGTTGGGAAATATTTTTAAAGATTTGCAGTCAGCTAGGAAAAGGTGCACAGAATATTAACCTCTAACATCAGATTATTAGTATAAAATCCACAGTTTCACATAGCAGCAGCTGTCACTGAAATGCAAGAATTCTGTAGCAACTTACTGAGGATGGGTTTGTGTTTGCCATGACAAAGAAAACTCCTGCATCTTCTGCTAAGCTAATCCACATCTTTGAGCCATTGATAATGTAGTAGTCTCCTTTCTTTTCAGCTCGAGTCTTCAAGGAAAAAGCATCACTGCCAGACCCAGCCTCCGAAAGACAGAAACTCCCTAACTGTCAAGAGAAGGGAAAAAGCTAATTTAACTTTAACAGATATAAATAAATCCTACAAGGAAAATATTTATAAGCCAGCACAAGTCTCTTAAAGTCAGATATTTTAACCTACTGCATTAAAGTAACTGTTTCAGCTATGAAGATTAAGAATAGAAACACTGTGTAATTACACATCTCTCAAAGTCAACTGCTTTACAGTTCTTTTCCACAGTAAATTAAATTTTAATGAAACTAATAAGTGCCTTTCCACTTTTACCTCTCAGCTACTGATGACAGGATGTATCTATATCACCACAGATCTCAGCTCTAACCACTGTTTCAAAGTTCACACATATTTTCCAGAGCTGCAGACACACATTAGCCACTGAAAAAAAAAATCCCCACTCACATTACTAAACAATAATATAATTTCAACAGTTAAGTCAAGTAAGACTTTGACTCACTGTATCTTTGGACACCCTGGGCAGGTAAGTTCTCTTTTGTTCTTCTGTTCCATATGTGGTAAACAACTTATTTGTTAGAGTGTTTTGGAGTTCACACACAAGAGCCACAGCTGGATCAACTTTGGCCAATTCTTCCACTGCCAATATGATTGAAAAAAATGAAGCTCCAGTTCCTCCATATTCTTCCCCGAGCTCAATACTCATCAGCTGAAATGGAAAGGTGCAAATGTATAAGTTTGTTGGCCCCGGTAGTTGGAAAGGCTAAAATTGAATCCAGGAATGAACACCAGGATTTTGGCAAGGTAAGTCTTCATGGCTGCCCAGTAAGGCACAGAGGACTCCTGGTTTTCTTCTCCATCAACACTTGGAGTCATGGCCTTTCCAGCATCCAATTATGCTTCTCCAATTTAAAAAAAATGACCGAGGGAAGACAAGGAACTAAAAGATAAGGTGAAGTATGTGGCATGGGGGAGAGGGAAAAAAATTACAGTAAAAGATGGAGAGTGATAATGCTGTAAAGAAAGTTGTCATGTGATTGACAACTCCAAAATTTTTAATGATTCATTAATTCATTTGAATTATATCCCTCAATCTTTTCACCTAAAAATCTGAACAAGGCACAGTTAGAGATTCATAAAGTGCTGTTACTTTCCAAATAAAAGATTAGGTAAAAGTGTGCAGACCCCTTGTTCAAACAATCCCTGCACGATGGACTCTTCCATTTTTGCATTCTCGTCCATTTTTTGCACGAAAGGTGCAACTCGTTCCTGGGCAAATTTGGTCACTGCAATGAAAAGAAGAAAAAAACATGTAAATATTCAATAAAGAAATGAATAAAACAGTCTCCTTGGAATAAATGTAACAGCAATGTGGTGCTTCTGACAGGTTGTGCATGTCAGAAGAAAAAGTAAGGAGCCCAAGCAACATAAGGTGTAAAGCAGAACTCCCCCAAAGCATCTCAACATTTGACTAGAAATAAACAATGAAAACAAAATTTTAAGCTAAAATATCCCTTCTAGTTAAAACATTTCTGAATTTTTAACTGCAGAGATAATAGCTACCCATGTCTTTCAGCATGGCCTCCTCTTCGGTGAACGTTTGAAGTGGAGCATAGACAAGTCCATCACTGGCTACGTTTGGCTTGAGTTCTGATTTGGAGGATCTAAAAACACAGGGAGAAACTCTCCAAGGAGCCAAGTGTGCTGGCATGTGTCTTCTCAGCTGCTGGCAACAAAAACAGAACATGAAAACAGTTAGATTTGTATGCAGACAGCAATATATAACTTTACCCAGTGCTTTTATTCAGTACATGATTAGAAAACATAACTTACATCTAATATTCAGCCTGAAAGCTTTTGAGAAAATATAACCTCCCCCGTCTGTGTCCTAAAAGAAAATATCCTTTAATTGCTTTTCTTTTAACATGAAACAGTTTTCTTTCTGGAAGTTTACTAACACAAGGTTATTCTGCAACGTATGCACAAGCATTTTTTAGTCAATTTTAGTGTTTACAGCAAATAAACCCTGCTGATAGTATTTATTTCAATAGATGATTTTGCAAGTCTACTGCAATATTCAGAGTAGTGAGTGTGTATTTCAATAGAATACTTTCATTAACAAAAATAATAATATAAAACACACACACAGTGAGTTTCACAGGCCTGTCAAGTTTAATCACTGAGTTTAACTTTCTCCCTGCTTTTCCAGGGACCAGCAACTCTTGTTTCTAAAGCAGTCTGACAGCCCCTCATGTGGATTACTGGCATTTTGCTATGAAAGGGCCTAATTTTTAACTGCACTGTGGATTTCTGTATTCAGATTGAATTCTTATTCACATTTAATGATTTTCAGAATGAGCACACATTTTGTAGACAAAACCCTGGCATTTGAATGCTTCTGTACAGTTGATTTCCACACAGTGAAAATCCCATAGTTAGTATGTTGATAGTATAACTAATAATTAATGTGTCTTATTTGGTTGATTTATTTTAAATGCATGGGAAGAAACTAAAACTAAGTGGTTTATGCTTATGCTCCCCATTTGTCCACAAAATATTACAATGATTTAATGAAGAATTGATTATTCAACCAAAGGAGTAGAAGCTGAGCATTTTACTGTGGGGAATAGCATTAATATGTGGCAAAAGTCACAAAAATGAACAGAACAGGGGCTTTTGGGAGGAAGTGATTGTCAGGACACAGATAATGTGACAACTTTGTCCCTCGGAGACCTAAAAACTGTGTTCAAAGACTTAATTACCTCACAGCAGGCTTTACAAAGGCAAGTTTGGTATGAAGGCCAATACGCTTTCCAGACACAGAATAATTCCTTAGGATTTTAAAGTTGGCATAAAGCAGGACAGAACGATGGCTCTGTTCTGCTCCCACAGCTCCCCAAACCCAGCCCGCTCCGGGGCTGATCTCTGCTACAGATTTTGGGCACTTCTGCCACGTCAGTCTAAAGTGTGGAGACACAAATGTCTCACCACAACACTGCTGACAGAAAGGCCCAGGAGAGACACAGCTGGGCCATAAATACATGAAAACACATGTCTGCCAACAGAGATTTTTGGCAGCACTCATTCTGAACCCCAGGGTGAGGAACAGACTGGCTGTGCCCTGAGCAGGCGCCTGCTTAGCTCACAGAACACAGGGCAGTTCCACAATGCACATCGTGGTAGCAGCATTCCTCCAAAAGCAGCAGAAACTCTGGGGTCAGGAAGTAAAAATTCCTTTGATCCTTCTAATAATTCCCCCTCTTTCATGTTGGCTTTCAACACTTGTCATCTCCCTGGCTGAAGAACTGATGGAAAACACATCCATGAACTCTTCTGGAGACAAGAAGCAAAAGTCTGCTGTGGTAAGGAAATTCTGATGTTGCCACAAACAGCTGTGCATAAAATAAAACCTAATAACAACAAACATACATGGTAATAGAGAAAATTAAAAAAATATTGCTGTGAAAATTCAGTTTATTCACATTCAACATCCCCTGGTGACATAAAACAACCACTGGTGAGCAGGTCTAAATTATGAATACATTTGGATGGTCAGCCATAGCTGCAACACTTTCAAAGGATGATGGAGTTATTGGAGTCACTGTGGGTCTTCACAAAAAAAAAGAAAACATTGTTTTAATAGAGATTAAACCCCAGGCAACCATGTTCTGGGAGCAGTAGTCCAAGAATGAATTATTTGCAGCTATGCTGGGTGTGTGCAAACATCCACCTGTGCAAGTCTGTCCTTGGCAGGGGCTGAGAAGGAAAAACCTGAGCATACATATGCACATTTCTACTTATCACTGTGCTGCTTCCTGAGCACTGACAGGGCTGCAAACCACACACACTTCCTGCTCCTTCCACCACTTCATTCCCAGGTACAAAGAAAAAAGTGTTTTCCTCCATAGTGGCACAAATAGGGTGAATCACCGGGAATATAAAGCATAAAATCATGGAGTAGTTTGGGCTGGAAGGGCATTAAAGCTCATCCAGTTCCACCCTCTGCCATGGGCAGGGACCTTCCACTACCCCAGAGTGCTCCAAGCCCTGTCCAAGAATTTACCAACCATGCTGTGGGCAGTACTTGTTTGAGACACTTTGCTCCATTGCAGGAGCAAAGGAATATTCCTTAAAAGGTCACCTTGAAAAGTTTTAAAACCAATGGGATGCATCCAAGGGATAGGATTAATGCTGGCAACTCCCACACAAAGAGCAGCAACTCACAGCTGTCCCAGAGGAATAATAGCCCAGTGTGGGAATTATGTTTTAGTTCAACATTTGGATTTAGAAACTAAATAAATAATCAATTCACTACATTAATGTGTACTTTTTTTTTTCTTAGAGGCCATGTAGTAGCACTAATTTCTGGCAGTTATTTAAAGAGCGTGTGCATTACTTAGCTGCTGCTTCCCTGCCTTTTTTTCTGCTCTTCTTCTGTAGGTAGTGATTTGTGCTGCTACAGAATTCAGACTGCTTGCCCTACTAAACACAGGTTTTTGATAATTGGTTGCTGATAACATTGATTTTTTTGTTTATCTCAATTCTTACCTCCACCTCAGCTCTTTAAAGATTAGTTCTCCTGGTTTCCTTGTTTTAGAATCTAAAACAAGACTTTAATGCTGAACCTGGCAGCAGCATTGATATAAACAGAAAAAAAAAACCCAAAGCAATGTTTTCCTCAGCTCGCTTTGCTTGCCTTGGTGACTTCCACTCCTGCGTCCATCCCAGCTGGTGTCCACACAGCTCCTATTTCCCAGCAGAGAAGGGAAATTGCCTTTATTTCTAGGGTTGGTTTCCTTTATTTTAGTTTATTTCCAGAGCCACACAGGAGCTGCAGAAGGTCTCACAAGGTGCACAACCAAGGCGTGCATGGCAAAACCACGAGCGCCTCTGCACGTCTCGATCTCACCTCCAGCGCCTCAAGCAACACCAAGACTGTTCCGAATTTCAGGGGCCCACGCAGCGCAGCCGCTGGCCCTGCAGAGCCACCCCAAAGCCCCAGCTGGGCACCCGGAGCGGTGTGGGGAGGCTCCGGAGCTCGGGCAGCCTCGGGGCCGTGCCAGCGCCCTCCGGGGAGCGCCCTCCGCTGCTCTCTGCCCCCAGCACCACCGCACAGCAGCTTTCCTCAGCGCCGAACCCACCGCGGCCGCCCCACACGGACTCGCCGGGCAGAACTGCTCGCCAGCACCCCACGCCTGGCACAGCTGCCCCGGGGGCCGGAGCCCTGCGGCTCTCCCGTGTCGAGGCTCTCCCGCGTCCCCGCTCCCCCGTCCCGCCCTGAGGCGTCACCTTGGCGCAGCCCCTCAGCCGAGCTCCCGCCGCCGCCGCCATTTTGGAGCCCGCCCGCGTGACGTCAGAGCCACCGCCCGCGTGACGTCAGAGCCAACACCCCCGTGACGTCAGCGCCAACGCCCCCCACACCCCCACACCCCGCCCCGCCCCTCCTCGCGCGCGCGGGTCTCGCGAGACTGCGGTGGGCGGGGCCGGGGCTGGGGCCGGGGGGAGGCACAACAAACATGGCGGCGGCGGGAGGCGGGAGCGGCGCGGGGCGGCGGCGGTGAGTGCTGCCCTCCTCCCTTCCCTCCGCTTCCCTGCCCTTCCCTCCGCTTCCCGCCCCGGCTCCCTCCCTCCTTCTCCGTCCGGGGCCTCCCTGTGCCGTGACGGGCCCGGGGGGGGCAGCGCTTGGGGAGGGCCGCGCTGCCCCGCCGGGAGCGGGGCCGGGTGAGCGGCGCAGCCCCGAGGATGCTCCTCAGATGTGGAGCCGGGGGCCACAGAAAGCGGAGGGACCGCAGAAATCGCAGTTACTGAAATGGCACGGGCGCTGTAATCGCAGAGTGGGCGAGGTTGGCAGGAATCGAGCCGGTGCCACCGCCCTGCCCAGGCGGGGCCATCCCAGAGCACGGCGCAGGTTCTGGGGTATCTGCGGTGAGGGAGACTCCACGCCCTCTCTGGGCAGCCTGTTCCAGCGCTGCCACCCTCACAGGAAAGTTCTTCCTCGTTGAGGTGGCACTTGCTGTGCATCAGTCCCTTCCCGTGGCTCTGGTGCCACTCCTGGCTCCCAGAACAGCCTGGGCCCTGCTGTGCCTCTCCCTGCGCCCAGGGACAGCCATGGACACCCCAGGGATACCCCAGGACACCATGGACACCCTGGGCACACCCCAGGGACACCCAGGGCTGGGGGCCCTCTCAGCTGGGGCTCCTCTCCAGGCCGAGCAGCCCCAGCTCCCTCAGCCTCTCCTGGGCACGGAGATGCTCCAGTCCTTTCAGCATCTTTGCTGCCCTTCACTGGATGCTCTCCAGAAGCTCCATGTCTCCTGTCCCAAGGAGGCTGTGCTTCACTCCCCCTCCAAAAAAGGAGTCAAAACTCCTTCAGGAGGACCTGGAAGGGCTTGGATGTAGGTTGGAATCCTTCCTGCTTTCATTTATTTACCACAGAAAAGAGAACAGAGAACACTTCCCTCCTTTTTTCCCTGGGATTCCTGAGAAGAAGGTGGTATGCATATATATGCTCACAGTAATTCAATTCTCTTACTGCATACCTGTCCTCATAGATGCTTTATGCTCTTATAATTACTGCAGGATTAGTTCTGACTGTGTGTGTGTGAAACTGCTGGGTTATGCTCTATGAACTGCTTTCTTTGGCAGAATATTTCATCCTGGCACATTGTTTGACAGCAAACTGAGCTCACCTCAGTGCTGTGACCCCTGTTCAGTCCTGCGCTTGTGCCAGGGTAGAAAATGAGTAACCAGTGCTCTGCTCCTGGTGGTGTGAAGCTGGAGGAGGTGTGGCTGTGTCAGCAGAGCTCGGGTAACACCCGGTGTCATCAGCCCATCCCTGGTGTGTGAAACACGAGCTGGGCTGCTCAGTTTCTGAGCGTTAGAATTGCATTTTCTGGTTTGCAGGAGTGAGTGACACAGCAAGGATCAGATGTGCATCATTCTCCCCCGAGAAGGAGAGCTGCTGGCTGTGTAGCTCTATAAAAATACCACATAAAATCACAGAAGTGTTTGAGCACACAAATGGGAGCTTTGGGTTGTGTTTAAATTGTGGTGACTTCCCTACACTGGTGTAAAGAAAAGGATGATGAGTGTTCTTATGATAATTCAATGAGGTAGAGAAAGGATGTTTTATGCAGTTGATCCCTAACCTGTTTTTAAATTTTATGTAATTTTCTTTCAAAATTAAGTGTTTTTTAAAAGCAATCAGTGTAATCAAGTAAGGCTGAGAGAACTGGGGTTGTTCAGCCTGGAGAAGAGAAGACTTTGAGGTGACCTAATTGTGGAGTTTCAATACAGAAAAGGACACAAAAGAAAGATGGAGAGAGGCTGTTTACAAGAGCCTGGAGTGACAGGACAAGGGGAAATAGCTTTAAACTGCCAGAGGGCTGGGTTAGATGGGATATTGG
Organism: Lonchura striata; assembly: GCF_050655825.1. Lineage (NCBI taxonomy): Eukaryota > Metazoa > Chordata > Aves > Passeriformes > Estrildidae > Lonchura > Lonchura striata. Next base: position 36,961,063 of record NC_140708.1, on the reverse strand, counting down.
GAAGGAATTGTTCCCTGGGAGGATGGGCAGGCCCTGGCACAGGTGCCCAGAGCAGCTGTGGCTGCCCCTGGATCCCTGGAAATGTCCCAGGCATGGCTGGACAGGGCTTGGAGCAGCCTGGGACAGTGGAAGCTGTCCCTGCCATGGCAGGGGTGGCACTGGATGGGATTTAAGGTCCCTTCTGATCCAAACTTTTCTGTGATTCTCAGAAATAAGTTTTAGTGCCTTACCCAAAGGCACACAAAGATTCTCCTCTGATAACACAAACCTTTGATGTTGTTTTGAATGGTTTAATTTTGAATTGTTATTTCTTATTATAATTCATGGAAAGTTGGCTTGGTCAGAATTATGACATTGTCCTGTTTTTCCTCTTCATATCTTCAATATTAGAGGTATCTTTAATATTATAATATTAAATTTCATATCCTGATGTCTTTGTTTTATTGCAGGAGACACCAACAAATGGAACACAAATTAACTTAAGCCTACAGGAGGCTGGTGACACCTGGAAGAGGGTAGGTAGGTAGATACATAAAGATGTGTTGCAAAATGACTGAGTGGTGATAATAAATGCTGGGAGTTGAGCACGCTCAGGTAAGATGTGAAAGAACATCCTCATCTGGATGCCAAAAATGAACAAACATCTGTAAGTAGCTTTGGATACACAGAAGATATTTAAATGTAGTCTGGAACTCAGAACTTGAGTTCCTGTCAGTAACCCAAGTACCTATTAAAAATAAGGAATATTATTATTGAAATGGTAGCATTGTAAATTATTTCTGAAATAATAATGTGACAGACTCGTTGTTCTCCTTCCAAATATATCCCAAGCTCTGTCTTCCCAAATTCATTGTGAATTGAGACTTTATAGAGGTTTGTTATTTGCACTCCCCAAAACAAGCCTGACCACTGATTTCTGGGGAATATTTTAATAATTTCAGTGCAAAATAATGGACTGGATTAAGTCTTTTACTCAGGATAGGAAAGTCAAATTTTGGAAGAACTGTGAAACGGTACTTTTTCTAAGGCTTCTTTCCAGCTTTGCTAATCACCAACATGCAGTTGTTTCCCAGCTTTGCAGCTCCCATAATTGACTGACCCAAATCTGGGGTTTTTGGAGCCAGATGTTTATTGGGAAACAGTCAGTGAGTCAGAAGTGTCCTTCAGGCAACATCCAGGAGGCAGAGTATGCAGTCTTTGAAAAGCTTTTACTGGAAGTGTGATAGTTTTAATAAAATTTAGAGCAGCAGGGTGTTAGAGCCCTGTCTTTCAAACACAAATATTTTTCAGGTTTCTTTCTTATAACTGATGGGGATTGGGAAGAGTAATGGACTCACATCTCCTTTTCATTCCTTCCAGGGAAAGTGGAGAAGCTGTGTTCTGTACTTTTTATCTGACGTGTTGAGGTACATTTTGGAGCATGTTTGCTACTTAGCAGGGAACTAAAATTCAGGTATGATCATTATTTTTATAAAGACAGCTTGATTTTTATTATTATGTACTTTTTAATTTTTAAATTTTAGTTACTATTTTATTATGCATTTTACCTATTACTGAAAGTGATTTCCCCATAAATTGTATTTGGTGATCTTTAATGAGTTAAAAATTCAAAAACCAATATTCTTATGGTTGTCAGTTTGTTCTTTGACTCACTGTGGTGGGTCTAATACTGGCCAAAGGTTTATTTACCCACTAAAAATTATTTATTTACTCATTTCTTGCTGTGAGATATGGATTAGGAGGGGAAGGGCAAAACAGGCTCAAAACTTTCAAGGGTATACAGAAAACTTTATTAACAGAATTAAAAAAAAATGATAAGAAAGTAATTATTACATTACTTATTTATTCAATAAATATGTACATTAACTATTTATTCAATAAGAATAACCCTTCAGAACACTTCTCCTCCCGCCACACCCTCTTTTCTTTCCCACAGACAACATAAAGAGACAAAACCTGGAACTTTCAGTCAGTTTACCTCCTCTAAAATAATCTTTTTTCAGTCCACCTAGGGAGTGGAGTCTCTCTTGCCATGCCATGGAGATTTCTCCACAAGAAACAGTTCCCTCTTGGCTTCAGTGTCACAGTGAATCAGCCACCCAGGAAAGGAAAATCTGTTTGCAGTGTGAAAATCCCTCCCATGCCTTGCAGCTTTCCCAAAGCTGCTTTCATAGGCCATGTTAACTTACTTTAAGGAAGAGCTGTTCTAGCCTAAAAACAGAAGTTCTCTTTTTTTATCTCTGTGAGCAGAGGTTTTTCTTATTCTATCCTTGGGGGCAGAGTTTCACATCTCTCTCTGGTCAAGCTTCCCATTGGATTACAGCTTTTCAGCATCCACATGCTCTTGCATGACTGTGGAGGAATGCTGCATCCCCCATGCACTTCATGAACTACAGGGAAAAAACAAAGTCTGATATATCAAAAATATATCTTCACCATAGCATCACAAAAGAATTTCAGCCCAAGACTAAGGCATCTCCTCAATCCCCTCCCATCTAGAATCTGACTCCTTTACTGCCCTCAGTGTCCATGTTGTTTTCTCTACGAGTCTTCACCCTTTCCTTTTCCTGCCTCGGGAGGGAATTGATGTTGGTGTGTTCATTTGTTCTCCAGCTTTATCAACTGAGACAGTTACAGAATTCTGTATCACTGAAAGGCTGATCTCCAGGCTCCACAGCCCAGGAATCACTGTGTGGCACTGCTGATCCTGTGCTCCCCGCTGGTGCCACCCCTGCTCCTTTCCTTCATGCGGGCTGTCAGGAGAAAGAACCAAAACTGCTGCTGCTCTTTTGTCCTCCTGCCTGCAGCATGGCTGCCTAAGAGCAGCTGAGCAAACAAAGTCCATTTGTGAGCCACGCCGAGATAGCCCCGGCCGTGCTGACTGCGGCCGAGCGGTCACCGCGGTGCTGGGACAGTCCTGGCAGCACGGCCTGGTGGTGGCAGGAACCCCAGCCCAGCAGAGTGCCAGCCAGAGCCCAGCCCAGCCAGGCCTGGCCCAGCCTGGCCATGTGAGCCCAGCCCAGCCAGGCCTGGCCCAAACCAGCCATGTGAGCCCAACCTAGCCCGATCTGGCCCAAACCAGCCATGTGAGCCCAACCCAGCCAGGCCTGGCCCAAACCAGCCATGTGAGCCCAGCCCAGCCAGGCTTGGCTCAACCTGGCCATGTGAGCCCGACCTAGCCCGATCTGGCCCAAACCAGCCATGTGAGCCCAACCCAGCCAGGCCTGGCCCAAACCAGCCATGTGAGCCCAGCCCAACCCAATCTGGCCCAAACCAGCCACCTGAGCCCAGCCCAACCAGGCCTGGCTCAACCTGGCCACGTGAGCCTGGTCCAGCCAGGCCTGGCCCAGCCACGTGAGCCCAGCCAGGCCAGTGACATCTTTGGAGGCCGTAAGCCAAGAGCCCTCCTGCGCTAGGCCATCCTTAAATGTTTTCATAGAGGCATATTCAGCCAAGTAGTTTAAATGGGTGTCGGTCTTTAAAATGAGCCTGCTGATTGGTTAACTGGATGTCAATCTTCAAATCTAGCCAGCTGATTGGCTCTTTAAGCTAGGCAGCTCATTGGCTCTTCCAAGTCCCACCCCTTCAACTGAAAGCCGGACTTCGTTCAACTGCACTGCACGTGCTGTGTGATAAAATTGATTCTTCACTTAAAATCCAACCCAAAACATGAACTTGTTACTATGAATGCAGCCAAATTCAATGACACTTGTGTTCTGAAAACGTTTTCCCTTCCAGGCACGAGAGGTTGTAAATGAAAAAGTCACTATGGGGGAAAAGAAGGCAGAACCGTTGGACTTTGTGAAAGATTTTCAGGAATATCTGACCCAGCAGACTCACCATGTCAATATGATTTCTGGATCAGTTACTGGTGACAAGGAAGTAGAGACTCTCCAGGGAGGTGAGCTGATTCCAATACCATAAATTTGATTTTTTTTTAGACTTCAGTGTTCACAGTCCAGGTAATGCTGCAGCAGTATGGAAGCATTTCTGGTAGTCATTTTCATGTCACAAAGGATGTGTATGTATCTTTGTTTTAATCAGGGCATGTTTTTATAATTCTCTGTATTTAAAGACCAAGGGCTGAGAGAAACAAAAGCTATTTGGCATTTGCTCACAGTGTGACAGATGGTGTCCCACAGATTGTTCATTAAAATCTGTGTTGCATTGTTCACAGCTGGGACAGAAGGTGATCAGAATGGTCTGGATCATCCTTCTGTTGAAGTTTCACTGGATGAAAACTCAGGAATGTTGGTGGATGGCTTTGAAAGGACTTTTGATGGGAAGTTAAAGTGTCGCTACTGTAACTACGCCAGCAAAGGAACAGCTCGGCTCATCGAGCACATCAGGATTCACACAGGTATGGGATCTTCTGCTCTGCTGGCCTGGGAACTCTCGGGGGATTTACTTAATGTTGGAATTTCCACAGCAGCAGTTGGCAAATCCAAGCAGTGTGAGAATTCTTAACAATAACTGAATATTGGAGGGTTTTTATAGTCTATTTTTGTAGAGGTATGCCGGGTACCTATTTCAACTGTGCAAATCTTTACTGACACTTATTATTATAAGTAACTATATGGGAGTAAAGTTTAGCATGAAAGCTTCCATGTAAATTGAAGGGCCCTAAAAATATCTTCTAGTTTTTCTGTGCTGATGAGAAAATTGATAAATGTACATTTTCCTACACAGAGATTTATAGAGCCTTTTCTTCCTCTGTTGTTTAGCCATGGAAATATTCCTGTTCTGTGCAACATTCTAGATGTGGAAGTACAAAAGCATAGTAATTAGAGTAAAGTTATTGGTAGAATATTCAAATGTGAGGACATACCATCAAGTTAGTGACTGATATCAGTAGTGAACAGAAAAATTATCAACTGTAGCTTGTTGAGGAGCATTGGCCACAGTTGGATGTATAAACCTGAAAAGCAAAACTCATAAAGGTTAAAATATCCTAAACTGTTCTGAAAGCTCCAACTTCATGGCAAATGAGAGAAAACAAAAAAAAATAGGTGCTTGTGAACTCTGTCAAGTGTATCACACCAATACAGACAACTTCAGAGCAGAAAAAAATTGTATCCTGCAAAACATTAAAGTTTTTACAGGTTTCCAGTCTGGTATGGACTGTCCCAAAACTTGCAAGTCTCTTTTCAGTGGTCTTGGGTAGTGGTGTTTTGGGACTCACCTGTTGTAACTGGGATGTGATTGTAGCCCTCCTCAGGTACAGTTAGTCAGAGCCTCACTTTGCTGGGAACCATTTCTTCCACACAGGAGCTCCCTGGGTGGATTTTGGACTTGCACTGGCCCTGCAGTGTTGGCTTGTTTCAACAGGGCATAATGGAGTAGGAAATGGCAACAACCAGAAATCAAAGAGTTCTGAGGTTCAGATTCTGAAGGACCTGGTAAATTCTTCTCTCGTGTCTTCCAGGACAAGAAAAGAGTTACGTTGGTTTGGTTTTCCTGGTTTGGTTTGGTTTGTTTTTTCACTCACGGGAAGAAGATCCAAGGCCTGAGTGTTGTTTGGCTTGGGAGGCTGGCAGAGGGCCAGGAGATGGATTGCTTGTGCTGTGAAGGCTCAGATGAGTCAGCATTGGAGCAGGGAAGTGGCAGCTGATTCAGAGCCTCAGAGCAGTGTAAATAAGCAGGTACAGCATCCTGGACATCTACCAAAGGAATTGTGACCCAGGGCTGATCATGCAACCAGGATTGGCTTCATGCTGAGTCTGAGAGCAGATAGTGAGTAATTCACCAGCTGTGTTGTGCTATGTGTGATGCAAAACTTACCTCTGTGTAACCAGTTTAGAATGAAATCAGATTGACAAATTCTGTGTGAATGCAGGGAGTTTGTCAATCTTCTCGTAGCATTTTATCAAGCCTCCAGATCTTTACCCATCTTTGTGTGTATATATATGAGTACACAGAGATGCTCATGGAGAAGTCATGGTTTTACTTGGTGCAAAGCAGGTACTTAGAGGTAGCATAAAAATTGATTTCTTTCCTCTTGGAGAGCCAGTGATGTAGGGGGAATAAAAGAAATCTATTTGGTATCCCAGTCTGTGATTCCAAACTATGTCCAAACTCATCAGTCACATGACAGGGAGGTGGCACTCAAGATAGGAAGAATAAGATGATCTTTCATTTCAGTACCTGAACACACATCAGATCCTTTGGGCACTTCTGACATTGCAGACCTGGATCTGTAACTCCTAGATCCCTCTATCAAGGGAAAATCAGAAGTCCTAAAGTGCTGTGTTACAGAAGTGTTGGCCTGTTATTATGTTACTCACATTAACTTTTTTAAAAATACTCAGAAAACTTCGTATCTGTAAATTTCATTTGATCGAAGAACAAAGTTCTATATGTGCAAAGGGGATGATGGTCTCCCTGATGATCATCCCATCTCCCATCTGGAAGAGCACACAGCTCTCCAGGGAATACTTGGCTTTTGTATTCTGTTACAATTCTTTGGCTGCAGGATCCTTTTTCAAAGCTCAGTCCTTGAGTGGCTCCCTGTGTGTGTGGGTTATTTAACCAGTTCCAGAATGTTTAGGAGTAGGGATGTGTGGAAGGTCCCAGAAGGATGCCCTCCCTCAGTTATCATGAAGAACAGTGACATTTCGGTGGTACAGGCATTCCTGTGTTCCCCAGTGCACTCCATGGGTGAGGGAGAGCTTGGACCCAGGGCAAACATCACTGCACTCAGTCCTTGGCATTGCTGCTGCAGTTCCCAGGCAGCTTGTGTATTATGCTAGTTCCACTCAGGATTTTTCCTGCTGCTGCTGATCCCTGGGTGAGGCAGAGCTGTCCCATTGCTCTCCACTCTTCCAGGATCCCCAGCTGAGCTCGAGGCTGGCAGTGACTTGGACGAGCGGCTCACAATGAGCCGCTCCGTGCTGCACCCAAAGCCTTTTCCGGGCGCTCCCAGGTGCTGTGGGCTAACCTGTTCTGATTTTCCAGGGGAGAAGCCACACAGGTGCCACCTGTGTCCCTTTGCCTCGGCCTACGAGCGTCACCTGGAGGCTCACATGCGGTCCCACACCGGGGAGAAGCCCTACAAGTGTGAGCTCTGCTCCTTCCGCTGCAGCGACCGCAGCAACCTGTCCCACCACCGCCGGCGCAAGCACAAGATGGTGCCCATCAAGGGCACGAGGTCTTCCCTGAGCAGCAAGAAGATGTGGGGCGTTCTGCAGAAGAAGACCAGCAATTTGGGGTACAGCAGAAGAGCATTAATTAATCTGAGTCCGCCTTCCATGGTGGTGCAGAAGCCAGACTACCTTAATGATTTCACCCATGAAATCCCCAATATCCAGACTGAGGCGTACGAGAGCATGACAAAAACCACTCCGAGTGGTGGCTTGCCAAGAGATCCGCAAGACCTCATGGTGGATAATCCTTTAAACCAGCTCTCCACGTTAGCAGGACAGTTGTCCAGTTTGCCACCTGAAAACCAAAATCCAGCCTCTCCTGACGTCATTTCCTGTCAAGACGAAAAGCCTTTCATGATACAGCAGCCTGCTGCACCTGCAGTAGTTTCAGCTGTGTCAGCAAATATTCCTCAGAATTCCTCTCCAACCAGCCCTGATTCCCGGCCCACACACAATCAGAGGAACTATAGTCCCGTGGCAGGGCCCAGCAGTGACCGCAGTGCCCACACCAGTACTCCCAGCATCAGCAACAGCCAGCCGAGTACTCCAGCTCCAGCCCTGCCAGTGCAGGACCCTCAGCTCCTGCACCACTGCCCACACTGTGACATGTACTTTGCAGACAATATCCTTTACACCATCCACATGGGATGCCATGGATTTGAAAATCCTTTCCAGTGTAACATTTGTGGGTGTAAGTGTAAAAACAAGTACGACTTCGCTTGCCACTTTGCAAGAGGCCAACATAATCAACATTGACTGAGAACATGCTTTTGTTTAGTTTTTTAACATATTACAGTCTATTTTTCATACTTGCTGATGGAAAGCTTGCACATTCCCATAAGGAATCTTCACATATATCAATTTGACAGAGGAGGCAAAATGGTTTCTGTATTCTTGTAAAACTTGCCAGGGAAATTTTATATCAGATTCAGTTGCTGGTTTATATGTAGCCTTTCAAAAAAAGCCAAGAGTGCTGTAAGGGTTGGAATGCATTTACATGCTGTGGTTGCTAAATTTAAGTTGCTTGCACTTAATCCCAATAAACATTCTGCAAGTGGAGAAGCAGAGTGTGTGTCCTGAACCATAGGATGTAATTCCCAGATTGTTTACTAGGCAACACAAGATATGTTACCCATAAAATACAAAAGGTCAATGCAATGACACGTCAGAGACAGGAAAAGGAGGAAAGGCTTCATGGTGACAGAGGGCAGGGTTAGGTGGGATTTTGGGAAGGAATTGCTCCCTGTGAGGGTGGGCAGGCCCTGGCACAGGTGCCCAGAGCAGCTGTGGCTCTCCCATCCCTGGCAGTGCCCAAGGCCAGGTTGGACAGGCCTTGGAGCTGCCTGGGACAGTGGAAGTGTCTGTCCTTTTAAGGTCATTTTCAATCCCAACCATTCTATGACTTTGGAGAAATCCTTAAAAACCTGGCTACTCAAACAAACACAAGCAGTTTTCACAAATAAATTCAATTTGATGTAAAAGTTGCTTTAATCTGATGAAGGTTAATAATAAGTTTTTGTTTAGTATAGGACTTAAACACTAATTTAACTATTAGCACTAAACTAGAAGATAACAGGTTATTGTGAATAAAACTATGGTAGGAAATAAAAAAGAGCTAAAAGCCTGTCATTCATGAGTTATAAAAACAAAAAAGTAAGATACCTTATTTTACCTACACTCTACAAAATTTTACATGTCATTGTTTTTCAGAGGAGGCAATTTTTAGAGACATAATGAAGAGCTTGTAGAATTACTATATATTCTGTGAGATTTCTAACTGCCTTAAACTGAGTTGTACAGGTATTTAAAATTTGCACAATTAGACTTCTGTCCTGCTGATAGAAGTTCTGATGGAAACAAACAAGAAGTTTACAAATCAAACTCCTTTGTTCAGTTTTATGTTGGGCCAGGCTACAACTGAGAGGTTGCCTATATTTTTGAGAGTTGTATAATCCAGTTTATTGTAACTTTCAACTGACTTGGAGGCCTGGTTTGTCCCCTCTCCCAGGTTTGATGTCCTTTGGGTGTGCTGGGAATAAGGGGAAGGACCTCTGGCTTTTTCTGGGCTCCATGCAGGATGCAAAGGAAAACTGACTGATTACACTGAAGTTGTTTTTAGGAATTGTGGATGGCAAATGGTAACTGAAGTTGTTTATTTTGTTTCATAGTGTACACTCATCTTTAGCAGCCCTCAGGCTAAAGGACAGGCACTTTAACATAAACCTGAGTAAAACATCTAATTAAAATGAATAATAACTTTATGTGCTAGATAAGAATTTGAGATATTAAAAATAAAGGAAGAACTGTTACTTTTCCCATATTTAGACATGCACTTTTACCTTGGTTTGTCCTACTTGAGACAAATTAAAGCTTCCCTTATATATTCCCCTTTTCCTATCAGCAAACCGTGTTTTATTAAAAGCAAGGAGATTTTACTAATTTTCCACAAGTCAGAGGTTGGAATCTCAATAGCAAATGCTTGGCTTATTTGAATTTATATTGTTATGGGAGCTAAAACTTCCTGAAACCAACGGAGAAACTTACAGTGATTAGAGTGGGATCAATGCAGGAAAACCACCTGTGTAAGAATTTTAGCTGTAGAAGTAATTTTGACTTTAATTAAATAGAAATTTGGATACCAGATGTGTTTCTGTCTACCTGACTGACCTACTGCTGAATTTCTTTGCTTCAGGAACTGGGTTCTTTCTTGGCTGTGCAGTCTTGAAGTAAATGAGGTCAGAAAACTGCCACTGGAGTGGTTCCAGTGTAGTGAAGATTAACAATAACATTGTTTTGCTTTCAGGCCTGGTTCAGAATTCGTTTTGCTGGATTTGTAAGACAGAATGTAATTTGCATTTTTCATCAGGACACTCTGTAATTCCAAAAAATTGCATTGTTGCTGTATACTGTTTAGGTTTATTTTATAAGTAAAACTGCAATTCTGTGTGTGTAAACATCCTTTATTTTATTTTAAGGAGTAAAAGTTGACTGAACTGGAATCCAGTTACAAGTTACTGCTGCTGGACAGGTTTTGGAATTAAATTTTTTCCAGTCAAAGAGGGCAGAAAGGGTGGCTCTCTTTGGGTCACACATTGAACAATTCTACAATTTAAATTTGGCTCAGATGCAGTGTTAGGATAAGAGACATTCCTCTTGAAGACTTTACAATTAGTAATTTATGAAAGTGCTTATTTTCCTTCACTTTTGACAGATGATGCACTCTCCTGTTCCTAAGCTCTGGCATTTCCAAGGAAACTTGTGGAATGGTGGTGCTCCAGGGAGCACCTTACAGTACTGAGTGACCACAGCAGCTAAGTGCTCCTTGGCTTGTGGCTTTTTCCTTGCTGGCATCGTAGGGAGAGCAATTTCCATGTGCACAGATGTGGTTTCTGACCCTCTGAGGCTTCTCTTGGCAGTGTTAGAGGCTTTTCATTGCCTCATGATTTGGTGATGGAGAGAAATGACTCCTGAACCACACTGGCCTTGAAGAGAACTCAGGGCAGGTCACTGATGGAGGAGTTGGGAGCAAGAGGAAGCCTGCAGGACCTCAAGGAAAAGGGGCCCTTGTTTAGGAGGGGATCCCATTGTGGGGAATATATGTTCTTAATAATAGAACTCAGCATGAAATAATCTATCCCCAAGCCTTGCAAGTTGTTGTTTGGAAGGATTTTCCTGCTGCTGCCTGGATACCATTGGTTCTGCTCTTGAGGGAAAGGTTAGCTGGGACATCTCTGAACGGTTGAGGAATGAAAAAACTCTTTTCCCTGTTTCCTTGGGCAAACTCCTCATTGCAGGGGGTTCTTGGGCAGCTGCAGCAGCTTTGGTGCTCATCCCTTGGCTCTGCAGCAGATCCCTGGGGTGGATCCCTGGACACTGTTCAAGTTCCATGATCACACTGTGTGTTCAGCTGTGCCAAACAATGCCCTGACATCACTGTCCCCTCCTGTCAACTGAGGAGCTTTGGAAGGTGTATTTTCCTATTTTTCATAATTTATACATACTATTGACTGTAACTTAAAGACCAGAGCTGGTAATGGCAAATTCTTTCCAAGAATGATCCCTTGCACAAGCAGGCCTTACCCAGGGTCAGTGAGGGAGACTTGTCCAGGATTCTGGGATTGAGTCCTTAGTTAAAAGAACTTTTCAAGTTGTGTCCTCCATGTGCTACACTGCACTCACTTGTTTTGGTAGTTTTTTTAAAAACCCAAATCCTCACATTACAAGGTAATGGGTGATTAGCATTTTAACTGTTATTAACAGAAGTTTGGGAAGGAGATGGAATTTTTCCATAGCTCAGTTCTGTTAAGTAGTTGCAAAACATGAACTTTGCGGGGTTTTGTTTTTATTGTCATAGCTTATTTTACAGCTTTGTGAACATTTCACACATGCATTATTTATAGCACTCTTAATACACGTTTACTGTTTTGAGACTGAATATTCCAATGAACATTGAATATTTGAACATCTTAATTATCACAGTTAATTCTTTAACTGTGAAGGAGGCAATAGGAAAAATAGTTGTTTTTTCACAGACACATGTTTGGATGAAGAGGATTTAGACAGAAAATGTTGATTGGCTTTTTAATATAAAACTCATTGCTGGGACACTTTCCAGCACTGTTTTCCAGCCAAATAATCTGTTACTGTTTGTTTTGTTCCAGAATGTTTTGGGGGTTTGCTGTTTGTTTCTTTTTGACAAAGGGAATGTAATTTAGGCATCTTCACTGGCAAGTTTTCTACTAATTTTAAGCTGCTTTGAAAATCTACAGCAAATGATGTTCTGCTGCAGGAAGGCTCTCTCCTGATAAAGCATTTTTCATTGAGCAATCCTTGTGTATGTGCTTCTAAGTACCTACTTTGTTAATAATATGTATTTCAGTGTAAAGAGCAGATTTTATGCAAAAATGAAACCTGTTAGAGTTGTAAAATAAATTTTAATGTTAGTGAACGTTTCTGAGACAACAATGTTAATTCTGAAACTACTGTGTGTCGTGTGGTTCATGTTGTGAAGCTTTGCTTTTGTAAGATATGAATAAAATAACACTTTCTAATTAGGTCCCATGTTGATTCTTAATTGCAGATCCTTCCATGGGTGGAGCTGGTGATTTCCCAAGTGCTCCTCCTGGGTTAACTCTTTCTGATTCTGTGAAATTTAAATCTCTTTGCTCTTGGCTTGATCTCCACAGCCAAGAACAGCTTGGTTAGACTCAATTAAACTGTTTCTCTTCCCTATCATGGGGACAGGAGGCACAGGGGCTCCAGAGAAGGGAGCTGCACCTCAGGTCTCTCAGCAGCAGTGCTCAGAGTACTGCATTTGAAACACTTGGGACTCCTAAACCCCCAACATTCTCTATGTCATTATTTTAAAATATATTTATTTACTACATTGACTGCCTTATGTTGGAATGAAGAAATAACGCTTGTAGTAGGGTCAGAATATTGGGTTTTCAAAGCCTTTCCTTGCCTTAAATCTTCCAGAAATTCTGCTTTCAGTTTGTTGAGTTCTTCTGCCAGGCTCCTCATCTCACTTGGAAGAAGGCTTTTACCTAAAACAAAATTGAAGCTGAACTTTTCCTGCTGATAGAACCACAAATATCCTGAGCTGGAAGGGACCCACAGGATCATCCAGTGCAGCTCCTGGCCCTGCACAGACCCCCCAGCAAACCCACCCTGTCCATCCCTGGCTGTCCAAACCCTCCTGGGGCTCTGGCACCCTCGGGGCTGTGCCCATTCCCTGGGGAGCCTGGGCAGTGCCAGCACCTTCTGGGGAAGAACCTTTCCCTAAATCCAATCTAAATCTCCTTGACACAGCTCCAGCCATTCCCTCCTGTCCCTGGCCACAGAGGGAAGCCTGAACACAGGCACAGAGCTGAGCTTTTCAGTTAAGGACACCGAGCTGCTCCTCATATAAATCTTAGGAACAAACCAGTGCAGACTGCAAAACCCCTGTCCTTACTGACATGTGTCCCAAAACAGCATTAAAATCCTCTAAAATGCTGCTCTGTACTAAATGGGTTTATTAAAGCTGTAATGAATACAGTTAATAAATACGATTCTGGTTTTCACACCTACAAACTCCTACAAGTAACACTGAGCAGATTGTGAAGGTGCTGCCTCAGACACACCTGCTGGGATAGGATTCCTGAACAGTTTATCCCAAGGGAGTTTCAGGGGCTGTTTCCCATCGCCAGCTGGCTGCTGGGATGGGTGGGATGGGTAGAAGAGGTACCTTTGGCATCCTGCATGGCCTCAGAGATGACTCTCCTGCACGCCTGGTCAGCCTGATGGACAGCACTGGCTGCACAGATGGCTCGAGCTGCCTCCTGGCCAGGGCCACCAGGAAGGAAGGAAACAAGCAAAGATTTTGAATTTCCTTGACTTTTGAAGTGCTATTTGAGAACAACACAATAGCAGCAGCTCAGGCAGCAGCCAAAGCTGTGCCCTGAAGCCCAGCAGTGCTACCTTCTGCTCCGTGTCCTCCTCGATTGGCCTCTCTGGATTTTCCAAAGCAGTGGCCAGCAAGTTCATGATCTGCTCACTAGGAAAACAAAAAGAGTAAACCATGGCACTCAAACAGGTAACACTTCTTTTCTTTTCTAATTAAGCCACAGGAAAAAAAAAAAAAAAAAAAAAAAAAAGCAAAGCAAGATTTCAGTTATTTAAGGCTATCAGTGAAATAACCTGAAATTAAAACCAATTACAATTCAATTTATTTCTAGCCTTAGTGTTCCAGACAACTTGCACAGATTTTCAGTGACAGGATAGGAATGCTGTGAGTTTTGAGGTTAACTCTGCAGAGGGTGGTGGCTGTGAGCCCCCAAAAAACCTGGATTCTGTGTAACTGCCTGGCCTCCAAAAATCACCACTGGTGATGTAAAAAATCATATTTTTTACGCATTGTGTAGATACAATAAGAAACTTCTACCACTGAAAACAGCACTTAGGGAAAACTCTGGGATCAATCAATAACATACTCATCCTCTGAGATGCATTCACAACTATTCAGAATGAGGCTGTGCTGCTCCCAGGTGTTTTTCCTGAGATCTGGCATTTCTGTTTTCCTTGCCATTAATTGTATTGTCTGCTCAGGCACAGGATCACTCCTGAGACGATTCCTCTGCAGGCAGCATTCCACTGGACACTCTAAAAATAACTGGCAGAACCCCAAGGAATCTAAAAAGAACAGAACCAGACAATTTTATCTTTAAACAGTTCAAGTAACAATTTCTGAGAGCAGCATGCAGGAGAAAGGCTTTTCATGAATGAGGAACTTCTGCACTGGTTCTGAGTCTGACATGGACACAAACTTGGACAGGGAACAGAATTTTACCTTCAAGGCTGCCCAAGAAATGTCTGAGATCAACACACAGAACCATGGAATGCTCTGGATTGGGAGGGACCTTAAAGCCCATCTCATTTCACCTCCTGCCATGGCAGGGACACCTTCCACTGTCCCAGGCTGCTCCAAGCTCCAATGTCCAGCCTGGCCTTGGGCACTGCCAGGGATCCAGGGTGGGCACCCTGTGCCAGGGCCTGCCCACCCTCCCAGGGAACAATTATCCCAGTATCCCATCCAACCCTTCCCTCTGGCAGTGGGAAGCCACTCCCTGTGCCCTGTCATTCCATGCCCTTGTCCCAAGTCCCTCTCCAGCTCTCTTGGAGCCTCCTTATGTCCTGGAAGGTGCTTTAAGGCTGCTCTAGGTACGATCTACCAATTTATAACAAGGCAGTAACAAAGTTACATTGATTGCTACTCTGTTACAGGCATCCAGCAATCAGAATAACCAGCGCTCCAGGAGAGCACTTGAAAGAAGGCAGCTGGAGTGCCCTGAATTCCCTACAAACATCCTCAGGCCGAAAAACAAGGAATAATTACATTTGCGGGCCAGCTGGTACACCTCGTAGCGCATGCTCTGGTAATAAAAGTTGTCATCCAGCAGGAGGACGAGCGGCCGGGAGGCGGCTCCGGCGGCGGGCAGCAGCCGCTCCGGGAGGCAGCGGCCCAGGAAGCGCTGCCAGCCCGGCTGCGCGGGGCCGGGCAGCGGCGCCCCGCTGAGCAGCGCCCGCAGGAACTCCTCCAGGCACTGCAGCAGCTGGCGGCGGCTCTGCTTCCAGCCGGGCAGCTGCGGGGAGAGGAAGGCGAGCGATCAGGGCGCGGCACCGGCGCTGCGAGCGCTCCGGGCCCGCCATGAGGGGACCGGGCCCGCGGCCGCCGCGTCCCGTTGCCCGGCAACCGCGGCGCGCGCAGTGACGTCACGCGGGCGCGCCCGCACTGACCAATGGGGACGGCTCCTGCGGGCCCGCCCCCGGCGCGCGCGGGCGGAAGGCCTCGGGCGGGATGAGCTCGTCGTAGGCGAGCAGCGCGCAGGCCCAGCCCGGCCGCTGCGGCAGCCGGCGGAGCAGGCCGTGGGCCAGGGTGGACTTGCCGGCCGCGGGCAGCCCGCACAGCAGGCACAGCCCCACCCGAGCGCCGCCGCTCGCCCGCCGCTCCCGCTGCTCCGCCGCCGCCGCCAGCGCTGCCGGTCCCGCCGCTTCCGCCGGCGCTGTGCGCATGCGCAGGGCCCGCGCGGCGCGGCGCCCCCTGGCGGGCCCGGCGCGAACGACAGAGCCGGGAACGGCCCCGCTTTAACCCGGGTCTGGGTTGGCTTTAACCCGGGTCTGGGTTGGCTTTAACCCGGGTCTGGTCGGACCCGGCTCTAACCCGGGTCTGGGTTGGCTTTAACCCGGGTCTGGTCGGACCCGGCTTTAACCCAGGTCTGGTTTGGCTTTAACCCGGGTCTGGTTTGGCTTTAACCCGGGTTGGTTGGACCCGGCTCTAACCCGGCTCTGGTTTGACCGAGCTTTAACCCGGGTCTGGTTGGACCCAGCTTTAACCTGGGTCTGGTTTGACTGGGCTTTAACCCGGGTCTGGTTGGACCCATTTTCAATCCAGGTTTGGCTTTACCCATCTTTAACACGGGGTCTGTTTTTACCCATTTCTTATCTGGTTTTGGTTTTACTTTTGGTTTTACCAGTTGTGCTTTGATCCTTTTTTTACCAGTGTTTTGTTTTACCCATCTTTTACCCAATTCTGGTTTTACCCATTTTGTTCCCGGTTCTGGTTTGACCCATTTTTTACCTGGTTCAGGTTTGACCCATTTTTTACCCAATTTTTACCCAGTTCTGGTTTTAGCCATTTTTTACCCCATTCTGGTATCACAATAAGCACCAGAATTCTCTTCAGTGCCCCCCCGGAGCATCAAAGGCTGAGCCATCCCCGCGTGCCCAGCAGTGCCTTTTGTGCTGATCACAAAACAAAGGTACAACCAAGTGTGCTGCCCCTGAGGATTTATTTTAAATTGTAATGTAATAAATAAAATCAATGCCATATTATACTCGAGGTCTAAATGACAGAGATATTTAAGAACAATTTGAAATTCTGAGGGATTAAGGAAGAGGACACTTCCCTGGAAGACACAGACTTTTTGCCAGCAATCTCTTTTGGGTTCTTTTTTCCAGCTTTTCAGTGATGTGGCCATCTGAGGTGTTGGAAATATTCTCTCAGTGAGGCATTCCTGTAATTTATTCACTCTTTTCCCCAGTTTCTCCTGTGAAATTTGCATGAGCACAGGCAGGGTGTGCTGTAGTCCCCAAGGAGAGGTGGATCCACACCCACAGCTCTGCTCTTGGCAGCGATGTGGTCTCTGCCCTGCAGCTTCTGCTCCCTTCTGGTGGAGACTTTTCCCTGGATTTCCTGCATCCATCTCCTACACAGAGACATTTGATGGAGGCCTATTTGGAAAACTGTCACTGCACACATCCTCTTTGAAATCAGTGCTGGTTTCTGACTTTTCCATTTAGAATGACAAAATTAAATCTGTTGCTTTTGTAGTGGAATCAGTTTCTAGGAAAAATGCCGAGCTGCAACAGCCAGTAAACACTGAACCACTGTGGAGCTGTAGAGGTATTTCCCAATATCCCATATTTTCTGTAACAGAGATGGATGGGTTCTTTCAGACTTGGGACATGACCTGCAGAGTTTCCGGTGTCCCCAGGTGAGGTTGCTGTTATAAATTACCTGAAATGGAAGCTGACATGGCTGGTGGGTTGTGAGAGGTGGGCTGATGGCAGGCAGGTGTCAGAGCAGGGCACAGGGACTGTCCCCAGACCTGGCTCCACAGGCCCTGGCAGTGTCCCAGGAGAGGTAAAGTGCAGATCTCCCATCTTTGAACTGTGTCTGTGAACAGCTGAATTCACTTCTCTGTGGCCTGAGAGGGAGGCAGCAGCATGGGAGAGTCCTGTTCTCTCACTCTCCCAGCTTCAGTCCTGAGCACGTTGAACTTCAGGGTCTGATTTATAAAAGGTGAGGTAGAAGAGGCACAACACAGCCAGCAGCAAGCAGCAAAACACTGGGGTGTCACCAAATCTGTGCTCAGTGGCCCTTGGCACCCAGGCCTTCCAGGAGGGATGTGCTTTCCAAAGGCATTTTGGCTGCACAAGGAGAGCATTGAAATCCTTTAATTTGTTTTTCAGGCCAGTTACTTGTCAGAATTGGTTGAGGGTTCCCAAGAAACATTTCAGACAACTGGTCTAGCTGGGACTGGGGGTCGCTGGGGTCTTGAGGAAGCTGCAGGAAGCTGGGTTTGCACTGGCTGCCTGAAGTGTGGAAAGCACATTGTGTTTAGTATTCCATGACTTGAGGCACCTGACACTTCTAAACTGGTTCTTTACCATTTTTAAACAGTTTCTAGCATTTCCACTTTCCTCTCTCTGCCCCTTCCTCTTCCTTGCAGCATTTACCTGTGTTTATGCCAACATTCTTCCTTCAATCCTTTCATCTATGATTGATGCTGCATGAAAAATCTATTAATCTAATTAATCTATTAATTAATATAATTAATTAAAATTTAATTTATCTATTAATGAAATCTAATCTTTAATCTATTTCATGATTCTGCATGGAAAATCCCCCTAAGCAGGACACGGGACATCAATGACTTCACTTACAGCAACATAAGCACGGGAAGATGAAAAGAAGAAGATTTTAAACACTACAAACCTTGTACCAGGAAAATGCAATATGGTAAAAATATTGTGACTTGATGCAGCAGGCTGGAAAAAACATTGCAGAAAATCAGATTAGCAGAAAACACAAAGTGTAGATAATTCTTCAGTATTAAGCTAATGTCATTTTAGAACTGCTTCTCATTTGCTGGGGCTTTCTTCATAGTCTTGCAACATTTTGTTTTGATAATTTTTATTCAGGTTTATCAGAACTAGACCCACAGCCTGGCTAAGCAGCATCTCCAGTGTTTGGCCTAAGAAATAATAGAGGTGGTTTCAATGTATCAGAAAGTCACAAAGTCATGATTGTGTTGGAGAAAAGGCACTGTGCAGTTTGGATTACCCAACATGAAATAATCCAAGTCTCCATCTGTTTTACCTGAGTATTTCCTGTTTCATGACTTGCTCTGTTGCCTTGCTTTGGTTCCTGCCCATTGTTATCCCTGAAACAGAAACCACATCATCATGAAATCTTTCAGGGATGCAGCATTTTCCAAAGAGAAAATTACAGCTCAGAGCTCTGGATTCTGCTTTGAGTCCTTCTTGTTCTGGACTTGACAATTTCAATGTGCTCTGCCCCTGTGTCCATACAATAAAATTATCAACAAAAATTAGGAAAGTGCAATGGATTTGGGAAAAAATGCTTGAGAACAGACAGCTGGAGTGTCTAATTGCACTTCCAAGGAGCAGGGGATGTGCTGTTAAACTCCCCACTGCTGCTATTAGCAGGACAGTCCTGTACTTTAGGAGATGTGGATTTTTTTTGTGTAGATAAAGCATCCACCTGCCTTGCTGCACTGACCTGGGGCACCCTCTCATGTTGGAATAGCACCTGTCAGAAGGGAAATACCTGTGCTGTCCTCTGCTTTTCCTGCAAAGTTTTCTCCTTATTGCATCACGTTTAAATACTGCTACTGCAATGAGGATGGCTACAGGCAGCACCAGGAAGAAGAAAATCAGCAGCCCATCCCGAAGTGATGTATCTAGGGAAAAATAATTGAAACCATGGAATTTAAAATAATTAAAAAGCTATTAAAGCCTTTTTGTTTTGTTGTTGTTGTTTTAAAAAGTACAATCTTCAAATTGTTGTAGAATAAAATTAATAACTTCACTGAAATTTATAACATGTTGCAATCAGAAAAGTAGGATTTGGCCTTGTGGTATTACAAGTTCTTTCTGCCTTACCCCACCCTATGTATATGCAACATTTTTCCTTTTCCATAAAATGTTTTCAATAATTCTGAAGCAGACATTCATTTTTTATTTGCTTACCACAACTGCTCTGCATGTTTGCTTTGCCATCCTAAACTTTTAATAAATACAAAACAATTTTTCCCTTTCCCTTTTTAGTAAAATCCAATAAAGTTCTGCAGAAAGTAACACGGATTTTCCTCAGTAAACTAGAGATTATGAACTTTGCTTTTAGACAAAGAGATGGAGAACATTTTATGTGTAAAGGCCAGTGAAAGCTACTTCATTATCAAATAATAATGTTTGTTCTTCAAGTCACTCCATGATTTGGGTCTCATGCAATAGAAAAAAACATTTGTAGATTACTTTTATTACTTTTATTTATTAGTAGATTATTTTCTGAGCCCCTAGGGCAGAATGAGGGCCAGTTTCAGTGTCCTACCTGTGTGAGCTGGGCCACTGTCAGAACTGCCACCGTAGCCAGACTGGTTACAGAATGGAGGGGCCCATCCCGGATTGCAGTGGCAATTCCCGTTGTTGTTACACACCTACAACCCAAACAAGAGCGAGTCATCAGTCAGGCAGGGACAGCTCCCATTGTTGTCACACCCCTACAGCCCAAACACAGGGATTAGTCAAACAACACCACCCTGAGAGTGGCTGCTCAAACCTTTGGCATGGAGTTCCATGCAATGAATTGCATGTGGAAATAAAAAATACTGCATAGTAATGCATAGAAATACATTAAATATTGACTGGGAATAAGCTCTGCCCTTCCATAACACCCCAAACCACTGAGGGATTCTGATACCCTGTGGTAATTCTAAGTTAACATTTGTGTTATTTCCTGCAATTAATCACAGTCAGAAACCTTCTTAGTTTTACAATCTTTGGACCCCATTTTGATTTTTCATAGAGACATATATAAATCAGGAATTATCAGACTGTCATCCTCAAAGGAATATTTTCCTTTTGCAATTCACCAGCTCAGTAATATTAAAAAAAAATCCCTTGGGAAATTCAGATGAAATGCCTCTCAGTGCTAAGGGGTTTGCAATGTTCTGGCAACATGAATTACAGGAAGTAAGTGGATTTAACTTTTAATACAGATCAGAAAAAAGAAAGGCCACCTGCTTTGCTTTGCTGGTTATTGCTTAAATGCAGGGAGTTTGCACAGAAACAGGACATAAAGCACAATCTACTCACCCCTTTATTATTACACTTCTGCTTTACATCACAGCTGTAGCCCAGAAATCTTGCATCAAGACATTCAAAACCTAAACAGGCCTGCAACAAGTAATTAGTGTCTTGCAAACACAAAACTTTAAAAAATCCCATCCTTTTATAAATGTACTATATAACTGAATATGTTTACAAGTCTGCAGCTTTCACTTACATGATAAGAAAAATGACTGATACAACATTCAGGATTTCAGAATTTTATAACTTTTTTTGACTCATGTTTACCTAACTCTGTGGATGCACTTTGATGGAGTAATTTGAATGACTGATAATGTAGCACCCCAGTTTTTGAAGAGCCAATTAATTGTTTGCATGTATTAATCTCAAAAGAATTTTACTGTGTTATGGATATGAACAAGAGAGCCAGGGAATGTTTTTGGAAGTTCAGAACCTTCCACCTGGAATATATTCTGTCAGGCTGCTGTGATTCCTCTTACCTTGTTCTCTCCACAGGCTGTCCCATCATGAACTTGGGCAGGATCAGGGATATCTGATCCTAGGTCAAAGTCAGAGGACCAGCACAAAACCCCGGATGCATTATTGACAACGCTCCAGGCTGGGAGGTTTTGGAGACTGACAGATGTGCACTGCAGCTTCCCACACAGACTGTGTCTGCATGGAATAAAAGATACTCAGAGACAAGGTGAACAGAGTAAAATCACAATCAGTGCAAATCCATTCCATCTTTTCAGCTTGCATTAAAAAAAAAAATTATTTTAAATCCCTCACTTTAAGGCTTTGGAATAAATATTTTTTTATATATATTGAAGATTTTAGGGTTAGCTTTTATTTGGTGGTGACTTACTGGACAGGGCATTTCTTGTACACTCCACCTTTCATCCCACAGTTTCCAAACCTATCTCCTTTAATATTTGCTTTTTTAAAGCATATATCAGGTGCTTTTCGTGCCCCTGTAGAAAAAAGTGAATCTCAGTAAGGTGTCTGAAAATACCAGAAAGAAAAATTGGAAATGTCTCTCAGGAGCCCACAATGGGTTCACATTAAATGCCAACCATACCTTTGCCATAGATAGATTCACACTGTGAATCAAAGCTCTGGCACACCCCATAGTAGCAATAAGCCTTGTTGCTGCTGCATGGGTGCCCATTCATGATGTAAACATCATCTGGGCAGTAGGGACTGCTTCCATTGCAGTACTCAGGGAGGTCACAGACGTCTTGCTTTGCTCTGCACTCTGCTCCTGCCACTTTAAACTAGGACCAGAAAGGGAGAACACTTTTAGTATTGCAACAGAGGAAGTTCTGGAGTGAAACAAGACAACTGGGTGTCACAGGGACATCCTTCTTTTTTCAGGGTTTTTCATAGAACAGCACAGAGGAAAGAAAAAGAAAACAATTTATATTTCTGCTCCTTGTTTTTCCCACATGGAATGTGTTTAGAGAATTGTTTACCTGGGGTGATTGCTTGGTTGGATTCTGGTGAGGATTGTTTGAGCCTGATGGCCAATCCAACCCACCTGGGGCTGGACTCTCCAGAGAGGGTCACAAGTTGTGAGTTAGATATTGTAGTTAGTATGTATATATTTTATTATCTTCCTTTAAACAGTATATTAATATATTATAGTATAGTAATAATAAAGAAATAATTCAGCCTTCTGAAGTAAAGTCAGACATCATAATTTCTTCCCACCAGGTTCACCTACATTTTACAATAAGTGGGAACATTTAGTGATTTTAAGGAAGACAAATTCTCTTCTTACATGCTCTCTTACTGGTGAATGTCATTTGAAAATGTGTCAAGAAGACTAGGACAGCTCTCTTCAAACATTAAAAAATCTCAGTGAGTATTAACAATTTAGTTTTAATAAAGCAATGCCTACCTTGCAGTTTTTGCAGCACAGTCCTTGAGCACATTGTGAGCCAGGTGTGAGTTTGCAGGTGGCAGCATCACAGCAGGGGTTGGAGCATTCCTGTGAACATTGTAAGGGGGACACTGCTTTATTTCTACAGCCAGCAAAGTACTCAGCAGTTCATGTGGATGGACAAGCCAAAGTTTCAATAACTCTGTCAGATTCTCACATTCTCCTGCTTTAAAAAGAACCAGCAGATATTGTTCCTGTGTTTTATTTGTACAAGTCAGCAGAAAACACCTGATGGGTTGTGGCACAAGGATGCCAATGCAACCAGGGCTTGCTAGCAGCCTTTTGATTTACTGCTGCCTTTTTTGAGACACTTTTACCTTCTGAAGATTGAGCCAATACCTCCCATTCTTGGAGGGAGATTTTGACAATGCAAATGTGACTCCTAAAAGTAATTTTGTGTGGGCAAAGTTGAAGGGTTACAGTTTAAAAACCTGTACATGTTCTATAGACAAACAGTCTCTGCCATGGAACAGGAACATCCATGATGCTAAAACCAGCACAAAACCCAGTGATGCTCCCACACACACTGCTCTGAATTTCTCCTCTTTCTCAGCATTCTCTTTGCCTCAATGTTAAGTCCAATAGCCCTTAACTGAGTCCACATCAAAATCAAAGCATGATTTTAAACTTTGACTAATATTTATTTTGATATTGTTTGCAAAAATTCAAAATTACAAGGAAAAGTCCTCAGATAATAATGCAGTTAGGCCACTATTATATAGAAATATCATATCATATCAATCATATTAATCAACACAATAAGTATCCAGCTCAATTTCATGCATTACCTGTGGTTTTCCACAGTCACATTCTTCATTTTTATCAACCACATTATTACCACAGACAGGTTCTTTGTACACACTACTTGTTTGGGGAGGATTTCTAAGGCAGTTTCCTCCTCCATTTAGAATAAAGGCCTCAAAATCATCAGCGCTGCAGGTGCTGAAATTCCTGGATCCACTGGAAAGGATAATATTGTATTATTATAAATACTTTGCTTACAGGAGAACATACAACTCAAGCTCTTAAAATATTGTTGCTCCATAATAAATATTGTATTTAATAATGCTAGGAGATCATGAAACAGTTAATTTTTATTTCAATTTGCATTAAAGTGCAGTACTAGAAGTTTAAAATACTATTATAATACAAATGTTTTTAGAGGCCAGAGGCCATCAGATTATCTATTCTGGTGTCCTGTACGAAACAGGCCTTAGAAATTCTATACTGAGTCTAAAAATGTTTAATTAAAGAATATTCTCAGGAAAACATTAATCTTAACTTGGAGTCCCTAAGAACTGAGGCATGGTCCTTCCTAGAGTATTCCCAGTGTTCAGTTACCTTGATGTATTAATACAACAGGGGATAAATTAAATATTATGATTTTTTTTTCTCTTAAGGGGAAGCCAAAGAATAAATGAATAGAAGGAAACATAAGCCAATAAGTTTTTGGGTTTTTTAATTAACTGTTTAATAATTTGTTGCATATTTGCACAAACTCAGTGAATACATGTAAAGCATTCTCAAGAGGGTGAAAAAATCCCAGCAACATGCTATTAATAAAAAAATAATTAATTAAAAATATGTTTTTAGGAATGTTACAAATAAAGAATGATTGGATCAGAAAACAGATAAAATTTCATCTAAACTATAATTATGTCAAATACTAAGTCAGTTAATCCACCTCTGTGATCAAACAACTTCCCATACACTAAAGCTCTTCCAGATTCACAGGAGTTTCACAGGTTGGAAGGCATAGTCACTGCAAACAAAACAAATTATTAAAATGAAATTACTGGAAATCTTACTTATCTGTGCTGTGCATGATATAGGATGCAGGACACCTCTTGTCATCATGTTTCATTCCCAGATTGTGCCCCAGCTCATGTGCCACTACTGTGGCATGCTGTAAGATTTTGTTATGATTCAGCTGATAAAGAGAATCAAGTTTAAAAAAGTGAAACCATGGAAATCACTGTTTGCACCCAGAGATTTACTCCCACCACAAAGCTCTCAAGGACTATGAAGGCAGAATACCAAATTGTATTGTAAGGTGAAAGCAGCAAGGACTGACAACTCATCACTTTATTTTCAGGTAGGGACAGATTCTGCTACTCCTTCCCTGAGGATCATCTTCTGGTTTAGAAGTTGGCAGCTGGTCTGGATCACCACTGGAAGCTTTACTCTGTGTGATTCTGTTCTATTCTCTACACTGTTAGACACTGATTTCAAAGGAGTTTTCAACAACAAATGTACAGGTAAAGAACAGGATCTGCTTCTGAGATAGTCCACAATGTTGTGGAATCCATACTTTAAGGACAGGAACCTCTGGAGTTACTGGTTGTGCCTCAAGGATGGCAAAAAAATAGTTTTGTACTAATTTTTAATTTTTTTTTACCTGTTTACAATCCTTGTGTGAGGAATTCCAGACACTTGAGACTACAGTGCATTATGTTCACTTTCTATTTATTTAAAGAGTAAAAAACCCCACCATTATTTTGTAGCTGCACTCCTATCCCAACACCTCTGAGGTTATGAACTTTAAGGGTATAAAGATGAGATTATGCAATATTGAATTTGATGAATCACAAAAGATGACCAAAGATGACCAAAAGAACTTGTTGACGATTAAATGAGCCAAATTTGACAAATAAATTGGGAAGTACTGAAAAAAAAAATAAAAAAAAGGTGTAAAATATGCACAAGTCTTTACATAAGAAAGCCCATGAAAGAAATCAGCCAACTCCAAGACCAGGGTGATTTGACCAAGTAGGTCAAGGACCAGTTTCTTCCATAGCCAAATTATGATGTACTCACAGTGCTGATTGACCCTCCCTGGACATGTGAGCACACAGTGCCCACAAAAGCCATTCCAATGGATCCACTGAAAGAGCTTCTCCCTCTGCAACAAGAGCAGTTTAGAGGTGGTGTTAAAAATGGGTTGAAAGTTCACAATTTCTACTAAAAGACACTGACAAGATGGAAAGAAATATTGCAAGGTAAAATTTGGTCTTCCTGAAGTCAAGAAGGAATTTATCACCACAGCAGGGTTTCATTCTAATTAATAATGAATATCTGAATAAGAGCTTGAAAATAATGATCAATCACTTAAGTCTGCTGTGTCACTGCACTCAATTACAGAAAGGCTAAGGTGGGAAGGGACCTCTGGAGGTCACCCTGGTGTTGATTAACTCTTAAGAATCCATTATAGCTTCTTGTCATTTTTCCAGGTTAAACCATTTTGGAAGTGCAGAGGATTTTACTCTAGGTATATTTTAATTCATATACAAGCCCCAAATGATATACATTAACACTGGCAGCATGGCTGGTTTCCCCACTGAATGCAAACTTACATTATGAGGTGACCAACATCATTTCTTGAGCGCTTCAGAAGATCTTTCTGTCTCCAAGAAACAAATCGACTCAGCCCATCTCCAGCTGAACCATCCATTACAGATATGTGGTTGGCATCTGTCCAAACCTCTAATCCAACCAAAACAATCTGGATGTTTAATGGTCTATACATCTGAAAAAAAAAATTATAATTAACATCCCTCAGCTCTTCTGATGGAATTCTGAAAGATGACTTCATTACTACTGAGTAAAAAATAAGCTGAACATAGTGACCAGAACATAACTTCAATTTCTTTGAAACTCAATATATGATATTTGTAATTATAAATGAAATATAAAATATTTATAAATTGCAAACTAAATAAAAATATTTAGAATATAAAATGAAGTATAACTAAGAACACTCTGCTTCATGAAAGTACCTAAATATATCTTTTGGAAAGAAAGCTGCTGTTCTCAGAAGTTTATATCATAACATAGAAACTACTGAATCCAGGCAACTTATCAGACCTACCCCATCAACATAATTAATCAGCTCCACTGTTTCCTTTTGCACTGCAGCGGGATCAGAATTCTTCAGCAAAAACTGTAAAATACCATAACAATGTCAGAGGAGAAAATCTAAAACAGTATTAATTATATAATTACAAAACAGTAAAATGTATTTGGCCTTGGATGATATGATTACCCTGTTGTGATCCACAACCACAAATAATTCCACGT
This sequence comes from Lonchura striata, assembly GCF_050655825.1. Classification (NCBI taxonomy): domain Eukaryota; kingdom Metazoa; phylum Chordata; class Aves; order Passeriformes; family Estrildidae; genus Lonchura; species Lonchura striata. The sequence continues at coordinate 36,934,486 of NC_140708.1, read as the reverse complement.
AGCTTTTCTGGGGCAGGACAGCTCGCTTCTCCTGCAAATGAGAAAACACAGAAAATTAACATAATGAGTTTGCAACATTGCATTTTGTAACGTGGCCTCAATTTGTGTTAGATTACCACATAAACATCTCTGTGTCAGTAATTCACACTGGGATGCATGAGCTGAATGGCAGCTTGTGCATTTCATGTCCTGGCCAGACTCTGCTCAGTGAGCTCTGTGAGATCCCATTGTGCTGATCTTCTGTTCCAGGATTTCCTCAGCAGGGCTCCCACCAGCTTGGTGTCCATGGAAATGAAGGCCACAAGGAAATGACCTGCCAGGCCAGTCCCACCTGTGCCAGAGCAAGAGCCCTGGAGATGCTCTGCAGCTCAAGGGAGAAACAGAAATCTATTTACCCTGAGGAGCCTGTCCCTGCTGGAGGTGCTGTTTGATGAAAATGTGTATTTCACAGACTGCTTCACAAACATCTCATGCTCCAGGCTGCCATTCAGCACCCCACAGTGGAAGGGGATACCATGCTCATCTTCCAATTCATAAAGCACATGTTCAAATGTGCTGGATGTGTTGAGGGGCTCCATTCCATACCATTTGCCTCCAAGGTAGAGAATTCCCCTAACAATCATAATAGAATGAAACATTATTTAATCATTTTTTTCCCTTGTGATGACTCGATGAATGAATAACAGCTGGATACTTAGACACTATGTTAAAACAAATTATTATTTGAAATCATATTAATATGGGGTAAGTTCAAATGCCCAATAAAAGACAAACAGAATTTATTTAAAATACTCAACAAGTGTGGGCTTCTTGAATCAGTTAGAAAAGGAAGGGAAAAAAAGAGAATAAAGCCAAATTGTTGGTAAATAAATCTGGATTGTGGGTACAGAACTGATGCAAAGGGCTCTTTCAGCCCTTATCTCTATTCATTTAAAGGACTGCCAGGATATGTCCTAATTTATAGTGACATCTCTCTGTGAAACTTGACCTGAAAGATACATGAGTGAATTTTATCTCATTTGTGATTTTATTGTATTTGAAACACAAAAAACGGTTCAAATTTGGACAATTTTTTTCATGGAAATGGTTTGTCTTTTGAAATGTGTCCATTCATAAGACAAAGCTGTTTGCAGGAGTGTTTTAAGTTCAACTAAAGCTTCACCAAGGGAAGTTTTTTTTTTTCTACAAAGGTATCTCTGGTCATGACATTCACATCAAGTACTAGAAGCCTCAGGTCATGCCCACGTGCTGCCTATATTTATTACAATTTCTTTAAAGTTATTTTTTTTCTGTGAAGGAATTTTGGAAAAAGGGAAAAAAGTGAGAGTTTAGGGAAACTATAAAACATATAATGAATTTCAGCTTCATCAAAAGGTGAAATATTAAAAAAAAATAGGAAATACCTAAGGCCATCACATGTGCTAAGAGCAAGTGTGGAGTCAGGAAGTCCTTCAACAGTGCCATAATAATAACAGTGTGTCTGAAATGCAACAAACCCACATAATTAGTGACACAACAAGGTGGCTGCCTTCATCTGCAAACCTATTTTCTAACTAACTATATTATTTGCATGACATCAGGGCTGGCTGTTAGAAATTTACAGAGCTCCCTACTTGGAAAGTAATCCTGACCTTCTTGGAGAATATCCCTTGACATGAGTACCTGAAGTATCCTTTGATCCCTTGGTTCTAGAACACAGACAGCTTTTTAATTTAACCCATCACCATATTTTATATTTTTATAATTTTTTTATAGAAATTATAAAAATTTTTATAAAATTGTGAAACATTTTAATCTACATTGCTCATCCTGCTTAAGAACTGCACTGAGATCTTTCATGCACAAACCACCCAATAAAGTCTCACTGAGCTCATGTGCAGTTTAAAGAAGAAATCAAATTTAGAAGTATTTATAAGGATTGTTTGATTCAGGATGTAAAAACTATAGAGCTTTGATGCTGCCAGTGTACTTTAAATTGCATATTATGCAAAGGTTGCTCAGATTCAGGCTTGGCATAATCTCCTGGCAAATCCTTTCACACCTTGGGGAACGGGGGTGCTGCACCCTACAAACAGCCCAGTCCCTCGTGAACCTCATCTTTAGATCACTGGTAACTGTTAAAGAGAAATACTCCACTGTGAAAACTCACAATAGTCTCATTCCCAGCAAATATATTTTTTCTTGGCTTCCCTGGTTTTTCAGAGAAAATTCTGACACAAAGGGGATGTTTTATTATGTACAATACCTCATTTTTGGATGGTGTTGCCTGCAGTTTCCCATTTTCTCCATATGTGTACAGCTTGAAGTCATCACTAAGAAATTTTCTGGAAACAAAAATAAACTACTGCTCTTTCAATGGTCTAGAAACAAGAAACAAGTCAAGAGTCCTGGTAAATGCTACATTCTGCTAGCAGCACACTCAATGCTAAATTATTATTAAAATACAAGCACATAAAAAATACTTTAAAACAAGCTCGAATTTCTGGAAAATAAGTTATTTTGAAGCTCATTATTATGTTTTTTAACTAAAATATCCATAGAGAGGAATCTAAGCAGGCTCAGTTGCATAAGGACCTGACCTATTACAAGCTCAGGAATGAGGAATAAGAGAAAGAGAAACATTTCTTAAAATACAGCAGAGCTAAAACCCCTCTGACCTGCTAATAAAAAACTAATATTAAACTGAATTCTAGTTTTTCCTTAGGATTTTCTGAAATGTTCTGTCTTGCACTGCTAATAAAAAATTATCAAAATAAATTTCTTCAAAGCTAGAAAAACTATTATTCCCTTCTATTTGCAAGATACTACCATAACAGAGACACAGTATTTAACTGTAGTTGCTACAATCTGACATTTAAATGGTTTCTTCTAAATTTTTTCAGTATAAAAATGCTACTCTGTATGCAACTAACCCTGAAACAAGACAATTCCTTAGAACACTATCACATACTTATTTTTCTTCAGTTTTAGGAGGTATGTTCCATTTCTGGTTTTAATTGAGTAAGAAAGATTGTCATCTGAATGCTCCTGAAAACAGAACAGAACAAAATAAATCACTTAATTAGGTGATTTTTCTATTTGGTTTTGTTTATTCCATGTTTGCTTGGCAAGAGAGGCCCAACTACTGTGTGTGTTTTAAGTAAAAACCCACAAGATTCCTAACTCTCAGGCTTCCATATTTCAAACTCTCAGCAGCAAAGTGAACATTCTTTCCTATGTAAAGTGTAAATGCCATGAATCTATATTTTTATTTAGACAGGAGGGCACAGTCCATGAATGCACTCTTTGCTCAGTACCACATCATGCTTTGTGACACTCCTTCTGTAAATCAGATAAACGAGTCCCAGGCTTTTATCCCCTAATTGGTTTGCACAAAGATGACTAATGTAGTTTCAGTAACAGTGACTTCAGTAAAGGAACTTGGTATCTGGCACAAAGGGAAGTTACCTCAGAACTGAAGAATTAAGGCTCAGGTTTCTCTTCTAACTCATCTCTTAACCTGTGCCACTCTCTGGGACCATTTGTGTCCTTTGGGTGCTACATGGCTGAAATCCTCTGGTTATTATCCAAAGATCAGAACACGGCCAGCATGGATGTTAGCTCAGATTCAACATCTAATCTGACTCAGAAGAAATTAAAATATGCTTCATGTCCCTTCTCACTTCTGCCTTACAAGGTCATTAACAGGATTAGAAGTTTGGAAGGTGCTCAGAATACAATCACAGGCCTTTGTGGGAACAAATTTACTTAAAACTAGTTGAAAACACTAAGAATCAGAAGAGAGAGTGTGGGGCACATTTAATTACAAAAATCTCTATATACCATCCATTGTATGTTGTGGAATGTAGGACAGTGTTTTGAAAAACAGCAACAATCAGAAAAAAAGAAAATCAGAGTAACAAACCTCATGAGAAAATGGGGGATGTTTCTCTCTGCCTGTCAGACTTCGAGGAATGATTATTTCTAATGTAGAAAGTCTGGATGTGTGTTCAGAGGATATACCTGAAAATAAAGTTAGAAATTGGTAAATAATCAGAAAGGACAAGGCATTATGTTGGCACCTGCACAGTGGTGATAGACAAAAGCCTACTCTGATCCAGCCAGAAATGGAGAAAGAGTGAAACAGTTCAGGAATGATCAAACTGACTTAAAAAAAAAGTTACTTCAGATTAAAGCTGGGGTCTTCTGGAGCACACAAAGAGAAACTATCAAAGCCGTTAAACAAAACCTTAATTCTCTCATATTCTGGATTATTAACTTTGTGACTTTGTCATATTTTCTTCCATGACTGACACTTTTATCCTGATGTACCACAGAAAATTGGGGCAGCTGGCCTTCTGCTTTCTCCACTGTCCTGAATAAGGAGCACTTTTAGTTGTCCTCTGGATACAATTTGTCCACCTCCTGTGTGGAAGAAAACGTGGCTCACCACACTGCCTCCCACCTGTTGCCTAATCTTGCATTTTGTTTGTTCTAGCAACAGTCAGATCTTTGCAAAAGGTTTGTAACCTTTTACATGATATCAGAATTATCTCCAGAACAACATGCTAATGCAGGAAGCTAAAGATAAGAAGGCTGCCAAGTATCTGGTTTCAGGTAAGTGGTTTTATAAAGACAAAACCAATCTCCAGTGACCTTTTAAAAAATTGTGTGAAGTTGAATTAATTGTCCTTTTTCTTGTCTGTTCATCAACTGGTTTGATCAACAGAGATACAACCATTGCTTTTAAACAGAATCAACAATAACATGAGTTTTAACAATGGAAGTGGTTTCTTCTTTATTAAATTGTTATTTTCTAAGGAAACAAAGAGATTTCTTCACATTTATAGTAGTACAAAGTCAGCTTCCTCATTCCTGTGAAAGGAATTCATAATTGCAAAAAAGTCACACAACCAGCCATTCAAAGTGGGGAGGGTTCTCCAGTGTAAGGATGATCTCTACCTGCTAGATAGCATCAGGATTTTTAAAAGCTAGGTGCAGGTAGTATATATTTAACAATACAGGCTGCAATTGCAATCAAAATGTGGAAGCTGATATTAGCAAACCGGTCTGAAAAGAGTATCAGCACTTGATATTGCGATTTTGCTCTTAATCTTCAATAATTTTATTATCTAAATCACAAAATCCATTCTGTTTCATGAGTGAAGTGTATGTTGAACTAACCATGGAGATGCTCTTTTAACAATTCAAATTTTGACACCTGAAAGAAGGAAACCATCTTTGATGCTTGTCATAAAAATACCAGTTTCCAAGAAACATTTCAGGTATTACACTTAAATCTAAAATGTGAAGCCAAATCGTAAATGGAGATGAGTTAATGAAAAATGCCAATGAAATTGTAGGAATTTCCCTCACATCAGTGAAGAAGAAATATTTTTCTACAGTGTCTGCTATTGATGAGAGTGACAGCAACTCCAGTTGTCACAACCAATGTCCTGCACAGAAAATGATGGATTTGCATACCTATGATATCCAGGAGGAAAAAAAAAAAACCTACAAAGAGCTCAACTATAAAAAGTTTCAACCTGTAATCTTTTCCAAGATTCTCTCAATGAGCAGGGAGAGCTGTGGCTCAGTGTTAAAGGTCTGCATCGCTACAATCAGGGTCCAAGCAGACTTGGAGAAAATTTCTGAATATACAAAAAACGAAACTTACCTTTTATCCGAAAAGGCTTTCCAGTTAAAATCAGTCCAAAAGTGAACAAAAAGAAGCTGTGCATTAACATGACTTCCCAGAGAAACTACTCCAGCATCTGAGCTGGCTCTGGCTGCTCTGCAGGGAACCAGAAGAAGGAGAACCGTCTGCTCCGAAGGGAAACAACAGAAAAAGCTCTCTGATACTGCATCTCTGCTGAGGAAATGGGAAGTAAAATTTAATCCACTAGGCTTCTGAGAAAACTGGTCAGACAACCTAATGCAAATAAAAAGCAACACATTCTTAAATGCTGATTGGAGAGTCCCGTGTCAGGATCAAACTGGTTTATTCTAAAGGACTTGCATCCCACGGAGAGATCCTATGAGATTAGAAACACAAAATATTGCTACTGACAAATGCAGTGTTTAGGATGTTTATCCAGGCTACTGCCAGTTCAATAATAAACTACTGTGAATCAATTTACTCTTTGAAATTTCACCTTCTTGTGTTCCATTTTTCATCCTTACTTTAAAATATAATGCAATGAACACATTAAAATCCCCCAAAAATAGGTTCTACCCATTCCCTTCTATGTTAAACACAATTCTCCTCACCAGAAGTCCATAATTTTGTGCAGATCTTTGCTCTTCCAAGATCAGTCATCTTCCATGTAACCACATTGTCACCAAGAGCAGAAAATAAATGCTTCTAAAACTGGATGAGTTTGCAAAGCATTTCAGAAGTATCACACACATTTAGAAACACAAAAATGAGGCCGAGACAACACACTCAAACATTTACATTAATTAATTTTAATGAATTCTTTGATTAAAGCAGAGAAAATTCAGTTTTCCATTGCTAATAAATCCTATTAAACAATGCCTTAAGTGACAAAAAGCAGAATGCTTGGCTGTATTTGCAGCATTAGTTGGTCAAAGCCCGTTCAGATCAATTTGCTGAGAGTCACAGACTGAGAACAGCCTGAAAATTCCTGCACTGAGCACTGGTGGAAGCAGAACTTGACACCCCCATTTGCTGTCTCTGCCACAGCCTCAGGAGCAGCATTCCCCAACTCCAGAAGCTGAGATCCTACTAAAAATTAAATGAACTCATCTTTTATTTATGGCCTCTTTTATTCATAGCCTCTCTCCTGTGTGGTGCACTATCAGGATGTAACTCGGGTGAATCCCGCTGCTCCAAATTTTGACATATTAGCGAGTTTCACAGAACCCAAGAATCATTTCAGTTGGAAAAAACCTTTGAGGTATTGAGTCCAACAGGGGAACATGTTCAGTGATGGATAACTCTGTGGGAGAACTTTTTCCTAATATCCACCCTAGACCTCTTCTGGCACAACTTCAGGGTCAGTCTCTTCTCCCAAGCAATCAGTGACAGGACAAGAGGATATTGCCTTAAGCTGCACCGCAGAAGATTTAGGGTGGACATTACTAGGAATTTCTTCTCAGGAGTGATCTGACATTGGAATGGGCTGCCCAGGGAGGTGGAAGAGTCAGAGGTGTTTAAGGAAACCTGGACGTAGCCAAGGTATGTTTGGCACGGTGACACTGGGTCATACATTGGACTCGGGTTATCTCAGTGGTGTTTTCCATGCGAATTAACCCCGGCTCTCTGTGCTGCCTGGGACATCCCCGGGCTGAGGGTGCCGTTCCTGGGGCTGAGGGGGCCATTCCCCTGGGTTGAGAGAGCCATTCCCCCGGGCTTAAGATGCCATTCCCCAGCTGAGGGTGCCATTCCCTGGATGAGAGTGGCGTTCCCCCCGCCGAGGAGCCATTCCCCGGGCTGAAGATGCCATTCCTGGGTTCAGGGTGCCATTCCTCCGGGCTGAAGATGCCATCCCTCGGGCTGAGGGTGACATTCCCCTGGGCTGAGAGAGCCATTCCCTCGGGCTTAAGATGCCATTCCCCAGCTGAGAGTGCCATTCCTCCTGGCTGAGGGTGCCATTCCCCGACTGAGGGGTGCCATTCCCTGGATGAGAGTGGCGTTCCGCCAGCCGAGGAGCCATTCCCCGGGCTGAAGATGCCATTCCCCCTGGCTGAGGGTGCCATTCCCCGGTCTGAGGGGCCATTCCCCGACTGAGGGTGCCATTCCCTGGATAAGAGTGGCGTTCCCCCAGCCGAGGAGCCATTCCCCGGGCTGAAGATGCCATTCCCCGGTCTGAGGGGCCATTCCCCCTGGCTGAGGGTGCCATTCCCCAGCTGAGGGTGCCATTCCCCGGTCTGAGGGGCCATTCCCCAGCTGAGGGTGCCATTCCCCGACTGAGGGGTGCCATTCCCCGGATGAGAGAGTTGTTCCCCCAGCCGAGGAGCCATTCCCCGGGCTCAGAGTGCCGTTCCCAGGCTGAAGGTGAAGAAGCCGCTCCCCATTCCCCGCTCCCCTCGGGCGCTCCCTCAGGCGGCCCCGCCGCCGCCCGGCGCGCATGCGCGGAGCGCGGCGCTGCGCAGGCGCTGCCGGCCGCTGAGGGTCGGCGGGTGCCGCTGCCCGGCCGCTGAGGGTCGGCGGGTGCCGCCGCCGGCCGCTGAGGGTCGGCGGGTGCCGCTGCCCGGCCGCTGAGGGTCGGCGGGTGCCGCTGCCGGCCGCTGAGGGTCGGCGGGTGCCGCTGCCCGGCCGGGCGCTGCCCGCGGCTCCGCCATGTCCAGCGGCTTTGCGGCGGCGGAGGGGGAGGCGGAGGAGGGGGCCCGGGAGCCGCGCTGTGTGTCGGCGCTGTGCTCCTGGCCCTGCGCGCCGCCGGGCGGCCTGGCCCGGGCGCTGTGCCTGCGGCGGGGTGCGGGGGACGGCGAGCCCGGGTGAGTGCGGCGGGCGGCGAGAGGGAGCGCCGGGCCGGGCCGGGCGGGAGCGGGGCTGGCGGGACAACGCGTGTGGCTTCCCCCCCGCAGCAGCGAGGCCGTGCTGGCGGAGCGGCGGGAGGGCGGCGAGGAGCCCTGCGAGCTGCGGCTGCAGTGCCGGCCCGGCGCCGAGATGGTGTCCGTGGGGATCGTGAGCCAGGCCCGCAACATGGAGGTGTACGTGGGCGAGGAGTACTGCGGCACCGGCCGCGGACAGAGCCGCGGCGCCCGGCCGGCCCCGGGGTGAGTGCTGGGCCGGGCTGCGGGCAGCCTCGCACTCCGATGTGGCTGCGAGGCGCTCCTGCGGCTCGGGACCCGATGTCTGTAACGAGGCTGAGAGAACCGAGGTTGTTCAGCCGGGGGAAGACCCTAGAGTCATTTCCACTGCCTAGAAAGGCTGCGAGAGAGCTGGAGAGGGACTTTGGATAAGGGCTTGGAGAGATAGGATGGGTGGAATGCCTTCACACTGCCAGAGGGCTGGGTTAGGTGGGATATTAGGAAGAAATTCCTCCCAGCAGGGTGCCCAGAGAAGCTGTGGCTGCCCCTGGATCCCTGGCAGTGCCCAGGGCTGGGTTGGACAAGGCTTGGATCACCCTGCGATAGTAGAAGCTATCCCTGCCTATGTCAGGGGTGGCACTGGGTAACTTTGAAGGTTCCTTCCAACCCAGCCCATTCTTGGGTTCTGTGAAAGTCTCTTCGATAAGTAGTCATCTCACACTTCAAAGAACAAGAGAGAAGATTTAAAAAAGAAGGTTTTGTTTTCCCCTTCAATACTTCCTTCCATGCTTTGCCCGGGGAAATAAAGCGATGTTTCTGTTTTGTTTTTAAGCCATTACATGGCACATCTGCTGCTTAATTAGCCAACTAGAAACCAGCAGACTCAGAGCCTCAGGGAGGATGGGTGAATAATGGACTGAACCTCAAACGCTTCTCAGTGCAAGCACACATACAAGTAATTTTTACATAAGTGATAAGATTCATTACAAGTTGCATATAAGCATTAAAGTTGCTATTAGAAAAAAACTGCTAAAAAAGAAACTAAAAGTGCTGTTGGAAACCATAAATCTGTATTAGAAATGTGTTCCAGTCAGTCTTGTTTCTTATCTAAATATTTACCAATATAGTGTAGTTCTACAAAAAAGTACCTTGTAAATTGATGTCACTGCTTGTTTATTTTATTCTTCTAGTGAAACTGAAGAGGTTACTTTATACCACAAGTACCTTAAGTTTGAATGCCCTGCAGCCTCCTGTAGAATTAAGGTAAAGAGTTGAACAGAATTGTTTTATTTTTCTTCTGTTTTTTTAATCACTTAATCAACTAAATTGCATTGCTCTTAGTAAAATTATTGGTTTTATACACTTCATCTCTTCACATAACCACTTAAAAATCTGTTGGCTGGTGCTTTGTCTTGATGGCAGATTTCTTCTTTTAAATTGGTATCTCAATTTTCTTTTCATGAAGACTTTTTATGATACAGAAAATTTAGTCTTAGAGAAAAAAAAAACATAAACCAGATAAACTGCAGATCTGTGAGTAGAACTGTCAGCTCCAGGGTTAAATAAACTTGTGAAAATAATGTGGCTACTACTCTTAAATGCTTAGAAAAACTTTATGTATCTTTGGGGTACTTAGGCATCTCTGTTCCAGTCAGAATTTTATGGGGAATAATAGCAAGAAGACATAGGCTTAATTTAACTGGAAAAGAGTTCATCATAGTTTTTGCTAAGACTCAAAGAACAATGCATTTTCCCCTATGTACAAAGAAAACATGAAATGTTTTTTTCCTCTAACCAAGGTATTTTTTTTCCTTCTTGCAATAGCTGCTCTCCTTTGGTGAGAAACACAGAGTACTCATCAGTAAAATAATTCTAGACGTGAAAGCAGTGTCTGCAAAACTAGCAACTGATTTTCCTTCACTAGGCTCAAGCATAGATCTAGACAGAGTGCAAACTATAATGGAATCCATGGGATCTAAGTTGTCTCCAGGTGCTCAGCAGCTCATGGACATGGTTCGGTGTCAGCAGAAAGTAAGTCACCTTTCCACAAACACCATCTGGCATTTCACCAGTTAGGAGTGCTCTAAAAACATTCTGGGGACTTTTAATCCACACTTACTGCCATTTTCATCATGATTTATCTGTTGCCATTCAGACGAGTGCAGTGAATAAAGATTGTGTTCTCTAGGATGTTCTCTAGGATGATGATGATGATGATGATTATTATTATTATGCGTTGTTGTAATTTTAAGCTTCACTGCCAGCCTGCTCTGCTTTTGCCTGTTTCCATAGTCACTGCTGGTCAAGGATAATGGGCATTTTCCCTGGAATGTTTGGGGTGTAGATGGGCTGGTTTGTCTCTTTAATTGTCATTATAGCCATGCCACCTCCAATTAAAAGTAAAGTGCTCTCACAGAACATTTTCTTTATATCCTAATCCTGCAAAGTGGGCTGTATCAACAGAATCCTGAATCCATCTGATGTAATAATTCAGTTTTGGAGATACAGCATGGTAAAAGTGAAGCCAGTAAAGCTCTTTCTTACTTAGATGCTGACAGGATAATTAACACTTCATATTTACAAGGAATGTAGTTCAAAACTACTTTGAAAATGTCTACTAGTAGAATGCTGGGTTATAAAGTATCTATTGTTATTGCTGTATAATTCCCAGTATATTTGAAATCTCAAATACTCAAATGGGTTTTTCTCCCCATCAGAACAGTTTCCCTCTTGGAGACAAACTCAGTTGGATCATGGGGAGAAATTCTGATTTTGGAAGTGACCGTGCAATAGATGGATTGCACAGTGCAGCTCTGCAGTCATCACTGAGTCCATCAGCCAGTGAACCTTTGCCTGTTAAAAATCACTTAACAAGTGAAGCAGTGTATAAGGATTTAAAAATAACTCGTGATCTGAACTCAGAGGTACCTGAAAGAGAGAATACTTTGGATTCTGAAAGACTTCCTACCCAGCAAAATGCAGTTGACTTCAGGAATGATTTGAAAGTCATGGGATCTTTGCAAGTGCAGCAGCAAGCAGGTGAAAGTCCAAACGTGGCCAACCCACAGGTGCTTCTTCCTTTTCTGCAAAACCTGTGCACTCAGGTGAATCACCTTCGTCTCAAGGATGGAGAGAGGCACCTTGGCAAGAGTGCAGTGGCTAAAGCAGAAGGTGTTCAGAGTGCTGGGTGAGTTAAGCTTGGTGAATCTCTCAAAGTAGTATTGACTATTTACTGACAAGTTTAAACAAAAAGTAATAAGCATTTTCTTCTCATTAGCAGCAATAGTAAATCTTAGAATACATGGTTTTGAAGGCTTTGTGGTGATGAACATTACAAATTTTCAATTTCACAATTTTTTTGAATGTAGGAGTTTTTTAGAAGAAATCACATCATTTGTTGTTACTAAACTGGTTTTTATTCTACCTTAATTTAATCTTATTTAAAAAGGATGTTTCTTCATCCTTTTAATCATCGTACACATTTAACTTGTCTTTCTCATCTAGTATATTTTCATTGTGATTACTTTTACCCCTAAACTCTCACACCTTCCCTTTTTCACACAATGTGACACAATCTTTCTGCTCTAGAAAGATTAATCTGTATCATCCCATTGATGGTAATTTGTATCATCCCACTGATTTTCCTGTTCTTCCTCACTTGTTGGCATTTACAGTGCAGGTGTCACAGTTACCCAGTTTGGTACCTCTGGAACAATAGTGGAACTTGTGAGATGTAGGAATCAGGATTTAATGGAGACAGAATATCTCAGCTCCAGTATTTTTAAAGAATGTAGGTGCAAACCCAGGGAGTTGCATAGTTTGGATAATTCTTGAAGCACTTCTGCTGACAAGGACAGTCTGTCATGCTGACAGGATATAAACTCTGTGTGTACTGTTGACTTGTGTTGATTTTGTTTTATGAAATTAAGCTCTCTAATGCATAGTTGAGCCTTTGAAAAAACAAGGTTGAAAGAAGATGACTATATACAGTAGCATTGTTTATGAAAAGAAATTGAGATTTAAGTGTGGCAGGCAGGGTATTTGCTTGTACTGGAAACCTAATGCCTTCCAAAGTTTATTACCTAATAAATGAAATTTTACATTTAAAGGATGTTTAGGTGCCCAGATCTCTATATTGCCCCTTGTCTTTAAAAAATAGGTTATACTTATTCTTATCTTTGCTCTTCTTACAGAGTGGAACAACAGCCTATTTGCTCCTATTTGGAAAAGATCATTTCAAAAAACTTGGATCTGATGGAGAAAAAACTAATGGACTATATTGACTGCCAAATCCAGGCTCTTCAGACACACATAGACAATAAAATGTTTCTCTTGATGGACTTGGTTCAGAACTCAAAACCAAACAAAATTTCTGAAGCACACTATGATTCTAATGAGGGGTTTTCTAATGGAGAGAGGTAGAGGGTTTCAATGTGAATACCTTGAGTAATTACACTTTACAAAGCTTAGTATTTATGCAGTTAAAATTATGAAGAACCTCAGTGTTGTTAACTTGCATTTTGTTACTGTAATTCTATCCACTGTTGTACACACTTGTTAGTTTTATGAAAGATCTTAAGAATATGTTTTTTTTTCCTAAATGTAACAGTTTTGTATGCCCTTTGAGGCTTATTTATTTAAAGAGCATTGCTAGAAGCTGTATGAACAGTCAGTCCCCCAGCTCCAGTTTGAACAGTGGAGTACTCTAAATAAACTGAGTTACTGCTTATCTTTTTACCTACATGTAGTCAGCTCGCTTTTTTGTATTGTGTTAATTTTTGATATGAAATGTGTTATCAGTAGAACAGAATGCAGTTTGTTCTTTTGCTTTGTTGGCACTCCCGTTGAAGACATTTATTGTTCCATCTCTAAAAGGAAGTTTGGATTGTCATTGCCTAATTTGGGCAGTTTATGGAGCTGTCTTTAGAGAGCTGGGCAAGTGTGAACCCAGCCTGGGCTCTTTGGAAGCCTTGATAGCTGTACAGGCACCTTAATTAGGAACCCAGGCTCCTTAAGAGACACCTAAACCAAGACTCTGATACTTCTTTCCCTCCTAAACTAGCTGAGTGTGCAGAACAAGTGAAATAAATGTGAACTCAGCAGACTTTATCCAGGTTTCATTATCCTGAGGAGTGCAAATACTTCATTCAAGGTTCCTCTCAAGTGGCTGTTGTACCTGACTGGGTGTGCTGGGGTAGCCCCAGAAGACCAGAGGAGTTTTCCTTACTGCATCACACTTCCTTTAACCCATTGGGATCAGTCTTGCTGTCATCTGGGGAGGTAGGAATGTCACTCCAAATCTCTCTCCTGTGGAAGGCTGAGTTTCAAACTTTTTTCTGTTTCTTGCTCTTGGATTCTGGGGTGCACCATTTAAATGGGAGGGTGTAGGGACTTCATGGTCAGCCCCTCAGCTGGGTGCACAAACATTTTTGGCAAAAGCTATTGATGGGGAAGCAAGTGTTGACTCAAAAGCAGCATAAGCATGTACAAGCCAGCATCTTTATTTACTCTGCCTGGTATTTTCTGCTCCAGGAAAAGTGATGCTTTTGAAGACTGTCAGATCCTGATGGCAGTAAACCCACAGAAGGAGATTTGGAAGAGAGGATAATCTGCTCTGAAAAGACTTCTTGCAGTTGTCCCTGGTCTTGACTCCTGCCAGGTGCAGTTTAAAAGTGATTCAAAAAGAGATTTTTAGTTTTTTTATTTTTAAGACAAAAGGATCTTAATTATCTTGTACTTCATACCTGTACAGGTATAAATTCTGTCCTGAGGTAAACACACTTTTTCAACTCAGTGACTTGAGATAAAGTATTAAATTGAGACAGTTTTGGGTTTAGATTTTTTATTTGATAACAAAAGAAGTTGAATTGGATTTCTGAGTGTTGTTGAGTTCCAATGCTGTTAATTTAATAATTTTTTATCTTTTCCCTCTTCCCTCTCTGGGTGACAAGTATGAATAGCAGTTGACACTAAATAGAAATCTCCAGAAGTAGTTAAAATGACCTCTGGGCATTTTGATAGCTGTATCCTCCCTGGTGTTTGTGATGTTTTAGCATCACAGCTACCACAATGAGAATGTCTGAAATTAAAACAAATGCCAGAGTGTAGAAGTTGTATTGTTGCAATTTGGGTTTTTTTCAGCTTCTACTTCAGTGAGGGATTCTGTGTAGAGAGAAAAATAAAGTGCTTAAAGTTTAGAATACTGTATAATTTAACTGGGAATTATATAAATATTTTTTCAGATATTTTCATTTTACATGATCCACAGAGAGTGCAAATCCTGAACATGAAGTACTGAAGAGTTGTAAAAGTTGGTAATAAAACAATCCTACAGAACATAATGATGTTCATTTATTTGGTATTGCTGCAGCCAATTTCTGCCAAGCAGTGCTGTCACCATGAGCGAGATTTGAGACATTTGCTGAAGAAAAGTTGGGCAAAAAAAAGCAACTTGTGGTTTCCTATCTGCTCCTCAGTAAAACTCATTCTCTTTTATAATATTTGCACTTGAATATTTGCCCTTGAGTTACAGATGTGTTCACTTCCACACATATGGATGCAAAATCTTTCACTATTGAAATAAATGGGAACATAGTTAAAATGTTGCTAGAGTTCAGAAAGGTTAATATTTTTTTAAAAAAGAGAAAATATTCTAATTAATATTAAAAGCAAGATTAATTCTAAATATTTTCTAGCTCTGGTACCTGAAAGCAAGTGGCCCAATGTGCTTTTCTCAGGTGGAGCTTTGGGCTCCAGAAAAGTGAGAACAAAAGCACAGTGGGAATAGCAATACAAGCTTTTAAAAATAGCTTTTCCATATTTTGTAATTTCTCTTTGCTCTCAGTACCTGACTACTGTAGATCAGACTGCAAATAGCACCAAAGCTTATTTATCTTACAAACATCTCTGCAGCTCTAATTTAAAGGCATGGTGCTTTTGGTTTCTGCTCTCAAGACTGTCCTTTTTATTCCTGTTCTGTGCATGAAGTGGGAAGATTTAACCTGGCCCAGAGTAAGTCAGCTGTGTTTATTATCTAGAGTACCAACTAGAAAACTGAGTGAAGTACACACATACATATACTTATTTTTTTCTTTTTTCCCTCTTGAGTGCTCAGCAGCCCTGAGATCTCTTTTCAGGTGGAAGGGACCCACCACAGTGTTGGTTTTTCATGTGTATGGAGGGGTGGCTCTTTTCTGCCTGGAGATGCAGCCTCTGGCACAGCAAGATTGGTGGTGTTGCTGTCACAGATCACAACATGACACTGGAGATAACTGATGGGAAGCTCCTCAGGAACCTGAAGGCTCTAAATTTGAATCTTCCCAAATGCTGGGTAGGTTACCACAGTGTCATCTTTATTGCAGCTGCAAAAGGATGTACAGATCTGTTAAAACAGTCTACTTAGAATCATCATTCTGGCTAAGTGCTGTGAGCTGTAACTGCAGCATTTAAGCAGGGCACTGTTCTTACACATGGCCATACAATGATGTGCATTTTTTCCTTTGCCCAGCATGATGTGGTGCATGTTCTTCCAAAATGGGCAGCACAAACCCCACAGCTGTGCAAGCAGGGCTTCTTCCAGCTTTACTAGAAAATAAAGTCAAGACCTTCTTGAGACACAGCCAGGTGCTTTTCTTCCATTGTAATTTTTTTTTTTTTTGACAAAACCATTTTCTTTTATAAGCAAACTGGTGTATAATGCATTTGTAATGATACTGTACTTCTAATCTCAGACCTATGCCTTCTTTAAAACAACCCTCTCTGATTTTTAACTCACTTTAAGGACTTTGAATGCAACTGTCTCTTCATCCTGAAATGTACTTACACTGCCTTTGAGTGTGGAGGCATTAAATACATGTTTAAAGATGTTGCACAGGATTTGAATTCCCTTTGGCTTCTGGAAACGCTAAATTTGCATTTATTCTGTGTAGCCTTTTATTTCTCAAACCCACACACATACTTGCAAGGAATTTTCAAATGTTAATGTCCCTTTTGTGCCTGGATGTGAATCTGCAGTGAATGTGTGAGCTGGCATGTGGATCCCTGCCAATCAGTGCTGTGGCCTTCAGAACCCAATGCCCTTTAAATTATTACCTGTGAGAAGCAGAGCACAGGGTTATGAGTGTGGTGGAATTTTGTATGAACTGAGCACAATTAGAACTGAAGGAACATTGAGAGGGAGACGAGGTCTTGATGAGAAAAAACAGGCAGCTGATCCAATTATTTTTTGTCACTGAGAGCATTTACTGAAGTTTAGTCTTTTACAGATCTGCTGTATAAATCCAAAAGATCTGAAATTAAGCAGCCCAAGTTCATTTAAGATTAAATACCTTTAGATTTACACCCACTAGTATATTTTTAGAAATAAGCAGCAGATTTTGGAACACAATGAACAGGTCTAGAGGTGCTCAACATAATGTCATGGTCAGAAGCATCATTACTTGGGGACGACGACAACAACGACTCCGCCACTTGTGCTTCTGGCTCTTCTCCTGGAGCCTGGGAAGGGTTGGGGAGCAGGGAGCCTGTTCACTGGGAAGGGTCTGAAAGAAGGGATCTTGATCCCTGGGAAGGGTCGGGGAAGAGGAATTGGGAATAAGTTTCCTGGGAAGGGTCGGGCAGGAGGAAGAGGGAGTATGTTGCACCCTAATACTTTGCACTGTAGGCACATTCCATTCTTTAAAGGAGCATTGTAACGGAGCTGGACAAGCCTCTGGCCTGATGAAGGGTTATTCCCACAGGTTGGGTCTTTTACACACCTGAAAAAGGAAAAAAAAACCAAGCTCACTTACAAATTACCGTGTAATGACTGTGACATGCTCACTAAGCCCCTTTGTTTTCTTGGTTGCAAGAAACTTTCTTCCAAAAATGTCCAGTTGTGATGTTAATCACAACTCACAGCACTGAACTCCTGAACAGGGGGTGCCACTGCATGGAATTTGGATGTCTGTTGGTGTAATGTGCATCACAACACGTACAAATGTCATACACGTAAAGCACCTTGTGGAATTTTGTCAGTACATATTAAAGTATTATATTATTATTATTTTGTCAATACATATTAAAACATTATATTATTATTATTTTGTCATATTAAAACATTATAAGCATTAAGTACAGTAAAACATTATAAGCATTAAGTACAGTAATGAGGTAGTGGATTTTTACTGCGCACTCTACTATGGGTCGTGCTTAACCTAAAGGATAGCCCTAGAAAGAAGGATTTTGATTTTTGGAAGCTTAGAGCTGTCCATGAAGAATTCCCCTGGGCAGCCAAGACAACACCAGCATCCCAGCCCCTCTGACATGTATTTGAAACCCTGCCAGCATCATCTGGTGCCATAAATCAATGACTCCAGCAAGAATGGCTCCAGGGACATCTGGATCAACAAACATGCACCAAGAATGTCTGTCTGTTTCCAAGAAATAGTGGTGCTTTACAAAATTTTAATGTGATTAGTAATTGGAAGTATGGGTATGACTGAGTAGTCAAATCAAGTTGTACCTGAGCATTTGAAGGGTGTAAAAAAATGGTGTGAAATCATGTTTGGGGTATCCCAGCTTGGCTGGAGCATCTCACATGCATGAATAAATATTTACCTTTCCAATGTTATTCCTGGCATCCCAGGTCTCCTTGGCTGGCACAGGCTATTTAGATATTTCAGCAACATCAGCCTCACGTACTTAGGCAGGGGAATGAGCTGTGCTGTAGGGGAAGGAATTGAATGTTGATAAACCAGAGGAAAATACAGAGCAGAATGCAGCTGGTATTTTAATGCATTTTTTTTTACTGCATATGTATTTTAAATACTGGCCTGCTTTGTAAATTTAAATGTGGGCCTGGAATAGCAGCTGAGTGAGGAGGAAATTAATTTCTGTCTCTTTGATGATGTTCCATTAAAAGCTCATTTCTCCCTCCTACAACTATCAACTAACCCCTGGTGTTGTTCTCTCCTGGAAGAGGGGGAGTTTGCCAGGATCATGAGATGTTTCTGCCTATGAGCCCTCCAGAGCACAGGGCACTGGTGGGCAGCAGCTGGCAGGCTATGGGAGGATATTTCAAATGGGTTTTAACTATAAATGATGCAGACCTAGGGCAGCTCATCCCCTTGGCACTCACCACTGAGGTGCCAGCTGTGTATAAGCAGCCTGTGATCCCTGGCTGAGCTGTGGCATTCCCAATCTTTGCCTGCATCCAGCCTCTCCCCCTTGCCCTGCACCTAGATCCCCCCTGCTAGTGAACTGCCAGCCCTTCCCAGATCCCATCCCTTACCCTGCCCTTAGGAAGAGAAGTCATTAAAAAGAATAATCAAATACCTTACCTGAGTCTGTAGTTGCTGTATTTATCTTTGGACTGACTTAATGAAAGTACTACAAATGACATATTACTGGCATTAATGGAAACAAGATTTAATTCTGTTTATCCCTCTGTGTGGGGCAATAACTCCATGTTTCAATGTTTGCTTTGCACCTGAAGTTCAGTTTCTTGTGTGTTTTACCAAAGCAGACGAGTGCCTTTTATCAAAGTGTAGCTGACATGGCCAGATTCTAAAAGAAACCCTTGCTCTGCTCTGTGAGCAACTGAGGCAGAATGTTATCAACTAGTGAGCAGAATTCACAATTCAATTTTTCCAAAAGATAAAGCCCACTGTGGAAAACTAAGGTTCAAAGCAAACACCACTGAATATGTCAAAAGGATTCCCACTGACTCAACTTCCAGTGGGGATTCAGCTTTGAAAGTGCAGGGGGGCTGGCTTTGTAGGAGTGAGGTGATTTAGAGGAAATCTGAATTTATATTGTGTAGTGCGTCTGCCTCAGTGAATTCCAGTTCCTTAGAACTTGTAGCAGAGCAGGTATTCCTCCTGTATCAATGCCAACAATTCAGGTCCCTCGATTTGTATGGAAGCCAAAAAAATTATCCCCAAGGTTCAACATTAATTTTGTGAGATGATGCATGCAGTGGAGACAGGGAGCCTTGCCAGATTCCAGCTTTGGTAGGGAATTAAGGGTATAAACCAGGGTAAAACTGCATTACTTACTAGTGGCAGTGGTTGTTTCAGGAGTTGAAGGGACTGATGCAGCAGGTGAACTTGTCGCTGTGAGAAGAGATGAAATTAAATATTGTCTGTGTTCTAATGACCCACATGAAATACAGTATACTGTTCCCCACAGCTGGAGAAATGACCAGAAATAAATACCTGGGGTTCCAGGTGTTGTAGGCACGGTCGTGACTTTCAAAGAGAAAACAAAAGCACACTTAAATCTCTGTTCCATTATTGTGTGGCCAAAGCCAGGGCTGTCAGGGGGGAGTGGAGCAGGATTTTACTCAAGCTGATGCTTGAAATTCTGCCCAATATACTGAAGTCATACACACCTTCTGCTCCAGGAGTTGTGTCTTCTGCAGGGGCTGATCAGAGGCACGAGAGGGAACAAAAGTGCAGGTTAAAAACTGTTCCCCCAGTGCTGGGCAGGGGAGAGATACCCAAACCTCAGGAGACTTGCAGGTCTCAGCTGGGGGCTGGACAATGTTCCAGAGTGGGAGCAGCCTCAGTGGGGGGAAAACACATCCCTGTGCTGCCTCTGAGCCTGGCACAGCTCTGGGAGCCCGGGGCTGTTTGCCAAACTCCACTTTGGGCTGCTGGGATAAAGTTTCTGGCATGCAGAGCCTGCCCAGTGCTGTGAGGGCTGTGGGTGCCTTGGTGGGCACTGAAGCTGGCAAATCCATCCCAGAGTGTGCAGGGATTGGGATGCAGCTCTGGGAAGTGCAGGAAGGCTGATTTTCTGGGAATGGGCTGACCAAGAGCAAATCTGGGTTTCTATTGATGTGTCTGTCCCTTCCCAGTGCTTTCAGGGCCAATGGTTTTCTGTTTCCCCTTTTGCTCCTTTATTTCTGGAAGCCAAAGGAAAGGCAGTTGGGATTATCTGGAATTCTAATCCCTGGGGTTGTTATCATGGGGACAGGGAGGCAGTCAATGCATGGTCAGAGTGTGGCATCAGCTAAACGTGTAAACCAGAGCAACACAGCATTACTTACTGGTGGTAGTGTCTGCTGGTGCAGCAGTGGGTGCTGCTGCTGTGAGAAAAAAAATAAAGAGATTAATTTAAACATTCTCAGCATGTTAAATGTATTTTTTTCCCCTGACACGCATAGCATGTAGGCCATAGTTACTCTTTATTACTTACTAGTGGTAATGTCTGCTGGTGCAGAACTAGGAGAAACTGTGAGAAAGAAAAGGTGAAATTAAATATTAAGTGCATATTTTTGGTCTGAAACTTGTAGCATGTAATCCAGAGTAAAACTGTATTACTTACTAGTGGTAACGTCTGCTGGTGCAGGACTAGGAGAGACTGTGAAAAGATAAAGTAAAATTAAATTTCATGTGAATTTTCACATTTTTTCCCCTAAAGACTGATAGCATATACACCACAGTAATGCTATTTTACTTACCAGTGGTTACATCTACAGGTCCAGCAGTAGGAGAGGCTGCTGCTGTGAGAAAGAAAAGGTGAAATTAAAATTTATGTGCATGTTAAATGTATATTTTTTCCCCAAGACTGATAGCATGTATGCAACAGTAATGCAATTTTACTTACAGGTGGTTACATCTGCAGGTCCAGCAGTAGGAGAGACTGTTGCTGCGAGAGAAAAGATGAAATTAAATTTTATATCTATTTTAAATTTTTCCCCTAAAGACTGGTAACATGTACCCCAGAGCAATGCAATTTTACTTACAAGTGGTGACATCTGCAGGTCCAGCAGTAGGAGAGACTGTTGCTGTGAGAGAAAAGATGAAATTAAATTTTATATCTATTTTAAATCTTTCCCCTAAAGACTGATAACATATACCCCACAGCAATGCAATTTTACTTACAGGTGGTTACATCTGCAGGTCCAGCAGTAGGAGAGGCTGCTGCTGTGAAAAAGAAAAGGTGAAATTAGATTTTATATGCATTTTAAATATTTTTCCCCTAAAGACTGATAGCACATACATCCTTGTAATGCTATTTTACTTACAAGCTGTTACATCTGCAGGTTCAGCAGAGACTGTGGCTGTGAGAAAGAAAAGGCAAAATTAAATTTTATATCCATTTTAAATTTTTCCCCCTAAAGACTGATAACATGTACACCACAGTAATGCTATTTTACTTACAGGTGGTTACATCTGCAGGTCCAGCAGTAGGAGAGGCTGCTGCTGTGAGAAAGAAAAGGTGAAATTAAAATTTATGTGCATTTTAAATGTATATTTTTTCCCCAAGACTGATAGCATGTATGCAACAGTAATGCAATTTTACTTACAGGTGGTTACATCTGCAGGTCCAGCAGTAGGAGAGACTGTTGCTGGGAGAGAAAAGATGAAATTAAATTTTATATCTATTTTAAATTTTTCCCCTAAAGACTGATAACATATACCCCACAGCAATGCAATTTTACTTACCGGTGGTTACATCTGCAGGTCCAGCAGTAGGAGAGACTGTTGCTGTGAAAAAGAAAAGGTGAAATTCAATTTTATATGCATTTTAATTTTTTTTCCCCAAGACTGATAGCATGTACACCACAGTAATGCAATTTTACTTACCAGTGGTTACATCTACAGGTCCAGCAGTAGGAGAGGCTGCTGCTGTGAGAAAGAAAAGGTGAAATTAAAATTTATGTGCATATTAAATGTATATTTTTTCCCCTAAAGACTGATAACATGTACACCACAGTAATGCTATTTTACTTACCATCGGTGGCATCTGCAGGTTCAGGAGCAGGAGAGGCTGCTGCTGTGAAAAAGAAAAGGTGAAATTAGATTTTATATGCATTTTAAATATTTTTCCCCTAAAGACTGATAGCACATACATCCTTGTAATGCTATTTTACTTACAAGCTGTTACATCTGCGGGTTCAGCAGAGACTGTGGCTGTGAGAAAGAAAAGGCAAAATTAAATTTTATATCCATTTTAAATTTTTTCCCCTTAAGACTGATAACATGTACACCACAGTAATGCTATTTTACTTACAGGTGGTTACATCTGCAGGTCCAGCAGTAGGAGAGACTGTTGCTGCGAGAGAAAAGATGAAATTAAATTTTATATCTATTTTAAATTTTTTCCCTAAAGACTGATAACATGTACACCAGAGTAATGCAATTTTACTTACAAGTGGTTACATCTGCAGGTCCAGCAGTAGGAGAGGCTGCTGCTGTGAGAAAGAAAAGGTGAAATTAAAATTTATGTGCATGTTAAATGTATATTTTTTCCCCTAAAGACTGATAACATGTACACCACAGTAATGCTATTTTACTTACCATCGGTGGCATCTGCAGGTTCAGGAGCAGGAGAGGCTGTTGCTGTGAGAGACAAAAGATTAAATTAAATTTTATATGCATTTTAAATGTATATTTTTTCCACCAAGACCCGTAGCATATAAGCCAGAGTAATGCTGCATTACTTAATACAGAACAAAAAGGTGAAATTAAATATTGTCTGCATTTTAGCTATATAGTTTTCCTCTGAGACCTACAGCATTTCCTCTTTATAGGAAATCAGGGCTTAGATATAACAGTGACAGAGCCTAATTTGTCTGGGATAGTTTGTAATTTAAGGGTTTGTTTTTTCCCATCCTTTAAATCCTGCCTGGTTCAGCCTCCATCCCCAGCCTTGCTTCTTCACTGAGTCAATGAGCCAGCAATTGACTGATCTTGAGGTTTGTTCATTGACTTCAATCCTATCAATGCAATTTATTTTGAACAAACTCAAGGCCTGTTATGGATTTTATGGCATTGTGTCTGTACCTTACCTTCAGGCAGCGTGGAGAGGACTTCTGCAGCTGGGCTTGTCGCCTCTGATACGAGTGCAGCAGGTAACCTGTGTGGCTCTGAGGTGTTTTCAGAGAAAAGGGAGAAACATGGAAACAGGAAAGAGCACTCAGGTAAGGCTCTTGAATAATTTTTTCAAAAAGCTCTTGATGCATTTCAATGCCTTCAGATTCCATGGTGTGGGTACAAAGTGTGCCCCATCCTCACAGCAGCCTCTGCCCACAGCACCCGCATCTCCCACCTGGCTGCTGGCAGCAGCTCAGTGCCAGGGTGGCCAAATTCACAGACAAACATCAGCTGCACTGAGAGATGCTGATTTTGCAGCATATTTTGGATTCTCCCTTCTTAAGCCCTGTCCCAACCATGTTTTTGTGACCTGCTGCACGTTGTGCAAGTGCCCTTTACCTGTCTGTGGTGTGACTGGGGCTTCTGATGTGCTGCTTTCCTCGGTGAGGGTGGTAGAAGAGAGGAAGGCTGAAAGAGAAATTAAATGGCTGAAAGCAGAAATTAAAAGCTCAAGAGTGATTTTAACAGCTTGTGACTTGATTTAGGTCTCAGGTTTAATAAAAAATGATCTAGTGGGTAATATCCCTGCCCATGGGAGAGGGTTGGATCCAGATGATCTTTAGGGTCCCTTCCAACTCAAACCATTCCATGATTATCAATCTGCTGAATAACTGGAGAGGCTCATCCCCCAGCTGGGGGAAATGAGTGCAAATGTCAGTCTGTGGTCCTTAATGTTTCTAGAGCTTCTATGAATTTTGGACACAGAGAATTGCAGTGATCTGGACAGTTTTTCTTTGCAAATTTGTGTGTCCTTTACAGGTACAACTCAGAGGATTTAATCAGTAAGTGGACGTATCCCTGCCTGTCCTGACAGGCAGATATTTTTCAAGTGAAGGTGTTGTCATAGGATTGTTCCTTCACAAAAGAGGAACTAAGGACAACTATATTGTCTGCTATGAGTATTTACAGATTTCCATGGTCTCATCTTAATTTGGCTGAAAACCCCAAATTAACAGAGTGTTTGCTTCAAAAAACACATGTGAAATGGCTGTTCTTACCGTCATAAACTGTGGTTGGACTATCAGGAGCTAATGTGGTCATTTCCTCTGTGACAGGAGAGGGTGTAGAAGACACATCTGTGGCCAGTTGAGAAAATACAAAACAGAGAGAGAGTGGCAGCAATTAGGAGTGAACACATGAATGAAAGTCTCGATGAAGGTAAATAAATTTGGGCTTTGTGAGACAATGAGTCATTGCACAGCATTTTTGATTACAAAAAAATTACTTTTACCCCATTTAATATTTATTAACAAAGGCAGTCAGTCTTTGTGCTGTTCCTGACTGCATTGCTTCACTCCTAGAGGTGCAATAATCCTTTGGAAAGGTGCAAAGGAGCCGTTGTAAGGGAGAATAAAACATGAGATTTGTCTTGTGCTTTGGGAGTGACTTCCAGCCCCCAGATGTGCCTCACCTTCCCTGTGGGTTGCCGTGGTCTCTGGAGCAGGAGGAGTCTCAGTCTGTGCTGGGGTTGAGCTGGGAGCAGGGGGGGATCCTGCAGAGACATTGCAAGGATCTGGGACATGGTTCCCACTTTGGATTTCATGGGAAAGAAAGTTAAATCCCTGGACTTGAACAGCATCTTCCAGTTCACTTCATTGTAAGTGAATTTGGGAGACTTGTGTTCCTCCTGCCTGCTTTAAACGATCCCCACCTGTTGCTCAAAATTTCCACACATGACATTTGCAGCTTGTTTTTTAACCTTGCCTTTGCCAGCAGGACTCAGGGGTTCTGTGGTAGTTGTCACAGTTGCTACTGTGTTAAAACCTTAAGAAGAAATGGTTTTGGGAACCAGCTTTTCATTTCTGTGTTATATATAATAACATATACTCATGATTCTATATAGTAGAAAACCACATTTTAACACCTGCTCTTCTGTGTGTATTATGAAAAGCATGAGTTACATCTAGAAATCCCAAGAAACATTAGTAGAGTCTGTACTTTAACACTGTACAGTGTGTTATGATTATTTCAGCAGAAAAAAAGAATCAGAAACTTAGACCTGGAGTGCAAAGACTTGCCTCATGTTTTCAGTAATTATTAGTAGCTAAGTGGCAAATACAGTTTGTACTAACAATGCAAAGAAATAATAAAAATATAAAGGAATAATGTTGCAGTGGGTGAATAAATAGTAATTTAGAACAATAACTTGTAATTCAGAGCATGTGCCTTGGTAGAAAAGTGTCTGCCAAGGAGCTGTAACCACATGATTTTTTGAGTTAAAAATTAGGCTCTGAGCACTGAGGAGACTCTTTACAGAGCTAATTTTGGGACTCCTGTTCCAAAAGCTCAGCCTTACCTGTTGGCATAGCTGTGGTGGGCGCTGCATATGTGAAAAGGAAAAAAAACAAAAATTTACTTTATTGGGCAGTTATTTATATTACATATTTATAATGAGAATTTTTTTGTTTGTTTGTTTCCACTCACACATGCCTGGCTCAGAACTGGATGGCCTCTATTTTCTCCTTACTCTTTGCCTTTGTTATCTTGGGGGTTGGCTGTAAGATGTTGACTGAAGTGCTCCTGCTTTTCACTATTTTCATACCCAGAGCTTGCTGTCCAATCCTTTTGCCCCTCAATCACTCAGACTTAAACAGAAAAAGCACCTCACCTCCACTTTTCAACCTGGCCTGATTTCCAAGCTCTGCCCTGATGTTTCTTGCATTTATGGTGAACAGCATAGCCCAAGGAGGTTTTTTCTTCTTATTATATTTTAATTTTTGTTATTATTTTTATTTTTACCTGAGCAGATGACACCAACAACCTCATTGAGCCCACAGCTGTGCTTGCCCCAGCTGGCGTGCCAGCAGTCCCAAAGGTGGGATTCAGTTCCTCTACACTGCACATCATCCAACTGGATAACTTTTCCACTGAGGCCAAAGTAAGCCAGCCCCAGGACAGAGACAGCTTGGCCACAGTGAAGTTGCCTGCACACAACTTTGGCACTGTTCATACTGAAATAATCATCACAGGCCATGCCCCATTTTCCATCACAATAAACTTCAACCCTCCCGGAGTACCGGTCCCCTCCAGATGCCAGTCTCAGCTGTGGTTGTGGTGGAACTAAAGCAAAAGTTGACAGGTAAATCTCAATTTGTTTGTTTGTAGCTAAACTCCTGGTGTGTAAATTGGAATCCCTGTGGCTCTGCTGCCTGATCTCCCCTGGTAAGGTCTGGTTGGCTGTGCTGCTGAGGCACAGCTCACCCAGGACTGGCTCAGGGAGCTCTGCACATCTGCCGGGTACTTTCACACTCACAGCACATCTCTTACCTTTGTGGTCAAGTTGTTCTTTAAGCCACTCAGTAAATTTTTTCCATAGTGAGTTTAGGTCTCTCTCTGGCTTCTCCCACCAGGCTCCATTTGCTGTGGCAGAGAAAGAAATGTATTAGCACTGAAGTAATACATCATAGTCTTGTTTTGGAAAGAATTCAATACAGCCAGCCCTTAATCTCTTTGTGAAATCACCTCCTTTTCTAAGGGACTGGCAAGACTCTTTTCATGGTGCCAATGGTGATAAATAAAGTTCAGATTATCCCGTTCAAACTAGCATGATTATAAGTTTGAAGGAACTTGTCATGCCGAGCATATTTCCACCTGGGTCTGTGTTTCTTTCCCTCTCTTTCTCTGCATTTTAAAATGTATAGAATAATTTTTATTAAAATTAGACTATTGGATAAAGAACATTTAGAAAACAACTTCCACAAGCTATTTCCCTCACAGAAAAGAAACAAAGGAATATTCTTAAGCCTTCTACAGTCTGTAACCATCATCGGTTATATTTTGAAATATAGTATCTTAATATAATATTACATATATTATATATATTGTATTATGTATTTTGAAATACATACATTTTGAAATAAAACCTATGGATTTGGATTGAATCTTTGATGTAGAAGACAAACTGTCAATTCTATGGTACAAAACTCATCAGCAATATTCAAGGAGAATCCTTGCCACCGCTTCCCTGCAAGCCAACCTGCATTGGTAAATAATTCTGTAACATTTCAGAAATAATTCAGTAACGGTTCTATAAAATCAAAAATATTTCCAAGGCAGTACCTGGTTCGGTCAGGAGAGTGGTGCTCAGCAGAAGCAGCCAGGTGAGACGCACGTGAAGGTCCATGGTTGTTGGGGGTGGTCTGCTCTAGCCCAGCACAGCTGCAGAATTTATACCCAACAGGTTCTGCTCCGCATCCAAGGCAGGTGCTGTGCAACCTGATCCCTCTCCCTGAGCTTCCAGATGGATGCCAAGGAAGTGATTTAGTGAGGATTTTCCTTTCACAAGGAACATCCAGACATCCGGATGAGGAGATCCACCTCAGGAAGCTGTTCCAGGCCGTCCACTGAGATCTTCCCAAACACTCCCTGGGCATCTTTGTGGCCCCGTGTTGATGGTGTGGCTGTTCCAGGAAGCAGTGATTTACTTTTGGAGATTAGGCTGTTTGGTAAGGATTCTCATGCCACCTATTAAGACATTTTCCAATTTACAACCGTATTAACCAGATTAATTGGTGTGAGGATTTTGCCAAAAGATTAGCATCCTAAAAGTGTCAGGCAAGCCTCAAACAAATTCTCTTTGTTTGCCAAAATTACTCATGTAAGAAGCAGTTTTTCTTATTTTCCTGACTTCTCTTTAACCTGGGAGAAGATGTTTCAGATTTGCAGTTCTCTCTGACTTGCAGCCCCCAGAGCAATAAAAGAACCTCCAGTCTTTTCTCTGGAATGAAGTGATGGTGTCAACACCACCATGGCCTCTGAATCCTAAAGGATGTCTCCAGCTCTGCCTCATTTTGTCCTGTCAGGGAGAAGGGACTTAGCTACAGAGAGAAAAAAAAAAAAAAGCTGAATTTTCTTAGCTGAATTAAAAATGAATGTAATTTTTTTTTCTTTTCATGAACGCTTTTCTTATTTTCATGGCACAGTACAGCTCTGTTTGGAGCTCTGATACAGGGATAGAAGGTGAATGGAAGGAGCACGACTGAATGCAAAAATCTTTAGTAATTAAGAAGCACCAAGATTTGCTTTTTCAGCATTCTTTAGTCTCCTTTACAAAACAGGTAAGGACCCAAGGGGGTCATGCAGAGGGTAAATCCTGCATGCCAAGAACCAGCAGTAGGGCTGACCTTTGTGGTCTTGGAAGGGCAAAGGTGTTCCCCAGAACATCTTTAAAGAAATCTATCAAAATCTGCTCCTAGAAAACAAACAGGGTGTGTACTGAAATAGCTTTGGGCTGGAAGTTCAGCGTTAATCTTTCTTCACAGAGTGAAGTTTTGCTACACTGGCACATCTCTCCCTTCCTGAAAATAGCTTTGTTTAGTGTTATAATTTCTCTAAGTATCTGGGCCTAAAGGGGCTAAAAGCAGAAGGAAAATGTGGAGATGTTCTGGTGGCTGCTGCCACGGGAGGGCAGCGGGGCCCCGTCCTTGGGAAGCAAGCACCGGGCTGGGAAAAGATGCTCCAACACCGCAGAGCTGCTGGGCCGCCCAGGAAGATGCTCCACCTGAGCAAATCCCGTTAAAAGTACACATATTTGTAAGGAATTCCACCAAAGTATTTTGGAAGGAATAAGCTAGGCATGACTGCCTTTCTCCTGTATGTGTATTTATTTGTATTCCTCATTCCCTGGGGAAAAAGAAAAATCACTGATGTGTGTGACCTCACAACTTTTTCCCATGTTATAGTGTCGGAATCTGTGTTATTGATGATCCTGAGATTGTAGAAAGTCTCTGTCTTTCAGCCCCGCTGCCAAAGCAGAAGCCATAATGGGTCTGTGCTGGTTCCAAGGTTGTTTATTCTGTTTATCTCTCACATGTTCTGCTGCCCTGCCCAGCTCTGTCCTGCAGGGCAGCGTGTGGGGCTCTGCCCTCAGTGGGATGTGACAAACATTAAATACCAGAAACTCCCTGGGCTGCATTTACAAGAATGTGCCAATATCTGTCACCTATGTTGGACAGTGTGTCCCCAGCCTGAACCAACAGAAAAATGCCAACACCACAGTGAGACATGGAGGGCATGAAGAAGGAGAAAAAGGACAAGGCACACCCAATTTCCTCCATCTTGTCCCCTTTGAACCCCTTATCTAGAATCCTAAAATTTTACTTTTGCACCCATGCCACACTTAATTATTACTTATATCAAACACTCAGAGCTGGTAATTAATCCTGTAAGATTGAAAACTCTTTTCCATGGCCAGAGATCACAGCCAGTGTCTCTGGGGGCTCTGTCCAGGGGGGTTCCTGACCCCTGCCAGGGCAGCCAGGGCAGCCAGAGGGAAGCTCTGGATTCCCACATTATAGCAATGTATTTGTCATTTCTTTCAGCATCATACTGCACTCCTGAAAAGTTTTCTTATGTGGTAAATAATGGTTTTTGCTGAACCCACTGCATTCCCAACAATCTGGGGTAGGCCATGCCCAGTGTCTTGCTGCTGTGGAATTGAGTGCCAGGCTCAGTTCTGTACCAGCCCCTTCCCCAGTTCTGTTCCCTTCCCTGGACACACTCCAGCCCCACCATGCCTTTGTTATCCTGAGGACCCAAAGCTGATCCCAAATCTGAGGTGGCTCAGCAGTGCTGGCACAGGGGACGGGCACTGCCCTGGTCCTGCTGGCCACACCAGTGCTGAACAGGCCAGGTTTTCTCTCTGACAGCCTTTCCACTGAAGTCCAATAAGTTCTGAAGTGAGAGGTGTTTTTGAGGAATGACAGACAAAAGGCAAATCCCAGCTGAAGTAAATCATATCCTCAATAACATAACCAGCAAAGTGATTGCCTGTATTTATTGGCTAATTTATTGTAACGTGAAAACTTTAGGTATGAAGCCACTGTGTTTGGACAAAACTGAGTGCTGAGTCCCAGAGGAGACTTCCCTTGGGATAAGGATGCCACATCAGCCTCTGGAAGCCCCAGCGAGGGAAAATCTTTGTCAGGGGTGAAGGCTGTGCCCAAGTCCAGGGGTGTCAGTGACCTTGGCCCCACACATGGCAGGAGAAGTCATTCCATCCTGTTACCCAGCAAGGCTTTTGTCAACACACCCTGCTTGTCTTGGCACCTGCTGCATTCCTGCAGCTTTTCCTGCGTTCCACTTTCATGTGGACAATGGTCTTAATGGAGAGCTTTCCTCAGCTCCCAGCAAATCCCTTTGACCTCAGCAGGGTCACATCAGTGCCAG
Source organism: Lonchura striata (assembly GCF_050655825.1). Lineage (NCBI taxonomy): Eukaryota > Metazoa > Chordata > Aves > Passeriformes > Estrildidae > Lonchura > Lonchura striata. The sequence goes on along the minus strand of NC_140708.1, from coordinate 36,903,980 downwards.
TGACCTTCTCCAGCACCCTTGGAACATTAATCACAAACACAGGAGTGGCCTTGGAGCGCCAGCAACTGAGCTGTCACTGCTCAGTTAATTTAAATTATTAATTATTTAATTATTATTTAAATTAATTTATTTTTTTTAATTTAATTTTTAAATCAGTGCAGTGAGACACATGAAGTTTGCAGTGTAGCTCACTGCCAGTGCAGAGAAGAAAGGCTCTGTAGGCTGCCAAAGTTATTTATTCCCAGCTGAGTAGTGGTTGTGAAATTAGTCATAATGAAACAAATTACATGTGTTCGACAAATGATGGTGGGTATTTATTGATATATATGCAATGAAGTATTTAAATAAATAGAGAAAAATCAAGGTTCAACTCACTGAGACAAGGGTGACCAAGGCATGAGGTTAATCAAGCCAAAGCAGCACAATGTCACCATGACTTCTTCATAACTGCATTTTATTTTCTCCTTGCATTATAGTATCACTTAAGGACCTTTGAGTTGCATTAGGAAGTACAAAAATTCTCTTAGGTTTTTTTTTTTTTGTGTGGAGTAAATCCAAATAATATATAATATTAAAAATGCTGTTTTATGCAACACCTTTCCTTTTTCAAGACTTGAAACTTTTAACAACCTGATGCAGTGAGGAGGTTTTTCATACTCAATAGGTCACATCCTTTCAGTCCCATGGCAAATAAAATTTAAATGTAAGTTTCATATATTAAATCTCCTTAAATATTAAAAGTCTATAGTTAGCCTCACGAAAACTCCTGTAAATCAGAATTACTACTTTTACTGTGGTCAAAATACACTGTATTTTAAACTTTTCCTTATGCATAAGCTACTGAAGAAAATAAATAAGGTGCAGATCAGTAATAATTTAAAGAGCAATTTTTTTATGGTAGGGAATTTTTTTTCAAAACAGAAATGGTTGGATAAATACGAAATTGAAAGTGCCAGGCATTTCGGATCCCTTAGAAGGTGCCAGAGGAGGAAACAGACAAAATACACATTTTAGCAATTATAGTTTCTGTAAAATTAACAGTATTTTTCAAAGAGGTTCTTCACCCAGAGGGTGGTTGGACACTGGAATAGTTCCTCTGGTTCAGCAGCAAACCTACCAGAGGTCAAGAAGTGCCTGGCCAACATTTTAAGTCAGGTGGTTTAATTGTAGGTAGTCCTGTGAGGAGCATGGAGCTGAACTCAAACATCATGGATTGTTTCCACATCGAGATATTCTATGATTATACGACAACACTTCACCTTTTTTGTAAAACCTGTTTTATTTCACAAAGTGTCCAACAACTGGATAATTAATTAAGAGTTGACTGTCCTTGCTAACAACTTGAAAAATCAGTGGAGAAGGAGAATTTGAATTTTTTTTTACCATCAGGCAGACATTAAAAAAGTTGTCAAGGCTAAATTTGGGTAAGGACCAAGAAGGGCAAGAAGGTCACAGCATATCCTTCCAAGGGATCTGACACAGCTCTGGTTCCTTTCTCTTGCTTTCTGTCCCTAACTGCAGAGGAGTTGTGACTCTAAACCTTTGCATTTGGTTTATCCTGGTGATCTCGCTCAAATAAATGATCCTCAGGTGTTCAATAAAAGCTTTGTCGAGGTGAGATATGTGGGATTAGGACTTTAAGTTCAGGAAAAGTCTCCTGTGTGAAAGTTTGTTGGTTCTGTGAGGGCAGAATGTGCCTCGGGATTGACTTTGTTGCTGAGCCTTGGTAGAGAGCAAATAGAGTTGGTTAAAGGAGATTAGAGGTGACTAAGAAAGTGTGGTAATAATATAACAAGATAGACTTTGAGTGACGCTGCTTAAAATGCTCTAAAATATTTTGAACCTTAGTTGGATGGAAGTTTGCCATGTCAAATATGGATTAAAAATGTAGAAAAGAAGAGGGAAACGCTGCACAGGACAGAGATTTGTTAACAATGTGGGTATTAAGAGAGGCATAATGCTGTGGAGAAATGTGTTTTATATTCCAAGGGAGCACTTTTGAATTTGACAAAATTAAAAATTCACCGTGGCTCCTCTTGAGCAAGCAAAGGCATTGCCTTGCACACAAGGAAATGGCACTGGCATCACAGTGGCTGTCACACTTCTCTCCCGTGTGAGAACACTCCCGCAGGTTTTTCTCATTCACCCTGCTCTGCACATCATCCATGGCAATTCTTCTTGGGCTGTGAGCAAAAGTCACAGCTCCCAAAGGTGATGCAGCATGTCCACAAAGCTGCTGGCTGCAGACAGCTGCTTTATCACTTTAATCCCAGAAAACATCACAAATGTTCCCCTATTGTAAATACAGGCAAACCCAATGGGAAGAAATGATGATGTCTGACTCAATTCAGAAGGCTGAATTATGTATTTATTATAACTATGTTAAAATATATATTAATATACTATATAAAAGGAGGATATTAAAACTACATACTACTTTTTTTGAACCTATCTCTAACTGTAACACAACTCATGACCCTCTCTGAGAGCCCAGCCCCAGGTGGGTTGGATTGGCCATCAGGTTCAAACAATCTTCACCAGAATCCAACCAAGCAATCACCCCAGGTAAACAATTCTCCAAACACATTCCACATAGGAAAAACAAGGAGCAGAAATAGAAATTGTTTTCTCTTTCTTCTCTCTCTATGAAAAATCCTGAGAGGGAGAGAAATGTGCTTGCCACATTCCCCCAGGCTCTTTTGCAAAATATTTCAGCCTGCCCTTAGCACTGGTTCCACCCATTCACCACCGTCACTGAGATTTATTTGAAGGACAAAAGAGAATTTCCCTGAACCTGGATGTTTCATGGAAAGACAGAACCAGAGATTTATGCAAATTGGTTTATGCTGCTTGAAGCAGGTTCTTCTATAAAATCATTGACTACCTCCAGCGTTTTGCTCTGCACAAATTCAGTTCTGAAACATCAGAGCATGATAATAAATGTAATTACACAAATGTAATAAGTTTACCTCTTTCTTCAGATCCTGTGCCAGCAGTGAATGAAAAAATCAGTCACCTCTACGTGGAATTTGAGTCACTGCAGTGACAGCTACATCTAAGCAAGGAAATGGGGTATTGCACATGGTGCTGAAACAATAAGAAGCAGATTAACCTTGTTCTAGGACTATTACACAGGTCTACAACAGAAGTCAGACCAGTGTTGAAGTGCATTTGTTTTTAGGGGAAAATACGAATTTTTAAAGTGTTAGTAGTAAAAAGGTAGTATAAATGAAACAATGTGGTCACTAAAATAAAAATCCAAGGCAAACCAAAGTAAAACTAAAGGATTTTATCTGATAGGGTTTGATACTACAGAGGAAATATTGCTGGAAGGCAAGGAACTGAAAGAGCAGCAATAGCTAATATTTCATTGAGTGGAGTTACTTTCAACTTCTAAATTTTTTTGCAAGAGTTCCTTTCTAACAGCTTCATTGTTTGAGTACCTTAATAATTGTTGGAAGCCCTTCTCTTTTGTGGGAGCAGTGGTTAACCCCCCTTGGATATCCCACGGCAGCCGCTGGCCCAAGAGGGGCCAGGGAGAAAACATTTACAGGGCAATGGCCTGCCTTATCTGCAGTAAACAAAATGCTATTTTTTTCTCAAAATGCAATGCCAGGAACCTCTCAAGGCTGTTCAAATTCTAGCCTGTGTTTCAAACAGTTAATTTCCAACTTGATTTCTGTCAGCCCAGCTGTGACACCGCTGCCTTTGGGCAGAACCTCATGTGAATCCTTGGGGTGCTGGCAGGGAGCAGTCCTCTTGTCTTCCCCAGCAATGCATTCCTCAGGGAAATCCAGTCAGCTTTTGGAACAAAGAGGGCTTGTCTCAGGCTGGCAAGGCTCACATCAAGTGTTTACTCTGTGCTCGGAGTGCTACTCTCGAAGGGAGTCTGAAGCAGCCAGTTCTGGCCACTCTTCTGCAGCTGGAGCTACAGAATTTGGATTTCCGAGCCTGAACTAGGGATATCAGCATCCAGCATTTGGGATAGAAGGCCTGGCTTTGCCAAACAGAGTCATGGAATTGCTGAGGTTGGAAAAGACACATTGTGTGGGGCACATGAACACAACTCAATTTTCATCGTTATCTCGTGCAACAAAGCCCTGCTTGAATCCAGGCTTAGCAATCAGAGGTGCTAACTAATGCCAAATGCTTCCAAAACACCTCAATATCATTAGTCAGTCACTGGGAGGAAACAGAGAATCCAACTCTCTGAAATTATGAGAAAAATACAGGAAAAAAAAGTGAGAGTCATTCGGACTTGGCAGGCTCTTTAGAACAGAAGCAGTACAATTAATGTCTACATTACACCCTGTGACTAATCCACTTATTTCAGAAAAAAACCGAGAAAATTTGGTTGGATGAGTACCAGGTGATTCAGGGTTAAAGAGGTGCTCCAAGTGTTATTGTAGGAAATTGGAACAACTCTCACCCCAGTGACACAGCCAGCTCACTGATGAGTTTCCTCAGCAATTTGATTTAAAATACATGTATATTTTTAAAAAGACAGCTCATTTAAAAAGAGCAAAGGAAGTGTCCTTCACGTGCTCCTGGTTCTTGCCAACCTTTTGTTTGCAGGAGCCAGCATTCACTGGGAGATTGGCATAACACTGAGCCCCTACAAACCAAACAAAAAACCAAAACAAAAGGCCAAATAAACAATTTTAGCTTACATTTTGGCTTTAATTCTTTGTATTTTTTAACTAGGACATGAAAGGCAAGAAATCCCAGGTCTTGCTTTTCATGTTTTCATGCCCCAGTGATAAATGTTTATGTGGCATTTGGCTGTTTGCATTTCCAGCATATTTCAGTCTGATTTAAAAATGTGCACAAGACATTCTGAATGGCTGGGTAAGTCCTGAGAAGCCAAACTCCTCGCAGCCACAAAGCATCCAACCATGGAGGGGGAAAAAAAATGAAATAGTGATCAGCAACCAAAAGTAATAAAAATTGAACAAAACTCTTCTTTCTGGAAAGCAAATATGAAATGTCTTTCACCTCTTGACTGACACTTGGGTGAGAGCTGAAAAGTCTCCTGGCTGAGAGTCAATCTCTTGGATCATATTTGTGGTTTTGCCTGGTTTAGGATGTATGTTAATGGAAAGGCTAAAAATTTATATAACAAGCCTTTAGAATAGATTGTGTGTTTCAGAGTTAAAGGCTGCAAACAAAACATCTTTAACAGCTCAGCATATCTTGAATTTAGATTTATTCAATCTGGAGAAGTTAAAACTTAATGGAAAAAATGCTAATCAATGATCAAAATAATTAAAATATTGTATAGCCACAAATCCAGGTGCTAGAAGATCAATTTTTACATTTCCTTTCCAGAGATGATCCATTCTCACCAAATTAAATCTTCATTCCTTTCAATAAATCTTGAAGTATTTCTTGGTGACTCTCTCACATTTTCACTCCAGCTCACAGAATTTTGAGGCATTAGATAAATGGTTTTCGAGTGCTGTGAGTGGAGAATTAAAGAGGAGGAAAATGATAGAATAATTGTGCTGAACAAGCTGTGGCATGAAAATTGAAATTATTTCTTAATCCTTTAAGAGGTGTTAGGATTACAAAGCTGTTCTAAGGCATTGTAGCAGAATTTATTGAAGATAAAGATATCACAGCTTCCCACAAATGGCACATGTGAGGCTGCCATCAGTGAAGCATTTTGGTGGCTCATAATGTGTAAGGTTTGCCCTGCATTCATCCAGTGAGTGATGCTGGCCTTTGCTCTGACATTATCCCATGTGAAAGCAGCTCCTTCAGTGCCAGCCTTGCAGGAAAACCATCGAGAACTGCCAGGAGGGAGACAGCACCAAGCACTGGTGTGAGGGAATTATCAGCAGCAGGGGGAAGATATTTAAATTTTTATTTTAAGATAAATTTTATATTAAGATATCTAGAAGTTCCCTGTGTAGTGTTTCATAAGCAGGGGCTCAGACCATCACTTGGAATTTTTAATCAAACAGACAGCACTCTTCAACTCGGTAAAACATTAGTATTTTAAGCAGAGAAACATTAATTTTAGAGACAAAATAGATTTATTGCTTTGTAAACCTTCCTTCCTTTGATTATAAATTACACTGCTCACAAAACAGATTAATTTAACTTAGAAATATCTGCATTTTATAAATAAGCACAGACCCATCATTGTTTCAAAGAGAAATATAGCACTAAAAGCAATACTCAGAGTGATTAGAATATTGTATAGCCACAATTCTGGTTGCTAGAAGAGCTCAGCCCTATAAGTGAAAGTTCCTGGGGTTTGATCTCAGCATATTGAAGGTCAGGGCACAGAATTAAAGTGTCAAAGGGATGGCTCCCAGATCAAAGTCAGAAATAAGCAAACTCACAGATTCATTGCTCTCAACTATTTGGACAGGCTTCATATTAGCAGAGATGACAACTCAACTAAGTAAATTTCATAAGCAGAAAACAACTGAGGGAATGAAATATTTCTCAAGAAAGATGGGAGTTTGCTCCCAGCTGGCTGCCATGGAATCAATGGGATCCTTTAGGATAGAAAAGACCTTTAAGGTTATTGAGCCCTATCATTTAATTAGCACAGATAAATCCAACAATAAACCATTTCCCCAGGTGCCATCAAATTCACAGTCACATTGGAGCTAATTAGCACAACTCAAGGAGTTATAAAAAGGATTACAGGGAACTCTCTCTTGGGACAGCGTGGGAAGTTACACTTTTTAAAACTGTGTGTGAAAGCAGAAGCTTGCAAGGTGTGGATCTCTTCCTTTTTATGGCAAAGTCGGCAAAAGCAGATTTCAGTGACAGGCGACAGAGCTGGGGCTTTTCTTGGAGCCTGTTGGTCATCCTCGAGCAAACGTGAGAGAAATTTATTCGTCTTTCCCGGTGGTCCCGCTGGGAGCATCCCCTCCTCGGAGCTGAAGGGGTCCAACCACCACATCCACTTGTTCCTCAGCAGGGCTGGTGTCTCTCTTGGCCCTGGAGCTGCAGCCCCGGTAGCAGCGGGAGGAGAAGTCCCTGAGCCTGCAGACCAGCATCCGGCACTTCAGGTACACGGACGGGTGCCGGCTCATGAACTCGAAGGCGTTAAACTTGAACCGAGCAAAGTGGCTGGAAGGGGAGTAGAACGTGGAGTAGGAAGAATCTCTAGGACACCTAGAAAGGAGCAAATAAAAAGGGAATTAGTCTTCATGGATGCGCACATGCATATTCCTGCAAAATTAAAATTCAGGTTATTTGATTTATTATTATGAATTCCTGCGAAATTCAGATTTAAACTGATTTATATCATAGTCAGGTACTAGGAAAGCAGTGGGATAAAACTTTCATAGCATAGCATGCACTTTAAAAATACAGACTTTTTAAAGTACTATGAAGCAGCTAGAGTGTTGGCAATTCTTCTTTTTCCAAGAGAAGGATACTTTAAGTGATGAAGAGGGAACAGACTCTAACAAATAGGTTGTTAGTAATATCAGTGTTATACAAGGCATAAAAATTAATCTAATGCTTGACCTGGTTTTACTAAAATATTTAACTCCTAGGATGACAATTCCCACTGCCATTTTTTTGTATTTTGTTCACAGGACAAGATAGAGCAAGTGAAATGAACTGATAGTAAAGTCTAAATACAATTTCTTATTCCCAGGCTCATATTGTAAAAATACAAAATCAAAGACCACTTTTCACAGTCTGTTGATAACGAGTTCTAACCCCATCCAGATTCACTGTATTATTTAAAACAAATGTGGATGACAGGTGTGCTTCTAGCTTTGGAGAACGCTCTTACCCATTTCTGACTAAATAATAGGCCAGGGTGTTAAAATCACGAGGGTCAGGCGATGCCACACACGTGTCCACAGCCACCTTCAGGTTTGGGTCCGAGCTGTGAAGACAGGCTTGGAGGTAGAGGTTTTGGTTGAGGTCGATGTAGTAGGGAGAGCTGCGCACTTGCTGCACGAACGCTGGAGAATCGTAGAAGGTGATGTTCATGTCGTATCTTCCAAACTGGTACTCGTTCACATCCACGGTGTCCTCAGCAGCGTACATCACCTGCTGCCAGCTCTTCCTCAGCATTTTGCAGCTGACGTGCAAATTGATGTTCTTTTTCCTCTTGATTATGTACCCGGAAGATGTGACCCTAATGGTGTTGGAGTAGTTGATTGTGTCGTTGTTCTCCTGTTTAATGATGCAATTTAAAATCAGGAATTGCGCTTTTGTCACGTTCCATCTAAGTTCTAAGTCTAGCCAGGCTTAAATATGCAACTGAGTGCCCAAAACAGGGAGTGTACCTCTTGAGTTGTCCCACAGCTGTTGTAGGGAATGTTGAACACAACCTCCCGTGAGGTGACTGTCGGTCTGCAGCGATTGTCATTCAGGGTGACCCTCTGTGCTGAGTAGCCCTGAGACTGGAGGAAGTCTCTGCTGACCACTACGTGCATGTAGTCTGGCAAGCACTGAATGGCTGGTAGAAGAGGAATTTAGTAATGATTAGAGGCTGTTTATTTCTGAATTTAGAAGTCAGGCAGTTCCCACCGCAAGCCCCTGTATTTCATGCACGTCATTCAGTTTCCAAAACAATATTTAAATTTACACATATGTTTATTCTTCAAACAAAAGCAATAAATAGGCTTGTCTGTTGAGAAAAACTGGCCAGGAACTTACTGGTGTTGTGACCTGCTGGGATGGAGGAGTAGTGAGCCTGAAAACCTCTGAAGGAGTTTCTGGAATCACTGTGGAAGCGAACAGTCATCATGTTTGAAGAGGACACATATGTGGGAAAGGAACCAGAACAGAATCTCCCAAGAAGAGGGGAAGAATGGAGAGGTCCGTCATAGACTTCAATGTAGTCATGCTGGCACGTCCCGCTTTGCATCCTGGTAGAAAAACATCAGCACCTTGTCAAATCCATTTCAGAAGAAAACTTCAGAAATTCTGATTTCATTGCCTAAGATGTGATAAAGCCTTTCAGCATTTAAGGTTTTCTCATCACAAATTTAATTTGGTTTTTACGAAGCTTTAGCAGAAAATGGTACGTAAAAAATGCAACATCCATCCAGATTTTGATCTGGCCTTCCAACTGTGGATGCTATTGGAAGTATCTTTAAAATTGGGAAGGTTGGTTGTTTCAGGTAAGATTTCAAACTTCTCAGGTAAGTTTTGACTTTGATATTTGTCCAGGGAATCAATGTTTTACTTACACAATATCTCTAAATGTGAGCGTTACACGGAAATTGTTCTCTACTTGTATTTCCCACACACAGTCAGCATCATTTGGATAATTTCCAGGATAGTTGGGACTCTGCAGCACCCCAGAGGAATCTGAGACTGAGCCACCACAAAAATAAGGTGCTGCAAAAACAAATGGGGAAGAATTTACTTACAAAAGTATACTTGAGCTGTATATGCCTCATCCATAGCTGTGGAAAAGCAGGTCCCCCTGCTGACTGTAGGTGGTAGACTATAGGAGCTGAATCAAAACTAATATTTGTTTTTTGCTTTAGGTTTGCTTTCATGCTGGATTTGGAATTCCTTCAGTGGTAGGTTTCCATCCATGGTGTCAGGCTACCCTCTTCAGGATGGGCTGGTAATACCTGGATGCTTTCTGCCCATTTTCAGAGTTGAGGTCAATTCTGGGAGGTGTCATGACAGTTGAAATGGAAGCACCTTCCTCAACAGTCTCTCAGCAGTTACTCTGCTGCTTCTCTTTATTCCACTAAGGTCTTTGGAGGGTAAATAAGTTGCAAATTTTCTAGAAAATTGCAGTTTTCTGGTCTCAGAGTGAAATAAGCACCTCAGGCTGCTGCAAAAAAGTCCTAAGTACAAACATAGCTGCAAAAAGCTTTGGTGTTCCTACCAGCATGAATAATTTTTGTCACAGATAATCCTAAAAGTGTCTTTGTAGGAAGGTGAGCACAACCTCAGAATATGAATGCTACAAGATGTAACATTTAAAGATGAAAATCCATTTTATATTCTGCTTGAAAAAGATCACTCACACTTGCAACGATATTGTCATAGACACAAAAGACAGATTTACAGAAATATGCAACAGGGAGACAGACAGACCACAAATTACCAAGGTAGAAGAGCCACGGCATTACCTGGTGGAAGTGTTGAGGAGGCCACTGGAGCTGTAGGTGTGAAGGAGGAAGAGACATGTGAGAAGTGCAGTTCATGAGAAGGGAACAGGGCCTGGACATGGCCTCACCTTGAGGCACAGAGTGATAAAATGGGGACCACAGGGAGGCAGGGGAGTAGAAACAGGAGAAAAGGCACAAAGGGCCATCAGCTCCATAGGACACCCAGTTGCCTCCACAACAAATGATAATATTCAAATTTATTCTGATCCTGTGCCAAATCCCAGAGTATGTCTAGAACACAGCTCTGGTATGCCAAAAGCAGGAATTGAAGGAATCAAGGCAGATAGATATCTGGGCATGATGCTCCTGTTGCAGTTGGAGGCAGTCCCTCTGCAAAGAGCTTCAGTAAACCAGCAATGACTGCAGAGTTCCTGCTCTCAAAGCACAGCATCCCCATTTGCCAGCTCTTCCCCATGCTCTGTTTGCATCCTCACTTTAGGTTCTGGTGGCCTAACTGGGGAGGCCCAGGGCTGGGAGGCTGCCTGCAGTGCAATGAGCTCTGCCGAGGGAGATCAGCAGCAGTGGGCAGAGCAGTGAGTGAGAGTGGACAGGGTTACCTGATGTGCTGCTCTTTGCTGAGGTAGGCGTTGTGGTGGTGGGGGTCAGCAGTGCTGTGCTGGGCTCCTGGGACGTGGCAGGGGCTGCTGCTGAGGAGTTCATTTCCAGAGGGGTGGATGTCTCTGTCAGGGAGGTGATGAGTTCAATGGCAATGGCCATGCAAAGCAGATCTGGAGGCCTGATGCCAGGAGAGAGGGTGGAGCTCTTTCCTTCCTCTCCCCCATCCTGGCACCACCCTGACTTCTTCCCAGTCCTGCCCAATCCTCCCCAAAGTACAATCCCTCAATCCACTGCTTTGCCCCATCAGTGGATGGCAACAGCAGGAGTTCTGGAGAGCCTTCTGCCCCCTGTCTGTGCAGGAATGAGGATTTTGGATGCCATGGGCTTGAGTCCCAGGCATCAGAAGACCCCAGCCTCACTTCAGCCCTGGCCTGACATAAAACCCTCTTAGATCGATATACAAAAGTGCCAGTATTTCCTGGAGGCCACCCACCTGCACAGATGACACTGGCATCCTCACTGTGCCTGCAGTTGTGCATGCCCCAGCCTCTGTGCTGGCACATCCTGAGGGAAGGCTCGTCCCCGCGGCACTGCACGTCGTCCAGGAAGATGCGGCCGGAGCCCAGGCCAAAGTGAGCATTCTGTGGGGCTTCTATGGGCTGGCCACAGCCCAGCTGGCGGCACACCACCTGGGCATCCTGCAGGTCCCACTGGTCGTCACACACCGTCCCCCACGAGCTGCCGTCGTACAGCTCCACGCGGCCCTCGCAGCCGTTCCTGCCGCCCGACAGCCGCACGCGGGGCCCTGGCACACGGCACAAGGCAGGGACAGGGGTCACTCCAAGTCAGAATCCACAGTCCCCAACACCTCCCCTACTATTTAGAAGGTCTGATCCCAGTGACCATGATCTGTGGTGGTGCAGACCCCCGAGACTAGGAGAGGACAATGGCTGAGGAAAGAGTCTGGGTATGGAGGTGTCACATGTGCCCTGTCCAGGGAGCTGCTGGATCCTGCTGGATCTGCCTGGGTACAGAGGTGCTCAAGAGCCTGACTTGTGCAGAAAAGCCCTTTTCTATCCTTGCATGTGGCCCATTCACTGAGAGGAACACTCATGCAGACAGGAGCTGTCAGGGGACTAGGAGACCTGCAGCCTTACACCAACAAGGATCAGACCCATTGAAATCACTTTTTATGCGACCTTGGGTCTGTTTTTAAAAGCAGGCCTAAGCTGCACAAGTTGGACTTACCTGTACTGAGTGGCTGTTGAGGAGGAGGAGTTGGCTGGGTGGCTGCAAGAAAGAAGAGGGAGTGAATAAATGGTCAGTGACTGCAGCTGGATTGTATCAATGGATTGACTTGGGCATGGACATGGACATGGACATGGACATGGACATGGACATGAATAAGGAAAAGGTTATGAGAATCCAGGCTGCAGGATGGAAAGGGGAAGCGAGCTTGGAGTTGTATCCAGACTTTCCCCCATCAGTCCTGCTCCATCTTTCCCACTCTACAATCCCTTAGTCTTCTTTTTCCCACGTCATCACTCAGCCCCAGCTCTGACAAGAGATGTCAGCATGCCTGCCTTCAATGGAGGAAGCCAAAACCCTTCAGATGGACTCTGCTGACCACCCACCTGCACAGATGACACTGGCATCCTCACTGTGCCTGCAGTTGTGCATGCCCCAGCCTCTGTGCTGGCACATCCTGAGGGAGGGCTCGTCCCCGCGGCACTGCACGTCGTCCAGGAAGATGCGGCCGGAGCCCAGGCCAAAGCGAGCATTCTGTGGGGCTTCTATGGGCTGGCCACAGCCCAGCTGGCGGCACACCACCTGGGCATCCTGCAGGTCCCACTGGTCGTCACACACCGTCCCCCACGAGCTGCCGTCGTACAGCTCCACGCGGCCCTCGCAGCCGTTCCTGCCGCCCGACAGCCGCACGCTGGGCCCTGGCACACGGCACAAGGCAGGGACTGGGGTCACTCCAAGTCAGAATCCACAGACCCAACACTTCCCCAAATGTTTAGGAGGTCTGGTCTCAGTGACCATGATCTGTGATGGTGCAGGCCCAGAGGACTCAGAGATGGCATTGGCTGAGGATAGACCCCAGCTATGGAGGTGTCACATGTGCCCTGTCCATGGAGCTGCTGGATCCTGCAGGATCTGCCTGGGTACAGAGGTGCTCAAGATCCTGGCTGATGCAGAAAAGCCCTTTTCTAGCCTTGCATGTGGCCCATTCACTGAGGGGGGCACTCATGCAGACAGGAGATGTCAAGAAAATAGGGGAACCAGGATGAGACCCATTGAACTCACTTATTAGGCTACCTTGGGTCTGGTTTAAAAAGCAGGCCTAAGCTGGACAGCTGGACTTACCTGTACTGAGTGGCTGTTGAGGAGGAGGGCTTGGCTGGGTGACTGCAAGAAAGAACAGGGAATGAACAAATGGTCAGTGAATGCAGCTGGATTGTATCAATGAATTGATGTGGACATGGACGTGGACATGGACGTGGACACAAAAATCCAGGCTGTAGGAAGGAAAGAGGAAGATAGCTTGGAGTTTTTTTCAGCCTTTCCCCCATCTGGACACCAGCCTGATGTGCTCCCAGTCCTGCTCCACCGTTCCCACTCTACAATCTCTCAATCTGCTTTTGCCACCGCGTCACTCAGTCCCAGCTCTGACAAGCGACATCAGCGTGTCGGCTTTCAGTGCAGGAAGCCAAAACCTATCAGATGGACTCTGCTAGCCACCCACCTGCACAGATGACACTGGCATCCTCACTGTGCATGCAGTTGTGCATGCCCCAGCCTCTGTGCTGGCACATCCTGAGGGAAGGCTCATCACCGCGGCACTGCACGTCGTCCAGGAAGATGCGGCCGGAGCCCAGGCCAAAGCGAGCATTCTGTGGGGCTTCTATGGGCTGGCCACAGCCCAGCTGGCGGCACACCACCTGGGCATCCTGCAGGTCCCACTGGTCGTCACACACCGTCCCCCACGAGCTGCCATCGTACAGCTCCACGCGGCCCTCGCAGCCGTTCCTGCCGCCCGACAGCCGCACGCTGGGCCCTGGCACACGGCACAAGGGAGGGACAGGGGTCACTCCAAGTCAGAATCCACAGACCCAACACCTCCCCTACTATTTAGAAGGTCTGATCCCAGTGACCATGATCTGTGGTGGTGCAGACCCCCGAGACTAGGAGAGGACAATGGCTGAGGAAAGAGTCTGGGTATGGAGGTGTCACATGTGCCCTGTCCATGGAGCTGCTGGATCTGCCTGGGTACAGAGGTGCTCAAGAGCTTGGCTCATGCGCAGAAAAGCCCTTTTCTAGTCTTGCATGTGGCCCATTCACTGAGGGGGACATTCATGCAGCCTAGAGATATCAGGCGAATAGGGGACCCAGGGGAATAGGGGACCTGCAGCCTTACACTGACCAGGATCAGACCCATTGGATTCATTTCTTCTCTTATTGTGCCACATTGGGGCTGGTTTAAAAAGCAAGCCTAAGCTGGGAATGTTGGACTTACCTGTACTGAGTGGCTGTTGAGGAGGAGGAGTTGGCTGGGTGGCTGCAGGAAAGAATAGAGAGTGAAAAATGGTCAGTGAAAGCAGCAGGATTGTATTAATGGATTGACTTGGACATGGACATGGACGTGGACATGGACGTGGACACAAAAATCCAGGCTGTAGGAAGGAAAGAGGAAGATAGCTTGGAGTTTTTTTCAGCCTTTCCCCCATCTGGACACCAGCCTGATGTGCTCCCAGTCCTGCTCCACCGTTCCCACTCTACAATCTCTCAATCTGCCTTTTCCACCTTGTCACTCAGTCCCAGCTCTGACAAGTGATGTCAGCATGCTGGCCTTCAGTGGAAGAAGCCAAAATCCATCAGATGGACTCTGCTGGCCACCCACCTGCACAGATGACACTGGCATCCTCACTGTGCATGCAGTTGTGCATGCCCCAGCCTCTGTGCTGGCACATCCTGAGGGAGGGCTCGTCCCCGCGGCACTGCACGTCATCCAGGAAGATGCGGCCGGAGCCCAGGCCAAAGCGAGCATTCCGTGGGGCTTCTATGGGCTGGCCACAGCCCAGCTGGCGGCACACCACCTGGGCATCCTGCAGGTCCCACTGGTCGTCACACACCGTCCCCCACGAGCTGCCGTCGTACAGCTCCACGCGGCCCTCGCAGCCGTTCCTGCCGCCCGACAGCCGCACGCTGGGCCCTGGCACACGGCACAAGGGAGGGACAGGGGTCACCCCAATTCAGAATCCACAGTCCCCAACACCTCCCCTTACTATTTAGAAGGTCTGATCCCAGTGACCATGATCTGTGGTGGTGCAGACCCCCGAGACTAGGAGAGGACAGTGTCTGAGGAAAGAGTCTGGGTATGGAGGTGTCACATGTGCCCTGTCCATGGAGCTGCTGGATCTGCCTGGGTACAGAGGTGCTCAAGAGCCTGACTTGTGCAGAAAAGCCCTTTTCTAGCCTTGCATGTGGCCCATTCACTGAGAGGAACACTCAAGCAGACAGGAGCTGTCAGGGGAATAGGGGACCTGCAGCCTTACACCGACAAGGATCAGACCCGTTGAAATCATTTTTTATGTGAACTTGGGTCTGTTTTTAAAAGCAGACCTAAGCTGGACAAGTTGGACTTACCTGTACTGAGTGGCTGTTGAGGAGGAGCGGATGGCTGGGTGGCTGCAAGACAGAAGAGGGAGTGAACAAATGGTCAGTGACTGCAGCTGGATTGTATCAATGGATTGATATGGACATGGACATAGACATGGACATAGACATGGACATGGACATGGACATGAATGCAGATGAGGACATAGACATGAAAATCTAGTCTGTAGAAAGGGAAAAGGAAGAGAACATTAAGTTCTTTCCAGTAGTTCCCCATCCAGGCACCAGCCTAATGTGCTCCACGTTTCCCACTCTACAATCTCTCAATCTACTTTCTGCTGCATTGAGATGCAGCCCCAGCTCTGCCAAGAGATGTCAGCATGCCTGCCTTCAGTGCAGGAAGCCAAAACCCTTCAGATGGACTCTGCTGACCACCCACCTGCACAGATGACACTGGCATCCTCACTGTGCCTGCAGTTGTGCATGCCCCAGCCGTTGTGCCGGCACATCCTGAGGGAAGGCTCGTCCCCGCGGCACTGCACGTCGTCCAGGAAGATGCGGCCGGAGCCCAGGCCAAAGCGAGCATTCTGTGGGGCTTCTATGGGCTGGCCACAGCCCAGCTGGCGGCACACCACCTGGGCATCCTGCAGGTCCCACTGGTCGTCACACACCGTCCCCCACGAGCTGCCGTCGTACAGCTCCACGCGGCCCTCGCAGCCGTTCCTGCCGCCCGACAGCCGCACGCTGGGCCCTGGCACACGGCACAAGGCAGGGACAGCGGTCACTCCAAGTCAGAATCCACAGACCCAACACTTCCCCAAATGTTTAGGAGGTCTGGTCTCAGTGACCATGATCTGTGATGGCGCAGGCCCAGAGGACTCAGAGATGGCATTGGCTGAGGATAGACCCCAGCTATGGAGGTGTCACATGTGCCCTCTCCATGGAGCTGCTGGATCCTGCAGGATCTGCCTGGGTACAGAGGTGCTCAAGAGCCTGGCTGGTGCAGAAAAGCCCTTTTCTAGTCTTGCATGTGGCCCATTCACTGAGGGGGGCACTCATGCAGACAGGAGATGTCAAGAAAATAGGGGAACCAGGATGAGACCCATTGAACTCACTTATCAGGCTACCTTGGGCCTGGTTTAAAAAGCAGGCCTAAGCTGGACAGCTGGACTTACCTGTACTGAGTGGCTGTTGAGGAGGAGGGCTTGGCTGCGTGGCTGAAAGAAAGAACAGGGAATGAACAAATGGTCAGTGAATGCAGCTGGATTGTATCAATGAATTGATATGGACATGGACGTGGACATGGACGTGGACACAAAAATCCAGGCTGTAGGAAGGAAAGAGGAAGATAGCTTGGAGTTTTTTTCAGCCTTTCCCCCATCTGGACACCAGCCTGATGTGCTCCCAGTCCTGCTCCACCGTTCCCACTCTACAATCTCTCAATCTGCTTTTGCCACCGCGTCACTCAGTCCCAGCTCTGACAAGCGACATCAGCGTGTCGGCCTTCAGTGCAGGAAGCCAAAACCTATCAGATGGACTTTACTGGCCACCCACCTGCACAGATGACACTGGCATCCTCACTGTGCATGCAGTTGTGCATGCCCCAGCCTCTGTGCTGGCACATCCTGAGGGAGGGCTCGTCCCCGCGGCACTGCACGTCGTCCAGGAAGATGCGGCCGGAGCCCAGGCCAAAGCGAGCATTCTGTGGGGCTTCTATGGGCTGGCCACAGCCCAGCTGGCGGCACACCACCTGGGCATCCTGCAGGTCCCACTGGTCGTCACACACCGTCCCCCACGAGCTGCCGTCGTACAGCTCCACGCGGCCCTCGCAGCCGTTCCTGCCGCCCGACAGCCGCACGCTGGGCCCTGGCACACGGCACAAGGCAGGGACTGGGGTCACCCCAATTCAGAATCCACAGTCCCAAACACCTCCCCTACTATTTAGAAGGTCTGATCCCAGTGACCATGATCTGTGGTGGTGCAGACCCCCGAGACTAGGAGAGGACAATGGCTGAGGAAAGAGTCTGGGTATGGAGGTGTCACATGTGCCCTGTCCATGGAGCTGCTGGATCTGCCTGCATACAGAGGTGCTCAAGAGCCTGACTTGTGCAGAAAAGCCCTTTTCTATGTTTGCATGTGGCCCATTCACTGAGAGGAACACTCATGCAGCCTGGAGCTGTCAGGGGAATAGGGGAACTGCAGCTTTACACCGACAAGGATCAGACCCATTGAAACGACTTTTTATGCGACCTTGGGTCTGATTTTAAAAGCAGGCCTAAGCTGGACAAGTTGGACTTACCTGTTGTCACTGGCTGTTGAGGAGGAGGAGTTGGCTGGGTGGCTGCAAGAAAGAAGAGGGAGTGAACAAATGGTCAGTGACCGCAGCTGGATTGTATCAATGGATTGACTTGGGCATGGACATGGACATGGACATGGACATGGACATGGACATGGACATGGACATGAATAAGGAAAAGGTTATGAGAATCCAGGCTGCAGGATGGAAAGGGGAAGCGAGCTTGGAGTTGTATCCAGACTTTCCCCCATCAGTCCTGCTCCATCTTTCCCACTCTACAATCTCTCAGACTTCTTTTTCCCACGTCATCACTCAGCCCCAGCTCTGACAAGAGATGTCAGCATGCCTGCCTTCAGTGCAGGAAGCCAAAACCCTTCAGATGGACTCTGCTGACCACCCACCTGCACAGATGACACTGGCATCCTCACTGTGCCCACAGTTGTGCATGCCCCAGCCGTTGTGCCGGCACATCCTGAGGGAGGGCTCGTCCCCGCGGCACTGCACGTCGTCCAGGAAGATGCGGCCGGAGCCCAGGCCAAAGCGAGCATTCTGTGGGGCTTCTATGGGCTGGCCACAGCCCAGCTGGCGGCACACCACCTGGGCATCCTGCAGGTCCCACTGGTCGTCACACACCGTCCCCCACGAGCTGCCGTCGTACAGCTCCACGCGGCCCTCGCAGCCGTTCCTGCCGCCCGACAGCCGCACGCGGGGCCCTGGCACATGGCACAAGGGAGGGACAGGGGTCACCCCAATTCAGAATCCACAGTCCCCAACACCTCCCCTACTATTTAGAAGGTCTGGTCCCAGTGACCATGATCTGTGGTGGTGCAGACCCCCGAGACTAGGAGAGGGCATTGGCTGACGAAAGACCCTGGGTATGGAGGTGTCACATGTGCCCTGTCCATGGAGCTGCTGGATCTGCCTGGGTACAGAGGTGCTCAAGAGCTTGGCTCATGCGGAGAAAAGCCCGTTTCTAGCCTTGCATGTGGCCCATTCACTGAGGGGGACATTCATGCAGCCTAGAGATATCAGGCGAATAGGGGACCCAGGGGAATAGGGGACCTGCAGCCTTACACTGACCAGGATCAGACCCATTGAATTCATTTCTTCTCTTATGTTGCCACATTGGGGCTGGTTTAAAAAGCAAGCCTAAGCTGGGAAAGTTGGACTTACCTGTACTGAGTGGCTGTTGAGGAGGAGGAGTTGGCTGGGTGGCTGCAGGAAAGAACAGAGAGTGAAAAATGGTCAGTGAATGCAGCAGGATTGTATTAATGGATTGACTTGGACATGGACATGGACATGGACATGGACACAAAAATCCAGGCTGTAGGAAGGAAAGAGGAAGATAGCTTGGAGTTTTTTTCAGCCTTTCCCCCATCTGGACACCAGCCTGATGTGCTCCCAGTCCTGCTCCTTCTTTCCCACTCTACTATCTCTCAATCTGCTTTTGCCACCGCATCACTCAGTACCAGCTCTGACAAGCGACATCAGCGTGTCGGCCTCCAGTGCAGGAAGCCAAAACCTATCAGATGGACTCTGCTGACCACCCACCTGCACAGATGACACTGGCATCCTCACTGTGCATGCAGTTGTGCATGCCCCAGCCTCTGTGCTGGCACATCCTGAGGGAAGGCTCGTCCCCGCGGCACTGCACGTCGTCCAGGAAGATGCGGCCGGAGCCCAGGCCAAAGCGAGCATTCTGTGGGGCTTCTATGGGCTGGCCACAGCCCAGCTGGCGGCACACCACCTGGGCATCCTGCAGGTCCCACTGGTCGTCACACACCGTCCCCCACGAGCTGCCATCGTACAGCTCCACGCGGCCCTCGCAGCCGTTCCTGCCGCCCGACAGCCGCACGCTGGGCCCTGGCACACGGCACAAGGCAGGGACAGGGGTCACTCCAAGTCAGAATCCACAGTCCCCAACACCTCCCCTACTATTTAGAAGGTCTGATCCCAGTGACCATGATCTGTGGTGGTGCAGACCCCCGAGACCAGGAGAGGACAGTGTCTGAGGAAAGAGTCTGGGTATGGAGGTGTCACATGTGCCCTGTCCAGGGAGCTGCTGGATCTGCCTGGGTACAGAGGTGCTCAAGAGCCTGACTTGTGCAGAAAAGCCCTTTTCTAGTCTTGCATGTGGCCCATTCACTGAGGGGGACACTCATGCAGCCTGGAGCTGTCAGGGGAATAGGGGACCTGCAGCCTTACAGTGACCAGGATCAGACCCATTGAATTCACTTATCATGCGACCTTGTGTCTGATTTTAAAAGCAGGCCTAAGCTGGACAAGTTGGACTTACCTGTTGTCAATGGCTGTTGAGGAGGAGGAGTTGGCTGGGTGGCTGCAAGAAAGAAGAGGGAGTGAACAAATGGTCAGTCAATACTGCTGGATTGTATCAATGGATTGACTTGGGCATGGACATGGACATGGACACGGACATGGACATGGACATGGACATGGACATGAATAAGGAAAAGGATATGAGAATCCAGGCTGCAGGATGGAAAGGGGAAGCGAGCTTGGAGTTGTATCCAGACTTTCCCCCATCAGTCCTGCTCCATCTTTCCCACTCTACAATCTCTCAGACTTCTTTTTCCCACGTCATCACTCAGCCCCAGCTCTGACAAGAGATGTCAGCATGCCTGCCTTCAGTGCAGGAAGCCAAAACCCTTCAGATGGACTCTGCTGACCACCCACCTGCACAGATGACACTGGCATCCTCACTGTGCCCACAGTTGTGCATGCCCCAGCCGTTGTGCCGGCACATCCTGAGGGAGGGCTCGTCCCCGCGGCACTGCACGTCGTCCAGGAAGATGCGGCCGGAGCCCAGGCCAAAGCGAGCATTCTGTGGGGCTTCTATGGGCTGGCCACAGCCCAGCTGGCGGCACACCACCTGGGCATCCTGCAGGTCCCACTGGTCGTCACACACCGTCCCCCACGAGCTGCCGTCGTACAGCTCCACGCGGCCCTCGCAGCCGTTCCTGCCGCCCGACAGCCGCACGCTGGGCCCTGGCACACGGCACAAGGGAGGGACAGGGGTCACCCCAATTCAGAATCCACAGTCCCCAACACCTCCCCTACTATTTAGAAGGTCTGGTCCCAGTGACCATGATCTGTGGTGGTGCAGACCCCCGAGACTAGGAGAGGGCATTGGCTGACGAAAGACCCTGGGTATGGAGGTGTCACATGTGCCCTGTCCATGGAGCTGCTGGATCTGCCTGGGTACAGAGGTGCTCAAGAGCTTGGCTCATGAGGAGAAAAGCCCTTTTCTAGCCTTGCATGTGGCCCATTCACTGAGGGGGACATTCATGCAGCCTAGAGATATCAGGCGAATAGGGGACCCAGGGGAATAGGGGACCTGCAGCCTTACAGTGACCAGGATCAGACCCATTGAATTCATTTCTTCTCTTATTGTGCCACGTTGGGGCTGGTTTAAAAAGCAAGCCTAAGCTGGGAAAGTTGGACTTACCTGTACTGAGTGGCTGTTGAGGAGGAGGAGTTGGCTGGGTGGCTGCAGGAAAGAACAGAGAGTGAAAAATGGTCAGTGAATGCAGCAGGATTGTATTAATGGATTGACTTGGACATGGACATGGACATGGACATGGACATGGACATGGACATGGACATGGACACAAAAATCCAGGCTGTAGGAAGGAAAGAGGAAGATAGCTTGGAGTTTTTTTCAGCCTTTCCCCCATCTGGACACCAGCCTGATGTGCTCCCAGTCCTGCTCCTTCTTTCCCACTCTACTATCTCTCAATCTGCTTTTGCCACCGCATCACTCAGTACCAGCTCTGACAAGCGACATCAGCGTGTCGGCCTCCAGTGCAGGAAGCCAAAACCTATCAGATGGACTCTGCTGACCACCCACCTGCACAGATGACACTGGCATCCTCACTGTGCATGCAGTTGTGCATGCCCCAGCCTCTGTGCTGGCACATCCTGAGGGAGGGCTCGTCCCCGCGGCACTGCACGTCGTCCAGGAAGATGCGGCCGGAGCCCAGGCCAAAGCGAGCATTCTGTGGGGCTTCTATGGGCTGGCCACAGCCCAGCTGGCGGCACACCACCTGGGCATCCTGCAGGTCCCACTGGTCGTCACACACCGTCCCCCACGAGCTGCCGTCGTACAGCTCCACGCGGCCCTCGCAGCCGTTCCTGCCGCCCGACAGCCGCACGCTGGGCCCTGGCACACGGCACAAGGGAGGGACAGGGGTCACTCCAAGTCAGAATCCACAGACCCAACACCTCCCCTACTATTTAGAAGGTCTGGTTGCAGTGATCATTATCTGCGGTGCTGCAGACTCAGAAGTCTCGGAGAGGTCAGTGGCTGAAGTAAGACCCGGGGTATGGAGATGTTTCATGTGCCCTCTCCAGTGAGCTGCTGGATCTGCCTGGCAACAGGGGTGCTTAAGAGCCTGCCTCATGTGCAGAAAAGCCTTTTGTTAGCCTTGCACATGGCCCATTCACTGAGGGGGCATTCATGCAGTCTGGAGATGTCTAGGGAATAAGGGAACTGCAGCTTTACACCGACCAGTATCAGACCTGTTGAACTCATTTCTTCTCTTATTGTGCCACCATGGGGCTGGTTTTAAAAGCAGGCATAATCTCGGTGAGCTGGACTTACCTGTAGTGCGTGGCCATTCAGGAGGAGCGGTTGGATGGGTGGCTGCAAGAAAGAAGAGGGAGTGAACAAATGGTCAGTGAATGCAGCAGGATTGTACCAATGGATGTACATGGACATGGACATGAATGCCGATGAGGACGTGGACATGCAAATCCAGGATGCAGGATGGAAAGGGGAAGAGAGCTTGAAGTGCTGTCCAGCCTTTCCCCCATCTAAATACGAGCCTGATGTGCTCCCAGTCCTTCTACTTTCCCACGCTCCAATCTCTCAATCTACTTTCTGCTGCATTGAGATGCAGCCCCAGCTCTGACAAGAGATGTCAGCAGGCTGGCCTTCAGTGAAGGAGGACAAAACCCTTCAGATGGACTCTGCTGACCACCCACCTGCACAGATGACACTGGCATCCTCACTGTGCCTGCAGTTGTGCATGCCCCAGCCTCTGTGCTGGCACATCCTGAGGGAAGGCTCGTCCCCGCGGCACTGCACGTCGTCCAGGAAGATGCGGCCGGAGCCCAGGCCAAAGCGAGCATTCTGTGGGGCTTCTATGGGCTGGCCACAGCCCAGCTGGCGGCACACCACCTGGGCATCCTGCAGGTCCCACTGGTCGTCACACACCGTCCCCCACGAGCTGCCGTCGTACAGCTCCACGCGGCCCTCGCAGCCGTTCCTGCCGCCCGACAGCCGCACGCTGGGCCCTGGCACACGGCACAAGGACAGGCTCACACCAGCTCTGCACTCTGCTCTGACCACATGGACCACTGGGACAGGGAGATTGCAGGGTTGCTGCACGGCCTGGAATCAGGCTGGGGGGCTGGAATTGCTTTTGTGATATGGTGTGGATCTGCTAGGCTCAGGAGCTACAGATGCAAAGAGGAATTTGTTGTCAATGACAAAAGTTCCAAACAGAGCCATCATAAGTTCACGCAGATGAGGATAGCCCGTTTTCTAGGAGCCCTGTCCTAGAAAACATCTTGTACAGCTCTTTCACTCCTCCTAAATGTCCATAATGACTTTGCTGTTTCACATGGGACTCCCTCAAAATATATCATAATATTTAACACAACATCTTTCTTTCCTCTAGCCACATCCCCAGTGCCAGAGCGTATCTAGGAAATAGCTCTCGTACTACCCATGTAGGAATGAAAGGAATGAAGGCAGATAGATATCTGGGCATGATTCTCCTGGTTGCAGTTGGAGGCAGTCCCTCTGCAGAGTTTCAGTAAACCAGCAATGACTGCAGAGTTCCTGCTCTCAAAGCACAGCATCCCCATTTGCCAGCTCTTCCCCATGCTCTGTTTGCATCCTCACTTTAGGTTCTGGTGGCCTAACTGGGGAGGCCCAGGGCTGGGAGGCTGCCTGCAGTGCAATGAGCTCTGCCGAGGGAGATCAGCAGCAGTGGGCAGAGCAGTGAGTGAGAATGGACAGGGTTACCTGATGTGCTGCTCTTTGCTGAGGTAGGCGTTGTGGTGGTGGGGGTCAGCAGTGCTGTGCTGGGCGCCTGGGATGTGGCAGGGGCTGCTGCTGAGGTGTTCATTTCCAGAGGGGTGGATGTCTCTGTCAGGGAGGTGATGAGTTCAATGGCAATGGCCATGCAAAGCAGATCTGGAGGCCTGATGCCAGGAGAGAGGGTGGAGCTCTTTCCTTCCTCTCCCCCATCCTGGCAGCACCCTGGCTTCTTCCCAGTCCTGTCCCATCCTCCCCAAAGTACAATCCCTCAATCCACTGCTTTGCCTCAGCAGTGGATGGCAACAGCAGGAATTGTGGAGAGCCTTCTGCCCCCTGTCTCTTCAAGAATGAGGATTTTGGATGCCATGGGCTTGAGTCCCAGGCATCAGAAGACCCCAGACTCACTTCAGCCCTGTCCCGACCCAAAACACTCTTAGAATGACATGCAAAAGTGCCAGTATTTCCTGGAGGCCACCCACCTGCACAGATGACACTGGCATCCTCC
The DNA here is from genome assembly GCF_050655825.1 of Lonchura striata. Taxonomy (NCBI): domain Eukaryota; kingdom Metazoa; phylum Chordata; class Aves; order Passeriformes; family Estrildidae; genus Lonchura; species Lonchura striata. The sequence continues at coordinate 36,879,813 of NC_140708.1, read as the reverse complement.
ATGTGCCCGCAGTTGTGCATGCCCCAGCCTCTGTGCTGGCACATCCTGAGGGAAGGCTCGTCCCCGCGGCACTGCACGTCGTCCAGGAAGATGCGGCCGGAGCCCAGGCCAAAGCGAGCATTCCGTGGGGCTTCTATGGGCTGGCCACAGCCCAGCTGGCGGCACACCACCTGGGCATCCTGCAGGTCCCACTGGTCGTCACACACCGTCCCCCACGAGCTGCCGTCGTACAGCTCCACGCGGCCCTCGCAGCCGTTCCTGCCGCCCGACAGCCGCACGCTGGGCCCTGGCACACGGCACAAGGACAGGCTCACACCAGCTCTGCATCTGTAACCCTGAACTTCTGAACTTGGCAGATTTTGCCACAATGATTCTGAACTGGATTAGTGTAGACTCAAAAGGGGTTAGGGGGGTTTGTAACCAGGGATAGACTCTAGGCATAAAGACAGCAGTTTAGCCGTGTCCAGGGACCTCTTGGTTTCCTGTTGGATCTGCCTGGTTGAAGAAGTCATGGATTCACTAAGGCATTTCCATAAAAACCCTTTTCAACCCTTGGGAGCAAACCAACCCCTTTGGGAACCCTTCAAGCACGCTGGAGCTGTCATAGGCCAAGGAGATCAGGTAGCCTTGAACTGAGCATGATCAGCGCTGTTGGCCTCTCTTCTTCTCATATTTTGTCAGGCTGGCCCTCACTTTAAAACTGGGCAGAAGTTGGGTGAGCAAGACCTACCTGTTGTGAGTAGCCACTGAGAAGGAGCGGTTGGATTGGCAGCTGCAAAGAAGAAGAGGGAGTGAACAAAAGCATAGTGAGGCTTGTGGCAGTGTATGACATGGATGTGGATATGGTCGTGAATACGGTCATGAAAATTCAGGCTGTAGGACTAAAGGGGAAGAGAACTTGGGTCCTGCCTTTCCCTCCATTCCTAATCTAGCTGGACCTGTCCCCAGTCCTGCCCCATCCTCCGCAAAGAACAATTCCACCCTCCTGCTCTCTGCCCCCTCATTTAGCCTCTAAAGCAGGAAATGTGGAATACCCAGTGTGCCCTCTCTGTGTGAAAATGGGTTTTGCATTGCACAGGGTTCAGCCCCTGGTGGCAGAAGACCCCAGCTTCACCTCTGCCTTGACCCTACATGGGGAGCTCAGCTGGGCTGTACCCAGAGAACCCAGAACACACTTAGGGTGATACACAAAAGGCCACCCACCTGCACAGATGACACTGGCATCCTCACTGTGCCTGCAGTTGTGCATGCCCCAGCCGTTGTGCCGGCACATCCTGAGGGAGGGCTCGTCCCCGCGGCACTGCACGTCGTCCAGGAAGATGCGGCCGGAGCCCAGGCCAAAGCGAGCATTCTGTGGGGCTTCTATGGGCTGGCCACAGCCCAGCTGGCGGCACACCACCTGGGCATCCTGCAGGTCCCACTGGTCGTCACACACCGTCCCCCACGAGCTGCCGTCGTACAGCTCCACGCGGCCCTCGCAGCCGTTCCTGCCGCCCGACAGCCGCACGCTGGGCCCTGGCACACGGCACACAGCACAACATCAGGTTTCCAACACCCCAGCATCCACAGTCCCCACAACCTTCCCAAATGTTTTGGAGGTTTGGCCACAGTGACTTTGATTTGAGGTGGTGCAAACCTAAAGAGACCAAGGAAGGGGAGTGAGAGAACAAAGATCCCAGGTGCATGGGAGTCTGGTGCATAATGAGCAAGGGTCTGCTGGGGAATCGCATGAGAACAGCCTGGGTGTCCTGGGAGCTGCTGGGGGCATGGGGGCATTTGTCAAAAAGCCATTTTTGTACACTATGATCATGCAACATCGCCCCATACCACTCATACACCTTGCAGATGTTTGAGGCCACAGGCCCTGGCAGGGTATCCACAAGGGACTGGCCACCTCTGCTTGATGGCTGAACAGCAACAGATGTGACCTGGCATCAGGACAGACACCTGTGCCTTGGGCTGGGCTGGCAAGCACATGGGCTTGAGGGAATGGATTGTCCCCATCCTCTTGGTACTTGCTGCCCCACAGCCAGGAGCCATGGAGTGTCTGGCAGATAAGGGCTTGGACTCAGCACCACTGCAGCTGCCTTTCTGCTGAGATCCGATCCTCCCTGGCAGAAACACTCAAATGACAAGACCCATTTCAATGGGCAGAATGGACCAGCAGCACTGCAGTGAGCAGGCTTAGCTCAGCAGGCCCTCTCTCTTTTCCTCTTGTGCCAGGGTGGGGTTCACTATAAAAGTGGAAATATTCTGGGTGGGAAAGAATTACCTGTTGTGTACGGCCATTGAGCAGGAGGGGTTGGATTGGCACCTGCAAGGAAAAAGAGGGATTGAATGAAAGAGTACTAAAGGCAGCAAACTTGTGGCAGTGGATGGACATGGACAGGGACATGGACACGGACAAAGACATGGAAGTGCTAGGCTCAAGGAATAAAGGGAGGAAAGGGCATGGAAGTCTTGCAACTGCTGACATGTCCTTGGTACAGCCCATGCCATGATTCCACCAATCTACTCTTTGCAACCACATGGAGCACCTACACCTGCGAGACTGGAGAGCCTGTTCTGACCTCTCTGTGCAAAACTGGGGATTTTGCATGACACATTTCAGCACCAGGCAGCAGAAGACCCCAGGCTCTCCCCTCTGCTCTGGCTCTGCATGTCTGCTTCCCAGGGAGGACACCAGACCGCATCCGGTGTGAGCTCCTGGAGAGTGGATGGACTCTGCTGGCCACCCACCTGCACAGATGACACTGGCATCCTCCATGTGCCCGCAGTTGTGCACGCCCCAGCCTCTGTGCCGGCACATCCTGAGGGAGGGCTCATCCCCGCGGCACTGCACGTCGTCCAGGAAGATGCGGCCAGACCCCAGGCCGAAGTGTGCAGTGTCCAGTGCAGCCACGGGCTGGCCGCAGCCCAGCTGGCGGCACACCACCTGGGCATCCTGCAGGTCCCACTGGTCGTCACACACCGTCCCCCACGAGCTGCCGTCGTACAGCTCCACGCGGCCCTCGCAGCCGTTCCTGCCGCCCGACAGCCGCACGCTGGGCCCTGGCACACGGCACAAGGACAGGCTCACACCAGCTCTGCACTCTGCTCTGACCACATGGGCCACTGCTGCAATGTAATCACATAATTACAGGGGGGCAGGGGGGCTGGAATTACCTGTGGAGCTTGGCCTGGATGTGGTGGGTGCTGTAGCTGTGGATGAAAGGAAGAATTTGGTGTCAATGACAGAGCTTCCAAACAGATCAGCACATATCATGCAGATGAGGGTAGCCCACTTTCTAGGAGCCCTGCCCTATGATTCCTACATCATCCTGCAGAGCTCTTTCACTCATCTGAAATGACTGCCTTGACTTTGCTCTCTCACACACTGAACAGTGAGTGAGAGTGGACAGGGTTACCTGGTGAGCTCTCTTCCCCTCTTGCAGATGTTGCTGTAGCGGTTGTCTCTGCTGAGGTGGTTGTCTCTGCTGAGGTGGTCATCTCTGCTATGAGGGTGGTGTCCTTGATCTTCTGCCCTGTCATGGACATCCCTGCTAGGGATTCCACTGTAATTATCACAGTGGCCACAGTATTTGGTATTATAAGCAAGGCTGGATCATTAATGTCACTAGGGAGGGTGAGGCTCTGCCCAGTCATTTCCCATGGAGACACCAACCCAAAGTGCCCTGAGTTCTTCCCCTGCCTCCCAGCTCTGTGACCCCTCAGTCCTGCTCTTTGCCACCTCTCTGAAACCCTATTCCTGCAGGCCAGGAGAGTTTGCTGCTCTCTTTGGGCAAGCAGGGCTTTTGCTTGGCACAAGCTCAGCTCACGAGGCAACAGAAAGCACCAAGGTTGCTGCTTTGCCCCACATCTACCAAGAGAGGTCAGCATGGCTGCTTCCAAGGGATGGCACCAAAATCCACCACTGGGACATGTGCCAGGGGTTAGGATCACTCTGTAAAGAGATCAGGAGCATCAAGGAGACCAGTGAGTGAGAGATGACAGGATTACCTGGTGTGGTCTCCTCTGTTCTCATAGCTGTTTCCTCTGAGGTGCTCATCAATGCTGAGGTTATCATCCTTGTGGATGTGGTCATCTCTGGTGAGGTGATCCTCTCTGGTGAGGAGCTCATCTCTGCTGAGGTGGACATCGCTGGCATGCTGATCAAGTATATTGGGCTGGCTGTTCCTGCTAAGGAGGTCATTAGTGCAATGGAAGGGACATGAAAAGCAGAGCTGGACAATTAATGGGGGAAGAGGGCATGGAACTCTGTCCTGTCATTTTGGGAGTCTCCCTGCAGTGCAATCAGGTCTGGGAAGGAAGTCCAGGGGCACTAAAGAGAACAGTGAGTGACAGTGGACAGGGTTACCTCTTTTGCTCTCCTCCTCCACTAGGAAGGACGTCTCTGCTCTGGGGGCACCCACGGTGGATGTCTGTAATGGGAGTGTCACCTCCCCTGTGCTGGTTGTTAATTCAGTTGTGGCCATCTCTCCAGGGGATGTCATCTCCTCTGTGAGGACTCTTGATGCTGACATTGATGTCTCCCCTAGAGATGTCATTGGTTCTGTGGGTTCTATCCCTTCTGTGGAGGTCACCTCCAGTGATGAGGCTGTCATTTCAAATGTTGTCTCTGGTGGTGTTGGATCAGACTCTTCTGTGAAAAAAAAAGAAGAAAAACACCCCACACATAAGCACTGTGCAATGGATATGTCTGTGTGGAAGCTACAAGCCCAGATCCTCAAGGATGAAGTGAAATCAAGAGCAATTATTCTGATGGCATAGTCCTTCTTATCTGGGGTCAGTGGAGAGAGTGGAGGTGGATAACAGCCAATTTACTTTTTTTCGTGGAAGTGGTATTTCCAGATGGTAAGCAGGGTAAGGTTCTGGAGTGGCATCTGCTTCCAGCCCCAGGACTCCACAGCCCAGACACAGCCTGAGACTCTACAGGCTCCTAGCATGAACAGGGGAGCTGTGGGGCTGCTGGCAGCAGCAGGGCTTGGACCTGTCCCCATTGTGAATGACTTTCTGCAGAGGATCAGGACATCCCCAGGAACAGTCTGGGCTGTGATCTTGGGGTGGTGCTCGGTGCAAGGGCAGGAGTGGACCAGGCTGAATCATCCTTGAGCCCCATAGAAGGCACTGGAGCTATGAATGCAAACAAGAAATAAGTGCCATTTAAAAAGGGTCTGAACACGTCACACATAAATTAATACAGGTCTGGTAGTAATTTTTATTATTTTCTTCTAAGTGAAAATCACTGGTGAAGCACATCCTTCCAGCATGGATTCAGCTCTCCAGGTTCTTACTCTCTAAGGAAACATGGAAAATTGCAATATAGATCCAAAACACCTGAACAGTCCGTTGTCATCAGCTATGTCTCAGTTCATGATGAACAGTTGTTAATACATGTGGAAATAAGATACAAATAACCCACATTCTCCTAAAAAATAATGGGAAAGTAAAATGAACACAGCAAAGTGAAAGAGTAGTCCAAATGGATGCATATTTGCAAAGAAAAAAGGCATTAATGGACCTAAACAAAGGAAGACTTGAAAAATGGAAACAATGCAAAGCGAACAGTGAGCTATGACAATCTGAGCTGTGATTGTGAAATTATTATTGCCCATAACAAATCCATTAAGAATCCACCTTACCCCATTCCTCCCTGATAAACTTTGCCTATCAGATATAGCTTTGCCTCTGATTTTAAATTGTTTCCTTATTGCCCCTGCCAAGTGATTAGATAGAACAATTGTCCTGCTTATCTGCAATGTATATCTGATCTTTGGGTTTTTTAATTGCTTTGCATGGGTGAGCAAGCGCAGTTTTTACATTAATGAGAAAAAACATGAGTCCATGCTGGTTCTGCAGGGTCAGTGGAGTTGAAAAACAAGATTTGGGGGGAAAAACGTGGGAGTACCTGAACAGACAACAGAAGCATCTTCATAGTGGGCACAGTTGTGGATCCTCCACCCGGTGTGATTGCAGCGCAGCAAGGACACCTCGTTTCCTCCACACCTCACGTTGTCCAGCACGATGTCACCCGAGCCTTGCCCAAAGTAGGCACTTCCTAGAGCTGCAATGGCCCTGCCACATCCCACCTGCCTGCACACAACCTGGGCATTTGTGAGGTCCCAGAAGTCATCACAAACTGTCCCCGACCGTCCTCGGTAGTAGATCTCAACACGACCTTCACACTGGTGCCTTCCGTTCACCAAGTAGACATATGGAGCTTTGGGAGAGAGGGCATGGGCACAAAACAGTCAGGCAAATAGGCTGGAAGGGGCTGGAAGGAGTGTCTGTTCTGCCTTTTTCCCCTGTTGTCCCTAGAAGGTGTTGCCCAGCCCAGTACTGTATGGACAGAGGTGATTTGTATCTTTTTTTATTCCTCTCTTCCAGTTCTCAAAATCAGCCACATATGTTTTATGCAAGATCCCTGCACTAAAGTTAGGCAGCAGGCTAAGCACAAGCGATTTAAGGAAGAAAAGAAATTTTTGGGGCAAGTTTAAGGACTGAGAGTCCACACATCACCAAATCCTATAGCTTATAAGAGTAACTTTAGTGGAAGAATCCTATTCTTATAAGAGTAACTTTAGTGGAAGAATCCTACAGAATGGATGATGGTCTCAACAGGATTATAAAGATTTTAATAGGATTATAAAGATTTCAATAGGCTTTATTTCTTGTATACCAGTAAAATTCTATTACCATTTGAAATAAAGAAATAACCTATCCTATATACAGCTGATTACTGCATTCATTCGGGTAAAGGCCATCTGCTTTTCAGTTTTATATGTCTTGTTTAGACATTGTGGTGTGACCAGCATGAAAATCCTGAATTTAGAGATCCATTTTTGGTGAAGAAGTTTATTAAAGGCTTTACTATCAAGTGTAAGCAAGCAAATAAATGTTGTAACTTCAAATTTGCAGTATTTACACTCTGGAAATCAAAACATGCAGCTGCACTTGTTATATTTTACTTTGCTGCCAAGTATATATTTACCTTATTATTAAACACTAAGTCATCCAAAGCAAAACAAATTTCATAAGTTAACACCTAATTCCTTGCTATTGATCTAGAAGTACAGTCAAGATGGTGACCAAACTAAATTTGCCCTGATTTGTATGACTTTCGAAGGGCAAAGCTATAAAAGTGCCCCTTGACTTATATCTGACTTGTTCCTTCAAATATCTACTTGAACACACATATTTTTGAACCCTACTCACAGGGTTTTTGAGAGGTGAAACAGCAAACCTGGCAAAAAGTCAGAGTGGGATTAGGAAATTAAAGCCAACCTAAGCCAGTTTTATTTGCTTTCATTCAAGGCCTGTCATCACTGTGAGAGCAAAACCATCAGCTGGGGATGAAATTGGATAGGCTGAATCCTGCCTCACACTTCAAAGGTACCAAAAAGACAAAAGCCTATGATTATACAAATACAGCAAATACTCTGCTCTGGGACACAGAGGCAGAGAACAGAGAGAAGAACCAGAGCAGCCAGAGTGAGATGAGTTATCACCAGAAAAGCAGGAGACAGATGGAGAGAATTGATGAGGCGAACAGTGACAATAGAAATTATCATCATGAAGCTTAAATAACTCTTTAGAAAAGTCATCGCAATTATTCTAAGGTATACACAGAACTATTAACTCAAAGTCACCTAAACCACTCAGGGGATAGAAAGTGATTATGGAAGGAAAAATTCTATGATCATAAAAAAAGCTGAACTTAAAGTATTTCATCTCTCATAATTTTTAGATGTCCATCATTTAACCACAGTGCTACAGTGTGAAAACCTAACTTCATGTTATATTTTGTTAAATTGTACATGATATCAAAACCAAATAATACAAGAAATATTAAATATATAGCATATGTGTGCACATATATACTCTGGAATAAAATACACATGGAAAATAAGTAAAAAAATAAATATTTCCATAATTTTTAGATCAGATTTCTGTAACGGAAGAATATCTCATTCATTACATACTCACAGACAGTTCTTGCAGTGATACAAGGCACTTAGATGAGTAGGACCACGTGGCACCAAAATGAACTCCACAAAATGGCTCAAATAATTCTTATCATCCTCTTTGATAATTACTTCATAATTTTAGTATAACAAAACTCTGCTCTTTCATCCAATCCCCCCTTTATTCTTTTGTTCAAACCAATACCAGCCTGAATCTAATTTCTACTCTTGGAATCAACAGAGAGGACTCCAAGAAGTCTTTATAATTTTTTTATGTTCCCTGGAACAAGTCTAAGGGTTTTACCTGTTTTGGCCTCCAGAACTGCTGGACCCAACAAGAGAAGCCATGTCAAAATCATAGTGGTACCCATCTCACCAGGTGGTGTTGGTAAAGAGGACCTGACAATATATAGTCTCTATTTTCTGAAGGGGAGTGGCTCTAGAGGTCTCTTTTTCTACAGCAGAACAATAAAACCACCACAGTCCTCTAATCTGAAACAAATACATGTTTGATTTGTTGTTTAATATTTTGTAACTTCCTGGGTTTTGCAAAAAGACAATATCTCAAGAGTAACATTTTCCATTGCCTGTAAGGAACTATTTATGCTATCATAGGTTTCACAATCATCTCATTGTACCAAAAAAAAGGGAGGTCCTGTCCAAAGATACCTTTCAATTCTGGCTGATGCATCTCAGTATCTTGCTTTCATGAGGAGGTATTGGGATGGTAGTGGAATCTTGAAACTTAAATGGGTTTCTTCCAGCAAAATAGCAAGACACCCTTGCCAACTAATGTGGCAGGCCTCCTTGGGGAACCATGAGTGTCCTAAAGTTTCATCAGACTTTAAATAAAATAAGATCAGACCTGGTGGCTTTGTTTAAGTATGACTGGGGGGGATCTCTGAAGAACCTTGCAGTTGAAGTCAACAGCTCCAGCCCCAGTATAAATCTATTCTTTTGGGGCACATTTAAGTACAAGTCAAAATTCCAGTCAAAATTCACTGACAGATTGCAAGGAAGTGTCAAAAAATCAGGGTCAACTGATAAATTTTTTGTGCAAACACTGTGGAAAAAATCAGTGGATTTCATGCCTAGTGAAGAAAATTGCATAGATTGAAACTGATTTTGTTCTAAAATTTCATTTGATCCTTTGAACCAACATATAGCGGAAAAAAAGTTCTGATTTCTTCAGATTAGGGAAATGTCTTAATATATTCCTTGTTTAATTTTACATAATGACAGTTACATCTGTATCATTCTTTGAAGAATGAATCCAAGGTTTTTCCACAATATGAAATAATGCTTCATTCTCATTCATCACTATCTTGCCAGAGTTGTTACTTTCCTCTGTTTCTGTTTCTGACAATTTAAGAAGAAACTCTGATGATCATCCTAGTACTGAAGAGGCAAAACATTGTTCTCCATCTCATCCCTACCTCCACAACCACCATGTCTTGAATGGAATTATCACCAGTTAAAATTGTTGCCATATATTAATTTATTTTCTCCAAGGACAGTCATCAAACAGGAATACCAAAGCCCAAGGGGAAAAGAGAATGATCAAAAACATCTTTCCACAAAGGCCAATATCATTGGAATGGAAGAAGGAAGTGAAAAATATAAGAGGCCAAAGATAACTTTGGAAGCCTTGAAAGTGAACATTCAGAATGGTAAATATGTTTCTTCTTTATCCAAACAACCACATTTGCACATGAATGAGGATGTGTACACAACACCTGGTATTCACTATTCATATTCTGGTTTTGACACCCTGACAAGAATGAAAAATCCAGTTTATTTGATTGGCCAACCAACACTGCAATCAGTGAAGCAAGAGTGAGTGATGGATCACAGCTCTTCTCCAAACCCTTGTAATAGCTGAAAAAGGGTGAGGAGGAAGGGGAACACAACAGGAATTCCCAGGTGGTTCAAGTGTAAAAAAAAAGTCTTAAGATGCCCAGGTAAAAGATCAAGATTGATTGTTTGATTAGTTCTTCATTATCTTCTTCATAAATAAATTATTAATTTCAAAAATCTAGATATCTTCTAGAGATCTTAATATTATCAATCTCTTCACAATGGAAATACATAAATAATTTGTTTTAATTAACCTTAGTTAATTAGTGCAAATACCAAACAGTATTTCACCCTTCCCACTGGACAGATAAATCTCTTGAAGTAAGACATTTTTATTCTCAAGGTCTTCTGGTAGCTTGAGGTATTTCCCAGCACATCACTCTGAATGAAGCTGCACTGAGCCTTGAAAACACAATTTCTTCTGCTGGCAATTGTGAGGGCACTTTGCAAACATACTGCATTTTTAAAGATAAAAATGGAAACCAGTGAAAGGACAAACAAAATTAAGAAGCTTTCACCCATGACTATAGGAAATTATCTCCAGTGGAGTAAGGATATCCACAGGCTTCTCCACAAAGGAGTGATAGTCTGAATCCAGGCAGGAAGGTCTGTGGCAGAGATTATTCACCAGGCACATGACCCTTTCCTCCACATCAAACCCAGTTTTCTTGAATCCTGCATTTCTATAATGCTCATGGATCACGGGAGATAGAAAGAAATGAGGGAGGAGTCTGAAACATCTACCACCTGAACAGTTTGGCAACGCTTTCTGCAGCAATATTTAATATGGAAACCAGTGGACTTGGTAATTCTACCTTGTATTTTTACCCAGCCTTGGTATTTCTCCATCTGTGAGCCCTGGCACAGACATGCTATGGGAAAACTCAGCTCTGAACAGCACAGGGATGGTAAGGATTGGAGACACCAGGATCTAAGCTTGGGATCTTTGTGCTTGTCTGGTGAAAATAATATTGAGAGAATAGAAGAAGCGTAAAAATGTGCCATCAAGCTGCACCTTGCAAAAGAGTGTGGTAGCAACACCACAGCAGCAGGAAGAGGGGATGGAGGATACAGCAGATCAGAGAAGAAAGAGAGGAAGGTCCTGTTCTTGAGAGCTGGGAAAGCCCAGGTCCAGGGTGAGCAGATGGCTGGATTCTTCTGAGCTTGGACAATCTCTGAGAACAGGTGCAGGCAGGTCAGCTTCCTGAGGTGCTCTGCCCTCCACATGTGGCTGCAGGCAGAGGGGGAAGGAGAACCCTAAATCCTTGTTCCTCAAGTGTGGAAAAACCTCTCCCTTTCTGTGTGCAGTGCCAGCCCCTACCTGTGTAATCCCTTCTTTACATCATGGAGAGGTGATGAGAGCCCTGACTAGGATCATGAGAAGGCAGCTTGAAGGAACAAATGGTACAGGCTGTGCTGCTGGTTCCCATCAGATCTGCCCATATCCTCCTTGTCAGGTCAGGATGTCACCCAAGAGTACAGCTCACCTTCCTCACACGTCACCACTTTGGCTCACCTTGCACATCTGACATTGCTCACTTCCAAATGAACTTATCTTTTTCACAGCTGGCTGGAAAACAGGAATGTAAGAATGGCATTTCTCAATCAATACCAGTGACCTTTCCACCTGTATTAAGCAGCTTCTTCCAAATAAATTCTTCCTTTTTGTTGTTTTTTATTTTGTTTTCACATGGAGAGAGATCACACTTCCTCATGGGAACTTATGTACATTCTCTCCCTCCCACCCATTCCAGGTGTAGAAATGTGTGAGAGCAAGAGCAGGAATCATTGCTTGACAAAATCACTTTGTCAGAAGCCACGTTCTCCCAGCCCATGGCTAGTGTTAGCCATGAGTTCACACATACAAGTGGGATGTTTGCAAGTACACAAAAAAAAAAGGTATTGCTCAAAACCCATTTTCTTTCCTGTTGTTTTTAATTACATATTTAAGTAACGTGATTACATTCATCCTTCATATAAAATCCTATAAATGGCCTACATTTACTCAGAGAAATATGAATTTGGGAAGAACCAATCTGCCCAAAGTCAGGATTGCTGTACAGCAATAATTCTTCACGTGCAGCCCCTGAGCATATTTGCTTATGGCTCATTATTGAGATTTTTTACTGCAAATAAACATTTTTCTTGTACTTCTTCCCAGTGTATCTATGGTGCTACACAGGTGTTTCATCTGCATATCAGCAAGGGCCAAATAAGTCAGTTCTTGTTTCTCAAGTCACCTATTTCAGTCTTCCCAGACAGTCACTCAATGAGGAGTACAACAGAAAAGCTTTGAAATGTCCAGCACTGAAGATGCTTATTTGGATGCTGGGGTGAAAGAATCAAGCCTTCTTTACACCTTAGGTTTTAAAATCAGATTGCTGTATAAATTCAGTTCATGGTAACATCAGGTGTAATCTTGATTCTCCAAACATGATCTGGATGGTGGAATAGCCAAGTAAGAGCTGCCTTTCACACTGATTGCAAACCCAAATAATGAAGTAGGTGGCTGGTGAAAATATCCTTCCACCTCCATGCCTGGAGCTGCCTCAGAATTTCTGGTATGGGATGGCCTCCTGCAGTTTTCTCTTCCAAAGAAATCCTCCCACTGTGAGAACAGCAGCTACCAGCACCAGGGTAGTCACAGGAGGAACGTGGGAGCTGGCAGCGGGCTCTGAGCTCAGAGTCTTCCCTTTTGCCTGGATGTCAGAGGCCAGCCCTGCGCATAAAAGAGTCAGAGAGAAACTGTTTTGTTTCTTTCCCCTGAGCGACTTAATTGCAAAGATAATCAGGCAAAGAGAATTTGAGTTAAAAAGCTCTAATTAGGATCTGATCAGAAAACCGCAAGTTATTTCACAAATTATTCTGTGGCCATGCAAAACAAGAAAAGATTGTGGCAAGAAATTAAAGAGAAACTGGGAGTCTGAAATAATTACACTCAAAGACCTTAAGATGTTGCTTTCTGGTAGTGGAAACAGCAGCTACAGAAAACTGAGAAACAGCATTTCCAAGAGGACCTAGAGATTGATTGTAAATAAATAACAGACATGGAAATTAAGCACAGACAGCTTTGGAAAAATAATATAAATCAGATTAGTTACATCTTATCCCCTTCCCCATAGAACTTAATCAATTGCCATTTGATATGTGCAGAACAAAGAATGGATCTAAGGTATGATAGAAAAGAAAGAGCTTGTACATCTAATAGAACTATTTTATATAGATTAAAAATAATAATCCCCCCTAATAATTATAGTAGAATTGTCAATAAACCAGCAAAGCACATTTCAGAGCTGGATTTCCTGTCGGAACTGAAATGCAAACAGACAGTAACACACAGAGTCTTACGTTATTAAAGATATTTAATCTTACCAATGTTCCTGTTCTCAGCGCGAGCTTCCCGAAGCTGCACGGGTCCAACAACAACATTCACTTGCTGGTGGGAAGAATCTGCATTCCTCTTGAACCTGCTAGCACAGCCCTGGTAGCAGCGGGAGGAGTAGTCGTGGTACCTGCACACCAGCAGCTCGCAGCGCAGGAACACCGCCGGGAATCGGTTCACGAAGGAGAAGGCGCTAAACCCAAACCGAGCGACATCGCCGCGCGGCGAGGGGAACAGAGCGTAGCTAGGGTCACTAGCACACCTGGAAGGACATAAAATAACAGATTAGCTATTAACTCACAGCTCCGCTTGAGTAGAAGCACTATTACAACCTCTCTTTGCAACGAGTTTCAAGGTTAAATATAAAGCCAGGAAGAAAAAGAGAATTCAAAAGGCTTAAAAAAGAAAATGTTCTTTTAGCAAGAAGAGAAATTACTAAATATGCACAGCACAGAAATTTCATAGCTTAGCAAGTTCTGTGAAAATATGAATTGCTGAAAAATGGCTGGTTCTGCTGGTTTCTGTGTTTCAGGTGAGAGCCTGTTATGCATTTGCAAACATGATTTTTCTGTTTGAAAAGAGGCCCTTAAAAGTTGTTGCAGAAAGTTCTCCTTTATGCTCTGGAAGCATGAAACTAATTTTAATACACTTCTCTTTAGTGTTTCAATACACTTTGGTATAAATTTAGGCAAAGTTTTTTAGGTTTCTGCAACAGTAAGAAGAAGCTAAGGAATTTCTCTTCTTTTTGGGTAGACAGTTTTGTCTTCAGTTATGATGCTGTAAAACTCATGAAGTACAGAAATGTAGAGCTGTGGACATCCCTCCCTTTCAAATGTCTATTTCAGAAACAAAGTTAGACCTCCATTTCCTCACTGACTCTTGAGTGAAATCTCAGTGCTTGATTGTAGCTTCTGAATGGCATTTGGTTGCCATTCTGAATTTTACTCAGGCTTTGCCAAAAAGTTGTTCTTAGAAGAACATTTGCCCTGAGAATTACAGCCAATGTACGCGGGCGCTAAATCACCTCATTTCACAAAATAAGCTCTTTAGAACACATAGAGACACTTTTAAAGCAGTTTTTTACAACGTTCTTACCCACTTTTGGTCAATTCATAGACCAGTGTTCTAAAATCACTAGAATTAGGTGACGCCACACACGTGTCCACAAACACGGTCAGATTTTGGTCAGAGCTGTGAAGAGAAGCTTGGAGGAACAAATTCTGGTTCATGTCAACATAGTATGGGAAGTCATACACTGGCCACTGGAAAGTTGAGGAGTTGTAGAACATCAGGCTCACGTTGTATCTGCCATACTGGGTTTTGTTGACATCAGTGATATCATCAGCAATGTACATGACTTGAACCCAGGTGTTCTGCAGCATTTTGCAGCTGATGTGCAAGTGAAGATCCTTTTGCCTCTTGATGATTCTGCCAGGAGCAGGCACTTTTATCACGTTGGAGTAGGTGATGGTTTCGTTGTTGCCCTGCTTGACACATTAAATGAGGGTTAAATTACCACATGTGGTCATGTTCACTGCAAATACTGTGGGCATTATGAACTTCTGTGTGTGCCAGGTCCTGGCAGTCAGAAAGGACATGTCACAATGAAAAATCCCAAGCATCCAGGATGGGATTGCTCACTTAACTCTCCCCTTTATTTCTGTTCTCTAGAACATCATTCTGAAGTAGGTACAGGGATATAAGTACCCTGGGAAGGATAAGTAAAAATATTTAACTGGGAAGGATAAGTAAAAATATTTAACCACATTCAGCCTCCAGAAACTCATTTTCTGTGTTTTGCATGCCTGTGGCCTACAACACGCTTTGCAACCCATGACAATTTTCCAAATGTCTGTTAAATTCCGATGCCCAGAGCTATCCCAAATGTCTTGACACCAACCTGTCTATGTGTACCACAGTCACTGTATGAGATGTTGAATATAACCTCAGTTGATGTAATTTTTGGTCTACACTGAGGGTCTGCCAGGCTGATGCTCCCCACTGAGTAGCCCTGGGACTGGAGGTAGTGTCTGTCTACCACTGCTCTCATGTAGGTTGGCAAGCACAGAAGGGCTAGGGGAAAAAAAAATATGAATTATTAGTGATTTTGGGTACTTGATAATGCTTTCATATTGCAAGTCCAACAGAGGCAATCACTGCTACCATTTAGAGAAGAGAATTCATAAGCCACACCACTTATTTTTATACTTGAGACTTAGATATGAGTAAGCAATAGGACAGTACTGGAACAGGTCACCCAAAGCAGTAGCTTTAAATATTTAATCCTTTGAATATTTCTAGATACGTAGCTAGACCAGTTCTTAATGGACCTGACCTGGTGTTAGCAGTAGCTCTGTTTTGAATAGTTAGCCTAGGAAATCTCCAAAAGTTCTTTCTAACCAACATTTCTATGACTCTGTGAAAGTTTGTCCAGAAAGGTACAAAAATATATATGAATTATGATGTGATACAAAGAAAATAAGAGTTTAGAAAATGACATAGAAAGCACCTAAAGGCAAATAAAATTAATATTTTTAAAGAAGAAAAAGTAGGTATTCTCTAAAAGTGAGCAGTCAATATTCAGTCACAAAATTCAAGTAAGAATATCACCTATGTGGGATTCCTTCAACAACATTAACAAGTACTTATTTAGTAAAAAAACAATGTATAAAATCTTCTGAGCAAAGAAAACATTACCAAAAGAACAGAATTACAAATAGAATGGACATTTACTGGTGTTCTGGTCTGCTGGAAAAGACTGATACTGAGCCCGAAAACTTCCACTGGAATATCTGGAGTCACTGTAAAACCTCACAGACATGAAGTTTGAAGATGAGGTATATGTGAGATGAGAACTAGAACAAATTCTTCCAAGTAGAGGAGAAGACTGGGGTGGCCCATCATAGATCTCAATATAGTCATTCTGGCATCCACCTTGCAACCTGAGGAAGAAATGAGAATATATTAAAAAAATTCATTTGCTAAACTTTGGGGTTTAAATGCTGAACAAACAATATACCTGGATTCTGCACTCACACATTTCCCATATGTTTAGCATTCACTTATAGGATGGGAAATGTGCCCAGGGACTGCGGATGCAGTTGAGATTTAGAATTTTTTTATTGCCCAAGCAGAAGGTGGTTTACTTACTGAATGTTATCAAATGTGAGTGCAATGAGGAAATTGTTTGTTACATGTATTTGCCACAAACAATCTGCTTTATCTGAAGGATTCAAAGAAGGACTCTGAAATGTTCCAGAGGACTTAAAAAGTATATCGCCACAAATAATTTTTTGACCTGAAAAAGGAAAAAAAAAAAAAGAAAATAAGGGATAGAAGTGATTAATTTACATTTCCTTCAGATCAAATAAAAATATGTTCTATATACAGAAGCCATGGCAACACAACTTTAAATCTCAAAAGAAACATAATGATTGTGCTCCTCTCAGGGTACAAGAGTGATGAACTCTTCAGAGAATTATGACCCATGCTTGTAGTTATTAACTCTGTGGGCTTCAGGTACAAAGATATGAAATAAAGTAAAAGGTGGTGGCCTAAATACCATAAAATCAGAGAATTAACAAAATAAAATCTCACATGTAATCAGCATACTCTGAAACCCACCCAAGCTCAAACACAAAAGACTACTGTATAGAATATAAAGAATTAAAACCAGAAAGGATTTTCCCCAATGCATTATATAATACAAATGAAACAGCTTACACGTGCAAAACAGTAATTATGAAACTTCAAGAGAAATAGATCAGAGAAATGGGAAAAAACATATAAAAATACAAACCTGGAGGATTTGTAAATGGGGCTGTGCTTTTGGCAGCTTAATGAGACAAAGAAAAGGAAGCAGGTGAAGTGCTGGAGGATGAGGGAGCATGGCATTAATTGTTTCTGCAAAAAGGAGCAGCCAAAAAATGCAGGAGAAATTCAGACCCACTGTAGGAGCAGGGAAGGTGGTGCTGGGAGTGGTTATGCCTGTGTGTGCTTGTGGCAGCTGTAGGGGAGGAAAGGAAAGAGGCAGGTGAGGCATGCTGGATGAAGGTCCATGCCTGGCTTTCTCCCAGTGCTGGGCACGTTGCTGCCAGCTTGGCACATGGGCAATGGAGATCTTGGGGGTGTCTGCAGAATGGTCTCATGGTAGGATCAACCAAAAACATGACCCTGCACTCATCCCCACCAAATCATCTAATTCCAACTAACACCACTTTTTGGAAGAGTCCCAGAATACAGGCAGTCAAATCAGTGGTACCTGAGCACACAACACCAGCATCTTCATTGTGGCCACAATTGTGGACGCCCCAGCCATTGTGGCTGCACTTTAAGAGCGATGATTCTGACCCTGTGCAGTTCACATCGTCCAGGTAGATGCTGCCACTGCCTTGTCCAAAGGAGGCACCTGATGTTGCAGAAACAGCAGCACCACATCCCAGCTGCCTGCACACCACCTGGGCATCGCTCAGGTCCCAGCCATCATCACAGACCGTGCCCTGGCCCCCAGAGTGTGAAATCTCCACGCGACCCTCGCAGCGGTTCCTGCCGTTCACCAGGCTGATGGTGGAGGCATCTGGGAAAGAAGGAGGTATGGAAAGCTTGAGAAGGGCTTCTAGCACAAAGATACCTTCTCTTGCCAGGGTGATGCCTTTGTCAACCTAGAAATGAAACAACACAACTTTCGGGATAATTTTTGTGTAGCGAGTAATATAAAAGAGGATCTTCTTTGGAGGCCTCCAGGGAAAATATGGAAAAATATCCACAAAAGACACAAAATTATCTACAAATGGTGATGCAATGCCCCCCTCATCCAAGTCCTTTCCAAGTCCTCTGTGCCTTCAGATGGGACTGTGCTTTATTGATGGAATGTGTCTGAAGAGCCATTTTATTGCCTTTTTAGCCAGGAAGAGCCAAGATAGCATAGGGATCCTGGAATGAGTTCTGACTTCCTGCCTATGAAAATCCTGTAGCTAAGTTAAAATAAGAAGCTACAAAGCTACAAATATATGTGTAAAGGATATGGAGAATATATAAAGGGAAAAAGATAAAAATCAAGATGGCATCAGAGCCTTGGAATCACTCTATGAATTTCAGGCCACTGCAGCTCCCAGTCTTGACTGTCTTAAACTGGTTTTCCTGGCTTCTTCTCTCCCAAGGATAAAACCAAACACCAAACTCTGAGGCGCTAATTCTATCTGCAAAAAAGCAGCAGCCAGAAAATGCAGGAGAAATTCAGACACACTGTAGGAGCAGGGAAGGTGGTACTGGGAGTGGTTATGCCTGTGTGTGCTTGTGGCAGCTGTAGGGGAGGAAAGAGGCAGGTGAGGCTTGCTGGATGAAGGTCCATGCCTGGCTTTCTCCCAGTGCTGGGCACATTGCTGCCAGCTTGGCACATGGGCAATGGAGATCTTGGGGGTGTCTGCAGAATGGTCTTATGGTGGGACCAAGCAAAAACATGACCCTGCACTCATCCCCACCAAATCATCTAATTCCAACTAACTAACACCACTTTTTGGAAGAGTCCCAGAATGCAGGCAGTCAAATCAGTGGTACCTGAGCACACAACACCAGCATCTTCACTGTGGTCACACTTGTGGACGCCCCAGCCACGGTGGCTGCACTGGAAGATGGATGACTCCCAGCCTGCACAGCTCACATAGTCCAGGTAGATGCTGCCACTGCCTTGTCCAAAGGAGGCACCTGATGTTGCAGAAACAGCAGCACCACATCCCAGCTGCCTGCACACCACCTGGGCATCGCTCAGGTCCCAGCCATCATCACAGACCGTGCCCTGGCCCCCAGAGTGTGAAATCTCCACGCGACCCTCGCAGCGGTTCCTGCCGTTCACCAGGCTGATGGTGGCATCTGGAAAAGAAGGAGGTATCAAAAACTTGGAAAGAGATTTTATCATGAAGGAACATCCTATTGCCAGGGCCTTGGAATCACTCTATGAATTTCAGGCCACCACAAATGCCAGTCTCGGCTGTATTGAACTGCTTTTCCTGGCATTTCGTCTCCTATGCAGAAAACCACCAAACTCTGAGGCACTAACTGTTTCTGCAAAAAGCAGCGGCCAGAAAACCCAGGAGAAATTCAGACCCACCTGAAGGAGCAGAGGTGACAGGGTTGGCTGTAGCTGTGCTTGTGGCAGCTGTAGGGGAGGAAAGGAAAGAGGCAGGTGAAGCTTGTTGGATGAAGGTCCATGCCTGGCTTTCTCCCAGTGCTGGGCACGTTGCTGCCAGCTTGGCACATGGGCAATGGAGAGCTTGGGGGTGTCCACAGAATGGTCTCTCATGGTTGGGACCAAGCAAAAATATATTCCCACACACATCCCCAGCACACATCGAATTCCAGCCAAGAGGGAACACTTCCTGAAAAGAGTCCCAGAATGCAGGCAGTTAAATCAGTGGTACCTGAGCACACAACACCAGCATCTTCATTGTGGCCACAATTGTGGACGCCCCAGCCACGGTGGCTGCACTGGAAGATGGATGACTCCCAGCCTGCACAGCTCACATAGTCCAGGTAGATGCTGCCACTGCCTTGTCCAAAGGAGGCACCTGATGTTGCAGAAACAGCAGCACCACATCCCAGCTGCCTGCACACCACCTGGGCTTCTCTCTGGTCCCAGCCATTGTCACAGATCGTGCCCCGGCCCCCAGAGTGTGAAATCTCCACGCGACCCTCGCAGCGGTTCCTGCCATTCACCAGGCTGATGGTGGCATCTGGGAAAGAAGGAGGTATGGAGAACTTGGGAAGACCCTCCAGCACAAAGGCACCTTCTCTTGCTAGGGCCTTGGCATCAGCCTACAAATTTCAGGCTACCATGATTCCCAGTCCTGGCTGTGTTAAACTGCTTTTCCCGGGTTCTCCTCTCTCAGGAAGAAGACTAAACACAAACCTCTGCCACACTAACTATTCACCAGAAAAACATGGACAAATTCAGACTCACCTGAAGGAGTGGCCAACTTGAACCTGGGTGGATCTTTGGCTGTGGCATCTGTAGGGAAGAAAGAAGAAGTAGCAGGTGAGCTCCTGGTGCATGAAGGAGCATGGCCCTAATACTGGGGATGTTGGTGCCACCGCATAACATGGGAGATGGAGAACTTGAGGGTGTCAGCATGGTGTTCTTTCATTGTGGGATCAACCAAAAACATAATCCCACACTCACTCCCAACACACACCAAATTCCAGCCAACAAAAGTCACAGGCAGGTGCCTTGTATTGCAGGGCCTTGAGAATGCTCTATGAATTTCAAGCTACCATGACTTCCAGTCTCAGCTGCATTCTGCTGTGCTTTTCCCAGGATCTGCCTTGGAGAAGGCTAAACCCCAAACTCTGAGGCACTAAATGTTTCTGCAGAAAGCAACGGCCAGAAAACCCAGGAGAAATTCAGACTCACCTGAAGGAGCAGAGACAGGGAGGCTGGGTGTGGCATTGGTGGCATCTGCAGGGGAGGAAAGAAGCAAGTTGGATGGAATAGGATGGCCAGGTTGGATGGAGTAGGATGGCCAGGTTTCTCCCAGTGCTGGGCACATTGCTGCCACCCTGTCACATGGGAGCTGGAGAGCTTGGGGGTGTCAGCAGAGTGGTTTTTCATGGTAGGATCAGCCAGAAACATAACCCTGCACTCATTGCCAATGCACACTGAATTCCAGCCAACAGAGACCACAAGCAGACACCTTCCCTTGTTGGGACCTTGGCATAGGTCTACAAGTTTCAGGCTACCAGGAGTGCCACCCTTGCCTTCAGTTATGATGTACTTTTCCAGGACTCTGCTGTCCCATGGAGGTAACCAAACCCCAAGATCTGAAGGAATTACTGGTTCTTCCAAAGCACTGGGCAAAAATTTCAGAGAGATTCAGACCCACCTGGAGGAATGGAGGGCATTAACAGGGATGTATCAGTGGTTGTGGTGTATGTAGAGTTGGAAGATAAAGAAGCAGGTGAGTCCCTGTTGGGTGAAGGATCATGATCAGGCTCCTCCCAGTGGTGGGGATGTTGGTCTGACCCTGTCATATTGGAGATGGAGAGAAATGTGTCAACCTCAAGGCTGATCTTTTGTTGAAGGAGTAAGGAAACCAAGAATTTTTGGACTTTGTTCCTATAAAATGAGTCCTAATTTTTTTTGGTCACCCCGAGATGCTGTGGATTTCCCTTCACTGGCAACTTTCCAGGTCAGACATGGCTCTGAGCATATGTTTTAAACAGCCTCTTCTTCTTTTTGGAGGTTTAAGCCAGAAGATTATTAAAATTGCCTTGCAAACCAAATCATTCTATGATTCTGTGGTTCCATGAGTCTATTACTTTTGGATTCTTGTTGTACATGGCTGTTTTCAGTAACTTAATTTACAATACATCTGTTAAACAAATTCATATCAGGTGTGTTTTCCCTAGAGGGCTGCATCATCTGGGATGCAGGGCAAAGCTCTGGTCTCTGAAAAATAAGACATAATTAGTAATGTCATATTCCACAAGGGTGTGGTAGCCTCACAAATTTATATTTTTAATTAATTAAAGGATGTAAACAGAGACAACTGAAGACAAATCTGCCAACTAGCAAACCTATGTTTCATACATGCATGTTTCTATTTATGCATGTTTGGTCAGACTAAAGAAAATAATTGGGATTTTTGACTGATATTTATATTTTTTAGAGGCAATTCTTAATGCGTATTTGCTAGGAATGGACAGAATTTGCTGGGAGGTCAATAAACCAAGATTAAAGTCTTACTGATAATTTAATAAAGTCAAATACTTTAATACTCTAAGTACTCAAACTTTGAAACACTCAAAATTTACAGGAAGAGGTGCCTGGTCGTGAATAAATCAGAATAATTTTGGAACTCCCTTAAATCTGTGCTTCTAATTTGAAATACCACATTACTTTCAGTTGTTAATATACACAGATTTATCTGTAAAATTAAATAAGTATAATAAGCCCCAAAACAAGAACAAAGAGAACTTGCATAAATGTATTCATGATTTTAATGCAAAAAGAAATCAGTGACATGCTTAGTCAGGGTCAATGATGTGATACAGCATTATACAAATGCCGTGTCTTTCTAAAGTCTTTTTTATCTGAGTAGCACACACAAAGTACTTGGTAATTCCCAGATATATAGAAAGTGGCTTTATACAGTGAGACAGATGTCAGACCCTTTTGGTTTCTTTGTTCTATGATTTCATTGTTTTAAATGTCTCTTATTTTTATTTCCTTGGATCAGTTTTCATTTCTCTGTTTCTCTTTTTATAATTCAAGCATTTAGAACTATCTTTTGAAAAGCAGTGGGCTAAATAAGCAAGGCACACTCTATCACCAGTATTCCCAGGGATATAATGGGTGTTCTTTTCTTATTTATAGATGCAAAAAACAGTGAACAAAGAAGTGTCTGAGTCAGAAGAAATATCTAGCAGGAGCATAAGAGTTCAGATATCTTTTGTGAAAGAGAAATGAGAGTCATACCTTTTTGTTGGGGTTTTGTTGTTCTAGCTTTTTTAAAATACAGGTAGAGTTTAGAAAGTTCTTAGAAGTAATTAATATTGGTTTCTGAGGAAACTCAACACTGTTTTGTATTTGCATGAGTGCAAGCTAGATTGTTACAGTCTCCAGGTTTTTATTCCACCTGACTGAAAGTCCCAAGTTAGTAAAATGCACACACCTGGGAGTTCCTGACACCCTACAACACAGCAGCTGTGTCTTTCTGTTGCACTCCCATTAAATTATATAAAGCCAAATAAGTATTGGGTGGTTTCACGTGCATTTGCAAGGTGGAATTTGAAGTACTGTAAAGCAGATATGCATTACAGCCAAAGAAACTAGAATCCCTCATAATTCCATACCGAAAAGCCATAGATTTATAGGAACAAGGTCTCTCAGTCTTTCACGTCAGATATTTTTTTTAAATTTGGTTCAAACTTAGCTACAAGACACTACTGCAAAAAAAGATAGTTCCATCGCACTAAATTCATTTTAACAAAAATTATACTTAATTGTGATATCAATTGGTTCATATTTTTAATAAGGCAACCTGGTGTTATCTACTTTCAATCTGTTTTCTAATTTCTCCAAAGGGTTGATTAAACTGGCCTGTGAGTGTCATGTATAAACCCAGAGTAACAAAGTAAGACAGCTTTTTTCCTACCTTTTTGGGAAGAATAATTTTTGTGTAGATTTGATGAGATGGCATCCAGGAGTGCTGCATTTAGGAGGAATAAGCACAGCAAGTCCCTGGTGACACCCATCTTGTCAAGAGAGCCCAGTAAAACTGAGCCTTAGATTTTTATACTCTGCACTGGTAAAAACTGGGGCTCCCAAGGTCAGCCTGGCCCATGTTGTGTCTGATTTATTATGCAATATTTTTTATGATTATCTGATCTTTACAGAAGGATTACATAGGAGTGATAAAGTTTCCATTTCCTAGATAATTTGTGTTACTAGGAAGAAAAGAAACTCTATGCCAGCCAAAACCAGGATATGCCCTTAGTATAAATTATCTTTAACTGTACGTGCTGGCCCAGAGTTACCTTTGGAACCAGGCTGGTGAATATATGTGTTTCTTTGCCTCAACCATCCCCATTTTATTTATTTATTCTTAACAGGTAATTGCTTGATTATGCAGACTGTATTGCAGGAAGCAGCAAATCCATAGCAGGTTTTCTGATAAATTCTTCATCAGAGTCCTGGTCTTATAAATGTTTATATTTTAATTCTCCATTTGAAACTTTAGGTTTGTTTCCCTGCTGTTTGTACACAAAAAAAAAAAAAAACAAAAAAACCACAAACAAACAAAAAAAAAAAAACAAACCAAAACAAAAAAACCCACCACAAAAGAGACCCACACCATAAATGGGATTAAGTCAGGAATCAAAAGTAAATTAATGCCAATTTTTGTAACATATCCTAAGTGTACCTCACCTGCAGGCCTCTGTTGAGCTTGCTCTGCTTTACCAGTGTCTCCTCTCTGTCTACAGCTATGATCCTCAGATGCATCTGACAGCAGGACTCACTTCAATCACACAATTTATAAAAAAGAAAAGAAGAATTAACTGAAATGAAAAGTCCTGTTGAGATGGTTTCCTTGGTTGGTCTGTATTGTAAGTGCAGGTTAACCTGGTGTGAAGAAATGCTGATGTCTGACTCCAGTTCAGAAAGCTGAATGATTTCTTTATTATAACTATACTATAATACATTAATATGCTATATAAAGGAAGATACTAAAGCTACATGCTACTTTCTCTAACTACTATATATAACTCACTCACAAATTGTGGCTCTCTCTCTAGTCCAGCCCCAGGTGGGTTGGATTGGCCATCAGGCTCAAACAATCCTCACCAGAATCCAACCAAGAAATCACCCCAGGTAAACAATTCTCCAAACACATTCCACATGAGAAAAACAAGGAGCAGAAATAGAAATTGTTTTCTCTTTCTTTCTCTCTGTGCACCTCTATGAAAAATCCTGAGAGAGAGAGAGAGAAACATGCTTGCCACAGGTCTGTGTGAAGTCTTAATGGAGTTGTAGATGACTTGGGGGCACGACAGCCCACAGTCCTGTCTGATGGGTCCTTTTATTGCATTTCTACTGTTCCTGCTCTCCTCATGAGGAGAAATAGAGGTCAGCTAGAAACAGGCCATCTTTTGGTCTGAAATTCTTTTCATTACACACATCAAGGTTGTATCTCTCTGTTTTGGCTACAAGACCAACTACAACCAAACTGCAGTGGTTGGACATAACTCAATATTCTTGCTGGTGTGTTCCACCCCTCCTTGTGCAGAAAAGCACAGCTTGGGACTAGAACAAGGGGAATAAAGAGTGCTCTTCCTGCAAAGGTCCACAGTGCTCGAATAGAGGAAAGAAAGACAAAAGGCCAGAGTCCAGTAACAGATCAGAAGCTGTTACTGAGAAGAGCAAACAAACTGGAAGGACAATGGTAAATACAATCGATTGTACTCACATGTTAATAAAGAAATGGAAGCCTGAACATTGCTATTCACAGCTCTAC
Source organism: Lonchura striata (assembly GCF_050655825.1). Taxonomy (NCBI): domain Eukaryota; kingdom Metazoa; phylum Chordata; class Aves; order Passeriformes; family Estrildidae; genus Lonchura; species Lonchura striata. The sequence continues at coordinate 36,854,602 of NC_140708.1, read as the reverse complement.
TGCTCCTGACTGCCTGACAAGAGCAAAAACAATACCATGTGCTCAGTAGAGTGATCACACACTGTCATTGGGAGGGGATCATGAGGTCAGTCCTGCTTCAAAACTCTTGAAAAATGAGCCAGACTTGTCTCAGTGGTGCCTGGTGGCAGGTTGAGAAGCAATGGGCATGAACAGATGTACAATAAACTCAACATAAGGAAAGAGAATTCTGCTGTGATATTGGACAAACAGTGGAATAGGTTGCCCAGCAGTTTTAGATAATTCTTCACAATTCTTCAAGATATTCACACCAACTGGACAGACCTGAGCAGCTTGTTTTCTTTGACCCTGCTTTGAGCAAGGGGATGGACTTGAGCACCTCCAGATTGTCCAAATATAGGTGCTTTGAGACACTGTGAACAGAAGATTTATGGATGATATCAAGGAGTTTCAACAACAGAGAAGGATGCAATGTTATGTCTATCCACAGTAATTAAATCTGCTAGCAAGGTTCATGAACACATGATCATGTTAGGCTCCTTCCTGGATCTCACCAGTTGCAGCTTAATGGTGCATTTCTGGCACTTCCAGTAAGTGTTTTTTAACTTCTATGAGGGCCTATGCCTTAATAACAGGCACCTTTGATTTGTAGAGGCTAAAATTCCAGTGTAATCTACAAAACATGCCTCAGATTATTTGTTTAATCTATTGCTGAGATCACTGAGGTCAGAGCAGCAGGAAGTTTTATGCAAAACAAAGTACCATAAAAGTCTGCAAAAAAAGCGAGTTATGAGACTGCATTCCTGCTGGCAGAACAGCAATCCATTGCTGTCCTCATATCTTGAATAAATGAAACTTTGGCCTTGGCTCTTGACCACTTATCAGTAGGATAAAACACATGGGATCAAATTTGTCCTACTGTAATCAAAAGCCTTGAGACATAGGAAATTTTAGACATTTGTCTAAGAATATCAGCCTCAATTAATGCATAACCTGTTTTTTCACGTCAGCTACGTGCTGGAGCAAGTGTTCAATAAATTATACTGTTATAGTTGGATTAAAAACCAAATGTTTTCCATACAACTTCAAAAATGAAGTTTCAAACTGTTGAATTTTTCAATCACAGTTGTGATTGGAAATTTCAGCCACAATTTTTAGTGGCTGTTAGAGCTGTTAAATAACAAATTCAGTCAGAACTCCCATATTTGAAGGGTTTCTGGGAGAGAGTGTGAGAATAACCTTGGTGGATGCTTCTTATTGGGCCATATCTGCTCCTGCCTTGAGAAACCCTGCAGCTGAGTTCTTTCCTACTGCATTATAGCTGCTAATCAAACCTGGCTCTTGACCTCCACCCCCTTTTTATATTCCTTTATTCAAGTAGAGGAATGTGGCAGGCACATTCTTCTTTTTTTCAGGATTTTTCATAGAAAACCACAGAGAGAAGAAAGAGAAAACAATTTATATTTCTGATTTCTGCTCCTTGTTTTTCCCATATGGAATGTGTTTGGAGAATTGTTTACCTGGGGCGATGGCTTGGTTGGATTTTGGTGAGGATTGTTTGATGGCCAATCCAGCCCACCTGGGGCTGGGCTCTCAGAGAGGGTCAGGAGTTGTGAGTTAGTGAGATATGGCAGTTAGAGAAAGTAGGTTTGTAGTTTTAGTATATCCTTTAAATAGTATATTAATGTATTGTAGTATAGTTGTAATAAAGAAATCATTCAGCTATCTGAACTGGAGCTGGACCTCATAATTTCTTCCCACTGGCTTCTCCTGCATTTACAATAGATGAATATTTAGAACCCTTATTTATATTTTATATTTAAAACTTTTTATACTTAAACTTTTTATATTTAAAAAGTTTTTTTATATAAAAAGTTTTTATATTTAAAAACCCACTGTTTTTAGCTGTAGTGTTCATTTAATGCCAGTTTCCTTCCTGAGTTTTACTGAGAGAATAAACACCTGATTTGGGGGAGTCTGGGGCAAGCGGCTGCTGAAAGAGGTGGTGTGAACACAGAAAGCAACTTGGTTCCAGGACTTCCAAATCTCTTCAGTGTTACCATCTATTCCCCTTCTTGCCCTGAGCTTGCCTTTAAGCCAGCAGGACCAGCAGGAAGGAAATGATGCTGCCAATTGCCAAAGGGAAGGGCTCAAGCAAAGTCAGCTCTTCACCTGCAAAAATGCCTAAATGCAGGAAAAGCCACTAGTGCTCAAAAGAGAGAATCCACCAGAGGTGTTGTGCTGCTTCTGGGTGCTTTATGGTGTACAGCTAAACCTAAGGGAAGAATAGAGGAAAGTATTGTGCATTTCTGTCTGTGTGAAAGATCTTTTCAAAGCAAGAAATGGAAAAGGAATCGGTCATTTAACAGTTTCACAGCAATTACTTCTCAACACCAATCCATTTATAACGCCTTGCTCAACTTTTATGATACTTTAAAGATGATAAAAACTGATAAATGTCAAAGTCCTTCTCCAGAAAGCTAATACTGACCTTATATACACCATTTTGTCTAAATGTTTTTACCTGTTCTTTTTCCTTTTCAAGGATGTGTTTCTTTGTATGCCTTTAGCCAGCTTCATTATTTCTTCCTTTGTTCTCACAACTTGACAAGAATTATGTATTTCTGAAGCCTTTGAATGACACATGAGCTTTGAAAATTTATTTGAAACTAATTCTTTGGCCACAATATTACATCTTTGTCAAGGATTTTTGTTCATCCTATATACCTCCATGAAATGATCAAAATTTTTGAAAAAATATCTTAAAGCAATATTCCTTGACTTAAACACAGAAATGCAAAGAAAAAGCTGAATTAAAATACTTTAAAATAATAAACTGCATTTATTTGGAATGTTAGTGGATTAAAGGAAAAATTGTTACTAAATTTCTGTATGTATAGTGTTTAAGGACATTCAAAAGCTGATAAGGAAGAATTCATTTTTGTGATATGACTGTGGTGCCATGTCTCACAGTACTTCAGTTTCAAGACTATTTATGTGCAGAGAAATACCTGAGGTCCTAAGGGAGAGAAAAATAAAATTAAATTTATGTAATGTTCTTCATCCTAAAGAAGCCAACTGCACTAAAGGTCATGATTCCCAAACATGTAAGTCTACATTTCTAGCTGAGAATGGATTTGATAATTTCCTCCCTCAGCCCAGTTTGTACAAAGTCTTCCAGAAATTCTCTGGAGAACAGATATTTACATGTGCTGCTCCATGCTTTGTCTCTTCTAGGAATTTTTTCTTTTAAAGCTCAAAAACCAGAAAAAACCCTAAAGAGCCATAATGAAAAAGGCAGGATTACTGGTTTTGTATTTTTTTCTGATCAAGGCCCCAGTAATTTATACCTTTTGTATTAAAAATGTGTGCTTTGATTTGTCATTTAAAGTAGAACTAGATTTTTTTTTTGTATCTACCACAAATCTTTAAACTTATTAATACTTTTTGCATTCTTCTTAACACTAACCAAATATCTAAAAGCATTAAGCAGTTTATCTTAGGAATGTGCAGCTTTTATAATTAAAACCTACACCAAAAAAAATACCAATAAACAAAAGAATTTCTTCCTATCTGCAGTCCAGTACCCAGTGCAACACAATCTATTTTTCTGAGCTGCATGTTTTATTTTCTCTGAATCACACAGGTAGCAAGATAGAAAACAAAGTGTAATATGAGACATTTTCTTTCACATTTTACTTTTTTTCCCACCTAACTGGGCGGATAATCTCTGCCAGTGTTCTTTTTATGGTGTGAGGGATGCTCTAGGTCTGATCATGTGAGGCAGCAGTATTGACTGAATGAGTGGGCAATGTCAACTGTAAATACTTCTCACCTTACCCCCAACGTTACAAGGCATTCTATAACAATTCACAGACAGGGAAGAGAAGTTAGTTAACTTTGCCACAGTAAGTGAAACCAGTTTTACACATATATTGCATGTATTAAATATTGCATGATGGCAAATATGCATTGACATTTAACTGTGAGCCAAGAGAAACGATTAAAATAAAATATTTGAATTAGCAAATGTTTAAATAAGTTATGTGCATAACTTTTCTACTATGAATAGTATCCCAAATTCTTTGTAAACCACTGGGGCAGTGAAGTGTTTGCCTTAACCTCTGCATGATCAGGCCTCCAACACACTTCTTGAAATCCATCCTGAAGATATTTGCTGAACTACTCACTGCTTGAGTGAAGCTCTAAGTTTATAAGTTTCACAATGATGGTGCATATTGAGGGCAAACATACCTCAGCCCCCACACTGGAAAACTCCCCAAAACCAAGCCAGACTGTGCCACATCCTCCTGCACGGTGCACAGCCTGGCACAACCAGGGCATGGCCAGGGTTTGTTCTTTACCATTCAAAGTCAGAGATGAGGTCTGCCCAGTGGGCTCCACGCTGTCTTTGCTGTTATATAAATAACCAAGAATTTGTGAAAAGAACAGAGCCCAGAATTTGGCTGCACCATAATTCATGGGCAGGCACTGGCTGCAGTAACTGGCTACTCGAGGGCTCACACCCTGCTGGAACAGCTGGCAAGACTTGTTTGCCTAAGCCAGGCACTTCTGCAAACATCTTTTTGTTAGAGAAGATGAATGTTGTATTGATCTGTATATCTAAATGTATTATAAAGAACAAGAGGGGAAAAAGGTGGTGGAGATATCTTAAAATGAGAGGATATAAAATATATTTTTATGGCTTTCATTGATATTCAGATATATTAGACTGACTTCGAGCTCAACAAATACTGTCCCAGAACAGATCAGATCCATAGAAATGTTCAAAGTACTCTGAAGAGATTCTGCATTGTGCTTGCAAGGTAGAATTTCATATATCTCATCTCTTGCTATATCCTTTCCTCATCCCTGACCTATATGCTTTTCTTGAGGATTTTGATGCTTTTCTTGAGGATTTTGAGAACCTAAATGATTTTCTTAAGCTGTGCTGCAGCTCTGGCTTTGGTGTTCCCTGGTCCACATGAATACAACAACACAATGAATCTGCTCTGTCCTGTCATAAGGATGGGTGAGTCATCCCTTCAAAAAGAAAAAGACAATGGCCATTGACTTATTCCATTGTTCTCTTTGTAGCTGCCACCCTACAGTGTAGCAAGATTGGTGTAATTTTGAACCAAGAATTTGAGCTGAGAATAATAATGTGGGCTTTAACTGACCCACATTAGTGACCAGCAGCCTTGAAAGAGAAATAAATGCAAGTACAAACCTTTTCAGAAAAGATTTGGTGGAGCACTTCAGAGAAGTGTGGTTAAAAAAAGAAAATATGAGAGTAGATGCCATTTATTAATAATCATCATTTGCATTTACTTAGAGCACTTTAATGACTACACCATTTGCCCTAAACTTAAGATTTTTATATAGAACTGGAGAAGAATTATTGTACATAGTCAAGGAATGGTGAGGAGAACTTCAGACTTTAAGGTAAATATGACAGTGCAAATACCTCTTTGGGGACATTGCTGTATTTTATATTAATTCACCAGTATTTAATAGAGGGGGAAATTATAGAGACATGTGGGGTTTGGCTGCAATTTTGTAGGTTGTGGTTGCATGATAACAGGAACTCATCAGAAACCATTAGCTACTCCACTGACTTAAGTCACAAATATTAAACCCTTGTCTGTCATTAATTTCCATCCAGTTCAATCCTCAGCCCATGTTATCTCCCAGCCCTCTTCCCCTTCAAGAACCTTCCACTGAGAAATTTCCTCTGGCTGTGGTGCAATGACTTTATCACAGTGGCACAGGATAAGTGAAAGGTGTTGAAGTCTGATCTAAGGCTTTTTCCCTTGGGAAGTTTTGAACACATTTCCAGCTCCCACTCTGTGGTCCAGACCCTTCCCCAGCTCCTTTGCCCTTCTCTGGACATGCTCCAGTGGCATTTTCCAGTGAGGGGCCCAAAACTTAACCTGGAATTTGAGGTGCCACAGTAGTGCTGGTTCCCTGTACATGCCACAGGATGGCCCTCAGGCTGACAGAGATCAGGTGTTACAGATATAAGGTGTTATGCTGTGCTGGTCTCACAGCAAATCTGGCTGTATTTTTCACTGGCAGAACCAAGATATCCATCTTGAGGAGAGGGATTTTATGGTTCATGTGCTGTGATTAAATAAGAGAGCCCAATATTACAGGGTGGCTGTTGTGTTGCACCAAAACCAATCTGAGGCTTGTTAAACTTTTCTTGGTCTTTTGGCTTCCTTCAATTTTGAGTTGTTATGTCAAGCCCACCTCTTTTCCACCAAGGAAGGCCAGTCAGGCTTGGATTTTAATCTTGAATCATCAATGAAATTACTCAGTGCAAGGAAATTGCTCAATCCACCAAACTACTCAGACAATGTGACCAGGTGTTTGGCAAGGTTTACCTAATCTGGTATGGAATTGCTTTCTTCATTTTCTGCCTCAAGAGAAGCTCATCCAGAGTGAGAACAGTGACTGAGGGGAGCCCTCATTATGGACTGCAGCTTTCTCTTGAGGGGAAGGGACAGCACCAATATCTGGTGGCCAGTGGCAGGACTCAAGGGCATAGTTGTGTCAGAGAGGTTTAGGTTGGATTTAGGGAAAGGTTCTTCCCCAGAAGGTGCTGGCACTGCCCAGGCTCCCCAGGGAATGGCATAGCCCCAAGGCTGCCAGAGCCCCAGGAGTTTGGACAGCAGTGCCAGGGTGGGATTGTTGGGGTGTCTGTGTAGGAACAGGAGCTGGGCTCAATGATCCCCGTGGATCCCTTCCATATTCTGTGATTCCATGAACTGCCAGGGGCTGAAAGCAAAAATTAAACTATGAAACATCAGATGAAACAGCAGCTGAATTCAGGTTTTCCTGGATGACAAAAAAGAATTCAGCTCTGGGAGAAGCTAAAAGACCTGATCATGCTTTATCCCTCATTGTGTTATGTCCAAAATGTAAAAAATGTTGGAAAACATTATACTAGATTAACAGATTTCTTGCACTCTATACATTCAGACTCAGATGTGTATTAATAGAACTTGTTTATAGAACCTAACTGCAATTTCCACATTTCAGTGTTACCATTAAGGAAGCAAACAACGAACAAAAAGCTTGAAGATCACAAATTTCACTCCCCATAGAACTGCTGAGGTAGCATTTTTGTTATATGGGGAAGAATGATGTGACGTGGGATTAACAGGCATGAGTCAGTAAGCATATTCCTAATATTTATTCTAGAGCTTCTGGCAATCGAGCAGCATAGTTTCTTCCAGAATTCAATTGAAATTTAAAGATGCTGTCTGTCAAAGGAGACAGTTTTAGGCAGATCCAAGTTCATTCATAACCTCAGAACCAGGTTCCCAAAGCTGTATTGGACCAGCAACAACAATCACACTTTCTTGGTCAGAGCTTGCCTCTCTCTTGGACCTTTGAAGACAGCCTTGGTGGCACCTGGAAGAATAATCATAGGCCCTGCACACCACCAGCTCACACTGCAGGTAAACCTCAGGATTGCTCCGAATGAACTGGAAGGCACTGAATTTAAACCGGAGGATGTTCCTCTGAGGAGAGTAATAAGTAGCATAGGTGGGATCTTTGACACACCTAAAAAGGAACAAAAAACCCCTCTCATGAATACACACGGCAGTCAGTCATTTACATGCAATAAAACACACAGCATGAGAAGTCATTTTTAAACACAACGAAAACGGTTCAGAAAGCTACAAGCGGGAAAACCAAAATGCCTTTCTTTGGCAGAATTGAACCACATTGCCTTTCCTCAGCCTGTCATATGTCTGATATGTGGTGCTTGTATGATTCTGTGAAGGTAAATTAACCTTACCTGAGGTATTTCACTATTACCTTAATAATAATAACAACAATAACAATAATCCATCGTGAACTGGCCATAGCCATTTAGTCTACTTGTTATTTTAAGCTGTGGTCTGTGTATGTTATATTTTGGGTCAATCCATCTCCCTTTTCCCAGTGAACCCTGAATGCTATTGTCCATTAATTGACTAGAAACCATCATTATTATGTGCTATATTCACATTATTCTATTAAATTTAAAAAAATTAATAAGAGAGACAGGAGTTTGAAGGCAGTTGTATCTGTAATTGTAATTCATAGGAACTCACCCATTCTTGATGATAGGATAGGTTCTGGTTGTAAAATTGTGGCGAGTGGGAGATGCCACACAAGTGTCCAGAAATAACTCCAGCATTGGGTCAGAGCTATGCAGGGAAGCTTCCAGGAACAAATTCTGGTTGATGCCAACATGGTAGGGTGAGTCATACACTGGTCGTGAGAAGCTTGAAGAGTCATAAAATGTGAGGTTTACATCATATCTTTCATACTGAGTTTCGTTGACTTCAAAGTTGCCGTCCGCGACGTACATCGTTTTTGCCCAAGTGTTCTGGAGCATCTTGCAGTTGACATGCAAGAGAAGATTTCTATTTCTTGTGATTAATGTACCAGAAGAGGACCCTCTAATAATGTTGGAATAGCTGATTGTGTTGTTGTTTCCCTGTTTGGCACATAAAATAAAATGCAAAATTAATTCATAGAGCCAGGTACCCTCTTGTGCATTCTGAACTTTGCTGTACCCTTACAGCAATGTGCACTGTAAAAACATTATTTCCCAGAAAGTCTGATGTGGAAAAATCTGAGTCTAGTAATTTCTGTTCTCAAGATAAAACTGTGTAATATTCATGTGACATTCAGTGCCCAAATTTTGGTCTAGAAAACTACTCACAATAAATGCAGATGTAACAGAATTAAATACAACCTGTACAACATTAAGTACATTAACTAATGTGCTGTACCTGAATGTTCAACTGAAATCTGGCCACAATATTATTAGTCATGTTTAGTGAAAGCTTTGAAACTTTTGTAACTATCACACTCAGCCTAGGACCTTGAAAATGCCAAGTATTTGTATCCTTCCACAGCTTATTCCTTTGGAGATGAATAATGGGTTGTAAGGGAATGTCCTGTTTGCAGAGGAAGAAAATGCAAGTGCAAATAAACCTCATCCTTTACTAGAGAGGGAGACAACCCATAATCACCAGGACACTTCCAGTCCCTGCAGGGAAGCTTTCAATTTGTGCTGGTTTTCAAAGCAAAATATTCTGTTTGAATTTTTATATCCTCCCGTTATTTGCCCACTTTGTTGAAATGTTCAGTCCTACCTCTCTGACAGTGCCACAGCGAGTGTATGGAATGTCAAATGACACAGAATTTGATGTGATGTTGGGTGTGCAAAAGGGGTCGTTCAGGGTGAGGTTCCAAGCAGAGTAGCCATGGGTCTGAAGGAAGTATCTGCTCACAACCACATGCATGTAGTCTGGCAAACACAGCAGTGCTAGTGGGTGGCAGAGAAAATATGTTACAAGCTCAGTCAAGTGACCAAAAAAGGTTGCAAGAAGCGGATTAAATAAACATTATCTTTTGCAGAGGCAGTTGATATAGAAGGAGTTCAGAATCCAAACCACGGACTTGAATCTCCACGAAAACGCTACAGATCTAATTTAAATTTTGCAGATCTAATTTAAAACACTAACAAGATTAACAATCAGTGAACTAGAAAATAATTGAAAAGCATGTTTCTGCTTTAAAGATGAACTTACTGGTGCTGTCATCAGCTGGAGTGGAATAATAGTTGGCCTGAAACCCTCTGTATGTGTATCGGGAGTCGCTGTGAAAGCGGACGCTCAGCAGGTTTGAGGACGATGTGTACCTGGGGTGATAACCAGAACAAATCTTCCCAAGGAGAGGAGAGGTTTGCAGGGGCCCATCATAGATTTCCACGTAGTCAGAGAGGCATCTGCCACCTTCCATCCTGGGAAGCAACATAACTATTTGGTTTAATGCTTCATTTTTATGTTCTTGGTTTTTTGTTTGCTTGTTGGTTTGGTTTTTTGATTATCTCTTTATCTTCGGCAGAAGAAGACATTTGATTGATATGACTGTCAAATCTTTGGAACAGAATCTACAGCCACCAATTTCTGTATCATTAGATGTCAGCCACGTTTTTTTCAAAAATGAACACATCTTCCCTAGATGTACTAAAAGCTTTGATAAAGATCCTTAAAATCAAGTAGGCATTTGCTTGGTAAGTCCAAGTTTTCAGTCCCATATGTTCATCTTTCCCCAGTAATAAATTCTTACTTACTGAATATCTGTAAATTCAAGCATGACACGGAAGTTGCTTTTTACTTGTATTTCCCACACGCAGTTGGCATTGTTTGGATAATTTCTGGGGTAAAATGGGCTCTGTAAGGTACCAGATGAAGAGGAGAGCAAACCACCACAAGAATAATCTTCTGCAGAGAAAAATACAAGAAGAAAAAGATATGTATGCACCTTTAGGGTTGTGTTTGGAGTATGTCTGTGTGAAGTTTATGTCTAAATAAAGAGATAGTGACTTCTATCAGCTTCAGTAGCCTCTCCATCAGGTTCATATACACCTGAATGCAGGTTAGGAGATGCTAACCACACTGAATAGATTTTATAATGCTGATCTGCAGTGCCTGCACTAGCAGGACACAAATAATTTCCACAGAACTGGGCAGTTTTGAGGCTGGAATTATGAAGGTCAGCTGTTCCTTGAAATAGGAACCCCCTATTACAATTGCTAATGACCACAGAGGAAAAAACTAATCAAATAATTTTGTTTCAAAAAAAGAATGCTGATAAATATCTCGTTCACAAACTTACCCAAGTCCTCCAAACCTACCTGAGGTTGGTGACGGAGTGGAAGTATCGGGAGCTGTAGGGAGAGAGCAGCAGGTGAACACTCAGCATTTTGCCTAAGAGAAACAGCCCTCTGGGGGTCACCCCTCCCCAGAAGGGCTCCTGAAGGGACACAGACACCAGACCCACAGTCACAACCTGGACACATGGCAGGTCCCCATCCACCCACCAGCCCAGGGTGCAGCTGGTGTTCTGCACATGGAAGAGCTCCCATTAGCAGGGCCTTGGCCTCTTTTGTTAATGGTCAGCAGGGTGGGACAGAGTGGACCCTCAGCATGTTTGCTGGGGACCCCAAACTGGAGAGAGGTCAGGCAGATGGTGCTGCTGCCATTCCGAGGGAGCCTGGCACTGCAGACAGAGCAGCAGCCAGCCTTGCTGCTCCACAGCTCCTCAGCTGCCAAAAGGAATTCTCTGCACTGTGGCTGAGCACATCACCACCCTTTATTTTGGAAAAACAAAAAGTAGCCTTTGGCCTCTGCGGCAATGAGTGTGCCAGGGCTGAGCAAATCCTCTGCCTACAGCACACTCAGGAAAACTGATGATAGCTCAGTTGCAGCACTGGGGGAGGTGGAGAGAGTCCCATTCCTGCCCACCAGGCAAAGAAACAGTGTCTGGCAGCAGCTTCATGGCCATCCTCTCCTGAAGAATGCCCTTGAGCCAGGCTGCCTCTAAGTGGGGCCAGAGGATCTGGATGCCCACAAGGTGCTGAGAGCCACCAGAAGATCTTTGTGACCGAGTTTGAGCTCCTGCCCTGGCGAGGAGAAAAGGCCAGCTCTAGCCTTACCCACGGTGGCATTGAAGGCAAGAAATGATGAGTAGTAGGCGTGGAAGCCCCTCCGGGTGACGCTGCCATCGCTGCGGAACAGGACGGTGAGCTGGTTCCCGGAGGAGTTGAAGACGCGATCGTCGTTCCGGCAAACGAGGCCGAGGCGCCCGCTCTGGGGGGACCCTCCGTCGAACACCTCGATGGCGTCGTAGGGGCAGCTGCTGCCTTCCAGCCTGCGGGGACAGCAGGATCTGCTGAGCACAGCTGCCGGGCCCAGCACCCCGGCTCCATGCCCGCCCGGAGCTCGGGCAGCGGTGGGGACGAGGCCGCCCCGTGGACTCACTCCACGTCCGTGAACTGCAGCTGGATCCTGCGGGCCGGGTCCCGCAGCTGGATGCGCCACACGCAGTAGGCGTTGTTGGGGTAGGAGTTGGGGTATCCCGGGCTCTGGATGGTGCCAGACAATGCCTGAAGTAAGCCACCACAGGAGATGTTCCCTGAGGGAAAGAGCAGAGCCATGGCAGAGAGATCTTATCCCATTGCCAGAATCCATCAGATTCTTGATGAGCATGGCCCTGCCAAGGAGGCTCTGCCACAGCCCCACAGGGACCCTCCCTGCCAGGCACCCCAAAACATCATCCCTGCTCCCCCCAGCCCAAGGCACGGGTTGTGCTCAGCTCATACAATAACCCAGATCCATGGGGATGGCTGTCCACCTGGGGAAGGAAATAATCAGACCCCCTAACTCCTGTGGACCTAAATGTGGTCTGTGACAGAGGGGAAGTTGAGCTGGAGGCACCTGGTGCTGCAGGGAGAAATCAGCAGGATTCACTGCCTGCATTTTTCCTAAGAGATACAACCTGCCTGGAGTCAGCCCTCTCCAGAAGCCAGGCTCTTTCCAGTGGTGCACAGTGAGGGGACAAGAGACCATGGGCACAAACTGAAACACAGAAGATTTCCTCTGAACATCAGGAGAATTTCTCTGCAAGGGTGACTAAGCACAGACACAGGTTGCCCACAGAGGTGGCAAATAGCCAAAAACCCTTTGGATATGGCTTTGGGTAGCCAGCTCTGGCTGATCCTGCTTTTAGCCAGGGGGTAGGACCAGATGTACTCCAGAGATCCCTTCCAACTTCATCATCCTGTGATTCTGTGATGCATAACTGAGGGCAGAAGCTAGTCCAGCCCCATAGCTCCTCTGGACATACCTGTTGTAGTCCACATCCTGGTGCGCATCAATCTGGAGACAGCAGGTGCTGCAGGGAGAGAGCAGCAGAGGAACAAGCAGAGTTTTACCTAAGAGGATCATCCTGCTGGGAGTCCCCCCTCTCCAAGCCCACATGAAACCCCAGTGAAAGCCAAAGCCCACAGGCAGCACTGCAGTGTGGTAGGACTGAGGTGGCTGCAGTGCCAGCACTTGCTCAAGGGCATCCCCACTGCAGCACCATGAAGACCAGTGCCAAACCTCTCCCACAGAAGTGGCTGCTCAATCCCAAATGATCCCAAGCAATCCCACATCTCCCTGAATGTTAGGGACATTAGCCAGGGTCTGTACAGCATACACAGAGTATCCCAGAGAAAGAAAACCCAATGGAAAACCCATATATAAAAAGAAATCTCTTGTTACCTGGTGTTGGAGTCACTGCTATTCCCGAGTCTGGAAGGAGAAAATCAGAGGATGTGAGGCACCAGGACTGCTTGGCTCCCCTTGGACCACGTATTTAATTTCATGGAAAGTTATGGAGGAACCCATGGGGAGGATGGCCTGACTAAAAACCATCCCTCTCCTCACACCCTGCTCCGTGCAGGAGTGATGCCCAAACCCCAGATTTCCCAGGTACAGTCTGCAAACATGAGATTGATGAAACACCCCACTCTGCATCAGGCACGTGGACCTGCTGCTGCCCTGCTGAACGTGGAGCAAGGGCTGGGCAGCCTTCATCCCACCTCAATCCAGATGGATTTTCTTGAGGAAAATGCCACCAAAGCACAGACACCCACCTGAGCACACGACAGAAGCGGCTCCATGGTAACAGGCACTGTACTTGTATTGGTAGGGGCACTGCCACACGTAGTTCTCACTGCCCGTACAGTTCACCTCAGAAATCATGTACGGGTACGAGCTGCTCGGAGGGAAGGAGTACATGGCTGCCAGAGGGAAGCCACAGCCCAGCTGCCTGCACACCACCGTGGCGTCCTGCATGTCCCACAGGGAGCCACACACCTTCTCCCAGGCTCCGAAGTAGTAGATCTCCACATTCCCTGCACACCGGTTGGGCCCGTTGTTCAGCCTCAGCTGCAGCTCTTCGAGAGACACAAAGCCCTTGGTCAAGCCAGTGGTGCTCTGGGTCCAGGGAATGACATCCCACACCCTTCTCTGGGTGTGGTTGCATCCACCTGCAGCACAGCCCAGGGCTGGAAGCCCCTTCTCAGCTCCCACACTGTAGGATGGAGAGGTTGGGGCAGCCTGGGCAGGCACTCACATCCCTGTGCCCAGGGCCATGACGAGAACCCTGGCAAACAGACTCACCATCAAATATGATTGGAGCTGTGGAGGAGAACAAGCAGAGAGAAAAAAAAACAAAAACCAAAAAACATAAACAAAAAACACAGAGAGCAAAAGAATTAGGACAAATACTTTGGGAGCTGTCACTTCCTCCAGTGAGTCAAGATCCCACTGAAGTTCACAAGTTAAAGATTTTATTCATTCTAGCAAGGAGGCTGGTTGCTGGAGGGCAAAGCTATCCCCACATTCCTCCATCCCAGATAATTCTCATGTACATCCCCATCCCCACCCTAAAGAAAATGTGAGCTTGTAATCATACTCATTTCTTCCCAACAATAAATACTATCTCAAAACCATAAATCTATCACTACTATAGGAAATAACAATCAGATGAATTCTACTTACTTGTTGTGGAGCCAGTAGTTGTTGGGGGTCTTGTTGTTGCTAAAGAAGAAAAAAATAAGACAGCATATGTGAAGGTCAACAAGGCAAATTTAACATGCAACTTCCTCAAACCCTGTTCCAGTCTCTAGCAATTTGCAGCCAATGAACTTTAGATCCAGGAGATTTCTGTCTGCTTTAGTCAATCTCAGCAGTATTTTCTCCCCGTAACCACCTCTTTGTGAGCCCACCAAAACCTGCAAGTGGCCCAGGGAGTGCCTTGAAATGGGACCAGATTTCTCAGGTCACCCAGCCCCCTGAGCTGGGAAAAGGGACAGGGAGCAGGATAAATCTCCATAATCCAAGGGGAATCCTTGGATAATCACAACTCTGTGGGGCTGGATGGGATCCACTCAAGGGAGCTGTGGGGACTCAGCCTGGAGGAAAGAAGGCTCAGGAGGAACCTTATTGCTCCCTACACTGAAAGGAGGCTGTAGCCAGGTGGGGGTCAGTTCCTTCTCCCCCATAACAAGGACACAGCTTCAAGTCAGACTGGAGATAAGGGGAAATCTCTCCTTGGAAGGAACAGGCTGCCCAGGACACTGGTGGAATCACCATCCCTTGAAGGGATTTAAAAGCCATGTAAATGTGCACATGTAGACACGTAAATGTATGGAGCTGCTGGGTTAATGGCTGAACTGATGATCTTAATGGTCTTTTTCAGCTGGAACAATACTTTGATTCTATCTGCTGGTTTCAGCTGAGCTGATCAGGAGCTGGTAGCTCTGCTACTGATATGAGAATAGGCTGTGAAAAACGGCCTCTTTCTCCAAATCAAGCAAGGAAAACCTCAACAGAAATGACAATGACATAAAATATCTGGGGAGGTGCTCAGAACAAGACCAGTGACAAGGGAGGCTGCATTATTTTCATCGGGCACAGCTGCAGGTAAAAAAGGAGTCTCCAAAAGCCCCCTGTCCCAGGTTCTGCTGACATTCCCACCACATCTAAGCTGCCTCTCATTCCCTTCCCCCTCCAACACTGATTCCCATCAATACCGCTGGAGCTGGTTTCACTAACATGGTCAAAAAAGGTTTTCCCTGCTAGGGCTGATGGAGAGCCTCCAGGTGGCACTAAGAGATCAGAGGTGTCCCTCAGGACAGGGCTCTGGCAGGCAGAGAAAGGCGATCCCTTTCCTGGTGTTTTTGGATAGGGTGACAGCACCAAACCTATATTCAGAATTAATAACGGCATTTCATGTGAGTCCTGCTCTGTCCCTACACAGGTGACTGAAAAGCAGACTACAAACCTGTATTTAGCCAAAATTTGTCCAACAAACCTGTAGTCAGCCAAAATTTGTCTGTTTAAACCGTGGATGATTTTGCTCTGAGATTTCAGAGATACTCAGAATCCGCTGCATTTATATAACCTCCACTTTTAACCTGGCTTTATTACCCTAAGCTTTTAACCCAAGCAGTGATTTAACTAAGCTGTTCATTGCAGTGATGACTCTCATTCTTTCTGTGAGAGGAGCAACAAATATTCAATTACATGCTGTGTTTTAAGTGCACATATGTGCTGCCATGTGGATTCTACATGGGTGCATTCAGCATCTGGGACTCCAGTCTGAAGGACACTGACTACCCTGGTATGTTGGCTGCTGCTGGAGTAGGAGAGTTTTCATCAGCCTGGAGAGAGAATATTTAGCAAGGCCAACTCTATAGGCAATGTACATTTTTATGTAACTTTAAAGTTATCTGTTAGAGGCATTTTTGTTGGAGAATATGCTAGTGTTAACACAAGAAACAAAAACAAGGAAAAAACATGTTGAAGGAATATTACATGAATTAAGCAATGAGGACAAGAAGTTTGCATGCACAGGATCCCCTGGTGGCACTGGCAAAGGGGTGCCAGTGGATTTGCAAGGGAGTGGATTAGCTCCAGCTAAAACTGGGGATAAAAATCCTACTTTGTGGACAGCCTGAGAGGTGGGAATATGCCCTCACCAATATCATGTTTGATAAGACCTGTGGCATTGGCTCTCAAACTCACAGTCTATGTGTTCAAAGTGATTCTGGATGCAAAAGATCCTGACAGGCACAAATGTCATTTATTCAGATATTAGGAAACTTTCCAACACATCCCACCACGCTACTCCTCATACATGCAAGGCTTTAAATCTAAATTAGCTGGGTGGCAATGTAAAGGGTTAAACAGCAACTCAGTATTTTCCAGCTGAACATCAACATCCCAGCTTAGTTTTCAGTATCACTAATTGCACCCCAAATATTTATGGAGAGAGCAAATAATGGGGGCAGTAAAAACCTGAGTCTGGCAGCAGCCCTGAATGCTATTTCTTTCTGCTCTGTGTGAGGGGGTGTGTGTGTGTGAGCATGGAAAGGAAAAGCAGGTTTTGGCTTTTAGTTCATTAGTTCAAGTCAAGTTCATTCCAGAACTGTACACCTGAAAGAGGAAGTGAGTCAAGATCCCACTGGAGAGCACAGGTGACAGAAGATCTTTTTCATTCTAGCAAGGAGGCTGGTTGCTGGAGGGCAAAGCCATCCCCAAATTCCTCCATCCCAGATAATTTAGTTCTCATGTACATCCTATCCCCACCCTAAAGAAAATGTGAGCTTGTAATCATACTAATTTCTTCCCAACAATAAATGCTATTGCAAAAACATAAATCTATCACAGTTATAGAAAGTAACAGTCCGATAAATTCTACTTAGTAGTCGTGAAGTCAGTAGTTATTGAGGAACTTGTGGCTAGAGAAGGAAAAAGTAAGATATCATATGTGAAGGTCAACGAGGCAAATTTAACATGCAACTTCCTCAAACCCTGTTCCAGTCTCTAGCAATTTGCAGCCAATGAACTTGAGATCCAGGAGATTTCTGTCTGCTTTAGTCAATCTCAGCAGTATTTTCTCCCAGTAACCATCTCTTTGTGAGCCCACCAAAACCTGCAAGTGGCCCAGGGAGTGCCTTGAAGTGGGACCAGATTTCTCAGGTCACCCAGCCCCCTGAGCTGGGAAAAGGGACAGGGAGCAGGATAAATCTCCATAATCCAAAGGGAATCCTGTACATCACTTGGATATTCACAACTCTGTGGGGCTGGATGGCTTTTTACACCTGAAAGAGGAAGGGGTGGAGAGACAGCAGCTCTGGCAACACTTTAGATGTTTTTCCATCAGACTCACTGTTATTTGTATTGGTCCACAAAGTGATGGAGTGGCTTGGTAGACCATTGACTCTGTAGCCAAATTAAATTAGGAATTAGCCTATGGGAAATTAAACTAATAAAAAGTTACAGTAATTTCCATTATAATCTGATCAAATACAAACCCCACAGTTCCTACACCTCACCCACTTTAAAATAAATATGTATTTAGTCCAGAAAATACTTATTAGTCTTTACATCCGTTATCCCAATATAAAGGATTGGAAAATGTTATAATTGGCTTTGCAGTACATTCATTTTAATTTCCTTTACTAGGCTCTTTACAAAAAATTATGGGAAAAAAATTAAATTCATTAAGAAGTTTTGATAACATTGATTTGTTCAGCTCATGGGTTTGACCTGCTCATGGTTTTCAAAAGAGCTGAGCCATGCTGATAAATCTTTAACCATTAAATCCCAACGTGAAATAAAGCTACAAAGGTGACCAGAAGTGAGGCTCTTTACCTGCATCCAGATGAATGTGAAGGATTACCACCACCATCCAAAACAAGATCCTGGTGGCAGCCATCTCCTTGGAGCTCCTGATGCAGGAGGACACCAGAATTTATAGGCAGAGTCACCCAAGGGTGCAGCTCAGCAGCCCAATCTCTTGTTTCTGTACCTCAACACCACATTCCCTGCTGCTCCCACTTCCCTGACTTCCAAGGCCACATGTTTGATTTGTAAACCAATATTTACAGCTTCCTGGTTCTGCAGGAGGACAATACCTGGCATCTGATCCAGGGAAAGCAGGGATCAGAAGTGGTTGCAGGAGCTGCTGGTTTTCCACCCCATCCCTCTTTGGCTGTGGAATTCTCATGCTGTCACTTATATAACTTGTCCCTTTCTTGGATTTGAGCTGTATCTGACACAAAACTGCTTTTTAGGCTGGTGTAAAATGTGCTTTTCTTTTTGTGACTGAACATGTGGCAGGGTGGGATTACAGTGGGAAACAACCCAAGGGCTCGTGGAAACCCTTTGTGCTCTATCCTAAGAGATGTCACAAAAACATGCAGTAAAAGTGAGTACATTCTTCTTTTTCTGTTCTCCCCCTGTTCATCCCTCAGTGAGCTCTATCCTCACCACGGCAGCAAGAGTCAGGGTGTTTAAGCTCTGCAAGTTCATCAAAAATATTCTTTTGACTTTTGACACAAACTCAAGCCAAGTGGTCATACACTGATCATTGTTAAACTGAACAAAACCTTTCTGTAGAACAAGAGCTCTAAGTCTGGGAATAGGGGCAAATATAGAAAAGAAGTGAAAATTCATCCCAAATTCTCTATTTCTGAAGCTCTTAAGAACTTGGCAGAACTCTTGACACAGTTGTCCCCCAAGATTTGCAACAAATTTAAGTGAATAGAAAAGTAAGGGCATCCAATGGAATTTACAATGGATTTTTACAAAGAGAAAGTATCTCAGGTCATGATGAAGTTTCAGTGGATCCAAGTGCTCATCAAAGAACACACATTTGCACAGCAAAATTGGCAATGTTTGAACACTATTAAAACCTCAGAATCAGAGAACTACTTAGCCTGGAAGAGCCCCTGATCCAAGCCTCAATTCAAAGTAGGGTTATATTCAAAGTTCAATCAATCTTTAAAAATCTCAGGGTGTTAGTAAGTTGTGTAACTCAGAATTTTGCATTCTCTTTTCTAGAGAGAACATGCAAAAACTTCTAGTAGATAAAAATTTGACATCCTGGTTGTTCCTGCTGTTAGTTTAGGATTTATTACTGATTGGCAAACAAATTGCTTCTTAAAAACTCAGGAACAGGTTTCTTGTGCCTCCTGAACCATGCAATGCAACAGTCCTGGACAGCCAATGACCAAACTCAACTTCACACAGCACAGGAGAGCCAAAGGAAGATCAAAAGGAGAAAGGAGGCACGAACTCCATTGTGAGAAAGGGGGACAAATGAAAGGATTAGTTTGTTAGACATGCAAACAGTTTGTTGACTCTGTAAACATGGGGAGACTTTTATTCTCATGGCTTTGCAGGGCAGGTGGAGGAAGTGGTCCCTTGGAGGGACTGGAGGAAGTAAGGGTTGTGGCTTGGCAAACACATTGGGGCAGCTGTTGCAGATCTGGAGAGATGAAAGAAAAATAAAACCAGACTAAAACAATTCAAAAGTCAGTGAAAGTTGGTACTATTTGAACACAAAAAGAGAACGTGTGAGACAACCCCGTGCTCAGGGTGACTGGTGCACAGAGATGCCAGTGGCAATCAGCACTGCATGGCCATCCCACTCCAGCACTGGCATTCTCTGTGTGGAGCCCAGCATCTCAGTCCCTTAGATAAAAAAGAAGAGTGGTGGATTGCCTTTGGCTGGCTGCAAGACATGCACCCAGTCCCTCTCTCATTCCTCATACTCAAGAGTGCAGGAGAAGAAAAAAAGGTGAAGAAGTTCATGGGTTGAGATAAGGATGGGAAAATTACTTACTGTCACATGGAAAACAAATTCAGCTTCTAGGAAAACAACTTGATTGCCAATTAAAATAGACTTGTATAGTGAGAAAGACATAAAACTGAAGCAACACCTTCCCTACTCCCTCTTCTGCCAGGCTCAAGGTCACCTCTTCACTCCACTGCTGTCCTTTCCCCCCCTCTGAGTGGCACAGGGAGCCGTGGTGAGTCCATGGCAGTTTGTCACTGCTGCTCTGTCCTCCTCACCCTTTTTTAATGCTCCATTGCTGGTCCTACCCCTGGGCTGCATAAACCAACAGGATAATCCAGCATCAGCTCTCCATCAGCTCCTTCTTGCTCCAGCACAGAGGCCTCTGTGGATTGTGGGGACATCTCAGGTCTGGCACAAAGAGAATCCCCTCCTCCTCCATCTCCTCTATTTTTAGTGTTCAAAGGGCTGTTCCTTGTGCTTTCTGTCCCAAATCCTCGTTTCCTGCATGGCATTTTGCACTTTCTTAAATACAATTTAAGAACTAAATAAAACTCAGCCAAGCCCTGAGGTGGGACTGTTGCAGAGCTGGCTGGAACACACCAAAGCACCAGAGTTGCTGGGTCAGTAGTCAAGACACCAGTTGGCACCTGTTGAACCATTCCCTTTATTTAATTTCATTTGCAGTGGTCACTACCCTGACATTGCAGAAAAAAATTCACAGAATTCACAGGATGACCAGGTTGGAAGAAGCCTTAAATTTAGATCATTGAGTCCAACCCAGCCCCAACACCTCAACTCAACCCTGGCACCCAGTGCCACATCCAGGCTTTGTTAAACACACCCAGGGATGGTGACTCCACCACCTCCCTGGGCAGCCATTCCAGAACTTTATCACTCTTTCTGTGATAAAAGAGCCAGCAGCAAAATGGTGCCCTAGTACTGACCTGGTTTTTTGGATGTTTCTTCCCACCAGGTGGGATGCCTGATGGAGTGGGGGATTTTCTTGACTCTTGGCTCATTTAACCAGAGCTGGAACTTGATGGAATGTGTGGAAACATTCGTTTCAGTTTGGATTCATGCTTCCTTTAAAAGTCAAATATGTAATGAAATGCTTGTCCATTGGAGAGGAGAAAGGATGCAAAATGTTCACACTATTTAATTAATTCTTATAAGCAGTCAGCTCCCACTAACTCCTTCAAATTCAATTGAAACCATTACTTCTATTCCAGCATCAGTGATGCTTCTCCCCTACAACAGGGCATGGCAAGGGCCAGAAAGCAGGTACCAATCACTCATCCCACGCTGAAATAGCCTCCATGGCACACAGATCCCTGCTCCCTGTCCACTCTCCCCACCTGTTCCCTTTCCTTGCACCTCTGTGCAAAGCTTTGTTTGCACAAGTGACACCAAAGCAAATTGTAAGGCAGGAATGGTTTCATTGCATCAGGAAATCAAGATTTATGATTGAGTTATGTTTGCTTGGGATGGGGAAGATTAAATTATTTAATCTGGCACTGGACACAGCCTTGGTCCCTGGTCGTGGGAACACCAGTTCCCTCCTGCCATCCCTCTGCTGCACTTGGTTCCATTTCTCACTGGCCACTAAGTTACAAAATTGTTCCTGAAGTACAGTGGTGCATCTGGCAAGGAGAGAAACCAGGCTGAAATGGACTTTTCCTGTAGAAGGCTTGCTGGCACTGCTCTGTCCCTGTTATCTGCAGCTGCTTGGCTCAGCCCTACAACCCTCCCACTGACCCTCTAGAGATTCCTTCAGTTCTCCTGCTGTTCTCCTTCTTATCCAGCTGTGCCTGTGTTCACCATGGACGTCTGAGAGCCCGTGCACAGCTGGAACAGAACCAATTAAAGATCTTGCTGGCAAGGTACCTGCAGAGAAGCCACCACTGCAAACAAACACAGACCCTGAGTTCCCCCCACATGGCTGTGGGGTCTCCTCTCTTCATTCCTCTTGTTCCCTCTCTCTCCTGGCTTGCTGCTCCTTTCCCAGCCCACTCCTCTCTGCTCCCCTCCTGTCTCCCTCACCCCCAGGAGGAAATGAATTTGGATCCACATCAGCAGCTCACAGGAGGGCAGAGGGGGTTTGTCCAAAAACCTCATGCCTGGCGAGTTACGGGTGAGAGCATCCAAGTAAGCAGGTGGGGTCTGATCTCCATGAGAGCCAAGAGCTGTGTAAGGAAATAATTTTATTCTTATGATACTTAGGATCTGTGACATTCCAGAGCAGTAACCATTCTCCAGCCAGGAGCAGAGTTAAAAAATAAGGAGAAAAAAGGCTCAGCATAAATTCAGGCTGAATTCAGCAAAGAATTTTTATTTGACCAAAATACTAAAGTGCATAAAATTTCTGTTTTGGACCTGTCATAACAAGATGTTTCAAGTAAAGTCATAGAAAATGGAACCAATCTATTATTTAAAGCTTGAAGAACCTGAGAGCCTGGGACAGTTCCTTTGAGTCAGTGAAAGATTGCAGCTGAAACATTTATTAGGTAACCAGCTCTGCTATTTTTGAGCTGCTTTCCCATGTTTGGAAGAGATGTTGAACTGTTGAGGAAATGAGAAGATTTGGGATTATTTGGGAAAAGCACTAGGCAGATGAAAGGACACTTGTGCCTTGTCACACCTCATCTGCTTCCAGCACTCCTCCCTCTCCCAGACCTCCACTGGCTCCAACCCACCCCAATTAATAAACACCAACCTCTTTGAAGGCAACAAAATTTGTTTACCAAATATAAGTATGAGATAAGAGAAATCTTTGATTTTACAGTGAGGGAACATCGTGCAGAACAGGAACACTTTGATCCCTGTTTGCTTTCTGGTAGCAGGTACCCCCATATTTTACACACCATGTCAGAGCACAGCATATTCCTTTGTATGAACATAAAGTCACCACTCCTTAAACCAACACACTCAGGCCAGCAGCTGTAAAGACTGATAAAGGGTCAACAGCAATGGAAAAATAAATGAAAAATATAATTTTTGAGAATATCCTTGTCATTAGGATCTCTTAACACCCAAGATCTACATAAACAGCTACTGCAACAGAGACAATAATAAGACCTAGAATAGGGACTAGGACTGAGGTTTCCACACTTTCAAAGAACCTTTAAAATTGCAGAAAGCTGCTCCTTACCCTACAATTTTCCATGTCAAGCACTATAGAGATAGAAGCAGAGACCTCTCCCACCCTGGCCACCTGGTAATCAAGTGTTTAGATTGGTTTTCAGGATGAGATTGATGGATTTCACCTGGGATTTTTTTTCTTTTTTTTTGCTGAACAGAATAACTCCAAAGTCATTTTAAGATGGGAACCACCAGTGCTCAGAGACAAAATACCTTCTGCTTTCCTGTCTTTAGTACCTTCACCTGGAATTCACTGATATCTGCCACCATTTCAAACCTTGACAGTTGCTAAATGTTCCAGTCTAATAATTAAATGTAAATACCTCCAAGGTTTGTAACTGATGCCAGCAAGAGATAAGGGAGGGGCAGTTCAGCTTCCATCCATCCCAGATCTCCCCTGGATCTTGCTTTATGTTTGTTGAACAAATTTGATCTGTTACCCAACAAACAGTAGAAATTGAAAAATGCACTTCTGTGATTTGCAGGAGGAGGGTGGGTCTGAAAGATTTTATTGTTTGCTGAACCAAGAAAGGAATATAACTAGTGGAATGAACGATTAAACCACAATCCCATGAAATTTCACTGAAGAGTAAAAATATTACCATTAACTTAAGGATTACCAGAAGCACTTGGCAGCTATCACAGCTCAAAAATTTACATTTACTTGTAACTAAGAGCTCCAGACCCAAAGCTGGTGTTCATGCTTACAATCTGCCACAAGTTCCTTTACCCCCCAAAATGCTAAAACATTTTCTTTTGTCATTAAATAAAGTTTAACACTGCTATCAAACAAATATTGACAATCTTTCCACGTAGTTTCTCACCCACTGCATAAGAAACAGTGCTATTTATTATTAACACATACTTTTGCCTATACAGTTTGGCCAGCTTCCTAAACAATCTATCCCACCTGGTTTTGAATTTAGGACAATGGTTTCATTAATTCAGCTGGGCTGATCACTGCTGGTTATAAACCTTGCAGTGCTGCCTCCTATTCCCAGTATGGCCTGTAATTGCATCAAACCCTTCTGCCACCCTGACAAAATAAATAAGACCACAGCCAGCCTAAAAAACATCAAAGCCAAGGCCATTTGTGTTAAAAAGGAGAGAGACTTTATCCATAAAGTCTTTTAAAAGACAAAAAAAAAAAAAAAAGCACAAAAATGTCCTTCATGAGGGGAGCAGCTGTTTGACCAGCACAGACACAGGATTCAGATCTGCATTGTATTTGAAGGCAAAACTGACTTCCAGCATGAAATTCAGAAATTCAGACATTTAGGGTTGTATCCTGGGAACCTCCCACTCAGAGATCCAAGCAGGTTCCTGCTCTGAGGGACCAGGGATGAGCTCCAGCTGCAGCCTGGCACTGATGCTCCCAGGGGAGGCAGCCCCAGCTCTGCCCTCCTGCACTGCCCTTCCACAGGAGCTTTGGGATCACATCAAGGCTCTTTTCTCTGCCTTTGGTTTCTGTGCCATTTCCCATTCCTTGTTCTACAGAGCCACTGCCCAGTGTCTGGAAATAATTTTCTGTGGCCATTGTTGTAACTAAAACAATTCTATTTCTTTGCTGAAGCAGGCTCTCCTGGAAGCACAATTTCCCTGCTGTGGCTGAGGTTTGGCAAGGATCTGATCCAGAAACAGAAAATGCCCTAAAGCAGATCCCAAACAGATTGCAATAATTACAACCTCCACTTTATAAAATACATATGGGCAGCTCATCACAATAATGAAGTGCCAGGCAAAACTTGGAGGCAAAATCCTCTCAGAAAACCATGCTTCTTATCAAGAGCCAGCCCTGCCACCTTGCTCAGTGCACCAGCCATCTGTTCAGCATCCTGCTCAACTCCTCTTTCAATGACACCCAAAACAACAGGGCACCTTTTCCACATTCCCATTCAGGATCTCCCACAGAATGGCTCAAACAACAGAAAAAGGAAAAATTCCTGTCATAATAAACACAAGGCTGACTGTCCATCTTGTTGGCCTTCTGAGCAGTGCCCACTTCCATAGGAGAACCTAAATACATTTCTCTTGGGCATGGGCTCACCTTAGAAATCCCCTATTAACCCTTCTGAGTCCCTGTGTTCAGAAGAAATGCAGGCAAAGAAAACAGTCTTAAGGAAATGAATTCCCATAGATCAGATTTTATTGTGGGCATCCCGAAATCCAGAAGCTAACCTCATCTGAAAGATTGCATTTTTGATCAAAATATTAACAATTTTGTTAAGTGCAAATGTTTGCTAGGTTGCTGTAATTTTTTTTGTCCTGTAATGAGTACAAGTTTCAGGTTTTAGTAATAACAACATTGTTAATGTAATGTAATTTGTGTATGTCATTTTGGCTCAAGGCAATTCTTTTGCACAGCCAATTATCATATTTGAATGTAATGAATAAAGGCTGATTCTAAATAGCAGGATTTACAATTACATTAATATAGGTGGTTAATAGCATGTTATAGTCACATGAAAGTTATATTAAATTTATGTAAAGATTTGCCTGTGGTAACACCTGGATATGATGACATCTGGACTGGGGAAGATGAAATAACCCTTTCAATTTTAGGAATAAACCTTCTACCACTTCTGTTTAAACAAGTCTGAAGCACTTCAGTGATGAAGATGAGAAAGCACATGATGTCTTATTCATTCTTCAGGCTACAATTTCAAACCCTCCCAGACTGAAACCAGAGCTATAAAATGAATACAATCCTATATAACATCACTCCATGCTAGTTACAGATAAATGCAGTGCTGGATCTCCTGAGTCTCTTTACTTATGGAGAGCCATATGCTGGAAGTGATGCCCTGTGGCCAGACTGGGCACCTAAAAAAGAATCTGGAGCAACTGAAAAGATGTGTCCAGCGATGAGGACAAGCTAGAAAATGTTACCTGAAAGATAATAAAACAATCAGTGAGGACAATTGTCCTCTGTCTCCAGGGGCGTTGTGCCAAGAGTGGAGCTGCAGCATCTAGCATTTGGGTACCAAACCAACGACACTGAACATCTGTGGGTTGGGATTTGCTCTTGTTTCTTTTCCTCCTGGGCAGAGACAGTGCTGAGCACTTTGGCTTTTAATTGAAAAGGAAGAAAACCACTGGTCTGCTCTTCAGGCAGTAAAGCCAGCCCTTTGCAGGACTGGAGAGGTTTGCAGTGTCCCTCAGTGCTTGCAGGAACTCACTGCACAGGCTGGAACTGATCCCAGTGCAGCTTTTCCTTTTGCACAGCCCTACCTTCTCTGTGGAAGTGCTTTTTCATTAAACAAACAAGCATTAAAACCCTTCAGCTGAAGCTAAATAAAAGCAAAATTATTAGACAAACAAAACAAAACCAAGATGAGTGTCATAGCTTCAGTCTATTATCCTTTACATAGCTGTTTATGTAAATGCAACATTTTCATAGTTGTAAACCCTTCACTGTTACATGAATAAAATCTTGATCTCCCACTAACCACACTGGTGAAATGAAGCATTCTTTTGCCAATTCCTCTTCAAAAGGAAGGTTTCCTTTTAGTATCCTGCCCTCCAAGTTAAATGCTGATTGAGATGTGAGGATCTGTACATTTATTCCTCTGTTAATTACAGTTGGTTTGTTTTGCACCAGAGAGTGGCAGCTACAGCTCCTTTTCTGTTATATTTGCCTGTTTCTGGTTGATTTGCAGGTCGGTGGGCTGATTTCTTTTTCTTACAAGTGCAAAGAATTTTCAAACAGTCACAGCATGCTGAAACATTCTAGTTTTCCAAATCAGACAGTCTACTCTCCTTCCTTGCCAGACACATGAACTTACCGGAGATGAGACGCAGACAAAATCTATTTTTCCCTTGCCAGAACTGCCCAGCTCCTTGGAATATTGGAATAAATTTTTATGAGAACATCTTTCAGCACTTCTTTCTGGGCAGACACTAAGTTCACACTTCCGTGGACATCTTTTCCCCCTGCATCCCCCCCTTCCTCCTGGAGGTCACCCCCAGCACAGCCCCACAGCAGCAGAAAGTGCCCCAAACCACAGTGACACCTCCAGGCTCAGCTTCCAGAGGCTGGGGATGAGTTTTTAGTTTCAATTCGCCCTCTCGTGGATTTAACTGTGCACAGGTTCTCACAAACAGGTTGTGCACAGAAACTGTGGCTCTCCCATCCCTGGCAGTGTCCAAGGCCAGGTTGGACAGGGCTTGGAGCAACCTGGGATAGTGGAAGATGTCCCAGCCCGTGGGACTAGGAGGAATTTAAGGTCCCTTCCAACCCAAGCTATTCTCTGATCTATGTAAAATACCTTTTTTTCCTGGAGGACTGCAGCTGTGGGGTCAGGCCCAAGGGCTGCTGCTCCTCTCTCAGCTTTCAGAGACTTTGGGAAGGGTTGTCCAGGCAGACACAGCAAATCCTCCAGTCACTGCATGGACACAGCCTGAATCACAGCTTTCTCAATCAATAACACCCCACAAATGTATTTTCCCCTGTGGAGGGCTGGTCTGCACCATTAACTCCATTTCAGAGGGGAAAGGAAGATTACATTGCACTGCTGTTAGCATAGTCCATCTCCCTCAAATATCCACATGGCAAACTTTCTGAAAATCACTGTGGTCTCTGCATAAACACTGAACAGAAAAGGAATGAACAGAAAAAATATTTAATTTTCTTCTCCTTCAAGCTCCTAAATTGAATTCTTTACCACATTAAGTAAATTTGACTCGTGTGCTTTAGCTCTGACTCATTTTCCTTCTAATCAGTTGCTAATTATTACCCACTTCCTCAGAAAGTTTATGGGGACAGATGCTGCAGTACCATGACTACTAAACAAAACCCTGAAAATTGGAGGAAAACTTCCCAGCAGATGTAGATAGGTTAAATTAATGTTTCTTTCTTTACTTTCTCTGCCCAATTAGTCAATTTACATATACACTGGTTTTAGCAGTAGTTTTATGCAGTAAACAATCCTTAACTGATCAAAGTAATGCATATTTACAGAGGAATGGTACAAAGAGGCTGAACTGGCTTAAATCCTGGGGCCAGTGTCCAGCTCTGACTTCCCTGCCAGCATCTTGCACAAGAGATGGGGTTGGGGGGTTGAGGGAACCTGCAAAGGACCCACACGGTGACCTACCACCACACAGAGCTGAATTCTCACTGCACTCATCATTCACTGCTCTGGACTGGTGACTTCTACCTTCATCACTTCTGTTTACCTGCTGGGTATTTGCAGCTGCAGTTTTAATCAGTTTAATATCTAATCAGTACAGTTAGTTCTGCAGTACTTTTCTGACATATGATAAGAACCTGTCTATAATCTAACCATGCCTTACTAACGTCCCTCTCACCATAGTTTGGGAAGATGTGGTTTTAAAAATACCCTCAGCTACCTTAACACCAGTACAAAATAGTTCTAGGTAAGGAGGGGAAAAAGAAAAGAAAAAAAAAAGAAGTCCTCTGGCAATGAAATGACAGGATTTTACTTCTTGGCATCTAAGCCAAAGAAACCAGACAATTGTTAGTCATGACCATTTTTTACAGCTCAAGACCTTTCCCTTATGGAATAAGTGAACTTGCATTTCGAAATACCTCCAAGTGTAGCACACGTAGCCATCTACTCAGCATCACACACAGCCACTCCAGTTTCCATTTCAGAAGCTCCAAAATACTGAAAATCAAGCCAGAATGTCCAATTTCCCTGATACTACATCCAACACTTCATAAAACTTCCAGGAAACTGATATTTAAACAAACTGTGCCAAAATTATTCTGTACAAAGTATTTTCAAGTGCATTTTGGAAAGAACTGTCTGCTGAAGCAACAAAGTATAGAAACCATTCCCATCTATAACCCCATACATCAAAAATACAGGGTATGAATTGTATTTAAAGAAAAACTTTGCTTCCACATCTCTACTTATCAGTAATCTTACTTCACATATTCAAAAATCATTTGGAGAATACTTTGATTGTAAGAAACCATCTGGGTAGCTGCATGGTTGCATACAAGAAAATTCTAAATATTGTTCCATATGATATTCATGTGGTTACCAATATCCACTGCACAGAAATTAATTATAAGTCAAGAAAAGGTAAATCAGAAAATCACTTTCAAAGTGAATGGCTACAATATGAGACCATCTCACATCCCAGTGGATGGAGCTCAGGGCTAGAATTCTGGTCAAATATTTCACTAATCCCAATGACTCAGGAAAACCATTTACAGAATTTCATTTGCTTCTTTCCTAATGCCCACACAAAGAAAATTAATGAGTTTGCATATTAAGAGACCACAACAACAAGCAACAGCAACAAAGAGAATCAATCAGCTCTGCAAATTGTGCAAGCACCAGTTTTGAAATAAAAAGGCAGATGAAAAATAACTTTGGTTTTAAACACAATTTCCTGGCTTTGGGGCTTTAGTTTAACTTTTGCTAGTTGGGTTAGGTGGAGTACTAGAGAAGGCAGGTGATTTTTAAACTCATTTTTGCTGAGAGCTGTGTGTTACCACTCTGTGGTACACAGGGCACAAACAGACTGCAAAACGTCAACAGCAACCTGGAACATTAATCAACATCAGCAAGATGACCTTGCACTGCAAAGATGTTACAAAAGACTTCTGCAAGATCATTCTTTGCATTTCTTGGGCTAGAAAGGATTGCAGACTGGCAGTGCTTGGCACTGCAGTGCTTTGGCAGATTTTCACACATGTGATTTTCCACAGCCAAAGCACAAGTTGGAAATGAGCTGTTCCATCCTGTCAATGCTGCCCTGAAAGGTGCACTGCAGTTCATTAATGCTACACTGTGTAAATTTACAGTGATCCAGGTGAGTAAGGGCAGGCAGTGGCAGCTGGGGATACAGAGGCTGCCCAAATTGGGATAAACTGAAAGAGAACTGAAATAGAGCAGGGAGGAGAAGGAGCACTGTCAGGAGTCCAGCTCTCGAGGATTTATTGCTGCATTTGGGTGGAATACAGCCCTTTCTTTAAAACTCACAAACTGCCAG
Organism: Lonchura striata; assembly: GCF_050655825.1. Lineage (NCBI taxonomy): Eukaryota > Metazoa > Chordata > Aves > Passeriformes > Estrildidae > Lonchura > Lonchura striata. The sequence continues at coordinate 36,824,524 of NC_140708.1, read as the reverse complement.
CTACCCAGCTGCAGAGGTTTACTAAAACATTCTTTTTCTAAAAGAAGAGCATGTTTAGGAATGACAGCCACCAAAACTTGTCTACAGCCCTTGGATTTATTCTCTGAAATACATGTTACAACAGAGGAAAGAAAAGGCTGCTTAGCCTATTGTTCACCCAATGAGTAATTACCTTGTAATTAGGTGTAGTTGATTGTTCTCCTTCACAGCAAGACAAGCCCACTCACCACCCCCAAGCTTCTAGGGCATCAATAAACATATGTATAAAGATTAATACCTGTTAGAGGAATGCCCAATATCCCAGAGTCAAAACCAGGTCCATACACACACCAGCACTCCAGATTTGGATAAACCAGGCCAGTTTTAAAGAGTTTAAGGCCAGATCTAAATGGTTACAGACATCCTAATATCTGAACCAGAATGGTATGAGATCTGTGGTCCACCATGTGGCAATTTCTACAGTGGGCAAACAGATTCCAGACATTGATGGAGTTGTAATTAAAACAGTAAGGAAAATGCATTAACATCTGGAAGACATAGGCAAGATGACAAATTGAGCCCAGCCTTGCTGAGGAGAACAGATGCACAAAAGCACAAACACAAGGCACTGAAAAATAAGTCATCTGATTAAATGATGATTAAAAGGAGACCACCAGGACATCCTCCAGGCAGATGTACCATGCAAAGAAAACCACTCCATAAGGGGAAGCAAAATGAGTCACTCACAAGAAGTACTGTTGAATTCTTTTAATAGCACTAGGAAAATATCATAGTATTAAAGTCCTGCACGGGATCGTCGGGAGGTTATTTGGGTTGGGATTCCTTTTGTGTTTATGAATCAAACTTTATTTCCCAATTGTGCTTTCTTTTAGGCCGACTACTCCTTTACAATGGCATTTCCAGTTAAAACACAGCTAACCTATAAATACCTGAATGCCACAACACACATTGTGTGCGTGGGTTTTGTTTTGTTTAAGTCTTAGAGGAAATGACAGGAAATCTCAACACAGGAAAGCAAACGTCGATTCGTTAAGCGGGGGTTGTAAAAGCCAGTAAAGAATACATTGCATACATAATACAGAAGGAAAAAAATTATCATCTGGAGTATGTGAAATTACATTGATTTTGCACCTTAAACCTAGTAGAAGTTACTCTGTTGGCCAATACTACTCCACTGAACAAGCAGAATGTTGGTCAGAAGTCTAACGTTTTCCTGTACCAGCACAGAGAGAATACAAGCAGTCCATTGCTGTTAAAAGAAAACATGAAATCCAGCTCATGTTTCTGGTTAGGGGTCGATTTCTTCGGGAACTATTGTTAACATCACATCTTCGTTGCCCCTGCGCACAACCATGTGCAACGTACTGTCCTTTTTAATAATGTCACTGACATCACTGGCTGAGCTTATCGACTGTCCATTGATGCTGATAATCACATCGTTGTCCTTCAGGCCACCACTGAAAACACACAAAGCAGCAGTGTGTTATTATGATTGCAGTTTTATTTTTAGGGGGGGAAAGAAAAAAGATCGCTGGGTTATTTCTATTTCCCACCCAACAGCAGCTGTGCAGGCATGGCAGGCATGAGAAAAGCAATCAGAATTTATGAAGCAGTGAAGATTACAATGAAGTGCAGAAACCTCAGCCTCTGATGGAGGTACGAGTTTGATGTATCCCATATTTCACTGCCTTCAAAGGAATTCGCTGTTGCAAATAGTGGTTAATTCTGCAATAAAGATCCTAGGTGTTGATATCTGTCTCCTAAAATAATTGCACAAAGCAGATTTATTTCAGAGGAGAGATCTCCCAAGCTTTTGTTCCTGAATACATAGAGAAGCAACCTGAGTGGCACTTTGTGCTAATGAGGGATTTCAGCCCCTGTTCTCCATACAGAGCTTACTGACTTCCAGTTCCCCCACCCTTCATGTTTTAAACCTGAGCAGGGCAACACATGTAGCTGTCCAGTTTGGTCACCAAAAATCAAATGTGTCCTTCCTCTGCTGCTTAGAGCAGCCAAAATCCTTTTTTCTCACCTCAAAACCTGAACCTTCCTGGCTCAAAGCAAGACGGGGCAGAACCAGGGCTGTGTCTCTTCCCCAGGCTGGCTGGAGCTGCTGCCAGCACCAAGAAATGGCTGGTGAGGGATGCCACAGACCACAAGATCTTGCCCAGTCTTGCACAACGACCTGGCTCCAAGTTATGGAAAAATTAACCAAGACAGATCAGACATGATTCAACCCTTCACAAGCATAATCCTTCACGAAACCACAGACCACTCCTCAGCCTCTTCCACCCACAGAAGGGGCCTGACACGAGTGTCTCCTGCAAGCAGGATGCTCTTGGCCAATGTTTGCAACAAATCTGGTTGCCTACAGAAGGCAGGGCTGAAAACATGCTGGTGGAGGAAGTCATTGCATGGTTTTTCATGCAGCCTCTCCATGTGACTCACAGCCAGGACGGGTCACTGCAGCTCTGCTCCTGCATTTTTACACAACACATGCTGGACAGATCAGCAGAAAGGAGGAAACCTCTGGGCCAGGGGACTGGGAGTTGGGGCACAGAGCCAACATGGGCTGCATTTTAACTGCCAGGCCAGCCTTTAGATGGAGCACCCTGATTTGGATCTCCCTTCACATTAGAAGTTTACATTGCCTCACATTTTGTCTCTCTAAAGTCACTCTCTGCTATCACCCACACCCCTAAAATTGCTGTTCTGCACCTTCAGGCTGAACCTGAACACCAAGGCAGCAATTCCAGTCCCACATTGAAGCAGCCAAATCATTCCTGCACATTCCTCCACACTACAGACACTCACCCGTGCTCTGCCTGACCAGCACTGCCAGCAGGGATCATCTGCAAACACAGCAGTAGTTCAGAGAGCACACTGGGCAGCTATCACTGTTTATCTTACACCCAAACTGCCCCAAAAGACACCATCCAACCATCCTTGCAGTCTTCCTAAAAGGCAATGCATGCCTGCCCCAAGCAGCTTTCTGCCTACATGCCTTTGGTTGCCACAAAGATTTACTCCTCTCTTAAATGATCCCTAGTTTCAGAAAATGAATAAGGTTTCCCATTTCCTGCCCTGGATTACTGAGCAGTTTCCTATCAAGCAAACCCTGAGAGGAAAGTGTCTCCAGCAAAAGCCAGCCAGACCAGTGCCAGTGACCACAGCCCAGCTGCCAGGCTTCACCCAGACATGGCACCAACCAGCAGGGCCAGTTTGTGAGCAAATACTGAGTAATAGGAACAAAAAAAAACAAAAAAAAAAACAAACAAAAAAAAAAAAAATCAGTTGTCCAAACTCAAAAGCTCTTCCAGTAATGTGACTGCTGACAAAGCTCTCACATGGAAGTGTGAGTGCTGCCAAGAGAGGATTTCAGCCCCAGGGTGTGCCAGGGGAGCTGGTGGGTTTGGCCAACACTGAGGTGGACATTTCTTCCAAAGTGGACTCAAAAGCTTCTCAGTTGCTCTCCTGCAGTGACCAGCAGGGCCATGGAGAGTGTGCAGGAACAAAAGTCTTTATTCAGCACTGGCACTGGTACAACAGATGCCTTGGAAGCTGAAAAAACACGAAAAAGGAGTTTTCACTCCCCCTAAATCCCTTCCCTTTGGGCCTGGAAGGCTGACAGGGCTTCCCTGCACTACCCTGACACAATTACAATATTGCCCATCAGGGACCAGGCTGAAACCACAAACCCATTTCCATCAGACAACCTAATAGCAATCAGATGGTCGCAGCCTTGTTAATTCAGCATCATGAAGAAAGCCAGTTAAGCAGGGAACAGTCTCCAGCATTACCCCCTTAAGTCAGTGGCAGTGGTTTTGAGAAAAAAGTACTTCAACCTACGCTTCAGCTGGTGTTTCTGGAATGACTTCAATGACATAGGCCCCAGAGACAACATCAGGGAAGTCTTTATGGCGATCCTTCAGCTCTCTAGCTTTGCTGAAAAATTAAGAAATAGCAAAAAAAAAATATTTTGTCAAGACAGGAAGAAACTCCCCCCCACATTTTTCTGAAGTCACTTAACACGAGTTGAGGTGTTTTACACACATTGTTATGTCACTTCAGCATTCATTTTAACCCTTAGATGCATATTTCAGAAATTACTACATATTTTTGCATGCATACAGCTTTTTAATTTCTATTTCTGGTAAAGGCAATCATTTCAACAGATACAGACAATCAGAATTAAAACATTCAAAGCTTTAGAACTAGCAGATCATGGTATCAAATGGTTTGGGCTAGAAGGGACCTGAAAACCCATCCAGTCCCCATTCCTGCCATGGGCAGGGATACCTTCCACTATCCCAGGGTGCTCCAAGCCCAACCCAACCTGGCCTTGGGCAGTTCCGGGGATCCAGGGGCAGCCACAGCTTCTCTGGGCACCCTCACCCTCACAGGGAAGATTTTTTTTTCCCCTAATATCTGATCTAAATCTGCTCTCTGTCAGTTTGAAGCCATTCCCCCTCATCCTGTCACTCCAGGCCCTTTGTAAATGGTCCCTCTCCTTCTTTCAGGCTCCCTTCAGGTACTGGAAGGTTACAATTAGGTCAAGCCCACAATTAGGTCTCTACTCCAGGATGAACAATCCCAGTTCTCTCAGCCTTTCCTCATGGGACAGGTGCTCAACCCCTCTGATCATCTGTGGGGCCTCCTCTGGACTGGCTCCAACAGGTCCATGACCTTCCTGTGCTGGGGACCCCAGGGTTGGATGCAGAACTCCAGGTGGGTTCTCCTCAGAGCAGATTAGAGGGACAGAATCACCTCCTGCAACCCTGAGCACCTAAAAACCCCCAACCCCTTGTGTTTGAATGCTTTGCTCTACCTGTGCATCCCGCACGAGGGAAAACTCCTGGCTATTTCCACAGGACATGGCATTACCTGCTCATGAGTCTCTTACAGTCTGAGCATGAATAAGCAAGTCCACACAGAAGCTTCATTTGACATTAAGTGAATTGTTTAATGAAAACAACTTTATAGGAATGGGAGTGCGCACGCAGCTGACGTAAGCCATGAAAACGTACAACAACATGGACGTAACGCCAGGACAGAGCCACGGTCACTAGCTATTCTCTTCTGAAGCACTAAGGAGAAGAAAAAGCCAGGAGTTGTTTAAGAGCTAGCTCACAGGAGAGCCTAGAGGAGAGTCCCACCGGGCGGCAGGCGCAGAGGAGAAGGTGGCCAGGCCTGGCTGGACGTGCCACCAGCACGCACAGAACACGCGGTGCTGCCTCCGACCTCCCGGCGCTGCTGCACGTCACCAGCTGGATCCAAATGCATGCAGAGACCACGCCGGGGAAAGGTGAGGAGCCACCTTGCTTACTTACCTGGGGGTTAGCGACATCATTCGTATGCCAATGTATTTCTTTTTGGTTACAGCTTTCCCTACAGAAAGGAAAAACGGGTTGTGAGCAGTTGCCCTGACCTAAAGAGCCTCGCAGGCTGTTGGCTTTCTGGTTTGTCACTGTTTTCACAGAATCACAGGATGGTTTGAGTTGGAAGGCACCTTTAAGGTCACTTATTTCCAGCCCACTGCCATGGACAGTGATGCCACCCACTAGACCAGGTTATTTTCTGGATTGCCCCTTCCCAAGTGGAGTACCTTTAGCTTGTCTGTCATGGGATTCTGTTAGGAACTTCTTTATTTTATCAGATGGGATAGCAAATGAGATGCCTGCTGTAACTTTTAATGTGTTAATTCCAATGACTTCACCATCCTGGAGGAAAAAAAAAAAAGCCATAATTAGCAAATATGGAATACCTCAAAGAGAAATGGATCATTTCTTCCAAGCAGTCACAAAGACAAATTCACATTTTGTAGCTGGTCTTCTATTTCCTGTGTTTTAAGTGTAGTTTTTTGAGTCTATTGATAAAACATTACTTAGGAGTTTTGGAAAACCATTGTGATTATTCAGCTTGCTGCAGAAGAGATCAAAACTGGGCAATTCTCATGCTTGCAGCAGATGAGCAACACGTTCTGCAGCTATTCTGTGTTTATTTCAGCAAGCAGCACATAAAGCATGGCACCGACTGCTCCCGAGCCACTATTACATAAAGAAAAATGCAGTTCACCAAAATCAAAAGTTTTCCTGGCAATATAACTCCAAGAGCTTTGGATGAAACATCTCTGATGTCATCTCTTTTGAAAGCTCAGCAGTTTCATTCTCTGGTTCATCCCAGACAAAATCTGTCTAACTACAGGTGTTTCTAAGTGTAGATTAAGTGTGACTGAATGTGTGCTGTGAATTGGGTGGAAAAAAAAATTGCCAAATCTCCTCCAAGGCAGAAACTCTGAGTAGTTCTGAGTTTCAGTCCGTGCCATACCTCCTGAGGACTCAACCCCATGTACCCTCAGGAGACCCGAGAGTCTCACACAGTTTTGCAACCTGCTTCAGTTCATTCTAGAATATTGGCAAATAAACCCTAATATCCTGAAAATATGTGGATTTCTTTGGTGTTATTCAAAATGAAAGGGTAGATACATTTTAGAAATATTTAGCTGAGTTTCTGTGTGCAAAAGAAAATAATTACCAGCTGCAAGATAAACAGCAAGGGCAAACACCTCAGTCCAAAATGTGTCTTTCCCTTTTTGCAAGGCTTGAGCAAAAAAAAACATTACACTTGTTTGAAACTATGCAAACCATAAACATCCTAAATATTGAAATCCAAATGTAGACTTTAGCCAACATAAACACAGACAACTGATTAGTAAGAACCATGTGAATTTTGTGTAGTCAGCCAGATATTGAAAGCTGCAAATCACACATCTGGTGGGGGGAGTTTGCTTTTTTGTTGGTTTGGGTGGGGTATATTGATGCTTGTAATTTTTTTAAATTAAAAAGCAATAAGCTCGACATCTAAGCAAACTCAGAGAAACTCTTACCAGATTTACTAGGGGTCCTCCAGAGTTCCCATACTGAAAATAAACATAAGTTAAGAACATGTTTTAGTATTTACCTCTTAATTTGTTGCAAGCAAAATATAAAAGAAATTTTTAAAATATTTCTGTAGTACTGTTTCCATTGTCTATTAAATAAATGCGATAGAGCAGTCTTAAACTGCCAAACCCATAAACTACACTTTAACATCACCCATTTTAGCTGAGCTTTGCAAATACTTACTGCCAGAGTAAGTTAAAAAAGAAAAGGTTTTCCTTTTGTTTTCTAGAATCTGAGAAGATTTTGGGACAGCTCTGGGAGCTGTTAGTGAAGATTTCTTACAAGGCCAAGATCTGAAGTACAAAAACTATTGTTTTGCTTTAATTCAGAAAGAAACTTGAATCCTTTAATGAAGCCTGGCTTCTTTTTCAGAAAACAAGATGGAATTCAAAATGATATTTGTTTGCCAGAGAATATTGCCTCCTCCCTTGCAATCTGCAAGGATTTTGAAGTGAAGGCAGATATTGTGCCTGGCGTGGTTCCTCGGGGGGTTTCTAAGGAACACCCGCGTGCTGCTGTGGTGCCGTGGTCCAGGTTACAGGGAGAGAAGCCTCCCTGCTCCTGAGAAGGGCATCCCAGGAGGAATTTCTGCTGGAGGAAGGCAGGGCTGAAGGCAGCAGTGGGGGGACGTACGTTGATGATGGCATCAGTCTGGATGTAGTCCATGTCGGAGTTGCGGAGCCCCAGCTCCTTCCCCCCGCGCTGCGTGGTGCTGACGATGCCCGTGGTCACCGTGTTCTGCAGGGAAAAGGGACTTCCAATGGCCACCACAAACTCCCCTGGCCTCAGGTCTGCCGACTGGCCCAGCAGAAGAACTGGCAATTTACCCTGAAAAAAAAAAGGAAAAAGAAGAAAATTCAAATGTTAAAGACATTCCTCTGCTGGCAGAACAAATGTTACAGAAGGATGAACACATTCACAGGGTAGAGGAAAAGAGAGAGGTTTTTATCCCTCAGGGATTTTGTTTGTTCTGTTTTCTTTGAGTATTTCGTGTGTGGGTTGGTACAGAAGCACCAGTGTGGGCTCTTTAAACTGGAGGACTTTTCCACAACAGGTACCCATTAAATCAAGAACAATCAAAAGACCAAAGGAATATTTATGCTCTGCTGTACAAAGCAAATATCTGATGATACTAGAAATGAGCCACTTCCAACACTTCTTGAAATAATTAGCCAACAGCTGCTGAAGTTAAAATATGATATCGTTTGAGAGTGAACACTAAAGAATCATGAAAGCAACAGCCCAAGAGTTGTATGTACATTTAAAAGCATTTTATATTCTCACAAGACACCAGCTAATGATTCATCTTAGTTTCTTTAAATGAAGCATCTCTTCTAAATAATTACATTGCCTCCTACATAGTGATGTCTTCCTCTGAAGATGTTAGGATTTAAGGACATGATGTGATTTTTCAGTCATGACAGTAGAGGATACCATTATAGTTTTCTTTAAGATTTTATCTCTAAACATATTAAATATCACATAGTTGAAGACATTCCCACTAAAACATTCTTAAAATTCAGCAAACACTGCATTCTACAGCAATTAAAAATAAAAAAGGGGAGGGAAGGTTGGATCCACACACTCTTGCCAGTGAATCAAGGGTGTTCTGAAACAGATCATACTTCAAATAAATACTTTTTTTGATTCATCACCTGCCTGTACAATACACATTGAGTGCCATTTCTCCCTTTCTTCACACTTTTAAAAGTCAATCTCTTATATCACTTATAGTGATGTGACATGTTTTTAAATATTTTTGTTGTATCTGTTGTCTAAATGATCCTGACCCTCCCCAGGTAATTTAACCATGCCACTAGACTATTTCTATTAGCATCAATGAACCTGGACACGTATAAATGCAGGTTTAGACTTAAGGATTTGGAGGATTAAGTTACTGAACCCAAAAATCAAAACAGAATTCTGGAAGCATTTATCTTTTGCTTGGCAAAGCTAACTTGAACCTAGCTTTCCTCCAAGCTTGACCTACTTCAAGTATTGGCAAAAAGTAAAAATATTGCATGTTTAATTTGGAAGCTCATTGCTGGCTCTTAAAGGGTTTTGTTACCAGCAGTTTGAAAGCCTGACTCAATAAGTCATCCATAGGGACAAAAATTCAGTATTATAAACTACCCCAAATTCCCATCACTTTGTATTTTTCACCCACAGTTTATGTCAAATATCCTAAGAGACAGACAATGCCTGCAAAGTAGAAAGCAAATATAATGCCATCAGTTGTCACTATATGCTGCTGCAAATACAGAAGTTATGGTTTTAATGTTTAACAAGACTGGCCTTGTGTACCCTTTATCCAGCTTTGTTGCAATCCCACCAGGGAAGTTTTACTCAGATGAGCAGATTGTTTCAATAAAATTCATTGCCAGCTCCCACAGGGTAAGATGCTTTGTGGAAACTTATCTTTCAGTCTCCAGACAGCAAGAAAACAATTAAACCAACAGCTTGTTCAACAGAGTGAGCTGGAAAAGCAACAGAATAGGCAGCACAGAAAGGAGAAAGCATTTCCATGTCTATCTGCATTCAGAGGAAAGTTATCACAACCAGCAATGCCCTACTAATTAATAATGATAATATACAGCCCTTATCAGTGCCACAGCCACAGATAAGGCTGTGGCTGAGCTCTGGGAAGGATTCAGCAGCTCTGCCCAGTTTCCCCATCACTTCAGAGAAGCAGCAGCAGCATCCCAGGGCAGTCCCTGATCCCAGCACAGCCCAAGGGATGTGCCAGGGCAGGGGAATCAGGAGCTGTGATCAGCTGTGAGCAGCACAAACAGCCCCATCTGGGTCATGTTTGGACACAGGGAGCACCCTGGCCCTTTCCCCTCTCACCAGATGCTATTGAGCTTACGTAGCACGTGTTTGCAAGATGTCATTGGTCAAAAGCAGCATCTTCTTTTGGCACTGCTTTTCCTTCTTTAAAAAAAAAAACAACAAAAACCCCACACAAAAGACAAAAAAAATGGCTCATGCTTATATCCCAGTGCACCAAAAACAAATACTTTGTAGAGAAAGAAGACATTTATCAGCAAATGAAACAGAGACAAGCAAAAAGAAAACAGAATATTTTTTATGTTTCATTAACAGAAAAAAAAAAAAAAAAGAAGGCTGGTCATGCACAAAGTTAAAATATTTATACAAAGTTCCTGAGTTGTAACAACAGTCACAAAGCCAAAATTGCATCTGGCAGCAGAGAGAAAGTACAGGAACAATCTGTGACTAATACAATTCTGATTGTGCTGAGTTTTCAGGGCTGTGCCTAGACTAGCCAGGCTTCAGTTCAAACCCTGATGCTGTATGGATTGGCTGCAGATCACCCCTGTGATTCAACATGCCTTCTGGAAAGTCTGCCTAACCTTTCGCTTGCTAGAAACAAAAATCCATTGCAAAAACCTCCTTGTCCTGCACATATTATGAAACACAGCTTTGGAAAACGTGTCCTCTATTCCTTGTGATTTCCTGGTGTGGGGCAGAGCTGACACACTGACAGCACTGCATGTAAATATAGTAAGTGCCCCTACAAAATAATGCCATGAAGAATTGTTTATGATGAATGTATGTGCTGTCATGGCTTTAAATTTGAGAGGTTCTCTCTGAAATAGCTTAAATATTGCCACGCTCAATATTAAATTTTCTGTTATAAAAAAACCAAAACAAACTCATTTACATTGTACACGTGGTTTTGAAACCATGTACAAAAAAACCCAGTACAAAACCAGTACAAAACCAGTACAAAACCAGTACAAAACCAATCAAAACCCCGTGATGGAGTGGGAAAAACATCCTTCTGGCAGTGCTGTAAGCAGGATCATGTCAGAACACCCTCTGTGACCTCACCCCTGCCACTGGCAAGCTCATCCCGAGGAAGTTAAGGAATCCTGGTAAAACTGAGTGTGAGTTCAGGGCTCTTAACAACTATACTTCATAAATGTGCATTCTTCAATCTTTACATAATGTCTGATGGCCCTCAGGATGACATAAGCACCACTCCAACTCGTGATTCTCCTGCTTTAACTAAAGATTTGCCCCAGCAGTTAATTAAAAGTGCCAGGCAAAGGACCATGCCTTGCAGCACAACCAGCAGGGAGCCAGGAACACCCAAACCCAGCTCTCCCAGTGACTCACTGCATGGCCTTGGGCAACATATAATATCTTTTCTACCCCTGTCTTTTCTAACTTTTCCTTTGATGAAGCCTTGGAGCTCTGCTGGATCCGTGTTTACTCAATAAAACAAATCTGCAGGCAGGCATACTGCAAGCACACAGAAATAGGACTAAACATGCAAACCCCTAAGTGGCACATGACTCACTGTTTACACCCAGCCAGAGAAGGAGCCATTAATTAGGGTTAATATTTTAAGCACTTCACATCCCAAAGGGCTTCAGACATTTTTATATATGGATTTGACTCAAACCCTGGATAAACACCACTCCCACGACATGGAGAGCTGCACACCACCACAAGAAATGGCTCCAGCCAACAATAGGACACAGCTGCTGTGGCACGAGAGGAGAGGAGAGGTAGAGATCAGCATCATCAGCCAGAAGGACTCGGAGAAACATGGAATCATTTAGGGTGGAAAAGACCTGGAAGATTATTGAGACCAAACACTAACCCACATCCCCAAGTGCTGCATCCACATGGCTTTTAAATCCCTCCAGGGATGGAGATTCCAACACTGCCTTCTATGAGGAAATTGTTCCTAAATATCCACCCTGAGCTCCCCTGGCCCAGCCTGGGTTGGTTCCCTCTCCTCCTGTCCCTGTTCCTGGCTGTCCCCTCCTGTCAGGAGCTGTGCAGAGCCACAAGGTCCCCCTGACCCCCCTTTTCCCCAGGCTCAGCCCCTTCCCAGCTCCCTCAGCCTCTCCTGAGGCTCCAGCCCCTTCCCAGCTCCATTCCCTTCCCTGCACACCCTCCAGCCCCTCCGTGTCCTTTTGGCAGTGCAGGACCCAAACCAGACCCCAGCATTCAAGGTGCAGCCCCAGCAGGTCCAGCACAGATGTGCACCTGGTGTCCTTTAACAGCACAGCTTGAGTCAGAGAAAATAAGTGAAATCTGGACAATAATAAGTGAAATCTGGACAAATCTAGCTCCAAAACTAAGAGAGGAGGAAGCACAAAACCACCAGCCAGGCACAGCCACTGCCACAGAGAAATGGAAACCAAGAGACAGACGGCCATAAGCAGGAGGTGGTTTGAACTTTTTCAGCCATGAAATAAGTGAATGGGACTCTCTGCTGGCACAGAAAGCAAATAAATCCCTCCTCTGTTCTGTAATCCCCTTCGCTTGTGGATGGAAAGTCAGGAATTTGCAGGAAGCACTTTGCAGCTCAATAAACGGATGAAGAGGAGACAAAAGTTCTGAGTTCAATTTGTGTTAACCAGCGACAGATCTCCTTCATGCTTCTTATTTTTAGATGGGAAAGGCACAGATGCTGGTGTGGAACACTAATTCAGCTGTAAGTGTAACTCTGGCAAAACATGCAACTGTCCTGGGAATTGCATCTCTGTTCTGACTAATTCAACTTTCAGAATACGTTATGGCAAAATAAAAACACCAGTCGTGAGCATGTGAAAATATAGAATACCATCTACAATCTAGAAACTGCTTGACAGTGATTCAAAGAAAACAAAAATCCCAGGCTGAACACATTACAAGCCTCCAAAAGTATTTCATCCATAGTTAGAAAAGCAAAACCGAGTCTCCTTATCTAAATATGGAGCATGGGAAGCTTGCAGGAAAAAAAAAAAGAAGAAAAGGATGAAATGTTGTTTTGATATGTCACCAGGTTTTCAATTGCCTGGAAAGAGATTGCTGTTCTCCCATAAAAATAAAATACAAATGAAATTACAATTAAATAAAATAAAAATAGTAATTAAAAATATGCTGGTGCTGGTAGACCCACCCTGGAGATGTGAGTACTTTGCTGCATGGGAAGCTGGACCAGCACATTGTCCCCACAGTGAGGGCTACTGGAAGCTGAAGATGGCAGAAAACCCCTTCTGCCTGAATTGATGAATAAATTGGAGTTAAGATCCAAGTTTTTTACCAGCTATTGCATTTCTATGGGTCCTGAAGACTTCTGGAAGCAATATGTGAGCTTCCTCAGACTCTAGAGAGGAAACAACGTATTACCCAGATTTCAAAGTGAAATAGCATTTTAGGAAAGCCACTTACATTTGGTGTCCAAGCAGTTTGTTTTTTCAGAATGTGGGCTATTAAAATTTTGATGCATAAACAGGGAAGTTTGCTTTCCTGCCTCCTCCAGTTTGTACACACCGGGGAAAATCAAATCCCCTCTGACCACAAAGATACAGACACTCATTGCCTCAGGAAACCACCAGGGGAATGAGGCCACAAGGTCCTGTTGTTTTAAAGTGTCAAACAAAGTGTTTATTAATAAGATACAGGAGAAATTTTAAGCTGGAGGTTTCAGCTGCAGGGCTGAATGTCACCACAAATTCGAGATGGGTCATGGCCCCACTGCTGCTGCACCATGAAGATGCCAAATCCTGCCTGGGGTAAAGAACCAGGAACTGGCCACACTGAGGAACAAAATCTTCAGGACCTGGCATGTGTTCCCTGTGTGATTTCAGGGTCACTGTCTGTCTCATGGATGGTTTTTAAGCACACAGAAAGAAGAAAACCCTCAAAATAAAGCCATTCACCATGCTCCTCCCTTCAGTGCCAAAACACAGACATCATTTTTGTGGACAGAGCTCGATTTCCAGGGCTGAAAAGGGTCTCCAGGCAAAAGCCACCTCCACCTTCCACTACTTTGAGCTTCCAGTTTCCATTTGGGTCGGGTTCTTTTATAATTCTGCCCCCATTAACCCTGACATTGTCCATTAAACCACCCTGAAATTTCCTCCCCCCCTGCTGGTGTTTATTTTTCAGCAGCTGTATCGCACATTCTGATTTAACAAGGTAGTTATTTGCCTTGAGATGAATCCCACAAAGCAAAAAAGCATTTTCCTCTGCCAGCAAAAAAGCATCTGCTCCCTTTGGAGTGTTGTGCAACTGTTTTGATGGGTTTCACACTCGCTGCAGGATCACACGTGCCACGCAGGACAGATTATTTATTTTACCAGTCCCTGCCTATGCTGCCAAAATCCAATTTTTTCTAAGGAAGTCTTATAAATTTTGCATGTTCATATCCAAATTGTCTGCAACTGCACTGTTCCTTTCTAGTGATGTGGTCTCCTCCTTGCATTTGGAAGGATATTTAGATTGGATTCGTGGCTACATTAATTCCAATCTTACTTCCTATTTTCAACACCCCAGCAAACTGCTCTGTGTCACCACAGACATGAGAGACACTGGTGGTCTCTTTTATAGACTGTAAAAACAAGCACATTTTAGGACTGGAACAACTGCTCCAAAGTTTCTGTTCCTCATTGACTGCAAGATGTTTTCCACAGAGAAGAATTTAATCAGGGAAAGGGTTCATCCTCACTGCTGCCCAGATTTTGCCACCCTCTTTCATTTCCTACTGCACTCAGCAAACCCAAATTAATTCTAGCAATGCCTTTGGCCAGATGTTCACACCTAGCAATGTCTTTGGCCAGATGTTCACACCTTAGAGGAAAACAGCATTCAGGCTGCTGCAAAATCTGGACAGCTGACAGCCTGATCCCATACTTCAAGCCCAGCTCTGTTCCTAATCACAGAGCATTCTTCACCCTTCAGATCCTGCCTTAACATGCCATACATAAAAAAGAAAAAACCCTTCTGCATCTTTGATGTCACCTTCAAATAATTTATTCTAGTTTAAGAATTTCACCTCTTACTTCAGAAAAATTCTTCAGGATGGTTTTCATTCCATATCCAGATCTTTTAGGGAGCATTTGTACCACCCCATTGACTTCTTCAGCCAGCAAATACATTTCAAATTCAAATTATTACCCCTGTGATTTTAAAAAGTCATTTATGCATCTGAATGACTGCAAGGCATTCCAGTACAAAAATGAAAGCTGAACTTGAAAGGGTATATAAAAATGCCCCATAAAAGTTCAATCTGAGAATCAATTTCTCAGCTGACCACATTTCCATTTTAATTTTTTTTTTGTGAACACATAAAACTTTGTTTTTAATTCTCAAATGCAAAGCAGCACCTGTCCTGTGAACAGAGGTGCCTCAGGTCTCACCTCGGACTGGGATTTCCCAGTGCCATGTTACCAGAGCTGGATGGGAATCTGGGTCTCCCATCCCATTAAATTTTCCCCCAGTCTCCTCAAAATTATCCTGAGCTGCCATGGGAGAGGCCAGGAGGAGAACACCACCCAAGGTACTGGCTTGTGCAGCTGATAAGATGCTTCCAAGGGCAGGTCAGACCAATTCCAGCCCTGCTCAGCAGTGGTTTCCACAAAAGAATTCTCTTTTTTTTCCAGGCTGCTTCCAGGTTCTCCCTTCCCCCAAGCAGCTTCCCAGGGCAGCTAGGAGCCACTTCCTCAGGGTATCAAATAACATTCAAGCCCATGCCTGCTCTTTTCCTGAGTCCTCAAACTGACCATCACATCAGTTCAGGATCTCTTCTCCTTCTGCCACCTCTCTCCTCTGAAGTTCAGCTCCAAGTCCTCTCCCTCTCACCACGTCTGCTCTCCCCTCCACGTTGTACTTCCAATTTTAAAGCATTTTTCCAGCTGCCCTTCACTCCCTGCCCCATCCTGCTCATCCTAATGCTGCCAGTGCTCATGCTGGGGATCTGTCCCTTTGCTTCCTACTCCTTTTTCCTTATTTTAAGATAAAAAGGAGAAAAGAAGCGACGCCATAAAACAGAGGATAAACAACACAGCAAAACCATTATTGGTGCTGTTCGGTTTTTCTGCCTGTTCAGAAGCTTTTAAAAAAGCAAAAGTTTGAAATTATAAAGGTGGCAAGGGAGCAGCAGGAGCACTTCATACCTCGGGTCATCCAAGAGTTGTGCGTTAGGCGCCTGGCTTAGTCATGAACTCTGGCACAAACACTCCTGACCTCGCTGGGGAATAGCTCTGAACTAAAACAACACTGCAAGATCTACACATTTTTGAGCCATGAGTTTCAAATGAAGCATTCCTGCCCGTTCAACTTGGAGGTCATTAAATGACAAACCAAACGAGGGGAACCAACACGAGCAGCACCCCAAACATCCACGTTCGGCTCGCTGCATCTCCATTGCACAGCATTTCCACACAATATTCTTCTTGCTACGTGTGCAGAACCTCCTGACAGCTTTTCTGCTGTGGCAGGAGGCACAATAACGCTGAGAGAGGAACATTTGATATGGAAGAAGATCATAGATGGGAAGCTGTTCAGAAAACCACTTGCAGGGTAAGAACATCTTTCCAAGCTGGCTTTAATTTCTGTGTTCAAGATTCTCCCCAAGGTATTTTCCACTTTAGTATCTACATCAGTGAGGGGCAAATGTATCCTCTAAAAGCCGTTTCTGTCTTCAATAGAGGCACTCAAGACAGAGTAACACAAGTAAAACACCCCCATTTCTTCTCTGAAACAAGAGTTATATCAGATAAAGTGTGTACAAACCAGTACAAACTGGGACGTTGTTTTTTATTTTGAGGATACATAAAAAAGTGCTATGTAATCCCTTCACTATGCTGAGAGGTGACAAAATTAACCACTGCCACCCACAAACTTGGCTTTTAAAAATGTGTATCCACCTAGTTCATATATTCTCAGCAGTTCAGCCCAGTAAACAACTTGTTTTTCCTTCAAACCTGAAAATCAGCAACAGTTTTCGGAAAGGAGGATGTTAAATTAGAGGAATTAAATGCGTCCTGCTTTAACGACTCACCTGAGAATCTATTTTAATTAGTGCAATGTCTGATTTTTCATCAACATCTTTAATTTTGGCTTCATAAGTCTCCCCGTTCTTCAGCTCCACCTTCACCCTGTTCTTGTTGGTGACCACGTGGGCGTTGGTGACAATCAGCCCATCCTCAGAGACAATGAACCCCGAGCCACTGGCAACAGGAACCTCCCTCTTGGAAAAAGGAAGTCTGAAAGACAAGGGAAATAAAACGTTTATTGCTGCAAAAAAAGCTGAAAGGTCACAAATCATTCCAAATAACACACAGCCAAAAGGAGTTTGGTGAGTTTTTAATGCTTTAAGATATCTGCTGTTACGCTCATTAAGAAGATAAAGCACATCCATTACTTTAGCTAATTATTTTTTCCATGACTCTTAAATTATTCTTAATTCTTAAGCATGACAAATATTTATTATCTCAAAACCTCTTTGTTATTTCATACCATCAATCAGCACTTCTGTCACAATGCAGCTGTTTTCAAGAATTAAATAAAAAAGAAAAAAAAAATCAAGACTGGGCATCTTGTTTACTTGCGAAATAATTCAATGTGAACCACAGCAGGAGCGATCTTCTCCACCACATCTGCAATGAAGTTGTATTTGTGCCTCAGGCTGTTCGGGTGTTCTTGGCCTGAAATAGAAACAGAGGACGTGTCATGAGTTCTTCAAGTGACTGCAGGAGGGTCATTGCAAAACACCTGAATTAAAAAAAGCTCCGAGTGGGTCTCTTTCCCTTCCTTAAAAGTCATCTGCAGCGTGACCCTTGGCACTGGATTTCCTCCCTGCTTCCCTGCACAGAGGTGGAGTGCTTTGTCCTCGGGAAAAATCACCCATGGGAGCTCCTGGTCTGGAGTGCACCCATGGGACAGCGAGGGCTCATCCCACTGTGGTGCCCAGGGATGAGCCCTGGAGGAGCACAGGGTTTGTTCCCTGCCTGCACTGCCCACTCTCCCCTTGTGAAAGGGATTTTGTACTCAGATGCCTCCAGCGCTGCTGCCCTCCTTTTCTGGATGGTCTTCTCAGATTAAACAAACCAGCTCTGTTCCTCTGCCAAAATACGCCTTCTTGGAGGTTTTTTGAAGTCTCAGGCTGCTGCATTTTGAGGACATGGAGGTCCTGACCCCAGTGCAAGCCCTCAGCAGCTGCTGAGAAAGTTTAACTTGGGTACAAGGTTGGGCTTCCTTTCCCACCGGCGTCCCCACGCAGCCTGACCCAGCAGCTCCTGCCTGGCACCTCCATGTGGAAGAACCTTCCACACACTCCACACAACCCCACTCGAGGCATCCTTCCCACCCATGCCCCCTGATGTCCATCAGCTCCCTGGAGGGGTGGATCCCACCCTGCTTTGGAGCCACTGAGCCACCCCCAGGGCTATAAAATAGATATGGCAACACAATGGGACCACCAGGCTCTGCATTCCTGGGCAGTGCTGCAACAAAAAGCTCGTGGTCACTGAGTATTCAGCAGGGGCCAGTGGGATTTTCAAAAGCCACTGGGTACCCAACTCCCATTGTGGCCAACAGAAAACCCATCTGCACCAAGAGAAGTTTAAAAATCTCTGGGAAAAACTCACAATTCTGACACAGCTTCTCCTTCTCAAGCAGTTCAGGGACAAAACATTAGTTTTTTTCTTTTTTTTTTAATTGGGAGCAGCTATGCAAATTGGGAATACCCCAAAGAATTATTTTGGATTCCTTCAGAGGTGAGAAAGAAACACCGTTTTCATTTTGGTTTTATCTGGAGCATCCATCTCCTGCTATACAGGCACAAGCCAAGCCTGTTACAGACTTGCAGGAGTATTAATGTGTTGTGCTGCTCCCATCCATCTTTGCCATTTGGCTTCTAAATCCATGCAGAGATTAAAGCAATAAGCAGCTTGTGGATGCTGTAAGTGCCTTTGATGGAGTAAGAGGATGATTTATTTGCAGAATCACAGGAGAACAAGGGCTATCCCATAAAATCATCCCCAAAACCCTGAATGCCCTTTGCCATTGGAAAAAACAGAGAGGAAAGCCATGCAAATTTTCAAGTACATACTGAAGGCAATAATGATTTGGGAACAAAATGCCCCTGGCTTTTCACACTTAACCAGACACTGGTTTGATTCAGGGGTGAGCATGTTCCAGGTGACCTCTCAATGCCAACAGCACACACTGTCCCTCATCAGAGGGGTGCATGCTCCACCCAAACTCCATCTGTCACTCAAGAACAGGTTGTTTTCTTATTTATACCCTGTGAAACACCTCAAGGGCTTTTAAATGCAGCCAGTCACAAGCAGCAGCCACAGCAGTGACCACAAAACCCACTCTGCTGTTTCAGAAATGTTTATCTGCCTTATGAAGCAGCAAAATCGATCAGGAAACTTTTATCCTCACCTCAGTTTTCCTCAAGATCATTCACACATGATCTGTTGCCCTTGGGCTTTCACCCCACAGAGGCATAAGGGATTGCTGATAGAGAAATATCAATTTACCAAGCAATTTATATTCCCCCTGCTAGAAATATTCAATATCCATCAAGTCACGTCATTGCTGCAAAGCTGACAATTATAACAGGGACAGTTTTGGGAAGCTGCTACAATAAGAAATGCAGTTTGGAATTATCCACTTGCATTAAATAGGTGCTTGGACAGATTATCAGATGGGATTAATGTGGTGCTGGGCTAAAACTCCACTGGGCACTGCTGCAGCCATGGATATGCTTTTTGATCACTGCTTATAAAATGATTTCATCTCAGCTGCAATGCTGCAGACATCCAAAGGTCACATCCTGCCCATGGGAAAAAAAAGAGCTCCATGGATGAGGGAACTGCACAGGCAAAGCACAGCTTTTTTTTTTCATGCCTTCAATCTTTTTTGCTTTTAGCTATTGAAGAAGAAAACGGATGCCCAGGCTGTACATGGTGAGACTGCTAATGCTTCAGCTCAGAGCTGCCTTCCCTAGGAACTGGAGCCTACAAAAGCCAGGATTTCAGAGGAAACAGTATTTTGTCCAGGATCCACCCCCTCATGCAGTCCCAAACTAAACTGCAGAGCAAAAAAAAAGTTCAGAGTTCCTACTTTGAAAAAGTTAGATAATAAATACTAATCCATGGCATACTGACCCAAAAAGCTCCCAGCAGCTAGCCACGCCTGCCTATTGCTTATGTATCAGGAATTCCTGCATTGTGTAACACAGTTTTGCAACTGCTCTTGAACCACTGCCCATTTAAATGGAAAACATACCTTTTTAAAGCAAAAAAAAAAAAAAAAACAACAACAGTCAAAGCACTGATCTTGATGGATTAATGGATGAATGTTAAAAAAAATTCCTGTAAACTGGTCTTCACCATCAGCATAGAATATGAAGGCTGTAATAAAAGTATTGATATATCAAAAGTTCTTTTATCACTGAGATAAAGAATAATGGAGGGCAAAAAAAAAAAACAAGCTGATTTCTCTTTGGGATTACTGAGCTGAACATGGGGAGCTGAGATCTGCACTGATCTTTCCTACAAGAAACCACCTCTGTGTGAAATTTTACCTAGGATTTTAAGCGAGGCACAAATGACCACATGGAGGCTTAAATGGCCACAAAAGCACCAACATTACAAATTTCATATGGGTTAGTGCTCACTCCTCAACCACCACAGGGCAGTTTCCAGCCATCCCCAGCCACTGCAGAAGACAGCAGTGAAACTGAGAACTTCACCAGGTACACTTTCCTCTCCCCTCTGACACATCTATTTTCCAGCTGTACCAATAGCTCAGGGCCTTTTAGTAGAAAATATATATTTTTGTTTTTGGTTTGGAGGGGATTTTTTTTTTTTTTTGTGGGGGTGGTGTTTTGGTTTGTTTTTAAATCATTGAGAGTTGGGCTTGAATAAAGGTCTAGTTCCTAAATACCTTCAGGCCCTGATGCTCACATCTTCCCAGGCTGCTCCTCTTTCTATTTATATGTTGTGATTATTGTGTTTTGTAATGTTTTTATTGAACTATTGCACAATGCCCTAAATGCCCACGAGCATGGCTAAGAAACCTTTATTAATTATGTTATAAAGAGGATTGTGGTGAATTCAGTTAATGACAAAAAAAAAAAAAAAAAAAAAAAAAAAAAAAAAACAAACCCAAAAAACCAAAAATATAAATAGGTTATAGCATGAAGAATTCCCTAGGCAACTAATTCTTCAAGGACTTCAAAGGTGTGCTGGCTGCCAGCCCTGAAATGAGAAGGCAAATCTCTGCCAACTGGCATTAACAGGGCTAATAATCAGTAAACAGACTGCTAGGAGAGCAAGACAGAGTACCAAGCCATGAAAAAAAGCACACCCAGCTGTAAACAACTGAAGTAATTTGGTTTCATAAAGAGGAGCCAAAAAGCAAATTAAGATCTGGGTTCTGGTTAGGTCATTACTCAAAGTGGCATCGATGCAATGATGCTCACAGCTCACACATGCTGCTCTTGGTGGTTATTTTGGGCTGAGCTGAAGAGATGCTTTGGAGATAGAAATCTCACCAAAGTAACCTCTGCACTTCTGCTGGGAGAGCTGTCTGCTGCTCTGGAAGGGCTTCTCTTGGCCGAGAGAAGAGAGCAGGTCTTTCAACAAAGCTTTGGGCACATCTCAGTCAGACATGGGGCTTTTCCCCATCCAGATTTCCCCTTTTCAAAAAGGGGGTTCTGCTCTCCTACAGAATGTTCTGCTCTCCTTCAGGACCTCCTCACTGACTGAAGCAAGGAGCAAAGTAACTATCCTGTTTAATGTGACTTTTTGTGTTCGACACGACGGAAGAGGAAAAAAGGCCAGCAGCTCTCTCTGTGCCATCCCCACTGAAGGACTGCAGTTTTTGGGATAACTGAAGATATTAAATTACCCAGACTGCTGATAATAGGTGAGATTATTTCCTCCTGCACTCCCCACTTGTTTAGACACACACAAGGGTCTGAAAGCATGGCTTGGGATTCTCTGCAGAGCGAAACCAAAAGAGCTGCAGCACTCACAAAACCTCCGGGCTGCCAGAACCGGTGACGACTGACACAAAACCACAAACCAAGTTTTGCTTGGAGAACTTCCACCCTCCCAAATAAAACTCCAGCCACTGGTGTTTGTACAAACTTCCATTCATGCCATATAAAAACCTTCAAAGCTCTGACTATGGAGACAAAAAACCTCCAGCAAAGGTGCTCAGCTCGCTGCAAACGGGGATCAGCAAACCCTGCTGGAGAGAGACAAGGAAAAAGTGTGGGAACCTGCTGCCACACTTTCTTTTTTTAAATTACAGAAAGCTGCAAGCCTAAATATTCCACTTCCTATTCAAGGATAAGTTGTGTAATTCACCAAAAAAAGGGTATTACGCAATGAAAACACTAAGGAAATAAGGAACAACACTCTACGTGTCACAGGCACTTTGCTCAAGAGAAACTCTTAAGTCATTGGAGGGAATTTTGAGAGGTCTAAACCACAGCACCTTGGTAATACAGATGCTATTGCATCAGTTATTTTTCCCCCTGTATAATCTATGCAGAAACTCAAGTCACCTCACAAAATTCTGGGAGGAAAGTCTGCATTACTGTGACGGCCCTAAAAGCAAAAATGTTTTCATAGCCCTAAATAATGGTAGAATAAAATGCTTGAAATCTCTCCAAACAGTGAACTGCACAAATCTGGCCTTCACTTAAAATATTTCCTGCAGCAAGGACCACTGCAAGATTAAAGTAAGGGTTTTAAGTGAACTTGCTATTTGGCATAAATGCAGACGTGCAAGGGGAAACTGAAATCCATTTTCATCACCATAATATTTAGATGATCAATTCCTTCTTGGCAGTCTTCAACAAGGACTTTGTATTTTCCCTGCTAATCCAAAAGCAGAAACTCATTCATTTTAATCACCGATTTTAAACAAACCCCAAAGATCTGCCAAGCTAAACAAAACAGGGAATCTACACAAAGTTCATAGAACAGAACAGCTCTCAAATTAATGGTGACACAGGACAGATTTCAGACCAATGAGTGGTTGCTCCTAGAACAAAAGAATGTTTCAGCAACAAAATAAAGGTGAAAAAGTTTCAGGTTTTAATTGATATTCCCCTCATTCACTACTGGCCACAACTTAATGCTTGCCCTGAGAAGAGCTTGGAAGGGGAAGGTATTGGGAATCAGCTGTAGGAACAAGTAAAAGCAGATGCTGGAAACACAAGATTGTCACCAATATCTGATGCTCCATCCCTGGAAGTGTCCAAGGCCAGGTTGAGCAGGGCTTGGAGCAGCCTGGGAGAGTGAGAGGTGTCCCTGCCCTGGCAGGGGATGGGATGAGCTTTAAGGTCCTTTCCAAGCCAGAGCACTCTGTGATAGTAACAATGGTCAAGTTAAATGGAGAGAATGACATAAAGAGTTCTTGTGCATTCATTAAACAAAAACAAAAAATTATTTGAAGATAATGAAATTGCAAACCAAAGCCTTCAGAGAATTTTGGTCCAACCTCTTTAGTCCAGCTTCTTTCTCAGAGGGAATCAGATCTCTTTGGCATCCAGTAGCAAGGCTGTTCAGCATGTTCTTGCTGCTGAAAATGGTCAATGGGCAAATTCTTCATGTAATAAATTCTTCATGTAACATGCCCACGGCTTTCCCCTAGGAAGTTCCTATATCATTTCAGATTTACACTTTCATTTTTAGCCAAACAGGAACTTTTTGTGCCACTTATCTACAAGGCAGAGTAAGTGGGAAGTTAATCAGGATACAGAATATCTTTGCTACAGCTCAACTGCTGCACTACTATAGATACAGGAGTGGAAGGTTCTGTGAGGAAGGAATGCCCTAGATGGGTGCATCTTGGTCCAAGCCATGTTACTCAGTCTCCATGCAACTCATGAAAAGCAATTTATGCTTTAGTGTCTTTGATTTAGCTCTAAAATGGGCATAACCCTCTTTTATCTGATTGGAACCCTTGCAGAACCTCACAGGGACAAAATATGTATATAAAAACTCTCAGGAATGCCAGAAATTCCTTTATAAACCAAGTGCACTGGCTTGAGTGCAGAACAGACTCTCAGTTACAGCAGCAGGGAGCAAAAACCACCAGACTTTTGAGCTGATGAGGCTCAAAAGCAACTGGGTGTCAGCAGGGAGGGCAGGAATCCAGAGAGGAGCGACAGCTCCATCTAAAACAACAGGAAAGTGCAATTGCTTCTGTCAACAGCAGTGCTGAGGTGGGAGGAAACCCAGCCTGTGCACAAACAGGCAGGCCTGGGAAGGGATGGCAAGGAGGAGTGCAGCCCTGGGAGCTGGAACACGCCGTTCTGCAGCAGCTTTGCCATGGTAATGCAATGCTGAGGGGGGCTCGGCCGAGATGACAAATTAATTGGGAGCCAGAAGCCCTGTGACAAAGGCACAGAGCTCTGGTGGCCGTGCCAGCAGGGCTGGCAGTGCCCTGCTCAGGCAGCAGGAGCAGCATGAGCAGGGAGATGCTCAGACATAAGGGTGAAGAACAATTCAGGACAAGGGCAAAGAGTGCTGAGCTCAAAAATATCATTAACAGCAGCCCTGTCTGAGCTGGAAACACTAAGAAATATAAGTTAGGTACTTATGGAAAAGAGTCTGCCTCATTTCCTGCAGACAGAGGAACAGAATATTTCAGCCAACAGGTTAAAGCAGACAATTCTCTTCTCTGCACAAGGCTGAAAATACAACAGATGAGTCAGGAATAATTTCTCCTCTCCTTTTTTTTTCAACCGTGCTCAGTTTGTGTCCTTTCCAAGTTGGGTCATCACCCTGCTTTACCTCCCAGCTCCAACTCACTACAGGCAGAGAACCAGCAAAATAACCTCAAAACTCCCATTAAGTGCCAACGACGTGGTATTTCCTATATCCCACATGTAACCAGCAGCTATCTGATCTTGAGAATTCCTCCTGAAATTATAAACACATTAAGATCTCATTTTAAGTATGTGAGAAACTTTCACACTGCATCTTCAGAAGAAATCTCTGCTTAAGAGAGGCTTAGCTTCAACTTCCAGGAACCCTGGTATGAAGACACCAGGGAATAAAAACAAGTTCTTGTTTTCATGCCTCTTAAACTTCTCTCTAGCCTAAAAAAAAAAAAAACCTCTTAAGGGGAAAGCCTATAAAAAGCTCCCTAGGATGCTGCTTTTCTGCAGCTGGAAGAGGCAGTGATTTCACCACTTCACTGTGGCAGGACTTAGGAGTGACATGGATTTGACACAAGTAAAGGTCAGATCTATAGGAAAAAATAGACAGAAGGCCCTCAGAACAGTAATAAAACAGACATCACTCCTACTCTGGGGTGTTGTAATTGTACAATACATGAACCCAGAATAACTACATTGCAAAAGGCTCAATAGCCTGAAAAATCTGTCAGCCTTTGGCAGTATTTTTTACATCTGTCTCAAGAATCACTCCAAGACCACCCAGATTTGTTTTAATGTAGACATCAGAAATCAGTGAGTGGCTGGGAAATGAACCTGGAGTGATGTGGATGGGTGTTCCTCCTGCCACCCTACCTGGAGAGCTGCAATCAGGGGGTGGCACTGCAGCCACTGTCACACAGCCCTGCTGCTCCTGCAGTTCCTCATGAAAGGCTTAAAGGACAGCAGGCCTCAAGTTCACTCTCTCAAAAATGCACTTTCCAAAGATATTTAGAGTCCTGATTATTATATTCACTGCTGCCCCGTCAACAGCAGCTATTTAAATATTGATATTCTTATCCCCACAGCTATCCTGCTTTATTTTATGGACCATCCAAGTATTTTCAGTATTTACAAGTGGCTTCTGCTTGCACACTTTCAGTGTCTGAATACAAAAGGAAACAAGGGTTAGCCAAGCTTTACCTTCATAGATTGAGGTCTACACAGAGATAGAGAAAGGGCAGACATTCCAAAGAGTGCCTGTGCTGTCCTGGAAAAAGGAGTGAATCATCCCTTTAGCACCACAAATGTTGAAGGATGAGATTCCTGAGGGGTTGTGTTTATTTTGGGGGTGGGATGGTGGGAGGGGTGAGACTTGTTTGGGTTTCTCTTCCTTCCTAGTGCTTGGTGCATCCACTCCTTTCCTGCTCCAAGAGGACTTTCTGCAGATGCAGATTGACAGATCATCGATGCTGTCAGCAGGGCAAAGCCAAAAAAGTTTGAGAAATAGGGTAATGGAAAAGAAAAGTAATGGAAAATGGAGCAGCAATGCTGGCAAAGTGCAGAAAACTGAGCAGGGACTCATGAAAGCTCAGTTTGCTCTCAGCTCTGCTGCTGGCTGACCTTGAGCAAAGCTCTTTATCTTTCCTTGCCCTGGATTCACTACCTGTGAAATGGGGCAATGACAGCGGTCTCTGGAAAAATATTGAGAGTTCCTCCTAATGTTACCCTCTGCTGCAGAAAAAATTTCAAATTTTAGACCACTGGGTAACTTCTGTGCATGGCTACCAGATTTAATAAGCATTATTTTATCCATCAGTTCTCTGGCAACAAAAGTATGTGCAAATCCAGGTGCTACCAGAAACATTTTAAGCACCATAGCTCTGCCTCACTGGGATTTCTAGCAGCAGTTCTGCAAAAGTGGATGTAGGAATTATTCATTGTACATCCCTCTCCCATGTCTCAGAAAAAAAAAAGAATTTACAACAGCAAGGAGATGGAAAGACTGAGAAACCCTGCTGGGGAAAAAGTGACAGAGACAAGGATGAGGTTTGGTTAACCAATGCCACAGAGTTTTGGTGGCACTGCCACACAGTGACAGGACCTGCTGCCAGCCTGCAGGAAAGGAAAGTGCATCTTCTCACACATTAAACACAAATTCGCTTTGTTTTTCCACTTTTTTTCCTCCAGAAGCGAGCTCCTGGCAGAGCACTTGTAACAAATTGCACAACCCAGCTGACCTCCAGCCTTGTGCTTCCCCTTATCAGTGCACCAGAGTGCCTGACACTAACCCAGAAACTCAAGAGCTGCTCTGCCTGCCTGCATAATTCATCTCCAGTTGCTAAAATATGACAGCAAAGATCTTCTCAGCTCGTTAAACTTTAAAATAACCACTCACCTGTGTCCTGTCTTACAACCTTAAGATAACTCTCTTGTTACCGACAGATATAAGGCCAGCTTCCATGAGTGTAAGATCAATTATTTTATACCCCTTTGATATAAGGGAGTGGAAGCTTATTTATTAGTAATATTCTTATCTTTGAAGCAGGACAACCAATTTGGGAATCACAATGACCTGCATCCAGAAGGCAAATTAAAATCTTTTATTCTGCGTCCTGGACACAGCCTGCAAAAATAATGTCAGGTATTCACTTGGGCCCAGTTACAAAGGCAGTGGGACTCGGTGCCAAGTCCAGCCAGAGATCCTGGAGGCCCCAGCAGCTCCTGGGAGTGAGGAATGGCTGTATTTACAACACAAGTTCCACAGTACCCCAGTTTCTATTTCTGACCTTGCTTTCTTTCACTCCGAGCACACGTAAATTCAAATATGAAAAATATTTTCCAGCTTCTCCTATTTCTTGGACGGCAGAGCCTGAGAGCTGCTCAGGATCTGCTGCCTCCCTCACATCCTAACAACACTCCTGCTGCTTACTCATGGCCTCAAGTATTCCTGCCCAGTCCACAGGTACCTTTAAATTTCAAAGCCCAGAAGATGAAAGGATTGAATCTTTCCTCGTTCCAAATCTGTATTTACTGACTTGAGTGTTTGAAGTCTGGAGCCTGCAAAATTACTGCCTGCTCCTCGGGAAGGAAATCTAGATGTGGAGAGAGAAAAAGGTGAGCTTCTTCTGACAAACCACTTCTTACAGTTGCTCCTCTCCGAGCTGAATACTTGGCTTTGGAAAAGCTTTTTTAATCCCACACTTGGGAATCGGTTCTCTTCTGGAAAGATGTTGCTATTTATTTCCATTGCCTTCAGCTGCCTCTTCATTCCCTCCCTCCCTTCTCCTGCTGCTGCAAAATAGACCGAGGAAAAGTTGGAAAAGAATGATATTCAGACCACCCAAACAGCAGCTGAGGGAGGAGATGACATTTAGCAGCACTGGAATGCTCTTTTGTGCACTCAGACCCTAAAAACCTGCTCCTCCTGGGTCGTTTTTAATAGACTTGGCACGTGCCAAGTAACCTGCCAAAGCCTCCCAGCTCTTATTCAGCACACAAATAATCATAATAATAAAAACACCACCATGTGCCTGTTATTATCTTCGGGGAAGCAGCTGAAAGCCTCGTTCATAACAACAATATCCACTTCCCTCTTGATAAATATCTGGCCGAGTTCCCAACCTGCACAGATTTCCCAGCCGAGTTTCTCCCCCTGCCCTGATTATTCCTTCCTGCCGGGCTCAGCTCTGGCAGGCTCAGCAGGGCAGGCAGCTCCATCTTCCCATCCTCTGCTGCACCCAGCTCACTCTGGGGCTGCTTCGGAAGGACTCAGTTAATGACAAATGGGTTATTGACCGCCGAGGTCCTTTTCTCCTGCCAGATAATGACACAGAGGCGCTCGGATGTGGTTGTGCTTGGTGCATTTCAAAACACAAAGTCAGCCACTTCACAAGAAATGGAGTGATTTTTCATTTGCTTCCCCCTCGCTGTCTCTAGAACTGTGAAATCAGGTGAAGAAGCAGCAAAGTCTGTATCTCAGTGATGCACAGCTTCTAGACTGAGTTATCCCTCACCTCTGCCTTCTCCCCAGGCAAACCTGCTTAACCTAAGCCACAAGAGCTCCCATCAAACCCCAGATGTGACATCGTGCTGTGAGCACGCCTGGGACCGAAGTGAGAGCCACCTGTGGCAATGCCAGCGAGCTGAGGACTGCTGAGCTCACTGAGATACCACATTTGGACACGGTCAACCTAATAAAAACATGAAAACATATAAAACCAGGCAGAAAATCGTTAGAAATGGAGAGCAACCACAAGGAATGTTCTCCTTCCTCGGGTTAATGAGGAAAGGACAAATCCAGGTTAGTTTATATTGTACAGTGTGAAGAGCACTACGTGGAGAGAAGGGCACACTGTCCCAAAACGCCTGCCAACACTTGTGGGAAAAACGAGGAAGGGAATAAAGCCTGGTTTAAGTTGTGTGCTGAGCCTCCTTCCCTTGGTCAGCAGGAGGGATTTAAGGCCACCAAAAACATATTTGCAGAAGAAAAAGAAAACATCCTGCCAGCATGCTGAGCCTCACCACTGAACATCGAGGTCTCGTGGCACTGACCTCGCTCCTGGCTGTGGGATGCTCTCACAAAGCCACATTTCTGCCCAGGGGACATTCACCTCTCCGTGCCTCTGCATTTTCAGTGCTATCAGCACACACAGAGCTGCAGCAGCACGGGCTCTGCAGGCCTGAACACCCTCTGGCAGCCCTGATGGAAAGGGAAGATTTCTTCAGTGCCAGCTGCAGCTCAGGAGCTCTGCCCGGGCTGGGGCAAAGGGGCACAGCAGGATGGGTGGCACTGGTCATGCTGCCACAGCACAGCTGGACACAGCTGGGAAGGGCTGAAGTCTTTTAAGGCTCATTTTGCACAGGGAATCATCCCCCTTCTACACACAGACCCAGAGCAACCTGCTCCTGCCTCTACTGCATCCTCTCAAACACTGCTGGTATTTGAAGAGATTCCTTGGGAATCTCTTAAAAAAAACCCCAGCACTGGGAGCGGACTGTAAGAGATGAAAATTGAAAATTACAGAAAGTTTTACTTTACTTTAATCAATATACACACCATTGTAATTAATTAGCTGCTGAAATAGGGTGGAGTTTAAAAACAAGAGAAAGTGCTTTCCAAACACTTTCTCTATGCTCCCATTCCTCTGTTTCCCAAGGCTGTTGCATTGTACTGACCAAATTATTTACATGGGTGTGTTACTATGGCTGGAAATAACTCAATCTTTAGGTAGAAAAAGCACTCCTGATGATGAACTCAAAATAAAATTAAAAATTAATTCCTTTAAGGAACCAAATATTAGGCAATGCTTTTCCAAAACATCACAGCTTACTCTCCATCCCTTTTTATTTCAGGTTCTCTACGTATGAAAAAAAAAAAAAGCTTTGCTGGTAGCAATGTTTGCTCTCATCCAGGGATAAACATGTGCTACTGGTTGGCTTCTCCAGCGCTTTCTTTTTGTTCCAGAGGTGCAACAGGGCAAAATGATTGTCTGGAATTACTCCTGATGGATCTACAACAGCAGAGCTCTCCCGCACAGGGACTCTGTGCAGCCCCTGCATTTTCTGTACCCCCCACCAGAGGCACGTATTGCTCCCAGCTCAAACACAGCCCCAATTCTGCAAACTTTCAGCAGAAAACGCTGAGAAAACAATATTGGTTTCATGAATCAAGAATAAAAATCACAAGGCATTGTCCTACACTGGGCATCAGGAAGCTGTGGAGTGAAAAGTTTGATTGTCTCCCGTGTCAGCAAATGCCAGCAACGTGCCACGGAGCACAACACAGCTTTGACACCGAGGGGACAACCAGGGGTACAAAAAATTGATTGTGTTGACTGACACCAAAGCTGTGAGCTTGATCTGCAGGCTGAACACACAGCCACTGTAACATCAGAATGTTTTTCTGTTGGAGAGATGACGGCTAAATGTAGAAAAAGATGTGTTTTAAAAGAAAGGAAGTCCAGAAATTATACTATTTATACCAGAATAATTAATCCTCAATAAAACAGCACTGACTTACTAAAAAGTGGCTACCACTTTAGAAATAAAGGCTTAATTCGTGCTCATTTTTACACATTACCCCTTAATGGTGCTGAACGTCTTGGAAGGGATACACAACCTCGGCTTACGAGGTTTAATCCAGCCCGTATTAGGGGCTCTATCTTGTGACGATCATCCCCTGCTTATCCCAGCACGGCTTTGCCCCGCTTTGTGTCACATCCTGCAGCCACCGCTCCTACCACGTCGAGCACTTCTCCGGACTGCTCAGCCCCCGTTTCGTAACCCGGCAATGCCTTTTCACACCGTTTGCAAATAATTTGCACTCTGAGAACTCCCATCACATTCGGTTTGCCTACGCTGACAACTGAAGAGCGCTGAAGGAGAAACGCCACGCATTGTGACTTATGGGCGGCCATCTCCATCCTCAAAAAACCCCAACAAAAACAAACACAAAACTCCAGACTGAGTTTAACACGCTGTTAACAGGCTTCTCCCTTTCCAGCAAGTCTCTTATTAATCAGAGCGCATCTGCTAAGCCGGGCCAAGGCAGGCAGCAGCCTGCTCTGCCCACCCCTTTGCTCCATCGCATCCGAACGGCTCCTGCATTCCTGGCCTTATTCCCCGGGGCATTTCCCTGGGACAAAGCGCCGGGACGAGTTATTTGCTGGAGCCGCACCGCCGGCCCCGGCTCCGCAGCCGTCCCCGCTTCTCGGGGTTTTGCGCCAGTTTCCCTCAGTTCCGAGCCCGGCATCACCCCTCGGAGCGGGGCTGGGAGATAAGCTTAAATCGAGCCCGGGGTTTTTCACCCCCTCGCACTTGGCAGCCGCTGCCAAACCTCATTCCTGCTGGGGCTGAGCCGCGGCCGAGCCCCGTCTCCGGCTGCTCTCGGGTCCCTCCTCCGCGCACGGCGGCGCGGCCGCGGAGCCGCGTCCGGAGCGGGGATGAGGATGCTGGAGCCGAACCCCCGCGCTGCCCCCGCGCATCCTCACCCTGCCCGCAGGCTCCGCGCTGGATGGCGATGACGGGCGGCTGCCGGAGGCTCTCTGCTCGGCGGCTGGCGGCCCGCAGCTGGCAGTGGCTGGCGTAGGTGACCGCATCGCTGCCGCACACGGGCTCGCTGCTGGCGCACTGGCAGCGCCCCGCGGCCGCCCGCTTGCGCACGGTGGCCGAGGCGGGCACGGCTCCGGGCGGCAGCACGCACTGCAGCCCCTCTCCGCAGGGCGGGCCCGCTCCCCCGCACGCCTCGCCCTCCTCCGCGCCGCACACGCGGCAGCAGCCGCAGGCGTCGGGCACCGGCCCGCCGGGACAGCCCGCGGGCAGCGCCGGGCAGCGGGAGCGATCGCAGCGCTCGGGGCAGGCGGGCGGCGGCGCGGCCAGCAGCGGCGGCAGCGCGGAGGGCAGCAGGGCCGCCAGCAGCAGCGTCCAGCCCCGCAGCGGCATCGCGGCGGCGGCTCCGGGCCCGGCGCGGTGAGCGCGCCCGGGGACGGGCGGCCGCTTTAAGGGAGACGCGGCGGGGCGGGGCGGGACCGCGGGCACGGCCCCCCCGGCTGCGACATCCACACACCGCCCCCCCGGGACAGTGACACCCCCCTGGGATAGCGACATCGCCCCCGGGACAGTGACACCCCACCTGGGACAGTGACACCCCACCTGGGACAGTGACACCCCACCTGGGACAGTGACATCCCCCCGCGCTGCGACATCCACACACCGCCCCCCCGGGATAGCGACATCCCCTGGGATAGAGACACCCCCCTGGGATAGAGACACCTCCCTGGGACAGTGACACCCCCCTGGGATAGCGACATCGCCCCCGGGACAGTGACACCCCACCTGGGACAGTGACACCCCACCTGGGACAGTGACACCCCACCTGGGACAGTGACATCCCCCCGGGCTGCGACATCCACACACCGCCCCCCCGGGCTGCGACATCCCCTGGGATAGAGACACCCCCCTGGGACAGTGACACCCCACCTGGGACAGTGACACCCCACCTGGGACAGTGACATCCCCCCGGGCTGCGACATCCACACACCGCCTCCCCGGGATAGCGACATCCCCCGGGATAGAGACACCCCCCTGGGACAGTGACACCCCACCTGGGACAGTGACACCCCCCCTGGGACAGTGACATCCCCCCGAGCTGCGACATCCCCTGGGATAGAGACACGCCCCTGGGACAGTGACATCCCCCCAGGCTGCGACATCCCCCCGGGACAGCGACATCCCCCGGGATAGAGACACTCCCTTGGGACAGTGGCACCCCCCCTGGGACAGTGACAACCCCCCGGGCTGCGACATCCCCACACCGCCCCCCTGGGACAGTGACACCCCCCTGGAACAGTGGCATCCCCCTGGGACAGTGACAACCCCCCGGGACAGCGACATTGCCCCCGGGATAGCGACACCCCCTGGGACAGTGACATGTCTCCGGGACAGTGACATCCCCCCGGGCTGCGACATCCCCACACCGCCCCCCGGGACAGCGACGTCCCTCGGGATAGCGACACCCCCCCGGGACAGTGACACCCCCCCGGGACAGTGACACCCCCCCGGGATAGCGACATCCCCCCGGGATAGTGACATCCCCCCGGGACAGCTGATACAGAGTGCAAATTTAACAGGATATAAATCCATTTAGATTTCAGTGAAATGTGCCACTTTAAGCTTGCTAAATATACTATTTAGTCTAGTAACTGCAGCCCTAGAAAACTACCCCAGCTAAAAAGAAAAAATGCAAATTTCCACACTAAAAGATAAGAGATAAGAAAGACTCCTCAGACCCTGGAACAGACAGGGTAGAGTGACCCAAGAATTCTTTCTGTACTTTCTAACAAAAACTGAGTACAAGTATAACTAGCTATAAGTGCAATGTAAAATCAGCAAAATTAATATGCATTAACCTATTGTGAAATTCTATGCATATAAAAATTAGTAAAGGTAATAAAAAAAGATCAAGAGTTCTCAGAGGTACCCATGTCCATTGAAAAGCAGTAAGTCCCGACATGCGTCCACAGCACTGCAAATAAACATAGCCATTCCCTACAAATCTTTATTAGAATTGTAAGGATTGATTTTTTCATCCACGTTTCACAGCGACATCCCCTCCCCGCCGCGGAGGGGGAGCTCAGCGGTGGAAGCGCCGGCGATTAAGATCGGGAGAAAAGGCGATAAGGAGCTCCTGCACAACGGGGAAGGGGATGTGAACGCTTCCCCAGCTCAGGAATTTCGGGAAAACAACCCCGAGTTAGCGCCGATAAAGTTTCCAGCTGATAAAGGGATGCGGGGAGCGCGGGGCCGGTACCGTGCTGGAAGGAGTGGAGGATCCATCCATTGTATGTAAATATATGCAAATATCAGGTAATTTCTATCCAGATCAATTCCCCGGGGGTATTCCCGTGAGATTCCCGGCTCGGAGGCGCTGGCCGGTACCCCAGGGATGGGAGGAAGGAAGGGATGGGAGGAAGGATGCTCCCGAGCCTTCTGCTGCAGCCGACATGCTCAGAGCCGCAGGGCGAGGTGGATACCAGCAATTAACAGGAGGTTAATCAACCGAAATAATAATAGGAGGGGAAAAAAAAAAAAAAAAGCCGTTTTCCACCATCCCACAGGCAGGCTGATCTCATTTATCCGGCAGCTGGGCACCGGGCAGAGCCCATGGACAGCGGCCCCTCTGCCATCTGCTCCTCGGGCACACACGGTGCTCTAAAGGAGATTTAATTACAACCAAGCGCCCTCCGAGGGACAGGGCATCCCTGCCAAAGCTGAGAGGGAAGGGGTTAACAGAGCTGGGAACGAAGCAAAGCCAATTTTTTTTTTTTTTAATTACAAGCCGATTAAACTTTTGAACTGACTCCCAATCTATAATTATTTAAGTGTACCTTTATCAGGCGCCGATAACCAAGCAGCTAATGAACTTTACAACCCATTAGGCAAGAGGAAATGCTGTTAGCTGTTAGATGAGCTGCGACCAAGGAGTTGAACTTGTCAGTAACTGCATTAATACAAAAGAATTCAAAATATTTTTCCCTAGGAAAAGTTTAGCAACGAGCCACTTGAGCAGGTAGAAGGAACGTCCCAAGCACCAGAATGCAAATTGTTCTGTGGAACGCCATAAAAACGCATCAAACTGTGTGCAAAACTTATTAAATTGTTGGTTAGTACCTGAACCTTGGAAACCACTTATATTTCAGTGTTACTAGTTAAAATTCCAGTGTGAACTCTTTACATCTGCAGTTTTCCAATGACTTCTACACTCTGCAAGAAAAGAGATTTCAGGAGAATAATCTGATTTCAGAAGTGGCCCAAACAGTAAAATGGAACAATTCACAAAAAATTGTCTTAATACTGAAATAATTTGTGTTAATAAGAAAAACTCAAAAATATTTACAAGTTAAAAATCTTTTAAGTGTATGTATATCCACATACATATATATACCACCTACACATATATATATGGGGGATATATATATGCATATAAATATATATGGATAGATATCATGGCAAAAAGTTTCCAAGTAATTAATTATCCACTGATTACCGACTACTTTTAATAGGCTTTGGGGTTTTATAAGCATGGGGGTTTTTGGTTTGGTTTGGGTTTTGCACCTTTTTAAATAAAGACAATTTTTTTAAGGAATGGTGATGAGCTTTTAGCAAGAAACAACCCCCACCAAAAAAAAAAAAAAAACCCCAAACAAAAAAACCCCCAAACCCATTAAAATACAAAAAAAAAAAAAAAAACAACAAACAAACAAAAAAAAAACAACACCAAAACAACATAACAAAAAACAGGTTCAGGAAATATATCATTAACTCCTATTTGGAAGCATGAACACAATATTCAAAGATAAGTGAATTATTGTGGGGTTTCATCCTCCCCAGCCCAGAAAGGCTCTCTGCTCTCCTCTCACATTGCTGTGGTCAGAGAACTTACTGCTCAAAGCCACTGCAGCCTTATCTCCACAGACAGGAAAAAATTACCCACAGTGGGAAAGCTCCAGGTTCTGTCATCCTCCCTCCATGGAAGATTTTGTCTCTTTTTATCTTTACCTTTGATAATGGTTGTTTTAGAGAGCAAAGGTGTACAATTTTTTTTAACACGTCATCCAACACTATCGGCTTCAAACACTTTTTGGTAAGAATGTAAATCTTCTATTGAGTATTAAAAATATAATATTTTATGATATTTATAGTTGTCATGTAGGTGCACAAAATCTGAATGTAAACGTGTTGCTTTCCAGAATAACCGAGCTAAGTCTTTGGGGAGGTTAATAAATTAGCTCACTGAAAAATAGATTTTTCTATTTTTTTTATTTTAAAAATTGCCTATCTGATCTGTGCAGAAGTGCCTTAGACCTGAGAGGTGCTGCATACCCAGCAATTATTATTTCTCCTCCATCTGACACAAACAGTTCCCCAAGCCAGCAGACATTAACCACCAGAAAGGCCAAAAATGTGGTCTGAAAAAACCACTCTGGAGCCTCAGAGGTAAAATATCTCCTACTTTTCAGAGAGAACTGGCTGATAGGAGGCTCCACCTAGAGATCACACGCTAGAAATTCTCCGAGAGGTCTGGAAGTGTGGGCACCGCTGCCAGGGATGCTGTGCCAGCCTCGCCCTGCGACCTGGGCACACACAGAAAGGTGGGGAGTAAGTAAAGGATGAAAAATGGGCACAGAATAAAAAGGGTGAAGTCTGAGTCAAGAAGGGTCCCGGCTAGAAAAGAGGATGAAGGAGCTTTGGGAAAGTTGGAATGCTGATAGTATGAGAGAACTCCAACATCTTGGACTTTGCAGAAAGATTTTCCAACTTCATTCTGTTTGCTTCGTTATTATAAGAATTTTGCTTCATGCCTTAATGGCTTCCTCTCAGATTTTTGGGGGGAAAAGTGTAACATCCCTACTCGCACCTCCCAAAAACCCAGGACTTCTCCACTTTAATATAACAAGAGAAATCTTATAAAAACTTAAAGAAAAAAAACAAACCTTTATAAAAACTAGACTCATTGCTAAAAGCAGAAAAAAAAAAAAAAGCCACTGCTTTGAAAGGGAATGGCTTCAAACCAGGGAATTTAAAACTCCACGTTCTTTTCCTGATATAATCTAGCCCTGGTGCTTTACAAGCATTAATTGCTGGCATAATTTACAAACTAAGCGAACCATCGGGGTGTCTTTTGCAAAGTCTGACACGAAGCCAAGCGACCTGCCCCAAGAAACAATGGCTAATCTGCACGGAGCGCGTCCCTGCGGTCTGGTGGCATTTCCTTCCTGTCGCAGGGCAGCGCTGCCAGCAGGAGCGCACGTCCAACCCCGCGGGCTGTAAAACAGCCCCGAAACTTCGGCATTTACACAGAACAAAGCCACTGCCACCCCTCTGAAGGGGCAGAGGGGCCACTGGAATCCGGGCAATCGGGGCAAGTCTGGATTTCGGGAAAGCATCTTCTGATCCATCAGTGTAAAGCCAGAAAAATCCATGGTTGTCAGAACCTGAGCTATTGATGATCCCGAGATTGTAGAAAGAAGCCATAATTGGTCTGTGCTGGTTTCCAGGTTGTTTATTCTGTTGATCTCTCACATGTTCTGCTGCCCTGCCCAGCTCTGTCCTGCAGGGCAGCGTGTGGGGCTCTGCCCTCAGTGGGATGTGACAAACATTAAATACCAGAAACTCCCTGGGCTGCATTTACAAGAACGTGCCAATATCTGTCACCTACGTTGGACAGTGTGTCCCCAGCCTGAACCAACAGAAAAATGCCAACACCACAGTGAGACATGGAGGGCATGAAGAAGGAGAAAAAGGACAAGACACACCCAATTTCCTCCATCTTGTCCCCTTTGGACCCCTCATCTAGAATCCTAAAATTTTACTTTTGCACCCGTGCCACACTGAATTATTACTGATATCAAACACTCAGAGCTGGTAATTCATCCTGTAAGATGGAAAACTCTTTTCCATGGACAGAGATCACAGCCAGTGTCTCTGGGGGCTCTGTCCAGGGGGTTCCTGTCCCCTGCCAGGGTCCCAGGGCAGCCAGAGGGATGCTCTGCATTCCCACCCATGGCACATCTTCCCCCGGGATGTTTTTTATCACAATCCCTCGAGAGCAGAGGTGACTCAGGTGTGCCCGGCTGCCATCAGAACAGAGTGGTTGAAATTCTTGCAAGATGCGTTCACCGTGCCTGCCGATATGCAAAATTCCACTCGTTTGAAATGCAAATCCCTAATTACAGTGTCAAAGGCGACACTTTGAAGGGCAGCGTTCAACAGCTACCGGGCCATTAGCAGTGCCTTCAGAAATGAGCGCCAGTTTCTTTTCCTCCGTGGTTTTCAAGTGAAAAACCCAGGCAGACAAGTCCCAGGGCAGGATTCAGGTTTCAGTTCTCCCGAGAGCTGCCTTCAGTATTTCATTATTTTACTTCACTTCAGCAGTGAGCTCACTGGCTTGCAGCATCAAATAATTTGTGGGCTGTTCTACAAAGTTCAGGTGACTATTAAGACATTAAACAAACTGTTAAAAGGTAAAACTACACATGGCACAGAGGTTTCACAGCCTTAATTTCAGCTTTTAGACTGAAATTCCCTATCCAATATTTCCCCTTCTTTCATTTCTTCCCTCTCTTCTCTCACCTCTATTTCAAATGGAATTGCTAAAATGACAGTAGGATTTCTGTTCCACACCTTCAGAGTGTCTGTATTAGGTGCACTCTGTAATTCCTCCATTCATTATAATACTTACTGTAAAACCTAAAAAAAAAATAGCCTAAAAAGAAGACCAAAAATAAAACCACCACCACCACCAAAAAAAACCAAAAAATCAAAAAAAACCCAGCCTGGAACAGTCTAGTGACTTAAAAACTGGAGTCTCCGGATCAGTTTTTAAGTATGAAATACACTTTAAAAGCAAATTAGTACTAGACTTGACTGATTTTTAAAGCTGGAGAGTGACCCCTAGGTGGTGCTGACATGCTGATATTCCACGAGGTTAAGGAATATTCCACTTTATTAAACTGTATCCTAACACATCACCCCTCAGCAGCTGCCCCAGGAATGTGCACTGCAGTCAGCAGTTCCATTTTCTGTCAATATTTTATTCTAACACACTGAGTTTAAATCTGTGGCCATACAGAATAATTGGATTTCCTCTGCAGTGAAGGGGCAGAGAGCACAGCCAGGTGGGGGCAGTGGAATCTGGGTAATTGTGGCCAGTCTGGATTTCAGGAAAACATTTCTGAGACAGAGAAATCCATGGTACAATGTTTGTTTTGTTTTTTTTTTTTTTTTTTTTTTTTTACCAATATCCCTTGCATAACATGTAAAACTTCCACAGAAGAAACTGAGATTAGCACAAGGAAATCAGCTCAGTCTGTCCAATTTCATTCTTAGGCTACACAACCTGATTAGATTTGAAGAATTAGAGATGTTATGGCTGAATAAAGGAGATTCTGATTTCTTACAAGCTGAAAAAGAATATATTGCTCTGATCAAATATTTGCCATGGTGCAAAGAAACTCAGCCAGATATTATTTTAAGTTACCCAAACTGATTTATTGACAATTTAAATGTGACATATTTACAGCACTGTTTCTAAAATAATTTAACAATTTTCATAGATTTATAAAAGTACTGATAAATAGGAGACCCTGACAGTGACCAACCACAAATATTTCCCTATGCTACTGAACTACAACAGTAGTTCATTTCTTTTTTCATTTTTCTCTTTTTCCCTCTTTTTCTAAGTCCCATAATGGAGCTGCTTTACTTCCACCCAATGTGTAAAATTGCCAATACTAAAATACAATAAAATGACCATGCAGTGTGAAAGCTGTACCAGAGCAAGTGATTTCAGATGTTAGACTACAGTAAAAATATTGCAATGCAAAGTGTCTTCCACACAGAATGTACTTGTGAAAAAATAAGCTTTTAAAGAGCGAATGGTTTATTTTTATAGAAATTAAAACCTACAATACTAGTACAGACATTTACAGTAATTTCCAATTTTGTGCTAGTTTTCACATATATCTAAAGTCAAACAAAACCAGTAATTTACAGACACCACTGCCTTAAGACAGTGGTTAGTTAGCTTATGGATAAAAAAAAAAAAAAAAAAAAGAAAGAAACAAACCAAAACCAAAAGAAGGTGCTGATATAATTTAAAGTTTTGAAATTCAGTATATTCCATTCTTGTATGACACCAATTATTCTGTCCTGGGATCAACAAATTGCTGTGGTAAAGCCATCCATATCTCTCAAGAAGTCAGTTTGGAAGTTGGAGAGAAGATGGACTTGCCTGATATGTATCTTAGGTTCCAGCAGACACAGAAGTCTCACAAAGCTGGACAGTCAGGATCACAGTAAGCAGCAGCATGAGATATTTGTGGGGTTGGGATTAAAGCAAATGTTTTTTTTTCCAAAAATGATGAAAAGTACACACCACCTAATCCAATACTTGAAATGTAAAGGTTCTCCTCGCTGGCATCACCGATGCCCCATAACACAATGTACACAAACAACAAAACACTCACTTTTTAAGAACACATATTGCACAGCAGTGGGTGCAACACCAGAACACTGGTACCCCTGGCATGAATCTTGTTTTAAAGAGCTGTTTCAAACTATGTTATCCAGAGCAACTCCAAGCCAACGCTCAAACCCAGTAAGAATAGTCTGTGTACATCACTAACCCAAAAGTGTTTCAACAAAGTGAGAGAAAACACAGGCACTTCAGATTCTTAGTGCACCAAAAGTTATAGGCCACGATTGCAGGACTAGGAACATTCAGTACCAATAACAACACAACTAAAGGAGCTCTTCCACTGATCAATACAGAAACAAGAACTGCTCACAAAGCACTGGGAAGGAAATCGTTCTCAAAACAGTAACCAAACAATACATTTAAACATTCAAGAAAACATAATTGCTGCAAAGCCTAATATAGCACAACATAAACCCTACTTAGTTAAAAATATCTAAAGTGTCCAAATTCCAAAGTCCAAATTCTCTTCTCCCCCCTCCAAAACACCAATACATGCAGTCCATGGAAATCCAAATGTGCAAAAAGTTATAACCCACCTTTAGGAGTGCATCAAAAATAGGCTGACTATTCAAAATATTATTTTAGTGGAAATTTTACAGCACCATAACTAGAATTCCAAGGGAGTTCAGAATTCTTGTTCTGATAACAAATCAGTTGACACTGTTGATCTTAAAGAACAGAAGAAACATTTTGTGCATTTCCTGGTATCTGAAAGTTACAGAGAGAAAAGATTCTCATACATGGCTAAAATCTTACTGTTGTTT
Source organism: Lonchura striata (assembly GCF_050655825.1). Taxonomy (NCBI): domain Eukaryota; kingdom Metazoa; phylum Chordata; class Aves; order Passeriformes; family Estrildidae; genus Lonchura; species Lonchura striata. The sequence continues at coordinate 36,783,844 of NC_140708.1, read as the reverse complement.
AAGATGAAATTAAACAATCACATTTGTTGGCAACAAGTTCTCCAAAATACAGCATTAGTTGCAAATTTAGTAAACCTGCCAGATTAGGAATTAGAAGTTGCTGGTACCTTGCTTACTTGCAGAAGTACTTTTTTTTTTTTGTTTAATGTGTTTTGGGTATTTTTTTTTTCCTAAACTGTGCAGTTTGGCCCCTCCCTAGTAAGTGATTTACTATCAGGCTCTGAGAAAATGCCTAAGGTCCATGTCCGACCCTCAGCTGAAAGGCAACACACAAACACATTATATATACCCATGTGTGCACAGGAACACACACACACATATATATAACAGCAGTGCTCCGGTTTGTATTTTTTTGTTTTGTTTTTTTTTTTTGTTCTCATTTCCTGGAATTTTCTTTGGTTCAAAGTCCGAGCGAGGAAATTAAAGGACCGAACAAACGGATCATTCTCCAAACGCTTCCATGCCTACACATCACTGACTGGAAGGCTTGCATCATCCAGATCCACCAGGCCAGGATCCTGTTCCTGAGTGCCATTTTTGCTCCGGGGTTCCCAGGGACCCCGGTCAGTCACTTTGGAAGTTGATTCTCTTGCAGCGACAGCCTGGATCTTGTAGCTCCTTGGCTTGGCCTTGGTAAAAGACTCGTGAAATCCTCGCTTCTCCAAGGCAGGGGGTTTGGGGTGAGGGGCTGGGACCAGAGGGCTGCTGTGAGGGGCTGTGGAATGTGAGCTGGCGGCGGCTGGGCCGGCAGGACGGACAGCATGGCCGGGTTCGGCAGGAGGCTCGGGATGCTCCTGGAAAAAGAAGGGAATGCGTCAGATGGAGTGGCTGAAGGCGCCTTGGAAAGACGCAGTTTCAGATTTCAGACTCGCCAACAAAACAAACAAACAAACAAAAAAAAATAATCGAGACAGAAAATACACAAAGCGAAGCTTCAGCCACGGCAGCAGGAGGCAGGTGCTTTCTGAGGCACTGCTTTACCGAGTGTGAGCTCACAGCAACATCAGCTGCTGCACTTCACAAAATTAAATTCTTAAATCAAGCACAGCAGCTCTGCAGACTTTAGTCCAGCAAATTGAAGTTCCTCATTTTACTAAGATGTTAAATAACTTCTTGAAGATGCACACTTTAAAGGCCATTGAAAGTCACATCTTTCCAAAAGAAAAATGTATTCAGACCTATTAATATAAATAATATCCTGGATCCTGAAGTAAATGCACATTTTACTGTTCCCTGTTCTTGGAGCACCAAATCTTCCCAATTTCTTCCAAGGACCAAAAAAAGATTTTAAGCTATCAAGACTGTATAAAAATAGACAAAGTTAATGACCTAGAAAAGAAACTGATACTTAAGCTACTCCTTCCATGCAAGTTATTGTTTTGTATTTATTATCATTATTCTGCTGACTTTTACATAACTACCAAAATATCTTCCACCATTTACTTACTGACAAAAACAAGTCCCCAGACTACCCAGGAATGATTTAGTAGTCTGAAGAACAGGCATGGAATGCCACTTGGATGTCCTGGGATAGCCTGACCTGAAGAGGAACAAGAAGTTCCCTGGGCTCTGCATTGCATCCATCAGTTCTGTCAGGATGTCTCAAATCCCTGAGCAGTGCAGGGTTTGAAATGCTCTGATCCAAATGCTGTGTAATGTTGCAGTGAACTGTGTGTGCATTAGGAGCTGCAGCTGCTGCCAGTTCTGCCATCACCAGTGTTAGTCCAGGAACTAAAGGGATCTGCCAGCCCATGTGCACACACAAATCAAGGCATTTCTCAAGCACATTTGTTAGGAGAAAAAAAAAAAAAAAAAAAAAACCCCAAACCCATCACAGATGTGTGTCCAAGATGCAAATATAAATCCTAAATTAAATACTTATTTTTTTCCACTGTAGTTTTTCAAGTTTATTTTAAAATGTTATGGTATTCTCATGACATATGAATTAATAATTTTAATCAAAATGGATTCTGCCAAGTACTACCATATTTCTTTTTATAAATGAGCTTAACATTATTGGATGAACTTGTGCAACTTTTCTTTTTGGACTTGAGTTTGGTGTTAACTTCACTAAAGTATTTCATATAATTTACACTGCCTTATTTCATATCTGACTTGATACTCCACTTAAGAAAAAAAGTTTGCTTTAGAAGAACTTATGATTCACTGATTTACCTACTGTTTTTATTTTTAATCATTTTACTTCACCAAATAGGACAAAGGGGATATTAGGACAAGATCTCTTGAATTTTTGCTTTGCTGTCCTGAAGGATACTCAGATTTTACTACCCACACTGGCTGTAATTTCAGAGTTCAGAGACTGTGCTGCTGCACCCTCCTGAGGTGCCCTGCTTTGAACAGGGTATTGATTATACATTATGATTTAATGCTTCTATGTTTGAACTAATCATTTCATGCAGAGGTCTCATAAGCCATGCAGATCAGGCTATTATAGACCCTTCCAAATCCTAGAGTTACAACGTGCATGGTCTGTGTGCACTCATCTGTATCAGTTTGTGGGCAGCTTCCATTTCATCTCGCTCCTGCGCAGTTTCAAAACAAATGTAAAGTAAAATGGAAATATGAACTCTCATGCAAATTAGCTTTAGTACTTTCCTATTAAAGTAACATCACTTGTGTTAAAATATTTACTGTGCTTTGATGTATAAGCAGTGGTTTTGGTGTTTTTCATTTCCAATCATTTTGAAAGCATGAAAAAACAGTGCAAACCTGTGAGCGAATGATATTATTGATGAGTTAGTTTTAAGTAATGGTAATGACAACAGGTAGCATTATTTTTTAGTTTGTTTTATAGTGCAAATTAGTGTCTAGTCTTAGCCCTCTGTTAAGAAGGCAAGTTTCCATGAGAGCCCACATACGTGCTGCATTCACCAGTTCTTGATGTATACCTCTGTATACAAGGATTCGACAGCCTTCTGGCCTGCCGCATCTGGAACACAGTGCAAAGCTAAGATTAGAGTCACCTGGACTGGGGAGAGAGACAACAGAGGGAACAAGAAGTGATGCAGACAGTCATAGCTACATTGCTCAGTTAGCCCCACACGAAAAAAAAAAAAAAAAACCAGGAAAAAAAGCATACAGAAAAGAAGAGTTACCTTCGTGTTTTCATTGCCCCCACAAAGAGAAAGTTTATATCAGGAAGTTTTACTTAAAAGCATGAAGCAGCTACCAAAAATTGGTTGAAAGCTTAGGCTGAGTTACGAGAAACATTGGTAGTAATGCAAATCTGTAGTCAAAAGCCAGGTTTGAATTATTAGATTTCAGATTATGGGGGTAATGATATATCCAGGTTATTACAAAACATCCCAGAGACAGAAAATGAAAAACACAGCATGCAGTACCTGAACTGTGAAGTATTCCTGGTACAACATCTGGGCATACTTGGAGACACTGTGACACCAGAGTAACTCCACTACTTTCCACAAGTTAATAACCTTTGTGCTACACAACTAACACAGTTTAAATGCTAGTAGGCGTGAAATGCTGGCATCCACGTGGCTCCAGAAATATTAACACTTGTCACAGTGCCCCAGTTCAGTACTGCAAGATGCTGTTCTCACTGCATTTCCAACAGCAAGAACTAATTCATGTGAGCACAGATCTCTTAGTTTAAATTTTCATCTGTATCTGCATATACAATAAACTATCAGCAACAGAGAATGACAATTTAGCAGTGAGAGTTGTTACAAAGAAATTAGGGTATTGTCATTTGATTGCAAAACACAGCAATTAGCAGAAACATCTCACAGGAATTAGAAAGTTCTACTTTAACTCCCAAACTAGTAATAGTGACAGATCATACTGGACTTCTCCAGGTTAGCACTGCATTATCTACGTGTTCGAGACAAACAATGCACAGCAAGTCACAGGTAGGACTAAAAAAGTGCTCCATTAAAAACACAAAGTATTTATTTGATGTTTGAAAGTTCATGCAAAGAGGCCACGTTGGTACAGGACAGGAGAGAGGAAAGGTAAAGGAAAACCAGGAGTGGGCAGGAGGCACTGGCAGCCCCTCCGAGGCGCAGGGTGACGTACGGAAGCCGCGGATCTGCCGGGTCCCCGCTGTGCTACGATGGCCCCAGAAATGGCCTTGATCCAGCTGTGCATGTCCTCGGGGCTGTCTGCCTGCAGCAACATCAGCAGCACGGTCAGCAGCAGCCCTCAGCCTGCCCACTGCCCCACACCTGCAGCCACAACCTCCCCCTGCTGCTCACTGTGCTGCCAAAACACGGGCGACCTTATTTCTTACAGGCAGGCTTTATTTCTTAACCCAGACATTTCTTACTCTGAAATACTTGAAATGTATACACCTGTATAAAGCAATAAATAAAATGTCCTCAAGATCACATTCCCCCTGAAATCATGCCATGGTCAAAGTGAAGGAGTGCTGCTATTTCACTTTTAAAGTGTATTTAACTCTGGTTTGCCCGAAGTTTAAAAAAAAGAAATTACCTGCACATAAAAGGTTCGAGATGTTGTTACAATTTCAAAGAGATTGTCTCTCATCATTATATCACTGCAAATGAAATACAAAAATACTTCAAAAGCAAGTACAACTTTCCCACTGTATATTAACATGACTGTAGAACTGGAAGAGAATCAGAGCATTTGCTGTCTGACTTTTGCATTTCTTTATCACTCTACTATTGTTTTTTTACTAATTTTAGCCCTAAGACTCTTTAGTTTACCAGTGGCACATGTGCTACTACATGTATTTTTAATTGGAACATTTAAAATCATATAACATCAAGTCTAAAAATATTTATCATACATTTTTAATTGGAACATTCTAAATCATATGTGAAGATTAAAAATATTTATCATTCTAGTCAAATTTCTCTAAGTAGTATGCTAAAGAAAAAATAGAAAAATCAGTATCTCTCAAGTGCTACAAAAGCAATTATTGTTTAGTATATTGCCATTTGGTAGGAGGGAAACAGCAGGGTGAAGAGTGTTCTCAGCCAGATTCATCCATCTAACCTGAGTTAATGTCCTCTAAAGGTTTAGAGATTGTGTAAACAGAATAGAGACTCCTGAAATTGCTGCCTCAGATCAGACAGCACCCACACATCTCTAACTCCTGATTCCTTGATATCCCCTTGTTCTGCCCTTGTCCAAATTTGCAAGTCTAAACCACACAGAACCTCAAAGCCATACAGAACCTCAAAACCCATTTAATGCACAAAACAGCGTGCTGTCCCATAAAGAAAGAACACCCCACATGCACACATCAAGTGAAGTTATTGAACAGCTCTCCAAGGAGCAGCCTGGCCATGACCAAGCAGGGAATTCCATTCCATGTAATGACATCAGTGCTTCCCTCCTCACCTCTGCTTGCATTCCTGAACTTTATGGACCTCCTTAAGTGGTATAACCCTGAGAGGTTCCTTTTCCTGAAAAAAGAAACATGTTTTAGTACAGTGGATCTAACAACTAGCTCATTTCATTGAAATTTTGATTACATGAATCTGCTATGAAATGCTACCACAGAAGATGTTATGTTAATTGGACTGCATGACGTGGCTTTAAGTAAGATTAACTGTATCCTACACTAAATACAATTAAAAGTACTACAAAGAAACCAGTCTTTAACACTGTAAAAGAACAAGTACTTTCAAAGCATTCAGAAATTCTGTTACTATAACAAAAATAAGAGTTAAAGTTTCACACCACAAGAAAAAAGTGAGAACATTCAAACAGAAACACATTCACTTTTCCCATGATAACATAATGTCACACAAACTATTCCAGTGGTTGTTGCAGTAAACTACAAACTACAACTTATTTTACTTCCTACTGTGTTTTCTTTAAGCCAAGTTACAATGGATTACTTCAATTGGCTACAACTTCCAGATAAAACAAAAGCTTTCAGCTCTGGAATGACTTCCCCTACCATTTCTGAAACTGATACTTAGGAAATTTATGCTGAGCAAGCAGCAAATGTCACCCAAATGTAATCATCCTCCAAGAGCAGTTTTCATTAGATCATTTTGCTCTTTAGCGGATCAAATGTAGAAAGTTTAAAACCCAATGTTTTCAGTTATTGTGCTCCTTGTATCTTTTCTCTGCTGTTCTTAGATTCAATCATCTATTAAAATGCACTTTCAAAGTAATACATCAACTGTGAAGAACATCTCTGGTGTACAGACACCTCTTGGAGGGAAAAGCCCAGCTCAGAAATGATCATTTTCTGAGTCTCATATTGCCTGTATTCCACTGTGCTCCTGTGGAGTGGCACAGGTTCAAGGAACATGATGAAACACTAAAAGTGAGAGGATTTCTACCATCCTCCTATTACACTCCCCCACAGTACAATTCCTCACTGGGTTAGAACTTGTTTGTGAGCAATCTGAACTCAGGTTTGTTTTTGAAATAAAAATAGAGGGTTTCTTATAGGCAATGAGTCAGAATTGTTCTGCTGACAGCTTAACAAAGATAATGATGCAAGATCAAACCCCTGCTACTGTTGCAGATCCCCTCATTAGAAATGAAATCAAAGTCAACTTCAGAAACAGCCTGAAATTTGGGCTCTTGACATCTTACATCTTGTGTTTGGCCTGTAACTCAATTCTCCTTAATTTATAATACTCTACAACTCAAGTTTCATTCCATAGGTACAGATTTTCTTACATTTAGTCTGTTTTCTCAAGAAAAGAATCCCACATTTTACTTAATCTTCAGAACCAGACATTTAAATTTCAAATGAAGCCTGAAGGCACTTAACATCTGGTCAAAATCAGCCAAAAATTTAAGGGTGACAAGGGAAGAAGAAAGGTCATGAAAGTAAAAGAAACTCTGCAAATGTTGCTGTTGAAGAGAAAATCAAGAGTTTTTTGTCCATCTTGGCTGCCCTGGTGAAACAAATGTGTGGGAGAAGATCTCATCATCTGGATGATAAAGCATAATTCTAACTTTAAATGAAGAATTGCAAGACTACAGTTTTGTCTTTACCACAATGATCAGCTATTACAACAACAGAATTAATTATACGAGAATGTAAAATGACAAAGTACTAATACAAGAATCAGGGTGACTGTAGAGTAGATTTTATTACTGTTCTTCAGTGCCCTACAGGCAGGTTCCCAAACAGATTGAACCAGCTGCCCCATTAAATTTTTTGTTCTTCCAAATCATGAAAAGTTATTACACTACTGACTCAAGAGCTGCAGGAGCAGCAAAGCACATTTCTCAAATACAAGCATATTCCTTGCAACCGTCACTGGAAAATAACACAGAACTGGAAACGTACCAGTTCAGATTTGAAATATCCTATTGTGTTTTCATCTAATTGAAAGTATCTTCTCTTCCAGTTCTTCATCTGTTAAGGGAAAAAAAAAATTATATGTCATATATATAAAATAAAAGATAGTTACATGTCATGAATTATGAATATATTGAATTATATTTACCATTCTAGCCTTTATTTATAGTATATGATACTCTGCAATTCCTTTTTATTCATAAGTCTTAATTCAGAGGAATGTCTTCATTGCAGTTTATTATAATTACAAATTTTGCATCTTTAGTGTCCCCAAGGTAATTATGCATACTTTGCACAATTTTTTGAAAACTGAAAAAATTAAAAATTCTTTAAGCTACCATTTTCTAAGATTTATTAAAACTGTAGAAACTCAGCAGCAGAACTATCCTATTGGAAAAATTAGAAGACAGTACATCACAGGTTTCTAGTTTATTTTTAACTAAAAAAGGGATGTCACAAAAAAAAGCTTTATAATCCAAGATAAAAAGAGTCTGAGAACTCAAAGATGTGTATCTTGCTTAATCTGAACTATCTGTTCCTTCTTCTAGCAAGGCATCACATGAATAGCTCCACTTGTGTTAATCAGTCTGATAAGATGTACAATTCTTCCTCTGAACTGAAAAATCAGCTCTTTCTGACATTTGACTGATTTAAAAAGCAAGCACTGAAGTTCTGTCTTTAATAAGCAAAATAAGGATCTGTACAGGATGTAGAGCAGGAGAATTCCCAGCTGCATGCATTAACCATCACATGGAAGTCTGGGCACACACTTTGCCTCCCTAAAGCATCTTCAACAACACAACACTAAAGAAAGTCATGAAAAGAAGTAACACAGATAAAAATTAAGTGCTACTGGAGGATAAATTTTATCTTCAGTTAATCCTTATTAGTGTCAGTAGTAATAAAATCACTGTGAATTTTGTTTTTAATAATACTTACCACTGCTCCTTGTTTGACACAGTAACCAGCTTTGATAATGGCATTATCTGGGGGATGCTTAGCAGCAAAATAAGGGAGGTGACTTTGTGACCGTTTCAAATAATTCCTGTCAGCCCCTTCACTGCCCTCACTGACTTCTTCTTTCTAGAAAAAACACAGGAGACTTCAGACTACTCTTAAGTTTTTATTTTTCTAAAAGTCAAGGAATAGCTATAGTAGTTACAATAAGAAAAAACTTTATCATCCCATATTCACAAATCTAATTTCCAATTTGAAGTAACAAAATATTTTAACTGATTTCCAGAGACAACTGAGATTCCCCAAGGGCTGAGTCCTTGTAAGCTGCTCTTAGAAATTAAACCAAGAATGTGCTGAGTACTTTCAAATAATATTGACAAACACTCAGTAAAAAAAAGTGGCAAAACACTAGAGGTGGCTACAGCAAACAAGAAGTTATTTCTAGGACTACAGGACATCAGAATTCACCAACTTTTTAAAGCATTTTGCTAGTATACATGTCATTTACATGATATTAATCTTCCATCAACAGATTCAGGTCTATCTTTAGCACTGCACAGATTCTACTTCCATAAGCTTGTCCAGCCTCTCAAACTTTTCTTCCCACTTTTCCTTACAACTTTTTCCCCCTTTTTTCTGTTAAAGGGGCAGAACTTCATCACTGTGAAAACCAACAATTAATTTCACACAGACAAAAATATAACTATTATATTAACAGGTATGTGTGAGCAAAAAAAAATAAATTAGTATTCAAGGAATTCTTTACAATCTTGTATAAAGGGAATAAAATCCTCAGAACCCCCACTCAGTATGAATACAAAGATGCATATAAAAGTACAGTTTTGTGTGTTAAATAATAACCCACTCATGTGGAGGGCATTACCTGGGTGGGTGTAATGATGGGAACACCACCAACAATTTCTGTCCTGTAAGAGACTTGCTTCTTTCCACCTGGGCTTTCAGCTTGACGATTTGCATTATCCACTTGGCAGAGAGGATCAGACTGCTTTGGTACCTGCAGTTGGAATGTGAAAATTGACATCAGTTTCATGAAAAAAAAAAAAACAAAAAACCTGAGCATTACTCAAGAATTCTGAGGTATTTTCAGCAGGATTCAACGAATGGTCACTAAGTGTAAAAGGCTAAAAGTGGCTCACACAAAAATTTGTTGTAATGACTATGCTTTAGTGCTCAAGAGGAAAGTGGTGCCAATAAAGACATTTCAGTGGATGAAATCAGTTGCAAGCTTTGCCATGAAGTACTTCACTTAATTTTCACAACGTGCTGCTGATTTATAGAACTGGTTCTTTATTTTTCAGCTGCTTTCAGTTTTAGTAAGAAAGTGGAGACGCCCCAGTGCCTGCAGAGCCAGCACAGCAAGGCCATAAACACTGGGACTTTGGTCACAGAGGGTGTATGACCAGAGTGACATTTGTCCTCACATGTACTTGGCATGAAGATTATGTCACTGCCCCCATTAATCATACATATATTGCTAAATTCTGTCCAAAATGACCCTGCCTACCTATCAGTAGCTATTAGATAATTCTCTCAAATGTGGAATTAAGGCCATCAAAACTCCACAAAAATTTGATTTCCCTGTAAGTGTTTTGATCTAAAAAGTTGTCTCAGTTTTCTGAGTAAATTTCTTTAACCTAAGAAATGGACTGACTACAAGACCTTTTTCATTTCTAATCTCCTTCACCTTTAATATAGCAAATCTGAAGTGACTTCAACAAGAAGAGATCAAGTCTCACACCCAAATACCCCACCCAGCAACCTACTGGGTATTTACAGAAGACATCCAAACTCCTTCAGAAAGAAGGACACACAACTTGTGACACATCCAAAACTTGGAACTGAACTGATCTAGACAAGAAACCAAAGCTTCTTTATAGTCTGTGATTCAAGTTCCTGTGCCTAGGAGTGCTTATTTTATGAAATGCAGCCTGCAGAGAAGTACAGACAGTGCTGAGAGCAGATGTCAGCCTAGGACAGTGTCCTGCTGGTCACTCCTCTGCCAGGGACTCCATCCCCAGCCAAGTCCAGCACTGAAGGACAAGCCACTCATGAGCCTCAGCCTATCAAGAGCAGTGGCTTGTAGCTACAGCTTTGTGGGCAAGAGCTTCAGCTGTCACAAACTCTGAAAATACTGAAAATGCTGCAGACCAAGCCCACAACCACCTCCTCACACAAAGGCATTTTCAAACAGCACTCAGAACGGGTACACAGCGTGCTAAGCTGCAAAGGTTCACAGTCATTCTGACATTATCAGCACTCAAGAGGACTAAAACATGCAATGAATCTTGGAGGATTGCAATTTGCAGCAAGTAATGCTCATATTAAAATTAATAATTGAGTGATCTTAATTATTTGATTCAATAATTGGCCGTACTTAATATTGTACTTGAGCTGTGAAGAGATGAACGGTTCAAAGGCTTGTTCCTTCAAAGACAAAATACTAATGATTTCACCAGCCATTTAAAATGCAAGATAAACAGATGATAAACATTATTCACTCTAAATTGATGCATTTATTTATTTATTTATTCACTTAATTTCTTCAACTGGGAACAGCTCCAGCCTGCTTGTCATGCATCCTCCTGATGAAAAACACAAGTGAGAAAGCTTTGTGCTTCTGGTTTTTTAAAATTTATTATTAGCAGTAGCATTTTTGTAACTCCAAAGAATGGGCTATATTAAAACAATGCAAAGAACTCATGTAACCAAAAATAAGAAAGTCAATGACAACAAACACAAAAGTATGCACCCATGCTCAGAACCCTTTCTTTGTTGGGGGTGTGCTCTCAGAAGTGTTCACTGTCATCACTTCCCCTAAACTGGAGAAAACAAAACCATAACTTCTGCCTCCTGAAAAGACTGAGATAACACGTGGGGGTTTCTATCACGAGATAACTTGTCCTGGTACAACCCAGAAAAGTAATTTAACATTTACCAGAAGAACCATCAATGTTTCTTCACATGGATGTCATTCAAAATCAGGAGAGAGCCTTTGGAGATTGATCAATATTTTAGTGATACTTTAAGAAATATCAACTTTTGACAGCAGGTAAAAGTATGTGTATCTTTTCATTGCTTGCTAGTGTCTTCTGGGTATTTCAAATAAAATTAAGTATGCACAGTTAATTTTTAATTATTAGGAAAAATCCTAAGTTGTAATTAAAAAGATCATCTTGTGTCCAATTTCCAAAATTAAACTCAAACTTAGGGGGAGTTCTCTACAGTACTGCAAAGTCAAGCCAAGACTTGTTTGTGGTGATAGAAACTGGAGGCAAAGGTTACATTTAAGCACATAGAGACAGTCATATTTGAAAGCACTGCTAAATATCAACTCAACCACTTACTGTGATTTTGGTAGCTTTGTTCAGAACATTTACCCATTCAACTAGGTCCTGCTGATCATTGGCTTGTAGAAAGTATTTTCTCATCCCTGCATTCATAACTGTTAAAAACCATTATGGAAAAGTCAGCAACACTGAAATTTAAGAGCAAACTTAATATCATTATGAAAAGATTTGATTTCAGATGAAAATTCCATTTAAAGTATTAAATGCTCTGCTGTGTTTCCTTTCAGAAAGTCATCTTAAGACACATAAATTCACTTGATTGCTTTATTCTAAAAAAGAGTAATTTAAGCTTTATTCTAAAAAATAGTAATTTAACTCTCCACTTAAATGGCATGGCACAAACTTCGAAAAATGATTTTTCTGACCTAGAAATGAAATCTTGAATTTTATCAAAATATTCTAAAGTTCCATTTCCTCTTTCTAAATTTCCCCAAGCAACAAGTTTTATACCTGGGGACTTCTACAATTCCTCCTTTTAATCCTCTGCCCAGAATCTGTTATCTTTTGTAACATTACGAACATGACTATGGTCATTGATTTACCTTTAATTTTTTTTTTAATTGCTGGGAAAATCAGTATTAATTACTAAGTATACGATGCACAGGACCAATCAACTTTAAGACAGCTACAACACAAATTTTATTTTACTTTAGTGACTTGGCAGAGAAACTTATTTTAATGAGTTTATATCTCTACCTCCCAACCCCTGGCATCCTTTATCCAAAAAGGGCAAACACATTTCAGTGTATCTGCAAAAAAATAATGGCTTATTCTTGAAATAGGTTTTACTGTCATTACAACCATCTGAATATAAAGACAATAAATTTATATTTTTCCTCTACAAAGCATGAAAACTCTCTAATAAATGAGAGATACTGAAGCCAGCATCTTGGATCATGAAGGTATTTTAGAGCTGGCCCATTGACAGGAGAAGCTTCACAGCTGCTGAGGACAAAGCCTCCACAGATGTGCAGAGGCATCTGTAGATGGCACTGAACTGACACACCAGGTACTTGCCTAAAACCAGGAGGAGCTTTAGGATTATCTAAAGCTTCAGGAAATTTTAAACAGATTGAAACCTAGAAGGCACTCCAAGAATTTTTTTTTGTGCAGCAACAGAAGCTGAAATTTGACATAAGAGCATTGGCTGACCGTATTTTTAGATCAATTAAATCAACTCTTTCACCAGTAAAACAGATTTCAATAGTTAAACTTCTTGTCTTCCCATCTGACAGGCAGGCTACGTTTTTGAAAACAACTGTCATTACTCATTAATGCCTCAAAAATTTCAGACATCTAAAAAAACCTCTCACCTACTCCTCATTAAGCTGCAATATGGAAAAACACAAAAACACCTTATGAGGAAGCCAACATTTCCATCATACTAAAGCAGAAAGTGAACACAAGCTGTTTTTTAAACACTACCAGCTGCAGCTGGTACCAGAACTGCAGAGCATTATCCTTGTTCCAAAAGTCTGAAGAAGGCACTTGATGCACACAGCACATGCCAAACTTACCAAAACAGAACTCTGCCTTTGGCCTCAGCTTAGTTGCATCGCTAACCTAGAAGGGAAATTAAGATTATAAATGTCACAAAATACACATCAGATATCACAAGTTTTATTTGCTTTCAAGGGGGTAAATTCAAATATTAGCAGCACAGCAAGGTGGTTAGGCATAATGATAAAGAGAACTAAAAACGAACAAAAATGAAAGGCAAACAAGGAAGGTGGGAAGATGCAGTATTGACAACAAAAATGCAAAGGAAGTACAAGAAATTAACAGAAAGACAAGAAAAGGTCAAGTATTTTTCTCCATTTATTTGTTAATGCAGTATCTTCTACAAATTTAACCACAGAAACTTTCTGAGTTCACAGTTCCCTTTCAGACATATTTAGAACTACGTACACAATGTAAAGAACTAATATTTTTTAGAAATTTTTCTATCCTGTCTATTACAAGTCATTATTACTTGCAAGGTATCACACCCAAAGACATCTTCCCCTTTGTAAATGGCCTGTCTTTTCTCCAAGACTAATGGGAATTCAAATACTCATAAAGAACTGAAATGTCAATTTTATAAGCACAAAGAGCTGCTGTCTGAAATCACTAAATAAACTTAGACAACACAGCAATTAATCTGTTCTTATTCTAACCTGAACCTATTGAAGTGTTGTAACACTTCTCTAATTCAGGAGTATCACAGAAGCAAAAGGAGTAAGTGGCATTTAAATTTGTCTGAAGTTGAGGCCCTTGGTAGTTACCACCAAGAATTTAATGAGTGTCTCACATAATAATTATCTTACCTTTGAAATATAGGTAAGTTTAATGCACCCAACAGGTGGAGATCCAGAGGGAAGATTCTGAAACAAATCACATATGTTACAAAGTGAAACTAGTTTATTCTCACACCACAGTCAGTGTTTATGCATAAAAAACAAGTAATTCTACAAACAAAAAGAAAATCCTACATATTTTTATAGACAATGCACAATGTATGCTTGAAACAGGATCTAAACTACTTGTTTATTATACACACATCTGTTAACTAAAAACAGAAAGACTGCTAGAAACAATACAAATAGTAATTGTTTCAGAGGTTTATGTATTTTACTAGAGGAAAAAGGATTCTTGTGGGTCTGCATCCAGGAAATCCGGAAAGAATACTTTGTCCTTAACAGATGTTGGAGTCTCATGTACTTTGACCAGGGCAGGAGGAAGGGACAAGTAGTGACATTCATCTATTATGTCAGATACTTCAAAGGCCACCTCACATATTTTCCAATCACTTCAGGGATTTAGCAAGGCCTTCACATAGTTACAAGAACTCTGCAGCTCTTCAAACTTACAGCAGAGGAAGAAAATCAAGAAGTTTCAATTTGCCTCTTGCAAGAAACCCTTTCATTTGTCCATGTAAAATAAAAGGCCTAACCTAGGCCTGGGTGTGCACTGCAAATATCATTAAGTCTTAAAACTTCTGAGGAATTACAATTTCTACAGCACTTCAAGATTTTGTCCACATGCCCCGAATTGCTTCTTTTCACTCAGCGAGACCAAATGTTTGAAGTCTGTGTTGCTTGCAGAAATTCTTTTTCTCCTCAGTGAGAGCTGCTAAATGCTTCAGTCACAAGTCACATCCATCGAGCTGCACTTCATTTACATTTTGTTTTTGCTGGTTCCTTTGAACAGCAGACTCATGGTTTTTAACTCTGCTGCTCCTGGCAGAAGGGTACATGGACATTCTTCTGGCAGGCAGCTGTCAGCTGACCTGGATCCTGTGCTCTCACTGCCTCTGTGCCCAAACTTTGAGCAATTATCTGTTCTTCCCTCTGCTAGGAAACACAGGGATGCAGGCACATTGTAAAAGTAGTTTTATCTAAAGGCTGCTCCCCATCCCAATGGATACAAGCTGTCCTCTCTCATCACCATTCATGCACTGCAATTGCAGGGTTCACTACAAATTGCTTTTCAATGACTGATTCTGTTGAGGGAAAGCAATGTGTAACACAAGGAAAAACACACATTGCCACGTAAGGTTAAAGGTGAATTAAACACTGGGGTGTATGATTTGGCTCATCTGGTTATATTAAACTGATTTACAATTATTTCGTTTACACAATGATTTTTTCCCCCAGCTTCCAAGTCCATAATACTAAACCCCATTTTTTTTTTGTTAATTCGTTAGAAAATCCAAAATTGAGACAAACCAGGAAACTCCTGCCAGGAAGAGCTCACCTGTGGGTTATCCATGTACCACACCAGGCTGTCCTCCTGCGTGTCCAGGATGAAGTACCTCCGCAGGAATTTCCCACTATTCTCATTTTCCTCAATGTCCAAGAAACCACAGATGCGATTCTGGCGATCCACATAAGGCATTTCTGACCCTGGACATCACACTGCACAACAAAAAAAAGCACAGGAGGTAAGCAAAGTCCCTTGTTGCTAATTTTAAGACTGTTCTGTACATGACATTTTGAGCAGTTTCAATCAGTAGCTTCAAGAAGTTTCTACGGAAGGGTAAGTGAAGCGTAGCTGCTCCCCACACCTCCACCACTGAATTTTTAGACAGGACTTTCATACTTTGCAGCATGTATTTAACAGATCCAACAGCCTAAGTGTAAAGTTACAAGCGGTAAGCAGCAGATGAGCATCAAGATTTTGACAAGATCACTGAAAAATAAAGGTTTCTCCTTCACAACATGCAGAAAATTGAGACAGCAGTGGGGTTACACTTCCTCCTTTGACATTGCCTCTCATGGCCAAGAAAGAATCTTTGTCAGGAGCTCCACTGCCTAATGCAATTTTTCATATCTAGCTTATGCAAATGCAATAAAAAAGCTTTTAGAAACATTGTTCTCATTTTTCTTCTCTCCTACTAAAAGCACTTCATGTCTTGCTGTGCCTAAGAAGACATCTTTTCATTCTTATACATTAAATAGGAAAAATGAAGCTGTATGTACACACCCTCTTCTCATGGTACTGAGGACTGAGTGCACCAGGCTTTTATTTTGGCTTTTGTTTGGGGCGGGGAAGTTGGGGTCTTTTTTTTTGCTTTTTTAGTTTGTTTTGCTTTAAAAAATTAAATTAAAAGCTGCATTGTGCCCACCTATTACCATTTTACCATTCACCTTATATGGATCTGCCTTTTGCATCACGAGTTTTGCTTCCTTTTATTTTATGGGACAGTCGTTTTACTTTAAGAGCCAGCCTTGTAAGACCAAAGATAAATTTCCATACTCATATAAAAATGATAAAAATCAGCTTTATGCCAATCTTTCCCAGGGCAGGAAAGAAATTATTCAGTCTTCACATTTTGTTACAAAATTCAGAAATAGCACAGATCTAAAAATACTAATGTAAGACATAGAAGGTTGAAGCACTTCACATTTTTCATAATTTTCCAACTTTTCCAGCTTTAACTGTGTAGTATGGAGTTTCATTTTAGTATTTCTTTACCTTTAATACTTTTTTAAGGTTACTCAATTTAAATACATTTGAATACACATACAATGAGACAGACATCTGATAATTATTTGTAATTATATACTGATATACCACACCAAAACATGAGACTGTTTTTCAAGTGTTACTTTGGGGAGAGAATTAGTATTTATTTTAGGGACTCAGATATCCACTTTTTTTTTTTTTTTTTTTTGGGGGGGGTTGGAAATCAAACCTGTAACATACAAACATATATATGTATAATTGCATTTACAGCTGTCATTTTATGACTCATTAGAACACAAGCAAATCTTTGACTCGATCACTTTGAGAAACAGCTTTTAAAATCACTAAACAAGCAACAATGGTTGAAATATGCAAAGGTTTATTCTTCAGTAAAGTAAGAAAATTTACTAAGGTAATTCAATTTTCTTGGTGTGTTCCTCACAATTTAAATATCACAGATCTAAGTCAAGTTCTGTAAGAAAGTTATATTTCTAAGGACCACAAAAATAAACACTTGAGCACTCAGGACAATATCATTATTTTAACAAACATTCATCAGTAATTCAATTGAGGCTCTTGGGATCACTTCACACTGAAGCAACATCACCCTATAAACACATCTGAGGGTAAGCTCAAGGGTAGCTGTTCTCTAAATTACACCACTAATCTGGCAGAACTTGGCATCACACCTTGTTTGCATTTAAATGAATATAAAAATTACCATTTATCAGTATTGCCTTAATTTGTGCCAGGCAGTCCCTCAACAAAATCATCCAGCCAGAACACCCTGCAGGCTTCACATGAACAGTTTATGAAGCCCAGAAAAGCCCTGTGCCTAAAAAAAAGCAAATATTGGTGGCTGGTTTCCTGTCTGAGCAGACTTAAAGCTGTGTTCTCCGCAGATGTGAAGAAAACGAAACAAGGAAAACTTGTTTTTGAAACAAGATCTGGATTGATTAAGAATCCTTGAATAAAACCAACTGAATTTTCAAAGCATTTTCCCCCCATAAGAGAATCTATGTTTCAGAAAACCTTTCAAGGAAAATGAAAGGAGGATGCTCATAATGCTCCATTATGAACATACAATTAGCTAAAGCTAAACTACTCCAATACTTGAATTTTTTTTTTTCCAGGGCAAAAGACAAAACTCAGAAGCTTTTTCTTATCTGTCAGTAAACCAATTCTCACAGAAATAAAAAAACCCCAAACATAAATTAATAAAGATTTTCTTTTTCAAAGTACTGCAAGCTAATTTCAAGCCTATAAAAATGATACTATTTGCACCTACTCTATGCTCTAAAGAATATGCAGCATAAAGTAACACTAATGTAAAAATGTAAATTGTATAATTGCTGTTTTCTTCAAATTAGTTAATAAACTCTGATGGGATTACAGACCTCTACAAGGCTGATGGTCTTAAAAAATAAGAGACAATAAAAAACTCTTTATAATAAATTGAAAGCTAACACAGTATCATATAACTGTTTTCCATTTTTAAAAGTCTGCTTCCACCCACTACATCCTGGCAAGATTCCCCTGTAAATTAATAGCAATTCTATTCAACCTTCATTAATAAACCACAATTTGCAATGCACATTAAAAAAAAAAAAATCAATTTGTGCCTTTCTTCCAGTTCCTAAAGGGACTGCACACATGACAAAGCCAGCACCGTGATCCCCTTCCCGACAACTCTAAACAGAGCCAAAAAGCATTGATGGAATTGCCATGATTCATACAAGGAATTGCAGAACTCCAATTTCTCAGCATAGGAAATCCGGCTGGAAGACCACTAGCCAAAGAATTCATCAGCACTTCAACTTAAAAACATCCTCAGAACACAGGTCACGTCTTGCATAGATGAGATTTTTCATTAAATTATTTGAAGCAATTACGAAACAAAAATCTCCAAGTCTGTACATTTTACAGCATTATTACATTCACCCTTAGTTATTTTCTGCAGCACAGAACAATTAACTCTTCTAGAATGAAGCATTATAAAAAGATTATGAGTTTTTAGGAAGGCTGAAGGTATCAAACCTGTTACAGATCACATACAACTTCATTTTATTTGCCTTCCCCTCCCTGCAGTGGAGATGTGCGTCAATGACATTGTGCTACTCCAGGAAAAACATCTCTGTGGCCCATTTCCTCCTGGTTCTTGCCACAATCCTTCAGAAACAAAGATGTTCTTGAAAATCCATTTTGTGGTGTATAGTAACACTCTGTAAGAAATCCCAGCTCCTTAAAATTCTTTCCTGGAGGGCTGTGTTATAATGCAAAGAGGAGGTGTCACTTATTTTTGAAGCCTTACATGCCTCTTTCCAGCAGCAGAGTACTAATTTAGGAGGTCCATACCTCACCAGCCCAGCTTCTCTCAGATTTCCCCTCTCCCCGCTCTTTTCCTCTGAGGTACAGCACACAGTGACATTCCCCAACATTTATATCCCACACTGAGGGCTGCCTGGCCTCCTGGGCACCTCTATAAATATAAATAAAAATCCCAGATCACCTTCCCCAGTCTCACTGTAAATGCATGACTGCACAAGCAGGACCTGCAGAGGCACACGAGCATCTCCTCTGCACCATTTATAACATACAGCTCAAACTCTCCCACATTAATTCCTATTTTTAGCTTCCCACCAGCACCTGTTCTTGAGTTCACCTCCATTACAGACTGGTTGCAGCCTTCGTATCTTCAAGTACAAAGTCTAGACAAGACTGAAGTGAGGTGCCAGATAACATTTCTGTGGCCCAATCTCTCCTTGATTTGATTTCCACAGGTAGGTTCAAACCATGGATCACTGGCTGACTAAAGCAAGTGGAATTTTGTCTTCATAAAGACCATGCAATAGGCTTTGCACTATGACAGGAGAGTTTAATTAAGAAACACAAGAAAGGCACTTAATATCTCTTTATTTTACATATCTTTTCCCCAAGCTTCAGGTGTATTTTGTTACTTTTATTTCTTTAATTTAGAGGAACACTTCTACATCCTGCTCTTTAACATCTGGAACTTTGGATTTAACTCACCCTAGGAGATGACTATGGGGTTCTTTTTCTATCAGCTAAGAAGATTCAGAAACATCCATTACCTACTTACTCATCCCTATGAAATGAAGAACAACATTCATACACCTCCACTTGATAAATATAAAATGATGCCATGAGTCATGCCCACCCCTCCTCCCCAGCTCCCTTTTTAAGCTCTGCTGTTTACAGCAGCACAAAGGGAAGGCAGAGCAGCATCCCCAGCGATCTCCAGTCTTTCCTGCAGTTCCAGGGACAGCTTAATTAGTGAGGGCTCCTGCCTTTTGCTTAGGCAATCACTCTCAGGTTCCTGCTGTAAATCAGCTGCTCATCTCTTTTACTGACCATTTACTGCCTCCCGAGGGCAAGGGATGAGTTCAGCCTGTCCTGCTTATCCCCTGAAGAACACTGCAGTGAAAGCTTCTTGTGCACATCCAGGACAAGGAAAGGGAGCAGGGAAGGGCAAATTCCACCCCTAAGACAAGCAGCTCAGAGCAGCCTCTGAAAACAAGTCACATAAATCTTCCAGAGACAGTAGTTCAAACCTCTTTTTATTTCCTTGAAAATCTCCCAGCAGATGCAGCCCACCAGAGAGATAACTTACAGTATAAGACAATACTGTAAATCCCTGCTCACCTTTCATACAACTTCCAAACTACCAAAACATAACAAAAAAAACCCCCCACAAACAACTAATCCAGGAGCTGGAGAGGTGACTTGGCTGCAATTCTTTTGACAACAAAAGATAATTCAGAATTTAGAGATTTAAAATTACAAGCCCAGCTTTTCAATTTCCTAGAGATCCTCCACTGCCTCATTTTTGTGCTGGAGGGTACAGCAGACATTGGACACTTCTGTTAACAGGGAAGACATGACTGATTTGCCAGCAGCCTATGACACCATAATCAACTTTTTAACTACATCTAAAAATGAGATATGGAAGTCTCCAGGATACACTGCCCCCTAAATTCAGATTCCCATTCAAAAGTAGTCAAATACAAAGAAAAACCAGCTGCAAAAAGGCCAGTATTCCAGTATTCAACTGGAAAAAAAATCCTAAGCAGAAATCGATTTTCCAAATTAAAAAACCTATAGCATAAGAGGCATTGACCTCTCCTATCCCTGACCAAATTAGGAGGAATGTCAAAAGATACATCCCTCCCCCAGCACTTAATCCAACTTCCAAACAGACCACAAAATAGAAAAGTCATGGTTGCAGTGCTGAATCATCTAACAAAATCAGCAGCTTTATCTTGAGCTCCAGTCTTACCCAGCTGTGATTCTGTGCTCGAAATGCTGATCTGCTGTTTTCCAGGAACACTCTGGTTAAATCAGGCCAAGCCAACCACTCCCATCTCTTCCAGTGCACCTCAGCAAGACAAATGATTAATTTTATTCAATACTATCCTGTAATGTTACTTTCATCTCCGGGAAAAAAAAAAAAATCAGTATGTTCCAAGGGAAATCTGGAGTTCTATGGAAAATGAGTTATCTGAACCCATCATCCCCTGGCCTACTTCAAGTACTGATCTACAAGTTCCACGATGGAGCAGACTGGTACTTCCTCAAAAATTTCTGCAGAAATTTCTCTAAGTGATTTTTCCTGTTCTGAACCGAACTATTTTCTTCCATTTTACGGTATTTGCAATAGCAGCCAAAGGCTTTGGGATATGATGGAATGAGGAAATGCACTGCACAGGATGCAAAAGTCCTCTCTACCACTAATCTTTTCAGTCAAAACAACAAAAAAAACAACCTCACCTATTAATGGTTTTTGCCCAGCTTAAAATAATTATTTTAATTGTCCCTCTAAATGCACTGAGCTAACACAAATAAAGGGAAGCATCCTGTGCAACAAGGCCATTATAAAAAAACACTCTTGAAATTAATCCATTAATAACTTATGAGTGATAACCAGCTTACAAGGCAATGAAGTAAAATAAGAAAGCTGAAAGACAGTGACAGAATATGTTCAATAACACCAAGTCTTTACAGCAGTCAGATGTAATTTTCATCACTTTATTTTAAGCCTCTGCATAGTTACTCAAAATGAGATGAATATGTTCAATAACACCAAGTCTTTACAACAGTCAGATGAAATTTTCATCACTTTATTTTAAGCCTCTGAATAATATAGTTACTCAAAATGAGACATAACCAAAGATAAATACAGTAAAAGAAAACAAAATAGAGTTACTCCAATTCACTTTGACTTATATCTCACACAAGCCTCAAAAAAAGTTTTAAAATGCTAAATAATTTGTTATATACTAGTTAAAATCCTTAAAAATGCAAGTTCAGAGTTGATTCATATTTAAATTTTTTTAAATTTTTTTAATCGGCCTTTCCAAAATTTTAAGTGCCACCTACAAAACTCCAGCTATGACAAATGAGGTCCTTGTTCTTAAAGATGTTTACATGCTTAGTCTATAGAAAGTGTCCATTCATGACAAACAAAACAAATTAAAAATTTAGCAGGAAATAACCACATTACTTACTAGGATTACTTATTATTACTAGTCAGTCACCTGTTTAATTTCAATAATCAACTAATAACTGTTTCATCCAGGCCAACCACTCCAAGCACTTTAACTCCACACACTCCCAGCTATTTCAAATTCCCACCTGACTCAAACTACAAATTCTGGTGAAGCTTATTTGACTTTAAATACAAAAAGAAGGTGAGGCTGTTTGAATAATGAAGTTTGCCATTTTTGAGCCAGTCTTGCTGATTTTCATTCGGAATCCTGGTATAAACTCAGCAGTACAAATAAACAAAGACCTTCTTCCTGGGAAATACGTAAGAAATGGAAAGGCCAGCTGCTTAGGAAATCAGCAATATCTTCAGTTTTCACAAAATAATCTTATGCTGTTAAAAAAAGGGCTGTAAATAACTGATTTTTCAGCTAATTTCAATATCAAATAATGAAAAGAACATTATCAGGTGAATATTTGATTTGAACTCTTTTACAGATATAAAAGGATTTAATGAAATCAAAGCACACAAAGTGAGTAACTGATTACCAATTTTGATTTTGTAGATCTAATTAAGCAAATTCAATGCAAAATAAAGAAAAATGCAACGGTTCACCTACATTAAAACTTTGGAAAGGAAAAAATCATTGCTTTTCAATATTCACCTCATTTATTTTAATATTTACAGTATAGACCATGTACATTTCATTGTATAATCCACTATGTGGGTCAAAATTCCCTCTACTGCATAGATTTGATACTTCCTCCAGAATACATTTTACTTGTCAGTTATATCAGAACTACACAGGATTTCCAGAGATTAGGATTAATCTCAGAGCTCTTCAGTCAGTACAAGTGTAGTGAAAGCTCCTTAGGCAGAGCAGGGCTTTGCCTGTCTCATGTAAGCCACCCAATGTGCATTTACAGATACACAGCTCCTGTTTGCCAAGGTAGGAGGGGAAAATTAAGCTCCCATCAAATGGCAAAGTTTTTGGGATATTACCCTCCCCCTCTCCATTTTTATACACCTTAAATTAAGAAAATCAAACCCCACTCTGGCATATTTAAAAGAAGTTTCACCCGACACACAGATAAACCCCACAAAGTTTATCTGCTCTGCAGTGCCAGGTTTTGTGGCACAGTGCCACTTCACTCAAAGCACATCACTCACTGTAAATTCTCACAGAATTCATTTCCAGCAGCCTTGGACCCAAGCCATGAGCACAGGGAATTGTCCTCACAGCAGGTACAGCCCATGCCTGGTTGTGGCTCTCTGCCTCACCTTCCTCCTCATTTGTGGGTTGACACAAATACCAGTTACTGCCCAGCTGCTGCTCTGCACTGACAAAGGTGCTTCTCAAAACCTCACTTATGGTGTGTAGGGACAATAACACCCCTCCACCCACAGAATAATCCCAAAAGTACCAGGCAGGCTCCTGGCATTTTGTGGGATTGCTGTCTGACCTACAATAAGGTCAGACAGTGAGGCAGAAACACTCCAGAAGAATCCCAAGTCCTGTGTACATCCAGCAAGCCTGGAAATCCTGGATGTACCATCAGCTGTACCTGTACTGCTGCCTCCCACAAAAAGGCAGCAAATGGACTTCCTGAAAGAATCATGCCCCTCCACCCAAAAATCAGGGCACCAGCACGAAGTAGGAAGACAGCAGAAATAAATTACAGCATCTACAGTGAACTTGATTTAAGGAAGAAACACAAGAAAAAGGTTAATGATAAAAAAATCAAACCCCAAAGTCCTGAATCAGCAGACACACTTTTTACATCCTTCAAGTTACCCAACCTTCCAGCACTGCTGTACAATCAGGCATGGTCTACCAGATATAAGAATAACTTGCCAGTTGAATTATTAGCCCAGCCTAAGTTCCCCTTTGTCATTTTCAGCCTCCCTAAAGAGTTAACCAACATATTGAACAACATCTTTTGAAGTGCAGTTTTAAGACTCTTACAACAAACCTGGCATGTAACTGTTTTAGTGCTTAACAGGAGAACGCTTAATTAAGTCAATAGTCTGAAACAAGTTCCAACACATTTTCTTGGACATGGGATGTAAATGTGGTGGGTACCAAAGCACCCAGGGAAAGCATACACATAAAAAAATTACATATTAAATGAATTAATTTATCACCTATCTGTCAGTATACAGAGACTGTTCCTGGGAGTGTTGACTCTCAACAATGAAAACATGTTTGCAGAGCTTGGTAATTGCTGTCTAGTCTATATTTTCAATTTATAGCAATGACAGTGCCCTATTTTCAACAGAAATATTTTTAAATCCAAAATATTTTTAATTCTATGACACTACTAAAGACACTGCTCATTAGAAGTGGCTGCAAATTCTTTTTTTCTTTGGGGGAGTGGAGATGTAGAAAAGCTCAACCACTTTCATATGAAAAGTTAGTAAATCAGGTCAAATTTAAGAGATTCTGCTTACCATACCAGCAGAACAAATGAGCTACATTGATATCCAAAACATCTGGATGCAACAGTTAGCTAAAATTAAAAGCATCTTCCAAACAAGAAAACAGCCAACAAAGGAACAGAGAGAGCTTTGCTACCTGTGTGGCAGAGCCATAACATAAAAGATTTACATGTTTGTGTGGCTATTTTAAGCATTGTTTTAAAATTCTGTTAAACAAACAAGGCCACGCAATGCTCCTTAAAGTTTTAAGGACTTGCTTTCTCTAAGTGACACCAGAGATTTCCAGTCAAAACCTTTTTTCCACTGTATTTTTCTGGTTTTCTTCCTCCTGCCTGGAGGTTTCCCCTAGTTTTTTAACTTGGGCAGTGTCTTCAGCCTCTCCCTCCCAGCAGCACCTCCCCTGGCCACATCCAGCCTGCCATAGCCTGACCACTGCTGTGATGCAGAGCTGCTGCTCAGCACTCTCTGCATGAGAAGGGAGGGACACACAGCAGCTTGTCCCAGGCCACACAGGAAGCTTTTTGGCAACACAGTGAGCTGAACCTGTTTCCCAAGTCCCAGAGCAGCAACCTCACTATTGAACCACCTTTCTTCTACATAAAATACCTGAAACTATTCAGATTTTAAGGCAAAGGCATATGTTCAAACCTGAAAACTGTTTAAACTGTTGAATGCCACAAATGTCTACCAGACGTGCAACTCCCTACTTGTGCAGATAACATCTGTTAAGAGTAAGTGGCTCATACAGTTCTGCACCAGAAAGCTTAATAAGTTCCTTCTCCAAGATTAAAGAAACACCTACACATTCTAGATGCTTCTGCAAGTCCCTGGAGGGAGAAAATGCTGCTTAGTGCTGAGACAATGAACCAGCTTCCTTCCTCAACAGCAACAAAACCCTGCTGCTTTACCTAGCACTGAGAGGAAAGCGTTATTTATAGAACTGAGCCCTATACCAACACATACCTAAATACTTCTCACAGTTGGGGTACAGCATGCATCAAGATGACCTTAGACCTATATATTTTCAAAGTCCTAATTTGAAAGATCAGTGTAAGAGCAGAAAAATAATTTGAAGCAGCTCAGCCATATCCCCCCATTCCCATTCATTTCAGTGATTCTCTGCATTGAAGTATAACTTCAAAACCTGAACCACTCTTGTCACTCTTCAGCAGGTGACTTTTTTAAAGCAGTTAATTATTTTCATACATCAAATAAACTCACTAGGATTATATTTAGGTTTCTTATATAATTTTATATATCATTGACAGCAATGCTTCTAGCCATTTGCATTTAGTCCCATTGCATTTAGTTTCAAAACCAAAAGAATATGTGTACTGACTTTTGTGTTTCTTTATATAATTTCCTCATGAATTCTTAAGCACTTGTTCCATGCTGTAAAAATGTTTTATGCTAAAGCCAGTTACCTAAATTCCCATTTTGGCACTAAAATAACTTACTATCCTGTATTTTAATTCAATTATACAACTGTACAAAGGTTCACTTGGCTGCAAACCCCAGTAAGTATTTTCTAAGACTGTTCCTATTGTTCATAATTATCAGTGAAAAAAAAACCAAACCTGCCAAAACCCATCTTGCAAGACAGATACATGCTCTCATATCACAAGCTCTTGTTTGTCTAAACACTGATGCAGAGCTGGATACATCCAAAAGCACAGCAGAGCATGCAAGGAAAATTCTCATTGGAATATGTACTCCCCAACACTGCTGGTTTGCTGCACTTTGGAGGAACTGCATTTACTATGATAACTGTCAGCTTAAATAACCAGGAACAGTCAGTAATAAAGACATCGATGGAATTCTAAATCTACTAAAATAGATTATGAATTTTGCAGGCCTGGCAGTTTGGGCTACATCCAACACTGCACTGGAGACTGTGTTACAAGCAGAGACCTGTTCTCATTTCAGTAATGTCCTCAAGTTCTTTCTAATCTGTTACAGTCAATAAAAACTGACTTGTGCACTTCCTCTCTTCTACACCAACTCTCTGACATGCCGTCAGCCTTTATTTGAGCTGAGATAACTCTGCTGCCTTCTGGAACAAGCCCCAGCTACCTGGAAAAAAATGGCTTTTCCTGCATTCAGGTTTCTTCCTCATGCATATGCCTTCTGTATTCCTCATGTGTGTGTCTGTCTTCTGTCACTCAGCTACTACTCCTGAGGAAAAATAAATACAGGAAGAAAGAAGGAGGAGGAGAGAAAGCATGAAGATGCTATTTTCTTTATAAAATGATTCTTCTTTGCTTCTTCTCTAATTTGTATGAAAGCATCTGCTCCCCTGAAAGATCTCAGCACTTACACTACACCTGCCAGTGACCCATTGTGCATCTTCTGCTTTAATTTCACCCTTAAAATGCAGAGCTATGCAATGGAACATGAGGCCAAATGCAGTTTTAAAGCAGAGAAATAGCTCAAGAAAATAGATGCCTTTAGGATTCATGAACTTGGAATTAAATCTTGTACACTCACAAAAATCAAATCACAACGTTTGATAAGTGCAGAGAGAACTCAGTGAGTCACACAAAGGTTTGTGTTTTATGCAAAGCTGACTCCAGCAGTGTAGCACTCAGTGATGCCCACATATTATTTCTTGAATTATCACTTTCTGCATCAGTGCTTATCTATCCCTGAATTAAAAGACTCTCCTCCAAATATCAGCCAGACCCAGCATCTCTCCCTACCACAAAGAAATTTCAGCCCACTTTTAACACTTCCCCATGTGACAAAGGGGAAAACTGCACTTCTACACTTGTGTGCTTCACAAACCTGACAGCTTCATGCATTGTAACTGCTGTGACTCTCTCAACTAAAAATAACATGTAGGAGGAAACAAGACTGAATGGACCTAAAATGCAAGTTCACTGTTCCATAAGGCAGAGTAACTCATGTAACCTAACATAACTCAGAGTAACCCTAACCCTAATTCAGTTACCACACACACTTCCAGCTCAGTTAGGATTGTGTCTGTGCTGCATCAAAATGAATGCAGCTCAAACACAAAAAAAACCCCAAACCAAAACACAAAACCCAAAAAATCCTGTTGATTTGGTTTCAATGGTGAGAAGCCACTCCTCACACATAGTAGGCCCCAAAATGGTAGGAGCAAACACAGCTCTGTCCTGCAGGGTCATGTATGGGACTGGGTAAGAAGAGAAAATTTATCTTTACAGACATTACAACCGCTGTCAGGAAAGCAAGGAGTTTGTCAGAAGGCATCAAAGAAGCTGATGCTGTTCAGCTTGCTTTGTGCCTAGTAGTCTCTTTAGAAGTACTCTGGGAAGAAGGTGAAGCATGGAGAGATGGAGGTCTTAAGAATATAAAAAAAAAAATTTAAAAGATTCTACCTCTCAGCTTTACTCAGGTAACAGCACTCTGCTGATGTGCAATTCAGTTGCTCAGTGTAACAAATAACTCGAAGACTGTTCCTTCTGCTTGATTATAAACACAATACATTGCTTAGTGAAAATAAGTCATTTTTCTTACAGAAGGCCTCAAAGCAGCAGCCCACCAAAGAGAAAACTGCTATCCTCTTGATGTTACTTTGCAAACATTTGATGCAACAACACAATGCTTTTTATGAAGGTCAAGCATTAGTTCCTCCCAAGGGAGCTGCACAACACATACAGAATTTAAGTCCACACAACACCTACAGAATTTAAGTCCATGTTAAGTCCATCAGCATGTCAAATGCCTATGTGGAATTTTACAGGTGATAAAAACCGCGCATAAAACAACAGTGGTTACAGTTTAACATTCATTTATAGCCAAGTTACCCATTTAAAGACACTTTAGCTCAGTAAATAACCAGCCCCGGTTACAGCTAACCCAGAGCAGGGCTCGGAGGGTGCACATCCCTCTCCAAAGCTGAAAACCAGCCCGGCGCTGCTCGCTGCCTTGGGACGGGGACCCCAAAGGCAGCGAGCCCAGGAGGCGGCCCGGGGAGCGCTGAGGCACCCCCGCAGCAGCGGGCTCTGCCCGGTACACCGATCCAGCCCGGTACCACCGATCCTGCACGGTACCACCGATCCAGCCCGCTACCACCGATCCAGCCCGCTACCACCGATCCTTCCCGGTACCATCGCTGCGGGCTCTGCCCGGTACACCGATCCTGCCCGGTACCACCGATCCTGCACGGTACCACCGATCCAGCCCGGTACCACCGATCCTGCACGGTACCACCGATCCTGCCCGGTACCACCGATCCTGCCCGGTACCATCGCTGCGGGCTGTGCCCGGTACCACCGATCCTGCCCGGTATCATCACTGCGGGCTGTGCCCGGTACTACTGATCCTGCCCGGTACCATCGCTGCGGGCTCTGCCCGGTACCACTGATCGTGCCCGCTACCATCGCAGCAGCGGGCTGTGCCCGGTACCACCGATCCTGCCCGGTACCATCGCTCCTGCCCGGTACCATCGCTGCGGGCTGTGCCCGGTACCACCGATCCTGCCCGGTACTACGGCTCCTGCCCGGTACCGCCGCGGCTCCTGCCCGGTACCATCGCTGCGGGCTCTGCCCGATACCATCACTCCTGCCCGGTACCATCCCTCCTGCCCGGTACCGCCGCTCCTGCCCGGTACCATCGCTCCTCCCCGGTACCACCGCGGCTCCTGCCCGGTACCGCCGCTCCTGCCTGGTACCGCCGCGGCTCCAGCCCGGTACCATCGCTCCTGCCCGGTACCGCCGCTCCTGCCCAGTACCACCGCGGCTCCAGCCCGGTACCGCCGCTCCTGCCCGGTACCATCGCTCCTCCCCGGTACCACCGCGGCTCCTGCCCGGTACCGCCGCTCCTGCCTGGTACCGCCGCGGCTCCAGCCCGGTACCATCGCTCCTGCCCGGTACCATCGCTCCTGCCCGGTACCGCCGCTCCTGCCTGGTACCGCCGCGGCTCCAGCCCGGTACCATCGCTCCTGCCCGGTACCATCGCTCCTGCCCGGTACCGCCGCTCCTGCCCGGTACCGCCGCGGCTCCAGCCCGGTACCATCGCTCCTGCCCGGTACCATCGCTCCTGCCCGGTACCGCCGCTCCTGCCTGGTACCGCCGCGGCTCCAGCCCGGTACCGCCGCTCCTGCCCAGTACCACCGCGGCTCCAGCCCGGTACCATCGCTCCTGCCCGGTACCGCCGCTCCTCCCCGGTACCGCCGCGGCTCCTGCCCGGTACCATCGCTCCTGCCCGGTACCATCGCGGCTCCTGCCCGGTGCTCGCCCAGCGCCCGCCGTGACGAGCGGTGAGATCACCTCTGCTCTTACCTCCGGGGCCGTGACAGCGCCCTGCCCGCGCCACCCGCACCGCGCCGGCCCCGCGGGCAGAGCCCCCGCGCCGCCGAGCGCCTTCCAGGGAAAGCGGAAAGGAAAAAAAGGAGGGAGACGGAGCGGGACGGTGCCCTGCGCGGCCACACACCGGGCAGGCGCGGAAGGAAGGGCATCACCCGGGGCGGGCCCAGCCCCGCCCGGGCCGCGGCACTTACTGGAGTGGCGGCAGTGCGGGAGCCCCGTGAGGAGAGCCGGGCGCTCCCGGGCGCGCTCCCGGCCCCGCTCCCGCACCGGGAACGGGCAGCTCCCGCCGCCTCCGTCCGCGCCGCCGCCGCCCGCACTGCGCATGCGCCGCCGCGCCCAGCCCGCGCCGCCCCGCGGCCTGCTGGGACATGTAGTGCGGCGTGGCGGCAGGGGCGAGGCGCGGGGCATGGTGGGAATTGTAGTCCAGGCCGTGGGGTTTTAATCGCGTATTTGATGGAGAGGCCGCAGCGGGGAGGGAAATGTTGCAAATTGTGCAGAAATTCTTCCCTACGAGGGCGAGGAGGCCCTGGCCCAGACAAGCTGTGCTGCCCCATCCTTGGAAGCATCCAAGGCCAGGGTGGACGGGGCTTGGAGCAGCCTGGGATGGTGGAAGGTGTCCCTGCCATGGCAGAGGGTGGAAACTCGTGGGCTTTGAGTCCCTTCCAACCCAAACTGATTTGTGATCTGTGATTCTGTGAACCGCCATTCACCGCCCACATGACATTGAGCAGGCCAATTGCCAGATTCTGCACCTGGGATAGATCAGCCCTGGATGTCTGGACAGATTCTGGAATGTCACTGGAGAGCAACGCCCTGGAACAGGACCGGGGCGTCCTGGCTGATGCAAATTGAATGGGAGTCAGCAGCACCCCTAGAACACATAGCACAGTTGGCTTCCCTTACCCAAGGAGCTAACAAGCTTTAAGGATGCAGTAAATGTTGATATATGTCTGTGTATACTTTGCTAACGTGGCAAAAAGCTCCAGGTCTGTGTATCCCACAGCTGAACTATCTTCACCTGGAGGCTCAGGTGCTGCCTCACAGCCTTTTGCCATCGGTCCTAGCGGCAAATGACAACTCCCCAAAGTGATGTTTAACCAGTTTTACCAGGAAGTTACTTATTTTCTAAGCAAATATTAAATTTATACTAAAAAACTTTGTGTTTTCTGAAATAGCAACACAGACATTTTTTTCTCCTCGCTTAAAGCAGTGATATCTCTAATTATGGAAATCATTTGAACTCTGCCGCTGCCTGTAAATGCATCTTTGTTTCAAGCTGGCATGTAACAACCCTACTTCACAGTGAGACAAAAGCTGTAATCAGAGCACAACAATAAAAGCTGAAGTCAGCCGCAAACAATGCCTCACCATTCCCATGGCAACTTTTCCCTATCAAACCCCGGAGAGGTCACACACTCTGCAGCTGCACCAGCCAGAAGCGTTTCAGTTTGGACTTCATTCACAATTATTCCTACATTTTTTGGGCCGTTTTTCACTTAAAAGTGTTTTACTGGAGATCATACAAGACAATTAGCAGTGGGTGGCACCACGTCTCTCCCCCACTAGAGTTCCAAAGTGACTTTTCTCATCCTTGATGGGACTGCAGGATGCATCCTGCCATCACAATGCACATGGAAGAGCCTTTTACAAAATTGTACACCCCTTCTGCATTCAAAAATCCATGTAGTCAAAAGCCATTTCACAACAGATGAAAGCTACAGCAGCCTGCAGTCTGATATGCCTTAACTTGCAAATATTTTCTCCAGCCTCCCACACAAGGTTTGAATAACCATATATTCTGACAGTAGGACTCAGGAAAGGCTAAAAAGATGGTTACATTTAAAAGAAGGAGTTTATTTTATTGGAGTTTGGTAGCAAACCTCATATTATGCTTTACCATAGTTTCTATCATGGAACATTACTGCAGCTTTGCTTTGAGGATGGCCTAATTCTCCCAATTTGGTATACAGGAGGAGACAATCAGGTATATAAAGAACTATTTTTACTTAAACTGAGACACAAATACTTTAAAATAGCTGCATTCTGTCGGCTGTGCTGTTCACACAAGTATTTTCATGAAATTCACATCTGGAGAGCCAAATTATGCAGTTTTGTGAATCTTTGATGTCCAAGACATAAATGCAGTTATCATTAATGCCCCAACTTAAAGCAAAATTTGCTTTGAGTAGAAAGCTTCTCATAGTTCTAGTGTTATGAACTCTAGTGGTACAGAGGCTACTGAAAGCTCAGCTGAGCTCCCTGGCTTCCAAACAATTCCATATTTTCAGTATTCCTCTCTGTGGGATGTGCAAATGCAACAGCTGAAAGTGATTGTGATGCCAAACAGGTAAACTTTGGGTGTGAAGTGACTGGGTGGCCCAGGGACTTTCCCATTCTGCACTGCAAAGCAGGCACACAGAGATTGCAAAGGACAGAATCTATATTTTACCCCCTGTCTAAAAATATTCAAGCACAAGATCTGCACTGGCTTCTTCTCCATGCAATTCCACTTGACTTCAGAGCAGAAATTGGTTCAGAGCCCAGTATATTCCAGCAGAAGTATGAGACAGACACTTATTTCCTCTCCAGTTGTCTCTATTCATAGTTTTCAAACACTGGCAGGTATCCCCACAAAAGTCTTCATGGCTGGCAAAAAAATGTTGGCAGAACTCTGCTGTGCCAGTCCTTTACTCAGAGCCTGCTTGTGATTCTTGTCACTGAAATAGGTAGGAGGGTTTGCACATCAATTCCTGCTGGCATTTCAGTTACTCAGAATGCAGATTATAATAAATAGCATTTGGTGAGTGACCTGCAGCAATATGCACCATTAAGAACAAGTGTTTATTTCACAAGGTGTAGAAACTCCCAGAGGGACAGTAGTACCAGAGGAGCAGCATGTATCTATCCATATAAACGCAAACACACAAACAGAAATATGCAAATCACATGCATATCTTGTAAATATAAACACACAACTTGCATGTCTTGGCAAAGAAGCAGAAACATCCAAAAATTCCGAAATACAACTTTCTAATTATATTTTCATGATGGATAATTTTACCCAGCAGAGGAAGTTCAGCAAGTTTATAGATATGCAGAAATAAAGAGCTATGAACAAAACCTCGCTTCATGGCTCTAAAGAAATTAATTCGGCCTGGGACAAAACGGTTTTGTGAAAACTAACAGTTATGTTGCCGTGGAAAACAGGAAAAAAGCCTGGCCAGTAAATTACTGAGTGCAGAGCAAAATGCTGTCACTATATTCTGTTTTTATGGGTTCAATATTGCAAATTCCATCCACATGCAGTATGCCTCCTGTGCACTATTTTAAGAGGGGTGTTGCTGACCTCAATGGGACTGCTTTTCATAGATGCTGTGACCAGGCAAGGTCGTTACTCTGCTGACACCTTCAGTGTTAGCATCCAAGGAAAGCTTTTCAGTCACTAAACTCCATCCCAGAGGATGAATGTCTGAGTTTACTGCAGTGGCATGGGGCTAATTAGGTAGTATTTATTACCTAATTAAATTATTTGCCATAACAGAGAGAGAGAGACCAAAAATTCTCCAAGGCTGCAGCCAGTGTGACCTGGGGAAGAACAACCCTTGCTGTTTCAGGGTTTCCAGTTCTGAAACACGTGAGCAAGGCAATCTCTGAGAAATGATGTTGTCCTGTCCACCTCAGGAGTAACCCCTTGTTGAAGGCAGCTGCTGGAGAAGGTGACACTGATTCCTGAGTGAGCCTAACAGGTAATGAGGTGTGGGAATCCAGAGCTTCCCTCTGGCTGCCCTGGCTGCCCTGGGACCCTGGCAGGGGTCAGGAACCCCCCTGGACAGAGCCCCCAGAGACACTGGCTGTGATCTCTGGCCATGGAAAAGAGTTTTCTATCCTACAGGATGGATTACAAGCTCTGAGTGATTGATATAAGTAATAATTAAGTGTGGCACGGGTGCAAAAGTAAAATTTTAGGATTCTGGATGAGGGGTCCAAAGGGGACAAGATGGAGGAAATTGGGTGTGCCTTGTCCTTTTTCTCCTTCTTCCTGCCCTCCATGTCTCACTGTGGTGTTGGCATTTTTCTGTTGGTTCAGGCTGGGGACACACTGTCCAACGTAGGTGACAGATATTGGCACGCTATTGTCAATCCAGCCCAGGGAGTTTCTGGTATTTAATGTTTGTCACATCCCACTGAGGGCAGAGCCCCACACGCTGCCCTGCAGGACAGAGCTGGGCAGGGCAGCAGAACATGTGAGAGATAAACAGAATAAACAACCTGGAAACCAGCACAGACCAATTATGGCTTCTGCTTTGGCAGGAGAGCAGAAAGACAGAGACTTTCTACAATCTCAGGATCATCAATAACACAGATTCTGACAATGAGGGACAAACACCCTGTGCACCCTGCAGGTGAGCAGCTGAAGCACTGCTGAAGGTTTCCCTCCAGTCAGTGCCTTTCAGCAGAGCTCTGCATCTGATGGGCACCTTGAGACAACACAGACAAACCCTCCTCGTGAAGGAAAGGAGCAGCAGCTTTAAAATCCCTGCACGTATGAGCAGATAGTTTCATTTAAAAGCTGCTTTACAGCATATTTGCAATACGAATTTTAAAGTTAAAACTTCATCTCTTCTGATGAAATGATTTTGACAGAGCTTGGAAATTTAATCTCACGTGGAGGTTCAGCTTCAGCTGCCAGTTGCTGGGTCTTGTTATTAATTTTATGTTAAAGTAGAAAAGCATCCTTATATAGCTGCTGTGGATAAGCACTGATACACAGTGCTACAGTGATGAAGTAATTTCCCAGCCTTTTAAATACTCTGTTTCCCTGAAAGCCATATTTAAACACTTTGAGTTTGTTAGGAGTTTACTATTTTTATGGTGCAGTTGTTTTCCTCATTCCTATGTGCATTGCATTATTCTAAAATACATATGGTGATTCCTCATTTTCTACCAAACCATGAATTTTTATTTTGCTTCCATCTTTCTAGACATAAAATTTATTAGCAAAAAACCAAAAAAGTCCTTTTCCCCCCTTTTGTCTATTCTAACCTAAAACCATTCCATATTAAAAAATAAAGTGAATTGTCTTTAAAATACAGTGTCCCTGCAATAAAAAGATTGAAATGCTTTCATTTCATTTCAAAGCTTAAAAGATGAGAGCTTAATCTTCTTCAGAAAAGGGCGTATTCTGCACTGAAATGTATGCAAAGTGCCCGGGGGGCTTCCAGCTCACCCTGCTGCTGCAGTCAGGTCAGGACAGTGCCTTGCTGCTGCCATGGGGCAGGATGGGAGGCAGAGGCTCACTATTTAGTGTGTTTTACTTGTTAAATATTTCACTATGCACTGTTTTACAGAGGTAATTTACATTTATATTAGCCAGTACAGTGCAGAGTAAAGCTGGGGGTGGAAGCTGCTCTCATTTGTGCTTTTACCAGGAGCTATAACATCATACTTTGCTGCAAGTCCCAATCCTCAAAGGGAGGATGTGCCTTTTAAATTGTTATAAGCCATGATTTGAGTTGTATTTCACAGGAATTACCATAGCAAGAACAAGCTGAACCAGGGGAAGAGAAGCCCTACAAGAAGCAGTTGCAGGGCAGCAGCGACCTGACCTGAGCTGACTTTGGGGCACAGGAACTCCCTCCAGCCTCTCCTGTCCTCAGTGACCACCAGAACAGATGGAGCCCGAAGTCACGCACTAAATCAAACAGATTAAATAAATTAAACTTTTACCCTTTGGATTCCCTCCCCTGTCTCTCTGGTGGGGCTGAGTGGGGCTTGGTTGGTGGCTGGGGTTAAACCACGACAGAGTGAAAGGAAGGGAAGTTTTATTCACTTATAGCAAGATCCCAAAGTGAGTGGCAATGCCCTGCCCTTGGCACACCCTCGTGCCTCAGCTGGCATTGCCCAGGCTGGGGAATCCCTTGGTGGGTTTCTCCATCTGGTCACAGCAGTGTCCCAGGTGGTGCCAGTCCCACTGCTGGTGCCACCAGCCCTCAACCCCTCTCTGGTCCCCCCCATGGATGTCCCCCATGGGGATGCTCACACAGGCAGCCTAGACCAGGGTTTTTCACAGGAGAACTCTGCAGGTGGGGATCCAAGAGCAGTGTCTGAAATGTGCTGTTTTACACCACAGGAGGAATTACAGGGACTCAGTGCAAGGCAAAAACTGCCACAGCCCTGTGGCACACGGGACAGCACCAACACAACCTCAGCTGATCATTTCACATGGGGTTAACATTTTTCCCAGCCCACTCTTGCCCTGGCAGCTGCTGTGCCAGTTCAGGTAACACCTGGAACTCTGAGTTGGCACAGAGGTGGTGTTCAAGCCCAAAATTGGCATGAGCTCCAGAGAAAACACCTTGGCTCATCCACTGGCATGTGATTGTGTCACACACAGACATTAAAAAAATGTTCAAGAGCTGGAGTGTATGGACGCTCTGTTTAACAGCAAGCATTGTAGCTTTTAAGCTTATAAAATAAAGTAAGCTATTAATAAAGATTTATTTAGAAGATAAGGATATCTCTATAAAGTCCACCATATCACATTACACAGCTTGAAGAAGATAGCAAAAAAACCAAAAACCCCCCCCCCAAAAAACCAAAACCAAACCCCAACTCTATGCCTACATTTAAAAAGGAAAATATAAATATTTGTTATCATTTCAGAGTATCTAGAAGGAATGAAAAAACCTTTGAATGTTTAGATTTAGGAAATATGTGAAACTATGAGGCTCTGGAGACATTCCCAGATGGCTTTTTATCTTGTTGGTGTCCCCTTCCCAGGCTGTTCCTTGAGTGCTGTTCTATATCTCCTTCAGAGAAATTATTTTATAATCTCTTAGATTGGTTTCTGATCAAAAAAACTGCGCTCATTTCAGCCCTAATAATTCCTGTTTCTTGGGTGAAATGCCTGTCACCCTTTTTGGGCAGTCCCCATTTTTCCTATCTCATGGTTTCTGAAGAGCTCCCAGGAACTCCCAGCATGATTTGCTTTTATACTTCCCTTTGTTCCATCCCAAAAATTCTGCTGCCTTCACTAAAGGTTCCTTTTTCTATATGTTGGAGGAAAGATTAAAACTGACCATTTGGAATTAAAACTGCTCAGAATCTGATTCTACACTCGACCAAATTTCAGTGTTTGTAACTTCCAGCTGTTCTGATTTTTAGGGTGGGAAGCCACAGCCTTTGCACATGGTGCACATAACACAGTGGGTTACAGCTTGTAAATCAGTTGTGAATATTTTGTCATCAAAAACTACCCAAATTGGGTCATACCAATTTTAAAACTTTTGTCTTTATTACATTCTCTCTTGTATTTATATTGTATTTATACTTTTTAAAGTCAGTGTAAGAATAAGGCTCTCTTAGCATGTTCTTATGGTAATAGATGCAGTTATGACATGATCTACAAAATCCCCTTCTGCCAGCAGTTCCTATCCAGAATTCAGCCTGGATTTGTCACTGATGGGGACAAACCTGGAGCCAGAACCAGCTGAGATGGGGAACAGGATTTTCCATGGAGATAGCAGCCTCTGTGCCTGGGGCACAGCCAGGGCATGAAGGCAATCCTGGCCTCTCCTTTTTGTCCCCAAGGATGCTTTAAGAGACAACAACTTTCCTCTGGACCCCTTTTTCCAAACCCTGCTGCCATCAAGGAGTACACTGAGGGCTGAACACGGCTGAAATTGAGCTGCTGCTGACAATTATTTCACTGTCAATGCGCCCAGCAGCGCTGCTCCAGATATTGCTCCAGCTTGTCTGGCTTTTCAGCGTTTCCTTGCTCTCCACAGAGTTTTCCACTCCTGCTAAAACCAGCTCCACAGGTTGTGGCAGTAGCTGGAGGGGTTGTGCAAACAGCAGCACTGCCAGGTCAGCTGCACCTCTGCTCTGGCACTGGCGTCTGCTCCGGCCATCTGTCATCCCAGGGGGGACAGATGTTGGCAGCTGTTCTCCTGCCAAATGCTGCCTTTGCCATCCAGCTCCTGTGCTCATCCAGCCATAACATTTATCTGTGTCAGCCTGGTGGCTCTGTGTTTCCAAGGTAGAGATATATATTATAGCTATACAATTCCATGGTAAGGGGGTTGGATTTCTGTTTCTCCTGATACCTGGAAGGACAACATTTCTGGAAGGTGTGTGTGGCATTTCAGGATTTTTTGTTATTATTCTGTAGATAGCTAAGCTATGAAATGCATCATTTTTCTTTTTTAGTGCAATTCTGATATTAATGATGAAAAGATTACTGCTTCTGTCAATCCTGCTTTGTCTTGGGAAAAAAATCCTACAGAACTGACTTTTGCTTTAGATCATTCTGTAGGTTCATCACACCTTAGAAACCTTTAGAAGTGGCATGTGCCTGACTGGGAGCAACTTAACTTCTAGGAAAAATACCTCTTCAGATGTTAAATAATGTCTTATGGACCACTAACACAAGGATTAATTAAGTTTAGAAAGGACAGACATAGAGCTGATTCAGTGTTAAAAAATGAAATAAATATTTTATGGCAATTAAGAGGCATAGCTTCCTTTTTACGGGGATTAATTGAGTTACAGTTTTGTTAAAAGCATCCTTCAGTTTTGTTAAAAGCAATACAAACTCAATAGAAGTATCTCATGGTCCTGTTTTAATTAATTATTAATCAGCAAGAGTAATCACAATAATCAAATAAATTTGTCCCTCTCCATTAAAAGCATATCAGGGTGGTTTGCAGTGGCAAACCACAGCCAGATCTGACATTTCTAAGGGAAAAAAGAGTGGCCAAAACAAGGACAAAACAGAGCAGCTGTTTTTTTGTGGCTGGGAGAGAACAGAGGAGAACCTTTGCTGGGGAAAGCCCCAAGCTGTGCTGGGCACAAACTTTCCCTTTAGAGAAGAGCCCTGCAGGATTCCCTCATGTAGGTACAAGTTTATCTCTGGGTCCATACATTGTTTTACAGTTTTAAGGATATATTTGGTTTTATTTTTAGGATACAGATTTTGGATAAAAATAATCCCAAAATCTTAACAGCAAAGCATTCCCTTTTTTTGGAGTTTGGAGTTAAGCAATAGTTTTTTTTTTCCTTTTGCACCTTTTTCCTTTGAGAAATCAGGAACTGTAATTTCTAGAATTTCAGCACTGCTTCTCCTGGTTGAGGGATGGGAGCAGGAGGTGGCTCCTGGATCTGCAAGAGTGGTGGTACCCCCTGGACCAGTGCCTGTCTGCTGGGGAAGCATCCTCCTCCTGTGGGGTTATGGAGCCATCCAAGCAGCTCCTGACTCCTGTGTCCTTAATTGGGGTTCTTTAAATGAAGAGGCTCCTGTGAGTGCTATAAAATTGCAGTTTGACAAATCAAGGACCAATGGGCCGTGATAGGAAGCCAATTCAGTCAACAAAATGTGAGAGCCACAATAAGGAAGAACAAAGGACAAAAAGAAAAAAAGGCAGAAATCATGGCTAACAATTCTATGAGTAACCCACTCACTCCTCTGCAATGATTAAACATTAAACTCCCACAAGCTAAGCAAACAAAAAAAAAATATCCTCTAAATTTCCCCAAGGCTTTTGCCTTTGCAGCAAGGTTTGAACTTGAGGGTAAGTGCAGCTGCATCCCTGGAGGTTTTCTCTGGGTGAGATGTCTGCACAGGGGGTCTGTACAGGGGTGTCTGTGTTGGGGTGACCCTGGCCAGGCTGGCCTCAGGCTGGGGTGATGATCAGTGTGCATAAATCTCCTACACCACCCATACAGATGCAGCAGGGTGTCAGACTTTCTGTCCCCCTGCTCCACCTTACCTGAGTGAGTTCAAGTCCAAGGAGGCAGAATTGCACCTCTTTACTTTCCCTACAAAAGAAGAATCTGTGTTTGCCTCTCCTTAGCTGTTATAACCCCAGCAGCTTGTCCTCCTTTAGCTTCACTTCATTCACTGGGCACATGCAGACTGCCTGCAGCCCAAAATTTGCCTTTTGCTACTTATAGCCTCTCCACAACTTTAATTGTCCCAACTAACTTCAAAAAGCAGGAGGAGATGTTAAAATCATCCCAGCTTACAAAGCAGGGAACTCAATTGACTTTTGCAGAGCCGCCTTGCCAAAACAAAGAGGGCAAAAGCTGCGCTCTCCTAGGTGGACTCAACCACCGCTTTATCAAAGGAAGGAACGGAGCAGGCAGCTTCCCACAGGGCTCCCTGGAGCCCAGCTGCTCTGGGGAATGCAGCACAACGTGCACAGGCACGCCAGGACGAGCAGCACACACACAAATCTTC
The DNA here is from genome assembly GCF_050655825.1 of Lonchura striata. NCBI lineage: Eukaryota > Metazoa > Chordata > Aves > Passeriformes > Estrildidae > Lonchura > Lonchura striata. The sequence continues at coordinate 36,743,817 of NC_140708.1, read as the reverse complement.
CTTTGCAGGGTCCCACAAGGCTCTTGCTTAACGCAGAGCTCGGTGTTCCACCTCCGCTCTGCTCCGTGTTTGCGTCGCTGCGGGTAAACGGGGTCAGCAGGACTTGCTGAGGTTGGGATTCAGGGTTTTTTTTTAGCCTGTGGACAGCACAGGGTGGTAGGGGGTGAATTTGAGGTGGTGTTATCCCAGGGGGCAGCTGGAGAAAGGGGATTGAAATCCCCAGTTGATGACAGTGAGACTTTCCCACTGGAGAATCTCCCCCACTGTCTGAGCAGCAGTGGTCCAGGATGGTCTGGAGCCATAGTGAGAGTCTGTGGAGGAGCTATGATAGGATTCCAAGAGCTACAACATGATTTTGGGTATGTAAAGTAGGCAAACAGAGGTGCCCCGGCTGCACTCTTGTTCACAAACACACCAGCTTTGTGAAAACACCAGAATTCATCCAGACACACCAAACATAGATGTGCAAAAATTATTCCTGTTTGCTAAATTTGAAAACGTCCCTCTCCTGCAGCTCAGCTCTGTACACCATCTCATGGAAGGGAGTGAGGTATCTGAAATCAAAATTGGAAGTATGCTATCCTAGATGATTATTTATTCAAAGGTCTGGCCAAAACAATAAGACACTCACAGTCTACACCTGGCTGAAATAAATGGGGCTTTATCCTGGTGGGGCTGTTCCTCAGCAGAACTAAAGGTAAGGCTGGGAAATTGCATCTGGTCTTGTTATCATTTGTCTAATAAGTTAATTCAGCCATGTGAAGGGCTGAAAGACTTAAAATACATATGAGAGGGTTTTTTAATGTTTGCAATAGGCCATGTTTGTAGCTGGGGAATATGATACAGTGAATGAGAATTGGCATATTGAACTCAGCTGCTTCAACAAATGTACTGTAAATAACAGTGGTGGAATAAGGACTTAGTTTTAAGGAGTACAAATGTAGAGCTCTAAGGGAGTTAAAGAGTTGAACAGAGGAAAATGGGATGAAAATGTTAAAGTTGGAGAGGAAAGGAGGAGAAAGGAGAAGGAAAAACAAAACAAAACAAAACAAAACAAAACAAGAAAGGAAATTATGGAGTAGACATAAAAACAGAGATTACCAGGAAGAAAACAAAAACAGAGACTAGGTTGGCCTCTTTCAGATGGTGATTGTGAAATGAAAAACTTCAGTGGAACCTAAAGTGGTCACTTGGGTTCATCTGCCCTGGAGAAGCCGCGGAGCCAGCGCGACGCAGCCAGAGATACGGAAAATGGTGAGAGCTGCTGCTGCTGCTGCTGCTGCTGCTGCTGTGTAATCTGTTTTCTTTCATCTGATGAAGGTCATGACTTTGATATTTTCCACCAGACTGGCCCGATTTGGGTGTCGGGCTGTTTGTTTGTTTGCAGATGGAGAAATGTTTCCGACATCTGTCTGCATTCTCCCAGCAGCTACCTCATGTTTCTTGCAGCTTCCCAGCCTTGCCCACGGCCTGTTCTTGGAAGGTCAGTTTAGTTTGTGTTGGTTAAAACACTCTTTAGCTGAACTCACTTAACACAACACCACGCTGAGGGCTGTCTTAGCCTTTATGTAATGTTTTGCTAATTTTAACAAACAAGCTGAGTGGTAGGAGCCGCTGGGGTTGCTGAAGAGCCACGAAGAGATTACTCAGTCAGATATTTCTGGAAACGTCTAGATTTCTAGAAATACAGATGAAATCATACCGAGATCAGAGCACAGCTGTGCACAGAAAAGGCAACTCATTTTTCAACTCCATTGTCAAGCCCAAATGAGTCCAGCAGTGGTTGGAGAAGTGATGTGGTCACTTGGTTTCACAGCGGCTTGAGCAGAGAGCTGTGCAATGGGCACAAGCTGAAACCCCCTGGAGCTGGGGATGAACGAGTCCCCTGAGCCCTTGGAGCAGCTCCTGTCTCATCCTCATGCAGGGTCAACCTGCATCTCATTTCCTGGGACATCCCTTGGGCTAACCTGGTGCAGGAAACCAAAATAGCTTGGGAAATACGCAGAAACCACAAAGTCAATGCCTCGAGTGGAAATCTTGTGGGAAGCCAAGCTGTTCTCTGCACAGCCAAGTAATCAGCCTTACAGAGCTGTGTCTGGCCCTTATTCCCACCCCCTGTGGGGCTCCCAGCTCCTTCCCACGTCCTCCTGGCCGTCCCCTGGGGCAAGCCAGGGCTGGGGGTCAGCTGCCCAGTGGGCAGGAAGGCAGCCAAGGACCACGTGTCCTCCCCACCAGTGTCCCCACACACGTCCCTCCTTCCCTACCCCCCCTGATTTTTATCACATGGGCAGACACAATCCTTGGGTTTCTTGGGTTTTTTCAGATTTGGTTTTAATTAGCCAGCAGGCTCTGAATTCTGACAAAATGTACTTTAGCCTGAACTCTGCTTTAAAATTGACTTCTGTGTAAGAAGACGTGAAAATCAATGTTTGTGAACTTGGGAGCTTATTACCTGTGCAGTTTATCTACTAATGGCTATCCCTAAATGTTTTGTGCTTCCTGTAGTATATCACTGCTATAATTGTGCAACTAATTGAACAGAGCTTTCATTGAATTATCCCTAGGAACAGTTTACATTTAAACACTCAACCAACCATTACCTAAAGCTTTTACAGAAATGATTACCATAAATTTCCTTTCAAAATTATGATTTAGTGCAAGCATACTGACTTTTTTTTAGCAAGCAAAAAAAATAAACTTTATGCTGTAAAAGTGTGCACATGGTCATTGGCAGACTGGCTCCTGACCTCAGAATTATATGAAACATGTATTTTACATACTGAGAAACTAGAGAATAAACGTATTTACAGGAATGAAAGGCTGACCAGAATGATAAATGAATCAGGCTTAATCAGAAACAAACAGTGACCTATTCATAGCTCTTTCAAAAAGGCAAGAATTTTGCAGATGTTGTTGGGTCAAGTTATATAAAAAGACAGTTTATAACGAGCAGAATGTGTGTGCTGAAGTCAAGGGAAGTCTTCGCAGACACATGTTTTTCCCATAGCTACGTGACTTTATTCCCCAGCAGCGTGGTTTCATTTTGATACATGCTCCTTTTCATCTCTGACCAGGGCACCATCCCCGTGCTGGAGGAATTGCTGGAGAGTGCAGTGAGAGCTTGGAGAGACATGAGAACCTGGAGTTTTAGGCATCGTTCCCTTGAGACATCCCAATCCATGTGGGTGGGAGCCGTGCCCGGCGCTGAGCAAAACCTGTGCCGGGAACCTGGGCCATGGGCAGCACGGGGGTGGTGCTGCACTGCCCAGATTTTGGGCAAGGTCAATCAAACATGACTCTGACGTATCCATCAGTGCCCCTGGGGTGCTCACAAGTGTGTGGGAAACACTTTCTTGGACGGCAGCTCGGGCTCCCATGGGCAAGGCTTCTCCTGGCTGCAGGGGAGGTTTGAGAGCCTCGTGTTTAGAGCCCAGCAGGGCTGAGGAGCTCATCAAGAGCTGGAGACCATTTTTCTCCTGTCTCAAGTGGTGGGAGAGTCAGGCAAAGGGCTGCAATTCAACCAGCAGAGCAGCTGGGGAGGAGCCAAGATGAGCTTTTAAAGGGCTCATGAGTTGACCCTGGTTTGCTTTGAAAACCCTGAGCATCTGCACTGAAGCCCAGAAGACCAGAACCCATTCACTGGCCTGGAGCCCAACACATGCTCCATTAAACCATATTTCATTTCTTCTAAATAAATAATCAGCCTCTTTTATGGCACCATAATATATCTGAGGTAGTGTCTCTGCTGCTATTGAAGTAGAAGAAGAGGGGAAGGAGATTGATAGCCAACGTTTCATGTGATGAAAGGCAGAATTAATCATAACCCAAGTACAGGACAGCTCTGCTGCATCAGTTCTGGCCTGAGCCTGCCTCTCTGTGTATCACCTTGTTGCACAATGTTTCAGAAAACACAGAAATGTTGAAATAGAGTCATCCTGGAAAGAGCTGTTTACACTCAAATTGTGGATGTGATGGCATTAAACAAGATCCCTTGCCTTGAATCAGGCAGTGTTTTGTCCCCTCTGGAGCTGCATGGGTGGCTGCAGAAGAAGTCAGGCCCACAGGGTCCAGAGGCTGCCAAGAGTTCTGCACTGAAATTTAAAGTGCAGAAGTGGGGCAGGACAAAGGAACATAGGGTCAGAAAGGGTCAGAAGGGGCACAGAATAGTGTGTAAACCCAGAAGGATTTAAAAAAAAAAACCATTTGCACAACTGATCTAAAATAAGCTCATTCATGGTTCATGTAAAATTAGAACCCACTCGGGAAACATTATTCAATCAAACAGAAATTAGAAAACATATGTAGATCTGCAGGAAATTTGAAAGGTGAACACCCCCAAACTTTCTCTTCCTATAGTCTAGAGCCAGGTTTTGCCATTTAAGCCCAGACCATTATACAGTGGAAATTGCCAATTTTCAGCAAGAACTTGCAGGTAAGGGAAATGAGCTGCTGATTGAATTTACCCTTCCAATGAGCATGACAGGAGGAGAGGCTGCAGTTGCTCATTTTCATTCTGTGACAAACATGATTAATGGGCTAAATGCATAAGTCCTGGTCCCATTTCACGACCTCCACCAGGTGCTAAAATCACTTCATTGAGGGAGGAAAAGCCAGAACTGACTCAAGGAAGAAGAAGAGCATATGTGGCGTGACTGGGACGGAGTGCTAGCCATGTTTCACCACCTACACCCAGACCTGAACCAGGATCCATATTGGAGGAGTCAATCTGATCTTTAGTAATTCAAGATTCTCAGATGACTTCTGGCTAAGCAGAAACATCTGCAATTTCATGGCTGTGAACTTTTAGCAAAAAAAATTTTCCTTTTAAATGAGGAAGGGGTAGCTCTAAGCACTTTGTTTTCCTGCTGTGAAGCAGACAGTTTTTATCTCTACCTGAAATCTAAGCTTTGCAGACGAGGTGAAAAGACACTCCTGTGTAACTATTCAAAAGTCCCGACACACAGAACCACAGACATAGCCTCTTAAATAATTTCTTGCAAAAGCTGTGCAGGCGATTCACAGGTCTTCACAGGAACTTGGTATTTTGCTGGGGAGCATAATCTTTTCTAATACTGTTAATTTTTATAAGCCCTTTCTTGTCTGGTGGTTAAACCACAGGTCTACAAGTCACAACACAGGCGTGTCGTTCTTGCTCTTCCTTGGCCTTGTGTCTCACCTCCAGCGAGACACAATTGCATTGTTTTTCTGAACCTTGAGCCCTAAAACTGCGAGATATTTGCCCCTCCGTGTTGCTTCACTGAAATAACATTTGCAGAGCACTTTGGGTTGTCAGAGAAGAGACATTATTTATTAGTGTAATTTCTGATTTTGGCTATGCCCACGCAACCTGCTTGTTCATGTGGAACGGCGTCATTTCTCTGACTTCCTTTCTGTGCAAAGGCTCGGTGTTATCTGCATTAGGAAGTGTGATTAAGGAAAGAACTATGCTTCTTTTTAAAGGTTTTGGTTTTTTTTTTTTAGATAGATCAACTTAACATGTGCTTTTCCCTTCACAGAAGTGATTTTACTCTTTGTTCTCTAGGCTGAAAACCCTGCGACAGTGAGCTAGGATGCTGAGATAACAATGAGCATTTTCTGTGATGGATTGAGTCCACGTGCCACCAACATTTCCCTTGAGGTGCTAAGCCTCTCCTTTCAACACCAACCAAGAAAAGCCAAGGGAACTCCAGCAGCTCAGAACTAAACCTTGGCTGGAACAATTCTTGTGGAGGCTGTACATGCTCGGGCATCACTTATAGGAGGGACTGGCACTGACGTACGAAGATTTTATTTACAGAATCTCTGCTAATGAACTCTCTAGCTGCCTGCGACCCTTGAAACACTCTGCAGCTTCCAGAAAGTGCAAACTGAGTTAATACTCATGTGTGAACATGAAGATCAATGGGTAGAGGCTGAAGAAGTCTAGCAACCCCATGTCAGCAGCCTGTTGAATCAGCTCTTTAAACAAGCTGCTGGATGTTGATGTAGGGTTTTGAAGTCTTATGTGCTGACAGGCCCTTGTATTTGCCTACTGATGGCAAAGGCATTATTTTTCTCATCAGCTGCAGAGCAATAATTGGAGACAGCATTTTTGTCACAGACTCAATAGGTGTTGCAACAAGCCTGGTTTGCTGTCTCTGTGTCTGTCACCACATTTTAAAATTCATGGACTATGCCTAATTTTTTTTTTTCCTGATATGTCATATCAGAGTCCAAGATGTTTTATGAGCAGTAAGCATTTACTTACCAGAAATACCACATCAGCATCCAGACATAGCAGGAATAACTGTGGTTGAGCTCATCCTTTCCCAAATGCCTACTGCAGGAGGACTGTGTCACTGGATTTTGGGTGAGCTGGTCAGCACCCATCTGTGTGTCTGATTCTCCCTGAAGAGACAACTAATAAAATTAAAGCAAAAACCTGTGATGTGTGTGGGAAAACCAATGGCCAGATATTCCTTGTGTCAACTGGTAATTGCAATTCAGGCTGGGAGACTGTAGCCCCTGGTTATGTGCAGCCTTTTTAAAGTACAAACAGAGATAAAGTTCTCTGAGATTTTCAGGAGAAGTGAAAATACTGAGTCTCAGGTCAAGGTTTGCACCACACATTTGATTTCCCTCCCGTTTTTGCTGTTGGTTCAAATGAATGGCATGCTCTGGAATTTTGACCCAGAATCATGGAGTTCTGTGAAATTGCTTGATGCAGGTTCAAGCAGGATGTGTTGCTGTGAAAGAGATCCCGTGTAGGGGTGGCCATCCCTGCAGCAGCAGTGGAAAACAGGCTGGAGAGGAGCAGGCAAACCCTTCTCTGGCATCCCAAATGAGAAGCCCTCTCCAAAGCTGTACCTCTCACTTGTGGTTCCAGCGCTCACACCCCACCCACCCAGGCTTGGCCCTGCAAACGCAAATTATTAAATGTCTGGGTGAGAAGGAAGATCAATTCTGCTTCAAAATCTCCTCCACACTGCCTTGGTGCTCAGTTCTGAGGGCACTTTCCAGCCCTGGAAGCACAGCTTTTGTCTGAGTGAGAGCTGAGGCTGAGCCTGCTGAAGCAGCAGCAGCTCTGGAAACCCCCAAGCAGCAGCAGCAGCAGCAGCAGCAGCAGCAGCAGCATCTAGGCAGCACAACCTGTGTGCTGCAAAAAAACCCCTATTCACCACCACCCCAAATATTATTAATCAGCCCACAGTTTGCTCAGACAGGAAATTGTTACCGACCACTTTAATTTTACTAAACAAATGAAACCACCCCATTACTCATTCAAATCTAATAAACCGCAGCACACAGAGGAGGAAGTGAGCACTTCAAAATGGCTTGGAGAAAAGTTCTCACTTTGTTTAGCCATTTAATTAAAGCCAGGCTCTTTACAGGAAAGGGCATAATTAAATGGCAGCATGTGTACCATGATAATCTTCTTCATTGGCATCTCAGCGTGCAGCTTGCTGCTGAAGGCAGGCAGAGTCTTTGTGCTGCTCTCTACACTCCCAGAGCTCACCTGCTCCTCAGGAAGAAAATACACTGGGTACCAGCATGGCTCTCCTCTTCATTCCTTGCTGGGTGATGCAGGGCTTCATTAGGAAAGTGCCAATGAAATAAATTTCCTTATTGCTTCATGCCTGCAGATGTTCAGAAAGCAAGTTCCTGAAGATGGGCCCTGCAAATCACCTGGCAGACATCGATTTTATCAATGCCTTGGCATGTCCCGATCATCAGGTCTTTAAAACATAAACAAAATAGTCCAGCTTTAGTATTTGCAGTCCTAGCAAATACTAGTTTAATATGTGATTTGTGTGCATATGTAAATATTGTCTTTGCAGGCAGAAGTCAGACAAAGCATGAATGTACTTGTACCACAGAGAGGGATTGCTGTAATTGTTTGCCTTTCTTCTCCACATCAAATTACTGCTTTAAATGAAGGGAATTTCACAAACAGGCAGAAATGCCATTTTTGCTATGGGAATTCTACTTACTCTAGCTGCATGATGAAGTTTCACCTGAAAGAAGAGTTCATAAACGGGAATTATTCCTTTGTGGTGTTTTGGCTCCCAAAAGATGATTAAAGAAGAAAACCACCGATAATCTCAATAAAGGGCAAATATCACGAAGAAACTTAACACCCAATGTGTTTTTGTAGCACTGCAAAGGCCATGAAGGCATTTTCAAGCACACACGAGTTTGTTCCTGTCTGTTCCACCCCCTCTTCGGGACTGTTGGCGTTTGGCACCTTCACACTCAGGATGGACAGTGTTTGCTGGAAGGTCCTTGCCAATTGCTTTGGTGTCTCACCTGGTTTGCCCTAGACAATCCTTAATCCAATGCAAACAGGACTAAAGTCAACAGGAAGAAGTATTAAAGAAGCCTGCATGCTTAATAAATCCCCTATTAGTCACCATCAGAATGAACTGGTGTGTGATAAATCCTTTTTGTTACCATGCAGGGGCCATGTTATCCACATGGAACCAGCCCCTCTTCCCTTCCCCGTCACAGATGTGCTGCAAAATCTGCAGCAATCAGTCTGCTCTCCTTCCCATTCTTCAAAATGTTCTCCCTACCACTCTCATTAGTCTTACTTAATTTGTTTTGCTCTATGGAAGGAATTACAGATTTGCCATCCTAGAGAACAGCTGACATTTTTACAGGAAAAGAAGTACGTGATTCATAATTTTCCAGAAATCTGCACATTACATATGAAGCACACTAGAACCTTCTGAGAAGCAGGAAAGGTCTTGAGTCTTGTGCTGGATTGTTCCTGTTTGTCTGCTTTACGGACCTGTTCAAACACACAACAAATCTCACAGGCAGCCAGGAAAAATTGCTGTGCCCTCTTGTGCCATCATCATTCAGCTGGAAGGGAAGTGGCTGCACCTTGAGGGGAAAATTATTTTAAACAGTGCCATTTTACCATGGCATTTTCCAGTGGTGCAGAGGACTGTGCAAGATCCAAGGGGGTGGAATTTTGGGAGCTGTAGGATAGGTCTTTTTTTCTAAGCCAGAGCACACACAAGAAATTCATCATGCAATTTTAATTCAATGTTCGATTTCAGTCATCACTTTCTGCTTGTTGGTTTGGTTTGGTGGGATTTTTTTTTTCTCTTTCCTTTTTAAAAGCAGCATCTTCAGCTTGTCTTATCAGGAACCATGGGGGAAATGCTCTGATGAAACCAGACTGTCACAACAAGGGTCCTGAGGAAAGCTGGCAAGAAATGCTATGGAAAGGTGCCATGGTCAAGGGGACATTCAGCTCCATCTTCTTGTCATTTTGAGGGGTGAACTTGCACATGTTGTACAGAGCAGAAAAAAACTCTGAGGTACTGGAAAAAATATTAATAATTCAACTCAGTGAGCGTTTTATGCCAGTGAACACAGTCTCAGGAGGAATAGTTGGATGTTTTGAATAATGTACTCCTCAGAAATCTTCAGAAGCTCAAAAAATTATTTATGAAGTGCATGTGAGGACAATGTGGTCTATCCACTAAGCTAAAAATGTCTTTCTTTCTGTCCTCTACTTTTGAGCATCACTCACAGGTACCTTATATCCCAGAAGATGTACCACAAGAACTATTTTGTATGTGCAACAGGGAAGCAAAAGCTTTGCAGGGCAGAGGTTGTTTCTCCCACCCTTCTGGCCTTAATCAAGCAGGACTTGAAGGCACTTTTGAGGATGTAATACCCTGCCTGGAGTGCTGCATCCAGCTCTGGGCCCTCACCACAGGAAGGTCCTGGAGCTGTTGGAGCCAGTCCAGAGGAGGCCACAGAGGTGATCAGAGGGATGGAGCAGCTCTGCTGGGAAGAAAGGCTGAGAGAATTGGGATTGTTCATCCTGGAGAAGAGGAGGCTCCAGGGAGATCTCAGACCCCCTTCCAGTGCTTAAAAGGGCTCCAAGAGAGCTGGAGAGGGACTTTGGGCAAGGTAGCAGAGTGAAAGGACAAGGGATAATGGCTTCCCACTGCCAGAGGGCTGGGTTAGATGGGATTTTGGGAAGGAATTGTTCCCTGGGAGGGTGGTGAGGCCCTGGCACAGATTACCCAGAGCAGCTGTGGCTGCCCCTGGATCCCTGGCAGTGCCCAAGGCCAGGTTGGACAGGGCTTGGAGCAGCCTGGGACAGTGGAAGGTGTCCCTGCCATGGCAGGGGGGTGGAACTCTAATTAAAATCCCTTCCAGCCCAAACCATTCTGTGATTCCATGATTACAAAAAGCAGCAGTCTGAGGTTCAAGGAGCAGCCTCCCACGTTTTCTGTGTCTGTTCTGGAAGGGATCCCTGCAGTGAGGCCCTGGAAGAATTCATTCAATTCCTTCTCCAGCTGCAGGAGCCCTCCAAGAGCCGCTGCCAGCCCGATGCCACCCTCGGCCCCGTGTCCCTCTGCACTGTTAGGACAGTGGCATTTCCTGCTCTGGAACTGCACGTTCCCATTGCTTCCTTTGGAAGAACAATCCTGGAGAGAGTGAACAGCAGCCTTGAGAGGGAGATTTCCCTGCAGGGCCGTTTCCCTGGCTCTCCACAGCTCTGGAAGTCCCCAGCTCGCCGTGCCACCGCGGCGGCTCCTCGCTGGGTTTTCCTACAGATCCAAGAAGTGGGACGGGCCCAGCACTCCTCTCCAGGGCTAATTTCCTCCCATGCAGGCTTTTGTGACATCCCTGGGCTGCAGGAGGCTTTAGAAATTCAGATTCCCTGCAAGAGCTCCCCAGCAGCACAGGTAGCCACTTGCCAGTAAAAACCCTTCTCATGCGAGTGCTGAGGTTCCTCTTTCTCCCCCAGCACCTTCCCAGAAGTCACATGAGATGATGGTATAGTTCTGTCAAACAAAAAACCCTCAAAGCACCAAGCCCTGACTTTCAGAGCATTTTTGGAATCCTTTCCAGTGCACCTCATCCTTCATGTTTGCTCCAACCACTGTTTAAACAGCTTGTGTTTGCTTAGGCAACCAGATTTATATCCTGGATCAGTAAGGAAACCTGTCCCTGTGTGCTTTCCTACAGATACTCCTACCTGGTTATGGCAAAACACAGCAGGCAGGAGAAAATGACATGTGCACAGAGAAAACTGCTGTCTTTAAGGAAAAAGAGCAGGAATTACAGCTCTGCTTGGATGTATGGAAGCAGACACAGGCAGTCCTGGCTGCTGGGCTCCAGGATTTAGGTTTAGAAGTGTCTCTCTAAGCAAAATGATGTCCAAGCAGGAATGTTAGAGTGGATGATAAAATACGAATCCAGAAAGTCTGTGGGTTAGATTTCACTGAGCTTTGGCTGGAGTTGCTGGATTGAGGAGTTCTGTCTCCTCTGGCTTAGACATTACATAGCAAAGCTTGTGATTTTTCATCTCCTCTGGAATGCAATTTTTGCAACAAATACCTATTCTAACTACTAGGTGCAAAGGAAATCTTAAAAAATAAACTTCTACCTTGTCCACCTGTGTTCAGAGTAGCTCAGAGAGTGGAAGGAAGGTGCCCCCCTACCTCAGGTACTGAGGGCAGCTGGGCTGCACGCAGACCTGGCACTGGCACTTCAAATCCTTCCATCTGAAAACAGGGGCTGGTAAGGTTTAAATCACAAACACACAATAAAACCCACTTGAAATGAGTCCATGTAAACGAAGGGATTGAAAAACAGCTCTGTATCTCTGTCCTATTTCCCTTTCCAGGAAGGAACATCGCTTGGGTAACCTAAAAACAAAACAAAGTCACAGAAAACTTTATTTAACCTCCAGCTAATTTCCTATCCAGACTAAATTTAGCAGGTTGGATTTTGTTTGGGGGATGTGCTTCCAGCACAGTAAATTCAGAGGGATGTTACCATTCCCCTAAAGCAGCTCTTGTAGTGCTCTGGTTAAAACTGGCTGAGTTAATTCCACATCACAGCACAAATTTTTAACATGAGATGTCACTTTCGGTTTAAACAGGGCAGCACAGGGGTCTGGTGGAGCTGAGGCTGAATTCTGCTCCCTGGAAAAGCCCAGCAGCCACCCACACACAGAAGCTGCTGGAGCTGCCTTCCAGTCACTTCTGCCTCCCCGAGAGCACGGGAGGATGAAAACATCACCATGAAAACTTCTCCACGCGTGTTTTGAAGCAGACAGTCCTTAATTGAAGGAAGATCAAGTCAGGGACCAGCCCAAAACACTTAGATTATTTTTCCATGAGTCAAGGGTTATACTCAAAACAAAAATTAGCCTACAAACACCAAGGCCAGGCTGGTGCACTGGGCATTTCCCAGCACAGGTCACTGGTGCCAGCCTCCTGCTACAGAGAAAAAACCATCTGACAAACGACTTGGAAAGGTTTTGAAACTTTATTCACTCTGTCTGTCTTTGCCTTTCTAAAAACTTTCCTTTCAGGGCCCGCAATTCTTTGCACTGCCGTCAGCTCGAGGTGTAGAAATTGTGGAAGGAGCATAAAAGGATAATAAATGCATTTAGAAGCTCTCTAAAACTGACAGCAAGTGTTTCTGCTGTGTGTTTGGGGAAGCTGGAGCCCAGAACGAGATGCTTCTCTAATCTGAGTGAGAATTGCATCGTCCTTGTGGTGAGAATCTTCCCAGGGTGAGGAGATACCAGGTACCAAACTGTCACAAAAAACTGTGACTAAGAAGTGTCTGCTGCTCACCTCAATCCTGAGATACTGGAGGAAGAAGAGGAAGGGAAGAAATACTTTTTAAGCAGGCGAATTTTAAAAAAATCACAAGGACTTGGGCAAATGAAAAGCAACGCCTTTATTAAAGCAGTGCTTGAAGTGAATGTTTGAGCAGTCTTTGATCCCATCAAAGTGGAAGGATTGAAAGGGAATGACAAATGCACCAGCAGGCTGGCTGGAAAAGGTGATTTCAGGATACTTCCCTGCATCACATCCCCCAAAACCCAGCAGAGCCCCTGTTCCAGCCCCTGCCCAGCCTCAGCCCTGTGCCTGCAGAGCTCCTGTGGCTGCTTGCTTTTCCAGTCTGGCATCCAAAGTCCCTGTTCTGTTACAAGGCAGAATGCTTGAAATGACATAAAAAAACCTTTTTGTGCTCATAAATGTTGGGGCAGAGGCTGCAGCCGTGTTTTCCTGCTGTGCTGGGAGGAGCAGCACCTGGCACAGCAATGGAAGGGGCATCTGGCTCTTGACAGATCTGTCTTTCTTATTTTCTCTTTTTTTTTTCCTTGTTTGTAGTCAGAAAATAAAATTAAACTGCATAAACCACCCTTGTTAAATTGGACCCTTATTTTCTCCATGAACTAAAAGGTACATTTGAGATTTTACTACTCACACTAATGAACTGGATGTAAATGAAAATAAAGTTGTCTTACACATAATTTAACCTTCTGTAATTATTAACATTCTTCCCCAAGTCCATAGTTGATTCACTTTGACATTTTTTGTGAGATTCACAAACCCATTTAGCCTCTGTTGGACAAATGAGACCGTGCCAGATGCAAGCCAGGGCTGAAGATGATTTAAGATTGTTTCCACTCTCACAGCAGCAGTTTCTCCTTCTGTCTCCAGCATTAACAAATAAACACAATTACAGGCAGGGTAAGAACAAAAACGTTGCTTACTGGTATGAAACAAAGCAGCACACTTTTAGGAAGAAAAAAGGAGAAAATAGTTTTGCAGTTATGCTTGCATTTTTCATCTGGTGACACTCAGCTCTGGCAGAGATCTGTGAAAGCTGATTCAGGGCTGGTTTGCAGAGTTCAGTGCAGGTGGTGTCAATGACTTTCAAAAAAAAAACGCTATGAATAATGAATAATACATAACCAAGCTTTTGTTGAGTAATTATTAATAGGAAACACACCATTTGAGATAAAGGAGACTCTTAGCTGGCAGAAGGTGGTAGGGATCACCATAACACTGAAGTTGGCCATCAGTGGGGTTTACTTGGCACTCAGCAGAAAAGGAAATGTATTTTCCCTGCTATTTCCCTGAATAGTTGAGAGTGGAGCAAATCACCATCCGCAGAAGGCAGGAGAAAAAAAAATCTGTTTCTGATGCAACTTCCCATGTTTTCAATCAGCATTTTCCATAAGTTGCCTTTTGGTGATGCACTTAAAAGTGATGTAAATGCTCAGATTGCAAAGGGTATACATATATTAAAAAGGCACAACAACAATAAACATAAATATATATAGATGTGTATATAAATATATATATATATTTATGGCTTGGCTTAACAGAGCCACTGCCATGGCTTCTGGATGAAATGGAAGAGAAAAGAATTAATTATTTGCTTCTTGAAGTAGCTGTGCCTTTGTGGGCCCTGGAAACGCAGGTATTTTGCAATGAGCCTTTTGCAAAGGGCTCATTGCAAATGAGAAATGAGCTCCAACTCCATCATATCTCCTCCCCCACGCTGTGAAAGGTCACAGTTGGCTGAGCTCCATTGTAGCTCCCCTCAGAAAGTGATGAAGGAGTTCAGAGGTTGTTTTTCCCACCAAAAATAACAAAGAAAAAGAAAGAAAAAAAAAAGAAAGAACAATTGTATATCGTTTCCATTTTCTGAAGAGGAAATGGTGATTTGTCTAAGCCATGCTATTTCTTGGGAATTCAGCATCCTTTGGTATTAAAGGAGTTAAAAAGCAGGTTTGCCTTAAATCTTGAGGAAAACATGTTATTTGAATTGCTTTTTTTTCCATGGTAAATAAGCATGAGTTCCTCCTAGCACCTGCTCTGTTTGAGGTGCACCCTGCCTCTGGCTTGGCTGGTTTTTACTGAATCCCACCTCACACAAATAATCTGCCACACCTGAAACACGCACCCACGCTGGAAAATCTCAGCTTAAGGAAAACAAGGTAAGAAATGCACTGAAATGCTCTGAAATTCCATCTCCTGAGCAGACATGAATTCCAAGGCACCAATTAATTGTGTTCTCTGGGCTCCCTCATCCTGTGGTCATGGTGGAAAGCCAGAGGAGGCTCCAGCAAATGGATTTTTCACTGTGACCCTTTAAATCATCCCAACAGCATGGGTGCCACTGGAAAAGCCCCAGATCCTCTTTTGTTGAGAACCAAACTGTACTGCAAAATTTCCCTCTGGGTCTGGTGTCCAAACACAAACCTTTTCTGTCTCCTCAGCACGAAATCCCGTATCACAGCTGTGCTTTGCGTGAATCTTATCCATATTTTCTATTTTTTCCTGCGTGGGACCTGCTGGTTTCCCTCCCTGCAGAGGATGGAGCTTGTCTGGGCTGCTGGGGGAGCAAGGCTGTGACACTTGGATGGTTTGAGCAAATCAATTCTTCACACAGACACCACTTATTCATGGGCTGCTTTCTGGAAACTTCTGATTCAGAACTCCAGAGCTGTCAATAACTCATTCTAATCAGCTCAGCCAAGGTTGCACATCAAAAAAAACCAAAATGCTGCCTGCCTCTAAATCCTCTGAAAGAACCCCAAGTCGAGGCAGCATCTGAGCAGACCCAGGAGGGTATTTTTGATATTTTCCCTCTGCCCTCCTTCCCCAAGGAGGTAATTCAGAGGAGCTGAATCTTCACACCTCAAATTCGTTTAAATCAGATTATTAATAAGTTATGTTCACTGGGTAGGAGTGAGATGGAGATCATGACAAGCCTGATGGTGACATTTAGCATCACAACTTTCAACAGCGCCTTTCAGGGTGCAGTTGCCAACGAGAAGACAGAACATGCAGACACCTCATTTTTGCATGGTTTTCCACTCTGCATCGGCCGTGTGATGACAGAAGTGGTTCTTATAACTATTTATTTAAGGCTTGATTATACTGCTCGTGCCAGAGGGCCCTGGATTAAGATGAATTGCGAGTTTTAATCGTGTCATTTCATTGTTTTTGCGGACCTGGCTCGGCGCTTGCTCGCGGGCAGCTGCTGGCTTTACAAAGAAAACTGTGTGAAAAGTCTGTATTTTTCACTGCACGAACAATGGACAAAGGCCCAGCTCACAGGAGCAGTGCATATCCACTGTTCTGCACATTGTTCGTGCCCTGAAAAGGAAGAGGAACGGGGCTGGGCTCCCCCAGCAATGAGACAGAAATGCCATTGAGGTCTCATTTCCTGAGCAGGGCTTAGAGCGGTGGCTCGTAGGAGCTGCTGCATCCTCCTGAAATCACTCCCCCAAGGTGAAAAAGGCTGAGAATGGCTCTGCTTTTAATCAGTTTAACAGGCTGAGCTGGGGGCAGTCTGAGTGGGGAGCAGAGACCCCCTCATCTCCCCCCGGGGAAGAGTGGGAGCGAAGCCTCAAGGACATCTCAGCATCCAGAGCAGCCTCTGGACATCCAGAATCCATCCCCGAGTGCCCAGGGATGCTCAACAGGGCACCAGCAGCACAACACATGCCCAGCTGGGCTTCAAACCCACTGAAGTAATTGTTTAAAGTAGCCCCAGCCAAGCAGAAAGTGGAAAATGTAAGAGCTGTTTGAGGTGCTGGTTGTACACAGTGCCACTCGCACTCATTAATCAGGCTCCAAAAATGATGGATGCCTTCAAGTGTTACTGCTTGTAAGTGAAAGTTTTGGAGCTCTGGTTGTTTGACAATGGCTTTGTGCCATTTGAGGGTTTTTTGGGTGGTACATGGTGATCTAGTTGGGGTGGGGGGCTTTCAAACCCATTCTTCATCACAAATAAAAATCATGGATTTGTGAAAAAAAAAAAGCAGTTTAGCAACACTGGGCATGTACTGGGTGGCTTTAATGGGACAAGAAATCATTGGTAGCTTCTCCTTTCCCCTCTGTGTTTGAATGGAGCATGGAGAGGCAGCTTCATCTCTTTGTGGTTGCAAGAATATCAGTGGGATAGCAAACACCAGCTGCACTGCAAAGCCCCTCTTCACTTCCAGGAGCTATCCTGGGAGAACAACCTAGAAAAATGTTCATTTCAACCAAAAGAAAGCATTCTGAACAATATTTTAGTTTATATGTATACTTTAAATATATTGTGGTCTTTTCTGGGAAATGAATTTCCTCGTCTCATCCTCCTCCTCATTCCCGTTCACCTGAAGTGATGGACACCATAAAAGACATTTCTTGATCCCAGATGTGTTCCATTTCCTGCAGCTGAAATTGAAATCATTGCCTTCTTCATAAATACCTGCCAGGGAAGGAGATGCACTACTTAAGAACTTTCTGCAACTGCTTTGGTCCGAAACAAATAAATCAGAAGGATTTGAGGAGGTAGCCAGCATTTCCTAATTTGTTTCTTCTGGCAGAAGTGCTGCAGTGAGGTTACATCCAAACAGATTTGGTGGCAGCATCTGCTTTATAATGACCTAAATGTCTAAATCTAACTTTAGAATGTGACTTGCAGCGGGTTCAAGCAAGGCTTTCAGAGTTTTATTTTCACTCCTTTAAGGGAAGAGCTGGCCCATGGGGTTTGGGATTTTGGGATCCCTGGAGGGATCCTAAGCCCAGCAGAGCTGCTGTGGGTGGACCAATATTTTTATATGATTTTTGCAGCCAGGCTAAATAGATGTTGAAAAAAAATGCTTTATTGTGTTGTGTCATACACATATTAAAAAATAGAAATGCACAAACAATGACAGGTTTCTGAGCTGCACAAGAAAACAATTCTCTTTAGGGGTATTTTAAATATTTAAGATGCCATTCTGGAATAAAATTAGTCACATTAATAATCCTAATAAAATGTAAGATCAGTGTCCAGAGATGTAAGGGATTATTACTGTGTATGATGTGAAGAAACAATTAAAGAACATGTAAACGCCTCCTGTCCCATGTAACTTTGGCCTTTTAGGTATTTTACTGTAGGATTTTCTTTTCTCTTAAAGTTAGTGGTAAAAACACACCTCAGGTCAAAATAGTAAATAGTGAATCACCCACAAATTCAGCTCATTTCCTATCTCTCACTGAAAAAATGTTGATTCCAGGCATGGGAGCAGAGCTTTGAGCCAAACAGTAATTTCTTTATGGTGTGGATGACTCAGAGGAAAGAATGCCTCATGGGGATAGCAGGAGAAAAAAAAAAACCAAACAACTAAAGAACAGGGAAAAAAGTAAACTTTCTTTAAAGAAACAGGCAATCAAGTGAAGGGCAAAAGGTCAGGAAAAGCCTCAGCTGTTTCTGGGATGCTCCTGTGAACCTCTGAGTGCAGTTTTTGTCCCCAGGAGCTGCAGGGCAGCCCTGGAGGGGGAGGCTGTGGCACCCAGGGCCATCCCCAGCCCCATCTCGGGGTTCAGGAGCCCCAGAGCTGTTGAAAAGAGATTTTCAAGGGCTCTTTTCAAAGGGCAGGATTAGGAGCTCACGTCCCACCATCCTGCCAGGCACTGGGAACAGGAGTTTTCCTCCCAGCACTGCTCCTGGTGTGGAGCCCTGGGAGCTGATCCTGCAGGTTTTGTGATCCCAGGTGGGAGAATGATGCAGAGCAGGTACCTCTATTTTGGGGAAGGGGGATTAATGTTTTTAATGTTCAATCCCTCTTTATAACTCTACTTAAATGTCTCTTTTGTTTATCACTCTTTCCTTATTCACAAATGTGAATAAAAGCAGTTTAACCTCCTTCATAAATTGCTTTGTGATCTCTTGATGGGCCTTTAATTATTACAAATATTCCTTATCCTCCCTGGGAAGAGTCTCCTCCCTCAGGCAGAGTTATCCAGTGGGGTGAATTGATATTCATCAAGCACATTTCATGAGGCTGATTGAGAAATGAAACAGAATTTCAGCTCAGCTTTCAGCAGCAGTATCTCATCTCATTGCCATTCATTTGTTTTTTTCCACAGTGATAATGAATGATTAATTTCAACAAGAATTGCCATCTACATTTACATAATTATTTATGTGCAATTAAAACATCTTGCCTGCTGTTCCAGAGTCAATATCACGTGGCCAGGAATACAAAACAAGATAAGGATGCAACATTAAAATGTAGGGTAGCTCGTCCCTGTGGGGTAACCATGTGCTTCTTTAATGTCACATATTTAAAACCATGCTCAGGACCAATTAATTTCACTCTGGGAAGACTAAGAAAATTATTTGTGTTATCTCAGTGCAGATCATTACCCTCTCCCACGCATTTTAGGAGCTTTCAAAAAAATGGGATTCAGGTTCCAGCAAGATATAATTTGAGGCCTGAGGCAAATTTCCTCTTCCGCACCTTTCCTTCATAGGGATGCTACAGCAAATGGCCTGACATTTATGTACTGTGATTGCTATAAGAAATAAACCAGATTTCTCTGATTTTCCATGAACACTTAACAGATGAAATAAAAATCTGCCTTTTGGAAGAATTATTTAAGAGCTAATTCTTGTCAGTGTAAGAAAACGCATTAAAAATTTAAAGTTTCTATTAAAAAAAAACTTGAATTGGAATTGAATTAACTTCTTTCCACTCGAATTCACTTCCTCACCTGTTAAAATATAGTAGAACTGTTTCAGGAGTTGGATTTATCCCTAGGAGTTGTTTCCAGAAGGTGAAATTCACGGAGTGTAAATAATCTGCAGGAAGAAAAGAGTTGTTAACAAGAGATTGGCATAAATTATTTATTCTGTGTTCCCAGGCCAGGGAGAGCCCAGCCCTGTGACAGCATTTCCAACCACAGCACGTTGGGAAGCACTAGGTGGGGAGTCAGAGCTTCCACAAACATTTGGGAAATAATAAAACTGTAAATCCGGAGTGACCTTTGCTGCTGGGATGGGATGGAGATCAAAGGGATGATTTCCTTCTGCTCAGGATAAATGCAACAGGTCCATGCTGGGCCTAAATGCAATAGATAAATGTAATAGGTCCATGTTTCCTAACTAGAAACACAGCACCCATCCTCATTTTTTGTGTTATCTTTCAACATAAGGAATAATTTCTCTGCTGTACAGACCTGCCTGAGTATCAGGGAGGAGAGAAATGTCAGATTATTTACTCGTTAGAAGGCAAACAGCTGGAGTAGGGATGGATACCCACCCCATGACTTCCCATGGGCTGTGAAGATTTTGGGACCAGCAGCAGCTGGAGGATGAGTGCAGGCTGTGGCTCACATCTGGGCATGGGTGGGATGGAGGGAATTGTGGAACAGAGGTTGTGGAAGCACCTCGGGCTGCAGGAGCCCTGTGCAGGGGCAGGAGCCCAGGATCCCACCTGGATCTCCATGGGTTTTCCAAGCCAGAGGATGGAAATTGTCCCTGGCTGTCCATGGGGAAAAACCCTGCCAGGTGTGGAGGAGGCTGCTCTGAAGGAGATCAAACACGTGGAGGGATCCACTGCCACGGGTGTTTGTGATGGCAGCTGGGGTGGAGGAAAACCTCCTGCTCTTCCAGTGGAAAAGGTGATGTCGGGTGTCATTGCCCCAGAAGCTGGGAAAGCACACTGTAGTGCAGAGCCCAACAGGAACAGCTGAGATCTTCTGGTTTCCCTCCACACTTGACATGGAAACTGGAAAACTTGGTTTGGGAAGGACAAGACAAGCAGTGGCAGTGGCAGCTAACACCTCAAGAGTGCCAGAGAAAGGGAAACCCCTGCAGAGGGATGTGGAGACACGCTGCCTGCTCCAGGATGGTGTAGATGCATGGAGACCAGAGATCTCTGAGGGCTGCTCTTGGGGGATCAGGTTTATTTGGGATGGAGAAAGGTCCTGCTTGGAGCTGCCAGACACAGCACGTGGGGAGGCTTGAGGGGATGGGGAGGGGAGAGACAAGAGGATGCTCTAGGAGAGGGTGGAGGTCCTAAGAGGAGGGGGAGTTCCAAGAGAGGGGGAAGTTCCAAGAGGTGTGGCCCCTCAGAACCCCTTATCAGGGGGCTTCAGGGTGGGCTGGAAACAAGGCTTGGGCCAATGGGGTCACAGACCAAACTTGATGTTTTAGGGGAAAATTACAGGTGTGGGGTGAACCGTACATTTTGGGGGCGAGATGGGACAGTCCAATTGACCCCTGGACCCATCCGTAGGCAAGGGCATTGTCTGGCTAGCAGGGAGGACTGTTCTCATCCTGGCTGTGTTATTTATGGGTAATTATATTTATTCATCCTCTCCAACAGAGGGAGAGCAGGGGGTGCCCAGCAGGCTGAGGGTGCTGGTGCAGATGTGTGCTGCTGCATGCAACATCTGTGCTGGGTTTGCCTGGGATTACAGCAGCCCTGCCCAGCTGGGGATGGTGGGACACCCACAGCCCTGAGCACAGCAGCACAACAGCAGGGAGGGGTGGGATGAGTGAAGGAGCCAACTCTGCCTCAGCATCAGCCCCCACTGGGGCACCTCAGAGACATCAATGGGCAGCTCTCCTACAGTTCTGTTAAAATTCTGCTGCCTACTCTTTCATTTCGAGTTAATTAACAGTAATGAGAATATTGCATGGATTAGGGGGTGGCTCTTGTTTAGCAGAGCATCGACTTGGTTTGTCTATCAGGACTATTCTCATTTTACTGACTTTCAGATCCTCATTAGATATTAAAATCAGGAACCTGCAGGGGAAAAGCCCTTCATCACATTTCTACTAAGTCAGTGTTCGTGTTGTGTACTCTCTAATTATTTCTAACTTTCATTACATTTGAGGTTTCTTTCTTATTAAAACATAATTAACTGGATGGGATTGGAGAGAAGCTACGCTTAATATCAAAAAATTGCAGTGCAGCTGAAGGTGGAAGAGCATAGGAACAAAAGCAGGGAGGTGAGACTGTCAATATTTTGAACCTTCTGACAAATCCCCAGACTGTTTCATTTTAAAAGGGCAGCAACAACAAACCTTCCAGAAAATTTGCTTTCATGTTTTCGTGCCCATCGTCATTTCTTTGCTGTTTGTTTGTTTTAAAATGCTCCACTCCACTGGTGGCCATGGTATGCTGGGTTACAACACAGTGTTTCCAGACATGGAGGAATGTTTATATATCTGTGGGGAAACATTTAGCTATCTTTAAAAAATAAGTTATTTCTGTATCTGGGTGTCAAAGACTGATGTTCAGTACAGAGCCTCGTCCCATCAGCCTTCCCTCTGCTCTGGGTCACTGTGGTCATATTGACAGGGCAGATCTGGAGTTCTGTTTTTATGTTTTTATGTTTTTATGGTTGTCCCTGTAGCTGGAAGACAGCATCATAAACTTCAGAGCCTTCATAACAAGTAAACTCTTAATGATGCCAATATCACGTAGAATATTTGCAGGATATTGAGATAGATCTGGATAAAATAGCTAAACAAAAATAGGTTTTAATATATTTTTAGGTGATTTTATTAGAATCTGTGTTCAGTGTAAGAGTTCTTAGAGCAAATGCATGATACCAGTGTTGCATATTGATTTTTTTTTTTTTTTTGGCCATTTCACAGTGCATTTGCCCAATTCTCCTTCCTGCATTGGAATAAAGGTGAAGCCATTCTGTGTAAGTGAAAAATTAGAGTGTAACTAGTCCAGACTCCAGCCTGGTGTCTCTGCAGGAAGCAGAAATTCCAAAAAGGAGCAGCACAAAGCTCACAAGTGTGGATTCATCCCACGGGAAAGGCTGGGGTGTGCTCCCAGTGCTGCTCCTGAGCTTCTGTCCTGGGGCAGGGAATGGGCTCTGGCAGATCCAGGCTTTGCACACAGGGACAAATCTGCAGAGGGTGACAGGACAAGGGGAATAACTTTAAACCAAAAGAGAAGAGGTTTAGGTTGGATGTTAGGAAGGAATCCCTGGATCCCTGGCAGTGCCCAAGGCCAGGTTTGGCTTGGAGCAGCCTGGGGCAGTGGAAGGTGTCCCTGCCATGGCAGGGGGTTGGAAAAAGATGATTTTTAATGTCCCTTCCAGCCCAAACCATTCTCTGATTCTATGAATAAAAACAGACCTGCAGGCACGTGATTTGGGAAAGAGATTTTTGATTTAACTTTTACTTTGTGAGCTGACCCAAGGACGGCACAAATCCGGCTGCTTTGTGACCTTGTTTTCATTGCTGGTGTTATCTCCATCCTCCTACAAGGCGTGAGCACCTACAGATGTATTTTAGGATTTATTTTGTGTGGAAATGCAGCGTGCACGGGGCTCTATCTCCCTCATTCAGCCTGGATTTAAACGGATTTTTTCAGGTGCCTGGCTGCTGGGGCTGGAAGCGATTCCTGAGCCCGAGCTGCTCCTGCAGGACCCCCAGGCGCTCAGGGATGCGGCAGGGAGGACGGTAAAATAATGTCACACCTAGAGCAAGGGGAGCTGCCATCCTGTGCCAGCTGGGCACGGGGGGCTCCGAGGGATGCAGCCGCCTTTGGAGCGGGCTCCTTGGGCTGGAGCGCAGAGCGGAGCTGTTCCTGAATGCCGGGTACCATCTGCTGGCAGCCGGGAGCAGCGCGGGATGGGACGGGGAGGGGACAGGGATGGAGCGGGACAGGGAGGGGACAGGGATGGAAATGGGACAGGGATGGGACAGGGACAGGAATGGGACAGGGACAGGAATGGGACAGGGATGGAGCAGGGACAGGGGTGGGACAGGGATGGAGAGGAGACAGGGATGGAGAGGAGACAGGGATGGAGAGGGGACAGGGATGGAGCAGGGACAGGGAGGGGACAGGGATGGAAATGGGACAGGGATGGAACAGGGACAGGAATGGGACAGTGATGGAGTGGAGACAGAGATGGAGCAGGGACAAGGATGGGGCAGGGACAGGGATGGGACAGGGATGGGACAGGGATGGGACAGGGATGGGACAGGGAAAGGGGTGGAGAGGGGACAGGGATGGAGAGAGGACAGGGATGGAGCGGGACAGGGAGGGGACAGGGACAGGAATGGGACAGGGATGGAGCAGGGACAGGGGTGGGACAGGGATGGAGAGGAGACAGGGATGGAGAGGAGACAGGGATGGAGAGGAGACAGGGATGGAGAGGAGACAGGGATGGAGAGGGGACAGGGATGGAGCAGGGACGGAACAGGGACAGGGATGGGACAGGGATGGAGAGGAGACAGGGATGGGACAAGGACAGGGATGGGACAGGGAAAGGGATGGGACAGGGAAAGGGATGGGACAGGGATGGAGAGGGTACAGGGATGGGACAGTGATGGAGCAGGGAGACAGGGATGGGGCAGGGACAGGGATGGGGCAGGGACAGGGATGGGACAGGGATGGGGCAGGGACAGGAAGCACCATCTGGGGTTGGGGACATGGTTGGGGCTGGGGGCATCCTCAGGGCCTCTGAGGACAGAGCAGGGCTGGGAGCACCACCCAGGTCTCAGAGCATTTCCCATTGCCAGTGGGAGCTCAGGCAACAGAATCCTTCTGTCAGCCTGGGGTCAGCACATCTCTCATGCCAGTAAAATTAAAGCCCCACAGAGCATGAATTAATTGTCTGAAAAA
Source organism: Lonchura striata (assembly GCF_050655825.1). NCBI lineage: Eukaryota > Metazoa > Chordata > Aves > Passeriformes > Estrildidae > Lonchura > Lonchura striata. The sequence goes on along the minus strand of NC_140708.1, from coordinate 36,719,630 downwards.
TTCTACAAGAGAGCTGGAGGACTTTTTGCAAGGGCATGGAGTGACAAGACAAGAAGAAAGCCTTTAAAGTGTCAGAGGGCAGGGTTAGATGGGATTTGGGAAGGAATTGTTCCCTGGGAGGGTGGACAGGCCCTGGCACAGGTTCCCAGAGAAGCTGTGGCTGCCCCTGGATCCCTGGCAGTGTCCTAGGCCAGGTTGGGTGGGGCACCCTGGGACAGTGGAAGGTGTCTTTGGGGTTCAGACAAAATGAGTATCAGGTCCCTTCCCACCCAAACCATTCTATGATTCCATGACCTCATAAATGGACCTAAATCAATGGGCAAATTAATAAACATCTCAATTTTATGTAGGTGCCAGACTTCATCCATTTCAAGTCCAGTTTTTATCAACTACCACAATAAAAGTCATGTACAGAGATGCTTTATTCAACTCAGTGCATGCAGATGCTGTTCCCAAGAGCTCTGGGCTGTCCATCAGCACTTTGGAAGTTCCTGAACCACTCCTCAGTTTGGTCATTTTGAGATCTCCTACCCCAGGGAATATCCCCAGGCCTCAGAGCTGTCTCTACCTCTGGCCAGCAGCTACAGATGCAGCTTGGCAAACTCCGGATTTGCTGAAACCTGTGATGCAGAGAAAAAGAATATTTTTAAAGCATATAGAAAGAAATATCTCAATTTTGTAACGTGAAGTCGAAAGGAGTGAGTCTGAAAGGCCATTTTAGCAGTTAAACCGGAGTGGGGGCAGGACTCTGGTTGCTAACAGCTGTTTGCCAACAGAACATTCTCTGGCATTTTCTTTGGGGAGAGCTCAAAAGATCTTTTCACATTAGCAGTCCCCAGAATGGGTGTTAAGTTTCCTATTATTGTAAGAGCAGCCTGGGAATCTCGGTGCCCTGCGTGGGAGCCAGATGCCCAGCCAAGCACAGGCAGCAGCTGGGGAACACTTGAGAAGTGCCCAAGAACTGCTGCCAGTTGGAAGAAAGAAAAAATTCCCAAGGAAAAAGGAGTTTTCAGAAGGAAGTTGAGTTGGGGTGACAGAAAGATGAAAAAGTAATTATTTCAGTATATGGAGGGGTGAAAAAAAGGGGAAAAAAAATATGTTTTAGTGGTTCTGAAGAGACCAGAGTGATCAGGGATCCCAAGAGAGGAGCTGGGGAGAGGGAAGAGCTGCAGTGCTCCAGGACAGGACAGCTGCTAATGCCCTCCCTAATCCTGGGAAAACAGGAGGTCTGAGCTGGGAGAGAGGTCTGGATGGATCCCAAATCCTCAGAGGAAAGGGTCTTTGATTTTTGTGCAGCCTTGTTTCTAAAAAGCAATTTAACTTTGATATCATCAGCAGTTCTTCCCTCCATTTCATTTTTAGCAGTGAGCAGGGGCAGCACGCTGCAGCAGGGGTGGTGCCAGTGTGGAGAACATCAGGCAGCCCTGAAGGAATTTAATGAGCCAAAAAAAGTGACTCTGATCACCCTGATCAGTCAGTTCCCTATTGCTGCTTGATGTCTTGCTCCATCACAGGAACAAATCACATGCACAAATTAAATGCAATTTAAGGACACTTAAATATTAACAGATGAAATTGTAGTGGCTTTGAATCTTCATTTTCAGCATTCCTGTCAATCACTGTCATTGCTGTCATTACTTTGCGTGTGCAAAAGCAAGTTTTTCAAACAAGAAAGATTAATAAATTGTACACAAATGCGGGGGTGTGTTCCTGCCTGTGAGAGAAGTTTGTGTTTGCTGCATGCCAAGAGGTTTTTGTGCACTGATAATTCAAGAAAAAAAATGAAAAGTTTAAATAGTTCTGCATTGCTTCAGTTTAAATAGCCAACCAAGAGGACTTTTTTCAGTATTTGTTTTCATGTGCTGCAGGAGGATAATAGAGACAAGAATTAAGGAAAGGGAAAGGGAAAGGGAAAGGGAAAGGGAAAGGGAAAGGGAAAGGGAAAGGGAAAGGGAAAGGGAAAGGGAAAGGGAAAGGGAAAGGGAAAGGGAAAGGAAAGGAAAGGAAAGGAAAGGAAAGGAAAGGAAAGGAAAGGAAAGGAAAGGAAAGGAAAGGAAAGGAAAGGAAAGGAAAGGAAAGGAAAGGAAAGGAAAGGAAAGGAAAGGGTCATGAGTGTGATGCTGACCACATTTGCAGCCTCCTGGCTGTATTTCAGTTGGAGAAGCTGTGACAGCTCAAAAACCAGATCAATACTGATCACATTCACTTGGATTTACATGGTTATGATGAAAAGCACCTCTCACTGCTGTGACAGATTCCTGCCTCGATGGCCCTGCTGTTCCTCAGCCTAGCAAGGAGTTCTGCAGATGCTCTCATGACAAGCTTTGCAAAAATAGGCTCATTCTCAAACTAATTCAGGCATTAGGATAAGCTGAGAGTCCAAAGCTTCATCTGAATCTGCTCCCTAAATTCAGAGTGCACAGGAGCAGTTTCCACTTGTACCTGCACACCACAGATCAGCTCATCCCCTGCCTTGTGCTTGACATAATTACCTTAAATCAAATGACTGACAAGATGCAGATTCTCCTTCGAGTGCTGCCACTTATTATCAATTTTGAGTTGTAATTACTTTTTTTTTTTTTTTAATTCAAATGGTCCCCAGCTTTCAGAAACAAGATATTCCATCCCCACAATTCAGGAAATGAGGTGCTGAGAGGAGCAGTCACTGTGGCAGGGGTTTTTTGCAGCCTGTGATGCAGTTCTGTGCACTGCTCTCGTTCCTGGGATAGCTTAAAGCACACAGCAGAGCTGGACCTCATCATGCTGCACACAGAATTATCTGCTCCAGCTCTCTGCAGAGAACAGCTTGGATGCAGGACTGCAGGCATTGCTCAGGAAATGTCCAGCCAAGGGCATTTCAGGGGTGCTGGGCAGCAAATCAATGGCCAGCCCCAGCACACTGGAGGGAAAGAGAAAAGTGCTTATTGCTGCCATAAATGTCCCTCTGTGGCAGCTCTGTGTGTATGTGTGCTGTTCCCTGGCCACCAGTGAGATCATCTGACTTTTCAAGGGTGAGCACTTGGCTTTGTGCAGGCTGCTGGCCTTGGAAGCAATTAAAAAGCTGAGAGATTGCCCAGGAGCCTCTGCTAATCAAGGTGGTTACCCCCAGCTACCTGTGGCTGCTTTGATTCCTCTGAGAGAGGCAATTCTAGTTCAGGTGGGCGTGTTTGAACTTAAATAAAAAAGCTACAAAACAAAGAGCTCCTCCTGAGAACTCCCCCCAGAGCCAGTGTGGCTGAAAGCTGATTTCATTTTGCCCTGGGCTGTCAGAGCTGCAGATTCTGAATCACCCCCTCTTTCCTGGGGTGCTCCCCTGGAGAGGAGAAGCTCCAGAGACAGCTCAGAGCTCCTTGCAGGACCTAAAAGGGTTCCAAGAGAGCTGGAGAGGGACTGGGGACAAGGGATGCAGAGACAGGGAATGGCTTCAAACCGGAACAGGGGAATTTGGGTGGGATATTGGGAAGGAATTCCTGGCTGTGAGAGTGGTGAGGCCCCAGAGCAGCTGTGGCTGCCCCTGGATCCCTGGAAGTGTCCAAGGCCAGGATGGACAAGGCTTGGAGCCACCTGGGACAGTGGAAGGTGAAATTACGCAGCAAAGAAATGAAGGTGATTTTTTCTGCAGGAACAATAAAGAACAAGAGCACTGATGCTCAACAAAAACGCCTTAAATGAGCCCCTGATTTGGCACTGCAGCCTCTTCAGGCTTTTCATCCAGAACTAGGGGAGTCTAATCTGATTTAAAATGCATCCAAATTCCCAGCAGCAGCCAGCAGGGGAGTGGGACCAAGCTGGGATCCAGACAGGCAGCTTGGGAGGGGACCTGGAGCTGGGACAGGCTGGGACACCTGAGGGGCAGTGTCAGTCTGCAGGCACCTCACTCCAGCCAGGACAACCTTCCAGGGCCACCAACATCACCAAACATTGTCCCATGTGCAGCCACTGGCTCCAGTCCCATCTCCTCTGCCTGACTGGGGCTCGTGGCCACCTCGACCTCAGTCTCCCAGGTATGGAAACAACAGGAATGGAAATGCTTCTGTAGGTGCTGGGCTAATCTAGAGCAAAAGTGGTTTAGAGAAGAAAAATAAATGTAAAAAGAGAACTATTTTAATCCTGTCAGTGACTGTATTTCTTGGGACCAGTGCAGCCCACAGGCCATCTGTCTCCTGGAGAACTGGTCTGTGAGACTGGGCACAGCCAGATCCTCCAGCACACCATGGCTTAGAAATCAGCTCCAAGATGGGCAGCAGTGTTTTATTTGCTGGCTCAGGACACCCCTCCATGGGCAGTAATCCCCTCTTCATCCTCCTGAGGAGAGCCAGCTGAAGGAGAGATCACCAGGATTTGCCCCGAATAGCCTGGGTTCACAGTGCAGCCTGGAGCCAAGGTTTGGATAAGCATAAAAAGCTTTGGCTAAGCCATATTAAAGTAAAGGTAAGATGAGATCACTCCACTCCTGATCACCCATGAGCAAAGTATTGTTTTCAGTTTCCACAAGGGAGCCTGACTTTTGAGGAGATGGCTTTTCCAGGGACTGCTTCTCTCTGATGTTAACAGGCGGTGTCAAATCAAAGGAGTTTTTTTCTCCCCCTGCTTGTCATCACCCTCAGAAGAGTCCCATGGAGGGCAGATCTGGAAAACTTCCTGGCTGGCAAAGTCCCTCATTTATCACTACCAGGCACTGAGCAAACTCTGCAAAGCCCTCCTCATTTAAAGAGCCCCAGACATCCACATGCTGGCATTCAGGAGAAAAATTTCCTAAATCTAGAAAAAAACAAAAAAAAAAACCGGGTTGGAAGGTGTTGGGGAGATGCTTTAGAAGCAGCTCCTCCTGTCCTAAGCCTTGGGGTGAGTGAACCAAACCAACCCAGGGACAAACCTGTCCTTTTCAGCTGCTGCCTAAAGCCATGAAAGGAGCCTGGTGGGTCTCTGCTCCTCACAGCCTGATTTTAGGAATGCTGATAAAGCTCTGCCAGTGCCCCAGGCACAGCCCTGCTCCCATGATTTCCCCTGAACATTTTTTCCTGGCCCAGTTCACTGCCCCACTCATGGATTTGCTTCATCTCAGTAACTGATTTGCTCTTTCCAGAGCCCTAATCACTGAAACAGAATATTTAACAGAACCAGACGTGTTTATCCAATATGAGGAGTCATAGTTGGCTGGGAGGATGTGGAAACAAGTGAGGGAGGCTGCCAAGTGCTCATGAGCAGTTAATGGTACAGTGCAAAAAGACAGCTCCAAAAAGTGAAATTTAACCCTTAAGGACTAAACTTGTTCCTTGCTGCTCTGCCCCAGCTCTGACAGATGCAGTGCATCAGAAGTGAGACTCAAAACATCACTGAGGCCACTGGATACTGCAGGGTGCTTGTTGCTCTGGTTTTTAAAAGTGTTTTCTTTTTTAGTTCTTTTGAACGTTTTAAAGTTCTCATAAAACTTCTTTAGGCTTCTGATCATGTTTACATATTTCTACTGGAGTTCTCACACACTATTCATGTAAATAATGATTGTTTTACATTCTTTGTGTGAGGAGAGAACTCATAGACTATTAGTTTAACCAGTGTAGTTAGAGAAGTAGCAATTTCATCCTCCAATCCACTGTCACTTTTAGAATTCTATATATTGCAAGGTCATATATAAAATTATCTGGGTTTTTTTCTCTCTTGAACTCACCAAGCTTCTGTGTACTTATTTTGTGTCCAATAGCAACAGGTGCTTGTGGTAGGTACATTTTTCTCTCTTTCAAGATTTTTCATAGAGGTGTACAGAGAGAAGAAAGAGAAAAAAATTTATATTTCTATTCTTTGTTTTTCCTATGTGGAATGTGTTTGGAGAATTGTTTACCTGGGTTGATTGCTTGGTTGGATTCTGGTGAGGATTGTTTGAGCCTGATGGCCAATCCAACCCACCTGGGGCTGGGCTCTTGAGAGAAGGCCAAGAGTTGTGAGTTAGATATGGGAGTTAGAAAAAGTAGGCTTGTAGTTTTAATATCTCCTTTAAATAGTATATTAACATATTATAGTATAGTTATAATAAAGAAATCATTCAGCCTTCTGAACTAGAGTCAAACATCATCATTTCTTCCCACCAAGCTCACCTACGTTTACAATAGGTGCTCACTTCTGTGACTGCAGATTTCTCCCGAAGTGTCTCCTGAGCCCCAGCTCTGCAGCCCAGCTGTGATTTGGGTGGATCCTGTGCCACACTCAGCTCCTGGCAGGCACCAGGGGGCAGGAACTTTGCTCTGGAGCTGCCTCATGTCAGCTTTGGCCATTGGGACTTCAAATGCTCAGCATAAAGTAAAATTAGAGCACATCTTGCCCTGCTGATTAAGGCTGGTAATCACCAGAGTGTGAGGAGGAAATTCATAGATTATCCTCCTATTAGAAATGTCATTCTGGGACACATACTTGAATTTAATACCTGCACACTTGTGGAGATTTTACTTGCATTGGAAAGCCCTCCAAAAATTGTAAAAAGTTGCCAAAAGGAGATTAAATCCTCAGCATCTCAAGGAGATGTTGCAGAAGCTCTCTTGAGGTTGGGAGAGCTCAGGAGCAAACCCACAAATCCAAAGTTTCTTTAGGGAAAATCAGGCTCTGATCCAGTTGAAGAGACAGCAGCCAGTCCCTCTGAGCTCCAGATCTACAGACATTGATATTTTTTCACCGAAAATCAGAAACTGAGAATGACTGACATTAAAACACAACATTGAATGTCTCCAGTGAAGGCAGTAGCAATCAGTGATTTGCACATGAGTCTTATTTTTTTGGCTGAGTCTCTGCCAGTGTTCCAATACTTCCCCCCCTGAGCATGTAAAGGAAAAAGTTAAAACTATTTTGGTGAGGATGAAAGGCAGGACGTCCTCAGAGAAGGGAAATAGCTTCAAGAGAGAAATTCCTCTTCACCTGTAAAACATGATCTCATACTTGCAAGTCTTTTGGGCTTGCAGCTAAAATGGTTTTAAGAGAAATATTGCCTGTGGGGCTAATCCAGGCTGCTATACAAGATGTAAGGAATTTTAGGAGAAGTGCACTCCCTAAGGGATCACTCATGGTAAGCATGGAAGAAAGGAAGGTTTGGAGGGTAAAAAAGAGGATTGGGTTAGATGGGAATTTGGGAAGAAGTTCCTCCCTTTGAGGGTGGGCAGGCCCTGGCACAGGTGCCCAGAGCAGCTGTGGCTGCCCCTGGATCCCTGGCAGTGCCCAAGAATGGAGCAGCCTGGGACAGTGGAAGCTGTCCCTGCCATGGCAGGGGTGGCACTGGATGGGATTTAAGGTCCCTTCCAGTCTGTGATTCTGTGATAAAATGCTCAGTCCCATCCTCCCACTCTCATCCCTCTGCTTCAGTTTTGTTTCGGAAAAATGCATCACCTGTCTCCCTTGGAAACCCATCCCTATGGCAACATGCAGGAATATCTGCATGCAGACATGTCAGAGCTTTGACAGCCCCTTCTTTTTGTCACACTTCTCATGGCACCATCCTGGAGCTGTTGGAGAGATGATGGGAGCTCGCCTCTGTCAAGCCACCACTTGGAAGATTTTCCAGAGAACTTGTTTTTGTATTCTTTCTCTCTCCTGGCTCTTGAACTCTCAGTCTGTGTATCACGACTGTGATTTTATCTGAAATGTGTTGCAAAAAATCCATGTATTTGCCTTTATCAGCAAAAACCATAACCTCAAATGAGATGTTTTTGACTAGATCTACTTTCCATGAAGCCACCACCCTGCCAAGCACGAGCTGCTTCTGTGGCTCTTTCCAAACTCAATCCCACACTGGCTTTTCACTTGTGGGTTTTTTTCCTCAGATGCTAAGAAAGTTCATCTGCACCTACACCACCAACATGGGGAATTTCTCACTACACTCTTTATTATTAATATTATTATCATTTTCCTCACTCTGTGAGTAAATTGCCACCTCTGAGCATGTCACAAATTGACCAATTAAAAATACCCTGTGCACTGCTGGCTGTGGGTGATAAGAGGTAGTCTATGTGTATGCAGGGAGATAACCCTGGGATCCAGGAATTGCACTCAGAATTCTGATTTCAGAAGTATAAAACTCCTCCCCAAGGGCATGTTACCAACCACAGCCAACAGCTCCTGGCTGAGTCCTGAACATCTGTAGGTCCAGAAAGGTTGACACCCTTTGGAGTGGTGCTCACAATGAGATCTGTCACAGCTGGGCTTTCTTTGCACACAAAGACATGGTAACACAGGCTTCAAGCATGTTTTTTGTTTAATCCCTACTGGACAGAAATGCATGACTAAAATTTCACACGAGGAAAAAAAAAAGTTAAAAATAAACTGTGGTTTGTGACATCAAGATGTACTCGGAGCTTTCATTAAATCGCACAGCCAGTATTGAGCTGATCCTGTCTGATCTAGATTTTCAAGGCCACAAGAATTGCTTATTCCTCACCAAGAACAAGGGACAAGTTGGTACCTCATACTCACTGTGGAAAAGCCAGGTGTGGATGAATAGACACAAATTAAATGGCAAATTCTCACTCTTCCAGAGAACTCAAGGCACTCTGCTGAGCTGTGCCCTCCTGAGAAGTCTCAGAGGCTCTGGCTGTCCTTGACAAGACCAGGAAAATAAAGGAATGCTGTTTGTAGAGCCAAAACCAAGAGGATAGAAAGGAATAATGGCAATTATCATTTGGGCTATAGGTACAACTGAGATTTTCTCTCACTTAGAAATCATGAATCTTTTTGGAGATCCTTCCTTGGAGGGCAGAGGGCAGAGTTACACTGACACCCAGCACTTACCCCACTGAGCCACTGCAAAAATCCAGCTGATACAAGAGATGAAAAAGAAGTCCTGTCATTCTGAGTTGTAGCAGAATGCATTTCAGCATCAGCCTCTCTGCTGCTGACACAGAGGAAAGGAGAAGGAGCCTGTGGCTGCAGCAGGAATTATCCTCAGAACAACCAACTTTCTATTGCACCTGTGACTGGGAATAGCTCTGCACAGACATAGCAACAAAAACATTAAAATATTTTCTGCATTTAATGGAGTTTGAAAAAGATTCCTTTTGTTTTGTTTTTTTTTAATTTCTCTGTGCTTGTCTTCCTGCCAACGCTTATGTCAAAAACCATCACAAAACCACTCTGAAAATACCAATCCACAAAAGTGGTTCATCCTTCCTAGACATCCACATGCAGGCACACTTCAGGGTCATAATTGGGCAGGAAAAATGCCTTTTTTTGCTGTAAAAAGCAAAGCAGAGCCCGTGATGAGCTTGGGAGGCAGGATTGGATGGAGGAGGTACGAGCTGCCTGAAGATCCCAGTCCTGGCTGCTGTCAGGAATGACAGATGGTGTTTGTCAAGAGGATAGAGATTTACCTTCTTATTTTACCATCGAAATGTAGCAGCAAGAACACCACCAACATCCACTATTTTATCCAATAGATTTAAGAAATATATCCCACATTAAAAAAAAACCCAAACCAACTAAGCCCAACAGGATTCCTGCAGGAAAACACAGTGCCAGATGCAGCTGGAAATCCCAATTAAAATAAGCAGTTGTGTTTACCAAGAGACAATGTCAGCCATTGCATGTAATTTATTTTCTCATTAAGGAAATGCACTGAGCACATACAGAGATTACATTCAATACAAATGTATCATTATAGAACCATGTGAAGATAAAGATACAATCAATACCTGCTTCCTGTAGCAGAAGAGATTGAAGAAACTGCTTCAAGCTGAGAATGCAATGAAAAATACTTACAACAATTTAAGTGATACCAATGAGACGCTGGAGTCCAAATTAACATTCTCAGCCAAGATCTGCTGCATTGTTGCAATCTTTATATCCAAATCTTTATCAGACTGGTGCCTAGAGACTAAAAATAGACCAAACTGCCTTGTCTGAGCCCACCTGAACAAGGAGAATCCAGCCAGTCTGAAGCCAAAACCTACATGAGATGATGGAAGGATCCACACTGGGAAAAGAGCACAGTAAAAGAAGGAGACAGCTCGGCCCTGTGACAGCTACAAGGCAAGTAAGGGTCACACTCTGCAGGGAGGGATCACTGATTGACCTTGCAGCAGCTCTAGAGTTTGCAGCCTGAATAAAATTTTGGTCAGTGTGAAGAATTCTACTACACACTGCCCAGAACTGATTTTTCAAAGAATTATACTGAAAAAAGTCACAACACAAAGCTAGGGGGAAAACTACTTTGCCACGTATTTTGTGAGTTCCATAGATTTGATGACCTAACCTTTTTCCTACCAGGCAACTAAAACTAGAACTGGAACAACCACCTCTACTTCAGTTACACCAGCTGGACTTTCAGCCAGTCCTGTGCATGTTGTGTGCCAGGGCTGGACCAGATCATCACAGCTGGACATTAAAATCTACAAATATCACTCATCTGCTTGCCTGGTGCTCCGAGTTTGGGACCAAAGGAGGCAGTGATGCACAATGCCTTCTACTATGTGACCCCTTCTGGATCATTTACTTGGTAAACTTGCCATGAATGGGTTTGTTAAAAATATTGATTTAGTCTCTCTTTACACTTCTAAAGACATTCAAATCATTTCATTCACTTTGCATAATGAAAAGGATACATAAACCACCTCAACTCAATCACATCACTGAAGGGGGAGACACGTACAGATATATGCATTCTTACTCTCAAAGACTGCAGTTTAGGGCAGTGGAGAATAATTTACATAACTGAAACCTCAAGAATTATAAACTCAAATTATGATTAGCCTCTAAAACAGGGATTAATCAGTTGTTTTTAAAACCAGCAAGGAAGATAGATTAAGCCAATCTTCGGATGGAATACCAGTTCAAAACCAACTTCCAAGCTCTTCTCTTTTCTTCTTCTGATGCTGTGGTAAAATTCTCAAAGGAACAGAAAAGAGAAGACTAGAAGATGTTTTTTCCAAGGAAATACACACAATGGAACCATTGAATGGCTTGGGTTGGAAGGGACTTTAAAGACCATCCAGCCCCCCTGCCAGGAACATATCATATACAACAGAATATACCTCCATGCATTATTATTCTCTTAATGACTTTCTCTTATCAGTTTGTATTAATACTAAATAATCTGTATTTCAAGTTTCCTTTTGTCCAGTACGCCAATATATTCAATTCAATATATTGAATATATATATTGATAATTCAATTCAATATATATTCAATTCAATCCAATTCAATACTCTGAAAGATTAACTTGCTTGTTAGAATTTTCAGTCACTTTGTGCTTGAAAATTTCAAAGCTTGAAAATTCAAAAGCTTGCTTTTGAATATCTGCCAACGGTAAAAAGTATTTGGCAGGCATTTGCCCTTTACCTTACTACCAGGTTACCTGCAGCAAAAATTCCTCCTTATCCAAATGGCAGGAAAATGTTATGTATTTTCACAATCAACCCCTCAGGATAAGCAACAGGGCAGCGTTTCTTACACAGAGATCAAGACCTATTTAGCAGATGAAACAATTTTTATCTAAACATCTGTCAGGTCTTCCTACAGCTTTTTGCCTAGTGAGATACATGGTACACGGAGCGATGTGATTAGGAAATATTATCATCCCTTGCTAAGAAGGCAGAGTTGTTGTTTTCTTCTTGCCCCTTCATGTCAGCTTCATGAAGGGGTGCCAGAGCAGAGTGAGGATGAGGAGGGAGAGGCTGGAGCTGGTGCCCCTGGGGGCCAGGCTCTTGCCGTTGCAGTTGTTGGAGTAGCAGCAGTGCACGCTCACCCCGGGCGCCCGCGCTCCGTCCCGCCTGGCCCGCTCGCAGAAGGACCTGAACGAGCAGGACTTCATGATGCCACCTGCAACAGAGCCACAGTGAGCCCAGGGGGGCTGCAAACTGCACCTGCAGCCCCCCAGCACCAGCCTGACCACCCAGCACCGAGCACCAACCTCGGGCTGGGCTGCTCCTCACACGTCAATGAATGCCGCCACAAGGCAGCACCCCAACAGCTCCCACTTAAATATCTTTGGATGTGCCCAAGTGCAGGGGTTCATCAGCTTCTTTTCCATCCTAATTTCCAGCTAAATCACTTAAGTAACAAGTGGGCAATACTGAAAATGCTTCTTTCCAGCTTTCCCACAGAGTGGGTGCAGCTCACTGTGGCACACAGACAAATCATTCCCAGGGGGATTCTGTGTCAACAAAACTAACACTGAGATCTATTAACAGGGTTTATTTTGAGAGGAGACACTTACTTCTGGCTTTCTACTTAACTTACTATGCACTCATCTCCTTCCAACACTGATTATTTATTTCTTTTGTGACAAATGAAACAAGTCTGACACATTTGTGACACTTACTTGCTTGTCCTCTAATGACTGCACAGGCATCTGCATGGCCTGGACACTGCTGACTTCCTTGTCTGTTGCAGTCATCATCACTAGAACCTACACAGGTGTAACACTGCAGTGCTTCACCTGGGTGGAGGGAGAAAAGACCACTTAAGAATTTACAACAAGTATTTAAAAATATCAATCTTTCCAGTATGGTTTCAAGCACACAGAAAAAAAAATTGCAAAAAAAGCTTTGGAAAATCCAAAGCGTCTGCAAATCTTATCAATGTGTTTTGTTTTTTTTTTTTTGTTTGTTTGTTTTTTTCAGAAATGGTTCAGATACTGATCAAAAAAGAGTAATAAAAAAATCAACCCCAGATTATTTAGTTGTTATAATCTGCACTTAAAATAATACAAGAAACACCTGATGTTCTGTAACTGCATCTGTATCTTCTTGTAACATTTTCAAAGCAGAGCCCAAAAGTTGTTTTTTCCCCCCTCCATCGTGATCTTTGGTCCACAGTACCATGAACAAGCACATTGTACACACATGAATTCTTACAATGATCCAATATTCCTGTTCTCCTAAAGTATCAATTCAGCTGGAAAGCACAACAGTGTATCTTCAGTTTTGCTCTTGCTTAAACACAATACCTCAATCCTATTTCTTTTCCTTGCCTCAAACTACATGGTATTTTCAAAGGCAAGCATGAATTTGAAAGATATTTCAAACACCACTCTTGATGCTTGCAGAGCAGAAATCCCACCCTTGCTCTCAGTGGGGACATGTGAATCTGTCACACAAAATGACCTGAAACCCACCCAATCCAGGAGAGGAGCCCAGAACAGCGAAGAGGCTCAGCCATGCTGAGGTAGGAAATGCAAATGAAGTAAAAAAAGGAAAGAAAAAGGAGCTGACTTACTTTTGAGGACAAAAAAGGAGCTGACAAGAACCAGGCTGAAGACTGTCCACATCATGGAGATCCAAGAGATGCACCATTAGGCAAAGAAAGCAGTTTGTTTGCTATTAGTGCCTTAAAGCTTCTCCTCCATCCCTAATCCTGTGCAGAGGATAACTTACAGGATAAAGAGGTGTTCAAGAGTGCTACTTATGGAGCTTATTCTGGCTGCACCTCTGATCACACCAACCTCATCTCCACCAGCCCTGAAGGCAAATTCTTCCAGGAGCAGGAAATTATTCACCTTTCAGTGCCAGACATGCTTAAAAACCATCCTGTCACCACATGCCACAGCCTCCGACTCCTCCAGCAGCCTCATTACATTTGCCCATGGGATTTGCTGGATCAGGGTCAGAGCATTAAATATTTTGGAGGATTAAGCCTATGCTTGAGACTTGAGTGGTCCAAATCCAACACATAGACACACATATATATATTTAGAGAGACATTAAGATATAGACCTAGATATGTGCACATAAGCAGCAGACTCTTGTGACCCACAAAGTGTTCTAAGCAGCGACCCATGAAGTGCTTTCTGTGGAGGAATTAATTCCCAAGAGCATCTGGTGCTGAAATAAGCAAGTGAAGGGCAGAAAAGAGAGCCATACTTATCTTCAACTTCCAACGAAAAAATTTATTTACAATAGAGAATTTCATTTGTGACATGCATTTTCCTTTTTTTTTTTTTTTTCAGATTTTATTTTACAAATCAGCAAATGCAGATAAAGTTTACATTCCTTAAGGCAAGAGTCCCCATGCAAGTAATACATGTTTATATTAAATCCAAAAGACATCCAACATGGGAACTCATGTACAAAGGGAAGGCTAGGATCAGCAATTTGTAATTTCTTAGAGAACTTGACAATCTCCCTGATACAGGAACTTTGAGATCAACTTGCTATGAATTATACTATGAAAACGCAAACAATAGCAAGAATTTCTGATAGTCATCTTAGTACTGCATACAATTAAATCAACTTTATTTAGAAAGAAAATACAGTAGTGCATACGAAAAAGTGAAAATATAACCTGTCCACATAAATGTATGGACATCAGTGTGCCAATGGTCATATTGCACTCAGTATCGAAGTCCAGAAATTTGGTTAAAAGTTAGCTTTTCCCCATTTTGGCAATCAGTTCATCACAAATCTTTGTTAATTCTTCTATCTCTTTATTCTGGAAAATAAAATATGAAGTATTATGAAAAGGATTGCTGCATTAAGATGAGGGTTTTTTTTTTATTTTAATATTATCTAACTAGTGGGAGACATGTGGGAAAATTAACTTTTCTCCAATGCTGAGAACAGGAGATCTATACATATAGATATATGTGCATATATAGTACAACTCAGTGTTCACATTCATAGTACAGCTACATCCATTCAAACAAATGCTTCCTTTCTTCCAAATACAGCTCCTCTAGTTTTAATAAATCAAATTTAGCACCAAAGCAGACAGCTTCTCAGCAGTCATTCCCAGCACACAACAATAAAGGAAATTTGTTTCTAGCCTGCACTTTCCTATTTTTTTCATTATTTTCACCCTTCCTTGCAGAGCTGCAAGCAAGGACGAGCTGTTCTATGCCAAAGCAAGCTCCCTTGGCTGAGCTAGAGAACACAGAGATATAAATAGGCATTTCCTACAGACACTTTGGAATTAGCACTGGAATTACAGCTAACACTAAAAAGGGAAACAGAACCTGAGAGAAAAACTAAAGCAAGGTCTGGGAACTGAAGCAAACCAAGGTCTGGGCTGCAGAGGTGCACCCTGAGCTCTGCCAAAGGCTGAGCCAGCCCCAAACACTTGGGCTCAAATCAAACCTGGTGCACACAGTGGGGTTTTGCCTTAAAATTTGGGGAGAGCTGCTGTCCCCAAGGCCAGGGAGCTGCAGGACAATCCTCAGGCAGAGCTTGGCTCCTGATTTATTTACCTTTTGTTCCAGTGTTCTCTCCAAGGCATCCACTTTGAGCTGCTCCTTCCTAAGGCTGGCCTGGTACGCTGCCTGCTCCTGCTGGGCCTTGCCTCTCACTTGTGCAATTTCAGCATTGGCTCTGCAAAAAACACAGGGTTTGGTCACATCAGCTTCCCTACAGGAAAGTGCAGAGGGTGCCTCAGGGTGGACAGCACCTTAAGAAATGGGGGGAGAGCACAGGGCTGCCTTCTGCACATCTTGAGTATATTCTGAGACTCATCCCCAAACACTTTTCACAACCCCCTCTCTTGCTCAGCAGGGCTGCAGAGTCTTTTCTTACTGTCTGTGTTGCTTCCTTCATGATTCTCTCAGATACCTCTGCTGGGGTCACAAATATGACTCAGGTAGAAGTGTTTTATGGCAGTTTCCAAATCTGATCTCCACTTCTGGGGACTGTACTATGAGTCCTGAACATGATCCCTAGAAATGCTTAATTGGCCACTATGCAGTAATCTAGAAAA
Organism: Lonchura striata; assembly: GCF_050655825.1. Lineage (NCBI taxonomy): Eukaryota > Metazoa > Chordata > Aves > Passeriformes > Estrildidae > Lonchura > Lonchura striata. The sequence goes on along the minus strand of NC_140708.1, from coordinate 36,703,973 downwards.
AATAAACTGGCTAATGCCTTCTTCCTTGATCCTCTCATGAAAATACATTAAACAGATATAAAGACATTAGCTAAACACAGAAATTCTCATTATTGCATTCTTTCTGCCCTCTATCACAGAGCAGAATTTGCTTTGCATATTGCAGTCTGGGACGTGAGGTCCAGCCATGGGAATCCTTCTGCAGCATGAACTCCTGAAAAAATGTGTGCAATTCATGGACCAGCCCTGGAAGTGTCCAAGGCCAGGTTGGACAGGGCTTGGGGCAACTTGGCATAGTGGAAGGTGTCCCTGCCTATGGCAGGGGGTGGAACAAGATGGTTTTAGGATCCCTTCCAACCCAAACCATTCTGTGAATCCATGACTCAATTACCTGTCCAGTTTTTCCTCAGCATGAATTTTGAGTGCCTGATACCTCTGCTCCTCCTTCTTCACTCGTGACAAATATTCCTGTGCGCACTTCTTCAACACTTCTTCATTCTTAAAAGAGAAAATGACACCAAATTTAATCCAAGAGGTTAATTTCAGGACAGGCACCTGTTTGCGGGAGTCACACAGAGCTGTTTGAAGGGCTGCAGTCCAACACTGACACCCCCTGCAAGAGAATATTGCACAATGCAAAGAGATTTACAGTTTTTCTGTTTGCACTTGATAGCTGGCTGCAATCCTTCACCTGAGGACTATGGTTTGTCATGCAGAACACCAGAATTAGCTGGAAACACAAGCCCTGCCTTCTGTTCAGCAGCACAGCACATTCTGGTCCACAGAATCTGCTCAGCTCTGCTCTCTAATGGAGATGTTAAGGTGACTCACCTTCCGAAATCCCTCCAGGACTTCTTTCATCTTCTCGTATCTCCTGAAAAGATCTGCCAAGGATTTCTCCACTGAGTTCAGATCAGCCAGAGCTTGCTCCTTCTCCACTATGAGCTGCTGAACAGTGTGGTGGGAGACAGATTTCTCTCTCTGTTCATCCTCTGAAAGAAGAGAGGGGTAGAGAAAAGAGAAGTTTCAGAAGGGTTAACAGGAGTAACTCCACTGATTTCACTATCATCTGCATTTTCTACACTCTGCCCTATTTGTGCATTAATAAGTTTACAGGATCCAGAAAAATCAGATTTATATAAAGACACAAGCCCGTTTAGGAGTACAGCTGCTAAATACAGTGACATTGAAATATTTTGATGTTGGGGGAAAATGTGAATGTATCTCTCTACTGATGGTTTCTTCACTCTCAAATTGGCTGCTCCCATGAAAAGGCAAGTGTTGGATTTCCCCTCTTTGCCTGAAGATGCACTAGCTGAAGGACATTTATGCACATTCCCAGCACTGGCCACAAGTTATTTGCCATTGTTGATAAATGTCTTTCATCTCCTGGCACCTCTAATCCTGCACAAACAAGGCACTTTGTGCAGTGGAAGTCAATTCTTCCCTTGGAAAAGCTGTGTTTTACCAGCTCTCAGGACTGCTGGAGCAAGTGGCAGAAAGGAAATCTAACAGTAGACAGACTTCCTAAGTGTAAAAAAACTGCAAAAAACATCTGCCAAGCTCCTCCTGTGTACAGTTAAATTTGAGCCAGGGATGGTGGGAAGAATGTAACAGGAATACAAATCCATATGGAAGAGGAATTTTCAAGTTGGAATATCCACTTAACATGGAAGAAAAGGTCTGGCATTGTCTTCCAAAATGCTGCACTGCTTCCTTCACATCCTAAACTATGATTCTTCTGCCTGTGTTTTAAGGATTACTTACTTTGAATGATACTGAAAGGAAAACCCACCCACAAAACACAGCAGTTTTATATTACCATTTTCCTTTGTTTATGATAGAAACTAAAATAAGGTAAGAAGTTCTCCTGTGGAAAAAGCTTGGGGCATTTCACAATGTACGACTTTTCATTTGGGCCTTTATATTTGGAAACATAAAGAACTAAACAAGTTTGGGGTTTTTATTTGAATAGATGATTTAATCTGAATTATTTATCGTGCTGGTCAGCTCCAAAATGACCAAACTGAGCTTCATCTCTTCCTTTTGCATATTCCATCCAAAAAACCACATTTTTGCAGGCCTGACCAAGGCTAGAGCAGAGATGATGCCATGCTGTGCATCAGATCCTGGGCTCTTCTGCTCACCCCTGACAGCACCTGGCTGGGGCAGAGCCTGACCTGAGCTTATTTTGCTCTGTGTGATACAGAAGATGAAAAGAACCAGGGAGGTTCTCATGACCTGCTTGTAACACCTTTATTTTACTGGTGAACAAACACCTTTGTTTGACATGGCAGAGAAGCCCAGAGCCCTGTAATACAACATCACTTGGATATATTTAATGCTTTATTAAAAATAAACATTCTTTCCTGTTTTGCTTTCTTAGAGACACCCTGTATTCCTCTGTAATGCCAAAATTAATGCGTTCTCAATTTAAACAAAAAACATTTGTTGTCTTTTGTTTATTTTTCTAAACCTCAGAGGCTGTCTCCTTGTGTTCCAGCACTAGATTTGTTTAATCATGCTGGAGATTACACCCTGCCTAGATAATTCCAAACCCTTTCCTGGCAGGATCCTGTTCTCTGGCAACACTTCTGTCACTGCAGCTCCAGGCAGGGCAAGAGATCCATTTGCATCCTCATCCAAAATATTTTCATTTTAATGTCACATCCCTACTTTTTGTGGGACTGTTGTCTGAGGTATTTTAGCAACTTCCTTACTTGTTTCCAGGGTGATCAGGAAGTTAATAATTCATGTCACACTCCCTCACAACTACTGAGCTCATCCTCTTCCTCCCAGCACATTGTGGTCCCTCCTGTCTCCTCAGCTGGATCAGCTCCTCCAACACTCAACCCCCAGCACCATTTAAACTCACCCATGGGAAACTGGGGCAAATGCTACAGAATCACAGAATGGTTTGGGTTGGAAGGTACCTTCAAGCTCATTTATTTCCACCCCCCTGCCATGGGCAGGGACACCTCCCATTAGACCAGGCTGCTTCAAGGCCCATCCAAGTGATGCTCCCAAATCAAAGTGCTTATATACAACAAAAGGCAGAAACTTGGCTGGAAGGGGACTAGAGTTTTATGTGATATTTTCATAAAATCACAGAATGGTTTCGGTTGGGAAGGACCTTCTATTTTCTAAGACCATGATCTGGTTTCAATAAAATGTGCTGATAATAGTCTGCCAGTCAATTCTTAGATAACCTTACACATCCTTAATTCTAAATAAATTTATGAGGTTACGTGATCAAAATATTTTAATTAAATGACTTCCACATCTGCAGCACACCCTGCCCAGGGCTCATCAACAATCACAGCAGTATGCTCAGGACTAACACTATCCAACTTGACAGAATCAGAGCAGCACCACGGCAGATCCGCTTTCAGCTCAGCTCACCACTACTCACACAACTTAATGGGAATGCAACAAACAGAGAACAAAAGCAAAAGAAACTAAAGATGCAAAATGCTGGTGTGAAAGTTGGTGAAAAGCTTTACTTACCAGGCTTGCCTGTTTTGTTTTTGCAAGCAAATAGCAAGAAGCAACGAAAACGGAAGCAAAATAGAAAAATCGGGAATTGTTAGGAAAGCAGCAAATAAGTAATGCAACAACCTGTAATGCACAAAGCATAACATCTGTTTGTTTTTCACAAGGAGAATCTCATAATGTATTCAAATGTAAAATAATAAAAAAATCTCATCATATAAATCTCATAACGTATTTGAGTGTAAAAATAAGGACACATTTTTATCAGGGAAAAAAAAACCCCAATAAACCAACATTAGAAACCTGTCAGTGAAAAGGAATTGGGGTGGGGATTTTGGTTGTGAGCCAGGTGTGTGCAGGGAACACTGGGGTCACCCAGGCTCTGGTCCCTGGCTGTCAGAGCAAACCTGGGCACCAAGCACAAAGCAGCAGCACTGCCTGGAAAGCCTGGTTTTTCCTCTCTCCCACTCCTCAGTGTAAACTAAGAGTTAATTCTTAGGGCTTGAGGCAAGGGATTGAGGGGTTTAAGAAGAGATTGTTAGGGGTTGAGGCAAGTGTAAGAAAAAAAAAGGAAAAAATATAAAGCACAAGTAAAAAATCAAGCCAAGTGACACTAAACAGGGATCTCCACACTGGCAGCTTGCACAGTGTGGCATGAAGTAATCACAGCAGCTAAGCTGGGTAATTTTGGGTTCCATATATGTATGACAGCAAATACTGAACCTTCCACAGCCCTTGGAATCAAAGGCAATTGCTGTTTGCAATGCACATCTTTCAGTGCCTTTAGAAGCAAACATAGGCAGTCATATATTGTTAATATGGGATATTTTCAGTATTCATTATGCACACACCAGCCTACAAAAAGCTCAGCAGGACCTATCAACCTCATTGAATATTCATCAGAGGGACTGGTGAAATTGGTTTATGTGGACTGCCCTTCTAACAGGGCTGTATAAATAGTTCAGAAGGGTTAAATGATGAACAGAAACAGCACAGGCATTTCTTTTGTTAAGATGCATATTCTGCTTCAGCACTGAGGCATTACTGGGATAGCAGGTCACTGAAGTACATGCAAATAACAAACACACATTTCCCTCCACATGTGGCATTCGGATGAGCAAATTCCTTTATCAGAAGGGACAGCAATTTACAAGAAATGGCATGACAAACTGGGAAAATTAGATTAAAAAATTACATTAAATGCAGGGAGAAGCCTCACATTTAACGTATTACCATGCTGTAGAATTTGCATACTGCTCTAATTAACACAGAAAGGATGTTCTCTGTGTTGCTGTTGTTGGTTCAGCTCCTTTGCAAACAGACAGCAAATTAAATTAGTTATAGCCACAGCCCTTAAAAATTCACCATAGAGCATTTGAGAGGCTCTGATACTCTGAATCTGAAGTTTAAAGATCTATATACTCATAGTCAGTGGCTCAATACTTACTGAATCTTCATTTCTTTGCAACAAGAGGAAGTGGCAAGGGTGGAATGTACCATGTACACCAAGGCCTCTGCCTCAGGATTCCTATTCTGTATCTTACTGTCCCATTGCAGTCTCAAAATCTGCTTTTTTGTTTTGTTTTTTTTTTTTTACGTTTCTCAAAATAGAATTCAAATTTATCTGTTGTTAACTGTATGCATAACTTGGGGAAAAAAAGGACAAGTATGTCTGTAGGACTGGCCAGGTTCAGGGTGGAAGCCACACCAGGGTATCTTCACTGCAAACCAAAATGAAATAAGCTCTTTGCATACTCTGGTCACTCCTGCTTGAACACTTGCATGATGACAATGACAGACACCATGTCAGAAGGCAGCACATTGGCTCAGTTGTACATATAAAAGGCAGTGGAGGCATAACACCACAGAGAATGAAGCCTGGCATATTATTAGTGTTTATTATTAAGTATTATATATATATTTCATTAATTACTTTATTTATTATAGCTGTCATTCTTGTAAAATTTATTTGTAGGTCCATTTTACCCTTCACTTGAAAGAAGGCTGGGATGTCTCCCAGTGGCCAAGAAATCCAGGAAGGCAGCAGAAGCACCAGACACTAGTGCTCCACTCAGCAACTCTGGCCTTGGAGATCCCAAAATTCCACTCAGCCATTTGCCTTTCTGGGAAACAGCTGGAGCTGAAGCAGTAGAAGGCAGCACAAGCTATTGGTGCTTTCTACAGTCAGACTATTAAAAAGAGCTTTAGAAATCTTACAGGAGGCTTTAAAATCACATCCCAGGGGCTGGAACCACTCGAGTCCTGCAACCTTTGGGTTTGAAGTGCTACTGAGCATAGGGGTTTTATCTTTGGGACATGCTGTTAGCAAAGGTGTTTTCTAATTACTGAGAGGCAAAACTTGTCACAATTTGGACTTGAAAGGAGACCCCTGTGTCAGTAAGTAACTGTGGGGGTGGATTGGGCATTTGTAACCTCCCAGATGGGATTGGAGTTAATCTCAGTTTTGTTCTGATCGATGCATTTAGCACAGATAATCCCTGTTGTTGTGAAGAGCTAAGTTTGGTATCTGCCATTAAGCAGCTGCAAGCTGATGCCTAAGGGGTTTTTAGGTCACTGAAAGTCTCTCCTGGAGAAACCCATGAATTTGAACCTGTTTCCTGTGGGCCAGTTTGCTCTGAGCAGCAGGGAAAGCCCTGAGCTTTCTGTGTTACCTGAACTGCCCGGGGGCTGCTGCCTGTGAGACCAGGCCCTGACTTTTCCTTTTCTGGTGTCCTCAGATGCATTCACAATTCCCTGCAGCATCAGCAGATGCAGCCAGCATCAAAATGAAGCCCACAGACTTCAACCAGGGAGCATCTTTCACAGCAGGAACACCTACCTATCATCTGAGCAATCGTCTTCTCGTATTCCGCAACTATTTTTCTGTAAGAGGGGAAAACAAAAAAAGAAAAACTTTTGGCAAGCAACATCATTGCTCATGCTTATTTAGCAAACAACACTAGCAGAAGCTGAACTGTGGTGCTTTTAAGAGATACAGAACCCCATCACACTTTTATATGTTCCTTATTGCCCAAATAACAAATAAAACTGACAATTTTAACACTGCACCTGATTTTTAACTCTCCATGGAAATCAATAAGGGTGAGGGGAGGAAGAAGAGAGTGCTTTGAAACAGATTCTGTTTTTTGAAACATCACATGTCATGATTATAAACATAAACACACTGGCCTAACTCAAGAATTACAAGGAGCCTGATTTTTCCATTACTTTCTCCCCTCTTCTCCAAATTTGTGCTGGTTTGTTTTTAATATAAACATCAAGTAAACTTATAATTGGGAGCAAGTAAACCTAACAGGAGTAGTGTTGGCTATCATCCAAAATGTATCTCATCTTCTAAATGAATCTTCTCATGATTAAATGATTCACTACCACTTAAAAGAACAAGATCAAAATATTCAACTATGTAGCACAAAATCCATCATGTCCCATTTCCCAAATCTGTTTTTGAAACAGAGGTGGCAAAACTCTACTTTTAAGACTGTTTTATTTCGTATACTCACGGTAGGCTTTGAATTTCCTTCTTGAAAAGAGGTTAGCCAAAATAAGCAGATTAAATGTGATTTAGAAAGATGATCCATCCCTTCCCAGAGCCAAATAAAGCTAATGAAATGAGACTAGCTTGATCTGTGCTTTGATTCATGAGCCATGCAGGACCGTCTACAAAAAACAAAATTACCCCACACTTCATCTGGTGGATATTCAAAACAGCTCACTGGAGTTGGAATACACCTTTTTTGAAACTCACTTTCACTGGCTTTTAGAGCTCTGCTGCAGTTGGTGAGGTTACAGAAAGGATGTGGGAATAAAACTCAGGAAAGGACAAATTTGCAGAGCTCCTAAATAACAGCTACAGTAACTCCAGAACTGCCTCAAATCTGAGTCACAGACAGAGCCCAGAGCAGGCCACCAGGCCCTAAGGTCAGCAGCATCTCCCCTGCCCTGGCCCTCCAGAGCACTCAGAGAACAGAGGAAGGCCACAAGGCACTGGGATTTTTCCTTTCAACCATAAGTGACACTTTGGAGAGCAGAGATAACAGCAAGGATTTTGCCTTAAAGGGAAGGGTTTGGTTTCATGTCCAAAGCAGATTACCTCAACAGCCTGCTGTAAGCAATGAGGATTTTAAAGCTTTGTCATGTCCTTGTGGCACAAGGCACCTTTGGGAAGTTTTACCATCCAAGAAGAGGAAGCCAAGGACTCGGGGTACTCAGGGTAAGGAACACAACATCACAACACTGCAGCACTTCCCAGGGAAGGATTTGCTCCAGATTCTCGTCAAAGGCCTCTTTCAGTCAAGCAGCCTAAAAAATGGTTATTACAGCTGGGGAACCAAAGGATGCTGCTACCTCATCCCTCTTTGGGAGGGCACATCTTAACCCCAGGCTGACACATTACATAGGCTTAAATTACCACTGACTGCACATTTGTAAGGCATAAAAACACCAGAATCCAGGGCTACAAAGGGTCTCAGAGGTCACCTGCTTGACTCCCCTTACAGAGTCATAACCAAACAGACCTCCAAATAACCACAATTAAGTATTTCTTGCCTGCATCTGGTTAGACTCTTGGATTATGGTTCAGTCTTGGATTATGGTTCAGCTCTTTGATAACTACTACATTATTAAACCTCTGGCTTCTGTTCTCTGGAGTGGAATTTCCTCCAACTGATCTTTTGCTGGAAATTTAGATGAATTCAGGACATTCCAGCTACACTATGCAGGACATGGGTACAGGAGCATTGCTTCTCCTTCTCTGGGAAGTGATTGCTTTTGTGCTTTCAACTCTAAATAATCCCTTCACTCCCTGCTTATCATTATGTCATATCTCATTGCTGCATCTCTAATTTACCACACATGGACTGCTTGAACATTTAAACTTTCAAGAGAAATCTTTCTTGGTGCACATATGCGTGTTTATCATTTTGTGACAATATTAGCCAGATTTTTTCCTTTCAACCACGCGTTCCAGGCATGTGCCTGTGGGAAATTTGGCTTGGTTATTGGGTTGTTTTTTTTTTTCAAATCAGACTTTCTGGAGGGTGGAGACATACACACAAGCAAATTACTGTGTGGAAGATGAAGGTGTGCCAGCTGCTCTGTGTCACCCCTGGCTCTCCCTCCATGAGGGAAATGCTGGCAGTGCCCACTGGCAGCCAGCAGACACGTGCACCCCGACACAGAACAGACCAAGCACCACACTTGAGTGTGAGCTGCACACTGACACATTCCTCACAATCCCTCATTTTGTTCCCTCCTCCTTTTGCTCCCTGGGTTTGACTGCTCGCAGCCACTCCGTTCTGCTTCTCCTCATTAAGCATTTCAGGGCTATGCCAGGGCTTTGTTCCCCGTCCCAACAGAGCACAAGGGAGGTGAGAGAACTCAGCTGGGCCCTGGGAGGTGGCAAAAAAGGAATAAAGAGGCTGCCCTTGCCTTTTGCAGATGCTTCTCTTAAGATGCTTTGGCTCAGAGCCCTGTGCTGCTGCTATTCCAATCTGCCATGTGCAATTCCTGGCACCCATGCAAGCGTTTGTGGCACTGCAGCTCCCTTCTACTCTCCCTCCCTAAGCACAGTTTTCCTGGATATAAGCAATTGCTTATGTAGGTCATCACTAGAGACAGAGTTTAGCTTTAAATCACTGAAACTCTTCATTTTGGGAAGAAGCTGGTGCTAGAACAGAGAGGATTTTAAAGATAATTCAGTCTCAGAAGCGATTGTATCAATTATTACTTAAAGGAGGGATGCTAAAATAATGTGACAGTTTTCCTTTCTTTACGAGTTAAGAGGGGAAGACCATTTTTTCTGGTTTTTGAAGGTAGAAAATAATAAGCTTTAAAGACTCCACAGAGTATTTTATACACTCTGTTTTGCAATTGATGGCTTACTCAGATTCAGATCAATGAACTGGCCAAGCTCATTGCCTTTCAACTGACTGAATGGGAGGCATCAGTGCTTCTTTGAGCAACACTGCTCACATCATCCACTACAGGGATTTTGTTGTCATCCTTACAAGTGGTAGGACCTAGGCTGGAAAGGAAGGTCAAACCATGTTCCAGTGTACAGATATTTAATGTAACAGAGGCAGGGTGGCACAGAAATAGAACAGATACAACCAGAACAAACTGAAAAGCTCCAGGTCCTTCTGTCAGCTCTCAAAGGGAGCAAGAGAACAGAAGCCAAGAGAACTACTGCTTAACTAAAATCAACCTTAGTGTGTGCAGTAATTAAAAAACCATCTTAGTTCAAAGAAAAGGGTGTAGAATCTCCCTAAAAGCCAACATTGATAGTCCAGAATGGTTCCTTTACAAGAAATGCTTTTCTACTGATACTGGCTGGATTTCTATTGCTGAACAACCTTACAATGATGTCCTGGTAGCAGCCTGTACTACTGCAAATCCGCATGTTCTTCTCTACATTCCTTCCTTTTTCCAAGCAGAACTACTTATGGAGAGTGAATTTAATGTGCATTTAATGTGCACTCCACTGCCACCTCTGCAGGCAACGCATCCAGTCTGAAACAGATAACCTGCAGTAAAACCTCCCTTATCTCAGTATAAATGAATAAGATTAGCAACACAGGAGTTTGCAATGATTACCCTGAACAGTGGTGCCCACCATACAGAGAAAAGACAAAGTATCAGTTCAGGATCAGTGCAAAGCCTTAAGTTAAAAATAACAAAGCAAATTCAGCTAAGCAAAACAATTGTATGAGCCTGATACTCTGTGTACTATCCATAGGCTGAGATTCGGCTCTCTGACAGAGTGACCAATTTAATAACCCACCTCATTTCCATCACTTCCCTTCTGCTTTCTTCATATTTCTCTTTCCACTCAGATACTTCCCTTTCCTTGGCCACAATCTGAAACGGAAGACAAAGGGAAAAAACACCACTGAATTATTATATCCATTTTTTCATTGCTATTGCAAGCCACACTAATATGATACACAGCTTTGTAAAAGACATAATTTTGTTCCTATTTCAAGCAGCTTACCATTTTAATATATTTATATAGCAATGTCAGGATGCACAGTGCACAACAGGTTTAAAAACATAAAGATTTCTTTTCATATCACATCTACCTTTCACATTTGTAAAACAAGTAAAACTTGAAGTGTAGCAACTTTTGCTTTAGCGTGGCTGAGGATGGTTCCAAGAACAGAACAAGCCATCACCACATAAAGCATTTGGGAGAAAACAGGCAAGAAGGGAACAACAAGGGGCAGGTTTTTCCTTTCCCAAATTGTGGAAACAGTTACCTCTGCTCTGGCCAGGCGTAGTGCAGAGTCCAGGTCCTGCTGGGGGTAGAGCAGAGCCGTGGTGCTTTCTGCATCCGAGGTGCCGATGCGGGAGTACAGAGCACTTTTGGAGATGGAAACATCTGCTGGGATAGCAGGTTCTCTCTGTGTGTTTGTTTTTTTAAATACAAAGAAACAAACCATTAAATAGGTGTTTAGCTCATGGGTTTTCTGGGTGTGGTGCTAGGGCTAGAGTTCTGTGCGCCTCTAAATTACAACACAGACAAGGAGCTCTGAATTAAGCAATCATAAAATATGCATTTAAGATCCACAAGAAGTGCCAGGAGAGTCATATTACCTTTACAGAGAGAAAATAAAGACAGAACTTTGCCATCAATATTTTAAAGTCTTAGCTTAGAAAATGTACTGCCTTTCACTACAACATCCACAAAGAAATGCACATCAGCAGGAGGAATCAGATTTGAAAGCAGAAAACTTAAGGGGAATTCTGTTTCCATAAAAATAAATCAAGAAACCAGAAGCAAGAGGACAGCTCACTTTCTTAGGTCTGGCCTGTCAATACATGGCATCTCTCATAAAGAATGGCACATGGAAAGTGTGACTATGCAGGTGGCACTGCTGCCCCACTGGTGTCCAGCATGCGATTAGTCAGTTAAATGAGGCTTTTTTTGCAGCTGTCAATTTTGCTCATGTCAGCAGCCCAGATTAAATAAGGGAGAGCAGCATGTGAAATGAGGAGAGCAAAGAAGAGGAACGTGACACTGAGATGCAGGAGATGTCTCACAAACAACCCAAGTTACAGCACATTAAAACTGAGGAGAATACAAACGATAGTCCACAGAACCCAGAATGATTTGGGATGGAAGAGACCTTAAATCCTATCCAGTGCCACCCTTCCACTGTGACACCCTACACTGCCCCAGACTGCTTTATCTGCAATAATTAAGACTAGCAAGAGTACTTCAATTATTTTTTACATAAAAGAGAAAATAATTATTTTCTTGTATTTATTGTAAAAGAGGGTTGCATAATTTTTGCTTTAGTTGTTTTGTTTGTATTTTTTAAAAAGAAAATATCAGAGTCATGGTCTAGTGACTGAAGCACAGGAATGTGAAAGGAGTAGACAATGTCTGGATCAAGGATCAGTCCTCATTAATTTCAACATCACATATTCTTGTCTCAACGCTGGTAAAGGAAATTTTACCAGATTCTATTCCATAAAACATTCACTTCCTCACAGTTCTTTTCACACTGCCCAGCATCACAGAAAGCATCCAAGCCCACTGTTAATTTTGTTGTAATCCCTTGTGAGCTCTTGTATCACACCTGACTGAAGAAGCTGTGTTAAAAATTGTACACAATGCACACAAGACCAGATGTTCTGGATATCACATCTGTAAAGAACATGAAGAAACACTAACAACACTAAAAGACTAGGCAAGGAAATTTAATTAGAACAAGAATAACCTAAACAGTACTTACAGAACACCTCACTGCATCTTCATTTACAGGAGACTCTCACTAATTTGCTTGGTATTTTTTTTTTTACACCTAGAAGTTAATTAACTCTTCTAGGATTTATGGAGCAGGCTGTACCTTCTGTTTTTGCTTTAACATGAACACCCAAAATAATGACAAATTCCAGCAGAATTAGGAGGTGCAAGCTCAAACTCAGAAGAAAACCATTCTAAGATCTGCATAGCCTGTGCTCCTAAAAGTACCTCCCAATGTAAAACAACTACACAGGAAAAAAAATACCCCTGGGATACAAGCTCAGACACGTCTGTAAATGCATAAATACCAAAAATAAAATCCCTAAAAATACTTTACTCTCTCCTTAAGGTAGGAATAACTGAGAGAGAAGAGAGCCATTAGATCATCAAAGCTGTCCTCCAAAGAAAGGCCATCCCTCAGATCGATCTGTTGAACTGCATCTGTCACATTTCAAAAGCTTCCTGCAGCTTAATTTGCTGGATTTCATAAAGAGATTGCTGGAAAATATTCATTGTGCCAAGGAGAAACACAAACGTTTTTCAAGCTCATATAAAAACTCATCGAAGTAACTGCTGGGAGGATGACAATTTTTAAAGAAAATTATTTAGAGCATTCAATATGTATTTGTAGGTATTTTTATATAGTGCACAACAGATCATTAATACGGTTATGTTTTTTCTAGCTCTCTTTACATTTGAGAAAATTGTACAAAACAATAGCAATAATGACACGCAGAACAGCTTAAAATTTCCAAAAATGACCATTAAAACTCTTGGAATTTAACCACTGATCAGAAATGCCCGTGGTAGTGGCCCAACCAGCGTTGCCCTAACTCTGGAAACACCCTGCACAAGCCACAGCTGAGCTCTCTGGCAGGAGAAACAAGTAAAAGTCATCATGGCTTTACTTTAAAAGCCAATTTTACACAGCTCTTGACTGATGCATATAACTCAGTAACTGTTACTTGCTGCCTGCAAAATATTCCTACCCTGGGAAAATAACAGCACCTGACCAACAGGATGATGGTATTACTCAAAATAACCTCATAATAATGCTTTAACACCTAATTGCTGAGAAGGTAAGCAGTTAATTGGGGTAATAATCATCACAGGGATTTGTAAGTCACTAAACCTTGCACAAAAAGATTAGTCTTCAGGGGAATTACTACAAAAATGTAGGTCACTGCAATCTTAGTGTAAATATCTGTGAGCTCAACACACTTCTATCCCCAGCACCTTTCACAGAAACCAGATATCTGACCAGAAGGGAAACAAATGCACATCTATTAACCAGCTGCAGTTACCTCATTTCCAGGAGGTCACAGAGGAAGAAAATAGAGAAATGGAATGAAAATGAAAACTAGTTTTAATCACAGCAATTAGAGGAATGTATGTTTAGCCCTGCTGGAAATGAGGCTGCCCTTTCCAAGCCCTTGGAATGCTGCCTGGAATGATGGACTCTTTAAACTGATGTGCGAGCAAACAGGTCAGTGCAGGCAAAGTGAGACCTACTTGTGCCTGCAAATACATGGAAAGGCAAGGAAAGTCCAAGCAGAAGTTTTATGCCTGGAAAGTTTTGCTAAAATCAATGGCATTGCTGTTTGAAGGAAATAATCCTCCTCCACTGCCATGAGAAGCCCACAAAGCTGTAATGCACTAATCCCATTTTTGCCCATGCCTTTCCTTTTTCAGTTTCAATTTTCCTTGGATCTCATCTCAGTATCCCACTCTCCATCACCTCAGCACCCAGAGCGCTGGACACAAATCCTCCTCAAGCTGCACCTGCTAAAAAATTACTTCTCAACACCCAAACACCCAAATGGAGACTTTTCTGTTCAACAGAAAAGAGTTAATTCACCTCAACAATGGAAGACATTTAGAAATGCTTGGCAATGTAAAAGTAGGTGACTGGTCCTGCTGTAGATTAAGTCTGTGACAAGAAATTTGGGACTGGCCAAATAACTCTCCTTTGCCTGAGAACAACAAACTGTACACCCTTTTCCTCACTCCTAGTGCTAGCACAAGGTGCTTATATTTATTATTTATTTTAGGTGATCTAATTTGTCATAACAAGTGCTTCTGTCTTTACTTATCATCCTATTCTTGTTACTAATCCAGTCACCATTTAGCAAATGTTAAATGTAATTATACAGCATTCAGAAAGTAACAGAGGCCAGCCATCCAGAAGGGAATTCTGCCAGGAGCATCCAAATTTAAGTCACTGCAGTCATGTGCTGGTTTCTGTTCTACTTAATCCAGGCCACCAGTCACTGTAGGTCACAAGGGGTGTCATCATAGGCTAAATTAACACTGAAATAGCAAAGCCATGCAAGGACAAAAGTCCTTCCCAGCCTAACATGACACCCATGGTGTTGGTCTACAAGCATTGCTGTGCCTGGCCCAACATGGGGCTTTGTCATCATCAGTAACTGCTGCCAGTTCTCTGTTTTGCCTGTTTTCTCTCCTCACCTCTTGCTTATCATTTTGTTACCTTTGTTACACAGACTAATGATATTTTCTCAAAAGTCACATGAAGTCAATTCCTCATTTCTAAGTTCTAAGGAGCTCAAAACTTGTTCCAAAACACCAAGATGCTGTAATGATGCTGAACAGCATATTTAAGAAGTAACCCCCACATTCTGTAAAACTTCTGCACCTCACAATCTCCCCTGGATAACTCACAAGTATTCACAAACACACAAATGAATTCTCTTCAGTCTAAAATAGTACAATTTGAGAGTTTCTGAACAGCTGGCTGGTTGCAAAAATGCCGACTTTAAGCAGATTTTTCTGTATAACCCATGAAGAGCATCTATGCAATATTATGTGTTTCATCTCAGGTGTTTCCTGATGCTGGAGGGCCTGAATCCTGCATGTTCCAGCAAAAGTGTTGGGAGGACAAGGAATTTGAGAGAGAATAATGAGGTAGAGAGGATCTCACATCATTCTCTTCCAACACCTGACACTCAGAGCAGCAGAGCAAGGGGACACAGTCACATATAGGAAAATTATTTTTGTTTTTCCTCCTTTGTTCTTTATGTTCATTACAGGTTTCAGCTTGGTTAGTCCTTCTAATGAAGACACCAGCATGTTTTTCTTAATTAAATAAAAAATTGTAACCACATACTTTAAAATACTCTTAAATCTGTGAGGCATGTGTTTACCTTAGTAAAGCAAAGCAGAAACAAGGTAGCTTGTGGGCTATTTAAGGTATGTGAAATAAATCAAATATGATCACTGTTTTTTCAGAGGAGTACAGTTAACCTTAAAAAAATCTTTACTTTTACGAAGTAGCTACTTAATAACTGACCTTTAAAGCACCAAGAAATTCTACCCTGAAACCAGCCCAAATGCTGTTGTGATGCAATGAACTCCAGACAATTTAGGATTGGGCAAAGATTTTCTGCTGACCTATTGATGAACAGTACAAGAGGAAGGTCACTGGAGAAGGACATGTCAGAAGCACACTCTCCTCATTTGGAATGAAATGTGTCACTGCAGCAGTACACTGCCATCCCCTCAGCATCCCATTCAGCCTATACCCTTTCCCAAAAATGCCACTAACATTTATGGAATGATTTTTTTAACTTTCCAAGCACTATGAGTTCCACGTGCATCCCTACAGCAGAGCAAAGCATCACTGTGAGGCACAACTAGCCAGCAGGACCTGAAAGTAGCAATGAAAAAAGTAAGATTTAGATCTTTATGAATAAAGACACGTTGTGCTGTGAGGCTTTTTTCCTTGGGAGCTCTGTAGCCCTTCCAACCCGGCTGCACTCCCTTCCTTCAGATGCCTGAGGGCAAGGTCGACTGATTTCCTCACTTCCAAACACTGGGGGTCAAAGGTGTCTGGCTTCAGGCTGAAAATACCAGAAGACAGAATGTCCTTATGGCCAAAGCAGGTCTGGTACTCTTCATCATCAGAGGTTTTAGGACAAATCTTGCTTCAGAGGAACGACAAACGCCACCTGGACTGCAGAATCCGTCTCCTGCAGCAGGAACACTGCTGCTGCTTCTTGCCTGTTGTTAATTGGGGTGTGAGTGGGGTGAGAGCATTTGTGTGTCAGCTCTGCTGCCAGCATGCTCCTGGTGTCCCCCCAGGACAAGCAGCACTCACACACACAGGGCAGGCACAAAGCAGGTACCTTGGAGCGCAGGGAGGAGAGGGCAATCTGCCTGGCTAACTTCAGAGCTTCTATCCTCATGGCAGCAAACTCTAGCTCCTCCTGTCCAAGGGTTTGGTAGGGGGAGGGTCCCCCACAGGGAAAAAAATGGAGTAAGAACATGGTAAGAAATGTTTGGCACACTCAAAAATGGGTTGTTAAATTCTAACGTGTAACTCGGACAATTCCTGGGTGACAAACACCCCGAATTCCTCTCATGGTGAGGACAGTGATGCAAAACTCCAGGGCTTGGTTAGTTTTGACACAGCTGTACAGAAAAATAATTTTTATTGGGTGATCAGTATAAGCAATACTTCATGTAAAAGAAATGTTTTCTGAAGCTAAAGCTGTTCCATCACAGACACCTTTCATTTCCATTTTATGTGAATTTATGCCACATTCTGGTCTCAGTTCAACCTTTGCTGTTTTAAAATTTCACTGTAAATATTCCAGAAAATACATCCTGACATTTAGAACTGCTCTGCAGATCCTTTTGCTTTTCCTAGAAGAAACCATGTCAAATTCTGCATTAGAGAAATTACAGGAAAAACAAAGCCTGATTTTCATTTCAGCAGAATTAGGTCCTGAATGTCAAAAAATGAATCTATACATACAGACTTACTAAGGCCACTCAAGACAACTCTCCATACATCAAGTCCTGTGCTCAAGCTTAAAAAATTTGCTTTGAAAAGACTTCTGGAAAATACCTACATTAGAGGTACAGGACAGGTGTTGATGAAATTTAAGGTTATGTATTATATGAATTACATGAGTTAAATGAAAGTATCTTTGTTCCTCAAGTCTTTGAAAGGGGAGAGTTACTTTGGAAAGAATTAAATAATTATTTTAATTCTTTTCCACATCCTCTCCAAGCCTCCCTCCACTCCACCCCTTTCAATGAGGCAAAGCATTCCTTGGCCTGTGTATGGACAAACAGAAAGCAAAGTGACATTTATATTTCTGCTACAAACCTGAAGTTTCTGAGCAAATACTGGGGGGTTCTTTTCTGCTAGGTCAGGATCTAGATATTCAGGCTGATCACATATTGAGGCTTTCTTAGATATCCTATTGAGAAGAGCATCAGCAGAGACAAAGGAGTCTTCAGGAGATGTCTGAAGGGTAAAGAGGAGGCTGAATAAGCAACAGAGATTTTGCTCAAGTTGTTCGGCCCAAAAGCAAAATGCAAATTTTCTGGAGGAAGATGATTCCCAAACTCTCATTATACAGGACTCACGATTTCAATAGCCTCTGGAGTTGTTCCTAGAGTCATGGGCTCCAGGTCCTTCTGCTTGGCCTTGTCAGGGGACTGTAAATGTGCCTCTTGGCTGGCAGCGAGCACTCGGGAAGCTGGGTGTGGTATTTTCATGCCAGAGGACTGCTGGGCTTCAGGGTCTTCAAAACTTGACCTGGGAAAAGATTGTGTGCATGTTTTCAGGCTTCACAATTCTGCTTCTGGTAACAGCTGAGCAAGTCCACCTCATCACTTTCATGTGTATGTGTATATATATAAATATATTTATACACACATTGCTTCAACTCAAATTTATATCACTATATCTTTTAACACTTTGCAATATCAGAACAATGCACTGGAGATAAAATAAAACCAGTCCCATCAGAAATGTCACATTTCTTTGGTATTTCTCACTTGTCTTTTTACCCCTTTCTCACTGTGACCTGCCTCTCTCCCAAAACACAACTCAGTACTAAGAAGAACAGATGTCCCTGACAAGCAAAATTATTGGAAATAAACACAACTCCCACATCTTGGTCTTATGAACAAGAGCCCTTGTTCAAAAAATGTATCCAGGGAAAGCCAAGTGAAAAACTGCAATTAACAGATTTCTAGATTAATGTGAAAATTACCTAAGTATCTGAGGAAAAAGCTTTAAGTAGGAGGCCACTGTCCACTAAAACAGTTGCCACCGTGTCTAATAGAATGTGAAGGAGAAATACATATCCTTATTCCATCATGAAACTTATGTCTCTTTGCCCTCTGTTCTCTATCATATGTGTACACAGATGGGAATCTATTTTTAAACAAATAACTTGGCAGCACAGAGGCAGAGAGAGGAAGAAGTTCCTGTGTACTGTGTACGTGCTCTGAGGGGAACCCACTCCCCTGACAGGCTCTGCACTGCTCCCAGTGACCTACCCTGAGCACGGGGTGGTGGAGTCAGACAACCTGATGGGAGGTGATTTCACTGGGCTCTCCTGCTGTGCATCGAACATTAGGTACAAGGACTGCTTCTTGGGGGTGCTGTCATCCTGCTGGCCACAAGGAAAGAGAAACTCATTAAGCAATTCAAGCATTCTCCATTTAAAGCTAATTCAGGTCACTGAAGCTTTTAGTGAGCAAATGGGTTGACAGAAAACTAATAATAGAGGGTTGTAATGCTGATACTGAGATGGATCCTCCCAGGAAGAAACCATGAAAGAACAAAACCTAAACAGTTCACTCTTTGCAGTGGCTCTTCTCCCAGTTTGGAGTTAATCATATTTTTAGTTCTGTGAGGCGGAAAATCTATCAGGCATCCCTTGGCTGAGTGTGTTACTAAAATATCTACTGAATATTCTCATTGCTTTAAGCACCACCTGAGTGATTTTCCTAATGTCCCCAGTGGATATCCCCTCACTGGATCCAAGCAAGCTATCAAATCTATGACTAAAAAAAAGGTGAAACAAGTGATAATGTACAGCGCTGCACTCCAGACTTCACACTAATTCTGTTTCTCTCCTGATTCCCTCCAGCTCCTTCAAACTTTTACTCCCACTTTCTTAAATAGTTCAGCAGTTGGTGTAGACAGCTCTGCACTCTGCACTGCTGGAAATACTGATTGGCTTTGAATCTCCAGAAAGAACTGCTGTGATGCTAGCTTAGAAATGAAATCATAAAATGGAACAAGCTTTACAGGACACGGGACAACAAAGCATAGGCAATTTAGCCCAGTTATGCCAATTTCAAGGAACTGGTTTTGCAAATCTGCTGCAGGCATATTATAATTAATTTAAATGGTGGTGAGGCTGAGGGGCATTACCAGGATAGTATATTATGACAGGGGAATGCAAATGAATGGAAATAGAGGTGAGAACTTACAGGCACAGAGGAGCCTATTTTCTCCATATATTCTATTTCGTATGAGTTGCCATATTCCAATTCTGCAACAGAAACAAAAAAGAGGTGTTAATACATGCCATGACATGATTTTTTTTCAGAAGTAAATGAGAGCTCTTCTCATTGACAAGGGCCACTCCCACTCTGCTCAATACTTTCCAATGACATATTAAAAATGTATTATACAGAGAGAAAGTAAAGGGTGAGTTAATATTCACTCATTTTCAACAATGAACCTGACACATTTCAGGCAAATCAGCTTGCCAGAAAAAAATTCAGCTTTTTAATTTGCCCCAGGGACCAGAATATTAAGAAGGATTCAGAGTAATTTCAGAGTACAGACAACTTTCCCCTATCATGTTATCACAGAAAACACATTTTTTCAATAAATGGCAATGCTGATGCCAATTTCTTTTAAACAGCTTTTAACAGCTGTTGAGAAAAATGAATTCTTATTTCTTCATGTTTATCACACTCTTAATTCAGAACAACTACTGTACTATCACTGGAGAAAAAGATATCTAAAATACCTGAATGCTCATGAGCCAGGGGTGAGGCATCAGCCCAGCTTATGGGGCTGTTCTCGCATTTTGTTTTCAGAGAAAGAGACTAAGGCAGGAAGATTTACAAAGAACCCTAAGTCTAAAACGTAATAAAAATGCAAATCTTTATTGCTTCTCTGCTTCTAATCTCTCAGTTACACTGGAGGGAATAAGCAGCATTTCTTTCCAGTCCATGGTCACCCAGTAGTTGATACAGAGGCAGAGAGATCTAACACAGGAGAAGAGATACACCTTCCTGCACTCAAATAAAAGCAAACTTCCTACAATGACAACTTAATTTAAAATTGAAAGCATAATTAATTTGTCCAAATGCTGTACTTTGTTCTGTTTCTACAACTTAATTCAATAAACCACTTGCATAATTTGATTTCCACTATAAATAAATCCTAAGGAAATGCACACTAGCATTTGCATTATGATAAAATCCTGTGCTAAAATCCTTCTAGATTTGGGCAGCTTTTGAAAAGTAGGACTTGCATTAGGAATATGAAAACCACCATTAAAATTTTGATGTTTAAAAACAAACAACCCTGAAGAGAATCTCTAGCCTGATTTGTTGATCTAGAAAGTTTTACAGGGCTCAATGTGATCTTACAAGGCTTGATTTTTATTTTTTTTTTTAAGTAATAAAAAGCACTGCACAAGGACTGTAATTCTGCAAGCTATGTATTTTGCCAACCACTGAAGAGGAGGAGCCATAAACCCTCAGTATTGGTTGGGGATAGTCACAATAAAATTTTTAAGTGAAGAAAAAGCTGTAATAGCAGGCTCCTTACGTTGAAACTCCTAGCACCCTGTTTTTAATGGAAATAGGGAGCCAGGCAGGATGGACAACCTCCTGGTGTCAGATACCAGCAACAGCCTTTCTCATTCACTTTTCTCCCCAGTGAAAGCAAAACCCAAACTGGAAGGATGAATTCAAACCCTCATGAGGAGCTGAACTGCAGGAGAAAGCCTGAAAACCCAGGAAACAGCAGCAAGTGTTTAGAAACTGCCTCTCAGTATGCCATGTATCCACCGAGAGCCCAGTGAGGTGCATCAGGAGCATTTATGGAGCAGCTTTATGCTCCAGAGAGAAACCCCTGAGTGTCCAGGCAGCCTGGGGGCAGCAGACGTTCAGGCACTGTCCTCTGCTGGCACAGCCACAGGGATCCTCCACCTGCCTGCAGCACTGCCAGCAGCTCTGCAAATCCCAATCCAAACTGACTGCTGGGACAACACACATTTAACTTCACTGCTGACAAAAAAGAAAAGGCAGGACACAGATGGAAATAGTCCAAGTAGAAACAAAAGGAATGACGCGGCTGGCTAAGCGCAGTTTGTTTCATCTCACTGCTCTCAGGAGTCTACAGCACAATTCCTCTCCCTCCTCTCCTCTCAGACATCATCTCCCCTCCAAAATCTTAGGCTCTACTTATCTCTATATATGCAAAATCAGAAAAGCCCAGGATATCCCAAAAGCAAGATAATTATCTTTTATAAACACATATAACAGACTTACTAAGTGATGTCCTTCAACTCCTCCTACAAATAGCTGCAAGATTACATCAGAATTTTCTGCTAATAATTACAGCTTATTTCGAGTCTGTGCAACAGGAAAATGGCAGCAGCTACAGGCAGTGCCTGAAACAGATGAGGGCTGGATGCACTGGCTGGCTCAGGAGCTGGGCTGTATCTGTACAGAAGTAGTGTTAGGTTACAGGGTAACACATGGGTGTCTGGGACAGGTAAAAATATCTACACTGAGAAACGGCCCTCAAATTACTCAGAAATTTCTCAAAGCTGCAGGAGCAAGACTGTCAAGGGCAAAATATTATTATTTTTAAGAGATGTGAAAAGCAGAAGCATTGTTGATTATAATGAGTGTGTAATCTGAAACCCTGATTGTTCCATGTAGCACACATGAGACAAGACAATTACCATTTAATTAGGAGCTTTGCTCACTTTCTTCTACCCACTTTGAAAGCTAAAATGATTGTTTCAGAGGGTCTCTCACTATTCTTTTGTTCCATTTTCTTCCATATAGTTTCCATTCTCTCAGATTCAGAGGGGCTTATTTTCTAAAAAGTGTTTCTTTAAGATATTTTTTTTAAATACAGGGAAGTCAATGTCTAAAATTTTTGATCTGACAATGAAGCCAAATGGATTCATCCAGACTGAAATATTTATCCGTTTAGAATTCTCAACAGATTTCCAAAAAGCCCAGGGCACACAAGCACACGAGTATCAACAAAAGCACTGTGACTGTCAAACTTTTTGACATCAACTTTTTTTTGTAAACTTTTTGATCTAAAAGTTTTTAATCAGGCATAAATTTAGACCCTGCTTAAAATGGTATAAAATAGATTAATTGTAGACTGGGACAGGGACTGAAAGGCTGGGGGAAAAAAAATGAATTCTAATCAAGAAGAAAAAGCTTAAGCCAAGTTAAACTCAAACATGCTTCCCACCCACAAAGCTGAACATCTGCCTTTGGAGCAGATGTTGCAAAGCAGAATTCCCTCTGGTAGCCCCAAGGAAGGCCACACACAAATTTTCTTCATTCTATGTCTTCCAAATTTCAGAGACCTGGAATGACAGTTCTCTAAACAGAAACTTCTAGCTTTAGCTCCCAGCTGCTCATAGGAAAGTATGGCAGGAAAAACATTTATAGT
This sequence comes from Lonchura striata, assembly GCF_050655825.1. Taxonomy (NCBI): domain Eukaryota; kingdom Metazoa; phylum Chordata; class Aves; order Passeriformes; family Estrildidae; genus Lonchura; species Lonchura striata. Next base: position 36,681,240 of record NC_140708.1, on the reverse strand, counting down.
TGATCTAGTAGGGAATTTTGTCTGGAAATATGAATGGTAACTATCATAAACAGGGGATGTCATGGAAACTTTCATGCATGAAGATACTTGGAGCCCAGGAAGCTGGAAGAGGGATGGCATGGTATGGGTATTAATGCAGTACAGAAAATTTGAGCAGAACTTTAAGATGGGAGCTTTTCCCATGCAGGTTAAGAACAGGCTCAGGCAGAATCAGTAGTGCAGTTACTCTGGAGCAATATCAGACCTTATTCTCCTGTGAAGGCACTGAGAGAACACACTGCTCCACAAAGAACAAGTAATCACACAAAGGAAGCAAAAGCCTTTCTCTGAAGGACTCTCTCATTTCCTTTTAAGCATCTTTTCTTTCCTGAAAACTCAAGGCTGGACTGTTGGGGTCTTACATTCAGCTCCCCAGAATGGCCCAGAGAGCATTTTTAAGGCTCCCTATTCAGAGTCTGCATTCAGCAGAGCACAGGCCAAACCAAATCCTTGTCCCAACCAACCCCCCTCTCTCAGCAAACCCCTGGCTGGAGCAGTACCCTCTGTGGGAGAGCTGAACTTGGTCTCATTGACGAAGGTGGACAGGTCAGAGGGCTGTGGGTAGTCCTGCTTGTCTGTGTTCAGGTCCACAGTCATGCAGGTCCACTTCTGACCCGTCACGGAGGACGCCAGCTTCTCCTCATCCGTGGCGTGAACCACCGTGGAGATGACGGGAGGTGTTTCTGGAGTTGGCAGTGGAGTAGGATCCTGCAGCAAGCAAGAGCCAGTTAATTCCATTATCATTCACTAACACATGGAACAGCTCCATCTCTGAATTCCCTTGCACCGCCAGAGCCATCTCTTTAATTCTGTAATCTCTGCTGCAGTGCTGTATAAAATACTTAATGGGAAATGCTAACTCTACCAGCAGCAAGTTTTCCCAGTATAACTAAGCTCTTTGATGATAAACACTTGCATTGCAAAGCTGCTTTGATAACAGGGAAGAAAGAATATCCAGAGCTGTTAAAATCTGTTAGGCACTTGACACAAGTGGCACACATCACCCATCACTGAAGTCTGACTACCAAAACTGACTTTTCAGGCTTCCCTCATAGGAGCAAACCTTTGTAGGTCCACGAGGCCATGAACCCTTTCCCCTCTCCTCACTTCTACACTGTCAAGCAGCACAAATAAAAAAGCAGGATGGGTAACAGGAAGAGAAGCAGCAGCCTGGAAGGAGCTGTGCCACATCAAAGCAGTCAGGCTTTTGTGGAAGAGTAGCTTTTGTTAACTTCTCTTCCAAGAAAACCACCTGCCAGCAGTTTGCAACACGGAATCAAACTATCCAAGCACGTGCTCCTGGCAGATCAACCCACTTGGTTTATTTCTATTTCCCTTCCAGCCCACCAATTTGGTGCATTTCATTTCTTACTTCCTAATCTAAAAATTCCAGGGTGCATAGCGATAGTCTTGTTTTTCAGACAACTGACTATTTGCTCATATTCTTACTCCATCTTAACACAGGGCTTTCCAAAGTATATTAGCTAATACTCTTGCTGGAATTCCCAGAGAAAATACTAGATCTACTATATATTGTGTACACACTTTTAGAGGACAAAAGGGTAATTAATGCTTTATGGTAATAGCCCAATGTGCTATACTTGGACATATGCATATATTCTCTACAAAAATCTCCTCTATTATTGAAAGTAAAAGTCTACAACAAAAATATCTTCTGTTATTAAACATACAATTCCAGTTAAATTAATAAAATTTCCTTCTTTTTACCCTTTCAAGGACAGGAATTACATGCATTAAAATAAGGCATCACTTTACCTGAGAAGGAGGATCTGATAGTGGGGATCTTTTTGGTGATTTTTTCACCCTAAATGTATCACTGAAAATAAAGTTCAAACTGTTAATATGGTAACAGCAGCAAGAATCAGGTCATTTCACACTTAGCAAGAGACAGCCACAGACAATGCAACCTCTGCAAACCCTTCTGCATTAAAATCCCATCCATTAGGAAGCAGCACCACAGAGAAACATGCCATGGGTACATATTTTGGTCATGCACTTGGAACAGGCCTCGATCCCTCCAAAGCTGAGAACAGCAGGATTGCCATATTTTTCATGCTAGCTTCTGACACATTCACAGAACAGAGTGCAATTCAAATTCAGCTGCAATTCAAATCCCTGCTCCACCACAGGCACCCTCCAGGGTCCTGTGGAAATGATTCAGCTTCTGTCTGCTTCAGTTTCACATCCCAAAATTAGGTCTAACCCACACCTTTACCTGAGAATTAAAACTGTGATAAATTTAGGCTCCAATGACCCCAAAAAACAGGAAGAAAAAACCTGGTTTGCTTTAGATGAACTATATAAAACCATCTGAGGCAGATGCCGTTGCCCAGGTGCCAGAATGAGCTGTGTCATTACAAATGGGCACAACAGACCTTTTTAAAAACAAATACAACAGGAAATATGGCAATTCTGCTTCCAGTTCCCCTGACACCTCACAGTGCAGACTGGGAGCACGGACACTGTAGCCCTCCAAAATCCCACAGGTTTCAATTAAGCAAAAGGAATGAAGAACAAACATTATGTCATGATGGTGTGTAATTATGAATGTTGCCTTTATTCACTAGTGGCTAAAAATTGGCTTAAGTTTCTAATCAGGAATAGACTAATTATCTGTCTGTTCTCTTGATACACATTGCCAGAATTATTCAATCCACTGATGTTACTAGCTACAAAAGGGAGAAAAACACCCTAGCCAACTCACTGATGAAGACTTTATGTTTGAACAGAGATGCAGTGGCGAAAATTACTGCCCACCAGCTCATCCCTGATCAATGATGGCAAGGTTGACACCAGAAATTCTAATGGTGGGTTTCCATTGGCAGAGGGTAAATCAATACCACATCTAGAGGGGAAAATAAATTGGGCAGCTGAATATTGGTGTGTTCAATGTCATTAATTATCCAGTTATGATGACAGAATTAATTAGGATAACTTTTTCCTTCAAGAAAGACAAGCATTTTATGCAGTATTTACAAAAAATTGATTGCACAATGTTGTTCAGTGGTAGAAATAAAACTGTCATATTTTATGACAGCTCAATGATACAAAATTTCTATAGTTTTTAAATGAGGATCTTCTTTGATAGGCAACAGATAATGAGGCAAACTCAATCACAGTCATATAGCTTTCATATGTGCAAGTGAAGTGAAATCACTAACATAAAAGCTTCATGCTGAATAATAACTGATCATGCTGCAAAATAAATAAGTAAAATTAAAAAGCCCATAAAGCAAAGAGGAAATTTGAATTGTTAGCTTAGAATTACTTACAACAGAGAACATACAGACATCACATCTTCTACCATCCTAAGACAAATAAGACAAAGAAAAGAGAGACAGACAGAAGGAACTGACAAAAAAGATTAACCTACAAATACTCTGTTAATGTTAATGTGTTAAGGCAATCTGATCATGCAGATTTTCTACCTGTATAATCTTAACCCCTACTTTTTATTGTGAAATACACAAGGAAAAAAAAATTCATCAAGTCCTTCAATGTTTTCTAGTTCAATGTTATACTTTTAAAACGCTTTCATCTTACAAAACACATTTTTCAAAGCTGACACCTTCAAGTTAATTTCCATTCAACACACTAACTGTCCTTGCCTTCCCTGATGGAGGCTACCTGATTGCTTTTCAGAACACAGTATTTGTTATTATATGAGATGCAAAACTGTTCCTGAATGGCAGCTAAAATTAAGGAGAGGGCACAGTTATTCCAGGTTTTGTCACATTTGCTGATGTGTTGTGACAGCACAGAAAAAGCTACTTGACCATTTCTAACCATTTACCCAGGTCAGGATACAAAATGACATTTCTTTCAATCTCAGCTGGTTTGGCTCTCTCCAAAACCTAACCAGGTGTTCTAACAGAGCAAACTGGTTTCCCCCAAAGCAGAACCAAACCTTGCCAAACAGCTTAAACTAAGAGAAGTTTTCATTTACTTGTAAGCTTGGCAGCTTCTGCTGATCTCTCCTCACGTGCAATGCTCATGACAGCTGGCACCTTCCATTTCCAAACAGCCTGCAGCCATCCCAGGCCTTCCAGAGCAATGCCTGCACAAGCAGGATCTCTACAAACCACTTCTTTTTACTCGTCACTGTGAGCTGGCTCTGGGAGGCATCAGCTGCTCTTTGCTCAGCATCACCTGAGCAGTGTGATTGTCTCCAAGCAGCTCAGCACTGGGGGAGATGAGCAGATTTGTGTCGAGCTCACATCTCTTGTAAAAACCTCATCTTTTCACAGAGAGGTCAATGCTTAGATCCTTGCAGTTTCATTCAAGAACAAAAATTGCTTATTTTTGTTGACTTAACACACATTAGACTGAGGACATGGCTGAGATTCAAAGTACAAGCTCATCATAGGTGTAAACTCATGCCTGACTTCTTCTCCTCTCATACAGAAATCACTGCCTTTCCACATGAGGAACTCATTTTCAAACTAGTTCATAGGGTTTGATTTCTGTACCCCTCAACAGGGCTAACAAAACCTCCTGCCACTGGCATCCCCTCTCAAGCCTTAAGGTAATTTTCTTCTAGAAAGTACCACAGTTGCATGTTGCAATGGTTTATTAATATGCAGAGTCTCATCTTTGTGAAAAAAAGCACCACTTGCAAAAAGTAGGTTATGGTGCTGCAGCGAGCATCAGACAACACAACCCAGAGAAAGCAGTGCCAAGCACGGGCTGGGAATTCCTGCAGCCCTCCTGACCCCAGAGCTTGTGAGCCCTGAGCTGGGGGAGCTTCACCTCCCCACCGTGATAAGCACCAGCACTGAACTTTGTGATTCCAAGACAGGGTTTTCCTGTGATGGATTTTTTTCAAGGACAAATGCGGCTTAGCAAACTCTCTGTAAGCTCATTTCCCCCCTAAATTAATAACTTTGGAATTCTTTCTGATATTCAAAGCAGATGGGAGAACCCAAGAGGCCACTCTGAGGGTCTGTCAACTCCAGCTACTGGAAGACACAAGGAGACTCTGCCTGGCTGCAAAAACTTAAAGATCTGCTGATACTAAAATTTCCCTCTGCACTTCCCCAGTATGATTCAAATTGTTCCTGTCTTGCTGTCTGACTTTTAAATCTTCTTGGTTTGGACCAAATCAGTTTGGACGGCAGGCTTGGAAAAATGTGTCATTTACCACTAAGTTTCAGGTAAACCTCAAAAAGTAGCAACACCAGAAAAAATAGGCTTCTCTCCCAAAGAAAACAACAACACAGTGGTCTAAACTATCCGTAAGTCAGAAATGCCCCTAGAAAGAAAATAAAGCTTCCTCAAAAACAAGCTTCCTCAAATCTGACAAAGGACTTGAATTAGAAGCTTAGAAGGCAGAGGCTATTCAGAAAAATCTGAATGATCTCACCCTGTAGAGAAAAATCTGAATAATCTTCATCTCACCCTGTACCCTGTATCAGCTTTTATACTGCTTTACATTAACCATGTTATCTTCTTATCTTAAATTGGCATTTAAAAAATTTTCTCCCATTTTTGTTAGTCAGCTGGAACATTTAAACCATAAAGGAACATGAATTGAGATACTTTCTTCAGGAGATCAATTTCAGATACATGGGACACAAACTTAGTGGCCATTAACTCAACCATATCTGAACAGATAAAGCAACATGCAAATCAGCAACTAGCCATAGAGGTTTTTAACCAAATATCTAACAGCAACATAGAAAATTTATCCTGGAATTTGTCACCCATGTCTAAAAGCTGGATATTTCCCTAATATATAGAATTTTTGGATATTTTAAACTTTATGCATAATTGTAAGCTTTCTCATAAAAAGGGATTTTTTCACATTTCTTAGTCATGTGTATATATTAAAAAAAATCAATTTCAATGCTGCACTCTTCTGTTCCAGGTTATTTTCTTTTAAATACCATAAATCACAGGATGAAACCATCTTCCTGCTGATTGCAATATGGGATTTGTCACTGCCTTTCACTGTCAGTATTTCACATCCCACGCTCAAAAACAATGATTCATTAAATAGTTGTGCTGGTGTAATTACTTTGATTATCTTAAACAGCATCAACTTCCCAGAAGGAGGTCACAGAAAATTGGGTACATAACTGATAAAATTACAATTTAACCAGCTTCAGAACTACGCTGAGCCCAAACACTTGAAAAATGCAGTTGCCTAATGTGGCTCGGTAGTTCTGGAAATATCAAATTATTGAGGAAACAGGTTGAGAGCGGGAACAGCCCTCCAGTGTGATTCCAGTTGTGGTTACCAACACCCAACATCACCTCCCTCTTTCTGTGCAGCTATAAATGCTGTGTAACTGTGTTAAGGGATGTGCTGCTTCTATTCTAGAAACAACTCTGCCCTTTAACTTACGTTTTTAGTGGCGTCTTCTTCTTCTTGGCAGGTTTGTTCAGGCTGTCTCCTTCCGTTCCGTTCGTTTCGTTGGCACTGGCTGGTATCTCAAAGGAAGCTGGAGATTTGGAAGGCGAGCTGGCTAGCTTAGAAGAAGACTTGAAAGGGTCAATGGAGTCCTCACACATGTCCGGCTCGAAGCTGTACGTTTGTTGAGGCAGTTTGGGAGATTCCTGCATTTTTGTACTGGATGAGAAGGGGTTAAAATTGGGATCGTCCCACTTGTCGATATCAAAAGTGTAAGAGCCTTTCGTGATGGGGATTTCGTTTGGATCAGTGGGCGACTTGGTCGGGGTGGTTGGAGCATTGTCAAGCTTCTCCACCGCTTTTTTAGTCTTTGGCCTCCGTAGCGGCATTTTAGCACCAGGCTTTTTCCCTGCTTTTTTGGGAGGAGGAGCGCTCTCCTGCTGGTCTTCACTCCCCCCTTTCTCCTCAGAATAATCAAACTCCAGCCTCACCGCTTTGACGGGAGGGTCCTCCTGTCCCCCGGTGTCCGGCGGAGTCACCTCCAGAGCCTCGGGGGCCGTGGTTAGAGGTAGCGTTTTCCTGCTGGCAGGGGGAGAGTTCTGCACTTTGCTGCCTCCGGAGCTAAATGCACTAATCCCTTCGAAACGGTCCGGATCCGAAGGCTCGGATCCTTCAGGCACAGGCGGGGCCTCCTCTTTCTCAGCAGAGATTTTGGAAGGTTCAGTACATTCGGGCTTTGCTGAGTCAGCCTTCACCTCAGGTGCTTTGTCCTCACAAGCTGCTTGGCCAAGCTCAGGCGGTTCTTGTGGGGTTTCCTTCACCAGTGGAGCATCCAGAGGTTTTTTGGCCGACTGCTTCTTTTTTAAGGAAGCTGGTCTGGGTTTTTTCGTTCTCTTGAGGGTACTGGAAGCGCTGCTGGAACCAGTACCGTACACATCTGCTGATGGTGCTAATGTCTCACTGTTGCCAAGGTAAGATGCTCCATCAAAATCACTGGCCTGCAGGCTGAGAGACCGAGACAACGTGGATTTGGAAACTGGGACCGAATCCGTGGATTTTCTCCGGACATTTGCTTTGGGGTCACGATTCTTGGGCTCTGCAGAGCTCGGTCCTAAGGCATGGAGAGAATCGACCAGCTCAATGTTATCGAAGTCCAAGTTGTAGGTTCCACTGCTGGCTATGGGCTTGTCCTCGTCGAAGACAGTGGAGAAAGAATGGCAAGGGGGACGGAAGGGGCTCTCCTGAACCGGCTCAGTGTGTGACACATCGGTTACGGGTTCAGCTTCTGAACACAGTCCTGAGGGAGCAAACGGAAAAATCAGCGCACTTTAGAAGGTTTTATTATAATCTAATGTTACTGCAAGTAAAAGAAAAAGGCATTAAAATCATACGAATTGACTAAGCAAACCAAAGTGACGTTTCCAATATACGAACCAGATTAGGAGGAAGAACAGATCTGTTCTCCCCAGAGCAGGATTCAAGGCAAGTTTCACAAAAAGTATTTGCAATAGCCTCTAAAGCACCTCTTCTAAACTTTCACTTATGAAGATGGGTATTACCATCATACACTAAATATTGCAAATACCAGAAAAATTGCACATAAAGCACATTTTTACTCCCATTTTCTACTACTATGGAGAGTTCACACAATTGTGTCATAGCTCTTATGAAGTAAATCTTCTGTAAATTGACTGGTGTTTCAGTAACTACATGTTGACCTTAAGTTTTACTTCCCATGTGCTATTTTTACCACTTTACCCAGAGGAAAATGGCTTCCTCTCCACAACTCATCAGTGCTGCTTCTCTGCCCTAAGCAGTCAATAATTACAAGTTTATAATAAGACATCAATAATTGAGAACTTAATATGAAATAAATTATGGTAAAGGTAAAAAAAAAAAAAGGTCATTTAGAGAACTCCACAAATATTTTCAGTTGAAAAATCTTCCTTTAAAAAGCTAGAAAGCTCCCTACAGATTATTTAAACTAGGTTTTTCCAAGTGTAGTTCTAACTTGTTGATGATAAGAAAATTTTTTAGAGAGATTTATGTTAAAACTCTTAATCCAAGCAGCTTTCCACTGCAATTAAAGGTTTTTGTATTGAACAGAATTCTAAAAATTACTTACATAAGTTTCTTCACTTGGGATATAACAACTATTGGACAAAGTAGAAAAAGAATGAGTAACAAAAAATAAGAAAATAGAGAGGTAGAAAAGCATGAAGGTGATGGTCCTTGCTGCCTTCCAGCTCATTAAGTTGATTATGCAAATGTTTTACAAATCCTGCATATGGTTTGCTCCTGCTGTGACTGTACTAGTCTGACCTGAATGTACCACAGCCACCTCTGTCCCTGTGTGTCCCTGTGGGGTATCCCAGACCTGGGACAGCTCTCTCCAGCTCCCAGCTCAGGCTGGGCTGAGCCAGCTCTCACAGCTCTCACAGAGGAGCAAAATGCCCCCGTGTTTCCTGTTGAAGCAACACAGCCTTCTTCACATTGTCATCTTTTTTTAATTATGCAATTATAAAGAAAAATAGTCAAACAAAAATGAATGTTTTGCTCAGCCCTGAACGATTTCAGAGCCATTTCTGCTCATCCTTTTCATTCCAATCCTGACATGTTTTGCAGAATAACTCTCATTTTGCCCTGCTACATTCATTAACACTGTTCATAAAAGCAATACAGACAATCAATTATTATTTTAGTCAGAAGCTGTGAATGGATTGAGAAAAGGGAAAAAAAAATTTCCTTTGTTTCAGAAGAAATTCTGTGTCTGCACAGAGACTGCAAAGATTATTATTTATGGGTTTAGAGCACAGAAAAGGATTTAAGGGAATTGGACACATTTCCCAAAGTGGCACCATGTACTTCCAGAGACTGTCAAAGGGATGACAGCTGTGCCGTTTCTCTTTTAAGACTGTGAAAGTTCACTAGGATACATCAATTAAAATAATATTCTAATGTGTTTTTTTCTGCTAAATGAATGCTAATAGCGTGGCAGTACTTCAGAACAGTTTATTTTTCTCCTTAATCCCCACTGGTTTGGGCTTGGTTTCAGCCTGGCTGAGAGGTCATTAATTAGGCTGGTGCTCACTTCACTCACATCATTTGGTGACACTGATGGGAGTCCTGCTAAAGGGCACTCAGAGAGTGATACAGACCTCCAACATTAGCCTAATCTGTCCCCTTCACCCTGAAAGGAGAATGGAAGGCACTTCAGGAGAATACATCACAATAAACACTGGGATGCCAGTGGAGTACAAATGTAGGTCAGCATGAAATCAAAGTGGGATCTAACAAGGAATCATCTGCAGTTATGCACTGTTTTCATTCCAGCCTACCTCAAAGCCCTCAACAGCATTGAGGCTCTTGTTCAAAGTAGTTATAAGCATGCATTAAAACGAAGTAAAATAAAATAAAATAAACCATTGTCCTGCAGGACTTGGACTGTAAACAAGAGGCTGAGGTTTGGGATGCACCACCCAAAGGGAGCGAGCAAGGATTTGCAGCTACTCCCAGCAAAGCAGCATTGCAATTCTGTGTGCTGCACACAATGCAAGGCTTTAATCTTCTTTAACTGCTTATTTCACGACTTCCTCCTCATCAAATCCTTTCTAATCAAGAGTACAGATTTCTGCAGAGTGCTGCTCGATATTTTTATTGTTTCTTTATGAAACAAGATGTGAAACTGTCTCAGCAAACACGGCTCTTGGCAGAAGAGAAATGCTGCTGTCAGCCTCTTCTGGCTTTACGACAGGACTGCCTCACTCCTGGTAGCAGCAGAATTGCTGGAGCAGGAGGTGTAAATGGTACTCAAGGAGTTATTACTACACAGAGCCATGAAGACCAAACGTTCCTGACATTAACAGCCTATTCAGAGAGCTGTGACATTTGTCCTTTTACAGCACAAAATTAAGCCACTCAGTATCACTACAGTATTCTATTAAAATGCAGTTTGATTACAAAGGAACATACTACAACACCAGCTATGGGGTTTAAAGCAGGATTTACTTGCCCTAGAGAGAGAGCAGCACAACATTTTAAATCAGGTTTATGCCTTTTGTTGGCACTGAGTCACCCACAATTTATATTGGTAATAGCTACCCACAAGAAGATATTAAGTTTTATAAAGCACTCCAAGAAATAGCTGAGGAACTTACACTGCAATAAAAAGACAGGCAAGCTCCTCAAACCCCCAATTTCATTAATTAAAAAAGAAGGTCCAAGTTCTGCTCCTTCCACTGGGAAATTTCTCTGATTTCAGCCAAATTTTGACTGGATCAACTATGAAAAAAAAATCCCAAACTCAAACTTAACAACGTAAAACTCAGTTTTCTTGTATCCAGGTGATGAAACATAAATATTAGAGTTACATGGCACATTTAACACTTGGCATTTTCACCTAGCACCTGCTATGGAAGAACCAGAAGTTTCCAGAAAGTCACAGAATCACAGAATATGCTGAGTTGCAAGGAACCCAGAAAGATCACTGAAACCCAACTACAAGAATCCCACCCTGTGCTTGAGAACATTGAATAAAGTATTGTAAGAATGTGTGCATTAATAAACAAAACAAATTTCTTTTACTTTTTTACAGAAGTAGACAAGGCAAGGGGCTACTTTGCTGAAGCATCTCTAAAGCAGAGAGAACCCAAATAAATTGAAAATAGGCCTTAACATTGCTGAACTGGTAACAAAATGAAACACACTTCTGACAGGTCTAGCAATAACATTTAAACAGATGTAAAAAGCAAATATAGAAGAAATTGAGTATCAGTTCTGTTTTCTAGAGAAAAAGCAAACAAATGCAAACCTCTGGCAAAATGCATACAACATGCACCCAGTTACTATGTTATGAGGAAAAAAATGCCAAAAGCATATAGGAATTGGAATTGCCTTACACTAGAAATTTTGAAACATGGTTTATTTCAAGTTCCTTCTTGTTATGGAAACCCTTTGATGCCAGAAAATCAATTAGTACCACTTTTAAAGTGTTGTAAAAATACTTTTGTCATTTATTTTAAGATGTAGTCTAACATTGTATATAAAAGTTTCTTTTCAAATTTTCCATATCAGGCTTCAAGAGGAAAAGCAGTGAAGAAAAATGCTGTCCATACCAAAAATTTAGTTTGTTTTTGTCTGGACTACAATGTCTCTGTTGGAAAGCCTGACCTCGAATTTCCCTGGCACCAGAAGGACTCAAATATAGGTGCCCCATATCCTGATTGTTGGGCTGTGATGCAGACAGGGGACTCCAGCTTCACTTTCCCCTATGAATACAATCTGAATTCAGTCATCATCTGGGGAAGGCAGTAAGGATGACAGAAAGCTCCTAAGCAGGAATTCCTGGCCAAAACCAGAGTATTTGGGAGAATGGGCTTGGGGGACATTCTGGTGCTCAGATGGATGAAACAAGGGACAAGAGGACACTGCTATGGGAAGCTGAGGAGACAAGTAACAATAATTTAAAATAATGACAATAATAACTGCAATCTCAAATGCTCCAATTTGTCTTGAGATTATAACCCATGTTTCCCAGAATTATTTAGGGAGGAATGGAAGGGCTCATTGGTGGCACTTCCTGGGGCTCAGAGCTCAGGAGCTCTGTTGCTCCTCTTCCCCTCCAGACTTGCCCTCAGACTGACTCCCCTCCTCTGCTCTGCTGCTGATGGACCAGAGCCATGCAGCAGGTTTTACCCCACCAGGAGCTGGCACAAACCCAGCTCGAGTCCAGCTCAGTTCCCTTTCATCATATTTACTGAGAGACCACTGAAGTCAACCTAATTAAAAACCCTCCTCTTGCCTTTCCAGCAGTGGGGTCCAGCTGCTGTGCTAATGATATCATGCAACACAACTGCAGCCATCTGCATAAGTAATTATTGTCAGCTAAAGATGAAAGAATCCCATAAACACTTACTGTGCTTCCTCCTTCCACCCAAACACGCTCTGTCACCCACCCCATGCGAAGACAAAGCCATGTGGCTGCTGAGCCAGGAGCCCAGCAGGATGCTGCTGCCTCTCCCTCTCCCTGTGCCAGGCTCTCCAGCTGCCCATATTCCTCACTCCTTCTCTAGTGAAACCTGGTTTTTAGCTGTATGGTGCCATCTAGGAACTCTGCTTCAATGCCTCTGAGCCCTGAGGAAAGGATTCATTCTCTTTGTGTGCAGCCACATCCATAACTTAGGAAATAAATAAACTACAAGACACTCAAGCAGTTTATAAAGTACAAAATGTTTAACTTTTCACATTTCTAAACACCTAAACTATAGCCTTACTATTATTTATTTCTTCTAAAGATTTCCAAAACAAATGAACGCTTTGTGTTGCCCTCCTACATTTGGATTTTTTCTGCATTACGCATCTTATTCCTCTCCAATAAATTCCCCTGTTGTATAACTGTTGTGCATCATTCTGGATCACTGAACAGATCTCTGTCACTTAACTGCAACTTTCCTCCCATGGACAATCTGATTTGCAAATGAAGTGGTTTCCCCTCTGCCATCCAATGGCCTTCAATAAAGTTCACACTGGCTGTGAATGGCTATATTCAGTTTCCCATTTTTCTTCAGAAAGATCTGAAAAAGAAGGAGGGGGGAACTGGGATGGAAGGAGACAAGAATCATATGTGCCAGGGGAGCACACGTGTAACCAAGGGCTAGAAGATAATCTACTGCAGTAATTTAAAGCACACTCCAACCCTGTTCAGCATGTGTGTTCTTTTGTTCCCTGAGCACTTATTTTGTAATCATGGGATTGCCAAAGATTTAAAAAAAAGGAAAAAAGATGTAGAATGAGTAACTTTTGCTACAGAGATGAGGGAACTCTAACAGCAGAAAGGTTAAAGCACACGGGTACCTCAGTATTTACTTTTTATTTTGTGAAATCAGTTTGTAGAAAATCCTTGAAGCTTCTTAAAAACCTATCATAAATCAAAATCCTAAACAGCATTTCTTAATGCGTAACTCCCAGAAATACTGTAGGTGGCTTGAGACCTTTGGTGGGATGCTACAACTCTTTCCAAACACAATACAAGTGAACTTTAGAATGCTGGGAGAAATATTATCTGCATACAATTTAGCCAGGTGATCAAGATGACTTGGCTTTGCAATGGAAAAAAAGACAGCATAATGGGGAATTCAGTCTCAAGCTGTTCAGCTGTCATCTGACAGCCCAAACAAAGCTATTTTGGGCTAATAGCATGCTTTCTACTCCCTCATATTTCATTACTCAATCTGGAGAACAAAGAACACTTTTTGGGGGAAAGAATTTCTTTGGGTTCTAAACACAATTCTCCCTTTTTAAAGATTTCATTTTACCATTATGTACCAATTTTCACATATGTATACCATACATACATAGCCCTGTGCTCCTCCTATAAAATTGGTGTTTCTGTTCTAAAGGGCTTTTTGACCACCTCCTATTTCAGTAACACATTTGAAAATGGCATTTTGTTAATTGTTATAGTTAACAGTGCTCACACAGGTACCTGCATCTGCAACCTACATCTCCTTTCTCTACTCATCTGACTCTGTAAAGATCCTAGAAAAAGAAGCTTGGTTCAAAAGTTTTTTTTCTAGATGTCTCCTCCTTTCTTTAGTATTTTTCAAATGTTATGTACAGATTCCCCATTACTCCAGAAGGCAACAGGAGTTTTTCCTCTCTGCATGGGTAATTAACTAATATTCCAGAAGCCAATTTATTAGCATTAATTCCTTGCCAGTGCTTAGAGAAACAGCTCCCTGCATATTCACCTCCCCCAGTAACGTGTCCCACTCATTACCTGTATCTTCCACGGGCAGCTGAGGTTTTATTTCTTGCTCTGCTACGTCTGCAACAACTGCTGCTGCTGCTTCAGGGGGAGGCTGTGGAGGTGAAGGTGGTGCCTTGACAGGTGTAGTGGACTCCGGGGTCTCAAATGCTTCTTCAGAGTCAGAGCTCCTGGGGAAAACCAAAGCAGAGACTGGTGAGCACAGTGAGGATTCACATTTGCAGGTCAGGCTTGGCAGCGCTGGCACCTGAGCTGGTGGCACAGACCTCAGCTCTCAGGCTGCCTCTGCCTTTCCCAAAGGAGATGTGACATTCCACTATGGCTTCCAGAGCAGGATGGCATGGCTGTGGTTTTCTCCCTAGACAAGAATTTATGCCATTTGTGTTACAGAAGTGAACACACACTTGGAAACGAATCCATCCTGCAAAGCCTGCTTTGCAGTGTGAGGGTGGCTCAGCCACACAGACCAATACCCCTGTGCTACTCATTTGCACAAGCGTACCTAAATTAACTAAAAAATAATAAATAAAAAGACTCATCTGAAGAGAAATTCCTAGTTTCATTTCCAAACGCCAAACATAAAAAACAGCACCAAATTATTTTTGTGTGCTCTCAAGGGTAAGAGAGCAGACATGAAGGTATCTGAGGTGCAGCCAATTCCTATGCATCCTCCTCCTATGGAAATATTACATTTTATTTTCAGCAGAATTTTACCAGAGCCCTTTTCAAAGAGACCTTGTGACACAATGTAAAACAGCCTGTAAAATGCATGGAATCTTGGTATTATCAATAATCCTTCTGTGGCACTGTGTTCTCACAGGGACACAAAAACACAGGGACCACCATGGGTTGGTGCCAGCCCAGGAATGAGACAGCAGCACCCAAAATGGAGTCATTCAAGTGAGACACAAGCTTGAAAGGGAGCAACTCTACAAAATTATGAGTAACAAACATTAAGTGAAGATCTAAACCATTTAAAGACACACCACTTCTCTTAGAGGTGCACAGCCATAAGAAACTGTCCTTCTAGGTCTGGAAACTATAGATCATACTTAAAATGAGCCCAAGTGATAAACATTTAATCCTTTGTCTGGGAACAAGGAATGCAGAAACAATGGTGTCATATTCAATATGCACTGAACATATGTTCAGTACACATTCAATAAGTATTATTTCTGTTAGTCAGATGAAGCTTTGGACTGTTGGTCTGTAATGAAGTAAATCAAACACAGCAGTTTGCTGAAGTACAGGACTGATTTGTCTCTTCTCAGTGGTTCTGTGTTGCCATAAAATGAAAAACCATTTCATCCTCCAGAAGCACTCCACAAGCCAGCCCAAATCAAGGACCCCTCTCATTTTGCTCGAGTTAGAAGATAAATCTGAGCTGCCAGACTCTCTTTGGTTTCCTGAGACCCGTGATTATTTTAAGCAGCCCCATGTCAGGAGAAGTACAAATACAGCAGTTACATTCATTTCCCTAAATCTATCACAGCATAAAGCCTTAGGGCAGTTGGGGAAGAAGAGACCCCAGTGCCACTTCTGGCACCTCAAGGAGCACATTGGTCCCAATTTTCCCTTTCTTTCTTCTTTGCAGAATCCCAGAGAGAGCTCCAACACCATTAGGATGCACATCATGACCCTGTGCCAACCAAATCCTGGCTCATCACCCCTACTCCTGAAGAAAAAGAAATTCTACTAGGTTATAACTTTGGGTGTTTGGAGATTCCTTTTTTTCCTCCCCAAGTTTACACAGCTCAAAACCACTGTGTCTGGCTTTCCATTCTATCTGCTGTTGCAGCTCCTCAAAAACCCTTTATGCCACTTCTTTAATCATCCTCATTCCTCATGCCACAGAACAGTTAAACTGGAATAGGCACACTACATAATTTCAAATCATATCCTCTAAAGATGCATCATGTTTTAAGTTCTACATATTTTACATTTAAAGAACAGCTGCAAACAAAGAGCTTCTATAAATAAAGCTTCACAATAGGTATTTAACAGCAACAACAAAAAAGCTTTCTCCTCCCTCCATGGAGCTGGCTCAGGAAACTTTAAAGTTGAAGAATCAAAGAGAAACAGAGTTGTGTGATATTTTCCCAGTGTCATAAAAATAAACCCAGGAAGTTATCATCTAAACCAACAAAAGGAGAAGTAATTAATATCTCTCAGGCTTTCACATAGTTTTTCATTGTGCTACACTTAATTAATGTTTCACCCTTTACAATTTGAACTCAAAGTCTAGCTCTGTAACACTCAAACAAAAATGTTTAGACTCCTTTTTCCCAAACTGTCTGTACAGAACTTGTAACATATACAGTAACTGGAATGGAAAAAAAAACCCTCTTCATATCCTGATAAAAGGAGGATTTGTTAAACTGCCTTGATGGAACAGTTCTGTGTCCTCCTCAGTTAAATTATGGAGAAAATTTGTGCTTGTTTATCTACCTTTTAAAGGAGGTCCCTTTGTTTACTTGGTCTCTTCTTTGGATGAATTGGGCATAACCATTTAATTATATAGCAAATTTTAAGTAAATACTTGCTCTTTTTTGTTTACTGCATGAGTTTCCACTATGGAGAACCTCTTTGAGTCTGTAGACAAATAGCTGAGGTGCCTGAGCTCCAGAAAAGGGCCTTGTTTTGCCAATATTTAATAATTCCCAAAAGATTCTGCTGCAACACTCCTGATTTTCAGCTAGTACAATCAAGTAAAAACTGTCTTAACCATAACTCAAATCCTGGTGTGCTTGTTATGAGAAGCAGTTGTGCTCACAAAGAAAATTCTATTTAACAAAGAAACATGAAGGGAAGCTTAATACCAGAAAAAACCTTCTTTATCATGGCCTGGGATCTGGGCAAGGGCATAAAACCTGGAAGCAAATTCCAATACTATGCTCCAAAGTCAACATGCATCCTGGAAATACTAAATCTTGTGTTCAGTTTTCTTTAGTGAAAATATGGATGATGTCTCTCATGTGAGATATTCTTTTCAAGACTACAGTCCTACATTCAAACAGTAAGAAAAGATTTTCCCAGAACAACAGGATTTTCCGTGAAAAGGAAATTACCTATTTCAGCCAGTTCAATACACAACACATTTTCTCTGAGAAATTCAGGGAATACATGGAACAAAAAGAAATAATGATGCTGCTGTATAGCTCTTGGTGCAAAACAAAACTGTCAAATTGTGAAACACTCTGAGAGTCAGCACGAATTCAGAGCTGCACAAGGAGCAGCCACCACAGGTGCAGCTGTGGGAAGGCTCTCAGCAAAGGAAGAGCCATGTACCATCTAAATATGATTCTGAAGCTCCAGCCAAGGATGAAACAGTGTGAGCCTGCAGGACTTGTTTGTGGGGCACTGATGAAGTGGGAACTACAGGAAGGAGCCTGGGAAATAAGTGGCAGCTTACCTTCATAACATCATACATCTCTTCCCATTTGTATCCTTTGGATTATGTACGTAACAGGCGAAAAAATACAGACTGTGGAAATCACAAAACATTCTTTCACCCTGTCTCTTTCATGTCCCTCCTTGAAAGACAGTGGTAAACAGTAAATCTAACATATACAGATGGGGTCCCACAGCAGGGGAGAACAGGGAAATCCAAGAATCAGACTAGAAAAACCAAATCTGGCAACACCACATCAACTTGTGGAACCTGAGCACTCCCACTCTCATCTGGGAAGTCCAAGCTCTTGCTCAGCCTGTTACACAAATCTCTGGAGGAAATACTGAAGGTAGAACCAGGGTTGAACTCTCTTCCTCACCTCTGGCTGTGTAGAAACCCAGCCTTGTAAGTTACATTACCTTCTTCAATAAACCACAGGTTCTTACAATTTAAATCATCTCTGATTTTCAGAATGAAAAGTTGCCTTTTTGTCAGTGTAGCCTGAAAGCAAGACTAAGATTTCTTCATTCCTCTGCCTCTCCTTGCTGGCTGCCCTTGCCAGGCAGACACAGCCTCTGAAGTGAGTGAGGTCACCCCAGTTGCCACCCGGAAACTCAATATATTAAATTGAGTTTCATTAAAAAGTGGCTTACAACAGAGCCATGGCCTTGGGCTGTGGTGGGAACTCTGCCATCTGCCTTGGGTTCCTGCAATATTGACACTGCAGCAGCACAGCCAGCACCACCACACTCCCTGGTCTCATTTCACAGCAGGGAAACAGAATTTAAAAGAAACTTAAAAGCACGACTTTGACATGAGGACTGAGCTCAGCAGCATCACCTCCTATGGAGGTGCTCAAGGGAGCAAAACTGGAATTGGGATGTGCCAAGGGAGCTCCACGGGTTTTTGTAGGGTTACTTCATTTAATGTTAAATCTATATAGAATTTTTATTTAGTGTATCGCCTACTTTGGGAAAAAAGACAAACAAACATGCCTGACTAATTTATGGAGTGCTGATCTATTGATGTGCAATTGATGGAGAGGAAATGGGGGGTGATATTACGAATTCTGAAGCCAGGAGTTGGAGCTGCATTACTGAGAAGTGCTGCCCGTGTTGGGAGTGGGGAGAGGGAGATGGAGCCAAAGGAGCTGCTCTCCATCAGCCAGGGTTGTGGAACCACAGCTAACAAGAAGACTGGCTTCAGGAGAATCTGCTCCACAAAAGCGAAAGAGAGCAGCCTCTATTTCAATTTGTACATTCTTCTTCCAAACTTTGCACTTAGGAAGAAGTATGGTTTATTTCCCTAATTAGTGGAACTTGTCCTGGATTAATTGAGGTCTCCCCTACCTATCAGCAGTACTATTGACACCCTGCCAGCACTCCATGAACTCAGCCTTCTCCATGCTACTCAAAACACTCTGTTCACCAATTGTGTCTGCATTTTATTGATATGACAGCTTCATTTTCAGGGTGTATTCAGAAATAAGACATATTAAGGGGAAATAAACCAGGCAATCTCAACACACACAGAGCAACAAAACCAAACTGTGCTCCATTGCCACTCAAGAGGAGGAAAGCAAGGACTGCAAAGGTTTATTTGGATGTTTCCAGACTGCCCTCTGATTGTGTGTGACATCTGGAGGTGCACAGAGAAACTGAGGACTCAGAAGATGAGCAATTCCTCCCAGACCACTTTTAACAAATAGCAAGTCCTAGAATCTTTTCCTGAGGTACAGCTTGACTCCCTGAGGGGGAGGAGGCAGAAATGAGTATTTTCTCTTTTTTTTTCCCTCATCTCATCTTTAGATCCACATGTTCTTTAAAACTGGCTAGAGTTGCAGCTCAAGAGGAAAATGTCTGTCCAAGTACATCATTGCCTCTAGGAAATGTTCCACATTAAAGTCCTCTGCAGACCTGCTCCCAGAGCCTCAGGACTCAAACAAGGAATCTGCCACCAGGGGATCATCTCAGCTCCTGCACCAGGTCCTGGCAGGGACCCGAGGCAAACAGAGTCCAAGGCCATGGCATGAGGGACCCAAAAGAGCAAACACTGCAGTGCAAATGCAAAAGCATCATCTGTGGCAAGACTTAAAGGAAACCGATTCCATCAGGCCTGGCCCTCCAAAGCATTTGCAGCCGTTATATCATAAATTTAAGGTATAAATTTCACATGAGTATTTACTGAACAATTTATCATGCACTATGCGAGGAAACTCAATCAGAGAGAAAAGGAGAAAAAAACCCAACTTTTTAGATTGTTCAATTTAGTACTGAAGATTAATTTTGGCTTTCATTCTTGGTATCTCCCACTGGGAGATGAGCTGGAAATAAAAAGGAGGAATAAGTTCTGTAGTTTCACCTCCATCGATCATTTTCAGAGATGATCCTCATAAAGCCTGCATGAATAATTCAGGTGTGGTTTACTGATGAGCCCAGAACCAAGGATACAGGAGTGGCTGCATCCTTCTGAGGTTAAGCTGGTTGTGTATTACTTAAGCAGGCACTTTTACTGCAGTGGCAAGGGCCACACAGGCTGACAGATTTGGAAAGACACTCAGTAACTCCAAGCTTTAGAGTTTCTAAAGCCAGGGAGACAAGGCGCTCAGAGATATGCATTAATTTCAGTCAAAGCTTATTCACTGTAAAAATCTGATAAAATCCTTTCAGATTTCCAGGTGTCATTTTCAATGGTTAAACTGATTTTCTCTTTAAAATCCCCCAAACCCAAGTAAGCTACAGCTAAAAAAGAACACCAAGACAGGATGTTCCAGCAATACATCTCTACAGATGAAGATCAATCCTGCTTTCAACTCTACCTCTGAACTACTGCACACACACAGAATCATAAAATAAGTTTGGGTTGGAAGGGACCTTTGAGGTCCATTGAGTTCAATGCTCTTGGTCAGTTCAAGTCTGCCTTACCCACTCAGGCTGGGACCTTTAAACAGCATAACAACTTCTTGTTGTAAATGCATGCGGAGTCCAGAGGGGGGAAATGCTCATTACATTTCACATTTAAGAGCTTTTCCTTTTTGTTTCTATACAATTAAATAACTAACAATGTCTCATAATTCATCCTGTGGCATTACTTGTGGTCAGCTACACAAATATAATACAGAGACATATACAATCTTTACTCTTTTTTAATTTTTTTCTTCATACTCTTACAAACACAGCCCTGCATCATAATTCAAAAACATCAGGAGAGCCCAAATGGTAATTCCTTTCCTGGAGATCAAGTTACCACTTCAGGTCAGCAGCCATTAGCTGACCCAAGGGCCTACTCATGAGGACCAAGAATGTTCTACAGCTACAACAAAAGGTCATTTTCTTAATCCCAGCACTTTTTAGGATAATATCAAAGATGTGCCTGCTTTCTATGCTGTGATTTTTGCATAATATTTGCATACCCAGTGACTTCCAGCTAACATGACATTCCCCAATAATTAGCTTCTTTTAACATAATGATTGTTAGCTATTAGATGTTTTGAATATGAAATATCCCTACAGATTTTAAATTTTGATATTAAATTTGTACAGCAACCCACAGAAAACAGAGATGGAATGGTGGAGTTAATATTTGGTGTCTACCAAATGGAATTAGTCTACCTATCAAACCTAGCACCCATGGATCTGCTGAACACATGGTTTTAGAAAACAATGCAAATACATGTGGTGAGTGGCATAAACCTCACAAACGATCTTCCCTTTCTCTAATAAAACATACCTTTGGAATTATAGGGTGTCTCAAAAGAATTCAGTGCCCTCTCTGGGGCTTGGAGCAGATGCTCTCCAGAGGTCCCTTCCAACTCCAACCACTCTGATTCTCCGAAAACCTTTTGCCCAGAGCAGAGCAAAGCCAGAAACCTCAGCCCAGCCTGCTGAAAGATGGGTGCCACCTCAGGGACCATGGAAAGCCATCTGTGCTGCTGCCTCTGCCCCCTGGGAATGTTCTCAGAGCTGGATCTGATGCTTATATGGAGTCAGGAGCTGTGGGAGGTACCAACATGTCACTTACATGTCACCACACTCCATTTACAGAACAGTTCCTTCAGGGACACATTTCTGACCATTAACTATTAACGGACCTCTCTCACACTACTGTAGAGCAAAGTGACAAGATCACCCTTCCTAAGATTGAATAAATTCACAACAAACCCATACTGTGAGGAGACCAACCACAAAAGGGGTCACAAGAAGATGATGTTGGGAAGGAACAGATCACCAAGCTTTCCTTCAGCTTAAATCCTACTCCCACAGGCATGACATTATTGTCCCATAGAGACCATTATTACTGATGTGCACACACAGGATGAGAATAAAGCCTTGAGAATATAAAAAAATGATGTTTGGTACCTGCAAGGTGGACACAGGAAAACCACAGGGTACTGGTCTCTGAGGCTGTGCTCCAGTGATGTGCACAATGTCCCAGACCTCTGACCAGAAGTTCAGTGGGAATTCAGATTTCTAGTGCTGGGTCTGCACTGAGAAAGTGCATTACCTTACAGGGGAATCCTTCAGTCTGCTGGCTAGTGTGTATGGCACATGTACAGAGTATATATCATATATATCCCATGTGCACAAAAGGCAATCACACCTTGGGCAACTCACCTGCAACACTCCTGCCATATTCTACAGGTTCCTTCTTTGCAATGTCTGACCATCAAAACAAAGCCAAATTCCATCACAAGATTATTTCAGCTTAAACAATAATGCTGGGAAGTAATTTTAGTCCTACTTTATATAGGTCCTACATTTAAGTCCTACTTTATAGCCAGAAGTTCCCCATATTGCTTTAAATCATGTTAAATTTTTCATTTTCCTTTTATAACAGTCACCATTGCTGAGTAACCAGACCTCTTTTATTTTTACTTAAATATTGGATATGGTTCAATGAAAAGTACAACTCCGGCATCTCTAATCACAGCAATTTCAAATAACTTTATAGAAGAAATCCATGAACTGGGATGAGGTTAATTTCCTTGGTATCTTCATTCTTTATCCCACTGTCTTTCTGATGCATTAAGAACAATTAAGAACTAATTAAGAACAATATTGTGGAACAGAGAAAGTGAGGGCCATTTTTTAAAAACAGGTTTTTGTAAAATAACACAATCAAAGCTGGAAGGTTTAAACAGAAATCATGTTCTGCATTCAGAGTAATATTCCACAGAATCATCTGCAGTTCCTTCCTCAGCAAAGGCTTTCTGCTCAACCCAAGAGCAGGATAACATCACGTGTTCATTTTATGGCCTGAGCTATGAAGCAGCAGAGAAGCATCCTTTGCAATTCTCATTTAAAATGAGAATGCAATTCTCACTTAAAATGTCAAATAAATCCCATTCCACCAAAACGACAATTGCACAAGAGCTCACATTGACAGAGACGTGTGCAGAAAGCAGGGCAGGAGCTCCTCTCCAGAGGAAGATTTTAATATTATTTCAGCATAAATATTCCTACAGAAAACACAGCTCCCCAGAAAAATAACCACTATTACAACAAAGGTGGCCCTTCCAGCCCACAGGGATGTGTTGTGAGAGGCACAGGGTTGAATTTTGGGACACAAGGAGGAAGGTGACCCTGGTCAAACCCTCTGCTGCCCCAGAGCAGCTCAGCTGAGCTGTCAGTGACTGACACCAGGGTGGATTTGGTGTGAGTGGGTGAACATGGTCACACACTGCTGATCTGATGCCACTGAGTCACTTCTCAGCTCCTCCAGAAAGGGGCTTCCAAGCTGAAGTGCTGGGATAACTCAGTGTCTGAGCTCAGAGACAAAAATCTGCCTTTTCTTTTTTTACACAGGTGAGATAACACAAATAAAATAGCATGGCTTCCCCCTGCAGATCATTATGTGGGACTTCAGTAACAGAAAATAATACCTTGTGTGTTGTCCAAGCCACACAGATCAGTTTGGAAATGTGTCTTCTATAATAGATTGAAAAAGAAAACTATGAATACCTTAAACATTAATCACTTGCTATAAAAAGGCCCATTTTCCCTCACAGGATGGCCATATTTAGAGAACAGGATTATAACTGCAGTGAAGGAGAACTAAAAGGGCATAATCATATTAAAAATAATGTTGAATTTTGGGTTTTAGCCTATTGTCTTATAAGCAGTCATCCTACCATAACTGAAATGGGAAGAAGGAATTATTTTTTCCTGCTTTTTCTCTTTGTTTATTCAGCAATTTTGAGCACATTTTGTGCAGAAGCCAAATTCCCACTCCCCCAACAAAAGCCATTTCCTGCTTTCACACAGCAATGCTAGAGAAATGTCTCAAGCTGTGGGAAACCACATCTGAAGGAAAAAAGACTGCGGGATATAACATGGCACACTTACAGCAGCACTTCAATCTACTTAAATCATTTTTCTAACTGATTAGCAAGAAGTTCCCCATATTGCTTTAAATCATGTTAAATTTTTCCTTTTTATTGCTTTTCCTGAGATCTAGCAGGGTACGTTTTTCAACACCACTGATATAAATGAATAATAAAACAATCCCCCATCCTTCCTGGCCAGCCTGCTTTCTTTTTTACTGCTTTCAGCCTGAATAATGAAAATATCTACACCACAGAAACAGGACTCCGAATTGAAATTGTTTTTTAAATCCCTATTCTCTTCTCAGGCAGATGCTTTATTCTCTGAGGTACAACAGGAAAAAGCAATTTAATTAAAGGCACTCTTCTTCAGACATCACAACTGCAAATATACTAATATATCCCTAAATCACCAGAGGCTGCTGAATATTCAACCACAGAAATCTTTTAAGAAATATGCAGGCTACCCCAATATCAAAGGTGAAAAATACTTAAAACAAATATAACCAGTTAATACACTACAATCCCAGCCATTGATGCACTTTGCTCACCCTAGTGGGTTAGGGGTTGCTGTTTGAATCAGTGGTTGATGTTCAAATATTTAATACCCCCGGTAAGTATTTATTTTAGTCCCAAGGTGTAAAATTTTAATCCAGGAAACATCATTGTGCAAACTGTCCCCTCGTGAAGAAGCATCCTGCGCCTCTGGTACACAGCATCACCACTGGGAAACAGATCAATAATTCATCAGGAGCCAGAGCCACAGGTTGGGAATTGCTTTGTTTACGGCAACCACCTTTGAAATGCAACAACGTGGCCTTGCAGAGACACATCTCAGCTCTGCCACGCAGCTCCAGAGCAGGACCCAGGCACAAAACAGCGTGGATGAATGTGTGACACCTGCCATTCCTGGGGACCAGCCAACCCTGGGAGCATGGAGACCGCTGAAAACACCGGGATGTGAAACGGGCTGTGCTCCTGTTATGCCTCTGGATGGGCCCTTCCTTTCAGAAAGGAGACAAGGATTGCACGGGGGTGGAGAAGAGAGGCAGGGAGAACCTTCACTGAAAAGGAAATAGAGGAGAGACCCTCTGCCTTCAACCTGCTCCATATTCTGCCTTTTTGGCCGCTGCACAGCCTCCCTGCAGGACTTTGCAAGATCCTTTCTAACCCTTATTCCTCTACTCCAACACCTAAAGCAGTTGCATGGACAGAAACATGGCCAGCAAGTAGTAGGAACAAAGAACAAAAAATATATCTCCACCTCCACAACAAAATTTCTGCTTGGGCTCTACTCCTTCCATCTCCTGCCTGGGGTGGGTGAGATCCAGCTGCTGCTCCAGCTCAGTGCAGCTCTGGAGGGTTTCCCACTGCCTTCATTCACCTCTCCCACGGGCACACTTGGTGCTGCTGCAGCTCTCAGAGAAATCATCCCATCCTATCCCATCCTATCCCATCCATGCTGCAAGAACACCCGGCTCAGGACGCACCCACTCAGCACCACAGCGTGATGGAAAGAGCAAACTCCTGATCTCCAGTGGCATTTCACCAGCTGCACTGCCCACAGCTCAGCCAGGTGAGGAGAACCTGAAAATTCCCTTCCCAAGCTCCCACTTTGTTCCTGCACTGGGAACTCAGACAAAGGGATCTGAATTCCCTGCTCATCTTTCCTTCAGCAACCAAACTCTTTTCCTGGCACAAATGCTGGACTCGTTTCTAAGGACAGAAATGGGCTGTTATTAGCAAGACCAATAAATGCAAGTTTTTATGCTGAAGGAAATCAAAGCTCTAAAAGAGCTGTCCCCTGTGTAAGATACAACCTAGTTTACATTAAGCCCTACAAAAAAAAGCTGCTTCTGTTTAGGAAAACTGTATTGTGTAAACTTGGACATAAATCTAAGGATTCCAATTAATCAAAATCAAATAAGCTTAAAAGGGAAAGACACAGATTTTCTCAAAATGTACGTATTTGCACCAACAGAACCAACAGCCCCAGTTCTTCCTCTCAAAGAGGCTTCCCAAGCATCCATTCATCCCCTGAATTACTCCCTGCAGTAGAGGCAGAGGAGCTGTAGCAAAAAATACTGCAGGGCAGCAACAAACAAGAAACAGAGCTCCACAGTTGCACCGAGGTCTGTCTCAGACATATCCACAGTTGCTTCAACCAAAATTCAGTTCATGTCCAAGCTCCAGTTTGGTTTCCAGAGCCAAGAAAGGATCTCATCATCTTATCTAGTGTCACCATCAATGAAGGCTCTCAGGCCAAAACCCGCCTTACAAGAAAATTTAAGACTGTAGCGGAAAAAGAAAACTAATTCAATTTTTTCCCCATTAACCTGGCTCTAATGGGAATACAAAACATGATATCCATAGCCTGCTACTAAATTCAGATGGTTGCTTAAGAGCATTTAAGGATCTGAAGAGAAATTACCCTTCTCTTTTCTTTGCCTTTTCCATAGTAAAAAATACATTTGCTTGTTTGCTTCTTACAGCAAACCCGCCCACTTTCTCCAAGAGAATGCAAACTGCATTGAATTTCTAGCTGTAATTACAACTCTGCCTCTTGCCACTCAAAAGCTTGTTTACCTGAACTACATAAGAAGCTTGGTACGTAGCTAAATCCTTACAAAGCATCAGAGATGGATAAGGCAATGGTATCCATAAGACATAGCAAATAAAAAAAGTATAGGTGTATGGTCTTAAAACAAAGGAAATGTACTTGTAAGAGCTAGAACTGCTTTTCTGGGTGCTGTAATCATGGCAGAGAAACATTAAAAGCACCCAGATTATTGCCTCTTGAAACACGCAGCACTGAAAAGCATCTTTGATTTAAATCTAACCATCAGATCCTCTGACTGCTGGGTCAAGGCAAGCAAAAAGCAAAAAAAAAGCAAACACAGCAAAGGAAACAGCTCTGCTGGTAAATGACAGCCACAATGCATGTGCAGGAAATGCCTTTTCATTCATGTTTTTACCACCTCACATCAGTTTTTATTTTCCAATTTGCCTGCATGTCATAATACAAAATAGATGACAGCAGCTCCATTACACATGGCACAGGGCACCCCACTCTGTATGGAGAGCTTTAGAGCACACATGGCTTTGCCAGACGTGTGCTGTGCCTTGTTAATAGAGGGCTGAGGGAGGCTGGGGTCTTTTCATTTTATTTTCAAGGCTAAACGTGACCTGCCTACTTCCAGTGACAGAAGAAGTGGTTGATGTAACCACCTCTCATATCAAAGGAAGCACTGTCATTGACTTCAGAGATGAGATCTTTTGGGCTCAAATAAGGGAGGCTGGAATGAAAGACAGGGAAGCTTGACAGAAGAATCTCCTCGTTACTTCTGGTACATCTTAAGTAAAACATCCCCATGGCTTCCAGCAATTCACCCTATTTAACAGACAAACCCAGCAGATAGAGCATCCTCTAATTACTGATGGGGATGCTCACTGAAGGCTGTCAGTAAGAGGAAGAAGAAAACATCTTTATGTTTCTTTGTAATAAACTGACAATAGGCTGAACTGTCTGTCAAGGGATTAACTCAGACTAAAGATCAATTCAGTAACAGCAGCCTCCCCCTCCTTCCAAGACCAAATTTCTTTCAATATTTTAAAATTTTATATATGTGTATATACCCCACTCTTCCACGTATATATATTTATTTTACCATTTTCCAATGTATGAGCATATAGTACAGTGCAAATATTTCACCAGACTGATTTCTTTAAAACTTTTAAGAACCACACAATGGATTCTTCCAGGTTTGAAAGATAGAAAAAAAAAAAAAGTGGTGGCAAACAAGAGCTGTTTTTTACACAAATGGAGCAGTAACTTTTATAAATACATGTGTATGCAGACGCTTACACAAAGAAAACTGCTCACATCTCCTGTGCAGAGGGCTGAGACTATCCAGTTTAAATTTTTCCAGTAGCCAACAAACAAAAGAAAAGACCACACAGCAGAAGAAATATTGAAAACCAACCCACCAGGACACCAGCATCTTGGCCTGCTACCAATGATCAGTGACATTCAATTTCTTTCTTGGAGCCTGCTCCAGCTCCCTCTGAAGTCAGTGGGCATTTCACTATCAACTTCAGTGGGAGCTGGCTCAGGCTTCGGTCATTTTCCTCTTGGATTGGCGAGGGATGCAAACGTTAAGAGACGCAGCACATAAAGCTCCCGATGGGAGGAAATAACACATCAGCATCCCTTTGGCTGATCAAGAAATGGGCACTGAATGTAAATCCTGCCCAGTTGCTGCAATGACAGCAACCATAACGCAACCAGAAAAGCAAGGTGTGGTTCATGCTCAGGAGAAACCCTTTCCCCTTAAAAAAAAAACCAAAAAAAACCAAACTATTCAGGGATGACAGATGCCTAAGAGCTCTCAGCATTTAAAACCTTAGCAACGTTTCCAGTTTGCTAATACTTAAAAAACATTGCCAAGAGGTAGAAATATACTGCTTTAACAAATAAAAGCACTGAAGATGAAGGTGGTAACATTTGGCAAGCTGATTTCAGCTCACACCCTGAGCAGGGCAGCACTGGCAGGTCAGACAGCTCCCACAAGGACGCTGCCACCAGATGTGTGTGTGCACCCAACAGATCCGTGCACACTGAGCATCATCTCACTGCCACTGGCTTTTATTTCAGCAGAGCCCACCCCTATTATCTGATGGAAACGTGTCCCTGATCGTGGCCACCAGGGTGCCTGCTGCGACTTGCAAAGCACATGGCAGCAGCGAGGTCTGAGCCACCCCACTTTCATCTGCAGTTAACTTTTATTGTCAGGGCTTCCCTTGGGCTTTCCCTTTTTTATCATTCCAAATTGACTTCTCTTTTTTCTTTAAATGAAAGGGCAATTGTCTGCTGCCAGTGAGTGCTAACAATCCGCAATGAGCAACAGAACATCCCAGGCTGTCAGGACCAATAGTGGGTTTATTGCAAATATTTTGATCCTGGCTGAAACAAAATTACATTAAAATTGGGAATTTGGCATATGCATGCAAAAAGGGCATATTTAATCATAGATACACTCTAAAATCTTAACCTAGACCCCTTTTCAGCATGGATTCTAACACCAATTTATTTCTACAACTTTCCCTAGTGTTTAATCAAGAAGTCCATCATAGGATACTCTGGAGGAACTCCTAAAGCAGCAGCTATTTAAAGAATTTGTTTGCCTCTGTAGTTTTTTGATGCTATTCTAACCAGTAATGATTCCTGACTGACACCCCCTACTCTAATGAACTCAGGGCAGCCAAACCCAACCCTGCTGCTTTGTGGAGCAGCTCTCCTCAGGGCAATCAGCCTCTGCTGATGGCAGAAGTGATGACTTCAGGGATGCTGGAACTGCGTGGGCAGCTGCCCAACTTGCCTGGGATGTGGCCAGATGTTTCTGCCTCTGAGCCATCACTGCCATTAAGGAATTTGCTTATGTGTGCAAAGCAAGCCCAATGCAACCTCATTTAAAAAGCACTGGTAAAAGTTACAGTGATAAGGGTCTGAAGTCAAAACCTCACACCAGAACTGATAACCATGACATGCTGCGAGGATGTTCTTGTTTTATAAAACAGGCCCATGTTTTCTCAAGGATAGAGAAACACTTCCATTCTTATCTCACTTTGAAGAGTATTTAGTTGAAGAAAGCAACACAATCTCTTGGCAATTTATTTAATACAGATTAATAATGCCTTCGACAAACTCTTCCCAAGGACATCAACAGATACTGAATGATGCCTGTGCTAAAAGTGTTTCTGTTGATTATGTCAGCCCTTAAAAGATCATCTTGAAACCCCACAGGAATGACTTAATGCAAAAGATGAGCAGGTTTATATATAAAAGGAGTCATTGACAGAGATGACAATATAATTTACTCAAGTGCCCCCCAAATGTATAAACATGTATACCTTGATCAATATGTTCATCCAACAGAATGCATTCTTAAAAGGCTGTGAAAACCGCAGCTAAAAATCCTGAACCCTGTTTTAGCAACATGTCTTTTATTGTCCAGTCCTTGGACCACTGTTAATAATTAACAGCAGCGTGTGCAGATGAAAATGCAATTTACAGTGCTTTAAAGACAATGAGGCATCCATTTATTCCACCATATAATTAAAATAGATGTTTTTTATAGGAACGTCAGATGGAACTATAGGGGTAAAAATATTAATTGCTGAAGCTATGTGTCAAAAGAACAAAGGATGCAGAAAAGCTGTTAGGCCTGTATGTTACAAATATAACAAGAACTGTCAAGCAAAGCTATCTGCTGATATACTGGAATATGACAATAGGGAGCAGATACCTACATGCAAGGCCTATTACAGAGGCAAAACTATCAGTTACTGCTCTATCATTCCCCAATGGCTCTGAAGCACTTATCTCAAACACACAAATGATGTTTCAACCATAATCAGAGCTACCTTAACAAGCACACGTTAAAACCTATATGACGTTCGTTTTTAGACTAGGCCTAATGGATAAATACCTAAAACTTACCAAAATACATATTCAGAAACAAATACAGTAGTCAGACATGTTAAGATAAATGTGAATTATCTAACTGTAATGACAAAAGGAGACAAGGCAGTCCTTCTATACTCCATCCACAGGTAAGGTCCATGCTCTAGCATTCCAGCTTACTAGCCTGGGGTGGAGGGTTAAGGAGAACATTGTTGGCTAAGTAAACTGATAAATCCTCTACCAATAAACTACAAAATCCTATTCACAAATGGGAAACGATGCTGCTATTCTAGCATGCACATACACATTTCTGCACTTTTATACATGATTTAGCCACCCAGAAAAATGCTAAAAAAAAAAAAACGCTTGCTAAATGAACAAGCACAAATTGTCTGCTTTTTCCTCCCTCCCCCAGCAAATCTTCCCGAGCCGGCCTTCAGTGAGACCTAAGGACACCTTGCTTGTGCTTCACAGAGGACGCAACACCACGACAGGGATGGATGTGACAAGGTTGATGTGACCTGAAAAAACAGTATCCGTGCAGAAAAAAAGCACAGAGGGAAAAAAAGCACAGAGGGGAAAAAAAGCACAGAGGGGAAAAAAAAGCACAGAGGAAAAAAAAGCACAGCAAAACGGAGCTCGGCGCTGAGCGTTTTAAACCAAAACCACAGAGGCGGCGGCGGTGGGCTCGGGGAAAGGGGGAAGGGGCCGGCGTTCTGCTGGCCGGGCACGGTCATTGTGCTTGAGCGCCCGAAAGCCGGGCAGACGGCAGGTACGGGCACCGTGCACACGCACACCCACCGAGGTGCCCCGCACGGAGCTCGCCCCCAGCCCGGCTCCCAACAAAGGCCAACACCCGCAAGGCAGCGCGCAGCCTGGGCACGGCGAGGCACCCGCACTTACATGGCCTCAGACGGCTCCCGGAGCAGGCCCCCCGGCTGTGCCTGCTGCAGGGACTGCGAGCCCCCCATCCTCAGCGTGCCCGGGGCTCGGCGCTGGGCGACAGCAAGGCCGGCTTCCTCCGGAGTGCCCGCGGCGAGCGGCCCCGGCGGCTCCGGCGCTGCGGGGCTGCGGTGCTGCAGTGCAGATGGGAGCAGCTGCTCGCATCAGGGGCGGCACGGGCAGGAACGCTTCGGCAGCTTCTCTTCTCTCAAGCGCTGCCAGTTTTGGTTGTTGTTCGGTTTAGGGGTTTGCTTTCTTTTTTTTTTATTTTTATTTTTTTTTTTCTGTCCAGATGAACGGTGTTTATAAAATAAAACAAAATCCCGGCCACTGTGACAAACAGCTCCGGTGCAGGCGCTTGGAACGGTACTATTGGCTATGGAAACCGGCTTAAAAAAAATAAAAAAAAAAATAAAAAAAAAAGGAGACGAAGGAAAGCAGACCCTCCCTTTAAGCACACATTGTCAGCTCCCGTGGCTCTCTAAGGACCGACAGGCAGGACCATTGCATTGTGTTGACTCAGCCGATTTGAAATGCAAATGCACGTGTGCGCTGGGCGCCGCGCACGCATCGCCCCCAGCCCCGGGAGCCGCGCACACCGGAGCCCGCACCGAGCACCACGGAGCAGAGCCGCTGCTCTCCCTTCCTCTCACTAACCAGATCATCCCTCTTGCGGGAAAAAAAATGGAATCTTCCGTCAGGAACGTAGGGAAAATATCATGAGCAGCCAAGGTAAACAAGGCAAAGTGGGAGCAGCTCCATCCAACGCTGGGGCGCTGTAATTCTGCTCCTGCCTGCACAGACCCCCTTGCTGGACGGGATGTAG
This sequence comes from Lonchura striata, assembly GCF_050655825.1. Lineage (NCBI taxonomy): Eukaryota > Metazoa > Chordata > Aves > Passeriformes > Estrildidae > Lonchura > Lonchura striata. Next base: position 36,649,119 of record NC_140708.1, on the reverse strand, counting down.
GTGGGGAGGATCTTTAAGACCACAAAACACAGCATTCCAAACCCTACAAATCAGCTTATCCTTTTGCCATCCTGGCACCAGGGCACGGGGAATTCGAAGATGCTGAAAAGGATGGGCACCATCCCTGTTGTTGGCAAATAACAGATGATTCACACACAAGGCGTGTTTCACATCATTAATGGGGCAAAAAAGAAAAAAAAAAATCAGTTGATCATTTGCACTTCTGCCTGTATCAGGAATGAAACTCTAGGGATACAAACGGCTTGAAGCTATGTAACAATTCTGGATACATCACAGGGGCGGAGGGGTCAAAAGGATCAGATAAATTTAACAAAAATATTAAAACGTGCTGTCTTCCAAGCACCTTTCACAGCACAGCTTTTATGCTCTAGTGGAGGCCTCATTAGACTCATGCTTTCAACAGTTTTAGGATTTTTTTCTCTGCTTGCATAAGTGGAAATCTAGTTGGGTTTTCTTGCTTGACAGGAGAATGACTACTCAATACATGTGTAACGCCCTGATTCTCTGGGTGCACCCACAATAAATTGTTCTTGAGATAAGAGGAAACAAGGATGTTTAGCGAAGATTAACTTTTCATTTCCAGAGGCTGCCTAAAATTTAATTCTCTTTTATGAACAGCATTAAGATAAAATACATTTTTCTTTTCCCTGCTCTTTTTAAACTATGGGAGAAAGCCTGTGAGCCAGCACTTTGTTCAGCCACAAGCTTCCAAGCAAGTTATAATTTTGGGGTTGTTTTGTTTCTGATAAAAGCCAAACCCTCATTTCTAGCATCCCATTGCTCAAGACTAATTCCAAGTCCACCAGAGAAGCAGCAGCAGTGCCCCTCTCAGAGACTGAGCTCCAGAACCTCTGGAGCAGGGCTGGGTGCCTGAGCCACAAGTGACCCCCAAACTCTGCAGCAGTGCCCAGCTCTTGCCAAGGTGGTGGCAGCTCGCTACACCCTCTGTATTTGCCATGCACAAGTAAGGAACACACAGAAAGTGCATAAAGTGTATAAAAATGTCCTATATACTCCTTGGCAGTAATTTGAACTGGTTAATAACTCCAGGATTTCCATCCACTATGGGAAATGAATAGTGCTGGCCAACAGACTAAAATTCCATGTCTGCATCCAGAGTTCCTGTTAGGCTGGGCTTACAGATCAGCTTCACTTTAGTGTATGATAGCTCTACCTAGTCTTTGAATACCGTAATAGCTCCCTGCTGGATTTAATTTGTTACAGAGAAAAGGAAGACTCAGAGAAAAGAAAAATCCCTAGAAAGGCAAACACCAAATTAAGTAAAACCCTACCAGGTACCTGGAAGCCAAGAGGGAAAACACAGGCATTGTTTGTCCTGGCAGTGAGGAATAGGGACACTGTCCTGGCAGTGAGGAAAACAGGCATACTCCTAACAAGTGCAAAGAATACACTTCAAATGCCTCTGTCAACTCCTTCAAGTTTCACACGTACATTTATTAAATAAACAAAGCCCTAATAAAAGAAGGTTGGGATTGAATCCTATTCTGAGGCAGCATGGTCTTTTCAGGAGCTGTACAGTGCAGGCTTGTTGGTTTTTTTTTTGTATTTTCTTTTTTTCTGTTCTCCAATGTTTCTATGCAACAAACATTCAAACTGCACAGAAACGCAGGTCTTGGCAAACCTGCAGGATGAAAAGCTTCAGCCTTTGGAGCCCAGCTGTGGCCCTGCTCACTCTGCACCTTCTGTCTGGGTTACAGATGGCTCTGGGTTATGGTCAGGGGTGTCACAGGCAAGGCACTGCCTCCTTCTCCCCTCAGTTCTTGTGCACAGCTCAGAGATTCACCAGAGGACAGCTCACCACCTCTGAGCTTCCCCTGCTCATAAAGAGGACAGGATTTCACTCTTCCCTTTGAGAAATAACCATCCAAGCAGCTCAGCTGCAGCAACGTGAACTCCTGCTGGCCATGGTCTTGCACAAAAATGTGTGCTGTAACTGAGCCTTGGGCTGGAGAGAGTTTGTTGCCTATGGGATGCAATAATAAACACTAAACTGATGTTGCCAACCCATGCAAGAAGCCAAAATGTAGATCTACTTCTGCTTTGGCCATAAAATCTGTTACATTACAAAGCTGCAGTCCACCCTGACTGGTAAGAAATACCTCAGATGAGAGGAGCTCCACTCTCCTGCCTGACCCCAGCTCACCCTTTAGGCCTGCCAAGAAGCATCAACTTAGGACTAAATTTAGTGTGGGCTTTTAAACATACAAGAACTGTGTTGACACTCTGAGCACATTTTGTAAGAACTTCTCTGGAACCTTAAAAACACACAGATGTAGCTCAGAAAGAAGAAAAATCCTATTGTAGCTTCAAAGGATTTAAAGATGCCCTAGGCACTTCAGCCTAGGGTTTAAAAGCCATGTAACCATTTATTGTGATCCCACTGCTGAAAAGCCTATTTAAGTATTCAGTACCATCTTTTAAAATGAATCATTTTCTCTTTTAGCCTCTTTCACCCATTTAAGCAACAGCCATATTTTGGCCTCTATTAAATAAATGTTTTATTGAAACTGGATGTCCACTGATGAGTTGTTTAAAACACTCTACAGACTCCTAAATATTTGGTCTTACTCCATTTTATGTTTATATATAAATTCAAACTTTGGTCATTTGCACCCAGTTTGAAATTTTTGGCTTCCATCAAAAAGCAGGACCATGATAAGGTTTGAGATACTGAAATTTATCTTCTGTTTCTTTGCTCTTGGCTTCAGTGTCCATCGTGCCAGGCATTTACACAAGTTATAAACATGACCACACATACACACACAGAACATCAAAGAGCCTGCTGAAAGAAAAGCCTTCCTCACACATCTATTCCCTAGGGAAGGAGGAGTGAATAATAAGCTGTACCTCCGAGCTGCAATGCATTATTGAGGTACTGTGCAGAAACAAGCACCAGATAAAAGAAAATGCAAAGACAGAGCACAACCAAACATCCCAAGCAAAAAGGGGTTTCTCTAGTATCTGAATGCTGCTGCTGCAGCTCTAAGGAATAGCATTTCCTATAAAAGTGTTGTTTAAAAACCCAACAAAAGATGGGGAAATGTTTTAAAAAACAGATTATTGTTTAAACATAATTCTAACCCTCGATAATATATATATTTTTTATTTAAATATATACATATATTTTATATTATTTATTTAAATGATACTGCCTTTGGACTCCAAAGCCTTGAATACAGCTTGGGAAGAAGCTTTCACCCCCAAAGCCTCTCTTATTCCAGGCTGCCTGGAATCAAAGGGTTGATGGCAAGGCTGTCCACAATATCAGACTGCTAAGGAACAGCAACATCTCTCCTGAAGGACCAAACTGCTAGGAAAATCTGACTCTGTATGCACAGAGTGGCACAGCAAACCCGTGCCTGGGGAGGCACATTAGCACAAAAAAGCTGAATGATTTCTTTATTATAACTATACTATAATACATTAATATACTATTTAAAGGAGATACTAAAACTACATACCTACTTTTTCTAACTACTGTATCTAACTCACAACTTGTGACTCTCGCTCTAGTCCAGCCCCAGGTGGGCTGGATTGGCCATCAGGCTCAAACAATCCTCATCAGAATCCAACCAAGCAATCAACCCAGGCAAACAATTCTCCAAACACATTCCACATGGGAAAAACATGGAGCAGAAATAGAAATGGTTTTCTTCTCTCTGTGCTCCTCCATGAAAAAATCCTGAGAGAGAGAAGAATGTGCCTGCCACACGTGGGCACTCAGGGTTGGGGTTCATCTTTCTTAGGGTTATACAGCAGGCAGCTGACAGGCTCTTACAAGAATTCAAGCATTCTTCACTATAGGCTGCACAAAAACATGTAAGTCTAGATAGATATGTTGTGCACATTCTGTGCTGCTTTGCTCACTGTGCATTTTGTCTTGGGACACCTTTATCTCCTTTTGCTTTGTTTTTACTCTGCAAATCAGACTTTCTTATTCATGTAGCCAGACACAAGAGAGGATGTATATTATAATTTCCACTTCCCTAAAGGAGAGTAATTTCAAATTCCTTCTCAAGGAGCTGAAGCTGCTGCCGGAGCACCACAAGGCATTTGCTACCATTCCTTTGTTTATTCCCATTTTCTTGTTGGCTCCAATCCTACATCATGGCCAGAGACGTGCCACAAGGAATCTCTGTGAGACCACAATCATCATGTACTTTCTTTATTCCAGCCAGGTCACTCCATGCTGCAGCTCACCACCTGCACTGCTGTGGGACAGGGACACCATTTAACACTGTTGCTGTCACTACCTCCTTCAGAAAGTCACAGCTAAGCACAAAAATCCAACCAAACCCATTTTCAGCCTTTGTCTCCAGAGGTATGATTCAATTCTTTTTTTTTGTTCTGCTCCAGGGAATAGAAGAAAATTAACTCTATTCCAGCCAAAATCAGGACACCACAGTACTGCATGTGAGCAGACCATAATTTAAAATTAAAAATCTTTATTATTTTGGAAATTGATAACCCAAAGCACCTCCTGGAGGGCCAAGCTGTGACGTCTTGCTGCTATCAGGTAGCAAGAGCAGTGAAGAAAAAAGCAAATTTCTTTCTTCCCTCTTAACTTTATGAGCGCCTTTGTGCTACAAAAAGAAGACCAAATACAAAAGTTAGCTGAAAATACGTGACAAATTTATCCCATTTTGGTATACTGGCAAAAAACAGTGAAATGTTAACACTAATTGGAACATCCATGCTTTAGCAGTGCCTAATAAATAGACATGCACTACAGTTCATGGCCATGATATAGTTAAGATACTATTATAGTCTATAATTAGCCATTTAAAGATACATTAATTACCATCCTTCTAAAATCCAGTTCTCCTTAGATTAATTCCATTCCAGTACAGATAAATCACAAATTCAGCCCTACATGGAGAGTGACAGACCTTCAGACTGAAAGCATGGGTTTGCTGGTTTGGTGGTTTTTTGTTAGCTGTAGGTTTTGGATTGTTTTTTGCTCAGCATTTATCTTTTAATGGTCTAAGAGTGGGGCACTGATTCACAACTGGAGAGCGTAAATGAAATCTGAGCAGCAAAATAATTGCAGAGTGTTAAACCAGTGGGATATTTTTCAATATGGTTTTCCAGGAAAACAGAAGCAATTTGTTCAACTGCCTCTGTACATCACCTGGCACAACGCAGCCCTATCCATGTCACCATGGTACAAAATTATACACCACCAAACAACACAAGGAGATCCTAGCTGTAAAGCTTCACAAATTTAACTTGTTCTTACAGATCAAGTACTTGGATAGACACATTGTCTGCTCCACCACTTATCTAGATTAACATAGTGTGAGTGCTTTATTTGCATTGATACACTCCTCATGAAAACACACAACGTCACAGAGTTTTAAGCCTGAGCCCACTGACATCTGCTAATTCCAAGACAACAGGAGAGACCTGCGATGATACAGGCAGGATGGACACTGAAGCTGACAAGAAACAAACATTAGAGTGCATTTCAAATAAAAATAAAAACACGACAAAACATAAATAATTGCGCCTCCTCCCCACTGATCGCTGCTTGGTTGCTACGGTCACTGCTTAATCTAAATTGCAAGTGAGATTAATGGCATTAAGAGTTATGAATAACCAAGATGCCTGCTTGGTTACTGAAATGTCCAGCATGGGAAAGCAGAGGAAGGATAACAAAGGGGGCCCTGCACGGTGCTGCTGGGGGGCTCCAGGCTTTCAGAGGCCGGCGCTGAATTACGATCAGCAACGTGAGAACTGCACACCCCGCAGGATTCCACGGCCCGAAGCCTCCCTCGGAACTCAGGAGCCACACCGAGAGGGAGATGAGGTTCCCAGGAGCTGAAGAAGCCCTGAAGGAGCAGGGCTCTGCCCCACAGACCCACAGAGGACACAGAATTTGGGGTCAGGGCAGCCAAAGCCCTCACACCTTGCTCCTGCAGCCTCTGCTCTCCCGTTTGCTCCATGGCTTTCCCCTCCTGCCCAGGCACAGACACTTCTGTTTTGGATTTTGGCCTCTATCATGCTACTGCTGTAAGAGCCAGGCTTGAATTCCTTGGATCACAAGCAAAACTTTAAGCTCCTATTTACCAAATTTCTGGCCTGGGCTTCAGATTGGGACCACAAGCATCACCACAGCAAAGGAGGGATTTTATTTTGCTGCTCAATATGCCTCTGCAGACCATGTCCACAAGCCAAATGACCAAATTCTCCTGACATTTCCAAACAACAGAATTGCAAAAACACCATCACAGATGACAGGGGCCCATCTTGCTTCCATGCTTCTTTCTAAACATGCTGAGGTGTAAGACCCTTAGGGCAGCTGGAGCCAGGCTTGTTAGGAGAGGAGCTGCCTGATGCCAGGAGGGGACTGACATTTTTAAGGGTTTTCATGCACCTGCCCTCAGCTGACAAGATCAGTGCTGATAATGCTCTCTGGGAGCACCTTGTTGCAGGAGATTTCAGCAAGCAGAATCCAAAGGCCTGCTGGCCTCGGGGCCTAAGTAAAGAATTAGATTATGAAAATGCAGGATGAAGAAAGCAGACAAGAACAGTATTCCTCCCTGGTGCAACGCTCTGCTGCGGTTGCTAAGGGTGGGTGGTCAAATGACTGCCTTAAAGAAGTCAGCTTACAGCTTCAATTTGATTTCATGAGAGTTAACACAAATTGGTCTGAAGTATGTCTAGAATGTTTCAATGGCTTCTTTAAGCTTTTGTTTTCAGAAGATTTAGCATTAGAGTACCCCAAAAGCACATAACATATTTTAACATAACAGTGATTATTGAGAAATACAAAATACAACTGACAACAGCTTTAGCTCATGTATTACCTGCTCAAGGACAGGAGGTGATCCTATACAAGCCCTCCACCCACCTGGCAGTGTCAGGAGCTGCCACTGTGTGTGCCACAGTGCCAAGGAACAGCACCCCAAGCCTGGAGTGTAATTTCTGAATATGTACTGCCACGGTTTTTGTAGGATGCAGAATGATCAGTGCTGCTCTAAGACTCCTTGTGGATGGATTAATTTGTGTAACGACATTTTTATTTTCATGCTGCTGAACCTGTTTTAGCAGCAAGGAAATTACCATAAATTGCCTGAGGGAACCTGTAAAATACACAGGAATAACAGGCAAACAGAGGGCTACCATCACCCTTTTGTCCACTGCCCCAGACTGAGAGCAGCTTTAAAAGACACACAAATAATTGCTCTCTTTGAGCAAACCTGCAGGCAGAGCACCCCAGAGAGTCCAAATTCCCAACCAGCAAGTGGTTAGAAAACAGGTGACATTTCCCACTTGTGTCAAGCACCAAATTAATGCTTTGCCTTTTAAAAATGGAGCTGCTGGCAGCTGTTTGTTGTCCCCCCACATCATGGGTTCACACAGCTAACCCCACCATACCAGTCCCACACCCAGCTACAAGAAAATCCACAATGTTTTGGGCTTGAAACACAACAGACATCCCAGAATTTGATGCTATTAGTAATAAATTGAAGATGTCTACTCAAAGCATCCTCCTGCCTGGGGCTGAGCAGTACTAAACACACCACTCAGAAGACAATCTCCTTTAGAAACCTGGAATGGTAGAAATGGATGAAGAGCAGCACTGTGGCTCACTCCTGTCCATTTTTTACAGGCTGGCTGGTTATGTGGAAGGTATCTAATTTTTATGCTGTTTTGCAGGAGATGGTAAATACTTTTCATGGTGTCAGTCACAAAGCCTCAACAAAAATCCTTGGGTTTGGTTTATAATTAAACAACTTCAATTCAATGCCTTCTATCTGTTGCTATCCTAAAAAAAGCATCACTTCGTTTGTGCACCAGACAGTCCAGACATACACTACTACTATCCAGCTCACATGACAAACATAAAACCCACAAAACTACACCTCCCTTCTGCCCCAGAAAATTCGAAACCTAAACTTCCACATTTTGGAAAGAGAGGCATTTGTATCCCTCACTTGCACTTCTCATCGCTTCCTTGCTCAGTGCACTTGTGAACTTAAATGCTGTAAAACATTCCTTTCAAAAGGGTTAAATTCACTCAAGGGAAAAAAAAACTTGAGTTTTTGAATCCCATTTAATCCCTTCTTGGTTTTGAATACATCATTAAAAGCAACTCAGTCTAGGATTATCAGTGTTGGTCCAAAATGAAGGCAATACATTGATTTTTATTTCCTTAGTTTTATACCAAGCCTCTCTGAAGGTGGGCAGAAGGAGAAAACTTGTTTTCAATATATGCTCAAGCAAATAAAACCCAGAAGCCATAAAGCTTATCCTGTTTTTTCTGCCTCACACTGATTATCAGCTTTGCTTCCTCCCAGGGAAGCATTATGAAACATTTTGGAAACCAACAACACAGAAAGTAGAGCTTTGTGTAAACACTGTTGTGACTTTCTGCTTTCAGAGATTTGTTGCTGTGCTTCCAATTGGTTCCAGGCTCATTTCAGGAAAATTAGGTAAGTCAGAAATTGTTATTTGATTTTAGAGATTAACAGACATTCCCTGTCCATCCAAAGTATCTCAAAATGTTCAGACTCCAGTCTGCTTAAGCTTTTGAAAGAAAATTGATCTGGTATGTAACAACAGGGAGGACCCAGCTCTCCACTCCCATCAGCCACACGGAACATCACAGGTGCAGCTTTCAAAGCAAGCAGTGAGGCTACAGCAGAGGACATGCAAAAATCAGAACAAATCACATCCATCTCTCTTCCTCGCAGCACAAAGGGATGGAGCAGCTCCTCAGAGACTTTCCAGCTCTGTCCATAGGGTTTCCATAAAGAATCAGCTATTCTCTATCAATATTTCAGCACTTCTCTCAAATTATGAAGTGCCTGTGACACGGTTCATAATGTGCTCATCAAAATGGCAGAGGAGACTGCAATGCCTCAAGGATCCATTTTACAGAAATCACAGAGTGGCCCAGCAGCTGCACAAGTTCAGCACCTCGCCAGACACTTCCCATCAATGTGACAAGCTGAAACATAACCCAATTTGCAGGCTATTATTTTCCATGGCTGATTTGACTTGATACACAGGAATCACATAAAAATACAAGGTAGTCTCAGAAGTATTTACACAAGGGGCTGATTACAACAGGCAACAGCTATTTGGACAGTAATTTTTTTTTTTGCTTTTCAAGAGGGTGCAAGAATGATCTTCTGTCCAACAGACAACTCTAATTCTCACCTCTATGTGCATCTTAATTTCCATTAAGACACAAACACACCAGTTCAGCTTTGGAGAAAGAAGCTGTGGGTGACAGGATCGCTATTCTCAAGGCATAATGAGGATGCTGGGAGTGCACATTTGGGCTGCTGACATCCTAGGCTGGATTTTGATTCTGCATTAAGAAATTCTACTAATACAACATGTTGCCCAAAGAGGCAGTGGACTTCCCACCTCTGAAAGTGTCCAAGGCCAAGAGTTTCTTATGCACACACAGGCACTTATGCTATTAAAACCACTACATTAACATCAAAACAAAACAAACTTCAGAGGCACAAAAATAAATATGTAAGGCTAATATGCAAGCACAGAAGCTCTGCTTGCCTGCAGAGTTTTAAAGTTATTTCTCCCATTGTTGAAACTGAATTCTAGTGAAAAGAAAAAGAAAATCCCCATGTTTTAGTGTTCCAATTTGGATTTGTAAACAAATCCACTTTGTAAACAAAGTGTTCCATTTTTTTTTTCTGCACTACAGCACTCCCAGAATGCAAGATCCAAGGTATCCATAAAGCTCAAACAATTTTGGATGATTCTCTGGAAAGAGCCAATATCTCGGGGTGAGCATCTTCCAACCTAAAATCTCACCTGCCCATTTTTCTCCATTTTTAGATGATAACCATTATATGTACCCTTCAATACAGAGAATCCTCTTCAGATGACAGAAATTGCATACTGGTGCACAACACTCCTGTTCTCCATCAATGGTTTGTGCACGGCAGTGTCATGGAGGAAAACTACAAAGACTTGGCCTAACTGTGCCTCAGCAGCACATACACTAAAGGTAAAGACATAATTTTTCTGACCAAAACCATCAGGAGTTTAGAAGAAATAATTAATCAACATTTCCTAGATATTACAGTCTATAGTTTTTCCAGCAGCATTTGCTAAGAGCTCTTTGTGCACTGCTCCACAGCAGAATGCATCTATTGTGTACATTTTAATTCATAATTCAGAGTATCCTCCTGCTGACAGCAGCATCTTTTGACATTTCTGAACAGAGCTGTAGTGACAGAGCTGTATTTCCCGTGGTGTCTCCTGTCTTGCATCCCACTTGTCACAAGCTACCAGTGGGTATTGGTGGGGTGGAGAATGCTGCTCTCCAGGGAGTGCCCATTTCATATTCTCAGCTGTGCTGTGACCTTTTCCATTAATAGATGTCACAATAAGGGCAGGCCTTGATTGCTGAGCCCCAAGAGCAGACTGGTTAATCACCTCAGACAGAAATATCCAAACACATGTCTCAACTATATTTGAGATGGGATGGTTGAGACATGATCTTTAAGGTTCCTTCCAAGCCAAATCATTCTGTGAGTCTGGCTCAGTTTAGGGGTTTTCAAAGCAAAAAAAAAATACACTGGACCACCTATCAAACACCATGGAAACAATCAGTGTAAATCTGAGGCAGTGAAACATTTAACTTTGAAATCAAGGTAGCATTTATTCAGCAAGAGTGAAACCAAGCTGAAAACTTTCTTCTTTCACTACTGACAGTGACAATGCAAATCAGGTGTGGCTTGGCCAGTTTGGGCAACATCTGAAGGGGAATGAGCAGAAGAGTTCTCATAAGTAGGACCTGATCTTGCACAGTTTCACACTCAGAAACAAAAAAAAAAAAAAACTTAACAAACTTTAATTCAATAAAGAAAAATACTGGAGAAAAAAACTAAAAAAAAAAAGTTTAAAAATAGAAGGAAAGATCAGCATAGTGATAACCAGTGTAGCCTAAGCTCCCTCTTCTGGTATTTTGGAGTAGATACACTGGATTAGCCAGGTTTTGAAAAGCCTAACATTTGGCTCAAAATCCAGCAGCCAAGTGTTCATATAACTTAGACAAAACACCTGTCAAACTTAGTTAGCCTCTTCTTTCACACTAGAAACATTTCTTAAGCAAAAGATGTAGAGACATGGAGAAGTCTTGTAAAAATTGAAATCACACAATACCTTTTTTTTTCCCTTGTGAAACCTTTTGTTTCTTGAGCAGGCAGCTCTACACCATCACCAGGGGCCACAGCCAAAGGTGCATCCTCAGAAACGTGATTATCAACTCCCTTGCAGCTATCAGGCTTGGAAGTGCTGCAAAACAGTTATTAAAAATAAGCTGTAATGCCCATGAAGCTTTAATAAAGTCTCTTTTTAGGATAAACTTTGGCTGGGTCTACAAGAAGCTGTAAGGAGCACATCATCCCCTCCCGAATTCCCTGTCTCTCCTACCTCCCAAAAATTACTTCTTCCTCCAAACATTATTTCACTTCACCTCTCAGCTGTTCACATCATCAGTAATATTACAGTCTTGACAGCGCTTATAGACCATAACATTAAGTGCCAGAGAATTTAACTGTATATGAATCAGTATAAGAAATAAATCACTAATGACTGCTTTGCTGTTCTCACACAGTCTTTTCTCCTCACTGTACAATATAAACATTTGATTAAGCAATTTGTGTTTTAGAAAAAAACCCTAAAATCTGGGACTGGAACATTCTCTTACTTTAAAAGCTCTCCCTAGGCTGTAAAGCTAAACACAGTAATCCCAGAACTCATCCCATGGATGTGAAGTCCCTCTGCTCAGCAAAGCCCCACGCTCAGGAGCAGGGCAGTGACTACACAACTCCCCCTGCTCTCAGCCACATTCATGAACAGAAAAGGAACTAAATAACCCAGGACTTTGTGTCTTAAAAGCAGGAGCAGTTCAAGGTCTTGTCACACCACACTGTCCCTTCCAGGGCACACCAGAGGGACACAAATGTCCTGGAGCAGCAGCCACACACAACAGCCTCCCCTCCTGCTGCTGCCAGACATACAGGCACAAACGTTGATGGAAATGTTGATGGAAACAGGACGTGGCTGAGAAGCTTCTTACAGGTTTCCTGGACTAAAGATAAACAGCTATCTTAGTCATTCCTTTGAAATTTTTCTCTCCTCTTCCCCCAGTAATTACACTGGAGTTGTAGGCAGCAGATTGAACAGTATTACTGTTAGCAAGGTCCAGGGACAGGCTGTTCCCTTCTTTGGTGCACAAAAGAGGACAGGCCTAAACCACATCTCTAACTTTAGTCAGAGCACACAGGAGCACGAGAACAGCCACTTCCCAAAGTGCTTGTCCACTCAGGTACTAAGATCACCAAAGCTCTTTGTGAGTGTAGTTTACCTTGATTAGCTTATATCCACAAAGCTGCTTTGTGCCATATGGGACAGCTACCCAGCCAGCTCTTCTAAGAAATTATCTCTGCTTTCCTCACTCCTTCCTTCCTTTCCTTCCTTCTGTTTGCCCAAACTGGCCTGATGCTGACACAGACACCCGAAATTTTCAGCCCCATCAAGTGAATACAAACAAACAAATAAATAAATAATGATTAAAAAGCAGGCTGTTTCCTTTTTCATGCAAAGGCCTTTGTCCTTGGCTAAAAATGTCTCTGTACTAATATAGTAACAGCATCCTCTCTATACCAAGGCTGTGACTATATAGGGGCACATGGAGAGCAGTGAAAGTAGGATTTTTAAAGGAGAAAAAAGTGAACTGCTAAAAATAAGTGAATGCTGAACATCTGTTTGGAGAGCAAACAAAGAGCTGCAAAACCAAAACAATTCACAAGAGGGCCCAGCCAAACAAGAGCACCAAAGGCACATAAATGATGGCCCTGGTGTTATGGACACACAAAGCTGCCCCAGTCTTACAGTAGCACCTGTTTCACCCACTCTCTTCACACAGACCCAAATGATCATCTGCAGCCCTTCAGCTTCCCCCTCCAAGCCTGTTCACACCAAATGAAACCATTTTCAGAGATACTTTGACTAATGAAAGTCATACCCAACACTAAAGCAAAGTTTGCCATCGACACACCAGGATTTCTGGAAAAGCTCTGCTCCCTATCCTTCACAAAACCCTGCTTCCACTCCTCCTCGTGCTGAAAGACCTGCAGAAATTGAGGTAAAGGAGCACAGAACAGAAACCCTGCCCAAAATACAGACTTTCTGTTCACTCTGCACTCTCCAGCCTAACACAGCATCAACCAGGGTCCATGTATCAACTCATGGGACTTTCATCACCTCACACATGATGCAGCTACGTCAAAACCTCTCCACAGCTTTTATTAAAACAAGATTATCTATTAAACTTTTTTGTTAACTGGTAATATTTTAATGGTTGCAAAAAGAATACTACCAAGAGGCCCAAATCTTCTCAGTGCACAATAAACTAGACATTGACCAGTATTTATCCTGTGGAGTCGAGCTCATTAGAAAACAAGCATTTTCAAGCACCATCTCTTATGAGTAAACCTCAAAAATAATTTCCTGACTATCTGTGTGCACAGACAAATGTTGGTACTCCCTGTTTGTACTGCCAACATTGAGAAGTACATGCAGCAAGTGACTTCTAATCTATCATTTTCTCCTGGGCATTTGCAGGTTTGGGGTTTTTTCCCCACAAGCCAGGAAGGAAGCTGCAGGGAACAGACACTGCTCAGAAGTGTTTCACACCTCTAACCTGGAACCCAGCTAAGCTGTGGTCTTGTACAGACAGGGCTCTTATTTGCCTTCTCTACCTTTCCAACCCAAACATTCCTCATACAGCACAGAAGTCCTTTTGCAGAGCCCTGCACCTGCAGAGCAAAGAGAAAGCTGTGTCTGGCCAGAACTTCTCCTAGAGCAACATGTACTGGCAAATCAGAGTGAACTTGGCCTTTCATTGCTGAACAAAAATGCTTGGCAGAACTACCAGTGAACTTTTTACCTAATTCTTTTCAGGGCACTCCTCTGTAGATAAATAAAATCTTACTGAGCAGATGCTAGCATGTTGTCCCTGATCAATATGTTAGCTGCAGGAGAGAGGCAGTCAGTCACCCTCAAGAAGCTAAACAAAGATAGGGTTTCCTGACTGGACAGATGGAGGGACAACCTGATCTCTTACTCTGCCCTGCCATCTGGAAGCCATTTAGCACAAACTGACCCCCATCATGTATGCACCATTATTTTTCCCTAAGTGCACCCTGTCTGCATTATGTGACATGCCTGATGGGGAAATACACAGAAACAGAAGCAAATCTAGTAAATACCTAAATATTTTGGGGGAAAGCCCTTTATGATTGTGCATTATTGCAGACAGATTGGAATAACACCATGGCATTCAGGAGTCCCTATAACATTTCCATTTTGCAGAGGTATCCAGCAGGCAGCACAGAGACATCACAAATGTGTGCACTAGGGAATTGTATCCAGCCACACTGAAATGCAGTGGTACAGTGTTTCTACATAAAACGCCAGAAAAGCAGAGACTTTAATAAGATTATCTTACTTGTACCAGAAATTATCTGCTCCACGAGACAGGTGAATTGTTGATGACAGATAAGGCAATGACATGAAAGAAAAAACATCACTGAGGCTCTTCTCTTGGGTAAGAAAAGCCCAGTCCTGCTATGTGAGCATAATCCTGCGTGTTTTAACACTTCCATTTGCTACCAACATTATGTTGTTAGCAGCTCAGGACCAAAGCCCAGGGAAATCAGCAGAGCTGCTGCTGCAGGAGGAGCTGTGCCAGGACTGAACACACAGGAGTTAAAGCAGGGGTGCAGCTGCACTGATTTAACCCCTCCTCTGCCAACCAGCTGCCACCTGGGGGTGGGCACAGTGGCAGCCTCTAGGACAGCAGGAAACCTCTCTGCAAGGCTCACAGGGAAGATGGCAAGTGACAACAACCTGGACAGGAAAGGCAGGTGAAGGAGAATGGGTAGACTTTCATATCCAAAGCTGCACGCGGATGCAAAATAAAGGAGTAAGGAAAACAAACAACACTGACAAGAGTTAACTTGTGCAGCACTTAAACAAACAAACAAAAGAGTTCAAACCAACAAACACAGAAGAAGCACTCACAGTCAGCTTCACTCCAATTAACCACACTGTATTTCTCTAGCAGTTTCCTCTGTTTCAGAAATTGGAAAACTACCTACATCCAACATGAAATACCCCTGGTTTGCCACTTTTTAATGCTGAACCCTTGCAAAAATCTTTGCAGCTCCCTCAAGGTCAGGATTTTGGAAACAACAGCCAGATCCTGTGGTTGCTGCACAGTCCCTGTGCCCTCACCCCTACTGGGCTCAGCCACCCTGGATGGGGCAACCACAGCTCAGCACCAGCACAGCCACTGGGGTGGAGCAAGGAACCCCGAGACACCCCTCAGACAGTAACAATAAAACATTTAAAAGGCACAAGTTATGAAGGAGATCAAAAGAAAAGGTATAATATAATTAACTCGAAACTCCAGATTCATGTGAGAATGCAAACAGAGTGAATTCATTAGGTTTACAAGAAATAGTGAATTAAAACACTCTGAGACTGCTCTCCCTCAATGTTTAATCATAGACAGCTTGTGTGCCTTTTCGCCTGCAAACAGCAAATTATCAGCCCAAGGGCACGCAATCTTCTGTTCCAGACTGTAGTCCAAAACCCATATACAAATATTTCTGGCACTTTTTGTTGCCTTTTTCATGCTTCCACATTCAGAAAGTAGTTTACAGCTCCACCTCAATTAATGCTCACTCTTTTCTAACTGCCTTATTACTATGGCCAACAATCCATTAGCAAGAAAAGCAGAATCCACAAAAAAAAATATCAGTTACTCAATGACATTTGTTAAAAACCAAAGAAACACAACTCTCTCAGTAAAAACTTACAAGAACTGAAAGAAATCCACATTAGATTCCCACTGAAAGCTCCTCTAGATCATCTTACTCTGACTGTAGGAAAAAGTTTGTTTGTCACAGACTCTCCCAGCCAGCACTGGTGACTAACCAGCTTGGGGACTGGTGTCAGACCAGGACTGGCTAAACAGCAAAGTCACCCAGCTTTTAAGGTGGATTGAGCAAAGCACACAAGGTCCCTTCAGCCTTTGATGGTGTATTATTGTGACTTCAGCTAACAAATGTAATGCTAGCTTAAATACACTGTGTGTGTTTACACTCCACTGAGCTCCTGGTGATTGAAGGGTACACACACCCTACAAGGCTTCCTCTATTGTTCAGACAAATTTATATGCCCGAAGAGCCTGACAACCCCACTACCACCAGCACAAAGAAAGCAACAGTTTCCCTTCTCACTGCAAGCAAAGGCAGACAAAAAGGCCAGAGTCCAACAGAGATACCTGACTGCTCTATAATCAACATTATACTGGTCAAGAACTTCTCATAGAAAATGCTCCAATGATTAGTACTAATTGTACTAATAAAAAAAAAAAAGTATAAACAACTAAAAATACACAGGGCATATATTACACCTTCACATGTCACGACCCTCCTATGTGCTGAAGTGATAGAATCTCAGGGCAGGGTAAACAGAATCTTCTTTTGAAGGTTTTGACAAGGGGGGATTTAAAACTCTGGTACAGATCTGTGCTGATAGAGGCAGACTGAGCAAACCCATCAACTGTCCTAGCAGACATCTGTCCATGCAAGGAGGGTGAGAGCAGTGCACGCACTGCCCTGCCCCGGGGCACAGCTCTGACAGTACCTGGCTGCAGTCAGCTCAGCAGCTCCCACCGGGACAGCATTTCCAAAGGCTGCAGACACAGCTGAGGGATGCTCACAGGGATCCAGGGGAGAAGCCAACTGTTTATCATCACCTGGCCCAGGAGGGCTGTGGAGAGAAAAGACAGAGAGAAAGGCAGCCTTTAATGTCTGAGTTATTGCAGAATTACTGTTGTTTATCCTTCTGAATCCCTGGATTTGAGCATGAATGAACTAACTTGTGTGTTAGGGAACACAGAGAAAGTTGGCATTTTTAATCTAAGTTGCTTTTGTTCCCACAGGACTGAAGTCTTTGGATTTTTGTTTGACTTAAAACTGCAGGAGAAATGAGACAGTACAACTCAACAGCAAATGAACCCCATTGTGCTTCTGATTATGAAAAGCAAATGAGAAATGGAGCTGCAGCTTGAACAAGAGAAATGACAAGATTCCCTTGCTCAGAAATCACATGAAATACAAGGAGCTTGATGTTGGTTTTCACCTGAGCTAGGGGGGCTCACTGGTGGGGGCACAGAGTCAAAGGTGTCCAGGTGCTGTGGAGAACACACACAGGGAGACATCCAGCCTTGTCCCATTCCTGGGAAAAGCAGAGTGCCACTGAGTACCTGCAGCTCATGACTGAAGAAAACACACTGCTAAATCAATAAGGAAAGGAGCCTTGCTGAAAAAGAGACTTTTTTTATTTTTAAGAGACACCAAACCATGGGAACCCCCTGAAAACAATGTTTTTGCTGCCACTTCAACCTGACTTTGCCATGTGACCATCCAGAGATCAGGGCCCTGCAAGCATCAGTTTCCCCTAAAATTCACCAAAATTCTCAAGTTATTTGTAAACCACAAAGTGTGAACTAAAACTGCTGATGCAATTTGACACTGCCCTGGATCTGTTCTGTCCATATTGTTTCCTGTAATACCTACTGAAAACAACACTGAACAAACGGGGATGGTACCATACCCAGATGGATTTGAGGTGCATAAACTCAAAATTTACCTCAGCATTTGCAATTCCAATTCATAAATACAAAGCTCTAAATCAGAGAACTACCTTACCTAACTTCAAATCCAGAGATCCTGGATGATTCCCTACTGTAATTGAATTTTGAATCAAAAAACAGTTAAATTTTACCATAACAATGTCAGTGCTATGCTGGTAGTGACTGAAGGCTGCCATCTCAATGTACTCACACTTCCATATTTTATCTAAAGAATTCTCTAACATGTTCATGTGGGAAAAACAATTACAACTCTGAGCAGTTGACTGCCCACAGGTTCTCTGGTTTAACCACACCTGAGGGCTCTGCCTGTTGTAGGGACCTTTGAGCCAAGGTGTTTCTAAAGGTTCTAAAGTCCCCTGGCTTATTATCATAAAGGAATTGGTTTTCATTCATTACTGAGTTGCAGCTGGGGTGTCCCCTCTGCTTTGCCTTAAAATGAGTGTTTGGAAAGTAGATTTTGACAACAGCACTTTACAATTTCTTTTTATGTACATAATGAGTGAATTGAGGAGATGGGCAGGTTTTCTTCTTGCTGTGACAGAGCTCTAAGGCTGTTCCTGTAAACACCTGGAAAGCACAGCACAAGCCCAAACTGCAATTGAAACTGCTGTGCCCCAACCTGGTGAGAAGTGTTTGCTCCTCACCACTCATGTTTCCTGCACAACCAACTCCTGGACAGGGATTTTCATCGTTTATGGACAAAGTAACCTGAAACTCAGGCCTGGGGAGGTGATGGAGAAGCTGCTCCTTGCCAAGCCACCCTGCTGTGTGCTGCACAAACAATGAAGCCATCCATGAGCTGCTCAAACGAGTTCCACAAGTGGCATTCCCAGCCATCACAATGCCTTTGGCCCTCCAGGGGCTGCCACCAGTCCCTGCTGTCACCCCTCTGCAGCCACCAGCCTCTAGGGCCAACTGGTTGCAAGAACTGATCTCCATAAAAAATCCAGAAGCTTTTTCCGTTCTGTTGCCTCAGTTCTGGGTCGAGCCTGGAAGAGGATCGACATAAAACTGCTTCCAAATTCTACTTATGACAAGCATGACTGAAATAGTTTGCAAAGGAAAATACCTCACAGTTTAACAAGCAGTTGCTTACCAACAGCTGCAGCGAGCACACTAAATTCAGCCCCAAGACCACGGGGTTCAGTCTGTTATTAGTGTGTCACAAGAGAAAGACACTGCCCATCAAGTGTCCTTAGGCTCTTGAGTTTCACAATTTCACTTTTAAGGCCTCTACTTAGCCTTGAAAAGAGATTTTCCAAGTCACTGTTAGAAGGCAAGTATGCAAATAACAAGTTTCAGGCAAAGCTGGACCCACAGTATTCATTATATATCAACAAATGAATGAGAAATATCTTCATAAACCTGTCTAATTTCTTCTTAAACACAGCAGGTCTCACTCTATGTGAGAAGGCTTCAAACCAAGGCAGAAATTTAAGATATATACAGGACCAAAACTTGGCACACGTGGACACAGAGAGACAGTGAGTGCTGGGTGCTCTGGGTTTGCTGCTCTCCTCCTGACATCCCTGAGATGCAGATCTTAAACCCCTCATTTCATAGGAAAGTTATAAAACACTCTGATACTGGTGCTGGAGACAGAAGGCAGCTACAGGTCTTGGCATTTACTCCCTGCCCATGTTTTTCCAATCAGGAGAGCTGGATGAGGCTCCCTTTGAACAGTCAACAATAGCTCCAAGTTTACTCCAAGGGAAACCAATAAGCACTTCAAACTCTGCTATCTCCAAGTCCCAAACATTTGGCTGCTTTTAACGAGATAAGAACAAGATTTGTGGATCCTGCTCTTATTCCAGAAATCTCTGGAAAATGGCACCAACAACCACAAAGCAGGGCTGAGCTCTCAGTGCTCTCACCACCCACTGGTTCGTTTACTTCAGGACACAAGATGGTCTCACTGGGTACAGCAAGATGACAAAATCCTTTACATTTCATACTTGGCTTTCTAATACCTTGGGCCAAAGAGTCCAAATTTTGAGCCTCAGTTTACCCATACATAAGGAAAAGTATCAATCAGTCCCAGAAGAATATTGAGAGAATTTGTTATTTCTGTTAAGTTCTTACACTGCAATTCTTTGGAAAGGAAAAAGATCTAGCAGCACCTACATCAGTTTCAAATTCATTCACTCAAAACTGTACCTCAAAATTTGATCCATTTTATTAATTCCTTCATAATATTAATCTTCTCACAGTTCAGTTTGCAGCTTATCTCTTACATTAACCACATTCACTGAAATAAATTGGGTGTCTAGAAAATCCAACAATAACCTGTTACAGTAACTCTATGTCCCTTTGGCATTTCTGTTCTTTAAAAGTTTTTCCATGATTTCCGGGACTCCTGTCAATGATTCAGCAGAGAAGGAGGTAAGAAGTTACTTCTCCTATAAGAAATCAACATTACAAGTATCACTTACTAAAACTAAACTTGTTTAGGGAACAGCTCAGACCTGCTGCATAAGATACAGAGCATTAAAAACAAGCAAACCCTTCTTTTTTTTTCCCTCTTGCACTACTACTTATGAATGAAGTAAAAACTCATTTAAGTATCAACAGCATTTCAGGAAAAATATGAGATTCTAAGATTAAAATGGGAAGTATGGCTTTATTTCCCAAGAAACTAAGGGAGCATCCATCCTCACAGGACAAGTCCATGCCCCAGCAACAGGTTAAAAGCTCAGACACAGCAATGACTGGGGGCCACTTTTGCTGGTCACTGTGCTTAGATTTAGCCAAAGTTTTGCTTTTGCCAGCTAAAAACGCACTCACAGTCAAAAGCTCAAGTTTTGGGCAATACACAGGCTTTTGTAAAGCAAACAAAAGGCCTACTTGTGCATTTAAATATGTGATTTTGGAAAAATCTCTCCAATTCCATACTCTGAAGAAGGAACTACGCCGTGCCTCGCACCAGCACTTTGTATTTAGGCTCGGCCTGGGCCAGGTTGAGTCCTGCTGAGCTGGAGCTGTGCAAACACAGTAATGAAGGTACCCAAAAAATAGACTGGCATGTGTTAATTAAAAGCAAATAAAACCCCTGTCACACAGGGGGAACACGAGTTTGATGCCCAGTGCATGGCAGCAGAACTACACTTCTGGGAAAAAAGGCACTGCCACCAAGAGACCAGAACCAGTCCCTGGGGGAATTATTCCAGATTTCCACAGTGTCCCTCTGAGCAGGACTCGAGGAATAGGCAGAACAGGTCCGGGTGCTGGGTGGCAGTGCCTGGAGCACGCAGGGAGGGTGGGGCACACCTGAGTCACACCTGTCCCCAAGGGAGGCACCTGCCTCCAGCCCGGCTGGCCCAGCTCCGGACACGGGCTGCGCTTCCAGCAACAGGAGAGTCCCTTCCCTCCCAGCACAATTCCACCCCAGCAGCACCACAAAGGCAAACCGGCGCGGGAGCTGGTTCTGGAGACACACAGTGGTTTTTCCAAGGATTCCTGAAGGCAATCCCCAGCTGTGGAAGGCAGCCCAGGTGTGCAGCAGCTGGCAGCGCCCGCAGGTAACTCCCGGCGTTCTGCTGGAGCTCTCAGGGACCCTGCACTGGTGTTCTCAAAAAATGCATTTTGTGGCACTCCTTGTGGAAACCCTGACAAGATAGAGGAGTTATCTTGGCAGGGGATGGGGTTTAGTCACACATTACCTGAGGGCCTGCACTTCCTCTCTCACCCAACTCTCCTTGCTTAGAAATTCCTTAATTTCTGTAACATGTGCACCGAGATTGATTAGCTGTAACAATAAAATAGATTTTTTTTTTTTTTTGCCAGAGTGTTCTACATTACTGTGGTCGCATTAAAACTTATGGCGAGTTACTCCATTAAATAAACACAATTATACCAGACTCAAATACTTAAAGGCACTGAAACATGTGCTACAACACTACTTCCTTTGCAAACTAAACGAGGGACAGCAGAAAGCCACATTAAAGTGTCAGAAGTATAAATCCCTCCTGCACAGGATGAATAAGCATATTTGCTGTAATAACTGTCAAAATTATAAAAAGCCCATCACGCCACCAGGAGCAGCTTTTGGAGCCTCGGTCACGTCCTGATGTCACTGGGGCAGGGCTGCAAAGTTCCCAAATTCCCGAAGCTCCCAGCCAGCAAACCTGAAGCAGAAGTTCCTCAGTACAAACAACACACGCAGAGTCTCCTCCTCACCCGGGCAGAAACCGCGGCAGGAGCCACAAAACCATTCAGTTTTTAAGTTTTTAGGTGTTTTTTTTTGTTGTTTTTTTGGGGTTTTTTTGCGGGGGGGGTGTGGAGAGTTAATCCTCACCCAGAGCTGGAAGCAGCGCTTTGGGGTGAGGGGGGAAACAGCTTCCAAAACGAATAAATAAATAAATAAATAACTAAATAAATAAATAAAATATAAAAAATAAAAGAAAAAAAATTAGAAAAAAGAGGGGGGGAAAGAACTTTCCCACTCACAAGTTTTAGGTGTTTTTTTTTGTTGTTTTTTTGGGGTTTTTTTGCGGGGGGTGTGGAGAGTTAATCCTCACCCAGAGCTGGAAGCAGCGCTTTGGGGTGAGGGGGGAAACAGCTTCCAAAACGAATAAATAAATAAATAAATAAATAAAATATAAAAAAGAAAAGAAAAAAAAATTAGAAAAAAGAGGAGGGGAAAGAACTTTCCCACTCACAAGTTTTAGGTGGTTTTTTTGTTGTTTTTTGGG
Source organism: Lonchura striata (assembly GCF_050655825.1). Classification (NCBI taxonomy): domain Eukaryota; kingdom Metazoa; phylum Chordata; class Aves; order Passeriformes; family Estrildidae; genus Lonchura; species Lonchura striata. The sequence continues at coordinate 36,626,667 of NC_140708.1, read as the reverse complement.
GGTTTTTTTGCAGGGGGTGTGGAGAGTTAATCCTCACCCAGAGCTGGAAGCAGCGCTTTGGGGTGAGGGGGGAAACAGCTTCCAAAAGGAATAAATAAATAAATAACTAAATAAATAAATAAATAAAATATAAAAAAGAAAAGAAAAAAAAATTAGAAAAAAGAGGGGGGGAAAGAACTTTCCCACTCGCAAGTGTCCACTCACCGAGGCCAGGGAAAAGCCAGCGGCGCTCCTGCCCGCAGTCATGCTCGCCGTGAGCGCAGCCCCGCACCCGGACACCGCCCGGCGCCGGGACGGAGCCCACACAGGGCCGAGCAGCCGAGCAGCCGAACCACCCGAGCAGCCGCAGCCCCGAGCCGCCCCAGCCCCGAGCCGCCCCAGCCCCGAGCCGCCCCAGCCCCGAGCAGGCTCCTCCCCTGAGGCTCCCGGGGCGAGGAGAGGCCGGGGCGGCGGCGGGGCCGCGCCCGCTCCTCCCGCGGGCAGCGCGGCCGGCGGGCCCCGCGTGAGGGGCAGAGCCGCCGCCTTGTCCCGCCGCCCGCCCCGCACCTGACTGCTTCCTTTCTTATTTATTTATTTTTTTCCCCCCTTCTCCTCGGTTTCACGGCGGAATTTCGGAGTTTCCATCCGCTGGAGGGGAGGGGAGGTGGAGAGATTAAATTACGGTGTGTGTAGCGCTTAAAGCACACACACACAGCTCCCAAGTCGCTTAAGAAAAACGTGGTTGAATTGATGGTGCTTGGCAACTTTTTGTTTGAAGTTTCAGTTGTTTTGCCCAACTTAAAGCAGAACTTTTTAAAACGTTTTCAGGATGCGGACGTAAAAATTTTTAACAGCTTTCACTGAAGCCTTACATTTTTATAGCTGAATAAATAACATTTCTCAAAAATCTAGACCAAACCGTTTTTAATTGTTGCATTAAATTCCAGCTCCTGAAGTCACCCAGGTTTTCTCATAGGTTTCTTTACCTGCCTTCTTTATAGGTTATCTTCCTTCTCATGGAATTTCTTTACCTGCCTTCTAATAACTTCCTTTACCTGCTTTCTTACAAGTTTCTTTCTTTCCATAGGTTTTTACCTGTTTCCTTACAGGTTTCTTTACCTCGAAGAAAATGGAGCAGTTTTAATTAGTTGCCTGCCCTTATTAGTCTCTTGGGTTTCCTATGGGTTTATTACAACCCAAAAGAAGGGCTTTAAGGTAATTAAGTCTGCATGGGGATATACCAAATTGCATATACGAGCTGCCAGCACCCAAGGAATTAACTGAGTGTCTCCCCAGAGAGATTATTATCATGTTTATAACACACCATAGAATAACCATAAGCTTCATATCTCTCCCACAGCAAGAGAGTTGGTAGATTGGGCATTTGGTAAGCAATAGAGATATTTTGGATAAGATGCTGGGGTTAAAGAGACTCATTTTAGCTGAGTTAGTTTCCCAGTCGACTCCATGCCTCCAAACTCTTCAGCTGTGGTGCCAAAACTTGGGTTTTTGGGTGACAAAACTAATAATTCCTCTTCAGAGCTCAGTCCAGTCCCTAGCAGGACTGAGAATCTCCTTTTAGTATTAAGGTACAATGATACTTCGTGAACTTCTCAAAGCACCAATTCAGAATTGGGCTGCAGGGGGAAAAAGGTTCAATTTTTAATTTTTTAACTCTTTTGTTAAATAAGTCAAGTGTTTCTACTTTAAGCCCTTGTCTGATCTTTTATAAGCAAAAAGAGGCAACAGATTTTTGTTCAGGTAAATTTTGTGTTAGAGGAGAGCTTTCCCACCTGGTCTGAGAGCAGAAGACAGGGATTTCCCCTCCACGTGCTCATTGCTGCTTTTAACAATTCAGATACCTGAACAGGAAATAGAAGACTACACCAAATGATCCCCAGACACCAAATCAGACACTGTAATGGGTTAAAAAAATGCTGAAAGACACGTAGAGTGCCAGCACCATCTGGGCTGCAGGGCATGGCTTTTCACTGTGCACAGTGTGGGGAGAGCTCACTTGCCTGCAGGAATTGAAGCCAGCAGCACCCACTCTGACAGCAAGAATTAAGATGAGCCTCAGAGTTAAAACTTTCTCTATCATATCCTGCTCCCCAAGCAGTAGGAAATCAGCCATGGAAATATTTACTGTGATTTTTGATACAGGTACAAGGATCCAGTCCCCCTCTCATTTTGGGGGGAAATTAACCTCTTTTGCCATCTGGAAGCCATTTCACAAATAGCTTCTGCAGGTATAAGTGCCCTGGGGGGAAGGGAATCCCTGCAAAGAGGATGATTCATTAAAATAAATGTTAATTTTCTTTGTGACCACGGACAAGCCACGTTCCTGCTAACATAATCAAACCCAGCATTTTTAGCATAAATGCTCATTTTTCTCAAACAACATGCCTCTACCTGTTCATCCCTTAGCCTTTTGCTGTGCCAAAACCCTTTGACCTACCATGAAGCAATTTCAAGCCACCTTTGTCACAGAAACATTTCCAATTGTCTCCCAGTGTCCTCTGCTATTTAAACATGGGGAGCTGATGGGCTCCAACTCCAGGAACAGCGTGCTCAGGGGTACCTGAGCTACCTGAACAGAGGGCTTGGGGGGTACAGAGGGAACCAGCTGAAAAACAACAGGGAAATAAGAGATAAGCACCCAGCAGGCAATGACAGGGCTGGGGCAGGGCAAAGAGATGCCAAGGAAAGCCTTGCAAAGGTTTCTCAGGAGGCCAGAGCTGGACCAGAGCAGCTGATGAGAGGGACTGGGAGCAGGAAACATCCCAGAGGATGGCTGTGCCAGGGTCCAAACCCTTCCCTGGCTCCCAGGGAAGTGCTGCAAGGAAAGTCCAGAAAGCATCAGGATGGCACACACTGCGAGGGACACTTAAAAAATGTAAATTGTGGAGTCACAGAATGGGCTGGGCTGGAAGGGACATTTATAGGAGCCACCCCCCTGCCATGACAGGGACACCTTCCACTATCCCAGATTGCTCCAAGCCCTGTCCAGCCTGGCCTTGGACACTTCCAGGGATCCAGGGGCAGCCACAGCTGCTCTGGAAAACCTCTTCCAGGGTCTCACCACCCTTTCAGGGAAGAATTTCTTCCCTATATCAAATCTAGCCCTGCCCTCTTTGATTTTAAAGCCATTCTCCCTTGGCCTATCACTACATGGCCCTGCAAAAAATGTATGTGTGATTTTAAATCATTGTTTGTGAAAACTTGGTGCCCATTTTAAGACCCTTCTGCAACAAATTCATATAAATGTACTTCAGTTTTACAATAAAACAGGAGTTTCTTGTTTGCATTTCCTAGCCAGAGGTTCACAGTCATTCACTCTGCAAAACCACAGATCCAATTAACAGCAGAGAGCCTGGCTGAAATACCCAGCCACGTCTGTAACAAACACCTGAACTTTGTATTTCCACTTCTTTCCACATACAAATTGCCCACAACCATCATTTGTGGTGGCTGAAAATTAGGTTGTGTATTTCCCAGCAATTTGTACTGGAGAGGATTTAGGATGGCTGTCTCTTTAAATTCCCAGCCTTTCACCTTAATCTAAAGCAAAGTTTAGTGATAACTCATTACATCTTGGACGATAAAAGTGATGAGAAACTGCCATTTTGCAAATTTCCAATTAAATAAGATTGGTTTTTAGAAAACCCTAGGCTAGACTCAAAGCCTCACAAATACCAATGATAACTTCTCTAGCAAACCAAACTTATTTGGAGTTTCTGCCAGAAGAACAAGATTTGGAGAATGGTAGATGTAATGTAAGTTCCATGTACCATCATAGCATTAAGAAAAAAAAGAAGATGTGGAAAATTTTGGAGACTTTAAAATATTCAGCCAAACTAATTCTATCTTTTGAGTATTTAATAACACTGTTAGGAAGGGGAAATGGGATTTTTAAGTGTCTATTTATTTTTTTTCCTTAGTTGTTAGTAACTGAGTGATGTATTCATGCTTTTGCTTCCATTCCAGGAAACAAATCCAATCTCCTCTGTCTGCTGCAGAGTTATTCTTAGCTGGCTTTGATATTTCTATCAGCTAGAAGAGCATAACAATGTTATCATGGTTACAAATTCCAAAGATTTTACATAAGCTCTTGAGTGCCTTAAAAAAAAAAAAAAAAAGGTTTTATTGATTACACTGTTTGTGCTTCAACAGCCAAAGCAGCTAGGAAAAACAGTCTGGAGAAGAATTTTAAAAAAGCAGTTTGATGAGTTTCATGGAGCACATGGTCCATGTTTTTCAGATCACTATGGACAAAGATAAACCAAGATTGACAAACTGGAGGCTGGGAAACACCAGACCAATGAATCACTTAAATCCTACTTGCCTACCTCTGTCTTCCTAATTTGATTATTTTATCTGTTGAACAATCAGACAATTTGCCCTCTTCTTTAAGCAGAGCAGGACAGCTGTGGGTATGGTGCTTGTAGGATGGTCTGGGTGGAAAAGGATGGCAGGACAGGGCAGAATTCTCCCAGGCTGAGCTGCCAGAGGCTCAGGGCCAAGTCCTGTGCTGGGATCTCCCCAGTGGAGCAGAGATTTTGGGCCAGCATTTACCCCCTCGAAGGGCAGGCTGCAGCCTCTCCCACAGCTGTCTGGAAAGGAATGTACCAAGAGGGAAAGCAAGTCAATTAGTGAAATTAAATTAGAGACAACCCTGTGCAGTCCTGGGGCACTTTTGGACAGCTGCTTATTTCACTGAGGATGGTGGATACCAAACTGGGGAAGGGGAAGGGTTGAGCCTGGCTGAACAAAGAGGAGGTGTCAGCGAATTTCAGCAAGGAGAAGCAGGTTACCATCACATTTTGGGGCTGGTGCTTGCCCACAGCACAGGATGGTGACAATCAACATTTCACAGGGGCCTTAAAATCCAGAGCAATCACACCTTTGGTTGCAGCAATTAACATTTCTGCACTTATTACTGCAACATGAGAGGGAGAACAACTTCTAGGCAAAGAGAATGTAAGAATTAATCTGTGAGGTGACTGTATATACAACTTTTTTTTTTTTTCCAGGGCACCCAGATGTTAAGGAATTGCAACAACTAAAAAATCCCCTTGTGTTTCTAGCAATGCATCTGTGGATTTCCACACACCTGGACCAGTATAGATAAAATAGGCTCCTCAAAAAAATCAACATAAAAGAGAAGAGGAAAAATAGAAGTTAATGCAAGATCTATGGAATTCTAGCTCTTCAGACACATCCTTGTGACTGTAATTCTGTTTTCAGAGATGCCTTCCACGGGGTTCAAAGCTGGAGCTAATCCTATTTTGCATATTCTATTAGACAGAGGGACCATGGAAGAAGCTCCATGGTACATCCCATTTTCCAAGAAGCCAGAAGATATTGTGTTGGAACAGAGAGAACAGGGGATCTGTAAGATGCAGAAATGATTTTGAGAAAACAGGCAGATTACTTGGAAGAAGCAAGGTTGAAAAATACATCTGGGGAAATCTAATTAGGAGGAAAAAAAAGTAATCTGAAATAAATTTTTATTTAATAAGGAAAGAAGACAAAAAATTATGCTGAACTTCCTGTCCAGACATTGGGCAAAGTACGGCAATGTCCATGCTGGATTTGCTCAGCAAATTTCTGTATTTGGTTAAATAAATGCAATGTCTTGAGAAACACAAGGATGTGTGAAAACAGCAGCTCATGTATCACCCATCCATGTCAATACCTACATTATGAATGTGTGGCATGGTCTCACATACCTGGTATTTCACTGGAATGTGTTTTGAATACAACAGGACATACTGTCCAATCAGCATTTTATAAATACTTTACAAATTTCATAAATGCTTCAATGCTGACTAAACCAGAGATCAGCTTGGTCAATGGATTTCATGAGAATAGCTGGCAAAATTCCCTTTCACTTCCTGGGAAGCACTGGGAGATGTTTGTTGGGTAAGAGCAAAGTTATCTTAATTTTTACTCTTCTGTGAATAGAAACTTCAGTATCTCATGCTTCACACAGATGAAATTCCCTCAGAACTGCCCATCCTGTTAATTCAGTTCAGGACTGCAGGCATCTCCACAGGCACAACTGCACTGACAGCTGCACCTGCTAAGGATGACAATGACAGGAAGAAGGGAGGAAAGTAAAGAGAAAGAATTCAGATACAAAGGAAGAAGGGCAGGAGAGATAAATGACTTGATTAATTTTGTGCATTTCATATATGTGTAAGCTACTTTTCCTTTTGCTTTGTGAGCCTGAGGTGCTACACACATGAATTGATTTTGAAGTTAAAAAATAGGGAAATAAAGAGCTGCACAATCAGTGTTTTGATAAGTTTCCTTTTAACTCCAAACTCTTGTTTTCAGATGCTAAGAAAACAAAGAAACAAAGCCTTAGTGCTCAAAACCCACTTGCCTGATCTGAAAAGCAGTTCTACATTCCCCACCTCATCCAGCAAGACTGTTAAAATATTTAATACTGTATTTGTCATCAGAGAAAAAAAAAGACCATATTTACTAAGGAGTGAACATTCTTTTTGGAGTTACTGAACCTGCCAATTTTTGATGGCAAGAACAAAGAATGAAGCAAATCCAAAAGTATGTCTGGACCAACTTTAGAGATCTTGTCTGACCTATGCAGAGTACATAAGGAATGTTTTTCAAGTAGTTTTGCTGACTCCAACTGCTGCCATGTACTTCCCATATAAAAATATTGTTTTGATTGATAAGTGATGGGAGTCAGTGCAGCAGAACTCTGCATTCCCTCAGAGCATGGGTGTCACTGCTTGCAGTGTGCTCACAGCTCCCTGTGCTCTTCCCTGACTGCACTCCCAGCCCAGCTGAGCCCCTGAGCATCTCTGGGAGCCTGGAGCACCCAGAGGCTTGGAAAAAAACCCAGAGGCTTGGAAAAAAACCCAGAGTTCTGCCAATCCAGCACGTCAGCCACCACGTGCAATGTGCTCTCTGCACCTGCACATCTGGGAACGGCTTCACAGCCTCCCCTCAAAAATCTCCCTCAGTGCTTTTTCCAAGAGACAATGGCAGCTTGCACATGCCAGCCACTTGAATTACAACAGCTTATCAAAAAATCCATCCCACCTCTAAACATCCCTACAATTTGGCCATCATTTCCAATTTTATTCCACGCTCTGCCCAACATCTGTCACAGACCATGGTGCAAACAGGAGCATTTCAGGGACTTAAGGACTCCCTCCATTCTCCCTCCATAAAAGAAAGATGTGTAGATTGCATTACACAAATGTGTGTTACATTATACAAATGTGGGTTTCAATTGCAAAAGGAGAAAAAACAAACCAAAAAAACTCCTCAAGTCTTGGTCTTCCTTTCCAAGTAAACCTCAGATAGAAAAGTGAAGAAAATGGAAGCCAATTAAGTAGGAATAGTGACATTTTGATGCCAAAATGTGGCCATTAGGAATACAGGTTTTCTCTTTTTGTTTTTACAGAAGATTTGCATGGAAGTGATTGGTGCTGTACTGCTGCCTGCAGACATAAGGGCTCTCCTCATCAGCTGCCCCCATAAAGGTGGTGGGGGCAGGAATCCTGCAGGCAGTGCTTGTTCATCTCCAGACCAGCCTCCTCCCAGGGTACAGCCACAAAGCAAAGAAATTCCTCTCTTTCCTCTCCAGGAAGAAATCCCAACAAGAATTTAAAAGTCAGATCTCATAACTTTACACCCTCATGCACAGTTCAGTGGGGTTTCCATATGAGGGATCTTGTAAGAGAGGGAGTTATAGAGAAGAGGTGGAAGGGGAAGAAAACAAAGCTGAAATTATTCAGAACCTTCTCAGTAAGAAGGTTCTAAATGGTTCTCAGAACCATCTCCTTCTCCTAAACATAATTTACTTCTTATTGATATTTATTTTGAGAGCTGGGGAGGAATCTTTCTCCCTGGTGTTTTTTATATCAGGTCCCTATTCTCACAGCCAGCTCTTAGAAACATGCACCTCATTTTGCATGGCTGTAGTAGTTTATCCTCTGTAAGGATGACAGGGCAATAAACCACTGCAAAGCACTCAAAGCTTTGTGGCTGACATACACAGCATATGGAATACACCTTGAAATTCAATGACACAAACAAACCCAGTTTTAATCTCAGAGGAAAACTGGACTGGTCAGTGTATTGGACCTGAGGAAGACAGACCAGCCAGCTCAGCTAATGCTCTCTGCTTCTTTTTCGTGATACAAATGCATATTGCTCTAAAAATGAGCAATATGACTCTGAGAGTCCCCAGTGTTTCAGCCACAGTCCAAAATGAGCAGCTGCTTGTTGATGCAAACCCTCACGCTGGAAAAACAGGTGATAATGAATTCTTGAAGCATATGCAAGCATTAAGCAACCACTCCGTGAATTGTCAGCAGCTGTTTCAAGAGCCCTGCCCTGCCTGCCACAGGTATTTATTTAAAGCATGGTACCCACCCTGATGTGAAACACATGCACAGATTTATGCACTGCCTTGAGTCCCTTATGGCTCCTGAGCCAGCCCCTGCCAGCAATTGGTTTGGGAATTTCAAAGCTGCCCACTGTGAAGCCTCCCATCATGTGAAGGGAAGCAAAGAAAAAAGGAAGGACCCCAAGAGAAATAACAGGGTCTAATTTCCTTGTCATTTTATAGACAGATCCTTCAAGAGAAAGTCATATATCTGTCTTAGTTTCCAACACTTCTAATATTTTTCTAATATGCATTCTGCTCACACTATTAAATGACATTCAGCCTCCATCCCAGCAGGCAGAACTCCCCCACGTTCTCACCACAACTGAATCACTTCAGGAATTTTCACTTACAATATGGTTTTATCACCTCAGCCTTGAAGGAATGTGGCACTGGAACATTTTCCCTCATTGGTCAGTTAGTGCCATCTATGTTTTTGGGATTACTTAGAAAGATTCCACCCCTGCAGATCATTCATTGGCATTGTCTGATATAGTTTAGATTTTCCCTGTGCTCTGCTGTTGTCTCAGCCATCGCTGCCTCCTCTGATACAGAAAAGAGAGGGACAGCATGCAAAGAAGTTCTGAGGTTACAGAGGAAGCAGTGACATGACTAGATAAAGGGAGATCACCTGTTCTAAGATCATAATTATAATGAATTAACTGCATATCAAGCTAGGAATTCAAACAGCAAAGTAGAAGCTCATTAAAAAAGAAAAAAAAAGTCTAAACGTTATTAAAGCAGTTATTGCTAGGTTTGGAAAATAAAAATAAATAAAACCAAAAAAAAAAGCAACTCTGAGGCTCTGCAAGTCCCAGCTCAGAAGAATTCACATCTGAAACAACTCCATGTCATTAGAAACACTGAATAACACGGTGATCAAAGGTACTGTCAGTGCAATGATATTGTACGGGAGGATAAGAGGGAGGCCCAGACAACTAACTGTGAGTAATTGGGTTACTCCTTAGTAACTGGGTTACTCCTTGTTTTTAAACACTGCACTACACCATGTGAATGCTGCAGGTCTCATTTAACTGGGTCACCAAAACTGAGGCAGAAGTCTCCTAACTTAAGGCTAGGAAGTGCAATTTGTATGCCTGACTTCAGGCTACGAGGTGAGAACGCTGGGAAGCAAACCCACACAGGTATGGACAGGAACCTGGCCCAGCAGAGGGAACAGCTCAGAACTCTGCTCCTCAGCTTTCAGGACCTCTCTGTCCTTACAAATATATATATATTTTTCCACATAATCCATATTTAGAAGCAACATATATTTAAGATAAAGTTAAGAACAGAGTAAGTGACATGCCCTCCCAAACTGCCCAGACAACGGGCACCTGCCTGGAAAATTGCAGCCCTCTCCAGCCCTGGGCTCCTGCCAAGCATTTCACGAAGTAATTCAAAGTAAATACCTTTCAGAGGGTAATCCTGCCACAGCCATGTCTTGAAGTTCACTGAGGTCAAGGTTCTTAGGCTCAGTTAGTGACAGCTTTCCTTTGGCATCCTGGAGGGAGCTCTCGTGTTCTGAATTCATCTTGCTTGGCTGATTTTCAGCAACAACAGGACCTGCACGTGCAGAATCCTCACCCTGCTCCATCACAGGGAGGGCTGCAGAGTGATTTTTGTACAGGTCTGCCTGCTGCTCCTCAGTGCTCGTGTTTATAGGTAGGTGTCCCTCAGCAGTGACTAACATCCTTGCAGTACCAGTTTCAGGGATGTCTCCACTTTTTTCATGACCTGTCCTTGCTGTGCTTAACACTGTGTCACCTTTTTCTTTCACATCTCCCTCAGTCATATTGCCAGACTCTAGTTTACAGTCAGTTTGCAAGCAATCATCCTGGCTTACTTCAGTTTTTAAGTAATTTATTAACCCATCCATGGCCACTCTCTTTTCTTGCTGTGCATCTTGAGAATCTCCCAGTGTTTCCAAGCATTTCCTATTTACTGCTTCATCCTGTATCAGCTGCATGTCACTCTGAGACCTAAAGTCATGCACAGAATTGCTGTGAATGTTTGCCTCCTGTTTACCCTCAGGTGACACACTGAAATTGCCTGGCAATTCTCCGTGGTTGTAAGATCCTCCCGGGACAAGCGTTGAAGCTGCCATGTCAGAGATGCTCTTGGCAACGTCTGCATCACCGTGCTCACTTCTCTCCTGTTCATTTGGCTTGGGATCCTGGCCCTGTGCAGCAGGAAGACTTACATCCTCTTCAGAGGGAACTGGTTGTGCATTGCACTCTGTAATTAAGTTATTTCCTTCTGTGGCAGCAGCATCTTCTACGTTCCTCCCCTGAAGATCGCCTGCAGAGAGAGCAGCTCCGGTGAGCTGCTGCTGGCTGTCGGAACACGCAGGGAAGTTCTCAGCTGCTGCCCCATCAAATGAAGCTGGTCCTTGCTTCTTTATCTCTAAGCTTATTAGCGATTCAGGATCAACGCCACCGGCACACACGCCCTCCTCTCTTTCCATCTCACTGCTCTCAGTGGGTTTGCCTGGCTTTTGCGGATTTTCCGGAGCTTGTTCGGCAGATGGAGCGCCATCCAAGCCAGGGACCACTTCTAAACAGCCAGAGGGCTGCCTGCTTTCCTCAGGGTCCTGGAGACTTGCTGGTGGCAGCTCTGCCCCTGGGTTTTCTTGTTGCAGAGATCTGCAGGAAATCTCAGTAGCTAAAGGCAACTCTTGCCCCTCTGCTGCTGAGCTGCCCTCGGGAGCTCCTTCGCCCGCCTTGTTTGGTTCTGAGAACTCCTCAGCACCACAGAGTTCCGCTGTGTCCTTGGCCACTGGACTCTGCTTGAAGCCTTCATGGTTTTCAGTCAAAAGTTGGGGTAATTCAGCACTCAGTGTGCTGTGGACAGTTTTTTTAAAAATCTGGCTGATGTGCTCCCTGAAGTCTGGGATGCTGGAGCCAATGTCCAGAGAGCTGCAAGTCAGAGTTTCATGCTCCCTTCCAGAGTTCTCTGCAGACTGCTCGGAAACACTGGTGTCTGCCCTGGTTATGTTATTATTCTCTTTTGAAAGCTCTTCCATTTTTTCTGAATTCCCAGGTTTCTCTAAGATCTTACCATACTTGTCATCCACGGAGATATTGGTTGCAATTTCCTCATTACAGCCTTCTCGTGATGATGAAAGGCTCAGCAGCTTCCCTTCTGTAGTAGGGAGTGCTAACAGAGACTCTGCTGAACTGTCACTTTGCTGGTCTTTGAAGTTTAGCTCACTTTTTGTTTTTTTGGATTTAATTGCAGAGATCTCTTTCTTCAGCTTCTCAGAACTGAAGTGTGATAAGTTTCCAGTTCTCTGCCCTACATTCAAAGTCTCTGACAGGGCAAACATTCTGTCTCCATCACCCTGAAAGCTTTGGTCTGGGCAGTCTTTTTCACTCACACACATATTCCCTGCAGAGCTGTTTTCTGAATTTGCTGTTTTACCTGTGCTTACCCTGGGTGAGGGACCTAAGGGTGCTGGCACCTGAGGACCTGGGGGACCCTGCAAATTAGAGTTACATTCTAAGGTGTTTTGGGATGCTACAGCTTCCAGCTCATTGTTTAGTGATCCCCCACCAGTACCCTTGTCCTTGTTGTTTCCAGGTTGCTGGCTGGGATGGCTGAGTGCAGAAATGGTAAAATCTGCTTGACAATAACCAGGCTGCTCTGTTGCATTTTGAATGCAGCTGGATTTATATGAGTCATCAGTGGGAATGACTTCCCTGTGTGCCTGTAATGGTGAAGGAGATCCTTGTGCCCCTGGATTTGTATCAGGCTTTATATTGCTTGTTTCTGGGACAGAAGCACTGTCCTCACAATTCATCTCTATATTTCCATTTTTCTGGATGACTGCCCCAACAGCAGTCAGAATATTTTCAGAGTTTTTTGCCATTAATGGCATTTTCCTTTGCATTTCTGGACGAGATATTTGGGGATCATTTTTCTCAGAATGATCAGAAGTACGTGCTATTTCTGTGTCTCTTGGCAAAGCCTGTGCTATGTTAGTGGCACTTGCTGAATCCTGCGTCCCTGTGTTTCCAGCAGCAGCACAGCTTCCCCCAGCATTCTCCTCCCTCCTGCACACGCTGCCTGGCTGCTCGCTCTCTCCGAGCTCTTTACAAAACGTGTCTCTCTGACATGCTGCTTCATGCTGCCTCCCTGAGATCAAAGAATTATCACCCTGCTCGGGCTTGCTTGAGTTTTGCATGCTGCAGCACTTTTCTGCCTCGCGATGGGTTTTGCTTCTCTCCTTGCGACCTCGCAAATGATGCGCGGTCACACCAGCAGCGTCGTGCCCGTGTTTGCTCGCATCCTCAGCGCCGCTGTCCTCCTTGTCCTGCTCCTTTGGGCTGTCAGAGCCACTCTGGGGCGGTGCTGGACCTGGCACAGGAGATGGTTTGTCAGGGTTGTTTGAAATGCCCGGAGGTGTTTGTGCTACGTTGCTGTGGTTGGCTCGGTCCGGGCACTGGGCTTGTGGTGCCCTTGCGTTGTGCTGCTGCTCATCTGCTCTGCTGGCAGCTGCCAGCCTGCCCTGCTGCTCCTGCTCTGTGCTTGAGCTCCAGCCGCTGTCACCAGCAGCAGACAGCGACTGCTCTGCTTGCCCTGCTTGGGGAGGAGCTGTTGGAACACCTTCATTTTCCTGCCCCTCTGGGACACTGCACTCCAGCACCTCTGAAGAGATGCAGGTGTCCCTCTCAGAGGGGCAGTTGTTTGCAGTGACGTGGCTGTCACCCCTTTCCTCCACGTGAACTTGGTGATCAGTAAGTCCTGAAGTGCTGACTGCAGTTTTGGGGGGTTCTGAACGAGCCATCTGTGCATTTCTGTGACTTTCTGCAGCCACTTGCTCCAGCTGAGCTTGCACCTCCGATTTACATTTACCTTTCTGAGCCAAATCTTCATCCTCCACAGAACTTTTCGCTGCAGTTTGGTGCTTCTCTTGTTGAACGCCCTCATTTTGATTTCCATCCCCAGCACTGCTGTGTGCAGCTGCAGGTTCCTGCTCTGGATGTCTGTGAGGTGCCTTGGTGATGTGACTGTCCTGTTCTTTGGTTTCCAGAGCCTGTGAGGCCTCCTTGGTTTGTCCCATGGTCCCTGCCAACTCATTTAAGGCCTGGAGATCGAGTTTTAATTCTGGCATCTTTGTACTTTCTCCTGATTTGCTGGAGCTCTCAGGCTTTTCTTGACTCTCAGCTTTGGGTTCAGATTCCAGCACAGCTTCTCTAGCAAAAGCCTTTTCCCAGGACTCATCCTGCTTACTCTGCTTAATATGATTGTTCCCAGGGTGGAGGAGCAGTGAACTGTGTGCACCGTCTAAACAAACCTTTTCAGTCCTGGTACAGCCTGACTGCTCCCAAGTTTTGCCTTCTGCCTCGGTGTTAAAGCAATCAAAACTCCCTGGGCATTCCTCCCTGGCCAGCTGCAGTGAAGCCACCAGCTTGTTCTCCAGGCCATCTGGGGCAGCTGTTTTCTCTCTGCTCATTTGTTGTTCAGGTTCACAACCACGAGGCTGGGAATTCCCTTCGGGTGATTTAAAGTTACTGTCCAAATTCAGAGGCTTTCCCCCACCTTCTTCCCCCAGGTCACCTGTTGAAGTGTTTTCACAAAGATTGGATTTTTCAGGATCATGTTCCAAGTGGATATTTTCCATGTCCAGGTGGTGGGTACTAACAGAGCTCAATAGCTGTCTTCCTGCCTCACTCAAGCCCTCAGGTAATTCACTGGTTTCTGACACTTGTGCATCCTCTGTTCTGATTCCATTTTTTCTTCCTGTTACATCCACCCCCGTTTCTTTTTGATGCAGCTCTGTGGATCTGCTCAAAGAAGTACTTAATGCATATTCTTCCAGTAATAATCTTTTATCTACCACTGAATTTTCCTTGGTGGGACTGATAATGCTTTCTGTTTCAGAGAGTGTGTTGCTTCCTCTAGACACATCATCAGCTTTTATGATTTCATTGCTATTGGCTTCTTTTGGGCTTTCAGTTGTGACAGCTGATTTTTCTTCTTCCTCTCTCTCAAATGATAAAGGCACACTGAAATTCTCAGCACTAACAAGCTCATCTTCCTTTTGAAGCTCTCTTTGAAAAAGGGGTTTGTTTTTTTCCAAGGCTGTTTTCACTGCTTCACTCTTTGGATCTTGAGAGCCATTTCCAGGCACATATTCCCTCGAAGGCTCTTCAGGCTTTGGTACCAGGAAGCGATTTGGAGGGCTAGGAGGCAACTCTGATATTAAAGTACAGGGTTCTGATTGCTCCCTTTTGCTTCCAGATAGAGCTGGATTTGCCTCATTCCCTTTAGCTGTTGTTTCAGCCCCCATCTGTAGATTAGAGGTCTCAGTGAGGCCCTGAGCATTCACAATTACTCCAAATTTTTCACCATCTGAGCCTCCTGTTGCTGGATAATTTGGGATTAAGGTTTCCTTTTTCATTAGCAGACCCTCTCCACCATCTGTGTTCTGTCTACCTTGCTGCATTACTGCCTGCAGCTGACCTACTTCCAAAACTCCTCGCTCCTGCTCGGCCTCCTGAGCAGTAAAACAATCTCCTGCTGCTTCACCCCGGGGACACGTGCTGCCATGTGGCTCCCTCATGCCACCCAGCTGCTCATCCAGCTGGAGTGATCCTAATTCACCCAAACTCGCTGCTGTGGCTCCTTGCACTGCTGGGAGTGCAGGGCTGGGCTCCTGGCGTGGCATCCTGGGCTCATTCTCGCTGCTTTTGGTACAGGAGGCAGCAGAATTGTCCACAGATCCAGCATGTGCTGATCCCTCTTCTTTGTCGTCCCCTGGACCAGGTGATGGCTGTGCTCTGTCGCAGGCTGAGGTGAGTGATTTGTCACTGCTGCCTGTGGCAGGTTCTTTGGGACAGCCTGGGACAGGCAGGATTCTCTCCTTTGCTTCAGCAGAGCGTTTTAAGGAATCAGAGTCTGTCTGTCCTCCTTGCTCTTGCAAGGCACTGTTCTGTCCCGTCCCCTCTGGAGACCCCAGGCTGAAATTTGGGCTGGGTTGCTCTTCAGCACTGTGGCTGCTGATGCCTTCATTACCGATGCTGCCAACAATGGAAACGTTTATTTGTTTCATGTCAATATAGAAGCCAAGAATAAGAAGCAAAGAATAAAAACCGTTCGTTGCCACTGATGTTTCAAAGCCATGCAGTGCGTGCACCGAGGAGCTGATAATCTGCTCTCAGCAGTTTAACTATCAGATGAACAGTGATTTAAATGATTATTACTCTGTGAAGTGTGCTCCCAGTCTTACCTGAGAGCCACCGTGCTCATGGCATGCATTTTAACCACTCCAAAATCTGAGTTCAGCGTGAGGAGAGGGGACACACACCTGACAGACTAAAGGAGCAACAGGGGAAAAATGGGGGGGAAAAAATAACACTGAGAAAACGCACAGCACCTCAAAGAAAGGCTTTTTGTTTCTGCTTCTAAGAGACCCTTTGGCAAAGCTACACAGTAAGTGCTGTTATCTGGCTGTACTCGAGTGTGTAGCAGAAGATTAAGAAGGGCCCATCTGCTGAATGTTTTCTCTAACTAATCAGCACAGTAGAGTCTCACCCAAAGGTCAGAGGGCTCACCCTGCTGAGTGTGGGATGCTGCTGTGCCACCACCCACACCCAAATGATGAGCTCATGTCATTGCAGTGCTTGATTTCAGTGCATCCAAGCTACAACCCTTGCTGTGCTCTCTATCTCCACCCATTAAAGATAAGAGAGAAAAAGTGGAATCAGAGGTGACTAACTGCAAGAAGGAAAAGTTATTTTTAGTATTTTTCACTGTGTGGACCTCAGGTTTTTTCCACACTGTGGTTTGTAGGTGATGAAATAGGTTAACCTTGTTCTCTCACTCACCTTCCATGCCTGGGCATGGGAATATGGAGAGAAACATCTGTGTAGGATTGTACAGGGAAGCAAGGGGCAGTGTTTACTTGACATGAAATTATGAATCCCAAGCAAAGCAGGGCACAGAAAACACACTGCCAGGGGCTGGGTGGTCAGTGCACAAGGAAAGATGGCTCAGAGCTTTGCCACAGCTTAGCAGTGACAGGCTACATTTCAGAAATTTCAAGTCCCCTTTAGACTGGAGCTAGAAAAGATGCTTAAAACACCTCCTGTATGGCCAAGCATAGAATGGATTTTAAGTAATATCCAGAAATTTGAGAAGCCTCTCTCTGCTTCTCTGCCCGAGTTTTGCACACAAAATACCTGATGGAGAAGTGAGTCAGTGACCAGCTCTGGGTCCCTGCAGATTAAGTTTGTGTTTATGCAAACACAGCATTTTGGGCTGTGCTACCATGTACAAAATGCACTTCCAGGTAGGGCCAAGACCCCTCCTGATTCAAGAACTGCCCAACAAACAATTTCTTTAGGGACAGCTGCACCTAAAGCTGAATATGAGTCTGTCTCAGGTCCTAAAAACCTTCTTCAGAGTCATTGCAGTGGAAAACAAACTGGGCTTTAAAGAGCTTTGAAATTTGCCTGTATTAAGGCTAAGCCTAAAATGTAAGGTAAAATATAACTTACAATTCATATATAGTGTAAACAAGTTTCAGCAATGCTTGCCATGGGTTTGAACATTTAATTCATAGCACCAATACATTTTATTTAAATGTTCAGAAAAGGGTTTTGCTCAGAGGAATTTTCCTTTCCCTAGAACACTGAAAACACTTATCCATACACTGGGAATACCAGGGATGGCAATAGAATATTTGGTGTCTGCTGGATCACTGACAACACGGGGCATGACAGGCCATGAGCAAACAGCAGGGAGATGCCAGGAGGTTTTCCTCAGGCAAGGAATACACTTTATTATTGACAATAATTTTGCACTCAGGGAAGCTTAATTAGAAGAGGAGGGACAGAAACCACAACATGGAACTGGGGAGGGGGTGGAGAAGTGGGAGTCAATTGTTATTCAGGCTTTTTGCTGTGTTGCAGGTCTATCTTCTTACTGACTAAATTGCTCATTAGCAATTTTGTGCCCAGGGTTCTTCACCCTGGAAGCGAGCTCCTGTCACAGATACTGTGATCTGGAGGACAACAAAACTGGGTGGAGGTTGAGGGGGGAAAGCCCTTCTACCCTCTCTGAAACAGCACTGGAAAACAGAAAATTCCATCCACAGTTATAATTGCTCCTTATCATTTATCTTTAATCTCTGATTGTTTACTTATCATTAATCCCATCTGTCAACGGAGCTGGTAAATGCACAGTAACAAATCTGGGATGGAAATGTTGGTGATGTTCACTATACAGAGCATTCATCATCATATATTTGCATTTTTCAGATTTCACCTGACTCAGTTTTCTCTTAAGACTTTTATAACATCTTCTTTGTAACATTAGACTTGTTTGCAGCTATTAAATATGAAACAGTTCCAGGCATGTCTGAAGTGGTTAAATATTCTTGATGACAATATCCAAACCCATGAACTATCTACTGCCATACTGGTGTCAACTTTGTCAAGAGCCATAGAAATAAACTTGTGACTTAGCAGGTTCAAGGCAGATGGCAATCCTGTGAACCAAGTTCAGCATTATGAATCAATCAAAACAATTTTTCTGGTTCAATAATGCTGAATAATTCAATTCAATAATGCTGAAAAGTTGCTCATTTTACTCAGGAGCAGATGAAGGAATTGGGGCAAGTTTGTAATTAATGTATGGTGAGCAGAATTAAAATGAGAGTGCTGGCACAGGCTGTGGCAGTGAGTTAAACTATCACTGTCAGAGTGGAGTAGCACAGATTCATCATCCTGCTGCTGCAGCTCGCTCCATGTTTTATTCAGAGCACAAGAGAACTGAAAAGTCTGAGTTTTCATCCAGCAGGATAGGCCCAGACTGACCTGTCTGGATATCTCTATTTATATTTCTCCCTCTGATAGAGCTAACAAGGAAAACTATTCAGGGAACATATCCTACATCTTCCTTTTCATTATTTGCAGTCTTGCTTTTCTGTCTGCAAGACATGCTGGGGTTAGACAAACATCTGTTGGGAGTTCCTTAAGCACAGCTGATCCTGCTTTAGGGCAGAAGGATGGACTGGATGACCTCTTAAGGTCACACCTAGTCCCATTATCTTCCACTCTTTTTAAAGGGAATAACACTACTGGGAAATTACACCACATGCTGAGGATAATTCCCCTGAGTAAAACCCAATCTACATTAAATCAATAATTACTTTCAGGGAACATGTATTTTTAGACAACCCATTTAATACAATCAACATAAAGCTATGGCCCTAAAAGTTGGTATTTTAAAACACAGAAAAATAAAGTATTGTCTCTTTTGTGGGTAATCTGACCTAGCTCAATATTATTAAGGGGAAAATTCATTCCTATTTAAAACAAAACTTGCAAATAACAAAGCATGGAAGAACATTTGAGTTCCTCATAGTTCATGTTGAGTTTAGGGCAGAAAAAGTCATTTTGCTGTAAATAATTCCTGCATGTGACAGATGATGTTAAAAAAACCAAAATACAGTTTTACAAAGACATAGGTGTGTCTGTAACTTGAAATATGTGTGTCCCACTGAACTCAAGAGTTACCCTAGGGAATTTTCCCCTCATCTTAGAAGTTCAGCATACAGTTAAGAATTTGCAATTTCAAGGCCCTAACATACTGAGCATATGAATATTTTACTTCCAGTTACAGCAAATAACGAGTTAAATCTTTAAATGCCTAAAATGTTTGTTTTGCATATACAATTATTGACAAATTGCTTGTTTAGAAGTGCATTGCCAATGTAGCAATTAATTTTTAATAGCTGCAGTTAACCTCTTTCACCCTCAGAATGCAAGTTGTGGCAAGTCTGAATTTTATGGAAAAGTTTAGGAGTCCTGCCCAGTTACTAAGCTGTTTATTAGGAGAGCACTTCCTGCTCTGTGTTTAGGGTGTGAAGCTGTAAAGGATGTTAAGAAATCAATGATTTTTGGTGCACATCCCATAAATATTTCCAGATTAAGAGCCATACCCAGTCTATCAACCATTAACACCTGAAGTCACAACTCCCATTCATCTGATTTTTCATCCACAGCAAAGACAAAAGGCCAGGAGATAAAACCAGCAGCAGCCAGACAAAATATCTGGCATTTAGCATCTATTATCTGAGTGGGAGTGTGTGTGGAAAGGAGGTAAGTGTACTGAATAAACAACACGAAATGAAGATATCAAGAAATGAAGATACCAGAAAACTGTAAATAATTCAAAATTTCCGTTTCTTATTCCTTTTCTCCCATTCTAAAACATGCAGTCCTGTTGAAAGGACAGGCAGCCCTCCCAACCCAGTCACACTTGTGAGGGAAGAACATCAAGTGCCAAAGGCTCTGGATCCCAGAGGTCACATACGGTTGCCATCCCCGCTGATGTAACTCTGAGCCTGAGTGATTTTATTGTATTCCCAGGAGCCTGAAATCTGAGGATGAATTTAGAAAGCACCGAGGGGAACAAATGCACAGCCAGCTCTGCAACCACTGCACATGTATAGCTGCCTCCCAAATGTTTCTGTTCTCTTTCCACTGACACATGAGAGCTGGGCCTGCAGTCTGAGTTCACACATGTGGACACGGTGTGCTGGAGGACTTGAGTTAAGGAATCCTGCATTTTAATCTGTCCCAAAGAGGTACTGAATGTTAGTGAGGAGCATGGAATTCATTTCCATATTCCCTTTCAATGACAAACCAAAACAAAGCAAGTGACAGTTTTAGAGACAGAACAGTTCACTTTTTGAACTTTTCGGTGTAAACAAGCACATGAGAAATCCATCATCGCTGAAGGGCTGCTAACAGCAGCCAGGCTCCCCCACCCTCCCTGTGCATCTAAGCTTTCAGGAAAAAGCAGGAATAATGATCTATACGATCCTTTGGGGAGCTATCCTCCCCTTCTCCCCCACCCCCAGTCACTTTTCACCTCCTTGTTCCATACACAGAATAAAACGCAGGCCCTTTGCAGTAGTTTAAGTATGACCAAACTAAATTATTCTAACATGAAAGAGGTGAGCTGTGCTGCTGCTGCAGCAGCAAGCAGGGCCAGGTCTCCCATTCCATTCCAGGAGTGTCTCCTGGTCTCCATCTGAGATGTTTGGAGTTCCAGCAGGAAGCAGGGCACTGCTGTGTCCCACAGGATGTGTGGCAGCTCTGTCACCCCACAGGGGCTCTGTGGGTCCCACAGGATCTGAGTTCTGCACACCAGCAAGGTCATCCACAAAGAGTGCTGCATCCCCTGAAGTGTTTCTGCGTGTGATATCTTTTAAATTGATGAGTTATCTTTTAAATTGATGCATCTGCTTCATTCGTGAACCTGCTGGAAAAAGTGCCACAGGGGTAGAGCTGCCCAGCTGGGGATTCCCCAGGCTGTGCACCAGGAGAAGGGCATGGTCACACCTCTCGTGGATACCACTGCAAAGCCTGAGTCTTCCTAACTCTCCTGACTCTTCAGCTGGAAATGCTGTTCCACATCTCTGGCTATGCTGCATCACCTCTTCTCAAAGCAAAATAGTTACCAGGGATCTCCATCCATGGAGATATGCTTTACATGAGTGGATTTTTTTGGCTTATTTTAATTGCAAATTATTGGTTTTGCTGCAGGGAGGAAGAGAGTCCTGGGCAAGCACGAGGGTTACATCAGGTAGTGAGTGGCACCTTCTTACTGATTTTGTTTTTGAGGAAGTATCTTTAGAACATGAAGAAGAACTGGAAAAAGCTGTCCTGAACAGTAGCTGAGGATGTTCTTTGAGCATAGCAAAAGAACTGGAGTAATGGAGAGAAACAATCAAGTGGAAAGCAAAGAAAGTCTGAATGAAGGCCTTTTCCAAATCCTCTGGTACATGGACACCACTGCAAAGCCTGAGTCTTCCTAACTGTCCTGGCTCTTCAGCATTTTTATTCCACATGGAAAGTTCACAGATTAATTGTATATTAATTACTGATTCTGTGTATTAATTACTGATGCACGCAGCAGCAGCAAGTAGCAGGTAAGAAAAGACTGGGCTGAAACAATGATAAAGTTTGAGCCACAGATATTTTGAGTTCCAAAAGACAAGCGTTTAAAAGCAGCCTGTGAGAATTTGTGGAGGACAGTAGAAAACCACCCAGAGGAAAAGGAAACGTGGTAATTTTCCACCCAGGGATCCTCCATCCGAGGGGGGCAGGTCACACGCCCTGGAGACTCTCAGAGTTCACTTCAGGGTGGAAAAGATGCGTTCAAAGCAGCACAGGGGAGCGAGTTAAAAATAAACAGCTGGAATGTGGAACTTCAAAAGATTTTCCGTTTATTGTCTTTGTTTCTATTTTGGCAGGATGTAACTTAAAAGACACCCAAAACAGGCATGTGCCAGCACTCTCAGGAGCAAGGCTAAAGAAAATGTAATTGCCTGAGCTCCCGCCCATCTATTAAATTTCCTGAAACAAGAATCCTATGAATCCTTTCAAGCTGACTCATCCATGTAACATTCATCTCCCACGAGTCAGAATTTTGCATGCTGCAGCGCAAAGCTGTTTAAAGCCAGCTTGAATATAAATCTGAGTGTTCTAGGTGCTCACATTTTGAAAAGGAACCCCTACAGAACTGCCCTTCTGCCATTTTTTGAACAGTGCATTTTTAAAAATGCAAATTAGTCACAGAATAGGATCAAGGTACGATGCTAATGTTAAAAAGAAAAAAAAAAAAAGCAAGACTGCTCTTGCTGCAGGCAAGCCACAAATATTCCAAGCTCAGGGTAAGAGTCTCCACTGTACCATGCAGGTTTTGGTACAAATGCTATCTGTTATTGTGATGTTTCACAAACAACTCCAGTTTGCAGCAATGTTAGTCATGACAGTTCTACTGTAAATATCATCACTTCACATTATTTATAATTTCCTTTCTTTTCCCCCCTTTCCATAACCTGCATACTGAATAGAATAGCAGAAAATTACAGTTTTGCTGTAACAAATCAGAATGCATCATTTTTTTTAGGTAGCTTCCTAGTTTATAAAAAAAATTATGTTTTCTTCAGTAGGACAGCGTGGTTACACACAAACAATACAGATTTTGCACAATACCATCAAGAGGAACTAAGACTAGAGGATATGTGGGGTATTTGTTAACTGAAATAACAAACAAACAAAACACACATTAAAAATCTCACCCTGTCAAATTTTACATCACTGTTCCAAAATTTGATTTTTTTCCTAGCTATTGGAAATAACATCTATGGCTTCCCTCATTAGAGGCACTCAAAGACAGGAGAAATTCATCCAAGAAAAAGGTGTTTCATATATTGACCTGGTGCTCAGCAGTAGAGTGATGCTGGATTACACAAGTCATGCATCTCTAGGAAAGAAGTGGAACCTCTCATCACTTTATGCTTAAATACCTTTATCACTGTAAATTGACTTAGCAGTCTTAGTCTTGCTAAGACTCCATTATTTTCAGTAGATAATTAAGATGTGCTAGTGGTGGTGAGAAGAAACAGAATTAATAGCAAATATCCTCCTGTGTAAGAGCTCCACCCAAACTATCCCTTCCAGAAAACAAGCTGCTCTTTTTTCATAAATCCTTTTAGATTATGTCATGTGTCTGAACTTCCCTGAAATGTCCCCAGTGTGGTCAAAGATGATCTTATTTAATACCTAAATTAAGACTTCAACTACCACAAATTATTGCAAATATCAATAATTTTAGAATAGAATAGAATAGAATAGAATAGAATAGAATAGAATAGAATAGAATAGAATAGAATAGAATAGAATAGAATAGAATAGAATAGAATAGGACCCACTATGATCCAACTGCCTGAGCACTTCAGGGCTGACCAAAAGTTAAAACAAAGGCTCTTCAATGTTGCTCTGTCTCAGATGAGAGTTTATTAGTGCAAGCAAAAAGCATGGAAAGGTTACTATAACAGCTGGTTTATAGTTGTGCAGAAAAGGAAAGAAAACCAGTTTGGTGATCAGTGAGTAATCTGGTGGTGTGAGGTTATTTTGTTATTTTGAGGAATGCAACATCATCATCATCACCATCATCCATCAGGATGACAGATCTCACCCCCAGCTATCAACAGCATCAGGGCTCCAAAGCTTTTCCCAGGAAAAAACTTCATGTCTTACCTTGTAGTTCCTGCAGTCGAGGGGGAGAAGCTCTCAGCCAGTGGCACAGCAGCAGCCAGAGGATCTGAGGTGTCCTGACCTCCAGAGTTTGCTGTGCTCTTTTTCTGAGGGCTCCTTTTTAAATTGTGGCCATTACCAGGAGGCTGGCCTAATTCCGAGTCTTCTGGAGTGTTCTTGAATGAAAAGAGAGAAAAAATTTAAATAGCTGCTGATATTTTGGGGAATACAGAAGCTTAAGGAGTTTTGTTCTGCCCACAGATAGACAACCTCTCTGGTGGATTTCCCTACTTCGATGGAACTTGCAGGTTCTAAAGCCAAGACATTTTTTTTTCTTAACAGCAGAAAAACAGAAGGAAGTGGTTGAGCCAAAAATAAGTACTAGGAAAAGAAGAGGGAGAGAAGAATGCAACAATTGTTCTAAAGCAGCCAGGGCCTTTACTGACCCAAGGAGGGTATCATCTTCTCTTCTTCCAAGCCTGGCAAATACTTTCCTTGCTAAGCAAATTTAAATGAGAAAGGATAGAAACAGGCTACAAACTTGGACACTCATAATATTAGCGGCATATTTGGAGTTAAGTTAGAGATAAAGCCAATGTCATTCAAGACCCAGCACTTGAATCCAAGTCCAGATTCCTTCCCTCCCACTTCAACAAAGCTCAGAATGCCTCTGAATTGAAACAGAGGGCTTGATTCTTCACCAGGCTGCCCCTGTCTGATAACAACAACAGGAAATGCTGTAGTTTCTCTAGGGACAGCTAGAAATGCTATTCCACAACTCTGGCTATGCTGCATCACCTCTTCTCAAAGGGAAATAATTACCAGGGATCTCCATCCATGGAGATATGCCTTACATGAGTGGATTTTTTTGGTTTATTTTAATTGCAAATTATTGGTTTTGCTGCAGGGTGGAAGAGAGTCAAGAGTTACATCAGGTAGTGAGTGGCACCTTCTTACTGATTTTGTTTTTGAGGAAGTATCTTTAGAACATGAAGAAGAACTGGAAAAAGCTGTCCTGAACAGTAGCTGAGGATGTTCTTTGAGCATAGCAAAAGAACTGGAGTAATGGAGAGAAACAATCAAGTGAAAAGCAAAGAAAGTCTGAATGAAGGCCTTTTCCAAATCCTCTAATAGCTAAAAAGAAGGAAAGCTGCTTCACCAAATCACCCTTACCATAAAATCACTGTTGTTTTAATTCTTAATTCTAGCTGTGAGAAGCCTAAGGCACATTTAACCTAAAGACACATAAGTGTATTTACTGATGGCAGAACCACTGCAGGGTAGCACCGGATATTAAAAGCACACTACACAATTCCAGCTCATCTCTTGGGCTTTTTTGCACTGATTTAAAGGTTTATTTTGTTCTAGCAGTAGTCAGTAAATTGCAGAGAGCTGCTGTTGAGAGAATTACTCTGCTCTGTGTGAACGTGGTGTGCTCCCACACAGCCAAAAGCTGCTGGAGCTCCGAGCCAGCAATGAGACACCCAGCGGACAGCAAAGCTGTAGTGAGCAACTGAAAAGGTCAGGGCACGCTGAAAATACAAAAATACTTCCTTTATACTTAAGACAAATTTGATTAACTCTCATATCCTCTGCCTTTCCCTGGAGGAGGCCCTTCACTACAGTTTTGTTCTCCTTTATCTCACCACGTTCTGCTGGGAGAGACCCAGAGCTCTTGGTTTCATGATCGTGAAGCATTTACCCAGCATGTGCTGACATCTGGCATTTAGAGTATTTATATAAGTATATATGTTGGCTGCAAACCCAGAGTATATGGCAAAAAAAAAAAAATACTAGAACATCAAGAATTATACATGGAAATTTGTTTCTTTCAGCCAGGGGGGGGAAAAAATAGAGCTGATTGAGCTTACAGGGCTCTGTTCTGATTTTGATGCAGAGTTTTGGGCAGCCTTGCTTTTGTTTGCAATCTGTGTAGAGAGTTTATGTCAGTATGCAGAGAGAAAGAGCTATGAAAAAATATGTTATTAAATTAATTACCCAGTCAGGGGTGGGTAAATTCCCACCAAGGCAGGTGAGGCAGCCACAGTGCCATGCTCTTAGTCCCTGTATCATGTCTCATCTTGAGAGGTACAGGTGGGTCAGATGCAGAGCTGGGCCACAAACAAATGCCTCACAGTGGCAGCCAAATTAAAAAATCATTTTCAGGCCCCTTGCAGACAGAAATGACCTCCTTTACTTTCCCAGCAGGGCAGGCAGGGTCAGGAGAACCACACAGAGAATCCCAAGAAATTAGTCCAATTTATTAAATTGTCCAGATGCCTCCAGCAGTTGGCAAGACCAGTGAGAACTAATTATTAATTTTTCCTCCTTTCTACTACTACCACCTCAAATTTTCTCCAGCTGCTTCGGGTGCCAGGCAGGAGGAACACCTCACAATTCTCCTGAGATGAAGAGCTGCATGTTCATTCTCCTTCTCCTAAAGCCTCTGTCATGTTCCAAAGCAGAAAATGCACAGCAATTAAATCATTAACTAATTTACGTGGCTCAGCCTCAGTAGCCACACATGGCTTCTCACTGGCCTCTCCTTCACAAGATCAGCCACTTATCCCCAAAGGCTCTTTAGGTCACAGTGCTGCTCTGCTGACCTGCTTTTGCAGCCACAGCATGGTGGGGATGCACACAAATCCCTAAAGTAAAACTCCCTGAGAGCCAGGACCCCTTGGATTGTCATCAGAGTCACAAATCCCAGGAGCCAGGTGATAACCAGGAGCTGATCAGCATCACGGGCTCGGGGCTGGCACAGCACAAACCCAACAACTCACTGCTAAAGAACCCTACACCTCCCTCCCCCAACTTGTAATGGAAGACATGGAGGAAAAGGAAAGGCAATTTCTGGTTATTGCTTGAGATTTGTAAAGGCTTGCTCCAGTTTCCCTTCCACGAAACCAGAGGGAGTTAGTGGGAATGGAAAGTTAATGGAACCCCTCGGACTCAGGTGTTTGTACAGTGGTTTTTTTTAGAAAAGTCTGCTGCTAGAGGTTGTTCACATGGCTGGGAAATCAGGGTTTTTAAATGGCTCTTGATATTTTTGACGACAGAACAGATTTTTTTGAAGCAACCTTTTCACTCTTCTGGCTTTTGTTGTTCTGCAGGAACAGTAGCCAAGCTGTA
The DNA here is from genome assembly GCF_050655825.1 of Lonchura striata. Taxonomy (NCBI): domain Eukaryota; kingdom Metazoa; phylum Chordata; class Aves; order Passeriformes; family Estrildidae; genus Lonchura; species Lonchura striata. The sequence goes on along the minus strand of NC_140708.1, from coordinate 36,600,066 downwards.
AGTCAGAGCTTTAAAACTTTGTATTTTTGGAGAGTAATTGTCTCTCCCTTGTTTGGAGAAGCAGTACCAAAATAAATAAGTAGATAGTGAGTGGATTTTGCTTTAACAGCTGGAACTTTGCATTAAAATCAGTGAACACTGGCCAGCAAAACCAGTGAACCATCACAGAAGAGTAACAAATTACTGCCTAATACATTGAGCCAAGCTTGAGCTCCATGTGACACTTTAGATCTGAAGAATTACACTAAAAATAAAAAAAAACCCTTCAGTTTTATCACCTTGCAAGGGAGTTAAATGTGATTTTAGCAAACAACTTGGTGCATTGCTGCCACTTTTTGAGAGTGGCTGGGGTACAGCAGTGTGGAGGGGATGCCTGTCATGACCTCTTCTTGCCTTTTTTCCCAAAATTTGTGACTACTCCATCAGTTGGATGTAATTATGACGTGATCAGATAGGAAAAGCAGACTCCATCCTTAAGGGAGTCTCTGTGTAGAGTTTTGCAATTACAGTAGATTTTTTTCTTTAATCAGTAATGGTGTAATTTGCTGTTGCTTCTGGCGTGGTTTATTCGCCTCTCACAGGAGGACAATTTTAAGTTCATACCTATTCTAATTAAAACCCTCAAAGGGGGAGGAATGCAAAAATTGGCATTCGCTGCTCATTTAATTTAATTTGCTTCTCACAAATACAAGAAGCAAAGTAAATTGTGAAATGGTGACAATGGTATTTGAAAACTTCTTACAGCTTTTGATTGTAAGTACCTATGACCTTCTCTTAGAGATAAAGGGCTGGTTTTCCTCCTGAGAAACACCTACTGAAATGACTCTGCCTGTGAACACAAAAATAAACACTGGTGTGTGTAGGGGGGTGTGTGCATACTTATACATTTATAGTCACCATCTTATCCTTCATTTAGCTTTTTTCCCAGAACACACAGCCACAGCAGGGACAATTCAAACCTTCAGGCTTCAGTACTTGTGTTTGTGACTCTTCCAGTCCACTGAGGGCACCAAATTCTTTATCTTTAGATTCTTGTAATGTCAGTATGGGTGTCTGCTCAACCACCTGAGAGGAGGAGGAATGTGCACAAATTTAATGCAGCGTGGCTGTGTAACTCCTTCCTGGCTCTCCTTAACTTCACCTTTCCACCTGCCCAATGTGATCTGTGGTCAGCAAAGGAAAATTTAGAGTTAGCTTTGTATCTTCTCTAGTCTGGCTGCAGTTGTTTTCCTTTGTCCCTTTCCTGGTGTTTGGTGAAGGCTGGTGAGTGCCTGGATTATTTTCTTAAGGATGGCAGGTGTTTGAGATACAGCAGGAGAGAGAGAGAATAAAATTGATGAACTTGGGAAGAAAATCTTTGTTCCTTAAATTGCAATTTTCAGTCAGTATAGTTTTAGGTGAAGCAGCTTTCTGCTGACTGGTCCTTAGCAGCCTGACAATAAATGACTTGAGAAGATGCTGTTGGATTCAAATAAGGTACTACAGGAAAATAACCTCCAGGTTGAGTCCCAAACTCTGTCATGTTTGCCTGCCTAGTAATTTCCCAGCTGTGGAAAATGCAGGTGCAACATTTTCACACTATTTTTTAAATGGAGAAATGTAGTAAATAATTACAGAGAAACTTTATAAATATAACATAATTTTCCTTTTCATCTCTACCCATAAATTCACATCCCATGAGAAATTATGATGGCATTACAGTTGTGAAGGAAGATTTAGCCATTAATTCAGAAGACAAGGACCAGTCTCCCAACTTTCACAACTTTGAATCTTCTTCTTTCATCCCTTCTCCTTCACTCACAGGAAAGATGTAAATAATAATGTGAATAATAATTATTCATTGCCGTGAGAAGCGTCCCAGAATTTGCTGCATTTGCATAAAAGGACATAATGCTCTGAAAACATACAATGTTCTTTTTGAGTACGCTCAAAGAAATACTTGACATTATTCACCATAGAATATTGGACCAGCAGCAATTACCACTGGAAGTAATAATTAATTAATTAATGTGGTGAATGGAGGTCTGTCAGGACTGTGGAAGCATCAGGAACAAACTGTAGCCAACTGACAGCAACATCCTGATAGGCACTGGATGCAATAGAAGGAAAACTGAAATAGAATCACAATTCAGGGAGTAAAAGTTGTGAATCTCAGTGGACAAAACAAACCCAGAGAAAAGCCCCTGTAGGGTAACAGAGAATCACATTAAAACGCCACAGGCAAAATTACTGTGCAGAAAATTGGGGATGCATTTTTGTTCCCAGCTGACTGTGAACGATGGAATGTACACAGATGTTACTGCACTGTTCAACAAGTATTCAACACCCAGTGTGAGCCCCAGAGCTCAGCAGGGTTTGCCCAGCTCCCATGTGTGGGATTGGAGGCTGAATGCTGGACAGAGCTGCTGCTGAGCCCAGCATCCCCTGCTGATCCCTGCAGCAGCAGGCTCTGAAGGGAGACCACAGCCATGAACCAGAGCCAGCATTCAGAGAGACTGAAATCAGCTGGAAGATGGAAAAAGTAATAATGCAGAATATTAGCTGCAGGATGCTCAGCAGTCAGATTTGTTCAGGGGAAATAAGTGGAGAAATCTGAGCAGGATCACAGCACGACAACTCCAGACAGCTCCAGACTCCTGAGAAGTTGTGGCTCCTCTGGCAAGTGTTGCCTGTCTTACACATTTCACAGCAGAAAACAGGAACAAAAAGATAACCACACATTAAGATCTATGTTTAAAGAGAAATGAACAATAACAGAGATGTGGAATAACCAGCTTTGTTTGCTTTTTTGCTTATTTCATAAAACCAAGAGGAAGAAAGGGTAGAGCAAAATATGTAGAAGTAACTTATGTCTAACTGACTTTGAAATTCCACTTCAACTTTGGGGCAGAAGATGCATTACTAGAACTTCAATTCAGCAGCAGTTTTCACCTTCAAAGAGCATTAAAATTACTTGGTGACTTTTACTTTTCTGTAGTCGTGAGAAAGGCTGTGGAATATGACAGTGCTCCTCTTCAGAACTCTGAGTGGCAAGAATTAAAACCCTGAGTTAAAAGTATTCCATATTAGAAAATCCAGCCTATTCAAGCTTTACAAAATTTTGTGCTCATGTCTCCAGTTATAAAGAACTCTTCCTGTTTTTAACATACTCCACCCACCCCTTTAAAATGAGAGCAAAGATGCCCTGGTAATGGCATCATTCTAGTAAAAATAAAGATAAAATACAGTCAGGGATGTCAATAATAATCCTGTAACGTGCAGTCACTTTGAGAGCTGTCTCTGAGCTCTCTCCACAACCCCTGGAGCAGAATGGATGGGGCTGAGATACATCTGGGATCACTCTGCATCCCACAGACCACGTGCCTGGCTGTGTGTGACATTTTAGGGGGCAGATTTGTTGGTGCTGCTCAGCTTGGTCTCATTTCTAAGTGTGGCTTTCTGAGCTGGCACCTGAGCCAGACTATGCAGAGGTGCAGGGCTGAGGAAGTGCAGCTCCATCAGCTGCTGTGCAAGGGAGGGTTGTGCTTGTATTAAGGCTGTGTGGATGATTTTTGGACATTTGACTGTCCAGAAAATTCAAGGAAAAGAAGACAGTGTCATTCCTCCGGTTCCCCAAACTTCAGTACTTTCCACAGCTTCCCATTAAAGAACATCTCCTTTACTTCACCTGCATTGTGCCTGCCAAAGGCTGGATCTCAAGCATCAAACTGGGTCAAAGTATCTGTTCTTCCAGAATGTTTCTTTTTCATTTTAAAGACCTTTCTCTTCATGTGGAGCTTCACTATTCAAGGAAAATGCATCATAAAAACAGCTTATATTTAATTCAGCATAAGCCCAACAAGCTGTGCCACTGCAATAGGGCAGGGCACAATCCTAAAATCTCTCAGCACTTTGGGCTTTGTGTGCTTTACAGCAAAACAAAACATGGTTAGTATCAGCATCTGTGAAATCACTTTGTTAAATATACTGCAGGCCCCAACCTTGTTTTACCTAAGAATTTTCTTTGTTCACTGCCACTAAATTTAGATTATATTCTCCTCAGAGGCTGGTCTCTACAAGACATTGGGTATTTACTTTTTTCTCCAAGTGTCTACTACAATCTACTACAATCTTCCTAGTAGCACATTTATTCCACAGATCTTCCCACTCATTAAATGAGTTCTAAACTTAGCACAGGCTCTCCCAGCTTTAATGCAAACCATGTGTGAGGCTTCCAAATGACTCACTGAGAGCGTGAGCCGTGCAGGGGTGTTCTCTGATAAACACATAAATAAAAACAACTCAGACCAACTGGTTCTGAGCATAAGAACAACCCCAGCTGAGCTATTTCAGTGGTGTTAGGGTTGGAAGGAAAGGCAGCCAGAAAAGAGGGTCAAGTACAGGCTGCTTCTCTAAAGCAGAGATTGCTACTAAAGAAAAAATAGTTAAAAGAAACCAGATTTTTTTTTTTACAACTTGCTGAAAAATTGAATGTATCTGCCTTGCAAATGTGCAGTCAGTCTCACAAAAGCCAAGAGCCAGAAGAAGATGCAGAAGGAAAAGAGAAGCCAAGCCTGGTGCCAACGTTTTGAATGCAAACCATGCAAACCAGTTGCATCATCCACTACCTGCTGTGCTCCTCGGCTTGGTGGTAAAAGGATGGCTTCATTGACAGTGGGGAATTTCTGACTGAAATTCAGAATATTTAAGTTTTGTTGTTATTTCTTGTTATCTCTCTGTTTTTTAAAGTAATTTGGATTCATGGCATATTTTCTTTTGCTTTGCGAGGGGGTTGGCTTGTCTTTTGTTTTGGTTATTGCAGTCTGAAAAGGACACCAGAAGCTTCCTTTTCTTTTGGAAGAGTTTTTGTTACTACATTTCTTAAGAAATTCAGTAGTTTTAAAATAAAATCTTCTCAGCCTCAGGATGACTCCTGAACAAATATATTTGACTTTCAAAATCTTCCTGAGTGGAAGCTGTACACTATGGAGAAGAAATTCTCATTACTTAGTTATAGAAATGAACACATTCCCCTCTTCCCAAACCTTGAAAAAAGCTGGGACCAAATCTTGGGCTAACAATAAAACCTGGTAAGAATAACCACGGGTTATGGATGATTTTTCTTCTAAAAAATGGTTATTAAAAATTCTGTAATAGTTGTAATACTGATTGCCTTGAGAGGCTCCACTTTGCAATGCAGCAGGTGCAGCAGATCTGCTGATACCTGAAGTGGAAGCAGAATGAATCCTAATGATTTTAGCAGCTACCACAACATATGGGAGAGGAGAGGATAAAGTATATACCAGTGTTTTAATTGTTGGAATTAATGAATTACAACTCTTATTCAAAATTGTATCAGCATAGTAACTTCTAATGCCATTGTACACCAGTAGCCAGAGCATTTCACTGCCTTCCTTTTGAAAATCTAAAAATAAACCAGCAAACAGCACCGTGCATTAACAGCACACCCAGGGAACACGGGTGCCAAGTCCTGGATGGGGACACAGACAGTGCAAGGTCATTTCTGAACAAGGAGGAGCTGCTGTGTGCCAGGGCTCTGAGGCCACCACAGGCACTGCCCAGCTCCCAGGGCCTGTCCCCACCCTGCCCAGGACCCAGTTTCAGGGATGTCATCCCCTGGGATGCCACAGGGCACTGCTCCTGACCCTGGCTGCCAGCCTGGGCTCTTCCCCCTGCTCAGGGATGTGCCTGGTGCTGCCCCAGCTGCCCGTGGCTGGGGTGCTGGGATGAGCCAGCCCTGCTGACAGAATTACTCTTCCTTTATGAGCCCCTAGATGCCATAAAAACCCTGCACTATGTCAGCTTGCTGGTAATCAGGTGGCAATTAGATCACAGAAGCAGAGAAGAGATACAGTGGGCATTTGTGGATTCATGACTCCAGTTGTGAATCCCAGTCCTGAATTTGATGTTAATTTTTGAGGCCAAAAGCTTCCCTAAATGTGAAGTGGGGAGGGAATATAAGAAAATATTTAGTGTGATTATTTTATAAGAAAATATAGTAACTCCTAAATATCAGTAACCACTGTACTGCCCGAACCGTGCCCCAATGCTTTGGAGCACTGTCATTGCCAAAGGAAAAAAAACACACCAAGTTGCTTTCAATTACCATTAATGACACTTAAATATGAGTGTAACGGGGAGCAGAAGATAAACATGGGGTAAGTGGCCCCTGGAAGCAGTTTCTGAAAGGTTTGCTCTAGGCTAGGAGGGGAGGAAAAGCAATTGCCCTGTCACACTCACCTCATTCTCTGCACTGCTGTTCTCGTTGCCCATCTCAACTCTGATGTCCAGGATCACACAGCAATTAAAAAAAGATCACTAGAAGAAAAGAAAGGGCTCTTAATGTGTTATAAAAAAACCCCCAAAACTCAAATCAAAACAAAACAAACAAACAAACAAAAACAAAAACAAAACAAAAAAACCCTGGAAATTTTGAAGGGCTGTGAACCACCCAACAAGCTGACCCTCCTGACATTCAGCTTACAATGATTCTAAGTCATAAACTGGGGGAAAAGAACCCTTAATACTTTTATTTCCTCATGTCTCTCTGCTGTCTGCTGGAAAGACAGTCCTTGAAACTCAGCTTTGTTACTCTGGATTATCCCATGACATTTGAACGTGCCAAAACAAAACATTTTCCTTTAACTTTGGATGGACAGCCCATAGGAAAACCTTACTGTTTTAACTGTATTCAAACAATTTGTATTAATTGAAATTCCTGGACCAAGTTGCCTGCTCACATTGTCAGAACTATGGTGTTAAACCTGAATATCACTGTAACAAACAATTTTCAATCAAAGCACCCAGAGAAAGAGTAAATGGATTTTTTTATCCTGGTCAATGGCATTGTTCCCTGCTTTTCTTAGGCATTATTTTGTTACAATGTTGTGTTCTAAACACCTTCTTTAAACTTAGGAGGATCTGCCTACCATAATTACTATTGGTTTTATACTAGTTCAGCTCTAATTATTTAATTTCAAGAAAATCTCTGAGCAATTCTAGAGTTAAGTGTCTCCCCGGGCATCGTTGATTTCTATATATATCTTTATTTTTTTTAAAGGATACTCTATAGTAAAAGTCCACACTAGAGATTCACTTATAGTCATTCTTGTGCTAGACATTTTATTTTGGCTCGTTCTAGACATTTTATCTGGGGGCTCATGCATTGAAATTCATTGTATTTATTGTATTAGAGAATAGATGAAAATTACACATTATTACAGTCTCTTCAGTTGTTGTTTTTTTTTTCCCCAAAGATTTTGGGATTGCTCTGCAGTGTGTGTCAAGAAAAACTCCATTAAAGTTAGGCTGTGAAAAGGAGATTGCACTTTGAATGCCAAGGAAACCATACAAGCTTTTAAGGAATGTTGTTATTATTACTACAGTACATTTTTTAAAGCTTGAAATATTATTTTTCTTCACAGGAGGCCTGGGGAGAGAGAAGTTTGGTGCTGTGCTCTTAAGCTCTGTTCTGTTTAAACTTGATTGTCTTCAGGGGATACAGCAGTGCTTGAACTTGCTCCTGTTGAAATCACTGGGGCCAGGATTGCACTTCCAGTGATTAATTAGCAACGTGAGGTTTTATCTGCTGAGCTTGCTGCCAAATCCTCTCCTGTTTTAAACAGTTTTAAAACTGTTTTAAAACAGTTCTGAGCTGTGCTGAAGACTGGATGTAGCATTTTCAAAATCACTGTTCCCCAAGTGTGAAGTACTCTATCATGGAGTAAAGTACACACACAAATCTTCCCGGGCTCAGCCCAGTGAAATGTTCCAAGACAACACATTAAGATTATAATATTTCAAGTATGTATTGATATAATAAAACATTCTCACACTGTTAGAGCTGCTGACTAAGCTTTAAATGCACAGGAGGGAAAGAATAACTCCTCTATAAAGATGTGTTTCCCTCAACACCCAGCAGAATTCATTAAGAGTGAGTATTGTGGCATTTGTTCCCCTGAACTGCCAAGATTTTCTCTTCACAGATCTTTTTCTGTCCTTACAGACATCATGTGAAAATATCTGTAAATTGTTCCCTCCACAAGCACTTGCAGTAATAACATAAACTGGGGGGTGAATGGAACTCTCCCAAATCCCCATGGAGTTGTTTAATTAATTGGGGTAGGGTCTTGTATACCAATTGTGCAAAATGCAGATTTTGCTCATCAAGTTCTTCAATAGATTAGCCAATGTATGTCATAATGATGTCCTATTTGTTTTAGAGTAAATTCACTCCAGTGCATAATATGCTGTCAATATTTCTGCACCAGCTCAGCCATACTGACTGTTAAGGCTGCAACTGCTAATAGAGGCCAAAGTTCTAATATTGAGTTGAAAGATAACAATACTTTTTTTATAGTTTTTAAATTAAAATGCACAGGAATCAAAGTAGAAAATGACAAGAGCACAGCAGAAGTGCTGTGCTGTCAAAAATCTCCACTAACACATCCTATCATATTGTGTACCCACTCTTTTCTTTCTCTAGAGCATGAAATTTCACAATTTTCACACAATTCTCACATCACCATCTGCTTAATAATGAAGATAAATGTCATAAATAGGAAATAAAGACATTACAGATTCTCCAATAATGAAACGAGCGATAATAATATTAAAGTGTGAATTACATTGCAGTGCTAAGATAATTTTTTAGATTACAGTGTTACTGTAATCCTTTTTACATACATTATTTCTAAATCATTCAATGCACAAGCATTACTTAGGTTGCAAACAAAAAGTGCTTTATCATATGCATAGACTTTCGAATAAACATTACAAACATGCTAAAAATCCATCCATTAAATAAACATAGCTTAACCAAAAGATAATATTCATCATCTTTCTATAGTATCTTTCACAATTTACATGTCATTATTGAAATTATTTGAACACTACATATCTCAGAAACAGCTCAGTGGTACCAAATTGGTCTGTTCAGCCTGCAGAGACTTTTGAGCTGAACAGCTCAAAAATCATTATCTGAATAACTGCTCCACTAAAGCAAACAAGAGGATGTTTAATGTTGCACTTACATTCCAAGATTTATCTGGCACCTTTGGCTTCACTGACACTTCACTGGTGTCTTCAAACCATTCCTTCCATCTTCACCTCACCAGTTTTCACCTGATTTTCCTCCTACTTCTGCTCAGACTCATGAAATGTAGGCTTTCTCTCCGGGACCCACCTTCATAACCTGCTCAACAACCAACTTGCCTCCACCCCAGGCAAGAAAAAAAAACAAGTTCCACCTCCTCAGCCCGGCCTCCCCCTGCTCCTGCCAGGCTGCCGAGGCTCTCTGCCTGCCAGAAATCCAGTTTCTCACAAAAGCAACCCCAGAGAACATCAATTTTGGGTCAAACATATTTCACTTCTACCGTGTCTTGGCATGTGGTATAAGCAGCACTTCTTGCAAAAAATGGTTCAGGGAAACTGTGTCAATAACACACTGGAGTTATGCATGTGTTGTTTTCAAGGGAAAATAAGTATTGGGGGAACATCTATTCTGCATTTTTTGTCCAGGTTTGCCTAAGTGTTAAAGCTCATCTTTCATTTTCTCATATTACCCTTGAAAGCTGTCAGAAATACCTGCTAGGAAATGTTGATGTGCCTGTTCAGGTTATGGTGAAATCATTTCCCATTTAATCATCCTAAAGGGTGGAGACATGACAAAAACCCTTTGAAATGTGATGTTGCAAGAAGTACTGGTTTATGGGCGAACTAATTGTTATTATTAACTCTGATTGTCCATTCCAGCAATGTTTCCACAAAGGGGTGCTCAGAAACACAGCTGGTAACCAAAGACAAGAGTATTTCTCGTTAGTGGCAACTCCAAGGGATTATTGAGTTTCTGTAAACACCTGTGGTGCTTTTTGGGGCCACAAACCAAAGGAGTGGTCCACTGTGGGATTATTGCACCTCGAAGAGTGTGAGGCAGCATTGCTGAATCCAGCATGGAGAAGTCATGGCTAAAAGGCAGGATTTTATAGGGCAGCCATATGTTGTCTGCTGACTTTTGTTCCACAGAACCGTGGTCTATAAACTTCTGATTTGGAAACAGAAAGCCTGTGATGGGCTGGAATGCACAGTTGCAAGATCAAGGGTTACATGAACACTCCTGCCTTTTAAATCTTTATTTTTTTATGAAGTTCATGATCCAGCATTCTCTGGTCTCCCCAGCCCGGATCAGAATCCAGTAAATCTGAAGTTCATTAATGCAAAATTTTTGTGTGTTCTTCCTTAAAACCAAAGTAGGGGGCATTGCACAATTGATTGTCTTATAGACAACAAATTATGCATTGTTTTATTTTTTTTTTTATTGTTTAGGCTCTCTGCCATGAATTTAAGAGCAGGGATCCTGTGGGAGCTCAGGAAAAGCTAAGGCCAGAAAATGCCACAAAGTGAAAGTGAAGAAGCTGCCTTGCAAAACAATTGTCTGGCAGAAACTTTGGGGAAAACCAGATCTGTAATCTGTAGGTGATGATTTCTGACTGTGAATTTTTATCAGCATAAGTGCAAAGCAGAATCCCTCTGTTTGGGTAGGTTGTGTGAGGTTTGCAAAGCCATGCAGGCACCTCCTGCACTGGTGCCAGAACTGTGAGTGGGGGCAGTGACACCAACACAGGCACCCTGTGCTCTGATCTGTGAGCTGCAAGCACTGACAGCACTGGCACTGGAGCTTTGGGGCAGTTTTCTGACCCACTCTCATGTCTAAATTAGGATTCACTCCTTCACTTCTATCCCAGCTACCCCAAGCAGCCCTTCTTCACTGCAAGCTCTTCCCACTTTGCAGAGGCTGATGCTCTGCTCTGTTCCAGTCTGAAGTGTAAACCACCAACTCTGAGAGAATTCCACATGCTCTGAGGTCTGTTTAACCCTTTGGATTTTATGATGGAACTGGTGAGGGAGGAAGTACTCACATTGGCTTTAATGTTGTTTGCTGGAATTTCCCCTGTGGTTCCTCAGCCAGTCTTCATGCTCATCCAGGGAGAGATTTTCTTTTCTTGATCAAAATAGGATATAACCCAGAAGGACTGGAAGCCTCAAACTAGGGGAGGATACAGCTCAGACTTAAAGGTAAGCTATGTAGTGGGTTAATAAGTTGGTATTTCAGTAAGATCCAAATAATTTGTCATGAGTGATCACATTTAAGCCCAGTATATACAGTACTGGGTACACATACCAACCATACACTACACATATATGTCAGTTTCTTGTATATTGAATACATGCTGCCTTAGGTATTTGTAGAAGACAATTCAATGTGAGGTCATTTTACTTTATGGTACAAATACTGCCAATTTAAAACAAAATGGTTTATGTTCCATACCTTCCCATGATTGATGGTACACATAAAACATTGCAAAGCTCTGCTGAAGCACTGACCATAATGTTACACACCAGCCATTCCCATAGGCAAGATAAGAAAGGGGAGGTGTTCAGAATTTTACTCTTCTCCAATCTTGATGTAAGAGTGCAAAACCATTCCAAATTTCTGCATATTCCAACAATATCACAGAGATCTGCAAGAACGACTGACCTATGACAGTCCTTTGTCTTTTGCTTGCTCACAAATTCTAGAAGAGCAAATACCAAGATCTGGAGGGGGTGTGAAAACATAGCCCATCATGAGAATTAATAAACAAGTAATGATTTTCAAGTGCACAACTTGATGGGGAGGATGTTGCTTAGTAACATCAGCAGCTGGATCTGCTGTAAGGCCATGATGTCGCTTGGCAACGAAAGCTGAGCTGGATTTTTGTGAGAGTTGTGAAACTGTATTTTCGTGCCCTTCCCCCAAGAAAACCAGAAACTGCCTATGGAGAGCACCTCACTGAGCCCACGTAGGACTGAGGTTCAGAGGACAGCAGAGGATGCAGCCCAGCCTTGGCTGATGTGCCCCACTTCATGTGCAAGTGTGAAAGAAAAGAAGCAGGGACACTGAGGGATGCTGGATGCTGGATGTTTCATGCCACTAAGACATGAAAGCATGTTTTAAACAACAGGTTATGAAAGTTAAAAGTTATTCTTCCCATTTCTGGCTAATTTTCAATCAGTATGACAACCTGGCCTGGAAAAAGCCAATTGGTGACATACTTCCATTGGTTCTAATCATCCCCATGTGGCACTTCAGGGCACTCCTGCATCCTTCACATCTTTAAGTTATGTTTCATGGCACAAAAGTGCAGAATAAAAGCACGTATTTCTTTGGAGATTGATGGATTTGCCCAAGGTTAAAAAGCTCACCAAGTGGCAGAGCTAGGATGTCAGCACTGGCTTCCTCAGCATGCTGCAGTTACCAGACTCTGCTGGAATTTGAGTTGATGTTATTGGAACCTCCATCAGAAGGTGCCTTTCCTAAGGAAACATGGGGTTGCTAAATAATTTTGGTTTATTTTATATGTAGTAATATTTTCCCAGCTGAAAAAAGAAAGTCTGTCATTTCAGCTCTTAACAGAACATTCCTAAGAATATATAGTTTCAAGCAATAATAAATAAAAGTGATTATGGGAATCTTAAGTGTGATTCTGTTGTAGTTTACTTATCCCCTAGCTGCCTCTCTGAAGACATGGGTCTCAGCTAATTTGTGATTTATCTCCTAGTCCCATGAGGATGTCATGGCCACCTCAGGGTGCCTAAAATGGTGCTCAATGCCTGCATCTGTAGATCTCAATAATCTTTCCCTTGTGTATTGAGCATTAAATGTTTTCAGGTCACGTACATTCCCTTCTGCTGCACTGGTTGCAGATGTCAAAAGTACTGCATAGGACTTAGTCCTTGAAGTGATGCCAAAAGTTTTTTATGAAATATATATGATCCAAATAAGAATATCCAAGTATTGGAACATTTCTCTTTCCAAACCACACTTATGCCAGCAGTTTTTCACCAGATTCCATTGCAGCACTTCAGTCAGTAGGGAGGCTGTGGATTCAGACAAAACACAGAGCTCTGTGCAGTCTCTCTCATGCCCACATGCACATTCCAGCTATGGAGAGCAGGTCAGATTCCTGTTGAAGTTCTGAACACCAGCACCAGCTCTCAGGGCTCAGGAGCTACAGGGGAGGCTGACCTACATAACTCACCTGGTCAGTTGTGCCTATCATTGTGCAGGACTGCAAAATATTTCCTTATTATTACTGCTGGCCTTGTATAAACAGCTAATTATGATTTATCAACAATATCTCCCCAACACTTGTATTATGAGACATATATGACTGTATAAGTCAGGTCCATAGCCAACCTGACAAAGTTTACATGTGTTTTCACATTCTAAATGCAAACAGTCCAAGTGAGGAATTTCTGTTCCTAAATCGCCCAGCTGAGGCAGGAAGAACATGTCCTCTGACTTGGGGCAAAATTCTGGAAGTAGCAGTGGGAGGTCTGATGTGAGGGAAGGATTTTTAGAACCTGCTCTCTGCTCCCCAAGCTGGTCTGCCTGTTCTGGTGTCCAGTCTCAGCACTGGGAATGGGGAGACATGACTGGGAGAGACAAAAATCCATTTTATGTGAGGCAGAGGAGGAAACAAGGTGGGGATCAGTTGGCTTAACCTGTCTAGAGGTGCATGTAGGGCCTGGGAAGAGTGTATCACAGGAGGAATTATTTCTTTCACAGAATTCCCAGGATGACCAGGTTGGAAGAGACCTTCAAGATCATCAAGTCCAACCCAGCCCCAACCCCTCAACTCAACCCTGGCACCCAGTGCCACATCCAGGCTTTGTTAAACACACCCAGGGGTGGGGACTCCACCACCTCCCTGGGCAGCCATTCCAGAACTTTATCACTCTTTCTGTAAAAATCTTTTTCCTGATATCCAACCTGTATTTCCCTTGATGCAGCTCAGGCTGTGTGCTCTGGTTCTGTCAGGTCCTGGAGAAAGAGCCCAACCCCAGCTGAGCACAGCCACCTTCCAGGAGCTGTGCAGAGTGATGGGGTCACCCCTGAGTCTCCTTTTCTCCAGGCTGAGCACCCCCAGCTCCCCCAGGGGTTCCTCACAGGGTTTGTGTTCCCAGCCCCTTCTTGCCTCTTTTCAGGTCCTTCCTCCTTCAAATCATTTTTCTTGCTTTCCCTTCTGAATCCACCTGTTTCTTCTGTTCACACATTCCCTTTTTTCTCCAACCTTTCTCCAGGAGACTCAGTGGAAATACAAGGCAGAGCAGAGTTGCCACAGGGACTGGTTTTCTGAGAGCTGCTGGGGAGGCAGGGAAGAGGCAGATCAGGGGGAAGGGGCTCCTTGCTGCTTGTTCTGCTTCAGCTGTGGGGTCTGGACCAGCTGCCAGCAGCTGTCTCTCCCTAACTGGGGATGGCAGCAGTATTTAATCTCCCACTTTCCTGGCCCGAGGTGTGTGTTGACATGTCAGGCTTGGCAGGTTGCAGCTGCTTTCTGGGCTTTGTGCTCACACACCCTCCATGCCCACACAAATATCCCAGGAGAGGAGAACTCTTCTCAAGCTCCTGGAAAGGCTCCAGCACTCAGAGATTCTCCTCAGGATGTTTATTGGTTTTCTTTCTGCTGACACAACACAGGTACAAAGCCACCACCACACAGTCACACACATGCATATATTACATATTCCATATATATAAATGCAGATATCTTATGCAGATTATATCCTTCATTCTCAGTTAAAAGCCATTGAGCCTGAGGCTGTTTTTAATAATGCCGTGATGGCTGTTAGATCACTGAGTGACAATAAATTAGACAAAAACTCAGCTATTGAATATTTTGCAGTTGTCTTTACTTTCACTCCAGAAATGCTGTGTTTTATCAGTAGTGAGAGCAGGCTATGAAAATAAATCTCTCCGGAGAGCTGCACAAGACAGCTTGTTAATAGCCAGACAGGGGTTAGATTTCATATTCCAGTCCAAGCAAGTGTATTAGGTTTTTGCAGGACTAACCCTGGGAACTGAGTCACTGACCTCTGAAATTGTAGTCAAGATACTGCTCATAAACTGTTTACAAAGATTCCTGAGTTTGGATGAAAAAATATTTACTTTGAAATGAAATTTGTTGGGTTTCTTCAGTCTTCTGCACCTTGAAAAAGTTAGATTAAGTAAACACAACACTGAGGTGTACTGTAAGCACTTAGTTGGGTTACTTGTGCAAGTTCCTCACCGATTCACAAAGCAGGAGAATGCTGCAGGAGGATGCTGCATTTCAGAAAAGCAGAAATTGAGGCACAGGGGAGCTGAGTGATCAGGTTATTAATATGTTGTGTAATCCTGGGCTAAGCAGGAAAGTACAACGGGTGTTCAGCCCTCAGAATAATAATACAGAGTGAAGATGATTACTGCTTTGATTTGGCATGACTGTTCTAAAATAGGAGATTATATTTTATATGGAATATTCCCTGGATTATGGACTTTTCTAAGCATGATCCAACCCTGCAGAAAAAGACTCCATCACATTTCAAGGCTAATCAGGACCAAAATGTTTCCTCAGGATAATTTGTCAGCCAAGATCAGTTTCATGCAGAGTAACATCACCCATAAATAAATAAATAAATAAATAAATAAATAAAAGCCCCCCCCAAAAAAACCCAGCAGTAAGGGTAAAATAATTTTATGTGGTTTTTTTTTTCCAAAGGATAATAATTGCATACTAATAAGAACACTTCCTTACAGACATGACCATAGTTTTGTACCTGCTACTATGTTAAAACTAATGTAATGAATGAATGCTTAAGCTGAATGTAAATGATAAACCTATTTCCCCCCTGATTCCTTTGATTCAACTAGGGAGAATTGCAAAACAAGATTGAGAGAAGCCAGTTACAGCCAGTTTTCCATGTATTTATGATGACCTGGTGACAAAAAATGGTGCCTGAACTGTATTATCCCCCTCCAGACCAGGTTTGATGTTTGCCGTTGTGGCATGGCTTTTTTAGAAGATGATCTAATGCTGTGCTGGTGGGAAGTGGTGCTGGTGATCCCTGGTGGAGATAGAGTTACCTAAGCTGCTCACTGTTGTTACAGATGGCACAACTCTTCATCCTCCTGACAGACCTAAACCTAATCAGCTTCACCTAATGACAGATTTAAACTCTTATAACTTATTGCCTTCTCAAGCTGGGTCTCCACTATTTATATTCATGTTCTCATTTTCCACTCATTTTCCACAAGATCCAGTTTCAGAAGTTCACTCTTAATTTACAGGTGTATTTTTTCTTTGGCATTTCATCATCATTAAGGAATATGCTAGTTGCAGGCTTTACAGTACCTTAACTCAGTCTCAGTTTTGGTTTGGGGAGGGTTCCCTGGAGACCAGGCTCACATAATTATGCACCACACTGGCACTTTTAAGAAGGGATTGTAACACTGAATATATAAAATTTCTGCTTTAAATAGGAAACCATGACAGCATGCAGGCAACTAAGATCCAGTCACCAGTACCAAGACATGGATATTAAACATATTTCAAGTCAGTGAAATGAGCACAAAATAAGGCCTACAATTGTCAAGTTTAAAGTTAATGTGAATAAAGATTTAGATTTCTTCTTCTACCCAAATGTGAGTCTTTCCCTCTTGTTTGAGTAAACTTAAAGATTACTTGGTGAACTCTTGTGCATCTAGAAAGGAGTAATATTCTTCTCTGACAAGTGTGATAGCCTATAGATTGATTCTTCAAAACTATGTAAGAACAGAACTTGCCACAAAATGATATCATGAGACTGTACAATATATTAGTGCAAAAGGCTCAAGCATAGTTCCCAAAACTCTTGAAATCTTTTTACCAGTAGAAGTGGTTTAATAGTGCCATGAATGAAATATTTGTTTTGGGCTGGTGAGTTTTCATGCAGGAGCTAAATATTGCATGTAGGACAATTAAAAAATGTTAAGGCTTGTTTATTAGAATGCAAGAATATTTCCATGGTCAGGGCTCCTGACACAGTTCACCCCTTGTGTGAGCACTGTGTGATTTAAAAGTCTACCAAAAAAACTGAAAAAAAACCCCAAACACTTTATGTAAACCATGAATTTAAACCTCCTGCCCCTCGTATCATGCAAAGATTTTCATATGGGTTCAATAAAACCATGCAATACTCCAAAAGTGTGGCTAAAATCAGGTCTTTCCCATCAAGAAAGTGGTTAAGTATAATTTTCAGTTTACAGTTGCAAGTTGCATGGAAACTGTGAGTAACAGCAATGTAAAAAGTAGGCATGCAACTCAGCACAAGAGATACTAATGATGACTAATAATTGTATTTTCAATAGAGTCAATATGCTGTAGATCTAAAACACAGACACAGAAATACAGGCAACAGATCCCACTGCTGTTACAGCTGACAGCTTTGCATAGTGGAGCACACACATCCCCCTGAAGTGCTGGAGAATAAAAGCACACATTAAAATCTAGGCAGATAAGGTCAAAACCTGCAGATTTATGAAGCTATGCTGTAAAAACTGGGATTTTCATACTTATGCAGCTTCTTTGTAGTTTTTTCCCCCCTCCCCCTTCCCTTACTGCAGCAGTTGTGCTTCTGGCTTCAGCCAGGAGTTGCTCACGATGTGAGTTTGTCAACATCAAAAATTGTTTGTGCTTCAGAAGATCTAGAAGAATCCTCTCTGCCTTTTTTGGAGGGTTTGTGAAAATCTGACTGTGAACCCTCAATGCACAGAAATGGTGCTGCTTGGCTGACACTTCACAGAATCACAGAAAACAGAGATGAGGAATAAATCCTTCTCTATTTTTGTATGTCCCCAAAAGAGGTACTTTTTTACAGGTCTATTGGAGAAAACACATTTTGGGAATGGGACAAAATGTTCTGAAATAGCATTTACCAAAGAATTCCTTTGTCTCAGTTGGTCAATTCTTCAGATACATCTACAGTGTTGGTACACTGATAAAGTTTTCTGGTTTAGTTCATTGTTTCTAGGGAGATTATCTCATCATCCTCCTTTCTTACTCACAATTCTACTGGTCTCGTTCCCTTCTAAATTATCCCTGTAGAAAATATGACAGCTGTTCATATCAAAACAAAAATATTAGCACTATATTAATCACATGATGTTTTGGTAGCAGGAAAAAACTGGTTTCACCCAGTCAGGTTGCCATGAACCAGCAAATCGTTTCTAATTACTTACACACAGAAAAGCAGATTTCATCTAGGTAATAAAATAAATCATTCCTACCTTTTATTTATGCTCAGACCCATTAAAGTCCTACAAAACGCCCTGCAGCACACTACTGTTTACACATGAAGCAAATAAAAATAAATATCTGAATCCATTTGCAGGGACTCAGATCTGGCTGAAGCTTGGGTTTGACCAAGAATAAAGAGGGTTGGCTGGATCTTTTGCTTGCTGGGAAATCAGGGAAGTAAATGAGTCTGTCAAGTCCTAACTAGCATTTAATGACAAATTTAATTTGGCAAGAATATATAGTTGAGTATTTTGTCAAGCTTGCTGAGGCTTGTATATTCTGTATATGGATCTTGACCAACTGCTGTATTTTCATAGGATCCTGCATTTAAGAACTTCTAATGAAACCATACAAAACTTAAATCAAACTTTGTTTCACCATGTGATTTTTAGTAATTAAAAAAGGATTATGTCAAGAAAAATAAAAACTATAATCTCTGATGGCTTGACTTATCCTGGCTGTCAGCAGTGCAGCTCTTCAAACCATTAGTTTCTGCAGTTAAATGTGGAATCAATTAACTGCACTTAAGCCATTCATTTAGCTTTAAGCTTAGATCATAGAAATAGGGTAAAATGTTGCTCTTTTCAGCCTTGTTATGGATTTTACTGATAAAACCCCAACTATAATGTTACTCAGATCAGCTTAGATTGGCTTTTCCCTACACTAGGTTGCTTCTCACAGAATGTTCCAATGCTTGATGGAAACACTCACTAGGAAATTCATGCATGTGCAAAGTGCCTCCTGATCTCCTTAGGCCAGGACACCCAAGCTTGTCATTGTCACAGGACTCTGCCCTAGGGATGGAAAAATGACTGGATGTGATGCAGATGCAGATGGAGATGTCAGGTTACTTAAAACTAAGCCTAAAATCATCCACCCGTAGGCCCATCTGACTTTTCTGGCCAACTACCAGCATTTTTTTCCTGTAAAAATCCTTATAAAATAAGATTTATAGGTTCTCTGTGTTAGCATCTAATTAAAATTTGAATCTATAAGGAAAACATTTTGACATGAAGAGATGTATTTTTTTTTTTACTCCTATATGTTTATTGCAGGTTTCTAATCCATCTTTTGGGCTGTGTAAAGGGAAAGAAAGTCTGCTCCTAAGTAGTTAGCAGCCTTGATCTTGAATAGTTGAATCACGAGGACAAAATTCAAGCTATAAACACTCTATTTTTAAGGTAAGATCAGATTTTGTGGGAAATACCTGCTTTACTATACAGATAGAAGCATGCCTGCCATTGTAATCCTTGGCCTGTCAATAAGAGTGTTAGTTTTACCTGAAGATAACCCATTTTTTTAAGCTTGGAAAACATTTTCCAAAGCATTATGATAATATAAACCCTGTTCAGTAATAAAATCCAGAAATAACTGAAGTGGCCACGGACTTAACACTTTGACAAAGGATTTCAGCATCATGTCATCAATGCTAAAAACAGTAACCATTAAATTTTTGCTCATCTTATTTTGATTTAATTGGTGCTAGTGGGTAAGACTGGAACTGACTTCAACTACCTGAAGATCTGTAAGTTCCAGAGGCAATATTGTACCTACAGCTGTTCAGTGTTGTGTTTTACAGCCTGAAACAAACTTTGCTCTGCATGAAAGACAAAACATCATAGACAGTTCCCACTTAAGAACATCATCAAATATCTGCATAATCTGTCTAGTGAGCAGCCAGCTCATTTCATCCCTGAAACTCTGCATGAGAAACACACATTCTTGTTGTTACATGGCAACTTCAAAACAACAAGCAATCCTTTCTGACACAAACCCTTAGAACTGTTTTCTGCAAAAAAGAAGAACAAGTGGAAGAGAGCCACATTTAACAACTCCAGCATTTGCAAATAGTTATGACAGTCTGTAATGTTGTAACTTGTTTTTAAAACAGCTATTTTAGGACATGCACATTTAATGATCAGTCTCTTGGTCTTAGAGAGATACTGACTAAACAAGACATCATCCTGTAGACACACTATATAGGGTATGGGATTGTAAAACAAGTTATACGAGAGATCATGAAACTATAGAACCTCAAAGGAGACACTCTTTTTTTCTGGTACAGAGAAAAAAAATTATTTTACTTGTCAGACACTCCCTTTGCCTTTTTGTAATGTCTAAAACATAATTAGTAAACTGTTTTGAGTCTAGACATTTTTAAATTTAAAGAACTAATCAAAAATTACTTACCCAATTTTCCTCTAGACTAAAAATGAAAATGCACCACTCTGTCCCTGATTTTTATAACCTTCTGCACTCCTTCCCTCCTGGCTGGTGTGTGGATCCCCTTTCTCCCTGGATCACATGAAAGCGTTCTATTAATGTGAATTGGCTGATGTTTGAGAACACTATGCTGGAGAGCTCTGAAGTGTAAGGAATCTGACCCAGGGAGCTGTGGGGCTATGACACATCAGTTCTTCACAGGAATTCTCAGTTGCTGGATGGGAATGCCACGGGACAGGTCCTGTGCACTGGGAGCACACGTTGGCACCGTGTCCTTGTTGTTGTTGGGATGTGGATTCCCTAAGGCAGGGAGACAAGTTCCATGTTAAAGCGATGCAACTGGGATTCTGCCCTCTGGCTTTTTACCCCAGGACTGTAACTTCCAGGTATCAGGCTGTCCTTTTCCCTGACCTCGCAAGCAAAGGTTGGGATAACAGCTGCTCTGCACATTTCCTAAGGAGCGCCTCGCTGGAGCTCAGGATGAACACCGACAGCCTGGGAATGCTCGCAGGTTACCTGGCATGGTGGAGAGAAGGAAAAAGAAGTCTCCTGCCCCCATTCTGCATCCCTTTGCCTGTGTTCGGTCAGAAGGGAGGGAATGAATGCAGCTTTTTCTTTTCCCCGATGGGATGAGATGGAGCTTTCAGCCACTGCTTTGCATGGAGCTGAGTGTGACATGTGTGAGCCTTTTGGGGAGCCAGCCCGTGCCACTCCAGCACAGAGTGAACCAAAAACCCCAAAGCTCGTGTCACTGCCAGAGGAAACCCACACCCATCACAGAAATGGGTTTAAGCAGAGCATGTTTTCACTTACATGGTACTTTTGGAAAGTCCTTCCTTGGAGTACAGTTTTCACTTACATGGTACTTTTGGAAAGTCCTCCCTTGGAGTACACTGCTCCAGAAAGGAAAAAAACATTGCTTTCCTAATAGGTTGTGAGCTACAGGCCTTTAAGTACATAAACATAAATAATACAAATGCAAATACAAATACAAATACAAATACAAATATAATATATACTATATCCACATCAGCACAAGATATGAAGAAACGATTGCTGGGATAGGATTTAACCTATCCCAGAAATGTTTAGGTTTAAGTCAGTTGTTTGCATGGTATTGCCAAGGTCTAAGAGGTGATAATTTCTACAGACTGCTATAAGAAATAGTGAATTTAGGAATTTTCTGTGAATACAGAAATGATTAGTATATTAAATTTTTAATGTCCAAAAAGTTGCCATGCAGTTATGCAAAATATGTGCACACATCTTTAGAACGCTTATTGGCTTTCTGCTTCTGCAAAAAGCTGACATTGTTCCGCATTTGCTTTTAATTTGTTTATTCCTCAATTCAAGATGTTCTGGATGGACCACCAAGGCTGCAGTGGTCTGGCTATTCTCCACTCTGAGGCACCACTGATACATGTATATATTTCCTACTCTTTCTTGCAAATTTATTTTATTTTATTTTATTTTATATTATTTTATTTTATTTTATTTATTTTATTTCTATTTTTCTACATTGCTGTTTGATTGTAGGGAAAAGGTGGAAGGTTTTCAGTATTTTGGTCTCCAGCAGCATGATGTCCACATGTTGTGGTTGTAGCGACCTGTTGTCAGTCTTTCACTTAATGAAACCTTCCAAGTCCTTAAAAAGAAAGGGATTCTGGTGCCAGTGAGGGTTTGATCCTAAAAGGATTTTTTTCCTTGACATCTCACCAAACTGGGATATTTTTTTTCACAGTTCTATTAATAATTGTTCTTTCATATGTCTCTGAAAATCCCTTCTTAGACTGGCACAATGCATATGGTGATGTGATGGGCTGTAACCTAATCCACACTGCTGAGGGAATATCTGCTGCCAGATTTTCACCCCCACAGGTTTATCTGTAAGTACAGAAATAAAAGGTGCTGCAAGAACCAAGTACACTAATTCACACTTCTGCATTACTAAAACAACTTTTTAAAATTAGCTGCACTCATTAGAAGAGTTTCTTCTCATCTTTGTTTGCTTGCAGAGCTGGCAGCTGAATGCCAAATATCTCAGATGTTTTATTTCTGATGTTTTCAATTACCAGATTGAATCCTGGTATCATTTCAGATACCAGGATTAACTTTATATCAGGAACAGCCATCACTGGGCAACAGGTCCTGTGTTGCCATAATTTCAGACAACTAATTGCTTGCTTTATGTCTTTATCCCGAACAGGAACTATTTTTGGTGTATTCAAGGGAAATGCAAAAAAGGTTTACTCCTGGGCAGTGACTAAAAGGTCTCATTTAAAGACAAATCTTTTTCCATTAATGCCTGGGAACATCTGCTAGCAAATCAGGGATACTCACATCAGGAGGCCAATTTCCAGAATTGTACAAGTGAACACATTTGACAGTAAATGAAGCAGTGGTAGCTCCACGTTTTAGGGGCTCTAGGTAAGAGCACCATTGTGCTGGGCAGCTCCCAAGCTGAGATGCACTGAGTCCCTCTTGTAATTCACTGCTCAGCACCAGAAAAAAACCCATTATTGCTCTGTATTTGGCAACAATGGAAACTGACTTTTGTTTGCTGAAATACAGTACCTGTATGATCATGGTATATACAAATTGTACAACGTTATGAGTTAAAATTCTAAATGCCAGGAACTCTGCATTCATTTCTGCACCCTGAGAGGAACAAAAGAGGGAATGATGAAATCTGCACACAGTGAAACTCTCCTGTTACATCAAAATGTTTATTTTAGGATTCCTCTATGTGACTCTTCTCGCTTCAATTAGAATAAGGTTTGATGTATATGCATGAATGAGAACTGAATGAACATCAGATAAAAAATAATCTTGGTGTGGAAAGACAACTGGCAAATCTTGCAGTTAGATGCATATAGGGCATTTTTTCACTTATCATTTTCACTGTTGACAGTAACAATTGACAGATACATAATAGCAAGGAAAGCAGAGATCTGATCATCTGGACAAGCAGAATCTCGAAACAAAAATGCAGGGCAATGTCTTGCAATATTGCGAAATGTTGAGTTCTTATTAAGCATAGTGAGATGACAGTAAAAAATTGTAATTCACATTTGCTAAGCCTGTATTTGCATCTCAAATATTTTTTTACCACGTGTTTATGTACTGCAGTGTACGATGGGCCCTGGTCTTGTTTGGATCCTCTCTTGAGCCTTTCTGTGTCAGCATCCGAAAGTAAATTACTCATATTGAATTTGCAATGCAAATTTGACAGCACTCTACAAGTCACACAAAGAATAGAAAATGGTTCAAGAGCTCAAATATAATTTATTAATGTTCAGCTGAGGTATTACATATTTCAAACATATATTTTGAAAGGTAGGTTGTGCATAGTTGCAGTCTGTAGTCCAGCTGAAGTACTGGTTTGGGCAAACTGAAGTAGATCCATGTCTATATACTGAGTCAAGCTGAACTATGAAGATGTTTAAGAAAATACTCCCAAGAATACCTTGAAACCCCCACCACAATAATTAGAACAACATAATAGTATTATTCAGCAATGAAGGGCTAAGTGTTATGATTTATATTTTGCAGGGACCAGCAGGACCAGGAAAGTGATGTTCCCCCTGATCTCAGCATTGGTGAGGCCACACCTCAAGTGGCACATTCAGCGCTGGGCCCTTCACTATAGAAAGGACATGGAGAGTTTCCAGAGAGCTCTTCTGAGGCATGGCTGAGGGAGCGAGGGTTTTCAACACAAAAAAAGGATGTTCAGAGGGGCCTTCATCACTGTCCACCCGCTGATCTGGAGGAGGGTGCAGCAAGGTGGCACCGGTCTCTGCTGTGCCTGCAGCGAGACGACCAGGAGAAATGGCTTTAAGCTGAGACAGGAGACATTCTGATTAGAGATCAGAAAAGTTTTAGGCACTTTGGAATGGGTTCCCAGGAAGGTGGTGGAATCACCATCCCTGGAGGCGTTCAGGAGCTGGGTGATGTCCTTTAGGGGTTACAGTGACAAAGCTGGGTGGGCACTTGGACTGGATGATCTTGAAGATCACTTCCAACCCTGATGATTCCATGATCCTAACTAGACAGTCCTTAAAGTCCCTTCTAATCCAAACCATTCTATGGGCCTATAATTTATTTCATTTGCCAGAGCGCAGATCCCTGCTCATTGACTAAAGCAGGCATTTCCAGACACATCCCTGGGACAATCGCAGCGCCCTCTTCCCTCTCACTTCTCCTGCTCCCCTCAGACGCTGGCTGCCCCACGGATCATTATTAGAGGTGCTGGGACAATGGGAGCACCCCGTTTCCTCACTTCTCACTCCCCTCAGATGCTGGCTGCCTCACGGATCATTATTAGAGGTGCTGGGACAATGGGAGCACCCCGTTTCCTCACTTCTCACTCCCCTCAGATGCTGGCTGCCTCACGGATCATTATTAGAGGTGCTGGGACAATGGGATCACCCCGTTCCCTCACTTCTCCCCGCTCCCCTCAGATGCTGGCTGCCTCACGGATCATTATTAGAGGCGCTGGGATAATGGGATCACCCCTTTCCCTCACTTCTCCCCGCTCCCCTCAGATGCTGGCTGCCTCACGGATCCATTATTAGAGGCGCTGGGACACTGGGCTCACCCTTTCCCTCACTTCCCCCCGCTCCCCTCAGATGCTGGCTGCCTCACGGATCCATTATTAGAGGCGCTGGGACACTGGGCTCACCCTTTCCCTCACTTCCCCCCGCTCCCCTCAGATGTTGGCTGCCTCACAGATCCATTATTAGAGGCGCTGGGACAATGGGATCACTCTTTTCCCTCACTTCTCCCCGCTCCCCTCAGATGCTGGCTGCCTCACAGATCCATTATTAGAGGCGCTGGGACAATGGGATCACTCTTTTCCCTCACTTCTCCCCGCTCCCCTCAGGTGCTGGCTGCCTCACGGATCCATTATTAGAGGTGCTGGGACACTGGGCTCACCCTTTCCCTCACTTCCCCCCGCTCCCCTCAGACTTTGGCCGTCTCCGCCTCCCGCCCCGCGGTCTCCGCGCCCGCAGCGCCCTCCCGCGGCGGCGATGGAGCCGCGCCCGCAGCGGAGCGGCCCCGCCCAGCCGGCTCCGCGCACCGCCCGCCGCCGCTCACAGCGCCCAGCCCCGGGCAGCCACCGGAACTCCGAGGGAGGAAGGAAGGAAATGTAAAGGAACGCTGAGAGATCGGTAACCGCCCCTGCGGCGAGTCAGAAAGGCCCAGCCCCGTTCGCTGCGGAACGGACCGCGCAGAACCGGCGCGGCAAGCAGCGCCAGTATGGAAGATCGCGAGCAGACCGCATCGGCTCAACGACCACCGGCGGTGCCCGCAGACCCCTCCACCAGGATCCTCTGAGGTTCTTCACTGCGCAGGCTCGACTCGGTGCGCGCATCCCGGGAAGGCCGGCGGAGCCGCGGGGCGGGGTCACCCGCATCCCGCGGTGCCGGCTGGCGGCCGCCATGTCGCACGCCGGCACCAGCGGCGAGTCCCCGCCGGCCGCGCGCCGCCGCCGCGCGCGCCCGCCGCAGCCGCAGGAGCGCGCGGCGCACGAGGAGGCGGCGGAGGCGGCGCAGGAGGAGGCGGCGGAGGAGGAGGCGGCGGGCGAGAGGCTCCGGCAGCTGAGCATCGGCGACGGCGACGACGACGACAGGGAGCACAACAGGATGATCCGGAGCCAGTACCGGGAGCTCATCTCCACCGTGCAGCGTAAGGAGGCAGCCGGGGGAGCGCTGCGGCCGCGGCTGAAGCGGTCCGGGATGGCGGCCGGTCCCGGCCGTGTGGGGAAACGGGTGGTCCTCGGGCTGCCGATGCGCTGGGTTTGGAATCTGAAAGAAATTCGACTCGCAAATCATGGATTGGCTGGAAGGGACCTTACGGGTATTCTCGTTTCAACCGTGGCAGGGATACCTTACGCTGTCCCAGGCTGCTCCAAGCCCTGTCCAGCCTGGATTTGGACACTGCCACAGCTGCTCCGGGCAACCTGTGCCAGGACCTCCCCACCCTTGCAGGGAAGAATTTTTTCCCGTATCTAAACGTACTCTCCTTCAGTTTGAGGCCTGTGCAAAGTTCCTTTCCTGCATGCCCTGGGATAGCGAGGTTAGGAGGGATTTAGCTGCACTAACACACATGTGGTGCCTGCATTGGTGCAGGGGAACAGTCGGCTTAAGGCCTGGAGATGCAGCTAAATCCTTTAATTTCACTTTCATGGTGTCTGAGCTTTAGTTTGAAACTGCAGGTATCATTATGTGCCTGGACTGGAAAGTTATCTTGGGACTTCCAAAAACGCTGTGTAGTTTTTAGCATCTTTCCAGACAAGTGTGTGAGTCCTTCTCCTATATCCATTTGAGTGAGTTGTGTTGTTTTCCTCACAGAAATGTGTTCAGTAGCACTGCCAAGTTCAGCAATACGTGGGATTAGTTATTTTGTGAATACTTGATAAATTTGTGCAGTTGTTTTGCAAGAAGCTACAGTGCAGTTTATGGGTGATCCAGCCTGTTTATGGAACTGACCAAGTGTACAGTTGTAGTGGCTGGTTTGTTTCTTTCATGGAAATTCCACTCATTTCCCCAAATCGAGCCTGTTTTGCTAGTGAGGTAACTCTCTTACCTAGGCCCATGAGCTTTTTGTTCTCTTTTCTGTCCTTGGCCCAGCTGAGGAGTGATGGAACTTTGGTGGGCACCTGGCCTCCATTCAGCATCAAACAAGCACAGCGTTTCTCAGTGCTTCTATATTTTCTAATTCAGGATTTTCTTTGTGTCTTTTCCCACAGAAAATCGAGAAGCCATGCTGAATTCAAAAAGCAACAGGCTGACAGAAGCTTTGGAAGAAGCCAATAGACTTTTTGATGGAGGTAAAACAAATTCATTAGTCTTTCATTGATGTGTTTGGCCAAGCATGAGGCGATGATGCCTTACAAACAAAAGAGGCAAAAGAGTGAAGTTGAGGTCCAAGTACTTCATCAGAATTTTATATAACTTAAAATAGATATGTTGAGTTGAAGATTGGTTCAGTAAGTTGATGTGAGAAAATAAATGTCATTGCAGTTTATTTGCTTTTAGAAATAACTCCTTGCTTTATTTTGATTCACTGGAACAGCGTATATCAGTAATACACATAAAAGATATCAGTGTAGAGGGGTTCATTTCACTTGGAAAGGTGGAAAGCATGTTGATTAAAAAATGCATTTGTTGTTCAAGATTGTGTGTTACTCTTCCATGGTTTGTCATTCTTTCCTTTTTTTTTAATGTAAATATTATTATGATGATTATGTAAATGTGTTAGAGGTCATTTCAATAAAAGGATTTCCAAAGTACTTAAGCCAGGATAGTCCCTATGTTGAATCTGATAATTCTCTTTGTGACAATTTTATATTAATTACCACAAAATCTTTTCTGTACCAGTTTGCCGTGCACGGGAGGCTGCACTGGATGCCCATTTCCTCGTTATAGCATCCAATATAGGAAAGGAGAAGGCCAGTGAGTTACACTCAGAGATGTCAGCATTTGATTCAACAGCATTTGCAGAAGACTTGGTAAGTTCCAGGCTCTGAGTTTGCCAACATTTCTACTGGAGGTTTGCCCTGTTTGTTACAGAACCATAAAGCCTCAGATTGTCAGGCAGTACATGGCAGTTGTGGTGGAATTTAATGCTCTTCCTATGAATTTATTTGATAAACCTTCTGGTGATTGTTGTTAATTGTCTTAAACTGCATATTAAGCACTTGCAATAGGGGGAAATCTGACTTGAAATGCAGACACCTCCCCCATTATTGCACTGCTGCTGCTGCTTTATCACAGCTCAGTCAGCTCGTGCTCTTAAAATCTTCTTCTCTTTTTTCAGTCATTCTTCTGTAGTTTCTCAGTAGCTAAGTAGTTGCTTTATCCTGTCCACTGGTTTCTATGTTTCTGGATAGAGTTCTTGAGGCCTTGTGTCACTGATGTGAGGTGGGACTTTGGAACACTTGAATGCTTTCAGGCTGGACAGTTCGTTTCTTTGTACTGGGGGGAGGAGTCGGATCTGAGCAGCTTTTAAGCAGGCTGTTGGCTTCTTTGCTCCTTGAAAATGCTTCCCTGTGTTACAGCAGACCAACAAAGAATCTTGAGTGTTTGCTTAAGTCTATAAAAAACATAAAGTTCAGTTTAAAATTTTTTCTTGCTAGTGTGGATGCAGGGATAGGCCAGATAAGTTCTATGATATTTGAGGGGCTGGGCGTTCTGTGAGTGTGTAGTGTTCAAAAACTTCTGAGACATTTGAGCTCTGAAGTGCAATATGAGTAATGTTCTGCTACTTCATACACCACTGAAAGTGTTGGAATCTAAGCAGTTTTGTTTGCTTATGGCTTTCATTGGTTGCTGAGCGAAGGGGTGAATTTGAGTGCATACCTGTTTTCATGAAAGTCAAAGCTGCTAGGCAGTGGCATTAAATACTAATTTATTAGCCACACACCAGAATTCAGTGTTTCACCATGAATGTATCTACTAGTTCACCTCTAAGTGAATTTTTATTGCAGCTTTTTTTTCTTTTGCAGCTGACCTTCATGGGTATAAATCGCACAGAAGTGGAAGAAACTGATGAATCTGAGGATATTCCAGGTGGTTTTTTACCTACTGGTGCCTGGCAGACAATAGGAGAAGAAGCACCCAAATACTTTAGAAGAGCACCTACTTTTCACTACATGTAAGTGTCTTCAAGGAAATAGTGTGTACTGCAGCTCAAGGTAATGGCCTTAACTGATTTGTGTTTGATGCCCTGGCTTTACATGAGTTAAACTGAAGTCACAGCAGAGTGTTGACAAGGTGTGAGGCTGTCAACATACTGGAACAACTTTTGGGGATGGTTCTTTGCAGAAATCTGTAAATATGGTGAAGGTATCCGTCATCACTTTGCGCTTGCTTGAGGAGATCAGTGTAAAGATTCCTAAGCATACAGTGTAAACCAGATTTTCATGTATGTTTTCTTTGTGTTTTGGTTAGGATGGGATCTTTCAAGTCTGAGCCTCCTGTACCAAAGCAACGGATTGAGAGGCAGAGGAAAGCTAGCAGAAGAAAAGCAGAACGGGCAATGCCTGCTCAGGTTTGTTAAGTGTTATTAACCATTTGTTCTGGCATAGTTATTAAAAATTACTTCTCAGTCTTGTAGTTTGTTTGGTTTTGGTTTTGTAATTATAAACTGTAGTGTTTATGATATCCCACCCTTAAGGGGAAGGGAGCATCCACGATCCACAGATGCTTGTGCTGTGCTTATCTCCAGGAGCCAGAACAAGGACGTTTGTCCCAGAAAGGGGCTGCCCCACCTTCACATGGCTCTTTTCTCCAGCTATACCCTGTTGTTTCTCACAGTGTGTGACAACCAGCACTCCTTGGCTGTTATTGCCAGCAATCCTTCGTTAGCTCCACAGCTGTCCAGCTGGAGTTGGAGGCACACACATTAACCCTTTGCCTTCTGAGCTTGTACTAAAGGATTCAGACTCCATTATTAGGTTTCTTGATTTGTTTTGACTGCAGTATTTCACTGAGTGGAAGGAAATAGGATTTACACTCCAATTTTGTGCTCAGAAGTAGGGTTTACAAACTGATTTTCAAGTTAGAGCCTCTTGCTTTAAGAGGAAACAGAAAAACTTCTTTACATTAGTGTGGTTTCCATTTTTCTTTAAGAAGTGTCTAACAGGATGTGACATTTGCACTAAAATGTGGTTAATAGCAGCAAGCTAATTAGCTCACATAACCACTTTTTTGTATTTTCTGTTTTCTTATTCTCTGTGTCATTCACTGGCAGAAAAGCAAAAGTCTGGGAATATTGAAAGAGGCTTATATCTGAAAATGTGAATATAATCCATACTGTTACAGGGAAGCTGAGGCTGTGATAATGCTGGGATAATAGAGGCAAGTGATTGATTGTTGCCTTTTAAAAGGCAGCCTACTCAATCCAAATAACCATTGATAGAAAGGATTTGTTGTAGTTTCTACTGGGAAGAAGAGGAGCTGGGAGGTTTGTGGGTTGCTTATAAATGCTCATCTTCATTAAACTCACAGACTGTAGCATTGTGTAACCCAGCTCCTCGGAGCCATTGACAAGTAAGTGTACACCTGTACATGAGCTCAAAACATACAAGCCATGGCCTTTCAGTTTGATATTGTAAGATTGGAATTAAAACCTAAAGCTCTTCAAGGTTGTCTCATGTTTGCATAAGTGTGTTTGTTACGTTGCATGTAGAAAGAGAAATTCAACTTTTACATTACATGTTCAAAAGAGGCCCTTTGCATATTTTGGTAATTCAACAGCAGTTATTTGAGGTGAATCTCTTGTTTCCTTTTCCCAGTTAAAAAAAATGGAAGAGTCTCATCAAGAAGCTACAGAAAAAGAAGTAGAGAGGATCTTGAGAATACTGCAGACTCACTTTGAAGATGATCGTAAGTATGGTTAAATTAAACATTAACTAGAGAAAATGAATATTCTCTGTCTTCTACAGTTTGGAGTGGTAAAACTACAGAGACAAAATGAGATTAAGTCTGCAAGTAGAAATCTTTGGTGAAGCACATAGATCAACTATGTATTTTTTTTTATGAACACTAATCAGCTGTTGTTTGACTGCAAAGTAAATGTAAATCCTCTCCCCTGATTAATGCCTGCCACTTTTAGATGGCAGTCAAATACTCAAATATGTGGATTTGTGTGGGGGAAAAGATGGAAGAAAATAACATAATCTACAGAACATTTGTTTTTGCTAGCAGTGGGAAATTCTGGATTGTAACTAAATTGATAAACACCCTTTAGCTTTTGAAAGGTGCAGCTTCTCTCTTAAGTTTGTATTTACATCTGTTAGCTCTGTGTATACCACTTGTTGGTTTGTTTGTTTGAACAAAGCTATTTTTGCATCCCCAGCTAATACACCCATTTCCTTCTTTGATTTTGTCATTGATCCGAACTCGTTTGCACGCACTGTGGAAAACGTGTTTCACGTGTCCTTCCTTACCAGGGTAAGGCATGACATCTTTTTAAAATATCACTTTAGATATTAGAATTACCTAGAAATAGCTGGGTTTTTTTTCTGGCTTCGATATTGGAGAATAAGGATTTAAGTATAAGGAGTACTAATTTATTTTCTGCAAACAGTCAGCGATATTTTGGTAATCAAATTAAAAAGGAAACAGAGTTGACTAACTTTTTTTTTTTTGCACTGCAATCAATTTACCAACAAAACAGCAGTGATATTTTTGCAGTCAATATATTTATCAAAAAAGATTCTGGCTCATGTTTTCTGCACATACAGAGAAGTTCGCATAGAGTATGGAAGAGTTACTGAGGCTGTAGAAAACTATGTTAGTGCAAGGTTTTATATTCTTTTTGAATCTGTGGATTTGCACTTCAACACTCTCCTTGGTTTGTCTAATAAATAAAATTAATTCTGGAAAAGATGGAAACTGCCAAGGATATTTTGACTGATTCAGTTTTACATTGAATAGAAATCTTTTTATAAAGGGTTAGCTAAAGAATATTTAGAGAATAATAGCAACTTTAATAAAACATAACTTTTATAATCCAGCAGTTACACACTGTTGCTATATGGACTACCTTCTTTATGGATAAGTGCTGTATTAAACTAGTATTTTCTTATGTGGTATGCCAGTGAAGATTATTTATTGGTATATGTACCTGTTCATAATTGTGTAATATGTAAAAATATGAAATTTCAGTGTATTATCCTAACTGGAAAACTCTTAAGTTATGAAACTTTAAATCCCACTGTTGTTTAGGATGGTCTTGCAAAAATAAAGCTGGATGAAGATGAATTGCCAATAATAGGTAAAATATAGCTTTAAAATACTCTAATTGGTTTTTGTAACAACATTACATCTTATGTATTCCCAAAGTTTTAGGTATATTTTTAACTGGGGATATGCAGTGAATGTAATTGAAGGTGTGAAGAGATTTATGAGCAGCTGAAAAGAATGAGTCTTTTCAAATACCAATGTATGGAAAAGGACCATTATGCTGATTTATACCAATTTATTCTGTAAATAGAAATCAAATATTACTGCATTTCAAGTTATATTTTTGCTAATAAGTACATGAACATTATTATATTTGGCTGAAAAAAAGATATCTTTGGGTGTAAGAACTCTCTTGTCTCAGAGTTGGGAACTGCTACAGCTTCAAAACAGTTGGAAGGGAAGTTCTTCATTCAAGGTTGAATGAAGAATTCATTCTCCATTCTTCATACAAGGCTGGCTTTCACTCCCACAGTTTATCAGTGGGGTTAGCACTTTGGTGAGATATTGTAAGGGATTAAATATTTAGGTCCTTCTGAAAAAAAAGTTAATTCCTAAATTTTTAACATGTGAGACTAAGGAAGTATAACAAGCAGTACAGGCTGCTGATAGAGACTTAAGTGGGTAGAGTGTGTAGGATTGATGTGATTTTTGTGGAGCTTTTGTGTTCCTGGTGGAAACTGGCTTTACAAGTCCTGAAAATGCTGTGTTTTGATCAGAGCCTATAAAACCCAGCGAGGGAGGAGAAGAGGAGGACAGCAGAGCTGGAGCACGGAACCAGGTGGTCATAAGTCTGAACCAGAAGGAATGGAAGGTACCATGGAGAGCACTTCATACTTTGGATCAGTTGTTTTTTATTTAAGCCTCTGAGAGCTGTGCTGGGGAGGGCAGGTGTTCTGTGTACAGAAACACTGCATTTGACCTTATGGATGCCAGAGCAATCACAGATCTAAGGGATGTTTGTAGCTGCAGGAAAACTGAGAGTTTGGGTTGTGATTCCATATTTGATTCCTGAAGCCTGTTCAGTTTAAGTGCTTTGAAGCTGTGCACTGACTTCACTTTTGTACAAGGCCTGGGTAAATATGGAATCTGTTTCTTCCCATATGTACAATACTTGTCTCTGGAGGCAAAGTTATCCATGCAGTTTCCTGATTGTTTGGAATAAATCTTAAGACAAAAAGTACTTTTGAGCACCACATACTTCTCCTTTGTCCCTCACTCAGAATGTGCAGGAGAGATGTAATTTGAAATAGTGCTTTAGTATCAGAAACTTTATTGCTTGCTGGTGGTGATTCAATTCAAATAGTTCAGCTCTGCTGACTGACTCACTCTGTCATCTTTATCAGGAGATCATAGAAACATTTCAGATAAGAGAAGCCATGATTACACCTCCTTATCAGGCCACTGAAGAGGAAATGGAGACAGAATAACTATTCAAGTAAGTTCTTTTAACAAATCAAACCCAGTAAGTTTCTTATGCATGTGGGAGAATTTCAGGGAAACTACGTGTGACTTAAAAGTGCAGAAGAACTGTGAGCAGGGTGACTGTAACATCTGGAATTGCTGTGTCCTTGCCCTCTTCATGAAACAAAACGTAATCTAGGCTTGTATACAAATTATGAACTAGGGAAAAATCCCTTTGAGCTTGATGGTCAGTTAAGTGATGCATTATTTTTTGGAACTTTATACTCAGAATGCAGTGTTGAAAAGAATCATAGCTTAGTTTTTCTGTTTGATTTCTTAACTTCCTGACATCTGATGTTGTTAGCAAAGTAGTCTGAAGAAGGACTTAGAGGGAACCAGGCAGTCTTCCCTTCTGCTTCCAGAAAATTCTTGCCATGATAGGAATGAAGTCCTTACTGTCACAGTTACTTGATCAGCTCCTGGTCTTAATGCATGTTGTCTTACTGTCTTCTCTTTTTTGTTTTTCTTTCTCCTTAGGTGCCTTAAAGAAAATACATCAGAACATTTGTTTCAACAATTGTTGTATATGTATATGTTGTAAAAATAAATTTATTTTTTCTGGAACACCTCGATGCTTTATACAAGCTGCTTTGTTTAGAACCATGGAATGGGTTGGGTCAGAAGGGACCTTAAATCCCACCCAGTGCCAACGCCTGCCATGGCAGGGACACCTTCCACTATCCCAGGTTGCTCCAAGCTGTGTCCAACCTAGCCTTGGACAAAAGAGGGACCCAGGGGTAGCCACAGGTGCTCTGGGCAACCTGAGGAAGTTTAGGCTTGTCACAGTTATTTATATATTACGGCTCAGTTTGCTATTTCATATGACGCTGATGAAAAAGGGAAAAAGGAAACACTGTCCCTTCTTTCCTCCCTTGTCTCACCCCAGCAGCAAATGGAAGTCACATGGTTAAACATCCCTGCTGGGATAATCTTGAAATTCTACATGATTTTGGGTGCTGCAGGAGAATTGATATTGCCCTGCTGTTCTTGCTATTCTGGAAGCAAAGGTTTGAGTTTGGAAATTCAGTTTCAGTTACAGATAGCAGTTCCACCTTCCTTTATTTCAAACTCCTCCTGTATTTGTTTGGTACTTTGGGCATTGACCAGGCCAGCTCTATGGGGCCACAACATTATTTTATAAAAGTATTTATGTGGAAGTCTTGTTCCGTTTTAGAAAACGCTCTGTGGAAGAGCCCAGGATTTCTTCCACCCTTTTATCCTGCTGTAGCAGCTGAGGGGGGTAGCCAGGGCTCCATCCCCGCGGGGGAGGCTGTGCGGGCACGGCCCGGGAGCCGCAGCGCTGCTCGCTCCCCGATCCGCCCGCGGGGGAGGCTGGGCCGGGCCGGGCGTGGCGGGGGCGCTGCGGGGCCGCGGCGCCATGCCCGCCGCCGTGGTGGAGTACAAGGGCTGGAAAGAAGGCTACGGCTGCGGCTACTGCGGCGCGGCGCGGGGCAAGGTGTCGGCGGGTGAGCGGGGCCGGGGGCCGGGCCGGGCTCGGAGCTCCCTCAGCCCCGCCGCGCTGCCCGCGCGGAACATGGCGGCGGCGGCGCTTCCTGCGCGCGCCGCCCGCGCGCCGCCCGCAGCCAAGATGGCGGCGGGCGCCGCTTCCGCGCGGCCCGGGGCGCTGACCTGAGGCGGGCGGGGATGGCGGCGGGCGGCGGCTCGCCGAGCATCGTCGAGTTCTTCGGCGGGGAGGATGGCTACCGCTGCGGCTACTGCAGGAGCGACACCGGCAACCTCTCGCACGGTGCGGGCGGGGCGGGCTGGCAGCGGGGCCGCCCGCGGCTGGCCCAGAAGCGGCGGGGCCGGGAGGGCGGCCGGGGGCTGCTGCCGAGCCGCCGCCTGTCCCGGCTGCCCGGCGGGAGCTCGGGGCGGCGCCGATGGCCCGGGACAGGACTGAGCAGCGATTTTGTGTTGATTTCCTTGTTTATTTCTGGGAGTGGGAGGTGCGGAGGGGATCTTAGCGCTGGTGCGGTCAGAGAAATCTGGTTGATTGCATCCCAAGATTTGTGCTGGGCTTAGGGTTTTTGCGTATAACGCGGTTATTGAAATCAGTAATTACGGCATACGTGTCAAATCTTTGAAAGACATCTATGCATAAGTGGCCATTAGCTACTCAGATTTGCAGTAACCACAGGATAACAGAATGGTTTGTGTTGGGAGGACCTTAAATCCCACCCGGTGCCATTTCTGGGACACTTTTCCCTGTCCCAGGCTGCGCCAAACCCCATCCAGCCTGGCCTTGGGCACTGCCAGGGATCCAGGGGCAGCCACAGCTGCTCTGGGCACCTGTGCCAGGGCTCAGCACCCTCACAGCCAGGAATTCCTTCCCAATTTCCATCCCTGCCCTCTGGCAGTGGGAGCCATTCCCTGTGTCCTGTCCCTCCATCCCTGTCCCCAGCCCCTCTCCAGGAGCCCTTCAGGCTCTGAGCTCTCTCCGGAGCCTTCTCCTCTCCAGGTGAGCTCCCCCAGCTCTCCCAGCCTGTCCTGCAGAGTTTGTTGTGTTTTAAAGCCAAACCATGGTCAGTCAAGTGTGCTGCTGTGTTATTTGTTTCAGGCATGTGGGCACATTCGATGACAGTTCAAGATTACCAGGATCTCATAGACAGAGGATGGCGAAGGTACATTGGAAAAGAAAATACAAAGCCGTGTTGTCGGTTGAGATTAAAGTTAGGATCCACATTTAAAGTTTAGATCTATAGAAAAACTTAAATATCCATGAGTAATTGAACTATTTGTCCAGTGCTCTGTGACCTTTTGTAACATGACACTGTCAAACAGGAAAATATTCAGTGATTTTAGAAGGATAATACAATCAGCAAAGAACTGAAGAACTTGCTCTTTGACTTTTCATCGTGAAATGTTTTGATGTGATTTTTATAAAAAAGCTTCATTTATTTTGTAGCACAAACAACAAAAAAATCAATGCATATTTATTATTGTTTCAGAAGTGGAAAATACGTCTACAAACCTATCATGAATCAAACATGTTGTCCTCAATACACAATAAGGTAAGAAACTCAAAGTACACTTTTGTAAGGGATTTGACCACTTCAAATATATTGAATCACCATTTGTGTTTGCTGCTTGAAATACATCTTACTTGAGAAGCTGTTCTACTTTTAATGATACTTTAAACACTAAATATATGCTCTTGGGTTTGTGCGTAGGGACATCAGCAGCTCTGGGATATTTCCCTGTAAGGAATCTTGTCTGTAACCCACAAACACTGCTTTGAGAGTTTGAGAAGCTTACATTTGTATTTTAGTAATTCTAGAGAGACATAAAAAACATGCCGTAAGGACTGATATTATTCAGTAGAAGACAAGGTCATTTCATTATCTCAAAAGTGTTGATAAAACATTTGACAACTCTGTATAGGGAGACTTAGGAAATAAATAGAGATTACAATGTAAGTTTTGTAAATGGTTCCTTAACCTTTTTTTTGCCTGCAACAATTTTTCACAAAAGAAAATTTTTTTTGTTTTTTAGGTGCCAGGCTTTGCATTTTCAGGCCTCCAAGTCCCACAAGAAGGTTCTGAAGAAAATGTTGAAATTCATTACCAAAGGAGATGTCTCGAAAGTAGCAAGTGAAGGTAGGAAAAGCTGAGTATTTGAAAACCAATACTGATGGAAGGAGGATTTAAATTCCTGCTTGAGTGGTCAGATGGCAAATGGGCTTTGAATTATTTGTGTAGACCCCCAGCTAGGCTGTTCCTTGAGCACTTCAGTAGCCCAGAAGGCAAATTGTTCAGGTGGCTGGGGTTATTGAAGAAAATATTTCCTTACTTTTTCCACAAACCAGCTTATTTTCCTGGTCATGTCCTCACTTTCTAGCTGGGTGCTGTAGAGAATTAAATGCTGTTTTTACTTCTATCATGAAACTGATAATCTGGAGAGGATTAACTAGAGCAGATGGTCGCATAGAAAAGGAAGAGCAAACAAAGAGGGTTTTTCCAGTCACCCTCCATTTATCTAGCACCAAACCTAGCAATTCTTCATGGCAGTGAAACTTATATTGGTTCTGAATCTTTATAATCTGCTTGTTTTGTATGTGTGGTATGCTAGGTTTGTTTGTTGTTATTTGTTTGAAGTTATGGCTTGAAATAGTGACTGTCCAGTTTTAGTGGAGAAAATAAAGCTGTTCTCATAAATGAATTGATGTTCATAATTCAGGATCATAAAGAAAACTTTGTTTTCAGACTGTTGCAATAGTCACTTTATCTATGGGAAAACACTTGTAAAATTGGAAACTAGTTAACTTAGTATTAATTTTAGTTGTGGAAAGTGTGATCTGTGGTTGTACAGAGAGAAATTCACTCATGCATGTTTTAATTATTGACAGAAGAGCCGATGGATTCCCATATAGAAGATGTGGCCACGTGTGATTTTCCATACAAAAGCGAGTCTCAGGTCAGTCAGTCTGAGCTGACTCCCTTGGCTGTGGATCAAGCTGAGAAGGTGGAGAATGAAGATAAGGACTCGGGAGAAACAAAAGAAGAGGGGGATGTGCCGAAGGTGGAATCGGATTCTGTTCAGATCTGTGCAGACAAAGACACCCCAGTCCCTGCAGAACCATCTCATTCAGCTAAAGCTGTTCATGCACCACCCAAGCCAGGTAATTTCTGGTAGCAATTGGAATATGCTGTCAACATTTCACATCTTCTTGAAATCTCTTCTTTTTATAATGCTTAGTAAGTTTATAATTGTTTTGTTTTATTCCCTGTGCTCCTCTCAGTTTAGAATTACAGTGTAAAAATCGAGAGGTGCTGGGTGTTACATGTAATATTGTAATTTATATTTTGTTACATTAAAAAGTTATATTTATCTTCTTTTATTCACCTTAAGGAAGACTAAATCTCTAAGATCTGAAAGTAAAGAGGGGAGATTCAGAATAGAAATTTTTTATGATGAGGTTGGGGGTGCCCAGAGACGCTGGGGCTCCCCCATCCCTGAAGGGTTCAAAGCCAGGTGGATGGGGCTTGGAGCAACCTGGGACAGTGGAAGGTGAACTTTGAAAGGTCTCTTCCAGCCCAAATCATTCTGTGCTTCAATGGC
This sequence comes from Lonchura striata, assembly GCF_050655825.1. Classification (NCBI taxonomy): domain Eukaryota; kingdom Metazoa; phylum Chordata; class Aves; order Passeriformes; family Estrildidae; genus Lonchura; species Lonchura striata. The sequence goes on along the minus strand of NC_140708.1, from coordinate 36,561,434 downwards.
TGCTTTCTCCTGGGGCATGGATGATTTCTGGCAGGAGGATGGTAAGGGCTGGGTAGATTATTACCAGAATAATTTATTTAAGGTGGAATTACTGACAGACACTTTGTGGCCCAGAGGCTGCCCAGCCTTGTTTTACAGATCTTGTTTCCCATTTTGTGTAGCCTGTTCTGGCAAATAAAGGGAATTTTCTTAATTGTGGTTTACTGGTACATAGTAGGGAAAATCCTATTGGAAACTTGTGGCTTTAGAGTTTCTGACTGTGTTGGGACATCCTGCTAATTCCTGATTTCACTCACCTGTTGCATGTTGTGCCAGTATTTAGGAGAAGGAAGTACTTTTGTCACCTTTTGTAGAATTGCTGCTTTCAAGTGAAATAATGTTTTTTCCTTAATAATCACTCATCCCTATTGGATCTGATTTTCGCCAGCTAATAAGCAATTTTTGCATCTAAATAAAAAGAAAATTTTCAGAAATGCTTGCTCAGAGAGTCAGTAGTGTTGCATAGAAATACTACAGGATTTTTAAAACTGTGTTTTATATTTTGATCTTATACAAACCTTTCTAACCCTTATATAGTTATTGTTTCTATTACTTTTATTGTGCAAACTTTCAAAGCTCTCTTATTTTAAATAATAAATGTAAAACTTTGGCCTATGTAAACTTAGTATTGGAAAGAAATGAAGTGGCTGTTGACAGCAGATGGCAGACTTGGGTAAGGAATAGGAATGTAAAAACCTGCCAGTGCTTTGGAAAAGGTGAGGTAAGGTCTTCAGTCAGGTTAAGAATAACTTTGAGTCAAACTTTAAGGACTGGAAATGCAGATAAGTAACGCTGTAGTTCATTTCAGGAAAATAAAGTTTACTTTTACAGAGCAGAAATACTCATTAGTGTGCTTCTTTCTGGTATTTCTAAAGATAGAGTGAATATAAGTGCATCAGAAAGCTTATTTAATTTTTTTTTAAAATGCTAGCTGGTGTCACAGGTCAAATTTAGTTTAAAATTTTCCAGATAGAAACATGTTCAGTTTTCATCTTGGAAAATGTAGACTTAGTCAGTAATAAGGTTGTTTAATTGCATTTTTATTCCTTTATAAACAAAACAGGTCATTGTCCTCTAGGAATAATGGTCTGTTTCTGCACAGTTTCAGATAGAAAAGAAGGTTTGCTTATATCTGTGTAGGCGCAGTCACTGCTTGAAGTTTTTCTTGCTAATTTACAGCTTACAGAAGATCCGAGACACGAAACAGATCCCGATACAGATGAAGCACTCATTCTTCAAATATACCATGAGAGTTTTAAATAAACTCTTCCTCTGACTTGTTTGCCTGAGGACAGGTCACACAGTGTCTGTAATTCCCTCATGTCTTTGGATCTGTGTTGCTTTACAACTCACAGTTCTTGTATTAATAAGGAACAAATGGATCAAGATGAGAAACAGTGCATGGGTTTGACTTCTCCTTTTAGCAAATACCACTTCACAAATAGAATTCTATAAATGACTGACCTGTTAAAGATAGAGGTAACCTGCAAAAAGTGAATTTATTGATTAAAACAGACAATCTGAAGATAGTTTTAAGCAAAGATGCAAAACTTCCGTGGCCTTTTGCATTACATGACCATAATAGCATTGGCAGCATTTCTACATCCTGCCTTTGGATTGCAGGTGAGAAAAAAATAAATGCTTTATTTTGGGGCATGTGTCTTTACAGAAGTCTGTGGTGTAGCCACACACACACACGGGCTTTTAATACAGAAGAACAATTCTCTGTGATTTTGTGGTTGTATTTTTGTCCTTCAGTATTTCAAGGGTTTAAATACACCCGTGGCTTTGGGGTGAAATGGTCAAGGTGACTCCAGATTAGTGCTGCAGTAAGTAGCTGTGGGAGAATCCCTGCATTAGTGTTGCCTCAGGTGTTGGTGGTTGTAAATGTGAAAGGCCGTGTTGAGTTCAGAGCACAGTCTGCAGTAAATGGTGATTTTAGCCCTTTCCTTCCAGTGATGAGGTGCGAGCTGTTTGCTGTCAGATGTGGTGTTTAACTCTTTGCCTGTGCCCTTGTAGGGAAAGGGGCTGATCTGAGCAAGCCTCTGTGTCGGAAAGCAAAGGACATCAGGAAAGAGAGAAAACTACAGAAGCTCCTGCAGAACCAGACTGGCACAGTAGAAGGCTCTCAACTTCAAGGAGATCAAGCTTTCCTCTTGCAAAACTCTAAATCTAAAACAAACCAGCCTAAAAACATTGAAGACTTTGTTTGTGTCCCTCTACCTGATGATACACGACATAAATTAGAGGTAATCTCTTGCTCACTGTTGTTGGAGGCAGATGAAGGAAAGGTCTAGTTAAGGAGTTTTTGAAAAGCTTAGGTCTGTATTTATGGCTTTATGGAGTAGTTGTGGTTTAAATCTTGAAATATATGTGGTACTGAATGATGTATATATATATATATATATATATATATATATGCATTATAGGAGTCTATGTGTATATATATATATATATGTTTTTATATCAATTACACACCTATGGTGCAGCTGCACTCTTTTTAACCACAGGAGGGTACTCTTATACTGCAATGTCCTAGCAGAAGCCACTTCAATTACTAAAATAATTTGCAAATTAATTTCATCCAGAGCGACTTGAAAATGAAAAGCTTTTAATTTAACCAAGTGTTAAATAATGAGAGAAATTCACTATTTAGGTCTGCAGTATAAAAATACCTTTACTTACTTCATTAGCTTATACTAAGCTAATGAAACTTGACAAGGAAGCAGTAACTTCATGAAATGAATCAGATAACAAGATAATTGCTCTTTACACACATCATTGGTGTGTGTTGATGTCTTTGAAAGCTGTAAAAATGAGAATTGAAAAGGTTGCTTAATACACTGGTTGCCACTACCTCTATGAGACAGTAAGCTGGAAGACTTTTTTTTTGTTAATTTTAAAACCATTTTTCTTGTTATTTTTTCCATAAGCTGGAAAACTAACTGAATGTTTTCCTGATCATTTTCAATTATGCTACTGGAAATGAAAATATTTGCTGACTAGAAGCCACAAAACTGATCCATCTCCCTAACTGCTTCACATTTCTTGAGGAGTTGTTTAACAGAAGCATGATGGCTTTGTCTGAGCATCCTTTTAGAAGATGCAGGGAGAATTAGAAGTATTAAAAAAAAAATTGCTCTTTGTGAAAACAGAACCATATTGAAAATTACTTAGTTTTTGAAATTAATATGACCTTAAATATTTTTGAAAAGACATGCACTGCTGCCTCCGTGGTAGCATTCTTTTGCTTAAGGAGCAATAATTTTTACTAAGAAGAATGTTTAATTTATAGATTTGTTTTTAAAAAATATTTTTGTGTGTTTAATGGTGATGGTGTGAATACTGGTAACTCTTTATTATGGTTAATTTAAATAATTGAGTATGGAAACACGACTTCATCTTCCTCTTTCAACTTCAGAAATACCTGGAAATTCCCTTGGGATTAGTGCCATAAAAACATGGGTTTTAGGTGAAGAGCAGAGATTTGAGTCTTCCAAGCCTTTCAAGTATTTTTCAGTGTAGTGTGAGACTGTGAGAGAACATTTTAATGAGCACAAAAAATCTCTTTAAAATTATGATCTGCATACTATTTATTGGTATTATTTCCTGAAAATTGTGTAGCTCTTCTCTAGACATTTTAGTTAATTTGCAGTTTGAAAGCCTTCTATTTTGTTCAGTGTCAATTTAAAAGCCTTCAGTAGCATAAATTGAGCGGGAGAATTAGAAGACTCTTGGCTAATAGTAATTAATTTGTGATGGCCTTTGTACAGGAGGGTGAAATTTTACTCTGTTGTGATGTTTGTGTTAAGTATAAATGTATAGTCATTGCATGATATTTTAATAATAAATGTGTTTAACTTCTTCTGAAGGTGAGGGTGGTGAGATCATCTCCGCCAAGTTCACAGTTCAAAGCCACATTTCAGGAGTCTTACCAGGTCTATAAACGTTACCAGATGGTTATTCACAAGGACCCACCTGATAAACCAACCATAAATCAGGTCAGAAGGCCAAATTTAATTTTATGCAAAGCTTCCCCTCCAGTTCACGTGTCCTGTTTCTAGGAGAAACAAATGTGGATTTTATATCCATTCTATATTCAGGAGCTTGAAAAATATGTATCCAATAAAATCAACATCCTGAAAGTGCAAACTTTTGATACCTCTTTGTGAGTGCCACAAATATTTGGTTTTAGTTGCAGGCAGGAAAGTTATGGATGCTGTTGGGTAAGAAATGGAGAGGGTGAGGCTCTTGGAGATAGAGGTGGGCCTTAAAAATACAAATCCCATAAGAATTAAAATCCAGCTGGACACTCAGCCTGGTAACTGTTCTCCTTGGCTTTGGTTTGAGTGTTTCCATAAGAAGGACATAATAATCAGGGCCAACATGTGAGCAAAAGCTTGTCACACACACAAATTGTTGGTTTAAGGTTCACCAGAGTGAAATAATTCTCTTCAGTTTCAATTTAAGCCTTTAAAAAGTGACCCATGCACTCCATCTTAATTTACACTTTGTTGCTGATTCCTGCAATGAATAGGTGGAGTGTAAGAGTGAGCAGTCAGATGTGTTACATCTCTGTTCTAGAGGGAAAAAAAAACCCATGAGTTTGGAGAAACAGTATATGTAGAAAGTAATTGTTGAATCAGGGCAATCAATGAGTCATGTGCCATTAAAAATACAACATTTTAAAAGTCCTTGAGACTCTGCAATAAAACTAAAATTTGTAGTTGGTTTGTTAGATTATCAGTAAAAATAGGAAGTTATTTTATTATTATGTTTAAGGTAGAAAAATGACTTCAGAGGCTTTGAAGTGCATAGGAGGAGATCTTTCACTAGCCTGACCTTCAGAAGCAGATTATCTGATGATATACACTCAAAATGCTTGTATTTCCCTTGCTCTGAAGGTGAGGTTAGTACCTGTCTCCTTTGAGGACCCCCAGTTCCAATCATCCTTCAGCCAGTCTGCCACTTTATTTGCCAAGTATCAGATGTCTGTACACAAGGACACACCTTCTGACTGTGGGGAGAATGAGGTACAGTTCACTGCATGCACCTTTCTGCCAACAGCTTCTTCAAATGCACAGCTAGATGGTAAATGCTGTCTCTTGGAGCTAATCTGAACATTAAATAATTTAAATTGTCATTTCTGAGGGTTTTTGATGGCAAAACCATCTTCTGCCTGAAAATTCTTTGGTATCTCTTTTATGTTTCTCCCTAATTTTTCGTGTTCTTGCTTAATCTAACTGGTGAAGGTTTTAAAATTTTCAGTTTTATTCCCATTCCTTTGCTAAGCACACTGCTCAACTGGAACTCACCTTTACAGTAGGAATAGTGCAAGAATATCTCACCAGCTGATTATCTGAGGCTTTATGAGAATATGCTGCATATGGATAAACCTGCTCTTAAAAGGGTGTTTAGAGGGGATAATCCTAATCTAATAAATGAAAAATAATTTCAAATACTCGTGGGGTTCTGAGCAAGCAGCAGTTCTTCATTTCTCAGGCAGGTGGCACAACTTCCTCATAGGCAGAATTAATGAAAATGCTACCTCAGATCTCTCATTTCTATCTACTGCAGATGTGCAGCTTTATTCTTGGTCAGCTAGTCAGGATTTGCTGTTCCTGAGAGTGAACTACCTGCAGAAGTGAAACCTTGTAAACTGGGGCTGTTTTCCAGGAAGAATTATAAAACCACATCATAATTTTTGGCTTCAATTCAAGTGTGTAAGGAGAGCTCTTTTTTTGTGAGATGTCTGTAATGCTACTCTGGAAAGCTATAAAATCCATTTCACTTTGTTTAGTAAAATGAAATAGGTCTCATAACACTAAGTAGTAGTCTCTACCCTTTTATAATTTCTGGTATAAGTGGGTTTAATTATAATAATGTAAAAATTGGAGGCATGCCAGGAGAGACTGAACTATTTACTAGATTTGTACCCAGCATTACCTGGTCAGATTGAAGACTTGATTTTTCTGCTATGATGGAAGCATTTCAGCCTGGAAAGATGTGTTAGGGACAGTCAGGTTTCCACCACCTGAAGGTGTAAAGGCTGTCCTGGGAATTGCTGTTGAATAGGAAGGAGATGGATTTCTGTTCACTGCTAGTAGTATAACAGATTTTTATCTTCTTTTTCCTTATTACTTGCCATAGGGGTTTCCCTGCATTGCCTTTATCTCCTCTCTTTGGCCTCATGTTTGTGCAGGCTTAGATAATTCCAGGGGAAACATAAAACCTTCTCTGAAGCATCTATTGAATGTAAAAACTTGGTCTGATGCTGATGGGTTTGAATTTCATTTCTTTTTCAGCCTTGGTAAATCATATTTAGTGTTCATGAAACTGACTGGCCAAGAAGGTTTTTTTATTCACAATTAGGAACTAACACTCTCCCTTCGATCAACATTTTGTATTTGATCTCTGCAGGAAGTAAACTGAAGAATGTTTTACACAAAAATGTGTTTTCATGTAGCTTAGAAGCCTTTTTTTTTAACACTGAATCTGTGTGGGAAGAGAATTCTCTGAGTCACTTTGAAGGTACCAAGTAGGGTAAAACTGATCCAAGTTCTTGAAGGGAAGGGTGGCAAATGCTACTTGTAAGACCTCAAAACTTTTTCTGCTTTCTCTTTTTCAGACTTTTTAATATATTATATAGACATTATGGAACCAAGGAGTTTTTTAAGCAAAGGGAATAAAATTCTGTCCTATACACAGGACTTTTTATCAGGATAGTAAGAAATCTGCTTTGTGCTTTAAACTGGCAAATATCCAGGATTTTTTTCACTTTTAATTTGTGCAAACTACTCTCTGAGGTTGTTGGGTTTTTTTCAGGGAGAGTCCTGCTCAATTTTTTGTTTGGAAAGTTTCTAGTTTAGGAAGAGTTTTTAGTTTTATATTTGGCTGAACACTTAATATTTAGAAACCTGCCTATATTTAAATTCAGAATACTACAAAGATTGTTTTGGGACATATTAACAACTTCTTTTGGGAATATATTCTTAGATTGTTGGCATTACAATACACTATCTGTTGCTAGGCTAGTTTAATATTAATCTTATTATATTAAAAAGCAATTCTGAAAATCAATTTAGAATTTTGGTGGTTATTTGAGAATAACACTAAAGGGAAAACTAAAAATATTCACAATAGTAACAAAAAATATATGAACAATGAAGCTGATTTTTGCTCAGTGAGTGTGGAGAAGGCCTTTTTGTACCTCAGTAATGTAAATACAGCTTTCCATCAGGAGTTTATGTGAGAAGGGAGAGTAGAGGAATTTCAGGGAAGAGAATTGTGGAATTGAACTTGTGGGCACTCTCTGGCTAATGCCGGTTTGAGCCCAGTGATAATTGGTGTTTTGGTGCCCTTCATGATGCTGAGTTTCTTTAAATTTTGCCTCTTCCTCCTTTCCGTCTTCTGCTTCCCTGCTGAAGACTGCACTAATTACACACTAATTACAGTGTGTTCATTAAAATAATTGGAGATTTTGCTGGGGAGAATCCTGCAGCACATTTTGGTGATGCAGTACTGATTCCTGAGTGAGGCAGTGACTTCTGTTTGTTCTAATAAAAAGCAAGGTGGAAACTTGTGAAATCAACTTTTCCCAAGTTCCAGACTTGTGATGAAACTTTCCTTTCTATGGAAGCATCACCACAATCTTCTGTTCTTCTTTCACTGGCAAGGAGAGGATTGGGTAAGGTAAAAATATATTGTCTCTGCCAAATATCTTAATATTCTATGAACAGTTTGAAGTATTTCCTTGCTCCTGGAATTAAAACCAATTTAGCTTGCAGAAGAAAAAAAATCAAATTCATTTTTATCTTGGCGTAAAAGCCACAACTATTTTCTGCATAGTCTTTTAAAATATTCATGTGCCATTTTTTCTTAGTTGGTCTGGTAGAAGTTGAATTTACCTTGGAAATCCTCTCACCCCTCTCAGAAGCTTTTGATCACTTGCTGCAGGAATTCAGCTTCAAAACTGCCCTGGTTGTGTCTGTGCTTTGGAGTGGAGTCAATTCCTGGTGTTACACAGATTTGTTGGCACTGAAGAATGTTTATGTCAGCATGTTTGTATTGTATAGAATTGGAGTCCTGAGGAAAAACATAGCAGACAATTTTCTTACTGAAGTTTTCTGTATAATACTTACTCTTAAATAGTGCTGAGGAAGAATTGATTTTTCAGTTTTCCTCTGTGGCAGCACAAAACTTTATTAAGCTACTGTGTAAATGCATGGGCATCTGCTGTTTGAGGAATATATGTATTTTTATTATAGTTGTTGGAGAAAATGAGATTAATTAGGGCGAACCTGAACAGATTGTGAAGCTAAAGTATAAATAGCAATGAAGGAGCTCAGATAAAAAAAGGGAAAATAGGCAGATAGGTGTATCCCTGCCTGTTGGAGAAGTTTATCTAAGGCTGCTCTTGAATTAGCCAAGTTCCTGAGCTGATAATTTCTGGAAGCTGTTGAAACAATCTCGGTTAGTGTTTGTCCCATTCTTTGCATTTCTTCTGACTCTTTATGAAAATGCTTGATGTGGCTCTTTATTCTCAGATCCAGAATGATGGTCCCATTCCCAGTATAACAGAGCTGTTATTCAATGTTTTTGTTGTTTTCTTGTTTGTTGGATTGTTCTAAAAGTACTGGAAGATGTAATCATGCTTAGCATGAGGAACTGTGTCTGTAACATAAAAAACCCCCACAAATGTAATCAGTTGCAAGGATTTATTTGTTTGGGTTATTTCCTGGCTTAGTGGTGGTTATATTTATTTTGTGAAACCGGTCAAGCTATAAGGAAAAGAAAATCATGAAAGCTCAGAAAAACAGAGAAATGGAGACCTCTAATGAACAGAGAGATGAGAGCAAGCTGAGCATCCTTATATTGAAAAAACCTTGGTTCCCTGTAGCATCAAGGAGAGATCAGTTGGAGCATAAATTATGATGATCAGCATATCAGGAGTGAAATAATGGTGCAAAAAAAATCATGTGGGTGAGAGTTTGTCCACCTTTTTTTTTTCATTTTTCATAAGAAAAATAATAAATGCTAATGCAGTTTTGTTGTAATAATTCATGCACAGAAAAATAGGTAAATATGGATTTGGAGTCTAATTTTTAAATTGAGTAACTTTGAATAGCCTTTGGTTATATTTCTGGGAGAAAATGTGTAGATTAATGTATGGAAAGATGATCTGAGAATAAGAAGAATGGATGTATGTCTTGTATAATCCCAAGATTTGGCTCTTTGGATGATCCAGTTGCACTGGATTTATGGAAGCTGTGTAATGGCTTGTCTGTGCTTTGCTAAGAGCAGTCCTTATCTACAAATGTTTTAACTCTTGCTCAGCACCAAAAATCCTTGTTTCTGGATAAGAAATGCAGGGAGGGCCTTGCAGAATACAAATCACCTGGAAGATGCTGTGATCCAGCTCTACCCCAGCTCCAGGATGATTTGTAAAATACCTGGAGATAGATATTGCAGAACATTTAGATAATTTCAGATAGATATTTCAGAACATTTGGATCATTTCAGAACATTTTGCCACCTGAATCTCTTGTGTTTTAGATGAAGCTATGTGATAGATGAAATGATAGGTACAGGTGTGGTGCTGTGGAGGTCTGGATCAAAGATTTTACATGAAACAAATACAGTCAAAACATTTTTTGGTCTTTTCATGCCAAGGAGGAAATTTTTGATCCCAATTAAATAATCAGTGGCTAATTTGGATAGAACAGAGGGTGTCTTTAGCAGTTCTTAATGAAGTATCATCTCATCAGAGGCATCACATTTCTGACCTAGTGTCAGAATCTTTTTTTTCAGCAGTCTTTGTGTTTAGGAAACCCAGCTGAAGTGTAACTGAAACAAGCTATGTGGCAGCTACACAAGCTAGAAAACATTTCCATAAAAGATCATAAAAATTCTACAGTAGTTTCCAGAGAGAGCAACAGTGAACAGTTTATTGCTATTGCTCCTGAAGCAAACGTTTTATTTAACTTTTCACAAGGGTTTCATAATGGCAAACTTGTAGAAAAACAGTATCTGTCTGTTCCCTCTGTGAAAGTAGCTGGACTCTCTCTTTGCTTTGTGCTTAGCTAAATATTTGTCTTGGAAGAAAAGAATTTCAGGACACACAAAAGATACACTGTTTGAAAAGGTGCAAAAAATTACTGAAATACGTGGAGTGGGGTTTTTCTTTCACCCTCCTCCCGTTTTGGGTTTTTTTTTAAAATTGCTTCCCAGGAATCCACTTGAACTAATAGAGAAAACTCAGTGAGTAGTCTCAGAAATGCCAAGGAGCACGTTCTGATCAGCTCCAAACTTTTAGGTCTCCCTAACCTACTTTCCTCTCTTATATTCTAGTGAGAGAATGCTTAAAAATCAATAGTCTTTGTGGTTATTTTTAGCCTTCTGTACATTTTTATTCAGCTCCTGGAAGCCATGGCAGGACATCTCACTGCAGTGAACTTGGATTTCACATTCTGAGAGCTCTGACTTTAGGAATTTGAATTTCTATATCAGCCTAATGCCTTCTGTTTATCTGTGTGGCCCTTGTGACTGCAGTGCTGTGGATTCATGGGTTTTATCATGAAATGCCTATAAAAGCAAAAGAATTTAGGCATCCAGACAATTAAGTAACTTGTCCACAGTCATATCATTTCAGTTCAGGTTCTTTTTGTATCTCAGTTTATATAGTTTTCAATTTTGCACTGTGATTTCTAGGTAAATCCATATAAAATTAAATAATCTTTACTGTAATACTGATAAACCTCCAGAGTACTGAGAGGAGGCTTCTTCTGAGCAAGAAAGCCACAGTGACTTTTGTCACTCCATAAAGGAATTGAAATTGTAACCGACATGTACAATATTCCATTAGTCCCATCCTTTCACTAAATACTACATTTGAGACATGCATTTAAACTTGAAATCCCTCTTGCCTTTGTAAACTTTAAATCCTTCGTCCTAGTTTTGAAGGCTCTTTCTTCACCTTCAGGTCTGTGGATATCTCTGAAACTCTATTGTTTCTGCATGTCTGTATTTTTGTAAGCAGCTGTTGAAAATGCTAGGTAGAGCCAGCCCTGGGATAAGTCTTTGATTTCTCTGCTGAACTCTTAATTTATTGCCTGGTTCAATGCTGGTTTTACCCATCTTTTCCTTCAAAAATGCCACATTTTGTCCCATTTTCCCGATTGCTACAGAAAGTTAAAGAATTTAGTTCATTTTTCAGCTCAATTTCAATGTATTTTCCCAGCTAGTTTGTTTTTATTGTTTGGTTTGTTGTTTCCTTTTCCGTGGGACAAGGTTGTTAGCAAGTTACTGAAACATGGACTTATTTTTACTTTTTCACTGCACAACTTTATGGTTAAGACTGATTCTCATCTGGTTTTGGTAAGGAAGATTATTTCAGTTAAAATATGGCAGGATGAAAGTGCTGCACTGGATTTGCAGGCTTTATGACTTGCCATCATTATTTTTTTGTTTCTTAATAGCCTCACACCTCTGTGAAAAACAAAGCAAAAAAAACACGTGACCAAAATCTTTGGTTTATTTTAATCCTATTCAGAGATTGGATTTCTAAACACAAAAAGAAGGAAGGCCCAAGTCCTGTATCCATTGCTTATCCTTCATCCTTCTATATCCCCAAAAAAAGGGCAAGTATTCAGCTTTCCTTGGCAGTGAATTGCAAATATGAGCAAACTCTTAATACTGTCAAAGGGGGAATGATAAATGAATGCTTTTTTGTGATAATTGTGCAGCTCCTGCTGCTGACACCTGGAAGGTTTCCTGAGAAGGACCTGGTGTCCTCCTGTGACATCAGGACCCTTCCCCTGCAGAATCTGCCAGGTGAAACCCATTCCAGTTCAGCACCTGAATCTCTTCCCCTGGGTAAAAGGGAGCAGGTGTTAACACTGCTTTATTACCTCTTTTTAAAGCTGTGCACGTGCTCTTGCTTCAGCAAGAAGCTTTGGGTTGAACCCAACCTGCTTTTTTTTTTTTTTTTCCTCCCTTTCATTTCATTCTCAGTGATGTGTTTCTTCTTGGTTTTATTAATTATGTTTAAACTTACTCCCTGTTGTTGAGTTGATTCTTTCTGGCAGCTGTAATTAGCTTGCACCAAAGTAAAAATGTTGTATATTTTTTACATATATTATAAAGCTTCTAAAAGTTTATGTAAATCAGTTGGAAATTAAAATTAGAAAAGCATGTCTTTGTGGAAGGAATTTGAATTGTGTTTGTGTGACATATTGAGTTATTTTACATACAACATCAGCTTTTGGCTGTATTTCTTTCATGGTTTATTGAATAATTTTTAATTGTGTTCATAATAATCCTGCAGTGTTAGATGACTTTGTTAATTTAGAAGCTGAATCTAATATTTTCTTTTTTTGTACAAAATGTATAGACTAGTTGAAGAAAATTACCTAACCTCTGAACTTCACTAGGTATCATCAGGTGAAATAATTTATAACAAGACTTGCTGTGCTTTTTTTCCCTTAAGATTGTGATACAAATTCAGGTGCAGTTAAGATTTTTTTTCTAGCAGTTGTAATAGCAGAAGTTGTTAAACTTCAAAAGTTCCCCTTCACCCTCAGAGCCAAGGGATTGGGCAACAGGGCCTGGAGAATTGATAAAATTACTTGGAAAGTGTCATGGGCTCAGATTTCTCACCATAGGGTTTAGTTTGCACTATACAGCTAAAGTTACAGATGAAGAACTATTGGGGGTCTTCTGACATGAAAATTAATTACACATGGTTTATTTTTTCTGAAATCTGCACTTTCTAAAACCACTGGCTGTAGGGACAGATGCATTCATAGTGTAGGAATTTGTAACTGTATTTTTACTTCAGGAAAATAACTCAACAATTCAAAATCTTAATTATCTCTTTTTTCTTTAAATATTATTGGTGGTTTTTTCCCCTTATCCACCAAACCAAAATAATTCTACAATTAAATTAAGATGCCACAGTCATTTGTTCTTGCAAACTCTGAGCAATAGTGAGTAGCACTGAAATGGTTAATTACAGGAAATGTACAATTCCCTGCCTTCACCATCACAATATAGAAATTCAGTGTTCTTCCATAATTTCTGTGCCCAAAAGTTTCTTATCAATCCATAGATCAGCAGGACAAGATCAGTAAAATGAGGCAGGAACTGATACTGTTGGCACTTTTTTTTGTTGCCTGCCTTCCTCTCCTCCCCTTCCCTGGGAAAACTGGGATGGCTGACAAGCAGTCACCCCTTTTTTTTGTATTCCCCTCTAATTAATCTCAGAACTTAATGGAATTCTTGACAACAAAATGTTGACAACAGTCAGGTTTTTGTAGGTGTCTGTATGTATTCTTTTTATCTAACTTTTAATTAAAAATTTCTATTTACTATTACTTTGCACTGTGGGAACTGCTTACTTACTAAATCACCCAGCCATTACAAGAGGGGGAATTAAACTGTGTATTAAAGTAGTTATTTAACAAGGGAATGGTTGGGGTTAAATACATACCAGAACTCTGCAACGTGTTCAGTGTGGACTCCACCAATAAGGAAGTATTTGTATCAAATGAGTAAATTATAGTGAGTAAATAAGCATTGTATTTTATTACTGTAAGAATCTTGGACAAGCTCCAGATCATTAAACCATTGCCTTTTTGAGTAATTATCAGCAGCATATCATTTTGTATTTAGTCAAAAATCCAGATCTGAAATGCTTGCACTTTCAGGAGGTTGATTTTCTTTCTTTTCTTTGCCCTTCCTCTTCTTTAAAATTAAAATGAGCTTGTTTTTAATTTTGAATGTAAATGAATTAATTTTGGCTAAGAAGTATGAAGGCCCCAGCCCCCTTGCTTTGGTGATAGGGGAGGTATCAATGGAACAGTGGGAGAATACTCTCTGTTGCAAGGAGTCAGAGGAGGATAATGTGTAATTTAAAATAAAGGACACAGAAACAGACCTGTGTTAGAGGGTGATAAGTCTCTCACATCACCTTTTTAAAAACCATGTTCTGATTTATAAAAAAGAAAGTACTTTGCATAGTTAATTATTATATTTATTTGTACTTCTAAACAGAATGTGACATAAATATATTTATTTGTACTTCTAAACAGTTTAAGGGTTTAAATGAAATTTCCATAAACAAAGTCTGATGATGCTTTTCACACATATGTATTTGAATGGTGTATTTGACTATTAATATCTCCTAATGCATTGCTGATGGTTTTCTTTCTTGTTCTGCTTTGCATCCTGGGGCTGTTTTCTTGTTACTGCTGACCCCACCTTGGTGCAGTTCACACGATTCCTCTGTGATTCTCCTCTGGAGGTATGTATTCATTCAGGATGGAAGTTTTGAAATGAACGTGTTTAATTTCTTTAGTTTAATGAATGTATGAGTGTCCTCTATGCTCTCTGCAGACAGCCAGCCATTGGTGGGGGTGGCTGGCACAGAATTCCTGTCTCCACCAATTGGTAAGGAAGGTTCTGCTGTGTTTGCACAGGAGCCTGAGGACTCCTCTGCTGGGTAATAAATTCCCACTGAATTTCATAGCACTGCATTTAAAAACAGAAGTACAAAAGGCCATGTCTTTCATGGTTTTCTGTTTATTTCTATGAAAAGAAAAGAATGAATTACTAAATAACTTGATAAACTTGTATTTGACTACAATCTGAGGTAAAAGTTGAGGAGAGATGCTGTTCCTTCATTTCAAGTGAGTAAACTGCCCTGGATTCCTTGCAGTGTCTTTCTTGTTAGTCTCAAAGAGCTGAGGACGGGTGAGTGTAATGAAATTGTCAGGTTATAGTAATTACACTGGTAATTTGATCTGTCGCACTTTGAGTGAATCCATGTGTGGAGAGTTTGTTGCTTTTCTCTGCTGAGTCCACTGCCCTTTGCATTCCTGAAAGCTGAAGAGTAATAGAGCTCATTAGACTTTATGGGAAAAGGGCTTTTATCACCTCGTCAACTCGTGCAGCAGACTGCCATTATATTCTTAATTTTGTATGGCTACATAGATGTTGATGCACACTGCCCTGCCAGGTTTATACCCATATTGTTTCTTACAGACACTTTTTATTGACATTTCGAAGCTTGAATTAAATTTTGTGTGGCACCACTACAGATGTCTTCAATTAGATGAAGTTAAATAAAAGGGGTTATATATCAGAGGCCAAGGGATTCTTGAAATTCTTTATTCTGAAACAGTTGCCACAAGCAAATCTAGCAGTGTGTAGTCTGTTTACTCTTTTGAACAAAAATAATTTAAAATAAAATTTAGACCTTAAGTGTTTTCAATTTGTAATTTTGGAGTATTTAATGTTATCATTAGCTGCAAATAGTATGAACACCCAAACTCTTCCCGTCTTTTTTATTTCCTCATTTTATTTTTCAGTTTAGTTTCTGTTTTGGCTATGGGCTCTGGCAGAAAAAATGAATGCTTTAAGAAAAGATACAGCATGAACTAGCAGAAAACCAGGCAGTTTTCTAGCAGTAAACAGCATAATGCAAAGTGAATTGTTTGAGGTGGTTTTTTAATTCATCCTTTCATTTTCGAGGCTGCATTTAACCATTTGCCATTTTACCAGTTCCCACAGGCAGATGTGGGATGGTGGGAATGGTTCAGCATGGTGGGAGGATTCCTGGGAGAAAGTTCCAAGGGAAATCCAGACTGTTCAGGGTGATTCACCTTATTTTTGGTGCTCAGTGAGTGAAGGAGATGTCAGGGGCCAGTTGTGTCAGCATCACTGATGTCACCTCAGTGTTCGTCCTGCCCAAGTTGCTCCATCTTGTCCTGAAACAGCAGCTGGAAGGAGCCTCAGCCCTTGGATGGACCATGGTGTTGGGCAATTGAGGGATAATTTTGTTTTATTCTCAAAATACTTTCTAATTGCTGCTTGGATTTTTTTTTTTTTCCTCTTGACTGATGTTAAGCATTAAACTGACAATTTTATACAACTTGTCAAAATCATCTCTTTGAAAGAGCTGGTGATTTATGCCCATTGTTTTGGGTGTGCCTATAGCAATATGTTTTCCAGCATGCATTTATGTTCCATGGGTTTATGAACATTTGGTATCTCCTCTGCCCTTTTGATCACTCAGGATCTTTCTGGAGCTATTTACATTCAGTTCTTTTTTAACCATCCTAAATACTTCAAAATCATCATCTTGGTTTGCTGCAACATCATTCAGAGAATGTAATAGATCAAGCAGGATGGAAAGTGATCTGTTTTCTGTTATTCAAATGATAATTTATTCTCCTGCTAACCATGCTGAGATGCTTTTGGATTCTGAAGAGATGAAAGATGTTTGTGAATCTCGATATTTGTTCTTCAGAAAGAACATCAATCTCTGCTTTGCCTTGTTTTATTTGTTGATAGGTTTTAATTTTTAGGAACTCTAATAAGGGAGACCATTACAAGCCTGTAATTCCTAGGATCACCTTCTTAGAAGGTGATATTTGATTCACATTTGATTCAGTTTAGCTCAAATTCTAGACTTTCCCAATCAGGCACAGAATATGCAGAGTGTCCTACTAATCCCAAATGAAAGCAGGACAGAGCTCTGGAAAGGAAATGTGTTTCTAACCAAGACATAGAAATCTACCATATGGCAGGTTTGTGTGTGTGCCATTGGGAAAGAAACTGCTGGAATTAATCACTTTGCTTATTTGGCAAATAATTTCCACTAGAGCAAAGAAGTCAAGGGTTTCCTGGCTTTTTTTTTCCCTTTGATAGCATGAATTTAATATCTTCCTCTTCCTTCCATGCACAGCAAAGGGTAAAATGGAAAGGTAGAAAATAAGAAATTTCATGAAACCTCCCAGGAAAAAAATAATCATGCATTCTACAGGCAGGACCCATTTTTAGTAATTATAATACAGAAATTTTTATAATCATTATAATAAGCAAAATACCTGTTAATATTAAAGACTGACTAATGTGCTTTGAAGAAATTCTAGTGCTCTCACCATCATTGAAGTTCAATTATAAGCAGTTAGTACACTGAGGTACTAATTGGGCAATATATAATGCCAGTTCTATTAAATATTTAAATTTTAATAATGGGTTATAAAATGTGAGCAATCAAGCATGTTCATTAGCTAGCAGGATATGAAGACAGGTAGAATTACCATAGAATATGTTGAATTTTTCTCTGCATGACAATGTAAACATTGGAGAGAAAATTGTGATTTCCATTTTGTCCTGGATTTTTTCAGTATCATCAGATTATAATAATCCATTGTATTGAAATAGGACTATGAACTGTTAATTCTAAATACTTTGGTCCTTCTGGATTGATTCCAGTGGATAATTGTGGGTTGATAAGAGAAGCCCTTTCTGGTGGGCTTGCTCCCCTGGTGTATTTTCCATCACCCTTGACAAACATGGGCCCAGTGGAGATGTCAGTGGTGTGAAATGGTGTAGCCTGCTTCAGGAAAATGTCTCATACTCTAGACCTGTTTCAGGTCAAATTGCCTGGATAGTGCACAGGAAATCGAGTTAAAGGAGCCAAGTATTCATTGAGAAATGAGAGAAAATGTAATACTGACAAGCATTACAAAGGATTACATTGTATGAGAATTTCTGAAGGTGGAGGGAAACCTTACTCTTTCTAAAATGTTATTTGCTTAATGTAACAGAGATCTCTGTCTGTTTTGCCTGAAATCAGTGCTGTTCTCATTATGTTTGTTCCAGAACATAGACTCTCTTATGTTCATGACATTTCACTGTAATTGCATTAGTGGAGCAACTGCAGATTGGGCTTTACCAAAAGTTTTTAACTGATGTTAATGCTCAGTTTGCAGAGGTCCAGTGACCAAATCCATGTGCTGCTCTTTGGAGGTTTGGGGTCATACACAGACACAGCATTTGTTTAACTTCAGAAGACTTTGCTTTGAGAGAAAATTTTTTCCATGGTGGCTTAGGCTATCTTCTTTAACATTCATTAAATCCTATATGATGAATTTTCGACAAAGACAAGAATCTGTTTTAACTGAAACTTATTTAAGCAAATCTGTGTTCCATTACCAACCACATTTCCCCGTGGCTTTGAGATGTTTCATTTTTTTGTCGCTGACTGCACTCTGAGAAGGGAACTTAACCTGAGCTGAGAAATCCTTAGAGAACATCTTTTACTTGACTTGTCCCTGCTTAAAAATGCTGCCACTGACCATGTGATTTCATTTGACACTGTTGAAAAGTAGATGATACTGAATGAAACCATAACTGTTGGGTAAGTGGGCTTTACCTGAACAAGAAAATCTGAGTTTAATACGCAATATCTGGGTTTAATGTTCTCACATACTGTGGATGGAGCTCTCAAATGTTTCATCATGTCATTTTTAGAGTAGTCGTAGCTCCACATTTAGTTTCGTGGTATATAATTATATAAAAATTCAAACACATTGTTATGTGGCCTTTATTTTGGGACTTGCTGGTTGGGTAAGCCAGTTGAAATAATTTTTGTTCATGTGATTGATTTCTTTTGACACATGTGGTACCAATTAGAGTAACTTCTCCTGCCTATCATCTCTTCAATCAGGGCTACTGTATCAAAATACTTGATTAAACCCACCTTCTGCTGATGTAATACAAAACAGTTGGTAATAGCAGGCAATATTGTCAGATTTATTGAGTGAGAAGCAGCTTTCTGAAGAGCTGGCAATGCAGTGAAAAACATGACTAGATGGATAATTAAGTTGAGCACAGTGGAATTCAGGATTAAAGTAAACTTGACGTGGGAGAAAATGGCATGCCAGAGTTGGTTGTGTAATACAGTTTAAATTAGGGAGATCATTTTCTTCTTAACTTCAAGCATCAGTTTCTGGCTCGAGGTGCTTTACCCCATCCAGAGTCAAACTTGAGTGCACATCCAAAACCACAGCACACAACAATAGCACACCAGTCCCTTGGTGTTCTTGCAGCATTTACTCTGATGTGGGCTTACAAAGAAGTGGTTCCGCAGATTTTGTTGCCACACAGTTTCAGGTTCTTGGATAAAAGGTGTTTTGTTAGTTATAGAGAGTAAACATCACATGCTCATGTTTTTTTATGAATAGTCATCTGAAATAAATTTAATGGCCACTTTGAGGAGCTCAGCTGCTGTGGCTGAGGTGCTTCCAGTGCTTGGGGACGTGGAGGAGAGAACCTGGAGGTCCTTGCTGTGACAGGGAGTGTTGGAAGCACCAGGTTGGTGTGCAATAATTCATTAATAACTTAGAGTCACGTTGGTTTGTCCTGTCAATACCATAAGTCTGGATGGCAGAGGCTATTTCAGCTTCATGTTTGGGATGTGTGATATGTGGGTTATACCCATCTTGAGAACAGCAAAGGGTACAAAAGATCCAGTAACTAACATTTTCCCTGCCTTTCAAATGCCTTTTTTTTAAATACGGGTGGCCAGCAAAAATTTTTACAGTATTTACTTACACGCTAAAATTCTCTTTAAAATTATTTTCATACTGAAAGTCTGCCAGGGAGTTAATCCCTCTCTTGTTCTTAATTAGGCAGAGGATGCCCCAAATGGACCAGAATGTGGCTATGGCTCCTTCCACCAGCAGTACTGGCTGGATGGGAAGATAATTGCTGTTGGTGTCATTGATATCCTGCCCTACTGTGTGTCCTCAGTCTATCTGTACTACGACCCAGACTTTTCTTTCTTATCTTTGGGAGTCTACTCTGCATTACGGTAAGAGAATGTTTTCCTTATGTGGTTGGTTGGAATTGTAGGAATTAATACTTGTTCCTAAACTTGGAGTTTTATTTTTATTCTAAATATATATATTTATTGATATATTTTAAATTGTATAAAATTTAAAATATTTTATATTTATATATTTTATATATAAATATATATTTTTAGGCTAAAAATAAAACTCCAAGTTTAGGAACAAGTATTAATTCCTACAGTAACACTGTCTTTAGCAAAGTAGTTGTGGGGTTGGTTGCCTTCCAAGTAAATTTTTAATTGTCATCCTTGACTAGGGATGTAACTTTCTAGTTAGCTAAATACTTTTACAGGTTAAGAAAACACTCAGAAACAAAATGCCTTGTTTTTATTGCCCCTGAAAATAATTTAATATTGCTGCGTTTCAGCAGGAAAAGCTCCTTCATTTTTGTCTGAATAGAAATAATTTTTCCTTTGGCCTTTTTCTAAGCCCAGTCACCAAATGAAATTAATCACTTTTATAGTTTTGTGCACATTGAGATCATAAATAACGAAGTACCTAAAAAGCGTTGTCTTCTGAATTAGTGCTCTCCTGCTCTACTAGCACTACGTATATTTTTCAAGTATGTTAATCTCATTATCTCTCTTCAGAAAACTTGATGGAGAGAGTAATCCCATGAATTTTAAAGCCTTAAATTAACTATCCAACATTGCCTTGCAAAACAGTAGGAATTGTGGATATTGCTTTTCACTGTGAACAAAACCTGTATGTAAAATTGCAAGTTACTGCTTTTTTTTCCATAGGCAATTTTATGATTCCATTGTTACTATAAGTGAAAAAAACCCAAACCCTAAATGAGTGGAAATACTTGTGCAACTCTTATTTTTTCCTTACCTTTTTTGCTTCTCTGTTTATATGAAATAAGTTGGCCATAGACAAATGTGGTGTTCTCATGAAGCAGCTGGGTTTGAGCATTGTGCCAGACATGCCTGTGTACAAGTCTGAGTGTGAGAAGCTTTAGCATTAATCTTTTCACCTGTGGGGATTTGCAGTGAGCTCTGTCAGGTGCAAAAGGAGCCCTGGAATTGGGAGATCCAGCTTTCCCCTCTCTCCAAGGGCTCCTGCTGAGAGGCAGCTCCTCAGCTCTTCTTCAGTGTCAGTGGCATGAACAGCACAACCTGAGCTCTGTGGAACACAAACACCACTTCAAGGAAACTTCTTACCACAATTAGTTCATCAATGTTTTCTATAATTAATAAACCATGTGCAATTTAATATCTCAAAGGTCTAATCTGAATTTGATTGGATTTTGATTAGGATCCGATAATTTAATAGAATTAATCAGAATTAACAAATGTGGAAAAACACTGGAACTCCTGTGACTTAGAATTGATCTTTTTTTCTCTTAATGGTCTAGATTTTTAAAACTGTTCTACTACAAATGTTAGATACCTCAAATTAGACTGATTTTTTCCTTGCAAGATGAACATACAAAATACTAAATCCTCCTAAGAATTATTTTTTAGTATTTGTACATATCACATTACTTTATGTAATAATAGACTGACATAATCCATGCTTACGAATTCTTTAAATGATTTGAAATACTCTACATAATAAATTTAAAGCTTTGTAGCTGCACCATGCGTGCATGGCTCAACTTGTGAAAAAGCAGCTTGTAAATTCTGCAGCATTCAAAGCAATAAAAATGAGTTCCCAACAGCCCTGGAGGGAGCCAACCTTGTTCTTCTTTCAAAAAGGGGAAGAAAAAAGTTGAGTTAGGGAGGCCTTAGGAAGTTACAAAGGAATCTGATACGTTCAAAGCTGTTGCCAATTTTACTCCAAGGAGGTTGGACTGCATTGCTGTCACTTCTACTTCATGCCACTCTGAGAATTGTTGCTGCTGAGTTGTAGAAAGGAAGGGATTTGAGCATCATTTGAAATATGCAGGCATGTAAGTAGAGAGCAAGGGGAGAAGAAACTGCTTGGAAGTGCCAGTCTTGCCACAGGAAAAAGAAATCAAGAAATAATGAGTAATATTAATTTAATTTTAAGGGATAAATTGCCTCCAGTGTTTGTAGATGCTTCCTATATGAATGTACTCATATCTTGGATCAGAGAATAGTTTGTGTTGGAAGAGACCTTTTAAAGATCATCTATTCCAGCTCCCCTGCAGTGAGCAGGGACATCTTATCCCTTTGACACAGAAAGTAAAACCAGCATCCATTTTTTATCCAATTTGTTACAGAAGTGATCTGCAGAGATAGAAATGCTGCAAAAATGATCTTTTATAGAGGAAGCACTGGCTGAGTCTTTGTAGTAACAGTGCTTTCGTTGTGCCAGTAAAATAAAAAGCAAACTTTTTTTGGAATATGTTGACATTTTTTCTTCAGGAATAAATGAGAAAATCATGCTAACAAACATGAGATGGGTAAAAATACCTTTTGTTGCATCAAGATGGATGCTTTTACATGCAAATTGCTGGAGAATAAATGACAGAACAAACAAGAGGCTTGTCCTTGAAGCTTATTTTTCAAAAATACTCTGATGTTTTCCTGAGGCATGTTAACCAGTAGAATTCCAGGATACCAGTAGGTTTCTGTAGAATTCCAATGTACACAAATACTGACAAGAAATATATTAAACAGAGGGTGTTAGTCATTTTTATTTAGATATCAAATCAGGCAGTTGGCAGACCTGATTGTAAAAACACAAAAATGAAAGTATTTTTAAGCCTGACATGGTGTTGTGCATTTTGATGATTTGTTTGTTAGGTTTCCAAGTAATAATTTTCAACTTATTATGTTTGGGACTTTTAAAAACATTAGTTTGGAGTTTATGATCCTAATTTTTATTTTATAGAAGTCTAGTCCTTTATTAAGTCCTAGATTAAGAGCCAGATAGCTGTAAAATATTTCAATGTGAAGAGGTAAAATAGCTTTAAGAATTGTATTCAAATGTAATTAGTCTTTTCTTTCCCCTCACAGGGAAATTGCTTTTACCAGACAGCTTTGTGTAAAAGCTCCCGATCTCTGTTTTTATTATATGGGTTTCTACATCCATTCATGCCCCAAAATGAGATACAAGGTAAAGTGTGTTTTTACTTATTGCTTTAGTGTGCTGTTATTCAAAGCTTTGACACTATTCATAGTAATATAATATTTTGTAATTGTCATTTTGGATTTTAATGTAGACTTTATATGGTTAAATTTGTATGCTGGTTACTATTTAACTTGGCTTAGGGATTTTTTTTTTTTCTAATTTAGTTGCATGTGCTATTTATTACATCTTGGCTTAAGAGAGGTTTTCAAGGCTGTCAGATGATGTTTGTCATTTGGTTACCTGGCTATCTCATGTTTACACTGTCTCTTTCAATCCACTAAAATTCTCCCTTTTTGAGGCTGGAATATTTGTAACTGTTGCTTAGTGACTCCAGGCAGTGATAAGATGTCTTCTTGAGCTTGGCTGGGTTTTACTCTTTATTTTTTTTTTTTTAGAGGCTCTGCCCATGAGACCAGTGAGAAGTTTGGTGAGGCAGAGCAGATTTTGAGGAGAGGATCAGGAGAACCCACAGATTATTTGCAGAAACCACTCTGGCTGCCTTGTAGCCCCTGTTGGCTTCACCTTTGTTCAGACCTCAGTGCCTAAGGGTCTCTCTTGTGATTTTATAACTTTTGGATGTGGTACCTTTTCTCTTTAACTATATCATTACTTTTAGATATTAATATTATACAATTTCAGAGTAATGAACATGGATACCAATTTGCTGAAAACTTCCACATAACCATTTTTATCTGCTAATAATGTGGAAAGGTAGAAAGTTCACAAAATCTAGAGAAAGAGGAGAAGTGTTTTGATTTTCTTTTTTCCCCTCTCAAAATGTGCTAAAAATCTGCAGTGTTTTTAAATGGCCAGAAATTGTTATTGGCTCATTAAAGTGATGGTTGTCAAGGAATTTCATCTTGATTATGGCCTGCACTACAGGTAGCCATGATGATTGTCTTCAGAAAATAACAAATCCCTCTTGTTTTGTTAGATGATGTGTTTGTGTGTGTGTGTGTGTGTGTCCCTTTTGCCAACTTGAATTTTCATGTCCATTTGCTGGCCAAAGAAAGAGAATATTAAGTTTGATGGAAGGAGATGAATGAGTTGGAAAAATCTGCCCTCTCGCATCTGAATCATTTTAAGGGCTGTTACATCAACAGCTTGAACCAAAGCTTTTGATTACTTCCTCTACTCTTTAGAAATATTTAGAAGTTTGGGGTGATTTGTTTATGTTGAGACACTGCAATTTAACATCCCCTCTCTTCTACAAACTGCATGGTACAAGATTTGTAAGATGAATGGATGTAGTTTACCAGGGCACTTAAGGAACAAATCTGGCAATAATGACAAAAAAATCCCATTTCTGAAAGATATCAGGGCTAAGAAACTTTGGGTACAGCTGCTTGTAGTGCTTTACTAAAAAAAATGAACTTTGTGTACATGAATTAAATTAGGCACTGCATTAAAGGAGCCACTCTACATTTGTAGTATTTATTACAATGCTTTGTTGAGCCTGTGCTGCAATTTGAAAATGATTGCATCAAGAATACAACTCTCCCACAATGCTTCTAGATTTCATTCTTAAATAATGGAAATTGATTAAATTATAGTGGGAGTATTTCACTTTTTTTTTCCTTCACAAAAGCTCTTTTTCTTCCCTTCCTTAGAATTAATGACTATTTGATATGACAGTGATTTGGTAGAATATACATTTTAGTCTTCCAGAAACCTACACAAGTCAATGTGTTAGGTAATTAAAGCTGGAGCAGGGACTGGGGAGGATAAGAAGAAAAGCCTGTACCTGTGTGATTAGAACACACATAATGCTCTCTGCTGGGACAGCAGTAATCCAGTAAATTAATTGCAAGGACCTTTGTTCTATTGTATATTTTTTTTTTTCCTGGATGCATTTGTTTGAGAAGTAGACAAAAGTAATGAAATTGAAAATCAGGGTGAAAATTAATTTTGTAGTTCCATTTTTTCCTTCACTGAAACAGAACACCAGAACCAAATTCTCAAGCTAAGCTCTGAAATGCATCTGGATAATGCTGCTGCTCCTGTAAGTGATTGGGAGTGGTGTAATAGGGTGGGGAAGTACTGACTTTGTAGATTAAGTAATTTCAGTAATGCCTGGTGGATTTAGAGGCATTTCATGTTAAGGACTTTGCTTTATTGCTGTTTAATAGAGATGTTTGAGGCTCCCCTTAATGCTACTGCTGTGGAAGAGTGACAGGCTGTGGGTGACTGATGTTAAACTAGTGTCAGGTAAAGAAAGAGGAGGAGCTGGAAAGCTGTCCACTGGCTTTCTAGCCTTTTTCTTGTAATTTTATTTGCAAATTATTTGTTTTGGGACCTTCAGAAATGAAGGCTGAGCACAGGAGCAATTTTTTGTATGAGAAGTGCCTTATGAGAACACAGCATTTATTTACAGTGAAGACAAAGGGTTTGGGGGATAATTATTGGGGGTCAGTGTGTAACCATTTCATCTGCAGGGTTCTCTTCCCACAATTGGTACAATTTGGTGTATCAATGGGGTGTAATCCACTGGAAGACTGGAGGCCTGAAAGTCCTGGAAGCAGATTCCAGAGCTGGGATTCTTCTGGCACAGTAACAGAGTTGGAGAATTCTGGATTCTCAGGCAGGAAGATGAATGGTTAGAGTATCAACTAACCCATGGATCAGACATAATTACAGAGATTTTTTAAAATAAAGCTCCCTTTTGACTCACTGGTTCATTCCTTTTGTTCCCCAGCAGCCGACATTGATTGCAATGTGATTTTAGAACAGTGCAGTCCCTGTGAAATTTCTTTTAAGATATGGGAAAGGACTCCATTGCAAAATTAGCATATCTTTTAGTTCTCAGCCTCTCTCACCTCTGTTCCCATGTATGGGTTAATATTTACAAACTGGTAAAATAAAATCTACATTAAATTGAGACAAAAGGATTCCTGTAGTGCTATTATGTTAATATGGAAAAATCCAGTGAAAAACCTTAAGCAATGGCTTTGTTCCATTTTTTTTCTGGGTAGGTTAGGGTAATACAAGATTTAAATGGCTCTCTGAAGAAATTCACGACCTTGTGGGAAACCTTCTCAGGCTTTGTTAGATGTGGTAGTTCAGATTGGAAAATAGTCTTCTGGAAAATTTTCCAAGACTCATATGATGCAGTCTTTTTCCTAATGCATTTTGGAGTGTGTGATAAAGTTTTAGGCATAAAGAAAGTATTTTACTTGAAAATGAGGTTGTTCTCAGGGTTGTTTCTCATGTGTTTAAGTCTTCTCTACGTACTTGTTAATGTTTTCAGTTAAATGCAGTAATTTACAAGTATATTTATAGAATTACAGAAATAAAAGAAGCACCTTTAACAAAACAGCTATATCAGAGAAATGCTTGAGAGGCCCTTGGATTTTCTTCCTGGATTGATATTCTGTTTTATCCTGCATCCTTCAAGTAAAAAAATGTACTCTGTGGCTCTATGTTACTAAATTCACGTTTTCCAATCACTTAAGGTCCTTTCTGTTCTTTCCATTGCAGTCTTTTGACACTGATTTTGAGTCTCATAGTGGGTGACGTTAAATGGATTTTGAGGTTGTGTTTCTGGTATAAATAGTAAGTGTATTTGCTGCCTTGCATTAGCCATTGACACTCTGTTGACTTTAAATCACTTTCTCCTCTAAGTTCTTGTGCTAGGAAGGATTTGTTGGTGACATTTTCTATGTGAGGTTCCTTAGTTCTGGGTTTTCTGAGGCTTTTTTCAGTGTTGGTATTTGCATAGATCTGTGAATGTACCTTTTCTCTTTAAATAATTGCTTTTGGATGATACAATTTCAGAGCACTGAACATTGATAGCAATTTGCTCAACACTTACACATGACCATTTTTATCTGTTAATAATGTGAAAAGATAGAAAGTTGGAGCATGGATCATTCCTTGTTTGGGTCAAGGATGTGCTTCCCCTGGGGGTCACCCCACTGGTGCTGGTCAATAATTCTCAGAGGCCTTGGAAGTGCACAGCAGATGTAATGTCTTTGTGCTCTGTTATCTCTGTGTGCCATTTTAAGGCCATTCTATGATGTGAAGAGGTGTTTTGACTGAAACCTTTATCCAGACTTGTATGCAGGCCAAAGTAAATGGAATTATTTCAAACAGTCTCCTTTGGTATCAAGTCATGGCCAGACTTCAGATAGATGGAATACTAGAAAGGACTCTGAAATGTCAGAAAAGAAACAAAAGGCTGATTCAACTGTGATTAATCATTCTTAAACTAAATACCTCGGACTGACTGTGGTTGTGAGTGGTGCCCCTGGAATTTTATGGCACTTGAGAGCCAATTTCTTTGGCTGCTTTCAGGCATTTCAGTATCACTGCTCGTGCAGCAGTGAAAAGCATCCAGTGGTAGCCTGCATGTCCACGTCCACGAGATCCACAGGAGTCTGGCTCATCTTCCCCTGTCCAGACCCTGTCACCATGTCTCACTGTGGAATTTAGTTAATGTTTTCAGTAAGCTCGGATTTGCTGTGTAAAGTGAAATTTGTGAGGGAAGGAGATTTAATGTGACATGCCTTAAAGTGATCCTCTGTGATTTTGGGGGTGTAAGCACATGCTTGTTATGGTTCTGCCACTGACCAGCAAAAAGCTTTGCTAAATGTGTCATCACTGGTTCCACACAAAAAGTGCTTTTATACCTTCATGTGTCATCTTTTTATTCTTTATTATTCTTATTATCAACTTTATTATTCTTTTTCATTCTTTTTTTTTTCTTTTTATTCACCTTTTCTCATTGGTGTTACTATTTACATTAAAAAGGGAAAAATAAGATTAGCTGGGAGTAGTTTGGAGGACTACAGTTACCCTGAAACAAGTGGCTTTTCCAGGATTAATTTTGTGAGTTTATAGGACTAAATCTGCATTGCAATTAGTAAAAAACAACTTTTTATGTAAACAGGTCATAAAGATTCAACTAAATATCCTGAAAATTCAGGGCTTTTACAGAGTGTCAAGTTGTTGCTTGCAGCACCATTTGATAATAAATAAGTGAAGTACCTGCATTGTAAAACCCATTTTTTATGAGATCAATACAAGTTTTGGCAACACAGTAGTTTTATTTGTTTTTGTCAAGACCATTGAAAACAAACAGCAAATAATAAAGACAAAAACATACAGTAGTAAAGTCCTGAGAATGATAAGCTGCACAAGTGAGGAGGTAATCCCTGCTGTTGTGTGTGTCCTATTAACATCATTTTTATCCTCCTTTTCTTTCCTCCCTGGGCTTCCCTGGATCCTCCTCTACATGAGCATCAGCAGCTCAAATTGAACATTGATTTCTTCAGAGCTCTCACCCAGCTGCTCCCTCTGATGGGTTGGGTTAGTGCTTGAAGAGAAACTCCTCTGAGTTCTGTTGGAGTTTGGGCATTAAAACCTAAAGGGATTTTGAGAAGTCTTTTTTAAGAGTGTCCAATACTTCCAAAAGGATTTTGCTTGATTGACTTGATGTCCATGTGTTAAATGTGAAAATTAAGCTTCTTTAATGTTCCTTCAAGGTGTGTCTGGTGTAAAAAGTCCTTATCTTTCCACATGTTCTTTATCAAATGTGTTTGACTAGGAGGGATGTCTGGTTTTTGGATGTGAGAAGGCAGGTGCTCTATTCAGCAGAGTCCCTTAACAGCTTTTTTAAAAATCTTTTTTCCTTTTGTTTCTTCCTTCTGTAAAAGCTTTTTTCCTTTCACCTTTCCTTATCTGAAAACCTGTGCCAAATAAATGGAACATGGTGGAATAAACAACTATGAGAATGTGGGACTGAATAAAAACACCATGGGTGAAAAATTATTAGTTCTTGATGTCATGCTAGTGATGAATATTTAAAAGCTTTTCTCCTTTACTTTTAACAGCTTCTTACAAAGTGTTTGAGGTTTGTTTCTTTTTCTTCGAGACATTTGTAGAGAGGTTGTGAAAATCACATTATTATCAGCATCAGCAAGCAGGAATATAGAGATTCTCCATTCTGGATAGCAACAGACATAAGTGAATGCTGACAGGGGATTTCTACTGAAAATGTAATTATATAAAGCAGAATATCAGTTTCCATATATATTTCCATGTTTTCATAGCAGGTAAAGATAATGAATGCAATTACTCAATTGCTTCTTTACTTTTTTTTCCTAAGTTGTTGTTTTTTACTGTGTATAATTGGTAAGTTATAACAGTTTTTCCTCAGTACAGGTGTTGAAGCTGTGCTGAATTTTACACAGCATTTTTCTGCAATCCCATTTTTCTTCTAGAAACAGACACAGACCCCAGCTGTGTCTTCATGCTTAACTTTATTTCTCCTGGTAAAATATTTTCAATGGAAACTTAAATTTTGGGAGTTAGAACTCCCTTGGGAGAGAAGTGACCATGTCCCTGGGGATTTATTTTTCTAATGTTAGAAATGTTTACGTTCTTAATGTTAGAAATCCGTATTTCTTTTTATTTGTTTCTGGAGTTGGAGATGACTG
Organism: Lonchura striata; assembly: GCF_050655825.1. Taxonomy (NCBI): domain Eukaryota; kingdom Metazoa; phylum Chordata; class Aves; order Passeriformes; family Estrildidae; genus Lonchura; species Lonchura striata. Next base: position 36,532,213 of record NC_140708.1, on the reverse strand, counting down.
AAGTTTGTAGCAGAAATGAAGTGAAAGTAATACAGATATTTATGTTTGACTGTTATTTCTAGGCTTCTGTCAGGGCAGATGATACTTGTTCTGTAGGTCTCAGCTGACCTCTGACATCAACAAGTCTCTCATTATTGCACCTTGAGAAAATAAACTTGGTTTGGATCAAGTTATTTGCATGTGGTCAATAAAAATCCCAGCCATATTCTGTATATTCAGGATTCCCAGTTCAAATATTGTAAAGAATAAACAAAGAAATGTGATTCATGTGGCATTAGCTACCTACATTTGCACGTCAGCAGGGATGTGTTCTACACCTTTTACTTGTTCCAGGAATCTTGTTCATTTGGGATAACTTAGCTATGATTTTTTCTTAATAAATATGATTTTGCTGATTTGTGTAAGATTTCAGTGAGCTAAAATCCTACCTTAAAAACCCAAGAGTAAGAGGCACAGTTTGTTAAACTGTTGGTCAGTTCTGTGCTTGTGGATGTTTTCAGAATTACTAGAGGTAACTCTGTCAAAGGGAGCTGCTAAAAAGATTTATTCAGGATCATGTTAATAAACCTGAGACAAACCATCCTCTGAGTGATGGTAGCTGGTGAAATTTATCATGTCTAATTCATGACTCAGCATAGTCATAAATTCCCTGCTTATTTCTGACTTACACTAAATCTTAGTTGAAGGCTCATTTGGGGACTCCATAGCAACCACTGGCAGTTAAAGTGAGAACTGTAAATTGTGAAATGCAGAGACAAAAGAGCTGGGGATTTTGTTTGGGTGACTTTCTTGTGGTTTTGATTTTTGGTTTGTTTTTTTGGTTTTGTGTTTTTTGTTTTTGTTTTTTTTGAGGGAGAATAATATATTTCACAATTTATATGTCTTTAATTTTTTTCCTTCATGTGAGAAATGAGGTCAAAATTCCCATTTCAGAATTTGCCAATTATAATTCTACAAACCTATTAGTCCTTGCTAGTAAGTGTAAGAATGTGTGGAATTAAGAGTATTTTAAAGTTTCTATCAAGCAAATGAGTTGATGTAGTGCTGCTTCATCAGCTTCAGTTTTGTTGATTTATTCATTTTGGATGATCCTCAAACACTACTTAACACCTTGTACTTCTGAATTTTGTCTTTGTAACTGTCTCTTTATGAGAATTCCCAAAAGTGAGTTAATTTGAATATTCAGTGATGGACACTGTGCAGTGCTGTAATGGAAAAGGTGAAAACATATTTATGGAGATAATGCTCTTCACTTTTCCTGACACAGTCCCTGTGTAAAGCTGTTCACAGCCAGGCCACTTCAGATGTTGGACGAAATATTAAAGTTCTTGTGCCTTACAGAAAAGTCAAATCTGTCACCCAAGTGTGAGTCCTTGAAACTGGTTAATTTTATCTGTGCACCATATTTATTGAAGATGGCAACACTTGGAGTGTTGGATCTCTCATTTAACTCCAAATCCAGCTGCTTTTATTTCTGCTGTTTTGCTCATTATATTAGCTCTAATTAGGCAATATTGTCAAGTGGAATTTATTTGGTCTGAAAGCCTGGAGCTCCTGCTTTTCCTGGCTCTGCCATACTTCACTTGTGGCCTTTACAGTAGGAGCTGGCTGACAAGCCAGTAAATCTACACAAGAGATGTTTTCCCTCCAATTTTCCAGAAAAGGTTTAATGGGAGATACTTTAATGAGACCTGGTTTAACTAAGACCTTATTAATTTTACAGAGCTATCACAGTACACTCCTCTGAAGTGTTCCATGTAATCTAGATGACAATTCATTATTATGAATTATTATTTTATTTGTGTTTGTTTAGCTGCTGACTGTAACAAAGTCTCCAAGTAAAAGTATAATTAGTGAACAGAATATATTAATGAGGTTCTATTGTTTATCCTCAACCCTGATGTTAAGCACAGTCTAGTTTGCAAAAAGTACAACTTGGATGGGAATTTAAGTCCCAGAATCCTATAGAGGTGAGTGATTTGGAGCCGGAGGGAAAAGTGGAATCATGGATTGTGCAGTCCATCCCTTTACTGCAATGCAGGCACAGTTATATTTGTGTTAACTTTTAAAACCTGTAGGACATGAGCCAAGGGCCCCCCTTGATACACTCCTCTGAGTGGCACATCTCTGCCTTGATGTGAGTATATAACAATATATAACATAATATGTATAACATATATACAATAATAGCATATAACATGTTCTTATCTTTTCTTGTTCTTTAGTTGTCATCCCACTGAATTATTTTTTCTTAATGTCTCATGTAAGCTTTTCTTCCTAAAGAGTAAGATTATTATTTCTTTGTTGGTTTTGTGTTTAATTTTATAGGGTTTTTTGCAACACCCTTCTTCTTAAACATGATGGCTACCAACATGTCTCTTCATGGGCTTCTCTAAAACCCCAATCAACCATCCACCAAAAATACCCCTCAATTCCTTCTTCAACTCTCATTTTTAAGCTTTTTGTAATTATTTTAATGCAGCCTAGAAAATTTTTATCAACCAATGTATTTTGTCCTAGAGAATGGTAGCTAAAATTAGGCCCTCAGCTGCTGAGGTCAGCTCATAGCATTTGCTTTTATACCATGAATTTCTGCCTTCATTGTGCTGAAGAAGATAGCAGCCTCTGGAGGCAAGGAGAAAGGGTGGAAAGGAGAGAAGAAAAGGGAATTGTGCAACTACAAAGTTTTCAGAATGGGCTAAATTGGGATGTGGGCTGAGTTATTTTTAGTGCCAAGGTTCGTGACTACATGACTTTGAAAGAAAATGTGTTTATGCCGTTGAATTTCTTTGCTGTCCATTCTGCTTTAGCTAAGTCTGTGTTAAAACTTGCATTTTTCTTTCTTTCAGGAGAGAATATTGCTTTAAATGAATTGACAGGGCATAAAGGGGTTTATGGTTTTTCCTTCCAGTGCTTATGGAGATCTGCTGGATGAATTTTATCTGCCTTATAGTAGTAAATTATTATTTATAGCATTACAGTAAATACCTGAAGTGACAGCTCAAAGTAAAAAATTAAGAATTAAAACCTAGAGGAAGGCTATGATAGGACTGGGTTGCAGATGATGGTAATTAATTGTTTTCACACCACCAGCATATCCTTGGTAGGGGAGTAGATTATTTCATGTTATCCTGTTGTATCCGCCGCTGTTACTTAGATGCAAGAAATTTAAAAACAACAAGAATACAAGTTTTTGTATTCTCTTTAATTGGTGTTGGAGTCAGTAGTTGTTAGTGGAGCTTAGCAGGTCTGGGGTGGTGCTGAGTTTTCCCAAAGATCCTTGAGGGCTCTTGAGTGGCTGCACAGAGCAGGGCCCCAAGCAGGAGGGTCAGTGGAGAAGTGAAATATTTTTGTTACAGCGTCTTTAAAGTTTTTTCTTCATCTAATAAAATCAGTTCTCAAAGGTTTTCAAATGTTGCCTTATTGTGGAGACCTGGGAGCTTGATGAGTTGTTGCCTTTTCGAGTCAAATTAGGGAAAAAAAAAAATCCAAATAAACAAAAATCAACAACCCCAAAGCCCCCCTTGGTGTTTCAGACACTGCCTGAAGGTTTCTGCTTGTCCTGGGAGAATGAATCACTGCCAAAAAACTTAATTTTGTTTAGTTGTTCTGAAGAATGGAGCTGTTCTGAAAGGAGTGACTGAAACTGTTCAGAGCAGTTGTTTGCTGTGTTGGATAATTTGGGGGTTCTGACTAGAAAGGTTTCAGGGGAGTAGATCATCCTTTTTAACAGCACAGGGTACTGTTTGCTTCCTCCCCTTCTCTTGTTCAGCATGAAAGCATTTTCACAAATAACACTGAGATGGGATGACAAAAAAGGGTGTGAAAATGACTCCATTGTTAATTAATTGAAGAAGAATGGAACTGTGGAGCAAAATTACATAGCACCCAAAATCTATCTTTGTCCCAACACAAATGCACTGTTGTTTTGTGAATGGACAGAAGACAAGATGAGCTTTTTGTTCCACTGATTATTGATTTTATTTATTTATGTAAGTTATTAGGGCTAGTGCTCTCAAGGGGTGCTTAGTGATAGTATGAGCAGCGTATCCATGATTTATTTAATGATATTTTTTTCTTATGTTCTTTCCATTTCGGTCTTACCAGTTGGCATTGTGTGGCTTGTTAATTGCTTTTAACTATCTTCCATTCAGGGAAAAGGGAGGAAGGTGGAGAGATGTTAAGAGTATATTTTGAGGCAGAAATATTTAGGAACATTTTTTGCTGCTGTCCTTTAGATGTGCACATCTCCATTCAGCTTACTTGACTCAAACTGATTAAAGTTTTAGTCATTTAAACTTATTATGCCAATAAATACAAGCATAGAAGTGTTTATAGCCCTTTGCTGTCTCTTTTAGAAGTGTGTTGAAAGTGCAGGGAAGTGCATGAAGCTGCTTTCTTGTTTCAAGATATGCATGCACATGAGTACAGGGTGCAGCTTTATTGATTTTAAAATAAAGCAGGATGATTGCCTGGGCAATTTTGAGTTATTTGGAACTCTGAAAAGTGGGAGTTGTGAACTGTTAGTATGGCAACAAAGTGCTTGACCTCTGTAAGTGCAGTTCTAATTTAATACTCCTCTAATCCTATATTTGGGTGCATGTTTAATACTCACTTGAATTACCAGGTTTTGGAATGATCAAGACTTACACAGCCTATAATATAGTTCCTAACTCCAGCCCATTTGTCTCCAAACTTGTTTTTTAACATGAAGGTGTTTATAAAGCCACGTTTTCAAACATCTGGCATTAAGAGAAAACTGAAGTGTTGATGTTTCAGCTCAAAGACTTTTGGGATGCATAATGTTAAACAGTCTGTTTTCCTAAACATGCAAGTAGACATTTGTGTACCTTAAATGGCAGTAATTCAGATGGAGCCATAATGGGGAACGTGTTCTGTCCAGCTGAGAGAAGTGTTGGGCAGTTTTACAGGGCCACAAACTTCATGGATGCAAAGCTGCACAAGGAATGACTGCTGCAAAACCTCCCATATAATCTCATTTTGTTCAGTTTTGTGTGATAAAAATGAACTTACTCGACAAGAATTTTAGGATTAGAAGTTGAATATTTTGTTTATAATTATGGAGACAGAGTTAATAACATAAGGAGGAGTTTGAAAACAAGTCAATGTCAAAAAGGACATGTTGAAAGGATACAATTCTTTTTACTGTATTGTGTCCTCAGGCAGTTATTATTTCCTGCAAAACACCTTAACAGAAATTCAGTACATCTCTATCTAGCCATGCTTTCAGTGTCTTATTCCTCCATTTGTTTAGTGTCCCTATTCTTGGATTCTTTCATCAATTTGTTATATCTAGCATGGTCTCAGAGGGAATGCATTGAAGCTCTGGAGCTCTCTCAGTATTTTTTCTGACAATTAATGTCGCTACAGCTTGGTTTTAGGGAAGGGAAGAGGAGAGGGAGAGGAGAGCAGAACGTCCTGGGCTCTGGGGACACCTCAGAGCCTCTTCCAGTGCCTGAAGGGGCTCCAGGAGAGCTGGAGAGGGGCTTGGGACAAAGGATGGAGTGACAGGACACAGGGAATGGCTCCCACAGCCAGAGGGCAGGGATGGATGGGGTATTGGGAAGGAATTCTTTACTGTGAGAGTCCTATGAGATTGCTCAGAGAAGCTGTGGCTGCCCCATCCCTGTGAGTTCCAGGCCAGGTTGGACAAGGTGTTGGGATGGTGGAAGGTGTCCTTGCCCATGGCAGGGAGTGGAATGAGCTGAGCTTTGAGGTCCCTTCCAGGCCACCCCATTGCATGGCTCTGTGATTCCAGGATGCTGGCAGGGGCTGTGGTGGCAGTTTGGATTCTGGGGCTGGTGCCTCCCACAGCTGTTTGGGCTGGAGGTGGATGTGGCCCCAGTTCACTCCCCAATTTTCCAATCTGGGACACCACAAGCCACCTCCTCTGGGGTGGCAACGCCGTCACGGTGTGGCACCCCAGGCTTTTGTCTGTTCTGAGCCTGGTGCAGGGATGGCTTCAGCTCTGCCCCGGGGCTGGAGCTCCGGGTGCCAGGGTGTCCCAAGGTGCTCAGATGCTCTCCTGCTGAGAAGGGACTCCTGGGAGAACACCAATTCCCCTCTCCCAGCAAACAAAGCAGGCTTGTTTAACAAACCCTCGACAAACAAAACAGACCTAAAATTAGAATGCTTGTTCCATGAATGAAAGTTTACTATGAAAATAAACATTGTTAGGGACAATAGAAGAAACTTCTTTTAAAACACACGTGTTTTGATGGTCTGAAATTTTTGTACAGATACTCATTGATCCTTTGTGCAGATAGCTGTTCTGTTAAGGTTTAAGTTCTAACACATGCTTGGAACACTGGCCTTTGTATTTATTTATTCAGTTTTTAATCTGCAGATGTAAGGGAGACAAGTGGGTTTAGATTTTTTGGCAGAGATGCATTACTCTATCCTTGTAAAATAAATTGTAGACACTGAAAGACTGAGATTTATCATTGCCTTTTTTCCTCCTGCAGCTTTTTAGTCTGAATAACATGGTTGTGTGTGCATTGGGGATACATTACCATGAATTTCACAATATTATTTAGTCAGGATCCTGCAAAAGTGTAGGTTTCACTAATGAACTTTCCTGTCCTGTTGTCTCCCTTTGTCTTACAACTTTACTCTTTTTCTCCTATCCTGAAATTACTGTTAATATCTATTTACCTATATATGCCACTGTTTTTGAGGTTGTTTCTTCAGTGCTGGGCTATGTGCATTTCAGTGTTGAATGACTAAAGATAAATTACTTGGCTTTTACTCAATTTTTCATTGCTGGCCTTATAAAAACGTGTCTAGTGCACCATGTATTGGTAGAAAAACTTGAAGTTAAAAATCTTGTACCATTCTGAATTACTGGCTGCAGAATATTATTTCTTGTTCTTAGATGTATGAAAGCAGCAAGAAATGAAAAGTTGGACTGATAAATTTTAAAGTGACCTTGTTTTTCAACATGATCTAATTGTGTAAAGTTTGAAAACCCCACATAGCATATCTTAATCTAAAGCCAACATCATGCATCTGAATTCTTAATTAGGAATATATTTCAACTTGTGAATATCAGTGTTTCACAATTTGCAAAGCTGTCAATTAGTCTGTTATTTATTATGTCTTGAAATATTCCACAGGCTGTCGGTAGCTGGGCATGAGAAGCATGAAATTATTTATTCAGTATAAGGCTGCCCTCACCTAGACTTCTTTGGGAAGGTCTTATTTTCTTGCCCTCTGAGTCTGGATGGATTTTTGGCAAGTTCTCTTTTGGCTGTTTTTTTAAAACCCCTGTTGGAGGCTGAAGCAGGACTTTGGGGAAGCCCAGGACAGGAGTGCTGTTCCAGTGGGGTGTGATGGTCTGGGCAGTCACACAGGGCAAGCTGAGCTGGAACAGGGCTCTGAGTGGGATGAAGGGTTGAGTTTTGGAAGGCTTGGGGCTCCAGGCAAAACTCCCTGCAGAGTCATTGGAGAGACACTGGCAAAGATGGGGTGTCGGAACTCAAAATGTCCCTCAGACATTTTTGGAGGTTCCGGGTCCAGGTCAGAAGCATCTGAGACCCTGGCAGGCAGCTGGAAACAGCTGGGATTTTGGGTTTGAGCCATGGAATGATTTACCAACCTTGCAGGAAGAACAAGAAGTCACAAAAGTTTAGATGTTATAGTAGAAGTAGTCACAAAGTAGAGGGAAGAATTTTTGAGTCTTGTACAGGGGGGTTTTGATTTTGTACATGGGAGTCAGAGGTTTTAAGATGGAGGGATCTGGGCCTGTCCTGTCCTCCCTCTTTCTTCTTCCTCACCTCCATGTTCTTGGTGATGTTGGCACTCACAGATTGGTTTAGAGTAGAAAAGCACCATTTAATATAGGTAATAGGCATTGGGAAAAACTGTAACCATGTAACACGTAATGTACCATATAAAAGATAGAAAATCACCATTTAATATAGGTAATAGGCATTGGGAAAAACTGTAACCATGTAACACGTAATGTACCATATAAAAGATAGAAAATCACCATTTAATATAGGTAATAGGCATTGGGATAAACTGTAACCATGTAACACGCAATGTACCATATAAAAGAGAGCAGCAGCCCTGGGTGGGGAGAGAAGAAGCAGTCGGGCTCAGAGAGGATGTCAGGGTGTGTGTGTGCCTCTGCCTGAGCTGTGAGCAAACCACAGCAGCCCCAGGAGAAAATCTTTTAGATAACTTGCAATAAACTGCCTTGAGACTGAACAACAGAAGATTTCTGAGCTTTTTTTTGAAAGCACAGTTTGGAGGAGAGATTTTTCCACCACATGGAGCCACCCCTGACCTAGGGTGAGCTCCGGCAATGGGGAAAGCTTTGACACTGATGGACACTGGGGAAAAAAAGCTTAGAAGTTAGCACAGAACAAAACATCTCTGGACGCAGACATGCAGGCAGAGAAGAGTCAAAAAGGTCAAAAATCCAGAGAAACTGGGCAGGAAAAGAATCAGGTTTCCATGTGCCCTGTTGGTGCACAGTCCTGGACAGTTTTATCCAGGAGCTGGGAATGTGCACTTGGATGAAGGTGCAAGAGCAATGCAGGTGTTGTGCACAGATAAAGTGAGTAAATGGAGACTTCACAGACACCTGAAAAGTAAAAAGAATAGATAGATATAATAGATACAACATACCTGATAATAATAATAGATATAATGTACCTACATTCTGTAATAGAATATACCTGCTTTCCTCTCGTGTCATCCTTTAGAATCGTTGATAAAAGGGTGAGAAAAGGCAGGTTGGATTTGACATGAATCTTATGTCACAAAATAATTTCTTGTCATTATTACAGAAGAATAAGAAACTAATTTACATTGGTTCACTGTTTGGCACCTTGTAACCAGAGCCAATGTTTCTACAAAATGAAAATAAAAGATTGTGCAACCATTTCTATCATGCTAGTGCTCTAATTTTGTTGAATTTTAATTTTCTGCTTACCGCTGTGTAGTTGTACAGGAAAAAAAAATTAAGACATGCTCACTGTCATTTAAATTCTCTAAATTTAATTTTGTTTATCTGTTTTTTCTATTAAGTAAACATGGTGTGTGGTGTTTTTACTTTGATAACTACATAGCAGAAGCCCCTTTGACAGGGAATTAATTTCGTTTTCCTGTGGCATATGTTCATAAGCTACAGATGAAAGCTGTTCTTTTAGATGTGACTCCAGCTGGTGAGGTATTAATGAATGTTTAAAGCTATTTGATATTATTATGACAATTTTTTGCCTCTAAGGGTAAAGCATGGGTATGATCTATTAGGTTGTGCATATTTTTCCTGTGATTATTCCACCTTACATTAAACATAAGAAAACAAACTTTAACACTTAATTTCATACATTTAATTTAATGAACTCAAGAAATACTGTCAGTTTATGGCAGCCCTTCAAGAGAAGGACATGGGATCCACATGATTGAAACGTTCATTTCTTTTTCTTGTTATTTTTTTGGGTTTTTTCCCTTCTTTTCCTTCTCCCAGCTGCCAAAATAAACTCCATTTGAGATAGACCTAAGTCAGCAGAGTTGTGTGTCTCTAAAGAAGCATTTTTCTTGAGGCCCCCACTTGGGTTTTATCTTTTTGTCATAGTTCTTTTTAATCTCCCTTTCCAAGTTTAATGCTAGGGTCTCCTTGAGAATGTCTGCTCCAGATTCAAAGTAAACAAGGTCCATTTCAGAGATCATATGATTTTTATTCCCTCAAACGCTTTGATTTTTTTTGTAGTAAAAAGGCAATTACTATTACATTTTTTTCTGTAACATACTTTAAAAATATCCAGTTGTTGAAAAAGTTGGCTAAAATTCAAGGAAGCTAATTTCAAATGTACAAGCTTAACTCTTCTTTATTGTTGTTTTCAACTCAAGTTTCTCAAACTGTGCTGCTTTTTTTAGCATTCTTGAGTAGCCTCTCTACAGATAAGACAGATTCTAGTTTCCAGCTCCAGAACAATCTGTGTGGTACTGTCTTTAGTTAGCTCATTCCCAACTGAATTTTAGATTGCAATTTCCAAAAAATGTTAGCTCATTTTGTAGATTTTATTTACAGTCACAAAGTAATTTTTCCTGTAAAATGTTTTAAACACACAACCTTTTGAGTTCATAGGGAATCTCAATCTCTAAATGTGCACAAATCCACCTTGAATTAGAAACATTCCTTGGAATATCAATTTCATGTGGATGTTGCTTTTCTGCCAGTTTAGTGTCACTGGTACTAAATATTAGTGCATGAGAGAGATAAAATGGCAATATTTAAAGCAATGGAAACTTTTCAGATTCTTAATATTCTAATGTTCTTAATATTCTGGTGGCAGTCTCTGGAATTCCATCCAGTAGAGTTTTCCTGTAAGTACTATCTCATATCAGCCTCTCTTTTTTTGTGTATATCAAACACAAAGTTTCTGTAGCAACATGGAAAGCTAAAAGTACTTTCAGTAGTCTGTTTTAATAAAATGCCATTGTGTACAGTACAGATTAGGAGATACAAACAAGTAAAAAAGAGAAAGGAACCTTGGGAAATGTATAGAAGGCAAAATAGACACATTGTAGTTTGGTGATGTAAAATTATTTACGAAATATGCTTAAAATTGGCCCTAACTTTATGTAAGCTCCATACTTGTAATATTTATCTTTGTTTCTTATTTTCAAGACTTGTCTTCAAACTTATTTGTGATTTGGATATTATTATTTCAGCTTTGGATGAACAGTAATCCTAGGGCAGCCCAGAAACCACAAATTTGCTGTTGCTATCATCAAAGATCTGGAACCAGGGTGCAACAGCAGTGTCAGGGTAAATAATGCACTTTATTGGTCTTGAAGGAACCATTTTGTGGTGTTTGTACTGTTGGCTCTGCAGTGTGAAACACCATCTCCAGGGCAAATTCAGCCTGAATTGTGACTGTTGCTGAAATCTTAAGAATCACAAATGTAGAATTTGTGTGAATATATCTATCCATCTTTCTTACTGAGAGTAAGAGGAATGGAGTGGGAGTAGGCACAGATATTTGATGTCCTGTGTCTGAGTTAGGAAACGTTACTGTACCTGGACACCCACTGGTTTGAGAGAGAGCATCCCTAAGAAAAATCCCTAAGTGCAAAGAACAGGAATATAAAAGATTGACAATATTTAAATTAAATTTTCATAAATATTCATCTAAACATGCATGTGTCTATCTAGTAATCAATTTTTTATGATGTAATTCCTGAATTTTTTTCCTCTTTTGTGCAAGCCTTATCACTGCATTTATTCCAGACACAGTGGCTTCGATGCTGTGACTTTTAAGAGGGTGGCTTTAGTTGCTTAGAGCAAAGGCAAACCCCTCACTTTACTGCTTTTTATAAATGAGAAAGGACAAACTCTTAGCAAGAAGTCTTGGAGGAGAGAGCAGGGCTGGAAAGTGGCTGTGAGAGGATGCCCAGAGCTGTGTTTTATCTCCAGCTCTGGCCAGAGGCATCCCAAGCTGATAAGGAAGAGATGATGCAGCAGCCATCTCTAAGGCTAAGACCATGCTAATTATTCTCACTTCACAACTTGAAACCAGAATTATCTCGTTGATTAATACAGTGGTGTTAGAGAGGAGAACTGCTGGAGTGTGGGCATGGATGTGCTTTATCTCAAGCAGCACTTTGTTGGCTTCTTGGATGCTGTGGATGGAGTGTTGGAATATTAATGTGCTGCAGGTCATAGCTTGGAGCTCAGCGTAATCACCCAGAGCCTCCCTTGCCCTGTTCCACTCAGTGAGTGGAGGAAAAGATAATATTGGCATAAAAAAGGAGGAAGAAGAGCTGCACAGACTTGGAGACTAAAGGATAAAGGAAAAGAAAAATCAAAACCTGTCCCAAATGTTCCCTTTTTTGCCTCAGTGGAAATCAGTTTTTTCTCTTGCAGCCCATGAGCCTTTTCAGACACCCGTTGGCTGTTTCTCAGTATCAAAAACAAGCTTGAAAGTGTTCAATATTTCAGGTAATTTCTAGGAAAGAGGGAAAAGCAGCTATTTGGAGTGTACACTAAGCTGTGAAGATAGCAAATCCAAGCAATTTAGCAGTAGCACATGTTGGGAAAACAAAGAAACAATAAGAGTTTCTGAAGGTGTTTTGAGGGGAAGAAGGAGCATTTCTTTAAAAGTACTTCTTTGCAGAGCACCTTAGGCAAATAAAGTGCTGAGATTTACCTTCAATCTCAGTGAAATTTAAGATAAAGTTAATTTAATTCCGCTTTTGTGGTGGGTTAAGAGCATGTAGGCAGTTAATGGCCAAATAATTGCATGATAATTGTAGGATACAGAATGTGAAACTTGGCTGTCTTCCTTTTTGACTTTTACTCATTATCTTAATCTGTTTTACACTTACCTGAAATATCCTATTTACCTGAAGGATACTATGAAAACCTTCTGAAATACTGGGGGTTTTTATATTTATTGAAGTACAGCCAAGTATGAATATATAGTCAATAATTATAGGAAATTATTTTGTTTGACATGTAGAGACAAATGTCAGAAATATTTTCACTTTGGGTTTATCATCTATTATTTCTCTTAACATATTATGTGGACTTAGGAAACAAACAAAAAAGAGCTGCAAGTTGGCAAACTATTTACAAATTTGCTTTGGACAGTCAGTTTAAGCATCATTGAGGAACAATTATGAAAGACAATTAAAAACAATAGTGATGTAATTAATTGATCTAGATAAATGTTGGAAGTAGATGACCTTAAAGGTCCTTTCCAGCCCAAACCATTCTATGATTCCATATTTCTGTTGGAAATACAACATCAAATTATATTTGTATTTCACTTACAGGAATTTGGAGGTTTACTTTGGAATTTCATATCCCAAAGAATATGTGAGAAGTTGAGTATTTGCTCTGAGTTTCCATGTTTGAGGTGCCTTGGGAAGCACCTTGGCTGCCTGTGAAATTCCCATCACACAGATTTTGTGACGATGTAACTAAATGAGAATGAACACATCTTTCTGAAGAGCAAGGATGGGCACTTCACGTGCTCCAGTTCTGTGAGCTGCAAAATAAATTCTGGCTATTATTTGGAACATCTTTTAAGGATTACAACGAAACAGAAAGGTGGCTAAGCTCTCAAGAATGCAGCTCTGGGATCCTAAAAAATGTGGAGTCCATAATTATTTGAAAGTTTGCAGCTTGGACAAACTCAGCTTGTTTGATGCTGGCACTGCAGTTTCAGGCAGCCTGGTGAGATCCAACTTGTTAATTGAGTTACCCAGTGGTGTAACTCCTCTTTGATGTAGATTTTCTTGTAAGCTCAATACTTTCTGACAATAAAGGTGAAGTCTCTCCTGGATAAACAGAGCTGCTTGCCTCATTCTGTGCCCATTGCTTAACAAGGTTTTTGTTTGTTTAAAAAGATGTTGAAACAGTGACTACGGGAGTGAATTTGTGGAGGAAATTTTGGGGCAAGGGGAGGGATTTTGTTGTTTTTCTGAGTCTTTCAGGCCTTGCACAGCTGGGTGCCATGTGAGAGAGAGGATGGAAGCACAGAGGGCTTGGGATGTGCAGCTTTGTCCGGGCTGGCACGGGGATCACAGCAGGTCGAGTTACCAGCCAAGGGCTCTCCTGTGGATCCATAAACTCAATTTCTGTTTGTGCAATGAAATCAGGGAGCAGGGGTCTGTGCAGCACTCTGCTGGGGGCTCCAGGGGTTGTTTCTCAGGGGAAAGGCTGAATTCCATAAAGCCGTGGTGGGCAGCGCTGCCCAGCTCTAAGGGGTCTCTGTTGGTAATTTGGGGTTGCTTTGTTTGTGTAGCCAGAGCATTTCTTCTCAGGCTGGAAATGGAGATGAAGGCAGTCTTAATTCACTTTTAATAAAAGATCAATGGTTTTATTGTGGAAAGATGGAATACAGATGTAAACTGTACCTGATAAAAGAATTAAATGTGAGTTTAACCTTCCTATTTTGTTTTTTCAGTGCTACTGGTGCTTAACCTTAATTTTTGAGACTATTGTCTTTCTTGGTAGTTTAAGTTTTACTTAGACTACAAAAACAAACTTTGCTGGTGTTTTTCATCTCAAGTGCCTACCAAATCCCTCAGATTTTGCAAAATATTTAAAAAGTAATCTCCAGACTAAAGTCCCATTAAAACCTTTGCCCTTCCTATGGAACAAAAGTTCAGAGAAGTTCTGGCTGATTGTAATTTGAAAACTGTAAAAGAAAAAACATCATGGTGTGAAGTATTAATTTAGGCTTGGCAGTCTCTCTGTAAAATTTATTTCCAGAAGCTTACAATTAAAATGCAGCATGTCTAATTGCATAAGGGAAAGCACCTTGAAGGTTCTCTCTTTTGTATTATATAGGGGAAAAAATGCCACAAATATAAGTTGCAATAAAACATCTTGCAGGTATTTTTTATTAAAAACCAGTCACATTTATGTTGCAATGAGTTAACTTGGTAGAAAGAACCATGTGCTCAGGAATTTTTTAGCCATACTAATTTTCAGTATTGCTTTTTAGTCAAGCCATTTGATAGATTAGTCAGATAGTTATCTTTTTGTATGTTTATCTAATCTTTAATTTGTACCTTTAATTTAATTTGTACCTTTGTTACACATTGGGTTGTTATGCTCCTTGAACAATGCAATTTAAATGGTTTCCCCCTGTGGCTCTTTCCCCTGTTTCAAAGAAGAAAAAGCAAAACTGGGAAAAGGACAGGTTAACCTGGATGGGTAAAGGTATGGAATACCTCACCTCAGAGTGCTGTAAAGAATTGAATTCCTTCAGTCTGATGGAGATAGCACAGAATGGTTTGGATTGGAAAGGACCTTGGAGATCATCCAGTCCCATCACTTTCCACTAGACCAGGGGTTTTTAAATTTCAAAAACATTTCAAAAAAGCAAATTGTATGTTTTGGATATTTCTTGGCAAAATGTAGATGCAGAGAGAGAAATACGTGCAGTTGTTTTGTATTGACAGAGTTCATTTCATCTGCAGGTGGTATTGGGTTTGAGAAGCTGAAACCTGTAAAATGATAGTTTTTGTTGTAAGTCTTGTAGTTAAATATTCCCAAGATGGTCTGGACAACTTAAACAGTTCCTGTGCAAGCGTTTGTATATAATGAGATAAAAGAAAGCAGAATGTTTTCAGTTGTGAACTCTTGCCATAGACAGAATCACTTCTGAAAAGAATGCTGATTTAATCTGAAGTCAAAGAGAAATTATTTTCAAAACCAGTTTTGAAAATCTGATTATGTTCTACTGTGATAAATCCCTTTGCAGCACTTCCTTTTAGGAGATTCCCTTTCTGCTTTGGGTGTATGCTGCAAATCAATATTAAGAATAAGAAGCAATATAAATAGTATGCTGAGAGGCAATTTATTTAGATGATGTAATCATTTTAGAATGAGTCATGAAATTGGAACATTTTTCTTGAAGTACAGATGCTCATGTACATGAGGCAGAATCTGTGTGGGTTCTCAGGTTTACATGTTTTTGCAGTCCAGGAATAAAGGGAGAGAGGAAAAAGGTGGGAGGTAGATTTGTTTGAAGTGGTTTATTTTCAAATACATAAATATATCAGTTTTAAATATAAGTAAATATGAGGTTTTAAGTATTATGAAGAAAGTAAATAAATTGAGAGGAAGTGCTTATGGAAAGGGTGGGGGGAGGCAAAAGCCCTTAAAATAATATAATTTGGTTTAATGAAGTCCTGTGGGTTCCCTTTTTAATCCTCTCAATGTGGACACAGAGCAAACGCTGTTCACTGGGAACTCACCTGGGCACCTCCTGCCTTCCCCCTTCCTCTGTGGGATGGGATGTGGGTTTGAGCAGCAGAGTAAATAAAACATCTTTACAGGAGAACTCTCTTCCTTCTGCTGTGTTTGGAAACACTTCTGGGGAGGGAGGATATCAAAGAGAATCAAGGGCTTCTTTCATTTTTGCCTCTGATTCCACTGAGTGCCCTGGGTCAGTGATGTGTCATCCCCACAGCCTCCTGTGCCTCCAGGGAGGTTTATTGACAAGCTCCTAAATTTTGGGGTAAGAAAACATCTAAAGGAAGCCACCTCAGAACTATTTTTTCCCTTTCCTCTCTAAATTATGGTGTTCTGATGCCCAAAATAGATATTGAATCTACAGTGATGGGTTGGATAATCAATTTTACCCGTTAGTGTGCTGCTCAGTGCTAAAGAAGGTTTTTTATTTTTTTTTAAATTATAACCAAACCAGTAATGCTGCAATGCAGTTAATTGTATACATGCCATTTTATGATAGACTGTAATGTTACAGTAGTAAGTGGGAAATTTAGAATAGGGCTGCATAGTGATTTTCATGTGTGGGATTCACAAATGTGATAAATTTCAAGATTGGGAGCAGGATCTTCTAGGGAATCTGAGTGCCTGGGCTGTCTTTTCTTAGAGCCATGAGTTAAATTCATGCTACTAAGAGAGATTAATTTACCACTTGTATTTTCTGTGTTCAAGCAAGAGCTCTGACAGACAGTTCCTTGGCTATTTCTGCCTTCTTGGCCAGTTGAGAAAATGCCTTTAAATCAACAAGTAATTATGTTCTAATTTTTTAAAAATATGACTGAAAAGGCATATTTTTTCCCCAACTCCTTAAACTGTTTCGTCTGGGTAATGATGATTAAAAGTTCTTTAAGCGCTACCTTCACATAGCTTTCAACTATTTCTGTTTAAAGAGCATAACATTTCAAAGTGGTTTATTTAAAAATGTCACTTCCATTCTCTGGCTTTAGAGGATTTTCTAGGGCCTTGAGGTTTAAGTTTCTGAATGGAATTGGAGGAGTATTGTTTTAATATAAAAATTTGCCTTTAATTAAAAAAAAAAAAAACAACAGTAGTAGTTACAAATCAATCCTGGATGTTTTGCAAATGAGACAATCAGTTATACAATCCTTTTCAGAAATCTACCTCAGGTATTGTACAAGGCTCAGCATGAAGCTTGGTTATGTTTATCTTTTTTGCACAGGCACTGATGACTTTTTATCACAGATAATTCTTTTATTTCCTACTCAACAGTTTACTGTTGGTGGGAAATATTTTTTAAAAGTGAATTTTTCTTTAAATGTCACCAAGAGTTGAACAGTAAGAGTATAAAAAGAACTGGGAATTTCTGGTGGTTCTGATTCTCCAAAACTGGGTGTTACTGCTTAAGGGTGTCCCTAAAGGAATGTCACCTCCAGGCTGCAGCCACAGCAACTTTGTGTTGTCCCTTCCCAAACCTTGCTCAGCTTCATAAAAGACTTTCTGTTAAACCAATTTCCTCTCAAGACAACAGTCTTAATTATCTATCTAATGTAATCAATGTGAAGAACTCCTACAGGCATCAACTGCAGTGTGACTTCTGATAATGCCCAGTCTTTTAATTTTTAATTTGTATACTTAAGCTTTTTAATTCTCTCTACTGTATGGCTGTTTTTCAACAGGTGTGAGGTGTGTGATGAATTTGCAAGTGAAATATTAATTTGCTGTTGCCACCATATGGCTCTGAATGTTGGGAGTGTATGGATTGCATAAGTAATGCCTCAAAGATAGAAGTTTGACTTAAGTTGTAGGCTGCTGAATAATCTTATTTTAAATCAAATGAAGATCTGATTAGGGGAGGTTATTATTGCTGAGGTGGTGATTTTCTGTGGAGCTGGAGGGAAAATAATTAAGGCTGTTTAGTTTCTGGGAATGTCTGTAAAGAATATCTTCTTAATAAATCAACCAAAAAATAGTAGAATTTCACTAATCATTACCTGTAAACTAATCCAGGAAAAGCTCCATGAATTAAAGTGTTTAAGTAGCAATGAAATAAATGCTCCATCACTAATGTAATAAAAAACAGCGTCCTGCTTACTGTTCAGTGGGGTTTTTCTATTAGATTTTTTTTTCTTTTTGGTCTCCATTATTTGCTAGAATTACCAACACTTGAGATGAGCTGCTTTTGGAGGTGCTGAGTTTTTTAGTGCTGGCCCCAGCTCAGCAGAACTCCAGAGGATAACTTAAATACAGAGTTCCAGTAAGCAAAGCCAAAACTTTCCTAGTTCATCTTGGATATCATGGAAGTGTGTTATGGTAATTTTACATTTTCCTCACATGCCAAGGTTGAGTTTGTGCTCCTGAGATGGTGCTGAAATGCCTAAAGCCTGTGATTTTCACTGAACACTCATTTAGTGTAGATTAGATTAAAAACTGTTCCCTGCCTTTCGGAAAATCGAGTTGTAGCCAAAGTTCTCGTGCAACTGATATGACTGCTCATTTTTTGGTTTCTTTTGTTCCATTTTTCCCCCTTGCCAGGGTCAGTACAGGCCCTCTGACCTGCTGTGCCCAGAGACCTACGTGTGGACACCCATAGAGCAGTGCCTGCCCCTGCTCGAGCGCTCCAAGTACTCCCGCTTCAACCAGGATGCAAAAGCAGGTGAGGCCACAGAGAATGAAATATCTGTCATTTGTCTGCCTGTTTCTGGTATATCACAATCATCTGCTGTTGAAGCAGCATGGAAATCTTACCTGGAAAGGAGGAAAAGTGTACAATTCACAACTCCTGCAGTAAATGGAGAATTTTTTCTTTTAAGCAATGCACATTTTAAGTATATTCTGTCCTGTAGACTAAAAGTAGTTCAAAATTAACACACATTGCTGCCCTTTCAGATTATTTTCAAACTATATTTGCTATTCTAGGCATGAACAAAACCAATAAAATAATTGTTTCCTCACTTACATTCCTGTTGGATGAATGCATTAAAGAATTAAATTGGAATCAATACAGCAAAGTAGAAAGACTGGAGAAGCTTAAATGCATCAGGTGCTTTTGTTAAGAAACAGAGTGGCAGATTTAGTTTAACAATCAATTAAACATTCAGTTTAATTGATGTAGATGTGAAGAACAATAAACAGAAACACCTTAAACATCTTAAGCACTTTAAACATTATGTAAAATAGATACTTAGTGATTTACCAGCACTGACTGGTTGGAAATTTTACTGACTAGAGCACAACACAATGATGCTCCTGGAAAACAAGGCAATCAAATGGAAGAAAATACACTAATTTTTATAATGTTTTGTTGCTGACTCTCTGGGTCAATGGCAGGCCCCAAGGGAGCTGTGTTAGACCATGCTTGGTGTGGTGTTTGTGGGAAAGGGAATACATTTTGTTATTAATTGCAACTTGTTGAATGTTCTCTTTTTGAAATTTTCTTTCTCCTGTAACGACTAAGTGTGGCTGTGATATTATTCAGAGATGTGTGGCATTATTCAGGTCAAGAGCATGTAACACTGTGATCTGTTTCTAGACACCAAAACACAGATTTATCCAAGTCTCAGCAGTCTTCAGCAGCTACTTCTTTGTTTTTACATTCTTTTCTTTTTACTCTTTTTTACTGTTTGATCCTTTTACTTTTTACTGTAGTTTAGTAGAATTACCTAGGCAGTTCAAAATTACCTAGGCAGGATGTAGATAGATTAAAGGAATTTGAAGACTGCTTTAGCAGGACTGTGAAGTTCTGGAAATGCTGTTGAATTCCTTGCTTTTCCTCACCCTCTGCGTGTTACTTGGTTGCATAGTGGAAACACTAATAATAATAATTATAAGAACTGCAATAGCAAGTTTCAAATAAGTCCATCATTGATTGGTGAGGGGAAATTGGAAAAAAATACATATAAAATTAGGAGGAAGAAGGGAATGATTTTGGAGGCCAGTGGTGTTTGGGACACTTTTGGTGTTCAGAAAGGAGAGAGTGCTAAACTGGTGCCTGTGAAGGTGTGAATAACCCTGTGCAAGCAGAGGGGCAGCATCTTGTGGATGGTGTGAAATCCCTGTGGCATAGCAGGCGTTCTGAAACCACAGGGAAACAAAGCTTTGCATCATTATCAGCACAGAATATCTCACTCCAGCCACGGCTGGAGCTGGGACTTGTGTCCTGTGGTTTAAGGAAATTAAAACATAGCTGCACGTTGAGATGCTCTGGGCCTGCTGGGAGCTCACAGGCTTTGGGGCTTTGGGTTGCTGCTCAGAGGAAGCCATTCCTCACCAGTGAAATCAGCTCCCTTCCTCATTCTTTACTCTCTCCAGCAGTCACTAACACGAGTTTAATGAAGTTAGTGAATTTTCAAAAGAGCAATACAAATGGTCGTGTGCTTTATTCCTCTCGAATCAGCTTTCTGTGGCACTGTCTGTAATTGTGTTTGTTAAGTGGGGCAGGATTTGTCAGGAGTGGGACTTCCAGCACTGAAACCAATGGCAATAACCAGATCCAGTAAACAACTGGGAGAAATGGTGTGACTGGGGCAGGGAAGCAGTCACTGGCAGTGGTCATCTTCTGTTGCTGTCTGTAATGGCAGAAAATTGGGAAATATTTTCTCATAATAATTTGTTCATAATTACTATGAGACATAATTCATGTGTCCAGCATTTTCTGAATTTTTGAATGTGCTTTCCCTCCTTTAAAAAAAAAAAAAAAATTTACATAATAAATTTACCAATTTCTGGTTCAGGAGAGTGTGTTATGTGCTTTGCTCTTTCAAACCTCTGTAATATGAAAAGGATTTTTGAGTATCCATACACATTACATTGCAGAGCTTCTTCCTAAATAAGATTTACTTTTACTTTTCTGGAATAAAAATAAAAAGGTACTCATAAAAAGTGGCTTTTTATTTTAAAGCCTAAGAAAGTACTGATTTATAGAACTTATGCCTTGGAACAGGTTTTCATTTTTGTTCTGTTCAGTTTGAAAAATTTAGCAGACCTGACATCATTTTATAAATGAGAGAGATGTATGAAGATTCCGATATTAATAACCAGTAGCCAGGCATTTATGTAGAACTAAGTGAGTAGTTTGTGAGGTGGTGCACTAATGGAGGGTTTGGGTACTGATGCAGTCTGGAAATTGAGATGGTGCTGAACTTCATTTAACAGCAGTTAGCTGTAAGTGCAGATGGAGATATGCTAAAGGAGAAAGTTAATTAAAAGGTTGCTCTGCAGCCAGTGACTTTGGTAACACATCAAACTGATGAGCAGAAGTCAGTCACATGATAACATTTGCTGAATTATTCCTGGGCATGGTGTGCCTGCCACACCCATTGACTTCCTCCCAAAACTGCTCCTCAGGGTTTTACTTCATTGGTGTCTTCCTATCAGCTTTACCCATGAAATAAGAGCGCTGTGGCAAGGACTATAAATAATTTATTTGGTATCCTGGCAATATTTTTGTCCTTCCACTTTCCATTTTCTAGACTAATCTGTGTCATGTATTCTCTCTTCCTAATATCAGTTGAGATTTTAATTTTCCTGCTCCTGGGAGATGCCTGTGAAAAATATCTTCATGGAGTAAAAGATCTACTTTTGGGATGGTAATTAAATTAGTGGGAAATTTCAGATCTTTCTTCCCATCAGTGCTGGATTGTCAAGATGTTTGAAAAGCAACTTCAGATGAGGCAGATACAATCCCAGTCTGAGAGTGGTGGCTTCAAAGCCTTCACAGTTACATGACTGTGTCACGTAATGTGGGGTGTACTTGGTGGAACCAGGGTGAACATGGGGCTGTTCCCCAGGTGAAAAAACTTTATCCAAGTTTTTAGGCATGGCCCACAGCAATCCCTGTGGTGGAAGCTGCTTCCCACCTCCCCGTGTCTGCAAAAGCTGTGTGAGCAGAGCTTTGAGAGCTGCACTTCAAAAGGACTTCAGTGCTTTTTCTGCCTTAACCATTTCATTTGCTGAAGTTGATAAATTGGCTAAGCTAATACACATCTGTTCAACTTCCTGCAGATCTAATAATAGAGTGAAATCAAAATGGCACCAAATGGAATACATTAATTAAAATGAAAGTATTTTCTTCAGCACATTAAAAAAAAATTGCACATAACAAAGGCATAACACAGGCTCCTCTGCCTTTCTGTGTTCTTGGAGACAAGGCATTCTTTGCTCCAGAGAGTATGGTTAACACAAACCATGATGGATGCAAAAGGGATAAAGGGAGAGAAAGGCACTTCTGATTTTCTGGTCAATTCTAGTAGTAGACTAAATTGTAGTCTATTAATAGACTAAATAGTATTAGACTAAACTGACCTTTTTGCAAACATCACAGTGAAGAGAAGTTTCAAAGAGAGGGAAGTTTCTTAGTTGTCTTTCAGAATTTAGGGAGAAATCTTTTGCAGTGTGAGAGTTGTAGAAGAAATTAAGAATATGGAGAGACACATAGCAGTTTCCTTTAAGGCATAAATTTGTCTGGGATAAGATGCTATAGTCAGAGGTGGAGCTGCAGGCAGATTGCTGCCTGCAGGTGCTAGGAATGAAAATGGAGTGAAGCAGAGTGAGGGAAGCTTTAGAAGTGAGGATCTCTGATGTGATCAGGGTGTGAGAGCTGCCAGAGACATGGAGAGAAGATGGAAAGAATTTTGCAGTAGTTCATACAGGTAGAACTGTGAGAAGAAGGGATTGGCAAAAGCAAAGAATAAGTGTTGGTAGGATTCAAACTTGAGCATCTCAATAGATATTTGTGGAGGTGTGTAAAGAGAGGCTGTTATTTGGATACACCATCTAAAGAGATTACAAAGCCAAATTATTCAGCAACCTCCTTCCTCTCCATGCTGCAGACCAGACTTTGCATCTGCAAAGCACTGACGACCTTTCTTCCTCCAGCAGAGTGGAGATCCTTAGCAGAACTCAGGCTTTAGGCTGTGTCCAGCTGGTGTGAGCCAAAGTGAAGATAGGCAGTGGAATCCAGAGGAGAGCATTTGTCTGTTCTGTGCTTTCCAGTGCTCGGGCTGTGGCTGCACAAAGGACAGATGTTGACCTCCAAAAAGCCTTTAAAATCACCTTGTGTTCACATGCAAGCCTTAACCATCAGAATAAAGCAAAACTTAAACCCAAGCCAACACTAAAATCAGTGCCTGAGCTCCCCTTCTCAGGAGAAAATCCTGGAACACCACACGAAGCTATGGAGAGGTCAGAAAATCCTCACTTCACACTCACAAGAACCACTCTATAAAAGACCCATTCCATGCAATGCCTCCTGGGTTCATAGCAGATCACTCATTTTTGTGTTACTGAACTAAAGAAAATTACTTCAGATTTCCAGTCTTTCTCTGTATTAATCTTACAACATTTATTACAGGTTTTAACCAGATTTTTAAAGCTTTTAGCTGAAAAAACCTGTTTGTTTAGAAATACATGTTTATATACAAATTTATCTATTCTGCTGCTCATAGTAAGTTAGAGTAGTAAAATGCAAATAAAAATCCCAGTATTTAACAACTTCTGGATCCTCTTAGTAGTGATTGCATTAGGTATCGTAATGCTTCTTGCAAGCAACTGAGTGTTATTAGTTCTAGTAAATAAAACTTAAATAAAACCAGAAATCTACAGGCATGTGCAGTTATACAAAACTGTTTGTTTTAAAGATATGTTTTTGTGCATAATGCTTCCACTAGACAAATAGTTTGTCACAACTGTTTCAATAACTATAATTTCTAGTGTTGTGTTTTTAAAACGTTTAATGTACAGTTTTTAGTGCACTTTGTTACCAAAGAGTATTTCAAACAGGCTTTGTATTTATTGTGTATTTGAACACAAGTATTTTGTTGACTTTTTTTTCCCATCCAGTACAGAGACACTTTAATTTTATAATATATTTTTAAAATTTAGTATATTAGTGTGATACTGGTCTTGTTCCCTTCCTCCTTTATATAGAAAAGCCACGAGCACATATTTGTGTCCTGAAAGTGAGCTGTGGTTGCCAGTTGGTCACGTCTCAGAGTTCAGGTCCCTGGCAGAGGGCTGCATCTCTGTAGGATGGATGTAGGCAGAGGGATTAATGCAAAGACGAGGAGATGTTAAATGTTTGTAAGGGTGGTGTGATGCAGATTAATGTTTACAAGGATAAAGGCACTGAACTTCTCTAGATGATGAAAATGTGGTCACAGATGGAAAACATTAAACCAATTGTTCAGAACTCTGCAATCATCTGATTTGGGAGAAATTGCTGCTTTGCTCTACAACAACTGCTGCTTATAATTTATTTTTTTTAAAGATAGAGTTGTGTACTTCAGAGAGTTGGGAAACAGTTTAAATAAACTCTGATAGATCATGCTCTAAAGTCTTCTAAAGAAGTAACTTTCCACTATTATCACAGCTACAGGTAATAAATTTGAATTCTGTAACCAAAAAAAAGACAGACATCCCTGTTCTTTGTATCAACTTCTCTAGAAAAAACACATCTTACATGTTTCTGTTTCTAATTAAGTTCATGAACACTTAGAGCCATCAGAATGCTTCTTTCTAAATCCAGTGTAATCCTTGAGTGTACAAGATGTTTAAACAATGAAGATAATGCCAGAAAGGTGTAGCCAGGCACATTTTCCCCCTCAGTTTTTACCATGTTTGGATTAAATTTAAATGACTGGCATGGGGTTTAACCTCATATGCAGTGCTTCTGTAATACAAAGGAAATGTTATTCTCTTAATTTGTGGGTCCTAAGTAACTGCCATGGCATAAATTGGTGTGTGGGTTAGAAAAATGCAAATGTTAATAAATATTTGTGATTTGAAAGTTTGGATTGATTGATATTCTAAATATATCTGCTTTTAACATATATGTAGCAGACTAAACCATTGCCCCTTGAGCAGCACAATTGTCTGACTTCTGGTGTGGCTCACGAAATCTTTGGCATGGACTGCAAAATTCTCAAAAATGTGTTAATCCAAGATAACCATCATAGAGACTGTGAAACAAATGGATGTATTTTTAAATTACTTTTTTGTTTTTTCCCTTGAAAAATGAAGATATCTTGGCATACTTCCCTTTGCATTGAAGAGATGATTGTTAGATGGGTTTGTGCTCAAGATACTCTTGCACCTTTTGAACATTATGATATTTGATTTTCCAACAGAATAGTTCTGCTTTAATTTTTTTTTTTTGTTGAAGATTCAGGGGAATGTGGGGAAGGGCAGGGACTGCCAAATGCTGTAGGAATCATTCTAACACGCAGAAGGTGTTAGAAGCACAAGAGTAGAATTAAAAGTTCAATAATGTGGGACAAGTAGAACGATCGTGCAGATTTATTTCGTGCTGAGGACAATGAGCATGTGGGCCTGGTTCCCAAATGTGATAAAAGTTTAACAGCTGTAATTAGGCCCAGGCACAGAGCAGCCCTGGAAGGGACACCACAGGCATGTGCTGAGCCACACTCCAACATCCACCAGGGAAACCTGTGCCAGGGTCAGACCTTCTGGAATGATCCTCCTTCACTCCCTGCTCTGGTGACATCATCCCAGCTCCTCACGTGGGATGTAATTGATTCCGTGTTTTAATTAATTTAGCCAGCAAATTGATTGCTCTAATCTGATTTATTTTGCTGATAAGCTACTGCCAATTGCTTCAATTTTTCCTATTTCATGGTAATGTTTGCATTTGTAATTCTCAGCTTGACTGTTGTCTCTGGTTTTTTTCCTCCTCGCATGTCAGTCTTAACGAGGACTTTACCCTTCTTTTTGAAAAATCCTTTGGCTGCTTTCTGCCACATTCACTTCTATGCAGTTCAGATATTTTAATAAATACTATTTAAGTCTTTTGCTCCTTCAGATTTTTTTCTCTGTTTTCTTCCCATTGTTTTGGAGCTGTAAATCCTTAAAGCATTATCTCTAATTTTGTCTTTTGTACTGGCTTTTCATAGAAGAATGGTATCATGGAATGGTCTGGGTTGGAAGGGACCTGAAAGTTCATCCAGTGCCATCCCTGCCATGGCAGGGACACCTTCCACTGTCCCAGCTGCTCCAAGCCCTGTCCAACCTGGCCTTGGGCACTGCCAGAGATGGAGGGGCAGCCACAGCTGCTCTGGGCACCTGTGCCAGGGCCTGCCCATCCTCACAGGGAACAATTCCTGCCCAATATACCATCTACATCCAACCCTCCTGCAGCTTCATGCCATTCCCCCTTGTCCCATCATCTCCACCACTGTCACTATCCCTAATCTTTCCTATTTAAGATGCATTACTATTTTCAACCATTAATTCACATGTTTAATAACGTGTTTGATGTGTCTCTCCCACCAGTAACAGAGTCATTTTGATTATGTTCCTGAAATGATAGATCCCTTGCTAAAGTCTCTGCAAGGATATCTGTGCAGTTTTCATTCCCTGCTAGCCAGTGACTTAGAATTGCTTTCATGTGCTGTGTCCAAGTGCTTGTTGGATTTTAACTGAAGAGAAATGAATAACTTAAAACGCAGAACATTCCTGTGTTCTTTTAAATAACTTGGATACTTCAGGGAACAGAAAAGCTCAGCTAACAAAGGTTCTGAGAAGTGTGGAGGACAGTTTTGAGTATAAAATAGTAACACCACCCTAGAAGGCAGACAGAATGCCATGGCCAACTTGCTAGATGGACATCAGCAGGTCAGAGAAGGAATGTTACAGATAAGAGAAAATAAACAACCTTGAGAAGTTGACCCTACATTCAGACTTCTTTGGCTGCACGGGCTGGGAAGTAAGGATCTTTGCATTCTCGGGGTCTCCAAACCCCTGAGAGGAATTCTGTGCACATTGTTGTACATGCATCTCCTTCGGGCGCGCGCAGTTGGGTTTTAGTGCTGGCAGGGAATTGTTTCCAGGTAAGGCAGAAGCTGTGAATTACAGCTGAGCCCCCGAGCTGCTGCAAACAGGAAACATTTCCAGTGCCCCTGCTCCTGTTTGCTGCAGGAGGAACGGGAATCCCAGCACAAGGAGTTCTTGTTCCTGGGGCGCAGCGGGGCCAGCGCGTTCCACCTGCCGCGCCTTGGCGTAAAGCACTTGGAGGAGTTCAGGCACAAAACAAAAGTTTGGGTTGGAAGATGCCTTCAGGATTTCTCCTTGTTGCAACGTCCCGTCTTTGCCCATTTGAAGGCTCTCTATACCTGTAAAACTGTAATTCCCCTGTTTTAAGGATCATCGACAATGTTTTGATAAAGGTGCATTTTTCCACTTTACAAATATGTTCTTTTTGAGTAGTGGTTTCAAAAGTTCCTGTTTTTTTTAGAGTAACTGCAAAGATTTGGTTGATTGAGAATATCCTGAGCATTTTACTGTACTTCCTTTGTGACTTGTGCTTTCTGGTTTTAATTAAGAATTCTTTTCATTGAATTTTTGTGTGTTGTTGTTTATGCTTCATTTTAACTGTACTCTTATTTTGGTTTGAGTTAGTATTTTTGTACCCCAAGGCATAGGGGTCTTTAATATTCCTTAATGTACGAGTCTAGTTTGAAAGAAGCAATATGAGAAAAAGCACATTTCAGTTCACTGTTTTGTATAAATATGACTATTAATGGGTATTGCTGATTGGCCCTTTTGTTTTTGAGGATGACGTCCTATACTTTGCTGGTGAACAAAAGAAATTATGCTTTCAGTTGGGTAAGAAATGAGCTTAAATTCAAAGGTCAGAAAGATTTGGCTTCTGACTGTGGTAGAATAATTTTTGATTTCCAGTAATTAATATCTCCTATGTTTCAGTCATAAAATTTGAAAAGTTAATGTGTTTCTTCCTTTTGCAGTTTCTTTGTTTTAAAATCATTGATCATTAACTGTGACAAGGTCATGTAAACCAGATGTAGCTTTTCTTTAAAAAAAAAATTCAACAAAGCTGTAGTGTTTCTCATATAAACTAACATCACCATAGTGTAGCCAGCTAGGGATGATGCTTCTTTTTGTCATTTTACACCTAATTTGAAAGCTTGAGTGTCATGAAACTTTTAATCTCCTGTAAATTGAATTTTAAATTTTTTTTCTTTGATTGTTAGAACAGGAACATTCTGTTCATCTTTTAAAATTATGCAAATCCTAAGTGCATCAAAATTGAAAATTAAAAACCACAAGCAACATGAAACAAAATCAAAACCCCAGCACCTCCATGGGCTGGAAATGCAGCAGTTGTCAAGTCTTCAGACTTTTTGTTCTGTAGATTTAATGCTTAGAATTAAAATAATTCTTTTGAGATTCTGTTTTTAAGCAAAATGGAAATTTAATTTATAGTGTGAATTTCCTTCATTTTCTGCTTTTAAAGTGAATCACAGGTTTCAGTTAATGACACAGATTTAAATATTTTATTTTTTGAATTTGGTTGCTTCGTTGCCTTTTTCTTTCTTTCTTTCCTTGTTTTATCCTGCTGTGGTTAGGGGGAAAAATCCAAATTCTCTGTGTAGTAAGGATGCAGAACTACAAAGTGATGATGACCAGATACTTTCATGATTCTAGGGAGTTGAAGGAGCATTTAAAGAAAATTAAACTTACGGTCAGAAACAGAATAATTTCAGAGTTTAGCAGAAGTACCACATTTATTTTTGTGAGTTAGATATGTCAGTCCTCAGGCTTCTTGCTAATTCTGAGTCCGTTCTGTACAGAAAATAGAGGAAATATTTTCTTGTGACTAATGTGGGTTTTGGAAATTGGCAGTTGTCCTTTCTCCTATTTGGAAAGTAGGAAAGTCAATACATTTGTCACATTACTTTTAATTATTTCTTCACTTGTTTTCCTGTAAGTGGGAAAAAAGCACTTTAAAGGAAAGTCAGATTGCTTCCATCTCTGGATTATACCCCTGAGAAATTAAAAAATGTCATTTTTGTGAGGAGACTGTCCAAGGGGAGGAGGGAAGAGGTGCCATGGCTCTAAAGAGGAGCAGCACAGGATGCTGCAGCTCAGGCTGCCCTTCCACATCGCTGTTCATCAAAACCAGCTTGGCCCAACTCAGCCACCATCAAAAAGCTGGTTTAGTAATAGTTTTCTACAGAAACTTAGAGCCATCACCCTTTTTCCAGCGTGGTGTTGGCTCTCAGGCTCTTGCAGAGCTCACTCTCCTCTCCAAGTCTCACTTGTCCAGCTTTGCACGTGCTTACCCAGCTTTCTGACCAGATGGAGCTGTTTTTCACTTCAGCTTATATTAAGGAGTAATAATAAAGCTTAATGCATGTGAAGAATAAAAATATTTGGATGTGGGCTTTCCCAAATAACGTTAGAAAAATGCTAATCCACCCCTGAGCTGTAAGAAAAAGATCCCGACCATGAAATTCTGGATTTCTTTAAAAAAGCACACTGCTTTCCGGCTTTCTGTTGCTGTGAATAAAAAAGCTGAAATCACCCCTTATTTCATGCTGGTATTTGGGCAGGAATGCTTATCAGCATTTGAAAATGATGTTTTGGCTTGGGAGGGAGCTTGTAGTTTTAGGGGGAAGTTGATTTGGGTTGTGCAAAGCAATAAGGACTGGGCTGTGCAGGACTTGGTCGGGCTTCCTGCCCCTTGTGTTCCTCCTCATCCCTGCAGTGTGGGAGCCTTTTTTGGGGGAGTGCAGCCTGAGGCTGCCCTGGGGATGAAGGTGGATGAGTGAGCTGGGTCAGGAGCTCAGAGCAGAGCCTGCCAAGACCCCATTGCATGAGAGGCTTTGGGTCACTCCTGCTCCTGGCTTTGTTTTCTGCTGGCACTTAGCAACGCGTCCGATATGCTTTGTGTTTTCAGAAAGGAAATCCTCCATCTGTGGATTCCATTTAACAGAGCTATGGGGCTGGGAACAGAACATTTTAACACCTCTGTGCAGTCTTTATGGGGTCACAGTGGCAAGGTTGAATTAGAAGTGAAATCTCTCCTATATTCAAATTTCAGTAGACAACTGCAGCATAAATAATTTGCTGCTTTAGGAGTATGGGGAGAGAAAAGAAAGAAGTGACAGGTAATTTATTCAACAAGAATTCACCTGTATTTTTAGCTCTGAGACTTACAGGATAATATTTCTATTTTCAGTTGGCAGCTGGAGTTGCCTAGTTTGCTAAAATTACAGGAACTTTCAATATACATAATTGATTGCTCTGTATTTTGTGTATCTACCATCCAGACTATACTGATAGATGAAACTGAATTAAGGGATGAAGCCTTGTATATTTTTTGTGTCAAATGACAGTGTCTTTTCTGTAGACTACAATAAATCAACAGCTCAGAAAGTGAAAAATGAGAAAGTGTGAGGAGAAAGATAAGCACTTTAAAAAAAACTTTTTAGTGGTAACAGTACTGTATTCAGTAACTACAGAAATTACTAAAATTGCCCTAATAGACTGTTCCACTGTTTGATCAGTCCAGGGTCGTTCCAGAAATGTAAGTCATTAAATAAAGTTTCTTCACTAAAGCTTGGAAATAGAAGGATTTTTTTTCTTATTTTCAGCAAGGAACTTCTTTTTAATAATGCATTTGGTCTCATTTTGAATTGTGATTGCTGCTGTATCCCAGCATCAGCCACACAGGGAAGGCCTGTTTGAATTCAATTGGCATCATCTTGAATAGAAAGCAAATTTTACCATGTGCCACTCAGCAGGAGCAGATATTTAATTTTTCTTATTGGGAGAGTAACTTCTTTGTTAAAGTGTGCCAGAGCCCAATCTGCTTTTATTTCCCATTAAATTATTTTAAATTTATTCTGCTTATATTTAAATTGTGTTTAAAGGGAATAGTTTCCTGAATTCCCATGATGTTGCTTCCAGACCAGCAGCAACTGAAAGGTGGCTGAGTTTTGAATTTCAGATTTGTTATGATGGTGACACAAGTTCCTATTTGCCATCTCTAAAAGCTTAACTATGTACCTGAGATTATTTTACTTAACATCTCAGTAAAAGGTTTCTTTTACAGATGGAGTTTAAGTTACTTACATTTAAGTACTTTTACAGAAGGTTATTTTTGTTATTAAAGCTTTGATTTTGAGGGGAGTCAGTGGAAGAACAGGTAATCATTGTAGAAATTTGGAATGTTATTTTTCATTGCAAGGAGCAAAAGTGGAGGAAGGGCACAAATGCTGAGCAGCAAGAACAGAGTTCAGCTAAGCCAGGAAGGCTGCAGTGAAACCAAGGTACAGGAGCTTTAATCTCTCAAAGAAATCAAATCTGGGGCCAGCAGCACTGCAAGCCAGAAGATGAACCCACCCACAGTATCAGGCTTTGGGAGTATTTGAAATCAGTGAGTATCAAACAGTGAGTAGGGAGCAGCTCTAAAGTGATTTTGGCTTGGAGCTGTGAGGGCTCAGCTTGGCCTAAATCCATCTCAGGGCACAGACTGGCAGTCAGTCTAGAGGTGCAGTAAATAGAAATTTTCCAATTTAAGAAATTAAAATAACTTTACACTTGTGTCACCTCCAGAAGCTCAACTTGCAGGTTTTTTTCCTTGGTGAACTCTCAGCAAGGAGGATGTAACAGAAGAGGCAGAAGGGCTGGGGGTAAAAGCAACCTGTTGGGATATCAGGGAGGTGTTGGCCACACATCAAAAACCTGATGGATTTCAAAGAGGGAGAGAAAGCCATAAAGTGTTTTTGACTTGGTGTTTATCTAAAGCAATTGCCAACAATAATTAGTGGGGAGCACAATCTTAGCAAGCACTACTCAGATTTTCTTCCTTCAAACCATGTTTTCCCAGTTAAGTCTTAAGAAACACATTGTGCTTTCATGTCAGGAATCAAAACACAGATGAAAGTAATGAAGTCATTCCAAACTTGGTAAAGCAGCCTTCATTAAGCTTCACATACTAAATTCAGGCAATCAGCAGAAAAGAAGTTTACAGGCCATTTCTGTGGATGAACAGGGGCAGGTTCTTCAGAATGTCTTGCACAGAAAAGAGTTTCATGGCCTCCTTTAAAACGTAAAGAAGCATTAATTAAAAGCAGAAAAAAGGTCCAAAAGGAAGTATTTGCATAGTTCATGTCCCAAAATACTAACATTCCAGTAAGCATCTCTATTATTACTGGAATTTATATGGTTCTATTCTCAAACTCATGTTTCAGATTCTGGGTTGACTTTTCTTGGTGACTTTTTGAACCTGAAGTTCAGAAAAGTCCAATATTTCTTTTCCCACTATTTTGTAATAATTTTACTAATTTATCCAGCAGTGGCCTCAGATATGTGACATGTTCTCTGAATTTAATATTTAAAGAGTTTTCTAGCTCTGTAGTGCAAATTTTTCTGACACACAGCAGCTATATAACATTATTGTTCAGCAGTAGGAGCATCAGTGGGATTCATAAAAATAAGGAAGTTTTAATTCAGCGACACTCTTATGTGTATGATTCTGGATAAATTAAGGCACAAGGGGTCTGTATGTGAAGGAAATAAGATTTAACTGTGGTGTGTGTGTCTTTGAAGAGGGATTGTGTTGTACTCACCCAGAGAGTGCTTGCACTGCTCACCCTGTTGATCTACAGAGCTCAGGGATCAGACTCAGGTAAGGACATGTTACCCCTAGAATTAAACCTAGAAATAAGTAAAACTGAGGGAAAAACAGGCTGGGGCTGGAGGGCCAGAGAGTTTCACCTGGGAAGGTGGTTTATTGCCTGATGCTTGCCTAAAGAAGCAGCCTGGAGGCTTCTTGCTGATTGTAGTACCTTTGTCCCAGCTGGTGTGGTGGTTTTTGCAAGGGGTTCTGTAATGACAAGTCTCCCTTGGTCAGTTCTGTTTGAGTTTTTCCCAGATAGAGTTTGACTTCTGACTCCAGGAGCACTAAATGAATGTGAACTTTTAAATGCAGCAGTAGAGGTGTTTCCAGAAATGCCATCCATCACCATTAGAAAGGAGTGATGTAGGATTTAGCTCTCCATATTCTGCAGACACAGTTCCTTTGCAGGCTGGGTTTTGTGGCCAGCCATGATCCAAGAACGCTCTGCAGCTCAGCTCAGCTTTCCTCTGCTGATGACTTCTCTTATTCATGCGGTTCTCATTATGCATATTGGAGTTAGAGGCACAAATGAAGGTGCTGTGGACACTAGAAATAACAGTTTTTGTGTTCTCTGGTTGCTCTGCAGTGGATGAAGGTCGCCTGAAGGAGCTGGGCAGGGTGAGGGTGCTGCACAAGAGGACCGTGATGCCTTACAGCGTGTACAAGAAGAGGAGGAAGGGGCCCAGTGACGAGGCCAGCGTCCAGCAATATGCAAGCCTGGTGGGACAGACCTGCTCAGAGAGGATGCTGCTGTTCAGGAGCTGAAACCCCACCAGGTGGCATTTCAATGGCTCTACATTTCATTGCACTGCCACTGGGTGATCTGTACCATAGTCGTGTGCTGGTGTGCCCACTCAGATAGGCTGGAACACAGGTGTATAGCCAGGCTTGTGTCAATACATGGCCCTGTGTGCAAAGGCCAACCCCAATAAATCTTACAGTACAGCAAGGCTTTAGCAATATAAGTTTAGAAAAACACGCTTGCAGTATATTTTAATTAAGTAGTTCTAGCCTTTCTATGCATTACGAATAATTCTAAGTATCTAAGCAAAATGAAAAAACAGGTGTCTTTTTTTGTTTTTGTTTTTGTAAAGATGAAGGTTGG
This sequence comes from Lonchura striata, assembly GCF_050655825.1. NCBI lineage: Eukaryota > Metazoa > Chordata > Aves > Passeriformes > Estrildidae > Lonchura > Lonchura striata. Next base: position 36,498,925 of record NC_140708.1, on the reverse strand, counting down.
CTAAATCTAGATTAAGAATCATTAAGTTACGGATGTTTTCAAATAGCACCTTGGTATCTGTTGTTAAAAATTGCTGTGGAATTTGTGCTCGCATTTGTATGCTCCTAAAATCTTGCAAGAGGACTGAAACGTGCTATTACTTTCCAGCATGATACAATTTTATTTTAGCAGTAACGATTAAAAAACAGGAAGGAATTATTTTCAGTGCACATTCTTCATTTGTTTAAAGCAGTCAGTGTCAGAGGTTTCAGTGAGTGTAGGAGTTTGTGGTAGGTTCTCAGTGGCAGGGGATGCAGTGCTTTGGAAAACCTTCCCCTTCAGAGAAGAAGCAGAACAGTTGCACTATAAATATACCAAAGATATGCAGCCAAGTGGCACAGTGGTTTTTGGTATAAGCCTTATCCTTTGTCTAACACGAGTGGGTATTTCAACGCACATGGCTAATGTGAAATGGAGCTCGGGAGGTTCATCCTGCAGCTCTCAGTGCACATTTCTGAACTATGCTAACAAAAAAAAAGACATAAGGTACCACTGCTGGGTTTTGTTGCAGGTGCTTTTTTTTCTGTAGAATTGTACAGGAAGACTTAAATACCATATTCCAGCTTTTTTACTGACTCTTTTGTTTCTGGTGCAGCAGCTCATGGGTTAACATCTTTAATAACATTTTAGTAAATACTTCTGTTGGAAACACAGGAAGTTGTGATCCTTTATGAAAGCACTTTATTATCTCATATATGAACGTTGTCTGTCTTCCCATTAAGTCATATAAGTTGGAGGAATTTGGGGAAATAACACTGTTGTATAATTCAGTAATGTATTACAACATTGTAACATTACCAATGCATTTGTGCTTCTTATCTTCTTGGCTAACAGGAGCTGGTATTTACCTTGAATCAACTTGGAGTTTCCTGTTAGCCTTTGAACAAAGATTCTTATTCAAGGATATATGGGTGGTTTTCCCCCAGAAAGGAAGAAAATTCAGTTTTACCCTCTGAGGTTACATCTCCTGTCATTATTGGATTAATTGATTTAATTTTAAACACTTGGCCACTATTATTAATCATTTATTTTTATGTGGAGCAGACACAAGAACTTGGGGAATCAAGTGCAATGCAGGTTTAACTTTGTTTTTCATTACTGTTTGATATGAAATTAGTGTATATTGCAATATTATTGATAGTAAGCTTCAACAGCAACTTTAAAAAGTCATTTTATGTTTTATTAATTGGGCTGTACGGTATTGATCTGCTCCCAGTCTGCAGCAGAAATGGTCATTCACGTCAGCATCATATCTGGTGTGTGTTTATCTGTGGCCTGGTACTGAGAAGTTTCTTTGCACTCTTCCTTCTAGTTTGTCCATGCCTTACCTCAGCCTCCTGCCAGGGGGGAGAACCACTAAATAATCCTCATGAAGATTGTTATGAAGAATTCCTTTCTGTGGAGAAAATACTTTTGCCACTCTGTCAGATAGTGTAACATTTTCTGCCTACACAGTGTGCTGAAAAGTGGTGATGCCCATATGGCTTGCAACCAAAATAAATGAGAAAACCTTTCTGTGTGATATAAAATCAGTTAACAGGCACTGAGGAATTTCACTATGAATTGCAAAATCTTAAAAGGTTATCAAAGCCATTTAATGATGACCTCACTGAGCTCCTGGAGAAGTTAAAGTTGCTGTTCAGTTTCAAGGGAGCAGACTTAATGTCCCCACTGAGAGTTCCTGCATTTGTTCCTGATATGCCTTGGATTAGACTTTTATCTGATGCTCTGGTTCTCTTGGGGAGCTTTTAAGGACTGCAGTTAAAGGAAAGTGAGAGACATATAAACCTAAGAAGTGAGCACAGCTTGAGGTTGTCCTTGGTGTGAGCACTGGAGGTAAATGACCATTTCCTGTGAGTCTGAAATGGTGCTTTCCCTTTCCGACCTCCCCTGGGGCTGCAGCACTGGGCTCCTGGCTCCTGCTCAACTCAAATATGGATTTATATTAAAAAGCAAAACCAGGCAACACTGAGATTAACTCCAAAACTGAGTTCATCTCCTGTGGTTTGCTGAGATCTGACTCACTTTAGTGTTATTTTAGAAGGAAACTGGTGCAGTATTTTTGAGGACTGATACCTCTATCCCTGTTTTTGGAAGAGAGACAGAGGCTGAGGATGAAGTTCTGTAAATTTTGCCTATGACTTCAGTGGGGCTGAAAATTCACCACTATTACAATATTATTTAATATATTGTAATTGACAGTTACTGAATTTAGAGGTATTTAACTCAGCACAAACTGTTTTATAGAAGTTTTTTTTGTGTGTAACTGGTTTGTGAGAGTCCATCTCCAGTGTAAGGTTGCCTTGTTCTGTCATCTGTTGATAAATGAGCATAAAATGGTGGCAAGAAAATGCAGAGTTGTGACCAGTGCTAAAAAATGCCATTTTTTGTTTTGGTTGGAAAGAAATGGGAAGCTTACATATGTCCAGCATCAACACGTGTCAGTAAATTCAAGAACCTGCATGTTGAGTTTGTAATTGCTTTTTAGCAGGCCTGTTTGACTTGCAAGTGGAGAAAATAAAGTTATTACCGGTCTCTGTGAATTATTATAAGAAATAATAGGTGATTTCTGCATTAGTTTGTAGGAATTTCATTATCCTGGAGATTGACCAAGTGTCCAGTGAACAGCAAAATCAAAGAATCCATCAAAGGGTAGCAGTCCTTAGAAGAGATAACTTGCAAGTTTAAAATCACATCCAAAACACATGACCTGTTTTGGAATGAGGTTTTAGTTCCAGCTAGCCAGATTAATGAAGAGATTGCATGAAATATAATTGATACTTCTTTTCTGAGTAGAATAAATAGACTTTTTACAAATGGAAACTAGACAGGACAAGGTATTTGAGTTCAGTTTGGTTGAACAAAAACCTGTCCCTGAATTAAGGAGCCAAACCAGCAACACAGAAATTTGGGTTGTGTGCATAAAGATAACCAAACATTGCATCATTTTGTGACTGAATGAGGCTGAATTCCAGCTAATTCTGGATACCTGAAGGAGACTTTTCCCAAAGCCCAGCACCAGCAGGGCTTGAAATGTTGGTGGGACTTTTTCTGTCCCAATGCTCCTGTGGAGTCCACATCCATCAATCTTTTTGAGATTCTGTGAATTGCTTTGCCTTGTGATCACTCTGAAGCTCCAGCCTGATCAGCCACGTGTTTCTGGATCCCTTCTCATCCTGGTTGTCCCAGATAATCCTCCAGACCTGGATGAAGTTCTGTCCTGATCTGACTCTCCACTCTCGCCTTGATGTCTCTCTGCATCTGGAAGGGTGGAGGCAATTTTCAGGACAAAAATCATCACTCTTCAGGGAATCACCAGCATTTCCAGAAGAATTTTAGCTGCATTTTCCACCAATATATTTATAGAGCTGCACCTTCAGTCACACAGACTGAGTGCAAAATGCTGAATTACTTTTGCACTTGCCAAATGATTTGGAGTTTTTTAAGTTAGTCGAAGTGATGGATGGCAGGAGCAGATGTGCAATAGTAACTCATCCTGAATGTAGCTAATTGTGGTCAGTGGGTTTCTAAATAAAAGTGTTCTAGAAATTAATCTTCTCTATGCATTTTATAGTACATTTAAAGCTCATCTCGTGAGAGCTTTGTTTTCTAACAGCATTAAAATAAGAATGGAAATTAATTAAATTAACATGTAAGCCTGAGCTCAGCATATATTAATGCTCTCTATATTAATACAGAACAATCATAACTCTGAAAATGCCCTTACTGCTGATCTCAGACAAGTAGCAGCTCAGAAGCTTTCTGGCTGTATTCTTTCTGGTTATGTTTTACTGTTTTGATGTTTATTCATTTCCTTATTATAACTATTCCCATCAGATTTTTGTACTTCCCATCAGTTATTTCCACTTCAGTTTTGACACATAATACATGTGTCTGCCAAAAGTCCTGCTGAGAGATTGCTATCAGGACAAAAGAAAGTGTTGGAAAGTCTGTTAAGCAGTGAGAAGAGAGCAGAGTCCACAGGGACAGTCAGTCTGCAACCTTTGTGCTGCAGAAAAAGCAGGATTTATTTATAATTTAGTCCGCTGCAGGCTTAAATAAATGTGTCAGATTTCATTCATTTCCCTTTGTCTGTGACATCTGATTGTCATTGTCCAGGAAGAATCAATGGGGCATTGTAGAACAGGAAAGGAAATGAAGGGCAGTGCATTTGTGGCAGCAGGCTTGAGTTAAGGGATGAAATCACACGAATTCTGTTGGAATTCTCACTCCATGTCTGCACAGGAGCAGGGAAGTGGAGGCTGGATGGGGATTTCAAGAAATGTTTGTTGCTTCTCCCCTGTCTCCTCCAGGTTGGAGCAGAGCAAGGACACATCCACCACCCCGAGAGGATCCCTCACTGTGTGCATTCATCTCTAACAGAGCTCCTTGGGCTGATTCTGAGCAGTAAATACTGAAATATTGAAAATTTTAATATGCTCTATCTAATTTCCATCCTTTAGCTTGCAGGGACCCTGCTTTGGTTGGTCCTGCCCGTGCAGGGCCACCTCTGAGGTTCCTCTTGCAGCAGCACCAGACCTTCCTGGGGACTGTTGCCAACCCAACCTGCTGTGCTTTTTCTAAACTAAGAAATCACAATTACCTTTCCAAAATTTGTGGGTTTAAGGTAATTTATTGGACTTTCTTAAGTATTGTCCCACTGATCCACTTTTTTAGTGCTTGCCCTAAATGCTCCAGTAATCGAAGCAATAATTATTTCAGTGTTTCACACTGGCAAATAAATGTTACAATTTTTCAAAATTATAATCACTGTTCACACTGATTTTCCTGTGTAACACAGATCCCTCTTTGATGTTGACTTACCTCACTTCAGTAAAATTTGGTGCAGATCCAACCCTCACTGGCCCAGCAAACAGAATTTTTCTCTCCTTAACTGCTCTGAACCTGCAACCACCAGATGGCATTTCCAGCCTGTGCAGGTCACTGCAACATTAAAGTTACTTCTTGTCTGAGTATCCAACTTTTCTGAGTCTCTTCTATTAGCATCTCACTCTGAGTTTAATTTTTTACTCTGCCTTTAATTGGGGCCTATAAAAAAAAAAAATTGTCAGGTGGGGTTGACAAAGTTCAGTGGTGTTTTAGTTGAATGAAGCACAAATGTGTTAAAAAACAGGATTAAAAGCTTTTTCAAGACAAATAATCTTGATTTTATAACATTGAATTTATTAGATATTGTTTTGCTACCAGTAAATTACTGAAATCAAGATCTATAGGACAAGTGCAGAGGGGTCAGCTGGCAGGTTTACCTGTCCCCAAATGCTTTTGGAGCTGCTCCTTTCCATGTTCCAACCAAACCATGTGCATTCATAATTTCTAATGTGCATTATTTTTCTGCTCTCTCCATATTCCTCTCTCATTCTTAACCTTGTTTTGATATGAGGATTTCCTGCTCACCTCTGCAGGGAGTTAAATGATGTCAAAATAAGGTTTTTAATAGAGAAATAAGAGGTCAGGAGACTGCAACACCTCATTGCCAAGGGCACTGCAACCCATTTGTTTTGTGACTATATTTGTCTCTCTTGCTGAAGGTGAAAGCAAAGACACATCAGCTGAAAAAGCAAGGTTCCCAATTTTAGATTAATTCTTATTTTTCATACAAATACATTATTGTAGCACCTAGAAACCTGGAGGAGGCCTGTGTGTCCCCAAATTGAGATTGTCCTCATCGCTGAAATTTTTGCAGCCCATAAAATCCCAGATGTGTGAACATTCTCTTTCATAAGCTGGCTGTAGAAAAGGGAGTGAAAAGCTGCTTTCCCTGGGCAGGGACGTCTGCATCAAGACCAGGCTGCTCAAAGCCCCATCCAGCCTGGCCTTGGATCATTCCTGACACCCCTCACCTCAAATCAACCCAGGTGATCCTCTCAAACCTCCTGTGTTCAGGAACTTTTCATCCTGTATTCATCCAGTTTAATGGAATGGAGATATTCCAGGAATTCAGTGCAGTATGATGAAATTGGAGCTTCTGCATCTTTTGGTCAGATTTTATACAAAATCGATATTTTTGTTTTATTGCCTTGTATTGTAAAATAAAAATAGTGTAGTATTTACACTGTGGGGGAAAAGAAGAACAATTAAATAGAAGAAAAATGAGAAATGGACATTACTGAAAGGACAGAAGTCTCTTAAAGAAAGGAGTGAAGTTGTCAAAACACACCTCCCATATGCAGAGAGGAATGCACTTTGTATGCCTGAAGATCCTGATGCCTTTAAACACCTGCTTCTCCATCCACACTCCCTTTGTGCTTCCTTTTTGTCGTTGTGCCCTCTGTTTCTCTTTGCACATACGAGCATCTTTCAGTCCTTTAGACCTCTTAGAAAGGGAGACATTTATCAGTGACAGGAGCTGAGGAGCACGTTCAGCCAAGTGCTGTGTGCTGTTCACTGCCTTGCAGAGTGACCTGGGAGAGCAGGAACACGTTGACATTTACAGTGGGTAAATCTATTGATTGGTGGGACAAAACAAAGGCAATCAGCAGGAGGGCTGTAATTGTTTCATTAAGCCCCATGAGCAGCCCTCTGTACATTGATCCAAAAATGCCTCGGAGCTGCAGCTTCTCAATGTCATGACTCTCCCCATGGGCACCTTATTTTCTAATTTGCTGGTTCTTGAAAGTGTTTGAAGTCTCCCAGCATCACTGAACCCCTCTCCATGGGTGTCACCCTGTGCCAGGTAAGAGACTAAAATCCAGGCTGCTAAGTGGGACTGGTTTCTTCCCTTCTGTGTTTGTTGAGGCCTTTAAAAGTGACTCCACTTTTCTTAAAAGTGAGGTCAGGGAAGTCAAATATCCCATATCTGGCCTTCACCAGGCTCTTCATGAATGGGCTCCACTCAGCATGTTCATTTTCTCTTACTCTGCATCGAGCAGAAGTGAAATTGTGGCTTTAAAAGCCAGCAGTCCATCCTCATTAAAAGCCCTGCAATCACTGGTGATGTGTAGAAATATCTGGGTATTTAATAAAAAGTTCAATTCTGGCATTAATAGTTGGATATTTAATAAGAAGTTTGACTCTGACATTAGAAGAAAGCGGTTCCCCAGTTCCTCTTCCAGTCAGCATCTGGGATTCTTCCCAAACCTCTCTGTACCAATGTTCATTATTGTATTTTATAGTAAGTAAAATCAGGTTTACAATCTCCTGAACCTTCTGGTGGTACTAAAAGTACAGCTAATAATTGTCTATACATCTTGTTTTTACTGGAAATAAAAATCCTCTGGATCAAGACATAGCCACGTACTATAGCCAAGCTGTAAACACATGTCCTCCAAAAAGATGTTGAAGTTAGGGTGGAACATGAATTTATAAGCTCAATGGTTTTGTCTCTAATTGTGTTACCTCTGACATCACAGGCTGGGTAGAATAACCACATCTCTTGTGATTTCACTGTTTTCTGAGAGTTTTCATCCCTGGCCTTGTCCCTTTTCCTGCTGCACACCTGCCCTGGTCCCTTGGGTGTGTCAGGTCCATCAGGATCTCATGCTTGGCACACACTGTTCAACAATTCTACCTATGGAAATGCGTGTGGAAATATGGTATCTGGCCATTAGAGAAATTATCTGAGATTTCACAATGCTCTCACCGAGTTAATCCTCCTGTTTTTCAGGGATTGTGGGAGTAAGGAGGGCCATAAATTACCAGCAGTATTGTTTTTGTTGTTGAATTGAACTAAGAAAAATGGAAGGCTTTTTATGTGCCAGCTATTTACTTAGCTGCCTGCAGTTCTGTGCAAGTTTTGGGTGAGGAGGTTTTTCACAGTTAAGTGTGGTTGTGTTTGAAATCGAAAATGGTAAAATCTGAAGCTGTTAGAGTTGGTACAAGCCTTCACCAAGTTTCTGATGATTCCGACGTTTGTAGCTTGGAATATTTTGCACACATGTTCTGACTTTGCATTCACAACATTTCTTAAACCAACAAGTCTGTAGCAGACACGAGAGCTACCATCAGGAAACTTGTTTGACAGTTTAAACAGGCAGCATCTGTGTTTCCTACATTTCATAGTACACAAAAAGGAACGAGGACTGCCCATAGCTCAATTAATTCAAGATGTTGTCACATGGTGGAACTCTGTTTTGGAGATGTTAAAAAAAAAATCTAATTGAAAAAAGGGATTTTGCCCTCATATTTGGCTGAGTTTCATCAATATCACCTCCTCAGTGGAATAATACTGAGAGCAGTTGGCTTGAATTTGGAGAATTAAGATAAATTGGTGGCCATCAGGGCTGTGCTCCTGTGCTTCCAGCTACATCTCTGTTAGAACTGAATTTGGGATTTTCAAATTTCAAAGCAGCGTAAGAGATTTGAATTGGGGGCCACTTAAGTGTCTTTTTCAAAAGCACTGGAGCTGTCACCATTATCAACTAAAGGAGCAGTTGCCTTGCAGGGCTTGGGCTCAGCAGAACACGTAAACAGATGCTTAAAGCAAAGCCCACAAGGAATGTTGTGGTGAGGTGGACTCTGAGAGCCAGGACACCACAGTGTGGTCCAGCCTTGCGGCAGAGGACGTAAAACATTACAACATTTTGCTTATAATTAAAAGGACCGTGTTTTGGCACCTGCTTCCAGATTTTTGCTTCTACAAAGGACTAATATAAAATAAAAGTAATATAAAATTTGCTCTTCTGTGACAAAGTGCCTTCAACTCGCCTAGAAATTGGCTGGGTGGGAGGAGTGGGAAGGTTTTCCCAGAAGCCGTAATCGCGGATCAAGTTGCGATAGCGGTGTTGAGTGATATCTGAGCCCGTGATTTCATCTCTTGGCTGCAGTGAGGCTCTTTGCAAGGCAGGAGATGGTTCCATGTGTTGTGTCCGAGCCTCTGGCTCTTGCCTCTGGTGACACGAGGTTCTTCTGCCTACAGGAGCAGGTTTCACATGGGTTGAGCTGTGCTGCGGTGAGTGCTGCTGCGACGGCTGGTGAATTAGCCCACAAATAAAACCAGTTTTGTGTCAGTGCCTTTACTCAGAAATCCTTCCCCACACATCTTCCTGGCTTTTTGAACATGCAGCAAAAATCGTGCACAGTTACTTGAAAATTTATGTGCTGACCTGAGTATTATCTCTGGGGAGGACTCCTTGGGTCAGTCAAAGTGAATTAAAACCAAATGTGTCTGTTTTTCATGTTTACTCTTTCCATAAACACTGCACATATGCAGTGTGCAGCTGCTATCCTGAAAGCTTTTCTTCCCCTGGTGTTGGGGGCATCTGTGCTTTACGAGAATATTCTATTGATAGTGCTGTAGAAGAAAGAAGTGATGCCGGCCCACTTCACAAATCATTTATCAAACTGGAGGAATTACCAGGAAGGAAAGATGAAGCAGGGGCTAAGACAGTCAGTACACAGAGCATTTCAGTAAATAAGAGTAACAGAAGTCAATGCCTTTCCCCTCTGCTTAGATCAACTCCAGACAAAACAAGACTGAAAGGTGCAGAACATTTCCTTGGGGGAAGATTAGCATTTATTTTTATTGATTAGGGCTCTCAGGCTGTGACCTCAAGCACTCCTTACAGTTCCTTCTCCCTGCTTTGGTCCCTCCTCGCTGCTGGTGTTCCTCTGACGAAGCAGCTCGGGTTCCCCTTTGGCAGTGAGGGCTCCTCAGGGCTGGTGGGATGCTCCATTTTGCTGTGTTCAGGCCAAGCCTGACACCAGGAATGTGCTGAGCCACCTAATCCTTTGGATGCACCAGTCCTCCTCCTGAAAAAACAGGGGATGATATTTAATCAGCCCCGCCAGGAACTCTGACAGCCTCAGGCAAGGACATGGAGGGGCTGGAGCAGGTCCAGGGAAGGGAATGGTGCTGGGAAAGTGGCTGGAATACCAGGAGAGGCTGAGGGAGCTGGGAAGGGGCTGAGCCTGGAGAAAAGGAGGCTCAGGGGGGATCTTGTGGCTCTGCACAGCTCCTGCCAGGAGGGGACAGCCGGGGGGTCGGGCTCTGCTCCAGGGAACAGGGACAGGAGGAGAAGGAATGGCTTCAAGCTGGGCCAGGGGAGGTTTCAATTGGATATTAGGAAAAATTAGGAAAAAAATTTTCTTCACAGAAAAGGCTGCCCAGGGCAGTGGTGGAGTCCCCATCCCTGGAGGGATTTAAAAGCCATGTGGATGTGGCTCTTGGGGACATGGGTTTGGGGTGGCCTTGGCAGTGCTGGGTTGATGGATGGACTTGATGACCTTAGAGAGCTTTTCCAGCCTTAGTGATTCTGTGATTCCATGATTCCATGATGGGATTGTAAGTGCAAAGAACCACTATGAATGCTGCAGGGTGGGGTAAAGCCCAGCAAGGCATTGCTTCATCAAAAAAAATGACAGATAAGGTGAAGCTTGAGGACAAATTGTAAGAGAATTTTTTTGAAGGAAAAACACGGCTGAGTGGAAATATTTGGATAACTGGGAGCTGGACCAGCTGTCCTCTGAAAGTCCTCCCTTCCTCCTTCAATTATTCTGCGGTTCTATGGTTGAAATTCTAAGATGGACTCTTCCTGTCCCATCCCTGGCTGTGGGCAGAAGGGGAGCACGTGATGGGAGCCACCAACCTGGGGGAAGAGCACGTTGTGAAACCCTTTCCTGCTTGAATAGGTTTGCAGAATGTCAACCAATCTCCCCAGCAGCCAGGACCTTTTGGATTCATTCTACATCCTTTTATTGCTGTTGCCATAGTGAAAGACACTAATTCACCTTTGTGGGAAACTTAATAAAAATCAGTCCATGGATCATTAGAAATGCTTGTGGTGAATTTTAGAGACAGGCTTTTCACAATCTGTTAATCCACTGGCTGAAGAGTTGGTTATCCCATTCTCTTGTGTGGGATCTTTACAGGGCACAGTAGCTGTCCTGGCTTTGACTACAGTTGTCTGGAAGTAGGCAAAAAAGGCTCACAGCTACTGTGTGGTTTAATTTAAATGCCAAAATTACCTTGGGGGTGACTGTTTGCTCTTCAGAGAATGGAGCTGCCTGGGAAACCCCTGCAAAGTCCTGAGAACACTAAACTGGGCTGGCATTAATCAGAAATTGTCGTTTAGGGGCTAAATGAGAGGGGCTGCTCCACAGATACTGAGGATGTGTTTGTTGGGTGGGTTAATGGGCTGGCAGATTTGTGCAGAGCCAGATTTCAGTTGGCACCCTGGGCCAGTCTACCTGGGGTACCAAGACAAAATACTCTCAGCTACCCCTACAAGAGCTGCTTTTGGTTTGGAGGTGTGTGGACACTGATTATAAACCTTTGTTTTTCAGAGTTCTCTAAAAAGGCAGGAGGAAGGCAACAGGAGAAGCAAACCAGTGTGAGCACTGGGATTGTGGGAATCCAGAGCATCCCTCTGGCTGCCCTGGCAGGTCTGGGACCCTGGCAGGGGTCAGGAACCCCCCTGGACAGAGCCCCCAGAGACACTGGCTGTGATCTCTGCCCATGGAAAAGAGTTTTCAATCTTACAGGATGAATTACAAGCTCTGAGTGTTTGATATCAGTAATAATTAAGTGTGGCACAGGTGCAAAAGTAAAATTTTAGGATTCTAGATGAGGGGTCCAAAGGGCACAAGATGGAGGAAACTGGGTGTGTCTTGTCCTTTTTCTCCTTCTTCATGCCCTCCATGTCTCACTGTGGTGTTGGCATTTTTCTGTTGGTTCAGGCTGGGGACACACTGTCCAACGTAGGTGACAGATATTGGCACGTTCTTGTAAATCCAGCCCAGGGAGTTTCTGGTATTTAATGTTTGTCACATCCCACTGAGGGCAGAGCCCCACACGCTGCCCTGCAGGACAGAGCTGGGCAGGGCAGCAGAACATGTGAGAGATAAACAGAATAAACAACCTGGAAACCAGCACAGACCAATTATGGCTTCTGCTTTGGCAATGGGGCTGACAGACAGAGACTTTCTACAATCTCAGAATCACCAATACCTCAGATTCTGACATGGGATGTTTACTCAAGTAGGATTTTTCTGGCGCTTCATCTCACTACAAACATTTTTTGCAGTCACAAATGGACGTTCCTCACACCCAAACTCCCATGGCAGCTCCTCCATCCGCAGCCAGACTCGGATCCCTGCTCAGAGGCTCTTCCTGCCTCCCCCAAACCCCAAATCCATGGCAGGGCATCCCCCTGGCACGGGCTGGCTGAGCCGTGGCCAGTCCCCGGCCCGCGGCGGGGATCCCTGCATTGTGCTGGGCATGGATTGAGCTCTCAATGGGATTAGCCTGGGGAAGGGGCGAAAGGCTGTGGGAAAACCTGCGTGTGTCACATTTCCCCCGTCGGGCTGGCGCAGCTGAACGTCGCCACCCGGCCCACAGCGGGGCTAGAAAAGTTAAGGGCGAGCTGTTGTGGTAGCTGGATTTTGAATTATGTATTCATGGATCTGCATAATAGCCTTTCAGATGGGGTATTGTTGTTTAAAGCACGAGCTGGGAGTTGTGGAAGGGGTGACTGGGCGGCTTGCAGGGAGACAGGGATGGAGAAGCGCATGGACGGTGAAAGATGTGGAAAACTTAAGACTTAATCAAAGGAGAGTGACAAATTGTATGAAATGAGATTTTCTCCCCTGCTTACACTGTGCCTACAGGACAAGTTTTCACTTGGAAATGCTGACTCCTCTCCCAGCCTAATAATACTTGTGTTTTCTCTCTTGAGCCCTTACAGGGAATGCAGCAGGGCTGTAAATGCAGATCCCTGCTCATCCCTGCTCACCCAGGTACCTCTGGATTTTCCTGTCTCTAGCACAGGTGAGATGAGCAGGGGGAGCTTCCCTGGTTTGCTCAATGTGAAGCTGCAGCCATCAGACATCCAGGAGAGGAAGAGGTGTTTGGAAAGAGATGAAGATGGGAGAGCCCCACTACAGAGCCCCCGGTGCATCCTTAGTGAGACAATCACCTTTTATCCACAGCTGGAAGAGGAGGGCAGTGCTGGGCAGGAGCAGTGAGAAGAACCCTCATTCCTGCTTCCTTAATGGACACAACACAACACTGGGCTCCAAACACATTTTTGTGTGAGCAAAAATGATTCTTGTTATTATTTCCCCCCACCAAGACTATATAGGAAATATAACAGAAAAAATATTTTCTCCCCCAAAGAGTCCATTCCAAAATGCAAGAGACTCTAATCAAGCTGTAGTAGGCCCTCCTCAAAGCCTTCAAGAGCCTTGTTCAGTGTGCCAAATGGGCTCCTTGATGGGGAGAGCACATCCTCTTTATTCCACAGCGCTGGAGAAGTGAAGAATTCCCTTTCTGCTCCAAGTCGATGCACAGTCTGCAGGAATGTGCCCAAATAAACTCGCTGATTTGGCATGGCCAGCACTAAATTCATCAGTAAAACATACATTATAATGTCCCCAGTCAGCTCAACGTGGCCTGTGCTGCTGCTGAACAAACATGCACATTGTCAGCTGTGACAGCCTCTGGAATTTGGCCCAAAGCTGCAGTGGCTTAAAGCACAGGGATTTTCCATAGCATCTATTTTTAGTAATTATATAGAGCCTGCTTAGAGTAATACCTGGACTCCTCTTGATGTTCAATGTATTTATTCTCCCTGTGAGGTCGGCAGGAGTGAACACAAGCCAGTTTAGCTGTGCTGTGGCTCTTTTCTGCTGAATAGCTGGAAACTGGGGAGGTTTATGCCTCTGTAGGGGAGGCCCAGCCACAAAACACAACAAGCCTTTTAATGCATTAGGTGCAATTAAAGGTATTTCCAGAAATGTCAGGTGGCCACGTACTATTGGTAGAGTGTGGACAATATGTTTTTCTTACTTCCTGTATTTTTTTTTACATTTTGTATGTAACATACCACAGTTATGTAGATATAAGCACAGTCCACTTTACATGACAATGCTGTTTTCATTTCCCAGAGCTTATGAGCCAAGGAGGAGATGCACTTGTTTTAACTGAGTTGCAAAGGGACTTTCTGGAAGTGGATTTAAAATTACTATTTTTTTTTTTTTTTTTTTTAGTTATTTATTCTCTCCTGGAGAACTGGCTGTGCTGTGCTACTCAGTGGGCCTTGTTCCCATCGTGTAGCTCCACTCCCTGTGGATGTGGACCTTCTCCTTGCTCTCCCAGTCTCTGGAAAAGGCTCCCTGAGCACATCCCTCTTTTCCTCCTCTGCTCCTCTGTCTCCTGTTTGCTTTGGCTGCATCCCACGTGTTTTCTTCACTTGGGACCATCCTGTCTCTCCTTGCTGGTGCTTCCCCCTCTTTTCCTTCCCCCCAGCACAAGTCTGTGGCTGCCTTTGCTGTGCCCTGGGGCTGCTGCTCAGTGCTGTTCCCCAGAGCTGCTGGTGCCCAGGAGCTCCCTGAGTCTCCTCCAGGGCAGGCACCTCGAGGGTCTTTGTGTCTGCTCAGTCCTGGCACTGGAGTTCTGCCCAGCAGAGTTGTCTCTCTCCTCAGTGCTGGTTTCACCCTGAAATGATGCTCTGGGAGAGCTGGGGATGTTCACCCAGAGAACAGAAGGCTCCAGGGACACCTCAGGACATTCCAGTGCCTAAAGGGGTTCCAAAAGAGATGGAGTGGGACTTGGGAAAAGGGCCTGGAGTGATAGGACAGGGGAGAATGGCGTCAAATTGCCAGAGGGTTGGATGAGATATTGGGAAGGAATTCCTCCCTGGGAGGGTGGGCAGGCCCTGGCACAGGGTGCCCACCCTGGATCCCTGGCAGTGCCCAAGGCCAGGCTGGACACTGGGGCTTGGAACACCTGGGACAGTGGGAGGTGTCCCTGCCATGGCAGGGGTGGCACTGGGTGGGATTTAAGGTCCCTTCCAACCCAAACCAGTTTATGGTTCATTCTATGGAATGGCTCTGACAGTCCTTCACCAGACCTTTGCTCCAACTCTGGAAAATTCTCCTGGAACATGATACTCCTGCTCCATCTGTGTCCATCCCACAAACCTCCATCCCAGATCCCACACTTTATTCCCACTGGTGGCTCCTGGTCCTCACTCCTCCTGTGTCACCCAGCTGCCACTGCAGTACAGAGGTATTGCTCTCAGCCTGGGACAGTTTCTCTTAAAAATGTTTTTTTGTTGAAGACAATCTGTTCCTGTGTCCTACAAACGCTCCCACTCCTGTGTGGCAAAATGTTTTGTCTTCCAAATTAAACACAGAGCCCCAGTGTGTTTTGCTCTGCAGTGCAAGTATGCATCCCTGCTTTTTCTTCCTGATTTTTCTGTAGGATGTGTGAAAAGAGTGAAATCTCTCTACAGCTTCTTTCTGTTTGAGATTGCACAAGTCCCTGAACACTTTTATTAGGTATTCTAGAGCTCATTAATCCTGGCAGTAGCACATCATCCACTTCTCTTTTCCCTTGTGAGATAGAAAGAAATTTTGCTTTCCTGTTCTCCTCTTTATTTCTCTCCTGGTAAGCTGTGAAGTCAGACTCGGTTCTTGCTCCCACTGCTTGCACAAGTGTTTTTACTCAGGAAACTCCAGCTCCTTGGCAGTCTGAGTCCACGTGGCTGAGTCCAAACTTGTTTTCTTCATGAGATGCAATAGTTAGAGCCTTTGCCATCCTTGTGTGTCTGTGACCCTCAGATGTGACAGGGAAGTCCATGGCACAGACCATACACGCTGGCTCACAGGAGAACCAGGGCTCCAACACATCCAATTTCCCTGTGCCAGCAGGGATTTGGGAACAAGCCTCACCTCTGCCCCTGACCTTGCAGGAGCAGTGCAATTCACCTCAACATCGTCTGCACTGAGGTGTTTCACCAATTCCTGTGACTTTGCTGTGGCACAAAAGTGTGTGAGGAATGAGCTGCAGCACCTCAGCTGCTGGGGAGGAGGTTATGGTGCACTGGAGTGCAGAGAGATGTCCTGCTCCATCAATCCAGTGTGATGTCCTGTTCTATCAATCCAGAGGGATGGATGTCCTGCTCCATCAGCCCCATGGGATGTCCTCCTCCATCAATCCACAGGGATGTCCTGCTCCAGCCAGTGTGACCACAAGCAGCACCTGAGGAGTTTGGCCACTCTGTGACCCCTGTGGCCAGCTCAGCCATGGGAGATGCTTCACCTCCCTCGAGGGCAGGGACTCTGCTTTACCTGAGGCTTGTGAGCCCCTTGGGTGGGCAGGCTCAGCTGTAGCTCTCAGGGATTTGAGTCAATAACTACAACACCTGTACCCAGGTAAAGCAGCCTAAACCATGCCCAGGTGAATCCTCACTGTTGGTTCCCACTGGAGGTGTTAAGGACAGATCCTGAGGCATGGTGATCCTCAAAGACTGGTTTGGATGATTCTCCTTTGTTTTCCTTTCTATGGACAGAGCCCCTAATCCCCTGAAGATCCCAATCAGCCTGAACAAAGAGTTCCAGGTTTTCTGGACAACCCTTAGGATTTACTGCTGTGAGATGATTAACATTCTTGAGGTAATTTTAAATTAAATGAAGGAAACCACAGCATCAAACTGTAACATTTCCAAGTAATTTCAGTAATGGAATATCTAGATGTCTGTGACATGTTTGATTTCTTCTAGGCTGGGTTTTTAATTTTATTTAACCAGAGCATGAAGCCTTACGGTCAGAGGCCTGAGATGTGCACTTTTGGAAAAGTATGAATACCTCCTTGGCAATACTTGAGAGGAAAAATGTAGGTAGGTTGTAGGGTATAGGCCAACAAGGCTGTCACTTTGGATGTAGAAAATGAGGTCATAAAGAATGATTTTTCTGCTGTTTTTAAACAGATTGATGGATAAAATGTTATGCAGAATAGCAAGTTGGTTTTGTAATCTGTATTTCCTGTTTATTGACAATTGACGTACTTGTAAATGATTTAAGGGAAGAAAGGAAATATGAATTAGGAATAATATGTTACCAAATACTGGATTTGCAGTGGGTTTTCTAGACACTGTTCTCATGGACAATGTGCTTTATTTGAATATCATCGTACATACATGAAATTTTTGAATTATATTTTTCTGGTGTGCAATAGCATATGAATCAAGTAGTCTGATTGCATTGATTTTAATTTAGATGAATGACAGTCCTGATATCAATTTTGCATTGCAACTGCTTTGGAAAGTAGTACTTGACTGCTTTTGACTTAAAAAACCCTGGGTTGCATTGGAAAAGCAATGCTTCAAAGAAAGTGGTCCTTTTCCCAACAGGTTATAAAGAATTTATTGTAGCAAAATGCAACATGGGATGTTATTGAAATGCACAGGTCAGGAAGCAGGAATGCGTTGTCTTTGTGAAGCAAAGTTTTTTCACGCCGTTCCACACTTGCATTTCTTCATGGCCCTGGGTTTGGTATATAAGGAGTGGAGAGGCTTCTTAAGACTGCTTTAAAATGGAATGTTGAGAGTTAATGTATAAACCCACTGGGATCTAGATAAGACTCTGGGGATCTTCAGTAATGGAGAAAATGAGGTGGGCAGCAAAAGTAAACACTTGTTCCTATAAGAGTGTTAATGTAATGTACCTTTAAAAGCCCAAACTCTGCAATCCTTATGGAACTGAACAAATAATTATTTTCTTCTTTCCCCTGCTAAGTGAATTGGCTCTTTCTATACAAGCAGCTTTGCTTGGTGTTGACTTAAAGCCACCTCAGGGGTCTGGCAGCTGTGACTCTGCCCTGGGTTTCGATGGGCACTCAAAGAGCAGCCCTGCAACAGGAGAGCAGAATGTGCTGGGCTTGTGTCCTCTGCCACCCCACAGCTCCATTTCCCTCATCCTTCACAGTTGCCCTGCCCCACAGTCACCAAGTTAGAAATGAGTTCTTAGCAGTTACCTGATTCCCAGAGGTGTTTTTTGTAACTCTTTTTTCCTCTGTCCCTGCCCTATGAGGATGCTTTCACTGCAGGGAGGTGATTGTCACAGCCTGGTTTTCTGTCCTGACTTGTAAACAGATTCGGGTAATTTTTAAAGCCAACAAAGCAGATGGAGGAAGCTTGAAAAAAAATTAAGTTAACACTGCATGAGTCGTGCAGTGAGAGCTGGCTTTGTTAGAGAAATGTCTTAGAAAGGAGAGCTACAACTTTGTGTGTTTCATGGCATGTAGTGCAAATTCACTTAACTTTGTATACCTGGGATTATGTGGGTCTGACTGGAAATCTGGTTTTACACTGAGACACATTCACACTCATCCTCATGGTTCAGAACAGGATTTAGGAAAGTCTGCAGTGGTTGGAAATGAATGGGATTTGCACTCCTAAGTCAGACACGTAAAATACCTTTTGTTTTGCTTTTTCTTTCTTTATTTTTTTTTTTAAATCAGACTCAAATCAGAAAGGCCTCCTCACTGTCCTGTATTTCCTCCCAAAGACTGTTCTTACCCTAAAACTGAATTTGGCCTCTTTGTAGGTAGCATAATCCTCATTTTCATATTATAATTTCCCATGTAAGACCTCATCTGCCCTCTGATGCCTTGAGAAGTAACTTATAACACCACGTTGTGGAAACTGGCTAACAATCCCATGCATTTCTCTCCCCATATTCCTTGCTCCATTTTCCCCTATTTCCCCCCCCACCCCATTCCTTTCCTTTAACGTGGAAGTTTGCCCTATGTCGTCCTTAATTCTGTAAACCTCTGTGGTATTTAAGAAAGCTAATCCTTTGTATTACAGCTTTTGAAGGTGAGAAGAATCACAGGTAGTTTGTTTTCTTCTTGGACATGTTCATAAGACTGGATGCAAAAAAAAAAAAGTGAATTTTAGAGCGAACGTGTTCTTTCAGTTAATGGAACGCATTGTTTCAGGGTATGCTCTTAACTGCTGCTTTAAAAGTAAGCCAAAACCTGTCAGAATGGTAATTGAATAATGAGTGCAAAGGAGTAGGAGAGCTGCTGGATATAAATAATAGTTTAATCAGACCTGATGGCGACGCAGAGCTGCCGCTGGCCCGAATTCCCATCGGGACTTTTCCTCTGGTGCAGCCACGTCCCCGAATCCCTGCAGATGCAGGATTTGCAAACTGCAGCAGCAGCACCAGGTTTTTCTCATGACCTATTGTGCAGCCTCCCCCCCCTGAATGGGCTCTTGTGCCGTGGCATAAAGGGCTGGGGGCTGCACTTGTGCCCCTCTGGATTTCACACGGGTGCCTAGGAATGGCACCAGCATCCCTGCTTTCAAGGGCCACCGAATGCCTCCTTTGCTCCTCCATTCATGGGGGATTTAATTGCCCCGCACATCAAAAGCTGGATATCCCCAATTACCATCCCCTCCATCCAGCCTGGCTCGGGATGCGTGCCAAGGGACCCAAGGGAGGAGAATGGAAGTGTCCAAATGCAGGCCAGAGGAGATGGGGGAAAAGGAAACTGGCACAGACCACCAGGTGTTAAAGCTCTTTTTTAAAAATCTTTCCCCTTCCCCTCCTTTTTCCCCTTCCCCCTCCTTTTCCCCTTCCCCCTCCTTTCCCTCTTCCCTTCCTTTTCCCCTTCCCCTCCTTTTTTTCCCCACCTCTTTCCTTTTGCAGAATCTTTCCTGTCCTGGAGCACGGTGTTTTTCAGAAGCTGGAAAAGACAGATACACCATGCCTCTTCCATCCCCAGAAAAATGGGTCATCTTTAAGGTCCTTTCCAAGCAAACCATTTTATGATGCTCTGCACAGCACTGCAAATTAAATGGTGATTTAACAGGGTTTTATGCAAGGTGCTAGATGCTCATTCCCCAAAAATACTGCTTGTCTCCACCTCCTGCAGCTTCTGCTGTTTGCCAGTAATAAAAAATTACTTGATGAACAAAGCAGGTCAAATCCAAATCATGTTAATAACTGGGATTTTGGAGGAAAAAAAATCTTTTGTGAAAAACTGCTGTAGCATTGTTGAGTACAATCTTATATACAAATAAGCTTGGCTTTTTCATCAAAAGGCAGTAATGCTACCCACCCTGAAAATTCAAACTCTCAAAATTCTATGTTGCTTCTTCCTCTTCACCTCCTTTTCTGCCTGGATTTCTTTTGTACTTGTTTTACACACCTACTAGAAGATGAAGCTTTGTTTTGTTTGTTTCTGGTTTTTTTACTGAAAAAAAAAATTAAAAATGGGTGACTGCATTCCTATAGTATGGGAACCTCCCGGGGTGTTTGCAAAGACTTTTCCCTTCCAGCTTTGCTGCAATGGAGATCTCAGACAGAAATGCTGATTTAAAAAGTTTGTCATCTCATGGAGGAGTCAGGAAACTTTTTAGGCTGATTATAGAGATATGTCTTCAAAGGAAATTAGGAATTCAGAGAAGACTTCACTGGGGCTGCACATCAAGGTGAAGAATGCATTTGAATTAGTAAATGATGAGAAAATTATTCAAACTCCCTGGAGGTCGCCTAGATAGGACAGTCTGGGGAGAAAAAATGGCTGTGACTTGAAACCATTCCAGAGAGACTTCCAGACATGAAAATTGACTTCTGCTCACATCCTGCATCCAAACCCTGTCCAAGATGCCTTAGAAATGCTTTGCCTGGAGGATGCCACCAACTCCCCAGGGAACTGGCAAAGAGCAGAGGTAGCTGAGTAGATCCAAAAAGTTATAGCTTGGACCATGGTTAAAATTTCTGGGGCTCCCAAAAATTTTAGGTCAGCTCAAGTAAGTCTCAGCTTTTACTCTGCCCCTTCTTTGATTTTATGATTCTTCTCGCCCTGCCTTACTGTGCCACAACAGCTCTGAGCTACAGCCTCTCTGAGCAACAGTTCCTGAGTTTCTTTTGGGTGGGTGGATTTAAAAAAAAAGCCTTTGCACAAGCTGCATCTTCAGGCTGCAATCCTGGAAATCCTTAATCATGTTAAATGCATGGATAGTGTCCTTCAGGGCAATGCTGCTGTTTCTGTGCTGCAGGTTGAGCCCAGGCACAAAGATATCCAGTGTCAGGGCTCCTGGTGATTTTCTTGTACACATATGCAATTTCAAGTGGCTGTCTGTAAATTGAAAGATTAAAAGTGAAGCAAATGGGGAGAGACAGAAGTGTTTTCAAGTTTCTCTCAGATGGAGGAAAGCACAAGGAGACAGGACTTTTGTGGAGGCTGTTTAAGCAGCTGGAAAAAAATTCCATTTGTCAGGGAGTTATGATAGTCTAGTCTAGACAAGACGAGTGCCTGCTTCCAAATCCTGACAAATTAATGTGTGATGCATCTTGGAAATAGAATTCAGACCCTGACAGAGATTTCTGTTGCATCACTGTGAGGACACACACATATGCAGCAGCATATGCACCCACAGAGGGAAAATTCCATTTTTTTACCTTGTGAATTTATCCTCACAGTTTATAAGTGACTGTCAGTCACTAGGGCCACAAACATAGCAGAATGTTTGCAAATGCCCAGTTCAGGCTAGTGGAAAGCCTTTTTTCCCCCCTTGGCACTGGCTAAAAACCCACTAGCTGTCATTCAGAGTGCAGGGGTGAGCTGAGACAGTTCACTGGACTGTGTGAGCAGGCTAGTGGAGATCATGAAGGTGATCAAAGTCAAATTTCATTAATCTTTCTGGTGGTTTTCGATATTTTTTTTTCTTGCTACTTTTGCATGTTGGATGCCCTTTGTCCCCCTTCCTCTTGTTAGGGCGAGTGTGATGGACACTCTGATGCTGCAGAAGGTTCTACTTCACTGGGATACAACCCTGGCTGGCCAAACCCTCCTACAAATACATCATAATTTATCATATCATCAGCATCCAATGCCTGCACTAAAGGACCTGATCCCATTTGCCTCTGAGAACAAGAAAACCATCTGTTTATTGTCTCAGAAAAAAGACTTGCATGCTTTTATAGCTGTAATAAAGCACAATTTCATTGTCTGCAAGGGGTTATGGTCCTTCCTTCTACCTGTGGCTGAGAAAATTTGGATTTTCAGCTCAGCATTCCCTGTTGCTGTTCCCCATATCTCTCAGAGTGTTGTGAGCTATTCCCCCTCCACATTCCCTGAATGTGGAGTTTCAGGACAGATTTTTCCCTGCTAGCCTTGCTCCTCATTATTGGTCTTTGCACTTCCAGCATCTGGGAGCAGCGTAGGGAGCATATGTTGCAATAATTTATTTATATTTAGGGAAAGCCTGGGGTAGGTTGTGCAGTGCTGAATTCCCCTCTCGATGGCTGTTTCCTTGATGTGTCAGCACAGTGTTTGCAGAGCTTTGGTGCTTCCTGTAGTAAAGACTTGATTCACTGTTGTGTCATGCCACGAATCCCCTGGTAGCCCCTGAAATGATATTTTTAGTTTCAAACAAGAGTTCTGATGCTCTGCAAGGCTCAGAAAACTTTTATTTCTCTTTCCCTAAACACCTCTTTATATCTCTGTCTTTTGGATCTTTTTTCTGCTTGTGGAGACCAAGGTCAGTACTCCTCAAAATAAAATTGGATGGCATAATTACTGTTCCGGCTCAGTTAAGAGCTTGAGTGTTTCCATATTAATGTCTGTCATTCTCTTCTTTTGAATGACAGTGCTTCTGACTGGGAGCTGCCAAGAACAGTTTGAACATTAAAGATGCATGAGTAAAAGCACTGTATTTTGTTAAGCCAGTCCATTTGAATGTCTCAGAAATATGTGTTCATATCACATCAAACCTGCCAGCAATGGCAGGGCTTTGCCTTTGCAGAAAGGGGGCCTTGTAAATAGTTGTATTCATTGGAGTTAAAATTAGGTTTCTGTGGTGTTGACTTGCAGCCAGCTTTTCCCACAGGGCAATTTATTTAAGGAAAAAATAAGCCTTAAAATAGTAATGTACATATGACATATTCTGTGAACTCAAGAGTCCATTTGGACTGAAGCTTTCTTTGTACTTTTTTCATCCATGATGCCTTAAAGGAACAGCATGGCAGTAAACAAATGTCCCTTGAAAATACACAGATAAAGCAACATTTCCTTTCAATTTGAGCTCCTATAGGTGTCTTCTGTGGGGCTATAGAGAGAGAAAAGAAATTAAATTCTTCCTTGAACCATTGATCTGGGAGAGTTTCCCAGTACCTGGACCATAAAGGTTCCCTTTGTTCTCCCACTACATTGCTTGGATTTAAAAATTAAATCAGGACTCAGATGGATGTCGCTGATTTTTTTTTTTTAATAGAAAATAATAAACTCTGTGAATTGACCAGAACTTACATGCAAGCAAGCAAGCAAGCTGGAATTTGTGTTGCACATGGTGGCATCCTGGTTTGGTCCCCTCCAGAGGCAGAAGTGCCATGTCCCCAGGGAGCTGCCCACTTGGGTAACAGTGAGTTTTCTTCCTGCCTTTTGGCCAGGGTAAGGACTAAATCTTGGCCTTTGTCCCAGGAAGGCATTATTCACTTCCCCCTCTCTCTCCTGCTCTCCTGGCACAGCTCCACGATGCCCTGGAGTGTGGGCTCAGGAACAAGGAGCCTTCCATAAGGAGTCAGTGGGAAACCTCTTATGGGAAACAAAGCTGATTCCATTAAATATAGGAAGGGAGATGTGGTGTTGGTTTCACAGGGAATTAGGATCTCCACCCTCTGGTTTGCCAAGTGGTCCTTCATGCAGGTCAAGGTGGGTGTTTGTTTTGATTTCTCTTGGAAAAGTCTTGTGGATATTGATGGGAAAAGTAACTTATGGTTCAGGTGCTATTTTCATATGGATAATTTGTCCCTCCTACCCCTACTTTGGGGGTTAAAATACCAATTCTTGTATCTTTTGGCAGGCTCTGCTTAGTGCAAAGTTTGTTATCCTCACAAGCTTTCTGCTCACTATCAGTCCCAGATGGTGCTGCTGTACCTGCAAAACAATTACAAGTAAAAGGAGCCTCCACAAATGCACATTTTGTTATTTGATTTTGTGTGGAGTAAAATGTATCAAATAAGGTTAGGTCTCAGCTCTTGTCTTCTTGGTGTCTGTTCACATCCTTGTCTGATTCCCTGCTACAGCAGGTTTCCCTGAGCTAAGTGCAGCCAAGGTGGAGCCTTAAAGATGGTCATAAATCAGCCCAGATACAATAGTTCTGCTTCTGACACCTCCTGTAAGCCCCTTGTGAATTCCACTGGGTTAATTTGCAATGTACTGTAGCTTAAAAACCAAAATCCGCATTTGGAGGGCAACATTGCTCAAGAGTTATTCACAAAGACCAGTCACCCAGAAAAAAACACACATCAAAGGAAAATCTTTACACAGGACCTATATTAGTATCAATTATAAAGTGAATTAATGATGCTTTTTTATCAAGGGAGCTTCATGAACTTTATGAGGGCATGGGAAGGCAGTACAAGCAATTGCAATGCCAAATATTCTTCTAGGAATGGTCTTGATCATGAGATTAGAGATACAGTAAGAGATGTCTTCTGACCTCTGGTCTCTCTTTGGCTCACCAGAAATGCCTTCAATTCTCTGCCTCCCGTCTCTTTATATTTTATTAGCATCCTATTAAAGGTTCTAAGAAGTATGAGACACAGCATGTTTTGCTTCTCAGCATGCAAACCGCACCTCACCTAAGAGATTTATGTTTATCTGGTTGGCTACACCTAAATTCTGCTTGTTTTATTTGAGGTTTCAGTAGATAGAGAGCCTCTAAAGCCAAGTAGCCAAGGAGGAGCACAGAATGTGTGTGTGAAGGTGTGAAAAAGGAGTAGGATCAACAAATGAAGATGCAACGAGTGTCCCTTACAAAGCTACTGAAATCTGATTGTTTTGTCCTGACAGATTTTGCCTAGCCTTTGAAGGGTTTGCTCTAGAAAATGAACTTCTCTACTTCTTATTGAATTGAATTAATGGCAGTGAATAAATATGAATCCAGGAATAAAGCTTTGTCCACTCCTTTATTTTTAAAGCTTTGTCTGTGGCAAGGTTTCTGCTTCTTGAGTAGAGAAAATGAACCGCTCTGCCTCTTTTTTTTTATTATTATTATTTCCTGCAGGGTATGACAGCTAAACTAACATTTCTGCCTGCCAGCGTCTCTTGGAGCGTGAAATGAATCAAGGGCAAGAAAGAATAGCAGAAAGTCTGAAAAGCGAGATTTTTTAGGTGTGCAGAAAGACCTGTTTCTGTTTGCCTTACGCAAGGCCTGTGGGCAGGGCTCTGAAAGCTCCCCCTTCCCTGTTTGCTTTGGCTCACGTAGCAGGAGAGTTGTGGAGCATCTCCCACCAGGCTTGGGCTCCCCGCGGGTGGGGAAAACGTGGAGATGCTGAGGGTTAAGCTTGGGTTTAGCCAGCCGGTTGGCTTTTAATTGATTGCATTTTCACGTATCGGTTGAAGAAAATGGAGTTTGATCAGCTGCTTGTGCCAGGGCTGGATGTCAGCCTGGCTGGTGGGAGTGGGGCTGGAGCCTGCGTGGCGGCCGTGTCTCCTCTGCCGGCCCGGCCACAGCACTGGCACGTCCCGCAGAGGCACAGAAACCTTCCCCTTCCACACACAGCCTCCTGCCTCCCTGGTGCCAGTAAAAATAAGAGAACAGCATGGCTTGAATAGCAGACCTCCCTCAAAATAGCTCTGTGGTCGTGGGCTGAGGGCAGAAATTGTTCCTGCTCCGCAGCACATGTGAGATAAATGGTTTGCGTGATTACTTCTTCCCCCTTCCCCCGTTTTTAAAAGACGGCGTTCAGATTTTTGAATGGTTTCCTCCAAGGAAGTGCATGAGAGCTATTAAATACATATTTCTCTTGGAAATACCACCAGAGCCTTCTTTTCCTTGCAATGCAGAAAAGAAGTATATTAAAATATTTTCGCTGAGGGGAACTTCATCGTAGTATTTTATTGGGTTATTTTGCTCAGTCTTATCTATTCTTTGTCACTTTTAGATGAAGTGATTCCTTTGGCAACAAATAATTTCTTCTAATCACACAACCCAGCCTGGGAATTTTCCTAATTTACTCCACAACACACTTCAGCAGATGGAGGAATAGGGCAAACTGAGGAATGCTGAGGCGCTTTTGCTCACTCCCTCTTTCTGGCACCCGAGATGAAAGTTCATTTTCTCACCACAAACCCCTGACCCCTTCGCTTTCTGGTAGCTCAGCATCCTCTAGATGGCCCTTAGGCACAGCTTACTCGGGATCAGGGCAGGGGAGAGCAAGAATGGAGTTTCCTGCTGTGAAGGTCTCGGGGATTCTGTGAAATCCCAGAGAGATTGGGGGAAATCTGCATTATAATGCAGTGCTCGGTGCAGGTCTGCGCACTGAGCAGCGCACAAAAGGTAAGGGGAACTCAAAGTGTCAGGCATCATCTTTCTAATCCAACGTGGGGCTGTTTAATCTCTTTCAAAAGATGTCTTAAGAACTCCCAGTGTCTTCATTGAGCGCTGGGCTTTCACTGCTGCCCATGTGGGGGCTGGGGGCTGCTCCACATCCCCCAGGCTGATGCTTAATTAACTCATAGAGGCTTCAGCCTGGGCAGGAGGGCATGGCAGTGGCTCTGCAGGAATTGCCTGTATCCCTGTAAACAGCTCCTTGAGGGGCAGGAGGAGGGAACTGGGAATGGATTCCTGCTCTTTCTGTCTCAGCCAGGAGGGACAGAGAAACCCTGAGATGTAGCTCAGACAGGGCAGAAAGTTCCAGCTCATTGCAGCTTCTAAACTCCTCCACCTGGATCCTTCCATGCTGGAGTCTGCTTTGGGTTCTGGGATGGTTCTGTGTGCTGGAAAATATTTTTTCTCTAACTTGTCCTTTTAAAGAAAGGCTTAGTAGTTTCTGTTTTTTGGTCTTAAGGTAGTTTATTGTAAGCTATCTAAAAGATTGTTTTTTAGGCTGCTGCAGCAGCACAGGCAGAGGCACACACACCTTTGACATCTTTTTTGTTTTTTGTCTTCTTTTCTCTTTCTGCTTCTGGGCTGCTGTTATCTTTTATCTGGTATATTACATGTTAAATGTTCATAGTTTTTTCCTAATATCTACTACCTATACTAAATGGTGCTTTTTTACTTTAAATTAATCTGTGACTGTTAACATTACTAAGAATATGGAGGTAGGGAAGAAGAAAGAGGGATGACAGGACAGGCCTAAATCTTTCAATCTTAAAACTTTTGACTCCTATGTATAAAACTAAAACCTGTACAGGACTTAAAAATTCTTCCTTCTACTTTGTGACTACCTTTACTATAATATCTAAACTTTTGTGACTTCTTGTTCTTCTTGTAAGGTTGGTAAATCACTCTATGGTTCAAATTTAGAATCACAGCTGTTTTCAGCTTTAGGGTCTTAAATGTTTTTGACCTGGGCCCGGAACCTCTAAAAATGTTTGAGGGACATTTTGAGTTCTGACACTTCCACTGCCATTTCACCTTTGCTTTGTCTCCTGGCTCAGACCCCAAGCTCTAGGCTCAAAATTCAGCTTCTGCTTTCTCTCCATGAATTGTCACTCTCCTAAGGCATCTCTGGAAAGCAGAATGCTGTGGGGAAGTGGAGCGGTGCTCAGACTTGGTGGGAGGGAAATCTGTGTTGAATATTAATAAAGTCTTGTGGCCCTAAAAGCCGTAGCTCTGCTGCTTCATGGAGTTTGTTATCATGGAATCACAGGATGGTTTGGGTTGGAAAGGTCACCTTGTTCCATCCCCATTCCCCTGCCATGGCAGGGACACCTTCAGCTATCCCAGGGTGCTCCCAGCCCTGTCCAGCCTGGCCTTGGACACCTCCAGGGATGGGGCAGCTTTCTTGGCAATCTTAAGTTATCTCAAATGTTATGTTATTATATGTTACATTAGTTATGTTGGAGCAGGGAGAAAAGTCTGGGTTCTTGTAAGACTCAGTGTGCCATTAACCACACAGTAAAGTAAGAGTAATATGCCAGGAAGAAAATGGTTGTAATGAGCAAGAAATTAATGGATGAGAAATGAAGAATTGGTACAGGCTAAGCTTTTATCAACATTGATCTTTGCCTGCTTGTGTAGTTTCACAATAGTTGTTTTAGGCTACTTTGGGCAGCATAAAGCATGAAAGTAGAGCATAAAAGTAAAGGAGGTGCAGGTAATGAGAACAGTGCAGATGCAGGTAATGAGAACAATGAGTAAATCAAACAGGGTTTTTTTCCTCAGTATTCATGGATCATCTATTGCAAAATTCTGAGTGAGCTTAGGAAGAAAATCTGAATACTTAAAATGTTAAAAATCAGGAAACAAGGCAGCATTCAGAGAAATGCACACATCCTGCACTGAGGTGTGCTCTGTGCACAGAGCTGGCTGCAGTGGTTGTGACCCAGGTGAGCTGCACTGTGCTCTATAAAATGCTACTGGCTTTGAAAAGACACAAAAGAAAGGGAGAGGTAGGAGAAAAAAATGCAGAATCTCTTTATTTTAATCCACCTTCCAATGTTTGCCTTAGCTACAGAGTAATAACAAAAGAGCAGTGTGTATTTATTAACTGAGCACTAAAACTTGTATTTAAATGTCTGTGGAAACAAGAAAAGCCTAACACCTGTGCAGCCAGTCAAGCTGTGTCTGTCCTCGCTGGCACTGGGATTTTCAGCTTTCCAAACTGCTGCCTGACAGGTTTTCAGCTCTTCCTGGGGCAGAGGAGATGAGTTTTAACAGGGTATTCACCACCACCACCACCCCCATGAACAGAAAGTGGCATTTCAGGTGGTCACAGCATGAAATGCTGGAAGGATTTCAGGGCTGTCATTCACCCTGTGGGCCTTGGTCTTCCAAAAAAAGCCATAAATTAGCTTTTGAAGTGCTGCTAAGGGTGGTGCTGTGGTGGTGGATGCACCAGGAATGCCCAGCTGGAAAAGACTGAAGCTGTTCCTGTCTGAACCAGTTTGTCAATAAAGCCATATATCAATAACTATTTACAGATTGACATCCTGGAGCAAATTCTGGATTTGATTTTGTCAATGCATTGGCACCAATCTTCACCACTCGAAGGCAGAGGCCCCAGGGATTCCTAGCAGGGTTTTTAATTACCTTAATATATTCCCAGTTGATGACAGGCAACTGCAGCACACAACATATTGCTCTTCTATAGCTCCTCTGGCATTTTCTGGTGGTATTGTGTGGTTGGAGCTGGTGGAAAGGATTCAATTGCAAAACAAAATGTGAAAATACATTGAATATTTAAAAAAAAAAAAAACAACAACCCAGACTTCCATGAAAATGTAGCTATCTCTTTATTTATTTGTTTTAAATAGCTCTTTCATGTGTTGGGACAAAGAGACATTGTATTAATCGTGAAGTGTGAAATGTTTTTCTTGTTTGCTTGGGACAACAACTGGGAATACATGGATTTGCCTATTCACGCTTCATTGTTATGACAACATTTTTTTTTTCACAAAGTATTTGAAAGCCAGTGCTATGAAAGGAATAAAGTTGGCTATAAAGCTGGAGGAGTTTCATGCTTTTGTTTTAAGCTTGTGTGTGTGAGCTTTGTCAAAATTGTGAGTCTTTCATCTGTGGTGTCTGCCCGATTAAAGGGTTCTTTTCTTGTTCAAATATCCTTTAGTAAAACCCATTTGACTGAAAGGCTGTGCAAACACGAGCTGGCTATGGTAAGAGTTCTACATGAAATTTTTAACATGCTTTGTCAGCATGAGGTTTTCTCAGCTGTGGTGCCCTAGTAAATATTCCCCCCACCTACCTAAAATAAGTTCATTTTCTTGAAGTGCATTTAACATTTATAATTGCTGTAATTTTGTGATGGATTTATGACAATAAGCCTTTA
This sequence comes from Lonchura striata, assembly GCF_050655825.1. Lineage (NCBI taxonomy): Eukaryota > Metazoa > Chordata > Aves > Passeriformes > Estrildidae > Lonchura > Lonchura striata. Next base: position 36,469,396 of record NC_140708.1, on the reverse strand, counting down.
TGCCTTAGGTGAAACGTTAATCCACTCTGGATTAGAAAAATAGTGCCTTATTTCAATAGTTACTTGAAAAATAGTGCCCTAGTCCAAGCTGTGCTACTGAAACAAGCAGCACCAGAACTGTCAGGTCCCAGCCATGCCTGAGTTTGCACTGGATTTATTTTCTGTGTTTTTCTCTCCTAAATGAGCTACCCGCCAAGATTTCTTTAGCACCACCAAAAGGCATTGTAAGGAACCTCATCTTGTGACTTTGCTAGAGGAGGACACGTAAATAGCTTCATCTAAGTCAAAATGCATGATTTTTATTTCAAATGGGGTTGTCACATCATGGCATGGGCAGGAGGACAGAAGGGTTCATCTAAACCCTGTCCCACCTCTCTAACATTTGTGAATTTGTGAAGAAAGAGCTGTTTGTTCTGTAAGAAACTGTTCATATCATGCACCACACATCTGGTGTGGTTCTGAAATGGGTTTATAGGAGGAGCAAGGAGCAAAACTTGTCCTTGAGATACTCTTTGTTTCAGCGCTGTTCATTCCTGTGTTGCTGTTTGAAAGCCTGAGCTTTTCCAGCTCCTATCCATCCCCACTCACCTTTGCTTTTCTTGGTAAAAGTCTACATTGGCACTCAGCTCTTAGACAGGAAAATGGAGACATTTTAGCACATGCCCCTGCTGAACACAACTAATAACACGCTGGATATTTTCCACTCCACCCAAACTGCATAATTGCTCACCGTATGAAATGAAGCTGATCTGTGTAATGATTTGATGAGTAATTTTAATCAGGGCTGTGAAGAAACTGCTCTCAGGTCTGGAAAGGTAAGTGCTTCCTGTAGTAAACAAATCTTGTGGTTTTAGCATTTCACTTCATTTGGATTTTCGGGTGACAGAACATGTTCCTTCTCTTTCCCTACGGTCTCCAAGGCTTAGGAACAATTTTGTAGCCCAAGTTAATTTGTTCCTCCCTTAAGCCAGTTAAAGGGGAGAGAGAAAATGTCATTCTCATCTTTTCCTTTGACAAGGAAAGTTTTGACCTTGGCTTCTTTGCTGTCCCCTGTCCTTCAGACAGCAGGAGTATGATTCTGCTGTGACGGCCCCTGACAATGAGCAGCTTCTTTGCAGGGTGGCCACTGGACCAGTGTCCTGTTGGAAGAGCACGAGGGAAATGGGTGAGTGTGAGTGGATTTGACACATTTCAGCACGTGGCAGTGACTGGAGCCAAATGGATCCTCCATGGAAATCTCCTGACTTGTGGCAGGATGAATTTGGTTTATAAACAATTTTTATTGCATGTCCTAAGCTCCTGGGTGCGTTCAAGGCTACTAAATACACAAGGTTTGCTTGAGTCTATCCTTCAAAAACAGAAAGAAGCTGCAAAAGGAGTGGTAAAATTATTTTTCTAAGTATTGTAGTGCACAGGGAGTTGTCTGTACTTGGGATGGAAGAACCTAATTTGATTCTTGGGTTGTCCCAGACAATCTGTGGCTAAAAAAGCCAAGGTACAGAGCAAGTACAAAATAGAAATTCAAAACTGGACTTTTCTGTTGCTATGTATGTTATCCACAGGTAAATTAAATATATCATAACTTTTGCAAGAATATATAAAGGAAGATAAATCCCTAGATTGGCTGGCTGTTTATTTATTACAGCAATCTTACACTTTCAAACTCCCCTTCCCTGCAGGCTCCTGTGTGCTGCCAGGCAATGGATCCCTGTGGATATATCATGTATTTGTGAGAGCACCCAACACTGGTCACAAAGGCAATCCTTGGGAGCAGAATTCCTGAGAAAATGGAAATTATTGTGAGTCAGGAATTCACATTTTAAAAATGCCCTCCAATATTTCCATGTGATTGCTTGGTTTTATGAATTTTCCATTAATAATCTTGTTTTCCCAGAATGTTTCCAGCAAGAAAGCACAAACAGGGAAATTGTGGTCATTTTAATATATATGTAAATAGGAGGACAGTGGTGTGATGCAGAGGATATTAACATTGAGCAGTACTCCACCATTTATTGGTAAGCACCATTTCACACTGCAGTTGGAAGTTTAAAGTAATGGTCCCATGAGCTATCCTGTCTCCCTCTTTTATTAAATTCTTTGTCATGGATTTGTCCTTTGCCAAACACATCACCTGCTCTTTCAAAACTGAGAATCTCCAGATGTTAATTTTTTACAAAAGCAGATTCAATGTTCCCCCTGAAAAATACCATGGCAAACAAAAGATGCATGCTGTTACAGAAATGATAGGCTTCTTTTTTTGGCAGGTATTCAGCAGGCTGAGAGTGCAGGGAGTGCCTGCTGAAGTTCACAGCTCCTGAAGTGCAAAAAATGTCTTTTAATTCCACTCTGCAGAGAACAGGGATGTGCAGCTTTTTCTGCTCTGCAGCATTCATGGTGCAGGCTCTACCCTGGTGAGGGCAATAGGTGAGAAACTGTCCTACTCTGCTCTACAGACAGCTCTAGAAAATATTGCATTAAATTTCCTCAAGTTTTTAGTGTATCTCAGCCTTCACTTGCTAAGAAAACTTTAAAGGACTTCAACTTAAAGCACTTCTCTGTAGCAATACTTTGTGCAGTATCTGCCACGTGGTGATGACCTGGCTGGTACATCTCCCTCCATTTGGGAGGAAGAATCCCACTGCTCCTCCTTTACAGAGAAGACCTGAAAAGCAGAATTAAGTGTCTTGTGCAGTGTCTCAATGGGGCAGAGATGAATTCTGAACTTTGGTCATGCCAGACCCTCACCAGCATCACAATTCCTTTCCCTTGTCCCAAAGGTTTCAGCTGAATAAGCCCACCTGGGCAGCATCACCCTGAGAGTGTGCAGTTGTTTCTGCTTGGCCCAGGAAATGCTCCTGCCTGCTTGGGGAAGGTTTCCCAAAGGATTGCTGCCCACTCAGTGCTGGGTAGGGATTTTATGTCTCATCCAAAGCACCTGTCAAATGCTCACCACGAGAACTTGGGATATGGAGATTTCAAAAGGAGTGATGGGTCTGAAAGGGAGCCCAAGGCATGAGTGCTGCCAAGGTGAGTCGTGTGTACAACTTGTATTTAACACAAGTGTAAAATATTGATTTTCTGTGGCCTGGATGATTTCACAAATCATTTTGGCACTATATTTTGTTCCCTAAGCCGTTTAAGGAGATAATTAATATCCATGTAAAAAAAACTTGTAGCTCAGCCTCTTGTCCTTCACTGCAGAAACACACCTGAGCTGTATCCACCTCCTCTCACAAGCCTTGTCCAATGCTGCCCTTCCCTGGGTGTTAACCTGATTTATTTGCTGCTCCTTGAAAGACTGGTTTCTTCATTCAGCCTATGTCTTTTAACACCAGCCTTCTCCTTGGCTCTGTTGATAACAGAATTACAGCAAAACAGAGGATTTGATAATATTTTAATATATTGAGTTTTTAAATATTAAATTCTTCAGCTTCCATTTCTTGCAGACAGAGCAGGTTTTGATTCTGGCTGCACTGAGGGGTTTTAATTTGGTGAAGATTCGGGATGGACACGAACTGAACCATTTTATTTTCTTTTCCTTTGTAAGTAACCTTCAGAGCCAGTCTGGCTGGAAGATGTAAGTCTGGCTGCTTCCTTTCTGTGCAGAGACACTGGATCAACACCTGTGACACACAGCTAGGGATGGATTCCACATATTGCAGCACTCACTCCCCTGCCAGTGCGGGGACAGGACAGATTGTCAGCTTCTGCTGCAGCCATCTAATAACCACCATCTGTTTTCCATTTTTAGTTTAGACACAAGCAATAGACCTGAATCAAAACCGTGGTTCCAGACTCTGTGAGGATTGCTAGAAATTCTCCTGAGTTTAAGAATTAAATAAATAACAATAACAAAAACAACAAAAAAATGGTTTAATCTCCCAGCAGAAATCCAGAGAGCTGTGCACGTGCCTGCAGACTCATTACCTCATTCACTCCAGCCCCCGCGCTGTCAGGGCTTGTTCCTTGTCACATCTCAAGCCTCTACCAAAATTTCTGCAGGGCAGGGACTGTGTATGTTTGCCTGGTCATGTATCTATGGGAATAAGGTGAAGTACTAATGGTATTAACAGCAAGTGTGAAAGGCAGTTTGGAAACCAGAGTTAATTCTGAAATTTGGCTCTTCAGTTCACTGTGAGTAACCAGGGAGAAAGAAGAAACCTGGCATTAAATGTAATTAAAATTAGGATTTGAAATGAGAATTGTCTTCCAAATCATAATGGCCATCGAGGAAATGGCCAGCGAAATCATCAGCCATGGGCCAGCTCAGTGACACCCCAATGCCACCCCAATGACACCTCCTTCCCTTTGGGCTACAAGCAAAGGTGATGTGACCAGGTGGGCACGGCCCTGGCCCAGCGAGGGATGTGGCACAGGGTTTGGGCACAGAGGGAGGAGAGGAGAGGCTGTGCTGGGCTGCAGCACTGTCTTTGGAGCCTGGTTTGGGATAAATCCATCCTGCCAGGGGGAAGCAGTGACTCGGAGGGACCACTCCTCCTCCTGATTCCTGTCCTGACGTGGTTCTCTCCCCACAGCCTCAGTCATTCCTGCTCCTCTCCAGCTCTGGTGATGCATTCCCGGCCTGCTGGCAGCCCAGGAGAGGGGTCTACCTGGAAAACTGAAGGAGCATTGATGTAAGAGAATAATATTATCAAAAAGCAGGATTTGACTGTGAGGCTTTCCAGGGACTGTCTCAAGCTGCTGAGGATTGAAGAGTCATCAGGGTTAAACTCTAAAAAGAAGCTAATTCCCAAAAGACCTTGGCCTTTGAAGTGGTGATGTCAACAGGAGAAAGAGAAAAAAGAAAAGTCTCTTCTGCTGGTGTTTGTCACTTGGAGACAAAAATGACTGCCCATGGCAGGGGTCTGGGACTGGCTGGGCTTTAATTTCCCTCCCAGTACAAACCACTCTGGTTCTATGAATACCTGAGGGCGTCATTGGTGATGTCAGAGGGTTGGAAAGCATTTCTGGAGTGAGCAGGTGAATCTCTCCACAGGGAGGGCAGTGACGGGGCCAGTCCTTTGCTCCCCAAACAGTAGGGGACATTGCAGAGGACATTGTCTCCTACATGGCTGCAGGGACCTGTGCCAGGTGCTCCCAATCTCCTTGGGAGAGCACACAGGGCAGCAGCCCTATTCCCATGGAGCCAGGTCACAGGGCTGAAGCAGAGCTGCATTTCTGCAGTGGAGGCTGCTGGTCTGGCAGAGCTGCTGGCAAAGGGATGAGAGATGTTTCCTCTCCTTTTGGCAGAATGAATGGTTTGATTTGGTTTGGTTTCCCCTGACATGGTGAACAAGCTGGCAGCAGAGGAGGGGACAGGAGCAGCAGAGCTGCTGAGAGTCACAAGAATGTTATGTGGGACTGGGCAGGCTTCCCTCTAGGTTTGCATATGTTTTAAAACCTGGATGTGGCCTTGGAGTTGGTTAGAGAGAGCTTCTACCTCCCTCCACCTGCAGCCCTGCCCATGAGACAATATCTGAGCTGCTGAGCTAAGGAAACATTGCTATTCCAGAGCCTCTGGTGTTATCCCTTCCCAAGAAAACAAGCGTGTGGCTCTCTGCAGGGTGAGAGAGGATTTGGGCACTGCATTCAGGCCTGGAGCTCTGAATGGAAAGACTGAGCTCTGCACAGCACTGAGCAAAGCTCCTCACAGCTTTCTGCCCAGAAGCTGAGTCTCCTCTGCCAACCTTCAGCTCTGCCCAGCCTTCCCAGAACGTGGTCCAAAGCCATCCTGATTTCTGCTCCCCACTGCAAGGAGCTCAGAATCAGGATTAGGATAGGTGGGTGTTGTCCTGGCCCAGTTTTTGGAAGGCTGGTTAACAGGAGTTCAGCACTGAAAATACCTGCTATGGACATGACCCTGCAGAGCTCATCCAATGTGAAGGAAACTGTTTTTGTCCAAGTCTCCCAAGCCAGGAAGAAAAAGTGACTTTATAATATTTTTTTAATGTTTCAGCTTCTGCCTGACTGTTGCAACCTTCCTGTTATTTGCTGCATCATTGTTTGTCCTGCTGGGGAGGGACAGGGAGGGCAGCCCTGCTGTTTAATCACTTGCCTTCATTGCTCACTTGTGGTTAATCCTTGCTCCTCAGCACAGCAAGTGGAATGCAGCAGTGCTGCTTTGCATTACCGCCCTGGAGCTGAGAACCAGGCCAATATCATCAAAATTCAAGGCATTCCTTTCCCAAACCCACTTTACATGGAAAAGTACCCTTAACTCTCTCTAGCCCCGAATACCAGGCTTGAGGGCCTCTTTACCTGCCAATGATGCTGGGCAAGCTTTCAGCCCAGATAAATCACAGGCAGCTGGGGAATGGGTGGAGGCTCTCGTTTCACCACTTGAAAGGCAACTTTTAAAAGTTGGTTGGAATTCAGCCTTTAATTTTGCACCCACAGATTTGAGGCTGTAATCAGATGTGAGCTGGGAATCTGCAGATCCCATCTTCTGCAGCACCAACACCACCTCTTGCTGCCTGCCTAATCCGAGAGAACAGTTAGGTAATTAAAGGTCTGGATGTGTTTAGCTTTTCCCACCGCTGAGAATGGGCAGAGCATTAAAAGGCTTTGGGTCCTGTGCACACATCCTGGGTGAGCAGATTCCTGTCCTCCTCATCATCTCTGAGTGCTCCCTGTAGCTTTTCCATTTATCATAGAGTGCTCTGATATGCTCCTCCAAATGCAATTATTATTACTCTTATTGCAGTTATTATCATTATACAAAACCCCTAAACCTGCACACTTCCAAAAATGAGACTTCATTTAGTGAAGATTCTTTAAAATATATTTATTTCATTTTCCAAATCCAAACTTCGGGAAAATTTTGTATGCAGCATCCATGGCTTGGGGCTGTGCCTGTGGGCAGCCAGAGCCTCAACATTGCTTCCAGGGGAATATTGCTCCACACAGCCCAGCAGAAAATTGTTATTTTTATTGGCATTTGTGCTGCAGCAGAATTTGGAAGAGGCCATGGAGGAGCTTTATGGTATGGTCTGCTTGCTCGTGTTGTCACTGGTAAAAAAAAACCAAAACAAAACAAAACAAATGAATTTTAAAACTCTAACCCCTGTTCTCTGCATAATGATGGGGGAAATGTTGCTCTGGTCTGCTGCCTTACCTGAAATGTCACTGCACATCTCAAAAAAAAAGTCAGGGAAGTAAAGTGAAGAAAGAAATATGGGTTTTTTTCATTCCTTTCCTAAATATATGTAGTAAGTATGGAAGGAGGAGGTATATTTTTGCTGGGATACTCCTTGAAGAAGTCACTGATATTTGTGTTTACTGCTGGATCCCATCATATCTGCTGTACTTCATTCACAGAATGATGGATTTAACTCAAAGGACAAAGTGCAATGGAGCAAAATGATTGGACTTACTGTGAAGTACGTGATTCTCACAGGTGCTCTCTTATTTTATTAAGAAAAAATTAAGACTCTGCACAGAAGCAACTGATGCTGCATCAGGCTTTGGATGTGCTCTTCCCTGTGGGACTGTGATCCCAGTGATCTGACTGAGTCCCAGCTGGAAGTGAATGTTGTCTGGGACTGATCCCAATGCCCAAACACACCAACCATGGCTGGGGGCAGGTGACCTCCCCAGAGAAGCCAACCCATGCCAGGAAAGCATCACTTGCAGTCAGGCACAGGAGGGGAGATGCATTTTGCTCTGGGGGTGTGTTCTCAGCAGCAGTTCTCAGTCTGGATCATGATTAATGCTGTGCCTAGTCTAAAAATTCAAATTTTTATTCATATAATTGGGCATTGAGCTTGCTTTTATTTTTAATTTTTGTTTCCTGACTCATTTGAATGTATCAGACAAAGTCTTTTTCCTCTCCTGGAAAAACTCTGTAAATGTCTTATCATGATTCCATCTTGATATGCTTCTGGTTCTCCTCTCCACCTTCCCCTTCATTCTGGAACCTGCACCATGTGTACATTTGACATGATCACATTTGTATTTCTATGTCTTGAGATTAATTTTCTTCTTTCCATCCTTTTGCTTTCATTACCTTGCCTTGTTGCACTTTAGGCTGCAAAACCTGTGGGGCAGAAATTTTCCTCCTACAAAACCAGTCCCAGGGTGATGAGCAAACCAGGGTGCAGAGGGCACATTGTGTGCTCTCATGGGCTGCTGGGGTGTTCACAGGGAAAAGCTCTTTATTGCAGATGAATGCAGAGCATGGAAATGGAGTGGAATTCATATTTCACAGAATCATTTAGCTTGGAAAAGGCCTTGTTAAACATCATGTAATATTTATTCCACGTTTGCTGGCCTGAACCACTAAGCAAAGTTGCTGAGGGCTGTTGCCTCTCCCAGCAGTGGCTGTGGTGGGGGGTTTGTGAGGCTGTCTTGCATCCTTCAAGATGCAAGACCCTGTCTTAGGGATATCCTGTTTTATTATTTATTTAAAGGATGTTTTCATTCATGACACTGCAATTTCTGAACCCAGCATGGCGGGACCATAAAATAATAGCGGGTCTGTTTGGGAGGACGTGTTTTATTTGGCACATTTCGGTGAAGAGAAGTACAAAGGAAGAAAAAAAGGTTGCAGAGCTGGGCTCTGTCCGTTTGTAACCACTCACCACAAATAACTGCTTGCTGCTGCCCACACGTGATATTTTAGGGCCTGAGCTCTTAAAAAGAAGCTCTTAAACATCAGCAATATTTACTGCCGTGCAGCCTCCTGGCCACACATAATGACTGCAGTGTTTTTTATGAAAATGAAACTCATCACATTTGGGGCTTTGCTTTAAGACCTCACATCCATCACTCAACCCCAAGCCGTGCCTCACACCTTTCCAATTCCCAGAGTCCTGCTCTAAATGTCTCTTTTTTCTGCCTTCCTCCTTGCTGCCTGCTCCTTGAGGAAATATCCTCTTTCCAAAGCTGTTTGCTGAACACTCCTACTGATCTGGAGGAGAGAGGGAAACCTGATCACATCCATGAAGCAAATGCAATTAGAGCACAGTTATTGACTGTCAAAATAAAAACAAACATAAGTTGTATAAAGATCAAGCAGCACCTAAGGTAAGTAAAGGAAAAAATATTTTTGCCCACCACAAAATTAATGGTAGGACTCACTTCCACAGGATATTGTGAAGGGCAGAAATAGAAATGATTCTTTTAAATTAACTAAGAAAATGAATGAAGGCTGGATTCATCACTTGTTATGAAATGCAATGACTCAGGTGAATAAAGCTGCTGAGAAAGCTCCCAGGGAGTTGGTAGGAGCTGGGAGGACCAGGAATCCACTGCTGGTCCTGTGGAATGTGGGATGGATCTGACTCAGCCACTCTTACGTGTTTATCAATCGTGCCACCTGTCAGGAATAAAACAATTACAAAACATAATTTCAAACTGCTGCAGACTGCATAAATGCAGTTAATTCAAGGTATGGATTTGCCTTACTGATGAGATGACCTAGTTCTTCAACCTTTTCATCTCTCACTTTCTTCCCTTCTGCCTAATATTATCTTTCTCCTGCTCTGGTAATGGGAAGTTTTGTTTTGCTGCTCCTCAGGGCTGTGCCTGTGGCTTTCTGTCTGTAAAGCTGTCCCACGCAACTAAAAGTAAAGCAGTTTATTCATTTGCTTTTGTTTTCTCCCATTCCTTGACAACCCCAAATCCTCTGGTTCTCCCTTACCCCTTAGTCTCCTTCTCTCTACATAGTGGAGAATAAACACAGCAAAAAACCTTTCCACCAAGCAGGAAAGGTTGGTAGGACATTTCCAAAGTGCTTGGTCCCTTATCAAAGACCCTTGTGATGAAACCGGGTAGGACATTTCCAAAGTGTTTGGTCTCTTATCACAGACCCTTGTGATGAAATTGGGTAGGACATTTCCAAGGTGCTTGGTCCCTTATCACAGACCCTTATGATGAAACTGGGGCTCAACCAGCACCAAGGCCACTGCTGAGTGTCTGAAAACTCTTCTTCCCACCACTCTGTTTCAATTTGAGCCCCCCACCCTCTGGTTATTTTGAATTAGGGCTGTGCCTGGGACCACTGCATTACACAGTGTGACATGAGAATTTATATAAAATATATAACAAACAGCCCAGCACTGCTGGCTGGCTGAGCATCACTTCATCTCTCGTGCCGGGGGGAGTGCAGGATGCAGGCAGATGAATTTCTTACATTGAGATGCACCTTCCTCTCTAAGGTTAGACTGTAAAACCATGAAGGAAATGCAAGATAAGCCACGGCTTCAGCAACCTCCTTTGTCTTGTCCCTCCCCACCCACTGCTGGTGCCCACAGACACTGCTGAGCTTTGTTGGGTGCCCTGCTGGGCAGCAGCACAATGCCCAGTGCCACAAGTCACCAGCTGTCTCAGGGCCACAGTAAACAAGCAGGGACAATGAGGGCTCTGCAGAGGGGCAGTGGCTTTGTGCCAGGGCTGGTGGCCGTACCTGAGGTGACAAACGGACAATTGAGCCCTCTGGGATGGTGCAGAGAGCATCAGCAAGGCTGGGCTTGTGCAGGCTGGCACATGATAACGTTATTGCTTCTGTCATTTGATGCTGGGTGAAGAATGCAGGAAAAAAAAAAAAAAGTGGTTTTAGCCAGCCAAGTTAGCATGTGATGTATTGCAAAAAACGTTAATTACTTGGTTTTTAAAATTTTAAAAGTTTAATAATAATAAAATGGTTATAAAAATAATAATATAATTAGAGTAATAAAGTTTAGAGTTAGGACAATTACAAGACAATAAAAAGTAAAGAATTACGGACGTTTGGATGCTCTCAGACACTAAGTTACGAAAAATATGATTTGTGAACAAAGGAATTACCCTTAAACTAATATACTTGTGGCATATTCATACATTTTTTATAGTTATTAATACATTCTATTCTAAATAAGAAACTCTGTTGTATGTCAACTGGTTTTTTTTTAATTTTCTGGAGTCTTTGAGTTTGAGTAAGGTTTGAAGAAATTAGCTGTTTCTGATAAGAAGCCATAAATTTTTTTTCTTTGGAAGATTTAGGTGTTTTTTGAAGCTAGTATTTTATTCTTAAAAAAAACTTCCCCTACATACATAGTCTCTATTTGAACATTATGTTGTAACCTAAAACTACATTTAACACACTACGTAAGAGAACATTTCTAACATTATACATATAGTATTCATTGTAGCATTTGTGAAAAGGCAATCATAAAATATGCGTTTTTCACAAGTATGATTGGTGAGGTTATTTTATGGCATATTCTGCTCTGCTCCCTTTTTCTGTCCCCTGCAGTCTGGTGGAAAACCACTCTGATATTCCTGGTTATCAGGCACACCAGGATGGTGGAATTCCTGGCTCAGTTAACAACTGGCAATTACCCAGGGATCAATACACCCTGAAAATTTCAGGGTGGCTCACCTTGGGCAGGCTTTCAAAGTATCAAAAACTGAATGCCTGGCCTAAAGCATCCAGGATGGTAGAAAGGTAACTCACACCTGTATAAAAAATGGTCTGGTGAGGATTTATACCCCGAGGAACTGGATAGCTCTGCACAGCACGCAATGAGAAACCCAGCAATGGGCACCTGGGCTTGAAGATGTTGGTTTGTGCTCTCCGTGACACACTTTGTAAAACCAAAATCTGAGTGTAAATAGTAGCAGATAAAGAATTTTTTTTTTTTAATGGCCTGTTGCCATGAAGAAATGGAGCTGAGCAAGCAAACAAGCAAAGGCAGCTGAGAGAATGAAGGTTCCATTACTCACAGTGCATTTGTTTACTTTCTTTGGCAGGAGACACAGGTGTGAGCTCTTTGTTTCTTGCTGCAGGCTGGAAAGAAGCCTGCCTGCTCCTTGCCATGCAGGTAGCATAGCTCTAGTACCAAAGAATATTCTTTAGCCACCTCTTCAATGAAAGCACAAATGCCTTTTGGAAAAAAAGAAGTCCAAGGACCAGCTAAAGTTGAATAAATAAAACCTGCAAACTGTTTCACGCAAGGCTCTAAGGATGGTTTTCATTTATTCACCTCACCTCCCCCTGAAATAACCTAAACTGAATGTTCATGGATTACTCTCCCCAGTTTTGCTTCCTGGCCTAGATCTTTGCACATTTTCACCTCTCAGGTGTTGAAAATCCCCACAGACTCCCCCTGAGTGCAGACTCTGTACACGCTCTCTTCATGGTTCTGTTAGTCTTTTGTATTTTAAACATTGTAAGGATTCTTTCTGTATGCACTTTTTGATTTTAGACCCTTTTAGTTTAGCAAGTTTAATGGAATCACAGAGAATTTGGGAGAGGGCAAAGTGTAAGAGCAGTAGTGAGGATGGGTGAGTGAACCTAGGTCGGAGATGCTGTCTCAGAATCTGTGTTATTGATGATCCTGAGATTGTAGAAAGTCTCTGTCTTTCTGCTCTCCTGCCAAAGCAGAAGCCATAATTGGTCTGTGCTGGTTTCCAGGTTGTTTATTCTGTTTATCTCTCACATGTTCTGCTGCCCTGCCCAGCTCTGTCCTGCAGGGCAGCGTGTGGGGCTCTGCCCTCAGTGGGATGTGACAAACATTAAATACCAGAAACTCCCTGGGCTGGATTTACAATAATGTGCCAATATCTGTCACCTACGTTGGACAGTGTGTCCCCAGCCTGAACCAACAGAAAAATGCCAACACCACAGTGAGACATGGAGGGCATGAAGAAGGAGAAAAAGGACAAGGCACACCCAATTTCCTCCATCTTGTCCCCTTTGGACCCCTCATCTAGAATCCTAAAATTTTACTTTTGCACCCGTGCCACACTTAATTATGACTTATATCAAACACTCAGAGCTTGTAATTCATCCTGTAAGATGGAAAACTCTTTTCCATGGGCAGAGATCACAGCCAGTGTCTCTGGGGGCTCTGTCCAGGGGGTTCCTGACCCCTGCCAGGGTCCCAGGGCAGCCAGAGGGATGCCCTGGATTCCCACAATGCTGGATACAGAGCGACAGTTTTTGGGGAATAGGGGCCACATCCAGCCTTAGGAAAGGGAGTTAAGTTTTCAAAACTAAATGAGCTGTGGAGAAGCCTCTCCTGGAGTAGGAGACAGACACCCAGGCCAGCTGTGTACCCTGGACACCTTTCCTGGGGGATGGATAACAGGGAGAAAAGCAGCACCTGGAGAAAGCAGCCTGGGTGGACTGACAGCACTGTCTTGTGTGCGAGGCTGGAGAGCAGGGAGAGGGAGAGAGGGAGAGGAAGAGCAGGCAGCTGCTCTGTGGATGCTCCGAGTATTTGGCTAATGATGGTAATAAAACAGGATTAGCTGCTAGCCCTGGATTGATGGCCGTGGCAATTGCCAGCCACTCTGCTTCCCTTCTGCGAGCAAAGGAAGGTGGCTGCATGTGGGAATTACTTTTAAAAGCTCATTAGCTGGGTGTTAAGTCTCATCAAACAGTTAACATTTCAAACAAGTACAACCTGGGTATAATTGCAGCCTCTCTAAATTTGTTTGCCCCATTAATACCTGCCACTATCAATTATTTAATTCCTCCTCAGCTGTTTGAGTGCTCGTTTCACACTGAGCCTTACATGGATTTGTTTGTTTGTTTCTGGCCAGAAGCTAGCAGGAGTTTTTTAAACCAGAAGATGTGTTTTCTGCTCCATGAGCCCTGTAATCTGAAGGTAAGAGATTAAGTGGAAGACAATGAGGATGGCGAGCTTTGGTTTCATGCTGCAAAATCCATAGGAAATTTCTAGGCAGAGGGCAAGCCCAGGGTGGAGAAGATTGGGGTTTGGAGGACCTGCTTTGAGTCTCCCAGATGTGCCAAGGAATTCCCACCAAAGCAAATGGAGCCTGAGTCATGCAGGAGACTTCAGGTCATGTTTATTCCAGCAACAGGAGAACCATGGCAGCAGGAAAACAAACTCTGGGACAGAGGACAGATAAATGAGACATTCCTGGGCAGCAGGGAGTGAGTGAGTTCCACAGGGATGCCAGAGGGGAGAGAGGGTCCCCTGCCCTGGAGCACTGGGGGAGTGTAAGAGGGGTGAATTGTCAGGCTGATAAGGAAAATCATAACCAGGAAAAATCTTTATTAGTGCTGACCCAAACATTTTTGCTGTTTCTTACCTCGGAATGTTTGCTTTTATTGCTGTTGATTCTCTTTTTGTCTGGCTGCTGTGTCTCTGCTGAAAGTTTTGTGGCACAGATGGCTCTCTGGTAATTTCTGTGTATGTCCTCCAGGACAGCTATTTAAATTTGACTTTTTTTTTTTTTTTAAAGTGGCACCTGTTGTATGTGAGTATTAACTGAAGAGGGCAACAAAGTGGGCTGGCAGGTGAAAGCCCTCCTCTTGATCTCCCTGTGCTTATCTTTAATGCTTTTAAGCACAGAGAATCAAAATAATTAATTAGGGCAGCATTTCTGTGGTCAGAGGGAGAGCTTTGCTTTGGCTCCCAGCTCCCCACAGCTGCTCAGCTGCCACGTGAGCAGGCATTTCTGTGCAGTGCATATGTGGCACTCTGTGCTCCTGGTGACCGAGAAAAGGGGTTTATTTTGGAAACTGCTAATGGCTTTGTTTGCACATTTATTCCCTTTGCTGAGAGAGGCTGCAGACTTGTTACTGTGACCTTTAGTGATGCTGTGATAAGAAGCTGCTTTGGAGGAAAGCAGGTCTGATGCTTTGGGCATCCAGGGGCCTTTGGAAAGGTTTCCAAACCATCGAGGCAGGATGCTGATTGCAGCTGGAATCCATAGGCTGGGCAATGTTTGCTAGGGTAAATATTTGGAATGTAGGTGTAGGAATTTAGAAGGAAAGAGGTTAATGGATATACTTCTCCAAGGCACTGGGTTGCTAGTTTTGAGAGACCAGTTCTGGAGGCATCTCCAGCTGTGCCAGGGTTGCTTCCAGTTTGTTTCCTGTAGAGCAGAGGCCTGCACATAGAGGGGAATGTGCCTTCCTCCCATCTTCAGTCAGGAGCCCTGCAAAGCTGTCAGGCACCAGCTGAAAAGGGCCTTTTGCCTCCTGGAAAGGGAAATAGCAAACCACCCGTGAAGCCTGAGCAGCAGCACTCAGTGTTCTCCCATCTGCAGACCACCTCTTAAATATAGCTGCAAAATAATTCAAGTTTAAATGTTCATTTTTGTATAAGATGCAAACTATAAATTGTTCTTGCTCTTTATTTTGGCGCTAGAGATGCAAACAGCAAGGCATGTTGTACTTCCTTTATAAATTAATCCCTCCAAAAGTGGCTGTAATTGACTTTCAAGTTTTGGTAATATTGGTTTCCATGTATGTTCCCAGTTTCTAGTAGTAAAAAAAGCCTGCTCACATGAATCATAATTTATGACAGGGAAAACTGAATTATGAAGATATCCATGCTGAAAGTATGGAGTGCTTTTTTTTATTATCATTCTTGGTTCAAGAATTAGCTTGGAACTGGTCATTTAAAGAAGAAAAACAATGCTGGTTGCTTTTCCAGTGGCCTTTTCAGCTCGTGCATGTAATAATATATAAAATGAGGCATATTTCCATAGCTGCCATTCTGGAGTGAGCAATTCTTGTTATTAGCTTGTCTAGCCTGGTTTGTTTGCTTTGAACTTCAGTCAGGGGATGAGTGCATGCTTGACATTTCTTCTGCTTTAGACACTAAAATGTCTAAAGCAATGCCAGCCTGGGCTCCATTATGGGAAACGAGTAAAATCCATTCAGTATGTTCATGAGCAGCTATTCTGATTTTTAATATACTTACAAAGTATATAACCACTTTTGGCTGCTTATGCAGCCAATGTTTTCCATGTTTAAAAGACAAAAAAACCCCAAAAAAACTAGTGTAGGTTTTCTTAGATATTGAAAAAGCACCAGCAAAATCCATATTTGTTTTATGTGGCTGAACCTGTTTATACTGCCCAGGGTGAGGATAATATGCCCTTAAACAGGAGAGGAATCTTGTCTACAGCTGCTGTCATATTTTTTATTATAAAAGATGACACATGAAAAGTGAAGATTTTGCCTAATGGTTATGTTGGTCATGAGAATCCGATCAGACACATCTGTGATTTTAGCTCAGTTCCTTGGTCCCTGGAAGTACTTTAAGTACATCCCTGACCTGATCCCTGTTGTACAAATAAAGTGAGTATATCTTTGTGGTTATTAGTTTCAATGGGGCTTGCACATGTGTTCAATAACTATGTACAACAAAAGCTCTGCTGAATTCAGGCTCCAGGTTTGTTTTTCAAGTCAAGAACAATGGCATTTGTCCAGCTTGTCCTGAGAGCTACGGATAAAACCACTGTGGATGTTGAAAGTAGAGTTCTCCAGGCTCAAAACTGTTAAAAAAATAGACAAACTGCATTTCTCCCTCTCAGATTCCCTGGAGATGTCTGATTTGGCTGATGGCTTGCCATCAATATCATCATCAGATAATCCCAGAATGAAAACATCATTAAGGTTGGAAAAAGCCTCCAGTGAGCCTGATAGTAACTGAGCACTGCCAAGGCCACCACTAACCATGTCCCCAAATGCCACATCCACACATTGAAATCTTCCACCACTGCCCTGGGCAGCCTGTGCCAATGCTTGACCACCCTTTAGAGAAAAAAACTTCTCCTAATACCCAATCTAAACTCCTCTGGCACAACTTGAGGCCCTTTCTTCTTGTCCTGTCTTGTCCTGTTACCTGGGAGAAGAGACTGATCCCCAGTGATGTTCATCAATTTAGATATTGCTGTGCAAGCTCCAGGCATCTCTTTTAATTAATGGCATTATTTATACCTCTCTGAGTATGCCTAAACCTTTTTTTTTCCTTCCCTTTTGCCACAGCAATTAATTAACCTAAAGGCTGATATAAGTGGCAGTGAGTATGACCAGAAATCATGTTCAGAAGTGGTCTTCACCACGTACCTTCATGCTGGCTCTGCTGGAACCCTGTCAGGGCTCCTTCCCACAAGATGTGTCTGAACAGGAGGCATCCAGGCTCTGCCCTTTTCCAGCAGCAGCAGCAGGAAGCGATTTCAGAGTTCCTCCTTTGGGTTCATTCCACCCAAACGTGGATATTTTTTTGGTGAATACAGCATGCATGCAGCCTGCTTGACCTCAGTAAATACTGTGTGAGCCGGTGTGTAAACTCGAGGTTGGTGGCTTGGAGAGGCTGCTCTGGCAGCAGGGACCTGCCATCAATCACAGCCCTTGCAAGCAGAGCAGGCTCTGTTAGTCAGTAAAAACTGCAGATGAGGAGGAGCTCAGTGGTGGGAGAGCAGCACTGCTGTGTGAGGTAATTCACCTGTGGCCCTGCTGTGTGTGCACAATAGCAACAGAGCCAACCTTTCCCCACATTAGTCACTGTCAGGTTTTTTTCCTGGTGGCTAGCAGCTATCACTTGAATCTTCCTAACTAGACCGAGTCCCAAATAGTTCCAAACTGTCCCCTGGTCAGCTTGTTATGGCGAAAAGACTGGACTCTCCATTCACAAACTCTTTAAATTTGTGTTTCCTTCATGAAATCCCTACTTTGGGATGTCCATGATGTCTTTAAACTTTCTGTCTCCAAATCTTCATATAGAGTTCAAGGTTGGCACCTGGTAGTTATCCTTAACACTTCACATCAGACACAGTGCAACTAACATCCTACTATTTATTGTTTTGCTCCCTGGGGGAAACTTGATTTTTTTTTTCCCTGAAGATTAACCCAGTCACCCAAACCAGACATTTTTTGTGATGGTTCCTGTCAGAACATTTTCAGTAGTGGCCCAGTGGTGTTCAAGATGGAGATGAAGCAAGACAATATGGCTCCAACAAAGCTAATAGGAAAAACTCCCATGAAGTTCAGCAGAATCAGGGTTTAATCCCTGCTATTGTAGAGTTAAGAAAAGCTCCATGAGAGAGAAGTCTTAAAAAAAATTATTAGAGAACAGTTATGATCTCGCATGTCAAATGTATTTAATTAGAAGAATTTTTCCAGTACCTCTAGAGATTTAGGGACATGCAGTGGGACCTTTTCTGCTTGGAAAATACTTTGCCCATTGTGGGCACTAGGAGAGGAGAAAAATTGAAATAATCTGTATCCAATTGCAGTTAGAAATGTAATACAATGGGATAGGGCTGAGACCCACAGGGAAGCAGTGGCAGCACTCCCACTGACCTTAATGGGAGCTGGACCACATCCCACACGGCCTCGGAGACGTTTGTGGGGGGAGAGAAGTCTACTGCAAAGCTGAAAGATGAGAAGGAAGAAACTCATGGATTTCAAAACTCTGTGGCTCAAGTGGGGCCAGAGCCAGAACCTGCTGAAGCAAACACAGAGTCGACGGTCAGGCAGGCTTGGTTTGACTCATTCTGTTGGCTCTTTTGTTTTGCAGAAAGTTTTTTGGGTTTGTTCGTTCCCACTCTTAGAAAATACCTGTTCATCAGCAGATACTGCAATTAGCAGCTCCTCTGTGTAACTGATATGCTGGATTTTATCCAAAATCATAGGTTTTATCCAAAACCACAGGTTTTATCCAAAATCACAGTGTGTTTTCACTGATGAAGTCCAGCAGGAGCTGGTGACCTCCACTCTAAGCAGTTCCACTCCCAGAGGGGGATGTCTCCCATGGGATCACCTGTGGGCAAGGGCTGGGAAAAGGCTGGCAAAAAGGGGTCTTACAGTGGTGGCGTTTCTGTTGCTGAAAATTGAGGCAGATCATGGTGGTAAAAATGCTGCTGTCTCACTGGCTTTCAAGACAGCAGAAAAATGATGAGGAGGTAAAATTTGCTAGTGGTAAAATATTTGAAATGCAGCTGAGGAAAGGCTTAATGGTGAAAAGGCATTTCCTTCATGTAGAGGAAAAGGAAACCCAAAGAAATAGAATGAAAATACCTTCAACCTCAACAGGGCCAGCGAAGGGCAGAGAGCTCCCAAAGTGCTGTTGCTTCCTTTCCATTTTGTGAACTTAAGGAAAGAGGTCTCTACCATGGTTCAGTTCACAGAAATCAGGTTTCTGATTTACAAATGTGGGGAGCTAAAGACAGGGCAAACACAAAGCCTCTTCTGGATACCAGGACGAGCTTTGCTCCGTGTTTCTCCGAGTACATCAGTTCTCCAAACTACATGGAACAGTCTCCAGCACTTTCAGCAAAGCCTGGCTCACCAACACCAGCTTTATAGAGAATTAGGAGGGTCCTCCTCCACAAAGAGCTCTTGGAGAGACAGTGCACAGGAGGAGCCCAGCTCCTGAGCAAAGAGCTGCCTGTGCTTCCAGAAGAACTTGCTAGAAGCCACAATGCATCTTGGAAGGAGCGGGGCTCATATTTCAGCCCTGGATTTTAGGCACACGTTGTGACAGCCGGCGGCAGACATGCCAGGAACTTCATTCCGTAAATCACATTTCTTGCAAAGGAGGCCTCTGTGCTCAGTAGTAGTAGCGTTTGTTTCTTCTTTTTCTTGGCTGCTTTGCTTGGAAGTAGTGTAAAGACTTAACCCTGGTGAGAAGGACCTGCAGAGAAATAATGGAGTATGTGAGAGCTCCGGCTTTTGCCTTGTTAAATGAAACTTTGTCTATATAAACACCCTTGAAAAAACCCACTGGTAATGCTGCAAACATGGGATTCTGCAGTGGGCTGTTTTCATTTAGCCTCTTGGCAGCATTTTTAACAAGAATATGTTTTTTTGCGACTTTCAAACCAGACACATCATCTTGGATGAACTATAATGGTAATAAAAGCATTGCAAATATCTCTATTTCTAACCCAGGTTTTGCTGGAAACATCTTACTGCTCAGAGGAGAAATAGAGCCTTCATGTACTGAGTGCAAATTGCTTAGAATTGAGCATATTCCTGTCTTTACTTACACCCCAGCTCTACTCTTAGTGTTCTTTGGTTGGCTCAGTATCACCCCCCTTGTTAAAGGTGGCTTTTACTTTCATCCAGCTGTGCTGCAGAAACTTCTGAAGCTCCTGGCCTGATGTACTTTGCCTTTTCCCTCTGAAGTGTGTGATGTGCTTAATGCAACAGTGTTTTGTATACACAAAGGCTATCATCACCCCAAATTACCTGTTTGTAGACAAATGTTTCCTCAGTCAGTTGCTGAGGGTGAGGAAGATCTCTGCTGTCAGGTAAGGAAAGGCCTCAGTCTAGAGTGAAGTCTGCTTTGAACATTTCTGAATTAATATTTTGCAAAGAAATGTACATACGGAGACATGGTGTTCAGCTTGATTATAGTGGTGACCCTAAAATATGCAAATGGAGTGAAGATAGTAATCACAAAAAGGGTTTAATTAGCAAAGCACCCACTGATTTGTAGAGCAGACATGACCAGCTTCAGTTTGAAGTTCTTGCTCCTACCAAAGATGCTGAACCACATCATCAGCTCATCATAACCTTGTGTATCCACTGCCAGCCTAAGGCTAGGCAGGAATTTGCCCTCACTACTAGCTAGAAAGTTACTCCAGAATCTCTCTCAATAGCTCCAAACTTTCCAACTTCCATGTGTTCTACATTTTCTTGTCATTGCCAGCTGGTAAAGTTTGGCATAACTGTCACTGTTAATCCTGAGCAGCACAACTCTATTCATTGTACCACTGAATTCAGTCTTTCTTTTTTCTTCTTGTCAGTTCTGATCCCATTCTCCCTGAATAGACATTCCCATCTTCCTGTGTTTGGCAGTCCTTTCCAGTCTTATGCTATCAACAAAATTCAACATGCTCCTATTTCCTGTGCCAAGAATATGAATGAAAATATCTAATATTGATCTAATATCTAATATTACTATTAAGCTAATTATCTAATAACCCAACACTCAATGTCTGGGAACTCCCCTGTTCAACTCTCTCCATGTTGATGTCCCTCCCTTCAGTTTGAGATCACACTCCAGCTTCCCTAAGAATTCCTTTCTGGCTCTCTGCTGAAAGTTGCTGGGAATGCTGGGGTCTGCCCATTCCTCTCCTCAAAAGCTGGGTGAAGACCAAAAAGCACATTTCCTTAAAATATACCAGTCATAGAATCACAGACTGGTTTGGGTTGGAAGGGACCTTAAAGCTCATCCTATTCCCCTGCCCTGGGCTGGGACAATTTCCACTGTCCCAGGTTGCTCCAAGCCTTATCCAGCCTGGCCTGGAGCTCAGAGGGATGGGGCAGCCACAGCTTCTCTGGGAACTTCTCTGGCCTCACCAACCTCGCAGTAAATAATTTCTTCCTCATATCTCATCTAAACCTTCCCTCTGTCAATCTGAAGCCATTCCCTCTTGTCTTGTCACTACGTGCCTCTGTAAATTAAAAAAAAGTAACCCAAAACCAGCAGAACTCTGGAAGCAGGGGCTGTCTCTGAGCCAAAACACATCTTAATAATGAAATGTGGAGTGAGAAAATGAATTGTGCCTTCTGCAAAATCGCTGGTTTTATAAGAACCATAGGCAATGGGACGTTTATCACCAAGAGCCCCCAGTAGCTCATTGACAACAATTCATGCTGTCCATGAAGGTATAGATTGGGTGTGCTGTCACACAGCTGCTGTTGGCCAGTGCAGGTTAATTCCTTGAAGATGTGGCCTCAACACCGAGGATTCTCCCCTGCTTTGGAGAAGAGCTTCCTCTGGGAACGCCGGTGGCAGCTGCAGCACCACCACCACTGACCACAGCAAAAATCATCTCCTCCAAACTCCTTCATGTGGGACAAACACCGCGTGGAAAACCTGAGCCTGTGCCCTTCCCAGGGGCTTTGCTCTTTCACCTCTGCCCTCCTGCACCCAGGGAATCGACCATCAGTGCTCCACAGCCCACTGAGGCCCCTTGAGCCTCACCAGAGGAGGGGCGAGGGAGCAGCACCCTTGTGGTGCAGGTCATCCTTCCTGTTGGAATCCTGGGTGCTGAGAATTTTAAACTTTCCCTGCTGAAAGGCACAGACTTGCAAGACAGCACTGCATTCAACCTGAGGCTGCGGAGAAGGCTTCCAAAATTGATTTATAGACTGGGATTGTGGGTGTGTGGTTGGTTAGAAGTGTGTAATATCACAGGGTGGAAAACTTAGAGTTTGGGATTTTAAAATAAAATAGAGTAATGGATATAAAGCAAGATGGAGGTTTTAGGGCAGGTTGTTCTTTTTCACCTTCTTCTTCATGGGTTTGGGTGTTGTTTTGTGATTGGACAGAAAAGCATTGTGGGCTTTGAGGGATCAGTTATTGGGTTAAAAGGGAAAATAATCTCAGTGTCATTTTTTAATAAGGTAGTTTAGTCTTAGTTCAGCCTTAAAAGACCTTGAAACTGTGCCTCTGTGACCATTTTATGCTGTTTTCCTGCATGCAAGGTGTGGTGCAGATATCATGCTGAAATTTTGATAACAATAAGCAAGAAGCTGAAGTCCCCTGTCGGGGAGCCCTGAGGGAGAAGCCAAACTTGGGGGTAGCAAATACTTGTGGTGGTGCAGGAGGCAGGCAGGGAGTTAATTTTGTGCTCTGCCATGGCTTAGAGCTGCCAGCCCTGCCAGCCTGCTGTCGCTGTCGGGGCAGGATGGGAATGAGAAGACTCTGATCAGAAGGCTGCTGAGTGTAAAACTGATTTATTCAAAATAAACTGCTCTTTTATACAGAGCTCCATGAGGACCAACTCCATTGGTCCTGAAGTGAAAATAACCCACAGCATTGGTGCGAAGTGCTTGACGCACCATGATAGAACTTAACTATAAACAATGTGAATAAGAAGAGAGATAGAGAATTATTTACGTTTTTCTCCAGCTCTTTCCCAGGCTTCTGCCTGGCTAGAAACTCTCCATTTCTCTCTTTGACTGGATCTGAGGCCCACAGCCTGTGAGGAGCAGCGGGTCAAGCTGCGGGTCAAGCGGAGCCACGGCGGCGCTCCCGGCCTCACCCCACTGCTCCTCCTGCAGCCCCCCAAGGGCCAGTGGAAAACAACAATCAGGAGTTAGTTCCATTGTTTGCCTCCCAATGTCCCGTGCCAAGCACAACAGGAATTCCCTGCGCCGCGAGGTGCGGGCAGGCGCAGGAGCAGCCCGCTGGTTTGTGGCTCTGCAGCTCTGCTTTCTGCATTTTGGGGTTGTGGGGACAGCCACGGCTGTGCCATGCTGTGGTGTTTCGTGTTTGTGTTGTTTCATGGAGTCGCGGAGTGTGCTGGGTTGGAAGGGATCCATCAGGACCATCAAATCCAGCTCCTGGCCCTGTGCAGGGCATCCCAACTCTCCCACCCTGTGCCCAGGAGTGTTGTCCAAACGCTTCCTGAGCTCTGTCAGGCTTGGTGTTCTGATCACTGCTCCTCTTCCAGTGCTCAACCATCCTCTGGGTGAAAAGCCTTTTATTGATACCCAACCTAAACCTCCCCATAAACACCTAATTTTAATGATGTTTGATGCAGTGTTGTCCCTCCTGTCTATTCGTTATTTTTTTTCAAATGTTTAATTAGCCTAAATAAAAGACTGGATAACTGACATTAACTCAGGAAATTCCTGTAAATGTAGCAAATTTACAGAGTTTACTGGCTATTGCGTGCAGTCTCTCCCTGACTGTGTGTGCATCACCCCATGCTTCCCTGTGTGACAAACCATTAGTGCCAAAGGGTTCTGGTGTGGGGAAAGGGCTCTGTAATGAAGCAAAATTATAATGAGGTTTTGTGGCTGAAAGCTGAAGCTGAAGAATTCAGACCAGTAATAAGGTGTGCATTCTTGGCCACTGGAGAATTTAATATCTGAAACAATTTGCCTAGGGATATGACGAATTCTCTCTTTGAAAGCTTAAATTAAGTTGTTTTTTGTTTTTTTTTTTTTTTTTTTTTCTCTCTAAACAGTCTGGTTCAACCAGAAGTTATGGTCTTAATGCTGAAGGTTCTGGTAGCAAGTACCTGACCCAGGCAATGCAGGAGTTCAGACGAGACGCTGCAAGTCTCCACTTGGGTGAAATAAAATGTTTTAAATTCTGTACTAAAGCATTGCTTATGTTCATGCTTTAAGTCTTACCTCAATCTTTCCTGCATGAAGAAGTGGGGGGAAAGTGAGAACAAATGGCATTTTCTGAATTTTTCTGTGATGTGCTTTTACTTCTGTATCTATTCCTCCAATAACTTCTTCCTGACATTAAATATAACTTGGTTTAAAGGGAATTGTCTCACCTTCAGAGAGCCTCCTGATCCCTTTTCTTGTCCTGGGGAATGGGTTACTGCTTGCCTGATGGAACACCAGTGCTAAGGGATAATTCACCAGGAAATACCCCCGGCCAAGCAATGAACTGCACAGCAGCCCTCTTTCTACTCATTTTCCTGCAAAAACAATCCTTGTGTGCTTAGATATTTAAGGAATGCAAAATACAGTGGTGGTAGTGACTTTTGGAGTTGCTAAGTATATTTTTCTTCTCTTCCCTTAGCATAAAGGGGAATTTTACAAAAGCCCCTCTGGTGGGCAGGGTGCAGACCTCCCTGGCTGGAGCAGGATTTCTCCTCCTCCTCTTCCTCCTCCTGGCCCCTTGTGGAGGAGCTGTGGCTGAATTCCAGTGACATCCAAACCACTGCTACCTGCCCAAGTGGCTCCTGAGCCCCTGCAGATGAGCTGGGGAAGGGATGGGCAAGGAAGATTTCTACATCCCTGGGAATACCTGGGCTGGCAGGAGTTGCAGGGCTGTCACCACAGCAGTGCTGAACAGTCAGCAGCAGACTAGTGATGAGAAGGAAAAAAAAAAAAAAACAAATAAGAAGAGGACCTTTGATACAATCCCATAGAAACCACCCCTACAACCCAAGACTACCCTACAAACTCATCCAGAACTGTATAAAACTACTAAATTAATCCAGTGTTTATGATCTAGATGAACCCTTGTACTGGTTTCAGCTGTTTCTGTACAAGGACCTCGAAGGAAAATGAAGATAAAGGCCTGTATGTGAGGTCTACTTGACTTTTCTCTGTCCCTATGATAGTGGTGCATGAATGTCTACAGGGAATGCCAAACTTAATTATGTTGTCTGTGAATAATGAGTCTTCTCTTAATACTCTGGAATTAGTAGGTAAACAAGGGAGTGTTTTTTGGGGACACAGATGTAGTGGCTCCAGTATTTCCCATGATTATACACTTAGATTTATTCAGTCAGTGGGTTTGATGAACCCTCAGACCACATCCCCACAATGACATCAGTCAGACTCCCTCTCTTGTGCTTTAGGAGCTCATTCTAATAAATGTTATACTTTTTAACCTCTGAGCAAAGCAGGGTTGGAGGAGAACTGAAATACCAATTTACTTTATATGAAAAGCAGGCAATGTCCAAGGGATAAAATACTGGATCCATCCTTTTGCCAATGCTAAATTATTCTTCATTGTGTACAAAACAGCTTCACAAATTATTGCTTTTTCAACCTTACTGCCCAGTAGTTACTGAACAGAAAAATCCGTGTTTTCATTTAGAAAGCTGCTCACTCTGGAGAAACAAATTTATTTACCAGCAAGAGTTTTACTTTTTGAAGCAAAACCAGTACTTTGCTGAAGAGTGTTTTGGGGAAAACTGCGTATGTTTATCTCCCTGTGTTTACTGAAAATAAACAGAAAAATCTCCCTAGCAGAGGTTCTCTTTAATGGTGATGAGGCCCAGACCTGAAAAACTCTGGTGGGTTGTGAGCTGGCAGATGTGAAAGTTCTTATTCTCTTCTGCCTTCATGGCTTTCATCAGCAGAGATGCACAGGGTGGCATTTGAAGACTGTAGCTCACCAGGAGAGTGTGAATAATACCCTCTGGTAGGAAAGGAGATGAGATTTATACAAGGAATTTCAAAGCCTGCAATTGAGGAGTACATGCAGGTAAATTTTGCTGGGGAGATGTTTCTTTATTGGCCTGAGACACACTCACTTGACAATGCTTTGTGTTTGGCCAGTAAATTATTTAATGGAACAAACAGTTAATCTTCAGTCCCAGCCTTGACTCTGGCTCTGCTCTTCAAGCTCGTACTCACTCCAGAGAAAATGTTCCTGCTGACAAATTCACGGTGATTTTTCATGTTGTTGGCGAGGTCTGGCACATTTCTTCAAGGAAAATAAATCTTGATATGAAATAGGGAATATTCACCTAAGGAGGAGCCGAGTAAAGGTTGGCTATTGGTTATTTGGGTGTACCTTCCTTCAGGGGAAGAAACTCATCCTTCTGTTTAACTCTTGAAACATTGAGAGCAGGCCACAATCTCCTGACAAATGTGTAAAATCCTGTCCATGTGTATCCACAGAGCAGAGCTGGAACTGAGCAATGAATAAAGACCATCAGAAAACTTGCAGGAGATGAAACAATGAGCAATGACCCAGAATTTGGGTGGGGATGAACTTTTGGGCAGGGGTGGTTTCAAACTAAAAGGTTGATATAAGGAATTTTTTTTCACAATGAGTGTGTGAAACACTGGCCCAGGTAGCCCAGAGAAGCTGCCCCCTCCCTGGAAGTGTTCAAGGCCAGGTTGGTTGGGGTTGGAGCCACCTGGTCTAGTGGAAGCTGTCCCTGCCCATGGCTGGGAGTTGGGATGAAATTATCTTTAATGACCCTTCCAACCCAAATATTTTAGAACTCTGTAATTCAATAAAGAATAAAGGAAGATGTAGCCCTGGGGTGCTCTGTAGCAATAGTAAATTCAATAATAAATTTCTAGGACTGGACATGTGTATAACTGAGCCTTACCCCAGCACAGTGACACCCTGGATGGAAAACTGCTCTAAGGGAGATTTGTCATATGGAAGTGGTACCCAGCCCTCACAAGGAAATAATTTCTCCTGCTTATCTACAAGCTCTTCTGCAATGCTGGGTGAAGTCAAATATTACACTCTAAAAGACAATTACGTGTCTTTCACTTCCTCAAGTCCCTCGAAAGCCAAATAGTGCTATCTAATCTAAACCACCAGCTCTTCTCCATCCCCTCAGACACATGCTGTGCATTACATTTCTGCAGAAATCCACTGCAGTCTGCTTCAGCAATCCCTTTGAAGTCCTTGGAAGCTTATCTGTACTCCAGCAAGCAAGGGTGTGTCTCCAGGCCAGCTTGCTGGCGACCATAAAGCAGAAATTTATCCCAGAGGCCACAGGTGGCTCTCTGGGGATTTTTTTTTTTCTCTGACTGTAAAGAGCTCTCCAGAAGTTAGCCCAGAATAAAGGGCTTCTCAGGCTGTCAGTGATGCTGAGTGTGAGTGGGAATGTATTGTGGGTCTGGCCCACCAAGTCTTAAACGAAAACCTTCAAGAAAGCACATTTTCAGAAGATTCTTGAAGGTCACAGCTGCCTCGTGACAAAACTGAGCAGGCAAAACCAAAGAGGGGTTGGCAGGAGGCATCTGCCTGTCTCCTCTCCAAACCCCAGCCAATCCCCCAGGTGCACCCACCAGCACCAGCCTTCCCCTGCCCAGCTCCATTCCCACTCTCCAGAGGGGGTACAGACCCCACTTCCCTTGCCTCATCACCATTCTCATCCCCCTTTCCCAGTAACCACAAATACTATGCCAAAAAATAAAAGCTAGAAAATGGTTTTAATGCCACAAGAGAAAAGAAAAAAAAAAAAAAAAGAAAATCTGACATTAATCCTGAGATGAAAATGGTTGAGCAAGTATTTATGTTGATTTAGGGCTGTTCTTGTTGCATTCTTGAAACTACTGAAGTTATCTTGTAATCCATCTGAATTGCAGCTTGAGGCATTTTGAGCTAATTTTCAATTGTGCTGCCTTTAACTATTCTTTACCTCCTTCTGCCTCCCAGTATCTGTGAAAAAACATTCATCAGGCTTAGGAAAACTAAGCCTATAGCCTCTGAGGTGTCTCTGTATCAGAGAATGAAGACAGCATTTCTTAAAAAGACAAATTTTGGGGTCTGATGAGATTTTGGATTCTGTTGAGAGATGACACTTTTGCAGGGCTGGGTTTTGCCTGGAGGAGAGTTTACTGAGCAGCTCCGTTTCTGTTTATTTTCTGAATGCTTGGAGTGAATGCACGCCTCTCTAGATGTTTAGAAAGCAGCAGCAGCACTGGAGATGGGGTTTATTTATTCACAAGATATGTATTGTGCAAACAGCTGTGCACTGCTTCTCCCCACTGCCCTGGTGATGAGATTCAGCTCCCAGCCCACAGATCCCATGGGGAGAGGCAGCACAGCCCCCCAGGAGTGGGGTCTGCAGTGCCTGGAGGCTCCTGCCTCTCCTCCAGCACCAGCCCAGTGGGTTTATCCCTTCCTGCAGCTGGAGCTCTGTCTGCTGGCTGGAAAGAGGGAGGAAAACTGGACATGACCCAGCACTCACTGGGTGCCCAGAGCAGATGTGGCTGCCCCATCCCTGAAGTGTCCAAGGCCACGCTGGACAGGGTTTGGACCAACCTGGGACAGTGGAAGGTGCCCATGGCAGGGGAACTTGGAAGTTTGACCGTTAAAGGTTCTTCCAACACAAACCATTCCATGATTCCAACATGGATATGAGGATTTTGGAAGAGTTTTTCCCTCTGGTGAAGTTAATTCCCTTCTCCCACCATTCTCCCTATTAACAGAAGAGCTCCAAATGGGTGGCAAATTTGTCAGTTTTGGATGCAAGGCTGTTGGGCCAGTTTGGTGATCTTCTCAGCATCCAAGGAAAGGAAATCTCAACACTAAACCCAGCATTTAACATATCCAATGACCAGACAGATTTTCCCAGAGTACAAAGCAGCTGTCTGTCTCTAAGCACATGGGCTCATACCATGATTTTCCTCTGGGATCTTTTGCAAGTTGCTCCCTGAGGAAAGTGGGGTTTAAAGCCATTTTTCATGTGCCTCTGGAAAATACTCTTGGTCTGCTCCTTACCCCTTAAACCAAAAGAAATCTGGGCATTCAAGGTAGGAAAGAAGAAAGAAAAGAAACATGGTATTCCCCAAAGAAATCTTGTATTTCGCCATCATGTCCTGGCTCCAGGACAGTTTTAGTGAGAGCACCATATGAGCACCTTCCTTTGCTCCTTCAGCTTCATTTCCCTTTTGTCCCTTCTCTTGACCCCTGGGCACCCCTGTGGCATGGAAAGAGACCCATTGCTTGTAGTTGCCTCCTGCCTGTTTGTTTGCAGAGACAGGGTTAAACCTGCATTATTTCTTATTTCTTATAATTATGTTTTTCCTGTTGAACACAATTCCAAATGCAGGTCTTTTGCTTTTAGCTCATTTTTTCAGTGCTTGTTCCTCCCCACCACCGCCCTTGGTTGTACTCTGGCGATCACAGCAGTTTCTGTTTAAAATGTTTCAGTTTCTCTGTTTTCTAGAATTAACCAGGAGCTTGTTGCTACATGTGGAGCAGGGCGGGACTGCTGATGCTTTTTTTTTTTTTTTTTTCTCTTTCTTTTTTTTTTTCCTCTCAGAAAGTAGATTACTGAATGTAAGGCTTCAGGGAATAAAATTTACAGGAGAGAAATTGCCTTGTATGTTTTTAAGGCAGAGCTATGTTGCTGGCCAACACAGGATTTCACCCTTTGCATGCCATGAAAAACTCTTTTCAGAGCTAATGCTTTCTGTAAATCTGGGATCAGTGTTTCTCCAGTTCCTCACTCCTTACTACTCTTTTCTTATCCTCTGAGGCAAAAATTGAATTTGTTGCTTTCAGGTGCATTGCTGCTCTGATTTGCATGTAATGAGGCTGAATATTCCTGTAAAAATTTGAAGCCCTATTTAAAATCTCCCTTTTTAAAGAGATGTTTGAGATTTAGCATTTGTCACCCATCAACATTATGGCCCTTTTCAAAGGACCTGCAAAATTTTGGGACCCATCCATCTCGGGAAGGTAGGGAGAGGCTATTTATCATGAAACCACTGTGGAGGATACCCGTGGGACAGGGCTGGGTCTACAAGGCTGTCTTTGGCAAATTAAAGGAGCACCAGGATTAAAAACCAGCACAAGCTCTGCTGCACATCCTCAGGACCTGCTGTATTCCTCCCACTAGAGGACAGCAGCTGGGTCAAGGCAGCCACCAGGAGCTTTTCACAGCAGAAGCAGGAATATAACAGCCCTACCCTTCCTGTAGAAACTTGTTCCTTTCTAGTGGTTTTCACATAATGAATCCCAGTGAATATTTAACTCAGTCTCCCCTGTAATCAAGTTTCTGGCCTCTTTACTTGTACCCACAGTGCAAAACATTTCCTGACCCATGGAGTTCAGCAGCCCTGGGAGTCTCCAGCAGGATCTCTGCTCAGTTGGCATCAGGAGAGCAGCGTGAGGGTTTTGGGGTTTTTCTCATCCAGCAATCACCAACACAACCTTTGTTATCCTTTAAGAAATGGAATCTGACCTCAACTTGGCTATCTAAATCAAAAGCAGGCCTTCTCTCCAAGCCCTGAAATATGGCTGTGTGTTTACACATATATGAATATTCATTCATATGCATATGAATATTCAGTAATGCAAGTCTGGATTTCATGCAAAGCAAGCTTCCCTGCAACCCTGTATTTAAAACAGAAGATAAAGAAGGAGAAAAGTATGTTTCTGGGTCTGTGGGAGCAGGGAAAAAGGACAATTTGGGTCTGTGTGTGGGAAACCTTTCTGTGACTTTGGTTTAAAGAACTCCCCATGCTTGTATCAAATTGCCTTTGGACTTTATCTGCCTGACCATCACCTTTCCATGCCATTTTTGGGGACTGCAGCTTGTGAACGTGGTTGCAAAGTTAACAAATGTGGGCTGTTAAACCTCGATGCATCTCTGTTTATGGAGACTTTCTTGGGCAGATCACTGGCTGCTCCCCAAGGCAACCCAGTGAAATTGTGGGTACCACAATCCCCTGGCAAAGTGGAGGAGGCCACCTTCCAGTGGGCACTGGAGCTGATAAAAGGCATGGCTTACACTGAGAGGAAGAAGAAAATTCCTGTGAAAACTACGGTAGGAGATAGGAAAGGAAATTATGTGCAAAGGATGGGGAGAGGAGAAAGAATATTGACTGCCTGGAGAATGCTGACTTGAAAGATGTTTGAGGGTTAAGAAGAATGAGGCAGGGAAATAGTTGTAGGCATTTCATGCTTTATTACCCAAGGTGGGAAGTAGAAGAATTTTTTTTATTTTATATTTTTAACTGCTACAGAGTGACTGTGCCTGCTTGTGTCTGCACCTGGCCTGTGGGAGAGAGAACTGGAAGTGCAGAGCTTGGCACTGCAGCAGAGGATTTGGGAAGCAGGAGGGATCTGTTGGGATTTGGTGCTGTGGGACAGCTGGGTCACAGAAAGAGCAGAGTGCCCACACTGTGGGTTCCTTCCTTCCAGTTTCCTGCTCCTTGCAGGATTCAAACTGTAACACGAGCCCTGGTGCAAGGCTGACTTCACACCTCCTGCTCTGTGCCTGGAAGCTGGAGCACCTCTGCTGAGCCCTGCGGTGTCAGCAGGGAGGAACCTGATCTGATGGAGCCCTGCAGGGAAGCTGCCACAACCACCAGTGAGGCACAGGGCTCCTCTAAAACAAACCAGTGGGTATTGATCAGCTGGAAACAGAAACGAGAAGTGCTTGGGCCAGCAAGTAAAATATACCCCAGTTCTGTAACAGAAGGAGAAATTTTCTTTGCAGCCTTTGTCTCCTCGTTTTTACAAGTCTGGCTCTGTCAGAAGTTTATTCACGGGGTTTCTCTGCATTCTGCTTTAAAGGAGATCACTGCTAAAAGATCTTCTGCCATGTATGCTGCTTTCCACTCTTTTAGAAATGATACTGTTCCCCGAGAGCCAGGGGTGCTTTACCAGGACAGTGTGTGACAAATCCTTTATGAGGGAATACATAATAAATGGAGGATTTTCTTTTATTTTGATTATTTAGTATTCAATATTTGCATTATGGAAGTGCCTGGAGGTTCCAGCTGAGATCACTGCCCTATTGTTCTAAGCCATGCATAAAAACATGGTCAGAGATGAGGAGCTTAACATCTAAATAGATGAACTGGATAAAGGGTGGGAGACAGGAAGCATCTATTATTCTCATTTCATAGCTGGAGAGCTTGGACACAGACAAATTAAGTGCTTTTCCCAGGAAAGCCAATGGAGAAGGGCAGAAATCATGGATTGTCCAGGATGCCACTGTAATACCCTGCTCAAAACACTCCATATTTCCTGCTTAAATATATCTTGCGACACTGTAATGAAAACAACAAATATTTGTTTGGAATATTTTCCTTAAGACACACAAAATGAGAGGTGCAGCAGAAAGGTTACATGGCTACAAGGCATAACAATCCAAGGGGAGTGTTGATACTCAAATGCCATTACAAGACACTGACACAGCAACAGTCAAAGTAAGATTTTTTTTTTCCTCAACTGCTTAGCCTTACTGCCTGGAGAAGTATTTCCTAGAATATTCAGCTGTTCATAATGCAGAGGAAGATCAAATATTGATGGACAAAAGCAATTAATTTGCCCCCTTCTCTTGCTTAACCAAAATGAGGTTTCCTTGTTTGATAAACACCCAGTAAAACTATCCTTTGATGGGCCAGGAGCAGCAGCTTCCCCTTCCTGTACAAATTTTCCTGCAAAAGAACTTAGTAGCCCATCTGCTTCACACTTTCATGGATAATTATTGGATCTATTTGTATTAAAATAATTAATTGTTATCTCAATTTCTTAATTTAGCAGCCTCTTGAAGTAGTATCTGGTGAGAATTATTGATGGAAGCCTCTCTTTTAGTAGTAGCTTTTGTTTTAAAACAGGGTTGTTTTTGTATGAAATGACTTTTCCCTAAGACACTGAAAAATCTATAGAGCAACTTTGCCTGTCTTTG
This sequence comes from Lonchura striata, assembly GCF_050655825.1. NCBI lineage: Eukaryota > Metazoa > Chordata > Aves > Passeriformes > Estrildidae > Lonchura > Lonchura striata. The sequence goes on along the minus strand of NC_140708.1, from coordinate 36,436,813 downwards.
AAAAAAAAAAATCAGAAGTGGGGTCCTATTATTTGCTCTTGGGTACCCTAAAAAGGAGTTTGAAGCTGCCTGGAAAGAAAACCATAAACATTTTGGAAACCAGGTAAATATTTTAGCTGCCAAAGTTTGAGTTTAGACACTTAGCTTTGGAAGAACTTCAAAGAAAAGAAAAATCTTAGACAAGCATTTAATCATATCCAGCATGAGCAGGAGAAATTTTTGGATGGGACAGTTGGAATAACAGGGAAGAATTGTTGATTCCCATTGTCTTTCATGGAGAAAACCCTCGGTGATGTGTGTGGTTGAATTTGGATTTAGGGAGTTTCTCCCCAAAGACCTCTAAGACTTGAATGTGTGGGCTTTCATTTTCTTTCATTTTTTTCCCTGCTTTAACTCCATGTATTTTATTGCTGTTTCCATCAGCGGCATGTTGGCAGGTCCTGAACCTGGAGAATGGTGCAGTGCTGCAGAACCTCCTTCCCCGGGGTACCCATGGCCTCCCTTGCCATCTGCCAGGAGCTGGGGCTGCTTCCTCGCTGGAATTCCACGGAGGAGCCGCTTCCCGCGGAGCTCTGCCTGCCCTGATATCTCCAGCACTTAAAAGAAATGTCAGAGAGTCTGCGGGGATTAGAAGAACTGAGAGAGCTCTGTGCTGTGCTTTTTTCCGAGGTGACTTTTCCCGCATTTCTCGGAGGCGCTGCCTGCCCATCTCACCCCATCTCCCCGCAGACACGAGCTGCTTGCCACCTGCTGAACCTTCTGCCTTCATCCCTTCCAGCTGGGATGAAGGGATGAGCTGGTCCAGCCCAGGAGCAGCCTGAAGTCGGGCACATCTTTACCCCCCCAGGTAAAAGGGATGTTGGGAGGGAATGAATCCATTCCCTAACTTTTTGCCTTCATCCCTTCCAGCTGGGATGAAGGGATGAGCTGATCCAGCCCAGGAGCAGCCTGAAGTCGGGCACATCTTTACCCCGCCAGGTAAAAGGGATGTTGGGAGGGAATTAATCCATCTCCTCACTTTCTGCCTTCATCCCTTCCAGCTGGGATGAAGGGATGAGCTGGGCTCTGCTGGGTCCAGCCCAGGAGCAGCCTGAAGTCGGGCACATCTTTACCCCGCCAGGTAAAAGAGATGTTGGGAAGGATTGAATCCATCTCATCACCCAGCTGTGCCCTCGCTGCAGCTGGAGCAGGGCTGGGACCCTGCTCCTGTTGAACATTAACTCTATCCCTGCCTGCGTGCAGAGGGAGGACTGGACTGGGCTGACAGCAGCGACAAAGAGCTGGCAGGGCTGAAAGATTCAATTTAACTTTCTTTCTCCTCCCCCGCTTCCACATGCGAGGGCACACAGCGCTGTTCCTGCTTTTGAAACTTGCGGGGCAAAGGAGCATTGGTGTCCTCATTTTCCTTCCTCCCTATTGATGTATCATTGCCAGGATGAAAAAGGACGTCTCAAGAGCTTTTGAAAAAATGGGTGACTACTCAAGACATTTTATAAAGGAGGAAGAATGGGAGAGAAAATAGGACTCGGTAGGGGGTAGAAGGAGCCTGAATGTGTGCCTTGTCTGTCTATTCTTTAGCTTGAAACCTGGAGCTGTTGTTCCTATTTCAGTTCAAACTGTCACCTTTAGTTCATGATGGCTTTACTGCCCTTGCTCCTGAACCTCAACAGATTGGGGCTTATTTACCTATTCACACTCTGCTGTGGAACCTCATTAATAGGCTTATTAGCCACACCATTCACGTGCAGGAGGGCTCACAGAAAGGATCCCAGCCACTTTGAGAGGAGGAGGAAAAAACTAAAGAGATTATGCTCTCATTCAGCAGCCTAACTGCTATGAAAGGCTCCCTGGGCCCACTGAGATCTCTTGAAGCCTAAATATGATGACAGAATTGATCCCCCCCCCCCCCACCCCTTTAATTCCAAACATGCTTCTGCTTTTCTCAGATTGAGGAGCTGGGCTGTTGTGGGCCACTTCAGGAGAATGTGGCTCATTTAAGAGAAAAGGCTGCTATTGATAGACTGCTATCTTTTCATCCTCCAAAAGAATAAATTCTGACAAGTGCTTCCAGACCTTGGAAATAGGTGTTCTGACTTGTCATTTTTAGTGGAATGCTTCCTTTTCTTTCAGAGTATGCAAAGATATCGATGAATGGGGAAAGGTATTGCAGCTTCCTGTGCCGGACAATAATTTATGTGAGAATGTGTTAACAATGTTTTCAATGGGCGATGGACATGCCCGGTGCTGGGAAAATTGGATCTTGACTGTGACATCTCAGCTTCTCAATTAGTAACATTCAGATGTCTGTTGCTTTAGGAACAACAAAAAAACCCCGCAAAAACAAAAAACGAAACCTGTGTTTCCAATCAATTACAAATTTGTCTGCCCTCCCTCATAAAGGCTGCCGTAGTGGTGGGAAAATACGTGCTGGGAGGTAAGTACAGAAAACTTGAAGTTTTTGGTGTCTAGGTGTGTGGAAATAGTCTTACACTACGATGCGTGGCCTCAGTCCTTGAAAATCCCCTTGATCAATACTTCACACAACATATAAAATGTACAGTAGAGCTTAAATAAAGTAACATTAAATTGATCAACACTGATTAAATTTGAGGCAACCACCACTTATTGATTTTGTTGTCAAGCTGATTCTACACAAGCAAGCATTACAGACTCCATATTCAAAACCTTTGAATGGTTGATGGTATCTAAAGCAAATGTTTTATTAAGCAAGGATCAGGCTAAGCTATATTGAATTCTGAATACCAATATTATGCAGTTTTAAATCCGTGTGGCCAAACAAATGATGTTTGCATAACTTTTCGACAACTTTTCCCATTTGGGCACCACACGGGTATTAAAAGTGCACTGTCAGACCAACTCACGGGGCAGCTGGAATCAAGCTTTGGATGAGAGGCTCCTGAGGGTAATTTTTGGAGCGGGTGTTATCCAGCTACCCTCTCTGGATGGGACTGGCCGCTGGCCAGCCGTGGCTTCTGAGCCAGAAACACTGCAGGAGAGGTTTCGGGGACAACTGCCGAGCTGGTACCATTTCAGCGTGAGGATGCAGACGCTGCCCAGCGCCGGGGTGGCGGTGCCGCAGCCCAGGCTCACCCGCTGCGGCGGCGCTTTCCGCGCACCTCTCCCTCTCCCTCTCCTTTCCAGCCCGCTGGAAAAACTTTCAGCGGAGCAGCCGGCCGGGAGCAGCGCGGGTTCCTGCCCTCGTCCCCGCGGCCGCCCCGGGATGCGCTGCCCCGCTGCCCCGGGCGGGCAGGGCCGGAGCGCGGCTCCCCCGCTCCCCTCCTGCCCCGCGCCGCTGCTGCCGCGGGGGCACCCGCGACCCCCGGGCGGGGTGGGGGCTCCCGGCTCCGCACCTCCGAGGGCTCGGCGGCGATTGGCAGAGCCCGGCAGCGCCGTCCAGGAAACGGCTCGGGTTGCAGCGGGGGGAGTGACCGGGGGAGGAGGAAGGAGCCGGAGGAGTGCGCCGAGAGGGGGGGAAAAGGGGGCAGAGAAAACCCACCTCCCACCCGAGGGGGCTGTCGGCGTGACAAAGCTGCGGCGGCTCGGGGCGGGCGGCTGGATGGAGCGGAGCGGGACCCGCGGCGCGCTGCTCGGCGATGCCCGCGCGGGGGAGGAGGCAGCTGGCGCCGGGCACGGCGGGCTCGCCCCTGTGAGGCGGTAGCCGCCGCGGCCGAGCCAGGGCACGGCACGGGACGGGGCGCCGGGCCGGCTCCTGCCTCGCCTCGCCGCCCTCCTGCCTGCCCCGGGCGCGTCCCGCGGGGGATGCGCGGCGCTGCGCCGCTGCGGGCTCGCCAGCCGCGGCCGCCCGCGCCGTGACCGCGGCCGCAGCCGCGGGAGTTCCGCCCCGTCCCGGGAGCCGCCGCTCCGCAGCGGAGCCCGCCCGGCGCTCTCGCCGCAGGTAAAGGCAGCGGGCGGGCCGGGGAAGGGCGGCTCGGGGCAGGGCTGGGGGTCCCGCCGCGCTCCCGGCTCCGGGCGGGGCTCGGGGGTCCCCCGGTGCGGGGCTGGGGGTGCCCGGGCCGGGATGCGCCGGTGCGGGGCTCGGGGGTCCCCCGGTGCGGGGCTGGGGGTGCCCGGGCCGGGATGCGCCGGTGCGGGGCTCGGGGATGCCCCGGTGCGGGGCTGGGGGTGCCCGGGCCGGGATGCGCCGGTGCGGGGCTCCCTTTGCTCCGCGGTGGAGCTGCGGGTCGCGTTGCGGTCGCTCGGTCGCCGCTGCGGTGCGGGGGGAAGCCCGAGCAGCAGCGCTGTTCCCCTGCCGTTCCCGCATCCCCGTGGGTGTCTTCGGGGATGGTTCCAGCGGTGACAGCAGCACGGGCGGAGGAAGGGAGGCTCGCCCCGGAGGAGCAGCCCCGCCTCGGTAGCGGCCGCGGGTCGGAGCCCGGTCCTGCCCCGCCGTGCTGCGGGAGCGGGGCTGCGGGGCACAACCGCCCCGTCTGGGACAAGGGGGGAGAGAAATCGTCAATGAAATATATATTTAAATGCAAAACGGCCCCTTCAAACTGGGACCCATTATGCGTTTGGTGTGAAACGCTATCAACATTTAAAACTTTATTGTCTCCTTTGTACCAAATCCCTGTAAATCTTCCACTAGCCTTTTCTCATTTTCATCTGAAAAGCCTGTTTGGGCTGAATAGACAGCAATCAGCAGCCTCTGGACTTCTCCCGCTCTCTGGAATGTCAATTAAAATGCAGATTTTTCTTCCCCCCCCCCCTCCCCGATCTCTTGGTGGCAAAAGACTTGAGAAAAACAGGATAGTCCTGGAAAGCAAATGAAAGAAGTTCAAACAATGAAAAAGTACTGAAGCTGCCAGCCGGTTCCCATTAGTCCTTCAGAATTAATGTTTAATAGCTGTGATACTCAGATTTGCTTGGCGATTGAACTCTGCTGAAGAGTCTTGTTAGATATATATGTGTATGTATATTTTTATAGATGGATGTATATTTCTGCATTTTCTGTCCATACACAATTCTTCTGTCAGTGGAATTGTGTATATAAAGCTGTTAGCTTTAAAGCTTCTTCAACCTGGATTTTTTCTGACGAAGCTACTAGGCTTTTAGAGCCCTTGAGGTTTCTTTGTGGAGGGAAGATCCATATTTCACTCAGATTTTGCTATTCCCCGCCTAATTGAGAAAGATGCTGAAAAGTTATACAGTGACCAATGCATTGATTTGGTTAACATACTCTACAAATCGTGCTGTCCCTGGGGAGTGATAAACATCTTATAAACAACAATGCAAGTAGATTAAAAAGAACACTGAGAATTGAATTTAATTAATGTCACTGCTGAACAAGTACTACTTGTTTGTGTGTGCGAGTGTGTTTAAACTGAAGTGCAGCTTGGAGGAATTTGGTTGGGCTCCCAAACCAGTCTGCTTTCCCATGCTTGTCAGTTTGGCAAAGAAAATTTGGGCAGGTATGTGACGAGGTGAAAATTGACTTGATGAGCGAGTGGCAAGGAGAGCCATCAATCATTGGGGGCTGACAACTCCTCCCCAAAGTGTAGGCTGAGAAGAGAGACAGAGTTCCCTTTCAAGGGGAAAAATAAACACTACGTGTGGCTTTCACTGAGTCTGAGACTCCAGGAGGGATTATGGTATTGTAGTCAGGAAGCCAGAATTGTGGAGGCCAAAAAGCATGCTGGGGCTGTGTTCCAAACATTGAGATAGAGGTACATAATTATCCAGCACAGGAGGTCTTTCCAGGGACTCGTCCCCCAGCAACTGTGGCAATTAAACTATGAAAAGAATTTGGTTTCGTTGCATCTTCGCTGGACTCCACTTCTTTTGGGAGAGGGCAATCCTTGAAGCCTGTCTGCTGTCCTGGTGGTAGAGTGGTTTGGCTCCATGGATGGGTGCAGAGCTCTGATTTTTGCATCGTTGCGCCTTCGCAAGGCAGGATTTTGGGTTTGCTGCTGCCCTGTGGATGAAGAATCCCTTCTTTCTGCCGGCAGATGTTGAGGTGCAGGAGGCAACAAAAACCTTCAGGTGAGGAGACGCGTGGCCAAGTAGCTTTGTGCGGCTCTTCAGGATTTAGGGTGAGGATAGGAACCACAAATGTGCTGTCAGTGGTGTTTAGTGTAGTCTGAAAATCTGAAACTGCAGGAATGTCAGTGGAATTAATGCTCTTGGAGTTTGAAATACATGCTGGCGTTCTGGTATGTTTTCTTTCTGCAAAACCGTGATAGGATTTTGCATTTATCAACATAGGCTTTAATCGGAGTTTACAGGATGATTTATGGAAATGAAATCAGCATTACAGCCAGGCTGTTAATGAGGGGTTTCTACCCACTTTACAGCTGGATAAACTGAGCTGCAGGGCTGTGGCTGCCAGACAGCGAGGTGGGCAGTGGACCTGGGTGGTGGCATCCAGGGGGGTTTGCTCCACGCACAGAGTGGTCCCAAAACCAGAGCTCTCTTCAGCTCTACACCTGCTCTCTGCTTATTTAGAAAAGGGCCGGGCAAGCTCTTTGCAAATGTTTGTGCAGTGGTCTGGTGGTGTTTTCGCTGGAAATGTAATGGTAGTTGCTAGCTTGTGGTCTGGGATGCTGGAGCCAGGCTGAAATCTTTACAGGAAGGGACAGGGCTTTGAGGTGATACCAACGGAGTTGGAAAAAGCTTGCCCTGAAGTAGCAGGGATTCACCTTGTATTGTTTTCCTCAAGTGATTTATTTATGTCATCCAAAACCTGTTTCTACTGACTCCAAAAGTTACTGTGTATAGTGCCCAAGATAAAAGATGCCCCAGCAGCATTTGTGAACTTTGTAGCAGCTAGCGCAAGGCTAATAAAAATCAGAATCAACTTTTTAAATGGTTGGCTTTATAAAAGGAGAATCTTTGTCCCTGTTTCAGCATGCTGAGGTACCACACCAAATCTGAATGACAAGAAGTTTGGAGAAGGTTTACATTATCTCCACACTCCCTTACTTCTTCTTTTTTTTATTATTTTTTTTATTTTTTATTTTCAAGTGTTGAGGGCAGGAGGGAAAAAGAGGTTTTGTGGTTTTTTTTCCCCTTCCAGACAAGTGCTCTCCAAATTTTAGTTGAGTTTCATCACATCTAAGATGAATCATTGACCAGATTAGAACAATTGCTGCAGTTACTTGTTTTATCCATTTACTGAGGTTTTACTTTTATTTCTGAAGCGGAAAATCAGGTCTCATTTTCTGCTTGAGCTGTTAAATCACCCTGTGAGGAGGATGCTCTTCTGACCCTCACCTGGCATCTCAGTGTGGAGGCAACAGGGTCCCCTGAAGGGAGTGCCAGTTCCTTTCATGCCACTTCTGTCAGACCGTGGCTGGATTATCACTTAACTTCATCCATTTAAATTTGTTTTATTGTGAATAAGATAGACTCTTTTTTTTTCCCCCACCTCTGAAAAATATATCTCAATAAGCATCACTGAGAGACTGAGCAAAGAAAGTTTTGTGCACAAAGGTTGGCATGTATGGATGGAAAGTGGTGATTGTGAAACAGCACTCTCTACCATATTTTATACAGATTTTAATTACCTGTAATGCAGTGTAGCAAACCAATATCACTGCAAAGACTTGAGCCTTTCACCTGACAAGGACTCAGGGGTTTCCAAAGACCACTAAACTGAGTCAGAAGAAGGTACATCCATGAAATAGTCTTACAGATCTTTCCAAGTCTGAGCAGTATATTTTTTCAACTGTTTTTCTTCTGGAAAATTACTGAATTCCTGCAAATTCGTCTGGCTGCAGAACTGCCTAGGTGAAGGAATGAAAAACAAGGCAAACTTACATAAACCTTCAAACAATAACAAGAATATAATTTGTATAATTGTGGTAATTTTGTAGCATTACAGGTTATATGCCTGCACATGTGTGTGCCTCTCATTTTTTGAAAACCTGTATGTTTTTCTGTCAGTAAAATAGCTCTCAATATGTGCTGAGAAGTGATTTTGTGAAAACAAGGAGGACTTGGTTACGCCTCAGGTGATGATGGAAACTGCTAACAGAAGATGAAAAGTCACTCACTTTTCACATATTCTTGAAGCTGGAAAACTACTTTCCCCATCCTCCTGCTCCCCTCCCTCTCACCTCAGCTCTGTTGGAGGCTTTATGAAGTTTTTGGTTTGTGTTTGGAGATGTTTTTGCTGACAGTGTTCCATCTCTCTCCTCCCCGCAGCAGCCGTCGTTCCAAGGGAGGAGGCATTACCCTGGCCGAAGGCACGGCTTTCTCTCCATGCTTCTCTAGAGGTGTTCAGATGGGATTAAAGTCCACATGGAGATATGGAAATGGACCAGGAATTTACTCTAAAAAGATGGTCAGCTGGGATTCGGGTTGCCTTATCTGCCTGGTGGTGGTCACCATGGCTGGACTTTCCCTGGCTCGACCTTCATTTAATTTAGTTGTTGAAGACACCACGGTGGAACCTGAAGGTAAATCACTCTCGAATACTTAATTCCTTAAAAGAAGCTAATTTTAAATGCTTGGACATGTGAAATAGAAGTCAAGATCTTTCCATGTGCTCTGGTAAATCTAAGGCAAGTAGCAGAGCAGCCCTGGCGAGTTACGGTTTCTGACTTTCCCTGCTCTCGCCTGGGCTGTGTTTGTACAAGCGTGCGTTTGTTTATTCTTGTGCAAGCCAGTGGTGTCAGTGATTTCACTTGGGACTGTCATCACGTTGTATAATCAAAGTGTACAGATGAAAGTTTTCAGGAACGGGTCTTTAAGGAAACCACTCTGTGGCACTTGGGTGTTGCTGTCTCAAGGAACAAAGCGGATGAGTGGCTGCTGCTCTTTGGGATTGTCTTAACCTGAGGAGTCCAGAGAAAAATGAATCTCTGTGGTTTTCATTTGGGAATGTTTAGTTTTGCTGGGCACGCTGCAGAAATGCTATGGCAGCTTTGTTGGTGTTTGTACTCAGGACAAACGTCCCTGTTGCTGTTAATATCCAGGCACAATCGGTGGTGCAGTGCCTGGATCACAAGTTCTGAAGATGTGAATGTTGAGATCTCAATAGAAGGGCTGGAGTTTATTGCTGTGAGAGCAAAGGCCAATCTAGACCTTCACGTTGAAAGAGGTGTTTTGATAAAATCTCCTATTTTGAGCTTGCACGTGTTGGTATGTTCTTCTAGGTTTATCTGCTCCTCAAGCTTTGCAAAGTGGTTTTCTTCTCTGGAGAGCTCAGGAGAGGCTGCTTTTTCATTGTTGTGAGCTGATTGTGTTGAAGAATGATTTTACTGTGTTGTGCTGGATCATTCCTGCTCTCTGAGCATCTGGGGGAGGAAGTGAGGCTTCTTTCATAAGGTTGTATCTGCCTTTTGGAGGAGTGATCACAGTTCTAATAACTCAGCTGTCAAGCTGATCTAATAGTCCACAGAGCATTTCTGACCTGGCAAGCTTGCTGCAGAGAGTTTGGCCTTTACACAATCTACTACTCATGTCCATGGATGCAGCTTCGTTTTTATTTAATAAATATTCATGCAAAACTTATTTGTTTCTATCCACTGCCTCTAAAAATAGACGTCACCAGCTAACGCATTTTTAGAATCCACTCCAAGTACATTTTTATTGATGGCAGGGGATGAACTATTTAGAGGTGATGAGCCCTCTTCCCTAGCAAACATTCCTGAAAAAAATTCTCAAAGAATAGCAATATTGTCATCTGTCAGGCACAGAGATTGTTGATAGCAAAAATGCTTGGGTTTTTTGTTTTTTCTTCTTTTGAAGGTAACCCGAGATTTAAAAAAAAACCAAAACCTCTTGTTGCCACTTACTGTATGATTTGTTAATTGAACATCTGGTGCCTTTTTGGCTTTTCAGGAGAACGACAAAATCATGAATAATTCTGGTTTCAGCCTAGCTTTGTAGTGAGGTCCCCTAGTTTTAGGGTTAAGTCAGAAATAATGTGGTTGAAGATTGGCAAAGTGCTTTATGGGAAGAAGAGTAATATTTTTTGAATGGTGACTGATAATTTTGCAACTTTTCAGGGAAAGAATAGCTTTCATTATTTTGGAAAGCACAGTTTGAGACTATATGTGTCGTACACACTGATATGTAGGGGGTGGAATCTGGGTTTTATCAAAGAGTAAATTGTTAAAAAAGATTTAAAACTTCTTTCCTGGGAAGGAATGTTACTGATGTGAAACAATTTTTGATGTGAGAACCGAAATCATTACCAGAAACAAGAAAAAAAAAATCAAAACGCTTCTAAGTTAATGGCATAATAAGAGCTTTTATGCTGCAGAATACAGGGAATTGTGTGGGTTTTATATCTGAGATTTGGGAAATAAAACCTCCTTTATGTATTTCATTAAACCCTTTGATAAGAAAAAGCAAACCAAAACACAACCAAGGTTTTTACACAATCACCTTCTCTGGGTTCTGTCACTGCCACCCACAAGCTCTCCAAGCCCAAACCAAAAAAACCCTTCAAAAGATCTCTTCAAAGACAGAGCAGACTTCTTTTTTAATTTAGTAAATGCCAAAACGTTTTGTACACAGCTAATTTGGGGGGTCAGGTGCTCCAATAATGTAAATTTTCAGTGGGGCTGCTGACTGCAGTCATTAGAGCTATGACATTTCATGCCAGCTGAGAAGGTCGGCAGGGCCACGACCTTTGGTGACATTTGCTGATCTGCTCCTGAGCCTTCCTTCACGGACATGCCCTGAATTGTCTGTATTTATTTATTTATTTTTAATACAAGGTGCTTGGATTGTTATTGTTTATTGTCTTGGTGACTCAGACTATTGGAAAAGCTTCACACAGCATTAACGGGAATTGAGATTTGTTGCTTTGGGTGTAACAGAGAAAATGCCTTCTCTCAGCTGTGCATAACTTTAGGGGCACTTGCAATCCTTTTCTTCAGATTATCTGGCTATATATAAAAAATACTAAGGTATGTGCTTTAGTTCAAGCAGTATTTACCTAGCAGGGTAATCAGCTGATGGATATGTGCAAGATGTCATGCATTAAGGGGGTGCTGTGCCTTTTGGCTCTTCTCAGTCAGTCTTGAGTAAATAAATATCCTCTGTTACCACTGAGTATTACTCTGGTCCGCTTGAAAGTGTTTACACTGGAAATAGCATCTTGATCCATTGTGAGTGGTAATGTTGGTGCTGCTATTGTGGCATCCTGAGTGTGGTGGATCTCAGCTGTGGTGCTTTATTCCCAAGCAGTGGTGGCAAAACCCAGGGCTGTTGAGCTGTGTGAGCAGAAACAGGACCTGCAGGACTTCTGTGGGGACTGCCAGCTCTCAAATTATCTCTCACATCAAGTGTTTACATACATGTTTTTTGTCTCAGGGAGCAGAGAGACTTTTTCTGCTTTTAAATGTTTAGAAACAAGCTTTCCCCAGCGTGTACAAAGGCACCATTCTCTCAGCCTGTGCGTGCCCAGGCCTTTGATGATAGCCAGCATTTCACAAGGGCTCTGACCGCACACATGGGTTGAAGGGTTACTTTGTGAACTGAATAATTAGTTTGGACGTGTATTTGATAAATAGTGAGCTCTCCCTTGACCTCCCCTTGCCCAGGCTGTGTGTTATCATCCTGCTGGGGAGCTAATTTGGTCTCTTACCCCCATGCAATGCCTTGACACCATCCTTGGAGCACCCACTTGGAGCCCCCGCCCGGTGCGGTGGCAACACGTTTCAGTTCTTTTAATTTAGGTCAAATTTCAAAGGATTAATTTAAGCTTTCCACAAGGGACAGCCTATTTCTGTGTCCTGTGGAAAACAGAGTAGTTCAGAATGGTCCTACATTTGGGAGATTCCCAGGAGCAGCAGGGAAGGGGAGAGAACCCCTTTACCGGGTGATGTGTGTTTATGGTGGAAGTGAATAATGAATTTTTCTATGGGATTTAATCAGTCATAGCCACTTGCTGACACAAAACAACATCCAAAAATAAGTATGTTCAGCAGAGTACCTTCCTTTCTGCAAAAATGTTGAGTCTTTTGAGCAACGTACCTTCATTTTTGTCAAAATGTTGGCAGTGCTTAAAGATTAATGTCACCTGTGGTCACAGTGGTCAGCACTGTCCACTTGGAGATCCTTCTTGAGCTGCTGTGAGCTGCCTGGGCCAGGATGGGGGATTTTGTGAGGTGCTCCAGTGTGTGCAGCAGGGATGCTGTGGTGGTGGGATGTCCCCTGTCCCACTCCCCAGTCTGGGGTGTCCCCATGGGTCCTCTCCAGCCAGTGCCACCCTGCCGAGAGGTCACAGGGCTGGAGTACCCTGCACATCCATCATTTATTTTCCTGGGACAGAGGTGGTGTAGAAGCACCAGAATGCTGCTTCTAGTTTGGTAGGAAAAAAAATAAAGCAAATGGTTCACCCGAACTTCTGACTGTTTTATTTTGGCTTTTTCTTTTTTAAACAAGAACAGCGGCTTTGATATCTGCGAGTTAAATTAAGAATTCAAAACGATTAGTTAAATCAGAGTCGGCTTCATATTTTAAATTTATTTAATTTTAATTTTATTTCATGGAAGGGCAATTATTAAAGCCCATTATGGAGGAATGTGACATCCCCACAGCTTCGGGTGAGGGCTGGCTGCCCTTTCAGGGATCTGGTTCAGTAAGTTATTTGGCCCAGTACAGGATTTGCTAGCTGAGATTCTGGGGAATTGTACAAGCAGCCAGATTAAATCAGTCTTAATGTGTCCATTCTGTGTTTAAAATCTGCAGCCCTTTAGCAGGAGCATGGTCTTGAGCTTCAAACTAATTGGACATGGGTAGGGTTGTTATTTACAGTCAGTGTTGATGAGACACTGGGAGTTGGTAGTCTCTCTGTGTGGCTACTATTTTGCAAAGTAGCAGAAATAATTGCATGTTTTAGGCTTATCTGCTATACAGTTGAAGCTTTTTGAAGGAGTATAATAGTTATTAACTTTTGGGAATTTGATTCCTTTAGTGAGGGTTTGTTTTGTTTTTTTTTTTTTTTTGAGCCAGATTATCAAAGATGCTGACTTGTGAGGTTTTTTTATCTTTTTATTCTTTCTTAAAAATAACTTGTGTAGATAAAACTCCAAACCAGCAGCTGACTCCAATGAATGCATGGTTTCCTAATATTAAAATAGTTCTTCCTTGGCAGGGAAATAACAACAAATTTTGGGCCATAGCAACTTTTTTACAGGCAAGTTTGAAACCTCTGAAAGCAGAATTTACAATGAAAATGCTGACATCTCCAGTTATGCAAGTTGCATGAGAAAATGGACTATTGTGATGTTTTAATAATACCCATGGCGTAGCTCTTAACGAGCTTATTTCTATATCCAGCTTCACTAGAAATGATCTTTAAATGGCTTTAAACAAAAACAGAGATAAGTGTTTTCTTAAAATGAATATTTCGTTTAGGATCGGATGGGAGTGCTAGAAAAATACTCAACTATGTCATTTTCTGTCATTTAGGGAGAAAAAATTGCTTATTGGAAGTGTCAGATTTTAAGTGTCATGCATTTGAGACTCAGTATTAAAGCTTTAGAGTGAAAGAGACTTTCTTCGAAGCAGTGCTCCTGAGCAGTTTAAATCTTGTGTTTCTAAAAGAACCATCACCCGCTTTGGCAAGTTGTGTCTTGTCTAGCACACCTGGTTTGACTAGAGGAGAAAATTCATTTCAGTGTAGTTAAAGAAGTGCAAAATTCAGGCTGAAAAGGGACCATGAATCCCAGCTGGACAAGTGGGAACATCTTCTGCAGAGGGTTGGTGGTTGTGGTGGTGGTGGGAAACGGGGCAGTATTTGGTTTGGCACGGAGCCTTCCAGAGTAAAATCATCCTGTGAGCAACCTGGGGACTGATTTGGAACTCAGACCTTTGAGTTGAGGCTCAGCACGTTGCAGGGTGTGTTTGCAGTGGGGTTTTTTCGGGGAGATTTGGCACGGCGTGCTCCCCAAATCACAGACGCCGTCTTGCAGTACCAGGGAATAAACTGACTTTTAAACTGATTGAAAGAGAAGTTGGAGCAACTGAGCAACTTTGGAGCGACTTTGTAAGAGTCAGATCTTAAATAAGGACCAGATTTGCAGGAGTTCAGCAGCCAACAGCTCCTGTTATAATTACGAAACGTGCGCTGGGAGTGCCAGAGCTGTTCTGGAAGTTTGGCCCTTCGGGTTTCAGTCGGAGCTGGGAGCGTCAGCAGAACTGCCTTGGCATTTGCTCCTTGGGGACTGTGCTTCCCAACCAAGACATTGCAAAACAAGAGATTCTGTAAGGATTTTTTTTTTAATGTGGATTTTTTTTTTTTTTTACTTTCAAGACCACCTTATAATGCATAAACTGATTATGTGTGTCTCCAGATTGTCCTTTCCCATCTCTTAATTATCACTGGTAGTTTCTTTGTTTTGTTTTGTTTTTTTTTTTCCAAAGAACCCTTTTTTAATGGGTTTGTTTTTCCTGGACTTCTGAATATCAGATACTGTGATACATCTTGTGGGCTTCATTTTCTGCTGGTTCAGGTTTTTGTGCCTCTTGTCACCACACAAATGCAATTATCCATATCAAAGAAAGGGATTGAAAGCTGAATTCTACAGTGTTGCTTTGTTCACTTGCTGTGCTATTATTATTTTAATTGTATTTTTAAAGTGACTGTAAGTGAAAGCATTTGGTGAACCCCAGTGAAGCTGAGGAGTTGAGACCTGACCTACTTTCATTCCCCTCCTCACACGTTGCAGGTTGTGTGTAATTATTGCTTTTCCTCCCCCACAAAAGAACTGGCTCATCAGTTTGGGACATTGACCGTGTCAAGCAAAGCCACAAGAACTGGGAAGAGGGGAAAATTCCTTTGTACCAAGCAAATGGCTTGCATTTGTGAGGGTTTACTGGAAAGGGAAATGTGTTGGAGGATGGAAGGGAGAAAAACGAGCATGAGAGACTGGTTGAGCATGAGAGGCTGGTTGAGGATGAGAAAACCATAGTTTGGTTGTATTTGAATTTTTGTTTTCTTTTAGCTGTTCTATTTTGAATTGAGTTTTGTTACATGGAAGGAAAAAACTTTTGTGACCCTTCAGGCTTTCTCCCAGGGGACTTGTGGCTGTTTCTGAGTGGGGCTGGAGTGGGATGCTGTGGCTGGGGGTGCCTTGGTGGGCTGTACCCACCAGGACAAGGCTGTAGGAAGTTCTGTTGTGGTTGGACGGACAGCAATTGATCAGATCACCATGAAATAACTTAGTTTTTAAACTGTAATAAAAAGTTGAGTGGTAGGAAAACTCATGCTACGCTTCCTTTAGGATGGGCAGTGTGGGGAGGTGAGCTGCTGGCAGGACCTGCTGCTGGGCAGGAGCAGAACCTGCTCTGGGAGACTGGCTTTGCAAGTTTGGAAAGTGCCCTGCTCAGTGGCTCAGTGTTGCAATATTTAATTTGTTTCAAGGAAAGTAATATGACTTCTAATCCTGAATGCCACCTGACAGTTCTTGAAAGTAATTTTTAACACCCAGTTCAAATTTTTAAGTACTTCTTGAGCATGGTTCTGTTAAACACTGTTTGTTCATGAAAATTAGTGCTGTTGAGATACTACAGTATTGAAGTATCCAGATTTCCCTGGTACTGTTTACTCAGCAGGGTAGCACAGGTATTTTAGCTGTGCAGGATTAACATGGAGACTCTTAATAAATCTGCAGTGAACCACAGCTCAGTAATAGCTCTTCTGACAATTCAGAAGCATTTGAACCTCTCCCATTAGTATGGCAAAGTGCCCAGGAGCCACTGGTCCTGTCAGGAGTGACAGAGGTGTCTGCAGGTTCACTGTGTGAGTGCTTGTGTGCCACCTGGAAAGGCATGTAGCCAGCCTGGCTTTTCACTTCAGGGCTTGTGCTGCTCTTTCTTTGTCCCCACTGGAGACTGTCCTCTGTGTGGAGCTGGAATTAAACAAGTTATGATGCCTCTTGCCTAAATATTGCTCTCGGTTGAAAGGGAGCCTGGTATGCCTTGAGGCTTTGAAGTGCTTGGAGAATATCCCGTGGTTTATGCCCTGTGTGTTGTGGATGAGGCTCTCAAAAGTGCTGAGAGGATGTTTTGGGGATATTGTTTCCAGTGCCTATTTTCAAATCCCCCTTTAGGAAGTGGGGGGAGATGAATTTCAGGGGAGCAGGCAAGATGAGACTTCCAGACGAGCTGCTAAAATTAAGAGGATTTGTATAGTCAAGTAAAAGTGGGACCGTGTACAAAAGAAACAACTGCAGATTTGCTTGTAGGGAATCTGAATAGATGTTCTCTGCATCCAGAACTAACACTGCAACATTGAATTGTGCAATTTTTATCCTCCCAGTTGTAATTTATTTCTTTTGCACATTGAGCAGTTATAGTCTTGAGCATGGATTTTGGCAAACACGGAAGAAAAAGGTTCTGTTTTTATGTTTGGATCTATGTTCTGTTCAGGTTTTATGTTGCTCTTGAAATGCAAATAAAGAACCTGAAAAAGAGCTACAGATTGGAATAGACGGAAGAAAATACTGAACCCAAGAAAAACCTTTTGTAACCAAATATACGTGCTCGTACGCTTTCCCAAGGCTGTATATCTTACTATGGAGCCTTTCCCAAGCAGACTTTAAGGCTGGGTTGAACAACAGGAGCTGGTTTAATTGCTCTGCCACTTGGTTACGTGCAGAGTTCAGTCAGGGAGATTTAAAGTTCTGCTCTTGCTGAAAGAAGAAACAATAAGAAAACGTTCCTAGTTTCAAATTCTGCTTTTTTAAGAAGAGAAGATTAATTTTTTTTTTTCAGCTTTTCATTTGAGGTTCTGGCAAAATGCGATTCATTTCCCCTTTGTATTGTATAATAGATTACATGAGAAGACTCTTCTGTAATGAGTTTGAAGAGTAGTTAATTATTTTTGAGATTGTGTTACAAGTGTGTTAGGTTTGTCGTACTCCTCAGTTCACTTAGCAGAGAGGTTCCCACTCTGTTCATTTAGGCAGATGGTGGATTTTATAACTTGGACAGAAATGGTAAAGATTTGCTGCCTGGAACCAAGCATTCACATCCTGAAGATGGCCTTTAGTTTCTCATCAAACTGACGAAATTACAGACAGTAATTTTAGGGGGTTTGGTGTGACTCCTCAGGGTTGGGGATGCTCTTTCCCTCCATGCTTGCCACCTCTTCGTGCAGAAGCCATCCTGGTGCTTTCCTGTTTCTTGCCCTATCTGGAGATCAGTCCTGTGGTGCTGCTGCATGAAGAACTCTCCATCCTGCCAGGAGCAGACGTGCGGGATGGGGACGAGCAGGAAGAAGTGGCAGGGCAGTTCCCAGCAGCAGGAGGTGGCCTCGCTGGTCTCTGCTGTTTACTTTGAACTTGGCATGCTCTGAGTCTTCCCTGGCCTGGCTTCCAGCAGCACAGACACCCAGCCAAGCCCACGAGCATGTGATACTCAAGGCTGCGTGGTTGTGCAGCCGTAACTCAACACTCACGTCTATAAAGACAGGTAGGAGCAAGCAGGCTACGAGTTGTAGGAATTTTTAATCTCTGCACAAAGCCTAGACAAGTATAATTTCTTTCTCTTTGGGAATGAATCTTTCTATAACCACACGGTGAGTGAGACACATCCACCCAATGCTTGGCAGCCATCAAAGCCCTGATGAAACTTTTCGTGTCCCTCACCCCTGGTAGCAGGGGACCATCCTCGTGAGGTTTGGTCCCGCTGCTCTCCTCTGCTGGGTGTGATGAGGTCTGGGTGGCTGTAGCCAGGGCCAAATGCTGCCTGGGGGCTGCTACCTGCTGCCAAGGAGTATGACCCAAGACAGATGGGATATAATCACATGGGGATAATTTCTGGTTTTAGCAGAGGATTTTTTCTTGTCCACGGAGTCTGACAAGTGGCAAAATGCTTTGTTGCTCACCAGAATGTTTTATTTTTCTAAGCCTTCAAAGCTTAGGAAAACAAGATATAGTGCAGTGTAATATTTTCCCTTACCCATGATGACATTGGCAAGTTATTGCAATTGGAGGAGATTCACTTTTTTAGGCTTTTTTAGATGGTTTTAGTATATGCAACACTCAGTAGGAGTTGACATGGTGCAGAGGTCCAAGCTCCAGCAGGTCACTGTGGCTGTAAGCTCCAAACATGCTGGAGAACCAGCCACGTATGATGTGGCAACTTTTTTTGCTAATGTTAATTTCCAGGACAAGAGGATTATTCTGGTTCCTTATGTAATTTTTTTTTTTTTGTGTCTAGTTTAATCTCTTTACCCATCAGATGATTGTGTCCTTATTCTATAAGGATAACAATACTAATGAACATGCCAGGAGAAAGTTATTTTTGAGAATCTGGCACTTTGTTTTGTGAAAGTTTATCAAATAGAGCAGATGAGGGGTTTCTGGTAAAGGAATGATTAAAGACTTAGAATCTGCCACATATTTATATTTGTAACCATCATGGATAGCTTTTTCAAGTTTTGTGTTTGAAGCTTTTCTACAAGGCCCAGATCTTTTTAATCAGATTTGAGCAACTAATGTTTTTCTACATTATCTGGTGGGAAATGATTCGTGCTCTTTGCAGTCTTGTTCAGGGACAAGGGATTTAAAAAATAATAAACTGTTAGTGTTTTAAAATTATGGGAGGAACTGTAGCAATTTGGGACGTGTTTTATCAGGACAGAGACTTCCTGATGGTGCCTGGCAGAGGCAGAGCTGGCAGCTGGCTGACAGGAACAGTACCAGTGGGACAGCAGGAACCCAGTGGCTTTGGAGCAGCTGATGGATGAATTGCAAACACTGTTTTGTGCCCCTTTGTCTAAGGAACCTTTGTTTTGCTCTTGGCTAATGGGAGATGGTCACCATGGCCAGGAATGACACTCTGCATTCTTAAACTGGTGGGCTGTGTCTTTTGCAGGCTGATTTTATCATCCGTTGTCAGAAGAGGGCACGGAGATCCTCTAAATATTGGTCTGCCAGCTTAAATGAAGGGAGAGTCCCATCATCTTGTCCCTGGGAGCGGGGAGGGAAGGCTGCACACCTGCCTGGTGATACCTGGGCTGCCTCCTGCGGAGAGCCTAAAGCCTTGGGCTGCACTTGCAAAGTCATGAGACCTATTTGACATCCCCATTCCATGCTGTTCATCCAGCATGGCCTTGCTGGACTTCCCCCAGTGACAGGAGAACCACGAGGAGGGGTAGGAGAAGCAGCAGTGGTGGTGGTGGTTGGCAGCCTGGCATTCCCTGTGGGGACATGCAGTTTTGCAGTGAACCTCTTGGATTCCTGACAGGTCAGGTCTGTTGACCCTTCTGGGCACACTGTGGTGAGTGTTTAGTTATTTACTGAAGCCTTTTGAAGTGAAAGTGGCTTGATGGGGTCTGAGGCTTTTGTGTTCTGGAGAGTTGTGTGAGAATCTTTGCTGGGGTTAGCTATTAGCTGATGGTTTCATTATTTGGCTCTGTAACTAAGTAACTAAATGACTTGAGACTTAAGATAAGCAGCTCTTTGTTAACATTTTATTAAATGGAGACTAATGATAATGATAATAATTTAAAACTTAAGGAAGTATAAACCTCTCTCAGTGAATGAATTTGGAACAGAAACATAATTTCGAATACAATTGCGTATCTTAATAATCTGAAATAGAGCAGTCAGAGTGTCCCCAGTCCTCTATTGTGGTCATGGCTTTTATACAAACAGTCTTTACTCCACTTGATGGCTGGATGGAATAAACCATGCTGTGAGGCTGTATGAGCAGGCAGAGAAAAAGTTCACAGCTGTTTATTTAACAGCAGCTTGGTTTTCCATGGCAATATTGTTCAACAGCTCCACCTATAAAGTTTAAATACATTGTGTGCACCTCTGTTACAAATAAGGATGTAGCTGAGAGCAGAAAATAGCAGAAGCAGTGGTCCCTGTCCTGCAGTGTTTAAGAACTCCCAGAGTCATTCTGCATGTGCCTTTGTTGCTTGTTTGGTGTTCTAAGGGGTGACAGACAGGTGTAATTCACCTCAGTCAGTGTATCTCTGCAGGAGGAACCAGTGCCACAGTTACAGGATTTGCAGGATTTACTTAAAAAGGAATCTTGTGCCTCTTTAGAATCAAGGAATGGTTTGGATTGGAGGAGACCTTTAAAGGCCATCTTGTCCAACCTCCCTGCAATGAGCTGGGGTATCTTCAACCAGACCAGTCTGCTCAGAGCCCTGCCCAGCCTGACCTCAAATGTTTCCAGGGATGAGCATCCACTGCCTCTCTGGGCAGCTTGTGCCACTGCCACCCTCCTTGTAGAAACTTCTTTCTATCTAACCTGACCAACCCAGCAAAGGGCTCTGGTGATGGCTGAGGATCCAGATCCAAGGCAGAGCTTCCAAGAGGGCTGGAGGAGCTGGATGTGATAACAGGTCATCAAGCCTTGCCTGGAGAGCAGGGACAGAATCCTGCCGGCAGCCACAGGGCAGCCATTGGTTTGGTGGTACAGCATGGACATGAGCTCAAACTTTGTCCCTAAATTTCAGAGCAGAGCAAAAATCCCTGTGTAGTGTCCCAGGGAGAGTTAACTCTGCAGCATGGGTTGTTTATGTGCTGCTGGGAATTTCTGAACAGTTTGAACTGGTTGATTTTTGCAGTGAAGCTGTTGGGTGGATTCATGCCTCAGAATCCCACCTGTTCTCTGTTTGCTTTTGGGCACCATTTCAAACCCACACTGGAAAAAAGTTTATAGGCAAACATTATAAAAAGTGACAGTCTTAAGTGCTGCTACATTCTAGTTTGGCAACACAAAGGCTTACCTGAAGTAACTCACGATTTCCAAACATGACTTCATTATATCATGACAACACTTTGCTGCATCTTCCCTGATACTCTTAAGAGAGAAAGAAATGGAGGAGGATAATATATACCAAATGCTAATACCTGTTTGAAACTTGTTTTTCTTTAGTGTACTACTGATTTTCTTTATAAAAGGAGTTTTTTAATTGTAATTTTGAAATAAATTACTGTTCTCAGGTTTGGATTTGGATTTGTATTGAAAGACTCTGCAAATTTGGAGTTAGTAGTTGAAAAGAGATGAAATCAGTAATATGATGCTAAAGATTTATTTTCATTTTAATTTCTTTTTAATTGTGTGTGGGCTCATCCTGTGAGTTTCCTGACACTGTTCAGCAGAAGGCTCTAATGCATTTAAAGGAGATTTAAGGTATCATCACCCAAGGTGGCTTTTAAAGAAGTTTAAACAAAGACATTTTTAGTCTCCAGTACATTGCTGTCACAGTGTAAACTCTGTAAAAGAAATTTTTTTGCAGGTAGAATGTTACAAAGAAGTCTTATTTAACTTCAAAGTAAATTAGGTGACTGGCTTCAGGTACCTTCTTTATTTGACAGTGAAATCTAATTTAAAACAATTCTCAAGCAGACTCAAACACACTCATTACTGTGATGAAATATATGTAGAAAGGAGCCCATGCTCCTTCTGAAAATTTGATTTCTGTGAGCGTAATGTGACACACCTCAGTGAAACACCTGAATTGCAGACCTGTGTGTTCATGACTCTATCAGCAAGACTGAATTAATTTATAAGAGGTATAAATCTCTACTGGAGCCTAGACTCTTGAGATGGAACTCTGCATGCTAGGGAGTTAGAGACCTTGTTATAAAATCTAAATCCTAAAAACTTTACAGTCTCTGTAACTGGTCGTGTTTTGGGATGGATTTCACGTGCCACCTTGGTGTGATGTGTGTGTCAAACCTGTTCTTTGAGCAAACATGTTTGCCCTAATGAAAAGGCAGGAGAAGCTTTGATAGGGCACGTTCCTGTAATGACAGGATTGCAGGATGAGTGGGAGAGAAATTGGGTCTCCAGGTCCATGAGTAGAACCTGATACCTAAATGCATGAGTCCCCCACCCTGCTGGACCCTTCTGGTGCTCATAGAATCATGTTTCCTGCTGGAATGGACCCATGGAGACCATCAAGTCCAACTCTCTGCTCCTTGCAGGGCTGCACAAAACCCAGCTACTGACACAACTTCAGCATTTCCAGACATCTCAGACGTGGTGCTTGTTTCAGGCTTCCCTGTTGAAAGTGTGATACAGAAAACGACAACCCAAGGAGGAGGAACACTGGTTTCAGGGTTTTGGCATTCTTAGAAGGAAGTAGGGACTTCACCTTTTAGAGCTGCCTCAGATCCCAAGCAGACAGAGAGGTGTTTTATTTATTCCTGGGCTCACAGGTGGTGCCTGTGCAGGGCAGGACGTGTCCGGGCTGCGCGGGGAGCAGCTGTCTCTATGCTCTGACCCTCCCCATGAGCAAACAGAAGATGCCTCTGTGCTTCTTTCCTTTATTTACCATTCCTGCCACTCTTGGTGAGGCCCTTGGGAGAGGGATAGTGTGGAGGTAGGGAGCAACCAGTTGCAGAAGCAGTGCCAGTCTGTGGGACAGCCTGAGCTCATGGTAGGTGTGCTGAGCTTCCCACTGTGGAGACAGTCTGGAGTGCCCGGGGCTGCAGTTCCTTTCCCCCTGCTGAGAGCTGGCCCTGCAAGGGGGAATGAATCTCTAGTAACTATAGGCAGATGTAGTTTTCCAAGGGTGTTTTTTTGGAAAAAGACTGTGGTTTGACATTCTTGTTACCAAAGGGAGCTGACGGATGAGCCATTTAGTTCTGAACTTCTGTGTGTACTTCGATTCTGAAAGCTTTGCTTGTGCTCCTGGGTTTCTGCTGTATTCACTTGGGAGAGGTTGTGAAATAAGTAATGAAGCAAAAAAGAATTTAAAGGGAAAAGTTACTGCCATGGAGAGAAGTGTTCATTGCATAGAAGGCAAATGAGACTTCGTGATGAGCACAGGGAGAAAAATAAAAGGAATCATATATACTGTGTATAGGAACTCATGTTTATTAGTTTAGTGAATGAAGGGGGTTTGGGGTGTCCTTTTCTTTAGAAACAGCACCTCCTAGGTTTTAACAATTAAAAAGTGACTTATAACAAAATCAGGTAGGGAAAGATAATTATTCATTTGAATTGTGGACCTAAATGCTAAGATAGAAAACAGAATTTGCCTTTTGAACCCCTCCTTCTCCTTCAAGTCCTTTGAAGTCTCCAGGTTCTGCAGCCCTCATTGTCCCCTGCTCTCTGTGACCCATGAGAGGAGTAATGTGTTGGTGTGGCACTGGGGACAAGGGACATGCCAAGACACTGGTCAAAAGTGCCTGAGCTTTACTCGTGGTGAACTTCTTGAAAATAACCTGCATGTGGTTCAGTTTAACAACACAGGCTGATCGGGACAAAACTTTTTTTTTTTTTTTAATTTAACGTAACTTGATTTCCGTGGATACAAAGGGCCTTCACTGACCTGTGTTGGAAATTCTCTCCTTTCCCTTCTCTTTCTTCTATTTTTTCCTCCTTTCCTTCCACCTTCGCAGAGCCGCCAACCAAATACCAAATCTCTCAGCCAGATGTTTACTCAGCACTTCCAGGAGAGACGCTTGAGTTGCGCTGTCAATTGAGAGACGCCGTCATGATCAGTTGGACTAAGGATGGGCTCCCTTTGGGGCCTGACAATAGGACAGTGATTATTGGGGAGTACTTACAAATTAAGGATGCCACAGCCAGAGATTCGGGCCTCTATGCTTGCACTGCTGTTAGGACCCTAGACAGTGATACTCTGTACTTCATTGTAAATGTTACAGGTGAGTGAGTCAAACACAGGTTTTTGCATGCAGAAGGTGTAAGATGTGATGTTAAGACAAATAATGACCTAACATGAAACAGTCCACTAGGGCACAGTGAGTTAAGATGAGCTCTGTAGCTGTTTTGGGGGTTTTTCTCCTCGTCCTGACCCTGAAATTGGCTCAGTTTATATCTACTCCTTTTTGCTCCATGGGCTCTACAAAGATTAACAGCTGCTGTAGAGCTCTCTGTTTTATGCCACTCCGACAGGATTAAATTAGAAAGAGTTGCTGTGATGATGAGAAATCCAATAGAATGAATATAGGTTTTTGTCCCCTCCATCAGAAAAGGAGAATGTGTGTTGTACATCCTTCAAGTTTAGCAATAAATTGTTCCGGAGATACTCAGTTCTGTTCAACTGCATTTCTCAAACAGAAATTAAAATATTAAGTAGAAAGAGATTTTTGCGATTGGCAAACTCCCTTGGGAAACTCTGTAGCACTTCAGGACTATTAGCTAGTTTTGTTACAATTTTACATGGAAATAGCACATTTTGTGGCTGGATTTTCTTTTTCTCTAGCTTCTGCACAACTAACAAACACTTGTTTTTCTTAATATACAGTCTAAGATGTAGCTTATCAATTTGTTTTTCTGTAAAAAAAAAAAAAGTAGGCTGGTTTAAAGACTTGGTTGTTTTTAATGTGCAGATGCTCTTTCCTCTGGGGATGATGAAGACGACAATGATGGGTCCGAGGACTTTGTGAATGACAGCAACCAGATGAGTAAGTAACAACGAACTGCCAGAAGTCACTAGCAAGATCCACGTGGAAAATTATGTCCCATCTCTTGCACTCCTGTCTTCAGAGCTTCTTGATTGTTAACTGCATGTCCTGTCAAGTAGTGGTATCTTTGTCCTCCTCTGTTTTCTGTTTCATGTAGCTCGTAACTTGGAAAAGAAAAATAAAAATAAACTAGTATTCTTCTGAATGTGCTTTTCTGGTCTGTACTTTCTTTTTCCCCCTTCTTCCTGGCGTTTCTGCAGTTTCCTTTCTTTCTGAATTGAAGTTTGGTCTTTGTCTGGTTTACACTCTCACAGATGAACTAACTTTTCCTCAACCTGAGCAGAAATGCAACAGAAGAAACAAAGATCCAGCTCATTTTGTTAAAAGGTGGTATGAAAACTTAAAAAAACCCTTAAATTGTAATGAGGAAAATACTTCAATCCCCAATTCCAGCAGAAATCTCACCAGGGATAATGAATTTGGAAGCAATGAGGTTCTTTTGTCTGCAAAGGACCTTAAGGTTTGTTGCAAAGAAGGCGATTCAGTGCTAAACCCACATTTTATGTTACTTATGCATGATGAAAATGGGCTAAAAGAGTCTTAGACCTATCTGAATGCGTTAAACCTCGTCCCCTTTAGAGAATTCCTAAAGCTATTAATAAACTCTAAATAGAGCACTCTCTAAGAGGAAAAAAAACTGTGTAAAATTCATATTGGCTCCTTGTGCCACTGTGCAGCGTTGCAAAACCCCCTCGGTGGCTTGGTGGTTTGCTGTCGCTGGTAAAGGCAATAACACAGAGAGCACAGAAATCCTTTGGGGGAGATGACAGTGGGCAGGGAGTGCATTTGGTGCTCAGCCTGGCAAGGAGCTGGCAGCTGCCCTGCAGCTTGGAGCACTCGCTCAGGTGGGACAGTGTGGGGCTGATCTCTGTGCCTTTTGTGTGCTGCTGCCCCCGGTCTGGAGCTGTGAAACGTTAGATGCTATTTAAAGTGATATAAGTTCCTAGCTGCCTGTTTGGCCTCTGCCATCTGTTAGTGTGATTAACCCTGGGCTGATGCACAGGTGCCTCTGGAAGGGGCTGAGATCAGGCAGCTGGAGGCTGCCCTGACAGAGGAATGCAGTGGCAAAGAGAATGGGAGCGCTTGGAAAAGGGACACTGCTTTTAAAGGAGGTTGTCTAGGCAAAACTCACCAATCCAGGCAGTGTTAGCTCTGCCCTGAAATGGACCCGTGGTTGGAAATTCCTTTTAGGAAACTTTTCTGATGCTTGCTGTTCCTTAAAGCTTTACTAGTATTGGTCAGAAAAGGGTTTGTGATATTTTCAGTGGCAATTGTGCTTCTGATCTGCAGTGGTGGCTTTGGTGATCCATTGTGAGCATAAATGGCTTTTGGAAGAAGTGAAGGGCCTGCTCTCGAGGCAGCTGTGCTCTGTAATGGCCTCAGAAGGATTCCTGCCCTTCCAGTGACAGGGAGCAGTGCCCAGCGGTTGCGCTAATGACGTTCTTGTAAAACGAGCTATCATTTTAAGCTACTGTTAATCAATCTTGATTGGGGAGCTGGTGAAAGGCCCTTGACAGTGTCCATCTGCTGGGACAGGGCTGTGTGCTGCAGCAGGGGCCAGCACACTTTCCCTGCTCTGAGCGAAAGATGCCTCTCGGGCGTGAGAGTTTAAACATCGCGGATGGAGGGGAAAGCACAGCCATAAAGATGGAAGGGAGGAAACTGCAAAAAAACAGATCTGGGCCTGAGCAGAGCATTCCACAAGCAACTCCTTGTTGGATTGCTCTCTAGATGGTGCCCACTGGGAGCAACACAGCCTCCCAGGGTTTGAGCTGGAAGCAGGACTTTGACTGAAGGGTCGCAGCACCGTGTCCCACCAAGTATTCTGTGCTCAGCGAAAAGTTGCATCCCTTGGATTAATACAAGGCTGCTGAAAGAGGGTTGTGATTTGGCAAATAATATATGAAAATCAGGGATGGGACTTGAGATGGTGTGCCTAGTGCCTTGTAAGTCTTCTTTTCCTCTTCCAAGTTTTCTATCGCATCCAAGAGGCCACAGCTAATTGAAGGCACTGTGCTGCAAGGCAGATGGAGGAGGGATCAGGAGCTGTCTTCCCGGTGTGTGCTGTGGGGCAGGCAGTGGTACACAATGGCCAAATGTCCTTTACCCTTCCCTGCCTAAGGGATGTTGAGCCTGGCAAAGTCCACGACCTCACAATAGTCCCTGGCTGCTGTTCTTCTACAGAAGTCTTTTAAGTGTTTCCTCAATCATGGTTTGAGCTTTGCAGATCTCAAATGATTTAACTGATAATTTACATACAAATTATAGCTGTGATCATTAAGGATAAGCAATGGAAATTGGCCTGGTTATGGCTTTACTGATGGAAACAAAAGGCCGTAGTCTTCAAAGGTTGTTGCTTTTTGATGAAACAATTCTGATAAAGTCCAGCTGTCTTGGCATGTTAATTATGATGAGATGAAGCAGGAAATGGCTGTAGTGCCTTCAACAGGAAGCTGAACCTTGGCATTCTCATTCCTGCATACTTAAAACTAAAACAAACCTTTTAGAGCTGTTTTATTCACACTGCTAAGTATTCTTTTAAGCTGTTTTATTTTCTTTGTCTCCTTTGCAAATACATATTTCAGAGGCCAAGGTTTCTGAATGCAGGTGGAGAGGCTGTTGAGGAAATCTAGTACAATTTTCAAGGCTACCCAGAAAATGCAATTGCTCTTGAAGTCAGTGGAGTCTGTAGGTGACTGTAGATATGAGGAGCAGCTTCTCCTTGGGGAGAGGAGGGCACTGGTGTGTACCCATGTGCATTTGACCATTGGCTCTGTGTGTATTTTTCAGTAAGAGGCACGCAGAGCAGATTTCACTCTGTGTTTGCTGTCCCTTCAGCTTGACAGATACTTTAACTGTCTGAAAAAACACTGTGGTAGATTTGTTCCAGACTGCATCCTGAATAGCTTTTTATTACTTCCAGCTTTTGTTGAAGGGATTAGTGCTCGTGGAGAAGGTGCAGGATTGGTTCCACTGCAAAACAGTCCCCTTTCTCCACAAAATGGCTTTGTTGGCAACTCAAGTTTTCCCCTTTGTTACCCTAAAGATGGGCCTTAGCTTGGTTCTTGGAGGGTCATCTCCAAAGACTTGCTTTTGCAAACTTTTGTGCTGATCATCATTCTGGCAGCAGTGGAAAAGACATTGCTGGCACTTACTGCCTTGTCCTTGTTGTGATTTTGGGAGGTAGCCCTAATTTGAGGGATTTCTACAATCCTGACCTGATGCTGGCAAGGCAGCAGCTGTCGTGGTGGTTGCAATCAAGTCCACCAACTAATTTATTCTGTAGACCTCTGCGTAGCCCTGAAGATGCTGCTGCTCTGCCTTGAATTCTGGTCAGGCAACTGGAGACTTTATGACTTTTTTTTTTTCTTATCGCCCTTTAAACAATTTCTTCTGGGCCGAGCAATGGTAAATTGGCACCAAGAACAAAAAGTATCTAAATGTAATCCACATGCTGTTCCTTTCATGCCTTGAAGAGTTTCAGAAAGGATGAAACAAGGTTCAAATTCATCAAATCCTGTAGAGTGGAAACCCACTCAGGGGAGCAGCAAAAATTGGATGTTGCCTAGAAGTGTTTTTTAATTAAAGGTCAAATACAATAGTAGTGAAAACCTTGGAGGGGTTTGATGTGGTCACTTCTGGCACTCTATTGCCTGCTTGAGGTGCTTGTCAGGCAGGCTTGGAGTTGACTGCTTTTGTGTTTCTTTGTACTAGGTAAGTCCAAATAAAAACTGAAGAGTCCTGAAGTGGTCCCCTGGGCTCCCTAATTTCAATTTCACATGCAGGAGATTTGGCTGATTAGATGTAATGTCTGTGCAGTGTGGGTCAGCAGGATATTTTCTTCACTAATGAGAACTCTACGGGCAATCAGGAATTCCCACCCGTTCCCCTGCTGCTTGTTGCTGCTTCATGCTGGAGTCTGCCCTGTGGTTACTGTGAACTTTCAGCAGTGGTGCCACCAACTTTACCTGTCCTGATAGCAGTGATGGGATGTGATGGACATGGCCCTGAGAGCAGTCAGCACCTGGTGCTATCTACTCATTAATTGTGCTCATTATGGGTTTTAGTGAAGCTCGGCGTTTTTCCTCTCAAGACAATTAGAAGCCCTAAAAGGTGTTTTGGGTTATGATGATTTAATCTATAAAGAAGAATGCTGTGTGTTGATCAGATCAATCACTGGATGAAAGCACAATTTGAGGGCAAATGTGAAGGTTTGTGGATGTTGCTGCCTTTTCTTCTTTTCCTTGAACATGCTGAGGAGCTGCCAAATGTAGGATGTCTTGAAGCATTTTCAGATGGTGCTTTCCATATGTGATGTCTGCATGTTTTTCTCCAAGCTGACCTGTAATTTAAGAGCATTGCAGGTTATGCTGAGGGTTGGGTGAGGGGAAACTTTCCAAACAGACCTTTCTCCCATTCTGGGGTATTTATTTTCCCTTTCTGTGGGACAAAACAGAGCCACTTCTCTTATTCCTGCCTGCATCTGCTTGGCCTCTTTTCTGCACCCATCTCTGTCAGAGATTTCCCTCTGTGCATTTGTTGTATTGGAGCTTTTCCAGGAGCAGATTGTTGATGGAAAGGATAGTTATTTTCAAGAAAACCAGAGCTGGACCATAACAGTACAAACCTGGCTGTATGAAGCAGCTTTGTTTGGGGAGCTGCTGGAGGCTGCATCCTGACCAACTCCAGTGCCCTGGTCCCAGTCTGCAGCCTGATGGGAACATCCAGAGCTTGGCCCTTCCAGCCCGTGGGCTGCAGGGCAGCTTTGCCATGGGTGAGCTGTGGAGCTCGAGGCTCAGAGGCTGCATTTGCTCACTCATGTGAGCTCTGTGTGCTCCCTAAGTGTGAGAGAGGTTCGTGTGATGGATGTGACCATGCTGGCTGCAGAGTTGCTGGCTTGGCAGTATCCATTTGGGACTAAAACAAGCCCTCTGCTCTGGCTGGGGTGCTGAGACAATGGTTTGGATGGTTGATTGTCTTTGACCTGCTCTAGTTTTCTTTGACTTTGTGGGAGCTGTGAGCAGGGCCCAGCAATGGTTGCCTTGTATTGCCTTGTGGAAGACTTTTTAGCAGTCCAGAGAAAACAGCTTTTTAGTCCCTCAGTACCAGCATGTAATTCTGCCTTTGCCTGCTGTACTTGTAATGTAATTTGGCCTTTGTGTGTAGCAGTTAATTCCTCTGTTTGGCTTTGTTTAAAGTCTTCTGTTGTTTTAATGTGATCCTGCTTTTAGCAAATAATGTTAACAGTGA
Organism: Lonchura striata; assembly: GCF_050655825.1. NCBI lineage: Eukaryota > Metazoa > Chordata > Aves > Passeriformes > Estrildidae > Lonchura > Lonchura striata. The sequence goes on along the minus strand of NC_140708.1, from coordinate 36,407,177 downwards.
TTTTCCTTGCATCCCTAATTCACTTTAGTCTGCGTAACAATTTCTTAGTGTTGCAGTTAAATTTTCAATAGTTACTTGATTTTCTGTTTTGATTACATGCATAAATTTGCTTTGCTTTTCTACTTCATTAATTTTAACACTAATTGCCACTTCAGGCAAAAAAAAAAAAACACCAAACACTTATCGTTCATAGCATCATTATGGGACTTGCTTTTAGAATGTTTTCTTTATACTGAGAGAGATTTTGTTAAAGGGTTCATTCCTGTATTTTCTGTCCAGCTGTATTTTTATTTAGAGAGGGGGAGTAGCAGGATTTCTGAGTTTGCACTGATTGTAAGAACTGCTATAAATATTTGAGGAACGGAAGAATTTATTTATAGTGGAGTGTTGGCTTGCTAATGAAGGAAATGAAACAGGGCTGGGAGAAATGGAGTTATTCTTCTGGACCCCTCTAGTCCTAAAAATTCCACGCTAATCTGATTTGCTTCAGGAAAACTCCATTGTAAAAAAAATTAATGTTTCCTACTATTTACTAGATCTTGAATCTTTAACTTAAAAAAAAACTGTTACGGTGAGATGACTAAAGCAATGCCATGAAGTCATTGAGAAATGTAGATGAAGTGGTGCAAGGACCCAGAGCATGGGATGGCTTTGTCTTTGGGTCTGTGTATCCAAGTTTACTTTTGTGAGGGTAAAAACATATGGGCAGTTGTAAATTCTGTTCTGCTGTGTTTTCTCTACTGGTACATGACAAATGTGCTTCTCATGACATTCACGTGGGCATAAGCTGGGCAAGGACATGGGAAGGAGTGAGTGAGAGCCAGGAGAGCCATGTCAGGGTCTGGGAAAATGATCACCTCAGAAAATGTGAGTTGAGAGAGAGGCACTCTCATTTTGTGCCATGTTTTTGGATGCCACTGACCCTTTGGACTTTAAGAGGCCCGTTAGTGTGGGAAAGCCCTTCAAAATGAGAAATTATTTTGTTGATCCACATTTCCTCATTTGATTCCATCTGCTTGGGTTAAGATTTCAGAAGTATGTTCCATTTGTAAATAGATTTCAGTGGTTTCCGTGGCAGTAGGAGCACAGTTCACCTTGGCTTCACACGTTGCAGGCTTTAGCTGCTGTCAGGCAGGTGGGTGTTTTTATCCCCCTTCTCACAGAAGGGGAAAAGGGCTGATGCTTCCAAGCATCTTCTGTGTTGGTTTGTCTGGCTTCACAGCCGAGGGGGAAAAATTCTGAGTTTGAACCATTGCAGTAACTCAGCTCCAAAGTGTCTGATGAAAACCTGGTCCCTGTGTCTTGACGTACACAAAACAAAAGTTGTCTGTGGTTAATTACTGGAGTTTTGTCACAAATTAAATAGCCTGAGCAGCAGATTGAGCCATTTGCAAAACCCAGGCTGACACTTGCAGCAGCCGATCTGCCGTGTGCTCTTTTTGAACCAGTTGTTTAAAAACGTCGCGTGTTCTTTTTAAACCGCGCTTCAAGCGGTTTCCTGGTGGAAGGGGCTGGAGGGGGAGCTCGGTTTCCAAGTGCTGATGTTTCTGGATGTGTCCCTTCGGAACAGGGGCACCTTACTGGACACACACGGACAAAATGGAGAAGAGGCTCCACGCCGTGCCAGCCGCCAACACCGTCAAGTTCCGCTGCCCGGCCATGGGAAACCCAACGCCCACCATGCGCTGGCTGAAAAACGGGAAGGAGTTCAAGCAGGAGCATCGCATTGGTGGCTACAAGGTAAGGGCTCGTGGTGGAGTTTTGGAGTGTCTCTTCTTGACCAAAGCTGTAAAAAAATATAAAACCACCCAAACAACCCAAAGCCAGCCCTCCTCCCCCTCAGAAAAAAAAAAAAAAAAAATCAAAACCAGAAATCCACCAAAAACTTGCTGAAGTCAACAGAAAATCTTTTAGCGGCCTTGGATCAAATGTGGAAGCAAAAAGAGGTGGTTGTTTTCTTCTGGGGAAGGTGGGTGGTTTCTTTGGCAGTTACTGAGCACTAATTTTTTTTTTTTTTTTTTTTGAAATTCAAGCTTCTAGCCTAGCAGTGCAGCTAAGGATTATTTATAGAGACGTATTTGGAAAACTAAAGACTGACTTAGCGAAGCAGATTAAGACTGTTTTGCTCTACTCATTTTTGGCTGCATTGTTAAAAACATGACCATCCGCTTTGGTGAGCGTAAGGCAGTTTAATAAAGGAAGCCTTGGAAGTCAAAAGTTATTATTTTCTATAGAGTTTATGGCCTGTGAAACTGAAATGGGAAGAAGAATTTGAGGGAAAGTAACAGCAATTACTTGGAAGGGTTTGTTTGAATTTTAAATAGCTTCAGATAAGATGTCTTATTCTGAGTTGGTGGTTACTGATTAAGAGAGAGTTTTAGGGAGGCCAGCTCGCTCTGTGTGTCAGTGCACAGACCTTTCACCTCGTGGTATCTGCCTGGGTCAGGTCAGAAGTCAGGATTTGGTCATCTGATCCCTCTCCTCCAAGGAACTGGGAATGCGTGACTTTGGTGGCAAATTGCTGTTCAAGCATGGCCATTTCTGACTTCACCTCCCGTGTGGATCTTCTCTCAGTGGTTTCCTCATGTCCCCGACACCTCTGCAGCTCTTCCCTCAAGAGGAGAAGTTTCGAGCAGTCCCCTTGTGTCAGGAATCCCCAGCCTGGAGCTTGTGCTGAGCTGCTCAGAGCAGTTTGCAATGGTCATTAGACACAAGTTAATTGTCTTTGCTAGACAGAGCTCAATTCTGAGTCCTGAGGCTGCCCCCAGTCCTGCCCCACTGCTTTGCCCCATGGTTGCAGTGTTTTTGGGGGGCTGCCTTAGTTGAGCCATTGCTTTGTGAGCTGTCGATTCAGGTCCTGCCCGGTGCAAAAAATCTGTTTTCCAGTGCAGAGGAGGGCAAGCCTCAGTCTCCTTTCCTCTCTAGCTGGATTTACTGTAGAAAGTGTCAATTTTTCCAACATTTGTGTTAGCAGAGAGCAGAGCCCAGAAAGTCTCCCCGCTTGAGCACTAATTATCTAGGTAGACTTTTCCATCTATGTTTGCTTACACCATAAATTTCTGTTGCTTATGAGTGTACACCTGGCAACACCTTCTGCCTTTCATAACGCTGTGGAGTGTTAATGAATTGGCTCCCATTCAGTGATTTTTGCCCTTCTCAGTGCTTTTTTAAAAACAAAAAAAGTGCCAATTAAGGAAAAAAAAAAAAATCCCCAACCAAACTAATCCTGTCTTGGAAAATAATAGTAACTGTGCTGGTAGTAACCAGGCTGTTACTTTGAACACTTTGCATCTGATGAAGGGGAAATGAAGATATCACTCTTGAAGACCATGTAGGAAAATGTGTGTCTAGAGAGGCAGGATGGGGATACCTGGTGTCTGCTTTGGGATCTTTGGTGGGTAAATCAGCTCGTGTGGGGCTCTGTGCTGCCACTGTTAGTCTGGGTTAGGGAGCTGGGTGAGATCATTTAGAGTTGTGCCCATTAAGTGGCACAAATTCAACTTTTGGTCACGTGTATTAAATGCATGCAATTTCCTAGGTATGTATGTACTCTGGGAAGGAACTACAGATGCCTGTTCCTAAAAGCCAGCTGTACCTCTAATTCTAAATCATAACTGCTTATATCTCTTTAGTCCAAAGAAAAAAAAGAGGGCACACAGCTGAGGATTTCAGACTTTCTTGTTGCTTGTAAAGACATTACATTTTAAATTATCTTGTAGGATTTACTTACCGTTGTCAAATCAACGAAATCTGTGTATATTCTATTTTCTGTCATTTTGAATAATCATCTTTGAAGATGGAAGTTTGTTCACAGTGAAGGGGTGTTAAAGAGTGAGGACTCCATAGTCTTTTTTTTTGAACTGTGTCCTCATCCTGTTTAAGGGGCAGGATGAAGTCACTGTGGGCTTAAGAAAAATTACACTAGAATAGAGAGAATAGTATTTTCTTGACACCACTTTTATTTTATTGCCAATGAACTTTTATTCAAGGAGTCCTCAGGAAGGACTGAGTCTATTCGTTTTGGTCTGTGTTTAACCAGGTATCACAGCAGCTCATGCTAAACCTTGCACATTGCTTTGTCTTGAATCTGGGTGTTGCTCTCTGCAAGGCATTTTTGCTGGAGATATTCACAATATTTGGGATAGAATAGCTGGAAGCAAACCTGGCCATATCTGACAGAAGAGACAAACATCCCTTGAAGCCCTAAGGGACAAAGGGAAGGGAAAGAAAACGTGAAACTTCTCAGTAATCCTTCAGCCACCTCTTTCCTGCTAAGAATGAGAAATCCCTTGGTGTATTGTTTTTATCAAAATCAGATAGTGGTCTGTAGCACTTTGTCCCTCGTACTGGGGAATGTCTTGAGTCAATTTGCACTCGGGCAGGCTAGCAGGAGGGTGTATGTTCTGGCCAAGATAGCTTCCAGGGCGGAATTCCTGCACTGTGACTAATTCTGGGTGGTGAATTTCAAAATTGATCCTTTTATGATCTTTCAAGATATACCCAACCTCCTTAAAATAAAGAGAACAGGATCAGTTACTGAATAGCTAAATCCTTTTTACTCTGATTTCTCGAAGTGATGATAACTCTTGTTTGTGCCTTTGGAGGCATTTTATATTTTCTTTGAGTTGATAATCTAAATCCTCTCAGAGACCACAGGAGCCTTTTCTTTCCTGTACATCACCCAGAAAGCAAACGCATTTCTATCAGCTGTTACTGTTTAAGCATTAACACGTGTGTGTTTGCACCTATGCATTTGGATAAGCTTCATCACTGCAGCTGTCTTAAACACATTTAAATCCAGCCAGGTAAATACAGAGTAAGAAAATTCATGATTACAGGAACAACTGCAGAAGCCTATGGCCTCTGCCAGGGGTGTTCTGTACTTGTTCTCTTTGTCTGAGCAGTACCACTGTACTGCTGTCTGAGCTGTGCTGCTGTTGTGAAGAGCTGTGTTTTCATTTCTAATCCTTCTTTCCTTTGAGATTAGTTTAAAATTGATCTATTTTTAGCTAACTGACAACTTTTCATGGCATTATCTCTCCAGTGAAGACACACATTTTAAGACTGAACAGAACCGTCCACTCTTCTTTTTGGGAAACTCCAAAAGCAAAAAGTTTATATGAAAAATTCCTTGCCCTTTCCCAGTTCTCTGACCAATATTCCTTGGCATTTTGATTCCAGTTTGTTTCCCACCTCCAAGCTATAATTTAACAGTGCAGTTTGTATGCAGTTTGATACTGATAATTCAGTTTAAAAATGGAATCTTTTGTTTGGAGGAATGGTTAAAACCTTAATGGAGAAGATCTTCCCCCCCCCCCCCCCCCAATAAAGCTGTCAGTAATTTGCTAGAAGTGTCCATAACTAGTCAGGAAAAAACCTGAACTAAGGCATGTAGCATTTCACATTAAAAGACCGTATTACTAAAGCCTGTGTTTCAGGCTGTGTGGGTGCAGGGATGTGGCTGGAGTATTGCATGTCTGAGAATGAAAAGTTGAATTTGTAAATCTTCAGTGGGAGAAGAGGCTCCTCATCCTCAGCAAAGGGGGTTTTTCCTGGACTTTGCAATGCTGCACTTGTAGCCAACAATCTTGTTGGATCCAGATCCCTGACATAAATCCAGTTGTCTGACAATGTGTCATAACTCCTTTGGACCTCTACAGTAGTTGTTTAGCTTAAACCAAAGTAGCTTAAGCTGTTGTTTTGTTTTAAAGATATTATCTCTGTCTATGGATTTACAAGAAGGGAAATTGCACAAATACTTTTTAATATTGCCATCCAGTATATCCACTTGTGGCTGTTAAGTTAGATATGTTTTTTTACTGAACATAAACAATTTCTTGTGTTTTCCTGTCAAATTAATTACCTGCAGCTTTTTTGAAATTTTTATTTGTTTTAACTTTTGTGGCAATGTGATCTGGTCTTCCTGTTTCACAGTCACATTGGTTAAAAACTCTTGCTCTGATTCCGAGAAGTGTGTTTTAACTTGTTTTGGCAGAAAGTTCAGGTCACTTTGGCCAAGTGTCCTTCAAAATAAATCACAAAGAAGTATTTAATACTCAAAATATGTAGCTGTTTATTTGTTATTTACAAACAATTTATGACAGCAGCTCTTCCTCACCCAAACTTTGACTTTCAGAGTTGCTACACAGAACAACGAGATGTTAAAACAACACTGATAAACTCTTTCTAGTTCTATAAACTTATCCTTAGCCCTTCACAGTGCGAAGAAAAGTCAAGATATTTTAATGAAATCAATATAATTGTTTGACCATCAACACGAGGGGCTGAGGAGAGAAGCCTTAAGTTTAGGCTGGAGATTTTGAGGCCGTGTCACAATTTCTCTGACATTAGCATAGCATCTTCTCCTGCTGCTGGAGTCTTGCCCACACTTTCTTTGCTTTTCAAAGCTCACATGGCCAGTCATTAGCTAATATTAGTCCACAACTGAGCAATAAGAGACATATCCAGCTATTGAGATAATTCCTAGCTGGGGCAACTAGGATATGCCAGGAGGTGCCTATAGAAAGAACTTCTCTTCCAAGCTTTGAACCGAAGGCATTTTTACCTCCAGCAAGTGCTCTTGGCACTGGGATGTGGCCCTGTGCAGCTTTTCCTGCTGGATAAGGACCTACAAAATAGTCAGGCCCGATGCAGGATTTCATAGCTATAGTTGTAATGATGTTTTAAGAATGTATGGTTACTGGAAGCGTCACTGAATGGTCCATAAATTTTTCTGGTGTACAGCACTGAATTACTGCTTTCCATTTGGCTGATTAAAATGACTGTAGCAGATTGTGTTTTATTCCATTTGCTGAAATATGTACTTTGCTGTTGAAGAATTGTACGTTGCAGCTACAGAGAATGTTAAGCTTTCTGAGCACTTTGTCAAAAATGTAATGCTAAAACAAGGAATTTGTTTTATAAGATATAGCCAGCAAAAGGTCATTTTGGGAGCCAACTTCTGATGCAGGAAATATATGTATGTACCGGATGGCTCTGTATCCTTCCAGTACTGGGCTGGATCCTATTTTCTGTGAGACCAAAGCCAGTGCTCCCTTGGAGCTCGAAAAGGAATGGAATTAGTACCTTTAATAAATTCTGAGAGGGATTCTGTGAGATAAATATAATTATAAAATACATATATATTATAATCCTATATTATTTTATATCAATACTATAGTATATATATTATTATTTTTATTATTTATTTTATTTATAAAAATAGATATAATAGAATCCTTATGCTCTGTTTCCATGAGGACTTTTTTCGGGCATTTTTAATGAAGCAGCATGTTTCTAGGATTAATTTCTTTCTTGGGGTACCCCAGAGCAGCAGGAGTTCTGGGGGAGGCATCCCAAACATAACCCCTCAGTTTCTCTAAAATGTGAGCTGTGTCATTGGGCTTTTAGGAAGGGTGAAGACGTGGATGTTTAGGGGATCATGTCCATCCTGGGTTGCTGATGGGTAGTTATTACCAGGTGGCTGTTTGGAGACAGATGGGGAATACCCTGAGAGTGTGCATTCACTTTAGAGTGGATTGAAAGACAAAGTCCAGTAAGACAACTGCTGCTAATTGGTGCCACCCTGCTCAGCCTGGGAGGACTGAGTGTGCACTGACATCTGCAGTGCTTGGAGCAGGGGCCAGGTAGATTTACAGCAGAGGGTGTGAAAGCTTTCACCCTGCAGCCGTGCTGTCCTGCATCAAGCACAAATCATTTCAGCATCCAGAACTGTCAAACGAGCGCAGAAGAGGCTTCCAGCTGTGGATTACACCAGGTTAATTATTCAGGGAGCAGTTTTTTGGAAGGGGAGAGGGTAAAACTCTGCTTGAGAAGATCCCAACCTGCCTGGTTCCATCCCCCAGGTCCGTAACCAGCACTGGAGCCTCATCATGGAGAGCGTGGTGCCGTCGGACAAGGGGAACTACACGTGCATAGTGGAGAACCAGTACGGGTCCATCAACCACACCTACCACCTCGACGTGGTTGGTAAGTGAAGCTCTCAGGGGCAGGACAATGTTTGTCACTAATGGCTTTCTCTATTAAAGCATTTGGAAGTGAGCTGATGCATTCCACGTTTATTTTGGAGATGATTTCACAGTATTCTAAAGATAAGATTTAAGCCAATTGCTTCATGACTTTGTATATTCATCTGTCTCACTTGTGCCTGTAGGATTAATCTACCCCTGCCTTGGCAAAAAGTGTAATATCCATGTGCAATATCCACCCACAGGTTTGCCATGACGACCAAATAATACATGCTGATGCAACTTTAATCATTAGCATTACAATTTAATTATTACTTGTACAATTGTACTAACACAGGCTTTAATAACTGCAGTTAGGAAAACTGTCAAGCAATCCTTTAGAGTCCTGTTATTATAGCTGAAATTATTATTTTTTTTTTAAATGAAAAGCTAGATATTGACTTTGCAGCCAGAGCAGACCTGGAGCTTCAGGAAAGGGAGTTTGCATTCACAGCAGCTCTAAGCCTTGTTGGGTGGGCTCTGAGCAGTCCCCAAAACACAGATGATAAAAATTCAGAAGAAGTGTTTTACCTGAGGACAAATTCTAAACAGCTGTGTGGATTTTTAAGTAGCAGCAAAGCTGTGATTACAGGCTTAATAATATTACCCAATTAATACCTAAATCCTGATGACTTTAATAAGGCTTACAGATATTTATTTAAGTGGTTAGCTAAATTAGAGCTTGAAATCTCAGGAACAATTTTTGTTCACCTCTAGTCTTTCTGATTAGCCTGGATGGGTGTGAGCAATTTTATTGACTCTGAAGGTATTGTCCAAAATAACCAGTGTGGCTTTTCTTACAGCACCTTTAGGGAAATGAGTCATGGTTTCTAAAGAATATCTTGCATGGGCTTTGCTGTCTCCACCTTTGTGAAGTGATCTGAGCATTAGAAGCTCTGTGAATAGAACTTTTGATCAATCACTACTGAAAGCAAATATTAATTTGGTTATTGTATGCTATTTTTGGCTGGTGACACACAGCCAAACTCCATAGATTCTTTGTGGAATATCTTACTGTAAGGGCTTATAGAACTTAAATGGTGAAAAAATGTTAATTTCCCTAGTTCTTGATTGGTTTTACGTGAGAAGAAATATATCCCTTGCATTGTTTTGGATGGTCTTTAAAAGTAGTGTCTTGTTTCATCTGAGACCGCCTAAATCTGCAGAAACACACAAATCCAAGAGAAAACAAGTGCCAGCTTCTTGGGTGGCATGAAAGGAAAACATTCCCTGTGAAAATGCCAAGGAGAGCTAGGCTTTGTGGAGCAGAGGAGGAGAAAGATCACTTTGGGATGAGGATGCCATCAGACCAAATCCCCACCACCAGCCTCATCCTTTTAAGTCTTCAGAGCCCCTGAACCACCCAGCTCACCTGTACTTGAGTTTGGGCAGTCAGCACTGAAAGCAGTGAGGATTTTCATGGCCTAGGCAATATTTTTACCCAGGGTGAGCTCTGGGGATGGTTGAGGTGGGCTGGGTGGCTGGCAAAGCCATTTTTGTTTGAACACTTGTTTAAACAAAATTTATGGAGGGTGCAGCAGCAACGGCTGCCGGGGATGGGTGTCAGTTGTTGTGGGAAGCTGTGTTCTGCGTGGTGTGGTTCTCTGCTGGCCATCTCTCCCCGGGCTCAGGCTGCCTGCAGGGGCTTGCCAGGCTCTAAAAACCTCTCCTTGATGAAATGAAACTGGTTAAAAATTCCCCTTCTCTACCCCCTCTTCGTTTTCCTGTCCCAGCCTGGCGTGTTTCGTGTTGACCATAAATTTCTTCTCCCATTTTTTTTTTCCTAGCAAATGTGTTCATGGATGATGCAGTCACTTGAGCAAATATTTGTTAGAAGCCCTCTCACCTCCTCTCCTGCTTTGAGCCTTTTGAATGTCTTACATTGAGGAATATTTTGCAGAAGTTTATTTTTCCTTGCAGTAAAGTATAGTGGCCTGCATGAATGAATGGAATGGTAGTAGGGATTATGTCATTTATTTAAATGTCTAGTCCTTTCCTATAGAGAGGCAGGAAAGTAAATAATGAGGTTTTCAAAAGTGATGAGAGGTTTGGTGTGCTGGGTACCCAGCTGATGGCACCCAGAGGACCCTCCTTGTGTCCTGTAAGAAATGAAACCAGAAGTTCAAAAATTACTTTTGCAAGTCACAACCTGTGTTTTGGAGTCCTGCATACTTAGTAATTTTGCCACTCTTTAAAAAAAAAAAATCATTTGATGAGTTCAAGGGTATAATTGCGAGTCTGTTTTCAAACCTGTGCATGGGAATGTGCACCTTGGGTTGAATTTAGTGTGAATCTCTCAAGAGATTGGGATTTTAACCTAAAGGGGGGTTGATGTTGGAGTGCCCAGCCATTCCTGTGCGGCTGGAGGCTTGCAGTAATTGTGGAGCATTCATAAAATTGCTGAAGCAGTAAATTAAGGCTGGCCAGAAGGGGAAACTCTGACAGTTTTTCTAGTTGAGACAGTTCTACAGAGTTAGCTTTATGCCCTTTTTTCTGTTTTCATATGAATTTTCAGTTCCCACAGGGTTGTGGAGAATTATGAATGTTTGTTTAGAGGCAATTGCCTACGTAGACCGCATCTTACGAACTTCAGGTCGTAATTCTAGGTCAAGTTCTGTGTAGAAAGCTGTCAGTTGAAAGCCTCTGAAATTACTTTTTCTATATGGTTTAACTGGTTCCAGAGCTGATTAAGTGTAAGTAATAGCAAATGGTATTAAACATGGTAACATATTACACTAACATGAGCATCTGACTATATGGTGTAATGTAGAGAACCCTCTGATTATGTCACAGAGTTGGGAGGTATCCCAGGAAAAATCGTGCCAAATAGTGACACAATGCTAGTTAGGCATATGCCAATAACTTTCCAAACCTTGAACTCTTTTGACAATTAAAAGCCTGGAGCCAGCAGGGCTGAGAAGTTTTCAGTCAGAATGTAGGTGTGAAGCATTCTCATTTTTACCTTGTAATTACTTGCAAGAACTCTTAAGACTCAGCTCAGATGGTCTTGTTCAAATTTACAGACCTGGCAAAACCCTTGCAGTGATTTTTTTTTTTTAACAGTGAGAGTAGAAAATACAGAAGGAAAAAAAAAAAGCAGCAAGTCATTGGCAGCCTCTCTACTGCACAGGATACTTGTGCACAGTGACTGTGTTAGCAGGGAATGGCCCATTCAAATTGGCCAGGATGTTCTGTGCTGAACAAAGTTATTCTCTGAATGTTTGGGATACCCCAGTCAATGGCTTTTTCCTTCCTTCTCCATTTCCAAGTGGGGATTGAAGCAGGGCTTTGCTCAGGGACTCAGATGTGTTTGCAAACAGTGGTGATACAAAACTCCAGGAGGACGCTGTCACAGGGAGACGAGTCGATTTTAGCTTTTTATTAGAGCAATACACAGAGGCTTCAATTAATATTGGATACTTATTGTCCAGGGCAACGTGCCAGCACATAGGAATTGCTTACAACAGAAATACAGCAAGGCCAGGAGAGCGAAATGTCACTGTCCATTTTACAGATGAAAACCTGGAGTGATGAAATTTCTTGCCCTGGGTCACACAGGAAGCTGGTGACAGAGCCAAGAAGCAAAGCTGGTCTTTGAATCCTAATCCAGTACCTTAATTAAAAGAATGTTCTTTCCCTTGTATAGCTTAGCCCATTAGCTGTTTTTTTACATGCAGCTGAAGTGCCTTTTCTCCTCCTTTGTATTTAACAGTAGGTAGAAACTTGGGTTTTTATGGCAAGCTTACTAATAGACTAACTCCATTCTCAGTACATGTATATAAAGTCGTGCAGTCTTGAGGGAGAAGGAATGGGAACGAGGTGGATTTCACTCTCGAGTTGTATTGTAGTGAATCCGGGTTGTAGGAAGCAACGTGGGAATGCAGCCACTGAGACTTGTATATAATTAGATCACTCTTGGATGGCAATTATTGCTGGAGTACAATTTCAGCAGCGGCAGTTCTGTTTGAGCATGGAGGAGCTAATTGAATTTGGGTTTTAACGGCAAAAGAAAAAAAAAAAAGTCACTCTTTGAGCAGTCCTGCTCCAGGTAGCCATTTCTGCCCTATTTAATGTTGTCATCCGGGGAGACAAAAGATGGTTTGGTTTCAGGTGAAGTTTGCCACGTTGCCTCATTTAGTGGGATTTGCAAGCAGCTGCTACAGCACAACACCTCTACAAAGAATATATGATGACCCTGCTGTTTGCTATAAAAATGAATATGCTGCAAATGTATTTTTTTCCAAAAGAAGCCCTTCTGCAGCCAGGTTAGCAGTACTTTAAACAGTTCCTAATTTGCCTAATAGCCATGCCTTTGGCTCTCTTTGCTGAGGAGTTAGCTCCAGGGGTGGCAGAGCACCACGCAGCTGTCCCTTAAGAGTAATTCATATTTTCATATAAAAGCAGTGTGAGAGTAACTTCTCACCCAGAAAGCATTTTAAATGACTCTCAGTTTAAAGCTTGTGCCTCAGAAATCTCATGTATGAGTGATTTTACTGATGGCTGTGCAGAAAAATACTTTTATTCTGAACTCTTGGTAGTTTTAGAAGATATATTTTAGGATATTATAAGATATCCTATTTGCCATAGGATAAATTTTGTTCTTGTTTTTTTATGACATGCTGTTAAAAATCTTACTAAAATGGAATCGACATTTTGCTATTGGTACTTCACTGTTTATGTTTCCCTTCGTTTAGACAGAAGGAAAAACTTCTGCTTTTGCTTCTAGTCAAGTTTTATTTTTGGACTTTCATGTCCTCTCCCAGTCTCTAGCTGCGAACATGGCATGAGCACATATTTTTTTTTTTAAAGACATGTTTCCATTTTGTCATTCCCAAATCCATAAAAACATATGGATTGTTGTTTGCCTTTTGCTGAGGCTTGTTGAAATAAAGTTCAGAATTAGTTTGACTCAAGTATAGTTCTTCCCTTGATTTCCAGATTGTTTTTAGGATTCGGGTTACATACGAAAAAAGGAACTGACACCAACTCAATAACATGCCTTGGGTGTTGCATCATTAAAGTCTGGCAGGAGTTAAGGGCAGGTATTACAACCAAGCCTAAACTTGCATTTCTGGCAGATGTTCTTGCAGTTGTTGACTGCCTCTTTACAAGGACAAGCTTTGGCTTGACGTCTTCGCCCCGGCGCTCGCGGCGCGGGACAAGATGAGGCAGGGACAGAAAGCACGAAGGAATCCAGGCTGCTGCCTGCCCTCGGGTCTCTCTAGGCTGAGAGGGAAGATGCTTTTATTTAATGTGTTGATAAGCCCAGTGTGGACTTTACACCTGGCACCAGGCTCTTGGCAAGGTGCTGCATCGCAGGAGGAATTACGCAAATTGTTTAGCGCTGGGGGCTGTGCGGTTTGCTCCCGAAAACAAAGCCCACACTGTGATGGTTCAGCTCAGGCAAAATGAAAGCTTATGGGTTTCCCCCCTCTGCTCCCTTAATAAGGTAAAAATATTCCAACCCTGTAGTTTTATAGCATTAAAGCTTCTGATTTCATTGGAGTAGTCTGGCTAAATTACATTTTATGGACAAATACTGGTGTCATTACTTCATCTGCTGGGTGAACAGTGAATTTGTCATGTTTGGAATGCTTCCTGCAGAGTCTGCTGGGGAGGACTGGTCTCCCTGTCCCATTTTCTGTCTTATTACAGCCCCAAGGCAGTTATTTCTCCTTCTTTTGATGAGTGATGAACAGGATATTGTTTCAGCTCTGTTATTATAATTTTTAATCATGCCTTCTAATTTGTGTTGTATCCTACTTATGGAAGTGCAAGTAGGAATTTGCAGGAGTTGTCTGAAGATGCAAACACAGGACTGTTGCCTTGTTAATGTGCAATTGGCATCTGTCAAAAGCCATATCTGTGCCTAATAGGAGGTTCTTTCTGACCTGATCCAGGTTTTCTCACAGCTTTATTAGTGAAAAAATGGAAGCGTAATTGGCAGCAAATTGGTAAAGCTATGTCTTAAAAATACAGAAAAAAATGAAGCTAAAATTATTATAAATATAGAAAAGTTGTAAATGAACTGTGATACAGGTTGGATGATGACATATTGAAGACAAACACAAGGTTTACAATGTAGGAGAAAAAAAAATATTAAGGGCTGTTACCAAAGTGAGAAAGGGGAGAGGGGGAGGAATCTGGCAGTAGAAAAGCATGGACAAATCAGTAAAATGTAAAATTCTGTATCTAATAAAGAAAAAGGCCTCACTTAGAACCTCAGTGTTGGTCTCCTCTCCTCTCTCTGCTCTGCAGAGCACTGTGTGACCTGACATCCAGAGGTGGCTGTGATTTACAGCTTTTGAGGGTTTTTGAGGGTTTTAAGCAATTATGTCATCTTTGGATTGCTACTGTTCCTCTGGTGCAGCTTCCACAGCTGTTATTCCATTTAAACATAAAAAGACACATTAAAAATCAGAGTTTGGTAAACACGTTTGAATACTGATTCACTCTGTAAATTTAAGGTACTGAGTTTATTTTTTTTCAGATTGCTCTTTGAAAGGTATCATGAACATGTTGAAATTTTTGACTTTTCATGAAAGTAAAACACTGTGCTGTCAGAACTTAAGCAAAGGGAAGAACCCAACATGACAGTGTGTTAGTTGGAATAAAGTAATTTATCATTTTTACAGGATGCTTATAAAAGTCTAAAATTACATATACTTTTAGGGGGGTTTTAATCACCATCACAAGTAAAGCATCAGTTGTTTTTGTGTATTCTGCATTTATAAGTGAATCTCCCTGCATTCCTTGCTGTTTATTCCTGCAGCACTGTTTCTGCTATTCAGTTGGACTATGTGCATTACTGAGCAACATGATTTCATTGCAGCAGTTGGTTTCCTTTGATATTTGTGCACCTAGGGTGTTTGTGAGCATACCTATGTCTATATTTCACAGAATAATGAGGTTGGAAGAGACCTCTAAGATCATCAAGTCCAACCTATGCCCTAGTGAATTTTCCAGCAAATGGGTTTTACTGCCCCAACTGCTTTTCAGAGACATTTTCTTAGAAAGCAGCTCAGGCACCTGCTGCTCAGCCAGAGGCTGTTGGTGATGCTCCTGTCCCTGCTTCCTAGGAAGCTGTCCTTTTTTGCTGAAAGGCAGCAAAAGGGGGTGCAGGAATGCTGTGGGTTTTCCCCAGCAGGCAACCAAGCCCCACACAATTCTTGCTTACTCCTCACCATGGGATGGGGAAGAGAATCAGAAGGGCAGAACTGAGGACTCGTGGGCTGAGATAAGAACAGTTCAATAATTTAAATATAATGGCAATAATGAAAAAGAAAATAAGGAAAAGAGAGAGAAATAAAACTCAAGAAAGTCAAGTGACGCAAATGAAAAACAGTTGCTCAGCACTGACTGACGGGTGCTCAGCCAGTTCCTGAGTGGCTCCTGGCCACCTTTCCCCACAATTGATGCACTGAGTTTGTGGTCTGGAGTATCTCTGTGGTCAGCTCTCCTGGCTGTGTCCCCCCCCAGCTCCTTGTGCCCCCCAGTTATCCCCCCTGGCAGGGCAGCAGGAGGAGCTGACAGGTCCTTGACTGAGTGTCAGAGCTGCTCAGCAGCCACCAAACCATCAGTGTGTTCTCAGCATTATTCTCATCCTTGATCCAGACAGGGCACTGTACCAGTGCTAGGAAGAAAATTACCTACCCCAGCCAGAACCAGGAGAGGAGCTGTGGAAAGTTAATACATCAATTTTGTAGTTCTGGAGCACCAAGTTTATGTCCAAGTGTGGCCAGCCTGTGAACGCTGCTGCATCTTGTGAAATGTACTTGGATTGACCCAAATTACTGGAAATAAAATGAAAAATATGTGTAATCAGGGTCTTCCCATGAGCAGTTTTCTTCAGCATCTGGCCCAGCTTTCAGAGCAGTGGATTGTGTGCTGCAGAAGGGAATGTGGTGCTGGTGGAGGGATGTCCCCAAACTTCACCACCAGGGAAGGGAAGCCCAAAGAGCTCAGTGAGGGCTGACACAGACATGTCATGATGCTGAGCCAGGACTGTCCAGCTCTGAAATTCTGTGTGCTGGAGCTTCTTTTCTGCCCTGAGACCTGCACAGTTGGTATAGCCAGTCAGCTGCTGGTTGGCTGTGTCTGGCAGGGAGCTGGGGAAGGGTGAATTCCACAGTGCTTCTGATAATTCCACACCTGCACTGCTCAACAGAGCAAGCTTGCTGTGTAAGAAAAGGGGGGAGCGGTGTAGAAATGTAAGGAGTGCTTTTAAAGCTTTACATAATCTTTTCCATTTTACTTTAAAGGCAGAGCTGTTTTCAGGAAAGGAAATTTGGCAGATGAGAAATATGTAGTTGGGTCACAATACCAGGAGAAAGAATAACTCCCCCCGTGTGCTTTATGGCATCACTGGGTGCACTGGTGAGCTAAAGCCACTGCAGCTGGGAGAGGACATCATCCCTGTGGGAGGGATGCTGTTTGCCAGGCATGCAGTAAACCTTTGGCAGAGCCTACTGGGGAGCCCATTCCAGTGCTGCTGGACCCAGCATTGTCTCTGGTTATTATACAGCAGCTGAGTGCTGGGAGCTGTGCACAGTACAAAGGATGATATCTCTGGGTGTAAAAATTAATGCAGTCTCTGGGAACAGCCAGAACAATAAAATTTTACCACTTGTCTGTGAGAAGTCACAAGCTGTTTTTCATATTCTCTTGTAGACTTTTTCTTTTAGGGCACCCTGAAAGGAATATCAATGAAAATTGTAGCCTCTCATTGTTCTGTTTCCCATAATTTTTTCACACTAAAATAAGGCCTCTCCACCCTTTGTTCAGACATGTATGAAGCATTTGCTTATGCATGCACTGTGTGAGGGACACTGCAAGGGAGCTCCAAGATCTGTGTTGTACAACTCTTGCTGCTACGACTTTTTCTGCTCCTTGGGGCTGATGAGGCCCACGCTGTCAGCCTGATAATAGGGCTTTGCTTTTAAGGACAAGCTGATCTTAAAACCCTGTTGATAATTTCATGTTTTAAAACAAGAGCATTCATGTTTCCTGCTGTAGCCTCAGGCTTGGTGGATGTCCCTGTGTCTTTTAACCCTCAGATATATGTGTGGTTTGAAAGGACAGCTTTTAACTAGTTCTGATTATGACTTTTTTTTTTTTTTTTGGGTACTGTTTTCATTGACACCAACAGGCTTTGTATCAAGCCAAATAGGTCAGTCTTGCTTGCTGTCTCTTCCCCATCTTGCTGCCCTGTGAGGAAGCAGTGTAAAGGTGTGCAGAGATGGATTTTTAGCTAAAATGCAGAAAGGAGAGAGAGCTGAAGCTCTGCTGTACAGCTATCCAAGGAGACAGATGGGATAACATCAGTGGGAGCTTGCCTGCTTGGGAAACAATGCCATCACTTAAAATTAGAGGTGAAGGTGGTGAAGCCAAGGACAAAGAGTTTGAATACATCTGCTTAACTTCTGTAAAGCTTTTTAAAAGGCATTGCCTTTTCCTTGGCTGGTCTTGGTGAGTAGAAGGGCTTGAATGTCTCAAGGCAGTTGGATGGAGTGGCAGAGGCTTTGCTATGGGTAACAAATGGGTCTGCTTTGATATATGTGACAGAACTTTAATCTTTAGCATTAAAACTCTTTAATGATGTTCAAATGTTTAACTTCTGGTGAAAGTATCAGTGACAGCAGGGATGTGTGGAGTCTGGTTCCCTGCTGTCTCACTCTGCTGACTGATGGTACTGCCCAGAAATCAGAGCAGAGCTGGGTGGTGGGGCCCAGAGTGAGACACAAAGCAGCAAGAAGTGCCTCAAATTTGTGTAAAAGGCTTCTAAATTAAAGGACAAAGATAATGGTGATGGAGGTTGGCCCCAGGTCCCTGTGCCAGGTCCATGGGAGCTCCATCTGCAGCAATGCCCCTTTGAGCTTTGGCCACCACAATGATTTCTCCAAGTAGTGTTGAGCCAGTAGGAAGTGCTGCACATGGAGACTCCTGCTGTACTGGAATGTGGAGCAGCATGAACTGTTTGTTGGCTAATGCCTACTGGTTAAAAGATGCCAAAATTTGTAAGGTGGGATATCATCAGTACTGGTAGTGCTGGTTTGATCCATAAGCTGTTCTGCAAGCCTGCCTGAGAGGCTCCTGTTCTTTATCAAGTGTTCTTGCCAGGGATGGTCTTTATCTCTTACTGTTTTGTGACAGTGATGTTAATCCTTCCAGCCTTCAAGCATCTTGTGATTTTGCAGAGTTTAGCAAGAGAGCATCATCCCTAACTTGCTGTGGGCTCTGCCTTGGCGTGTGTAAATTACCCAGGAAGAGATGACTGGAGGGGTTTGCCTTGTGTGTCTGTTTAAATGGAACATGAGAGTTGAACAGCACTTCTGAGTTGGCTGAAAGCAACATGCAGAGCCTCATCTTGTGCAGAGAGAAGCCCCAAGTGATGTGGAGCTGGTGGAGCCTGCTCAGCTCCTGGTCCAGGGACGTCTGGCCTGTGACATTTGTTAGCAGAGATGTTCTGCCTACACCTGCCTGCTTCTTTCTGATCTTCTGAATGAGCAGCCATCACTCAGCCTTCCTCCTCCACGCCACGGAGCAAATGGTGGCATTAGGAGTGTTCTGCTTCCAGGATTTCAGAGAGCTCAGGTTCCCCTAAGCAATGGATTTGTGCTGGGGAGAGGAAGTGAAGGCTTGGCTTGGCCCATGTGTGGAGAGCTACCTTGGAGGAGAAAACTCCTGAAGGAGCTGGCATGACTTTGGCTGGATCCCTTTTACACCTCTCTGTCTCAGGGTGTGGAGTGCAAGTGTGGTCCCAAATGGGGTCCAGTGTATGAACCTGGAAAATGCTAGATTTATACAGAAACCCAAGCTGCAATTCCTCATGCTGGAGTTTCTCCTGGAAATCACCTCAGAAAGGTCCTCTGATTCAGAGAACAATGATTAATCCAGCCTCTGAGTGCTGGGGAAGGGATTTGCAGTTAGTGTAGGTGGGATCTTTCATGAAGGGTGGTGATCCTTGCAACCTGGTGCCTTTGCAGTCATCTAGCACAGGATAGAAACCTGAAACTCATTGCTCACTGAGCAGAAAGCGTTTAATAATCTTATAATCTTTCCTCTAATGGTTAATATTTAGCCCAAATAGATGCTGATCAGGCACATATCCTGTGGCTGACCCTTTGGCTTTAGTAAATGCTCCAGTCCTGTAGCAGGTACCCACATCACCAAAAGCAGCAGCAGAGCCAGCAGTAGCAGTGCCTACATGTCTCAACAGGGATGTCAAAAATGGAGCACAGAGACAGAGTGGCTGGCACAGATGGAGGGGGTTGTTCCCTCAGACTGTGACTGAAATGGTCACTAGTGCCACTTCTGAGAGCAAATCATGTTTCAGCTTGGAGGTGGTGTGGGGTGCACTGTGGGAAGCTGGAACTGCACCTGAGAGGTTTCACCTTCCTGCCTTCAGTGGTTAAGTCACCTGAAAAGTTACCATGGGACTGCCCTTCCTGATGGAGCAGCTTTGGTAATCCCATGGGAGTGGTTGGAGGAGGGCATGAGGAGAGGGCTCTGGGTGTCCCAGAGGTGGGTGACACTGCTGGAGAAGGTTCTGGATGTCCCAGAGTTGGGTGACACTGCTGGAGAAGGTTCTGGATGCCCCAGAGATGGGTGAAACTGCTGGAGAAGGTTCTGGATGCCCCAGAGGTGGGTGACACTGCTGGAGAAGGTTCTGGGTGTCCCAGAGGTGGGTGACACTGCTAGAGAGGACTCTGGGTGTCCCAGAGGTGGGTGACACTGCTAGAGAGGACTCTGGGTGTCCCAGAGATGGGTGAAACTGCTGGAGAAGGTTCTGGATGTCCCAGAGGTGGGTGGCACTGCTGGAGAAGGCTCTGGGTGTCCCAGAGGTGGGTGACACTGCTGGCTTCCCACTCTGTGAGGTCTGTGGGTCACTTGGTGGCACAAGGGATGTGTCAGGTGGCTTCACACCCCAAAGTGTTTCCCAGGGGAATGCCCAGATGTGATGTGCTGTTAATTCAGGGACAGAGCCCTGCTCCTCCATCAGCAGGGCTGCTCCCAGACCCCAGCAGCCTTCTGAGATCTCCTGGGTCAGGGAGATGGCCCAGTGGAGATGGTGGGAAAGTGCTGCTCCTTGGTGAAGATGAAACACAGGGGAGGAATGTTTCAGTCCAAGCCTGCAATGAAAAGGCTGTGGTTAATTTTTTTAAAGGCTTGCAACTCAATCTTGCAAGTTTGCTACGTGAAGCCAAAGCCAGTGCAAGAGGCTGTGATTACAGTCTGGCCTAAAATGCTGGAGGATGTTTTTGAGACTCATCATTTACAGCACAATTAGCATCTTCCAAAGCAACAGATGTTGCAGCATCTGAGGGAAGGTGTTTTCTCCAAACATGGTCCAGGCTGCTGCTGAATATTTCCTGAGCTTGGAATCAGGCAAAATAAGCAATTAAAGCTGAGGGTGCTGCACTGACCAGGGGAAGAAGAGGGCATGGCAGGTCTGTGTTTTCAGGGAGAGCTGGAATTACTTCATTTCTCATTTAGTGATGGCTGAAGGCACAGAACCTCTTCCAGGAGCTATTGATTCAGAACTGGTGCTCAGAGGCATCATTTGAGGGATCCCTCTGTATTTGCTCAGTGGCAGCCATCAAGATGAGTCCTAGAAGTCAGTAACATTTCAAAACTGTGATTAAAGGCTCTGATAAATGTGTCCAGCTAAAACTTTGGTAATTTTATTCTCCCTCACTTTCCCCCTTAATTGAGGATCTCTCCATTGTCCCCAGAACTCATGCTTGGTCTTGCATTTGTTATTAAGCTTTTATTTTTCTAGCCCACACTTGAATCACACATTTGCAAGGAGAGGAAACAAGCACATTCAAAAGCAGAAAATAAGAGTAGTTTTTCATTTTCTTTTTTTTTCAATGAATCGGATGCCTTATGCAAAGCCCATTGAATTCCATGTGAGTTTTCCCCCTGACTTCAATGGGCTTTGGTTCTGGCTTTTAGCTCCCCTGAAAGGTCCTGAACTATCTGTGCTAGGGTGACAAGGAGGCTTGGAGAGACAATTCCCAGAGCTCTTCTCAGCCCCTGGCACAGCCAGGTTGCTAAGGAGACTTGGCCTGGCCAAGCTCCTGGAGCTCCCCCTTTCCGGGTTTATTGTCTGCTGTCCCTGCCAAGGCTCTCTGGTGGCAGCAGTGCCACTCTCCCAGCCACAAAACCTCTCCCCTGGCCTCTGACAGCAGCAATTCCTGCCCTGCATCTCCCCTCTGCCAGCGTGCTTGGCCAGCAGCCTCCCTTCCCATGGCTGCTCCATCCTGCTCCAGGGCTGGAGCGATGGGCTTGTGGCTGCTGGCCTCCCTCTGCTCTGAGGGTTGGGCTTTGGCCCCTGTCAGCCACCTCCACACCCCAGCATCTTCATCTCCTACGGCTGCATCACTTCCCTCTTTCTCTTCTCTCTCCTTTACCCCCTTCTCTCTCCTTTGCCCAGCACCAAAAAAAAAAAAAAAAAAAAAAAAAAAAAAAAGAAATAAAGCCAAGGAATCCTCTGTTCGGGGGATTAAATTCCTTAAGGAGCCCGTTCTCAGGATTCCTTGTTAAGTGTGTAGGCTCCTACAGTCATTTCCAGTAGCAGGACAGGCTCCCACCATCTCTAGGTGTCCTGCAGTACTTTGGACTTCCTAGGAAGTTCCTTCCATTGTGCCAGGTTTTTTTTTGTGGTTTTTTTTTTCTTTTGTTTTGTGTTTTTCTTTTTTTTTGTTGTTGTTGTTGTTGTTTGTTTGTTTGACGCTTTTTTTTGTTTGTTTGTTTTTGTTTTTGGGTGGTTTTTTTTTTTTGTTTTTTTTTTGACTTGGAATTTTCCAGCTTTCCTGGATTCTTTGTAGTTTTATCTCTTGGAAGGAGGTATTTTGAAGTTTTAACATTAACAGGCTAAATGACAGTTTCCTCTAAGCCTTTTGGGCAAGGTCTCTTTGTCAGTATCCCTTCAGATAGCAACTCTTGTTTGTCTACAGATAAGTGAGCAGAAATATTCAAACCCTGGGCACTTTTATGGTGGTGTAAAATTTAGGTGCTTGTGGCCTTGAATCTGATATATCTCATGTGAGCAATCATTTTGACTCTGTGTTTTGTAGATAACTAATTCCTCAGACGGGGATGATGTTGATTTTGTATCTAAACTGCAAGCTGGTATCTTGTCTCTTGTGGTGGGATCCAGCAGGAAGCATGTTGGGAGTGATTTTCTGTATTATAGTATAAGTTTTTGACTTGTTTTTATAACAAATTGTGTCATTAGTGAGATTGTAACACTGAAATGTCAGTGCTCAGGCAGCATATATTTATTTCTCAAGGTGTTTATTCAAAATTCAAAAAATAATGAATGAACAAGGAATAGTGAAATCACTCCCCAGAGCTATGAGATTTGCTGCCAGCTTGTTTTGTATAAAAATATTATTTAAATAACTGGAGATGTATATGGTCACAGTGTTTTAGTGATGATCTTGATTATAATTATTAGGTAATGATACTATCACTTTCACCAGCCTTAAAATTTTTTTTAAAGGCAATTTTGACTCCTTTGCTGGTGTTCAGTAGAAAGGAACATGCTGTTTCCATCTAATATTAGTGCAGCTAGCTGTTTGAGTGATGATATCTGCTTACAAATGTACAGCTTGTATTTTAAATGCTGAATAGTGATGTGAGATTTATGAATATGGCTTTGACAGTACCTGTGCTTAACAGAGACCTTGGATGTGTGTGGGTTTGCAGAGACGTAGGATAACTTCAGGATGTTTTTGGATAACGTCCTGAAACGAGTATTTCCAGGAAAAGGTGCTCTACAGAATTAAGCTTGGTCGTTGGTAATTATGGAAGTTTCTTTGTAGTTATTTTTCCCAATCCTGAGTGTTTTTTGTGGGCTCTTTGGACCCCATGCCTGCTGGATTTACATGGTGATGGTTTTGTTCTCCTGTGCTGTTTGCCTGTGTGGGCACAGGACTACTCCCCTCTGCTGAAGTGGAGGAGTTGGTGAATACTGATCCATGTGGGGGAAGGCAACAAAAGTTTATTTTTAACATATTTCCCTTTAGAGAAGAAATTTCACAAACAGCCATACGTATATGCCCATCCACATACACACACTTTAATTTTTTTAATAAAACTGGGGGCCAAGAGTGTGAGAACTCTGCTTTTACTCCTTTGCTTTGCCTCCTCTTTTTTGGTAGAGGAAATGCTTGACAGTCATCAATAAAAGATTAAATCATTGATGGCTATCAGGATAAACGAAACACGTCTTGTGTGTGGATGTTGGCATAGTAGGAACTTTTCCAAGATGTTTCAGGCCTCATTCTCTGGTTTGTTAAAGGGCAGAGAATAAGGTCACAAAGGAAATCAAACCCTGATGTGGAGAAATGAAACATGAGGCCTACTGACTTCTAAAAAACATTTTAAATAACATTCTCTAAGGTTTCATTTTATACCGAAGGCAGCTGTAATAAGTTTTGGAAGATGGTGTAAGGTTTCTATTAAAGAGAGATTTTTGCTTGCTGTTTTTGTACCCAAATGAAGGAATGAGGGAGATGGAATTAGAGCTTATTTAGTATAAGGTGAGAAACTAAAAGTTCTCTCCAGAACTGTAAAATAATAATTTATATGTTCTACTGCAATTTACAAATTAAAAAATATGAAACTGTTCCTAGATCTTCAAAAATGACACACATAGCCATGGAATAATTTAGTAACTGCAATTCAAGTGCACTTTTGCCACAAGTAAAATAAGACTGCTGCTTTGTAGTGTGCTGCCAGCATAGCCTCAGTGAATAAATTCCCAGTAGATGTTTGCTGCATGCCAAATGTATTGGACTGTATAAAAGATCCCATTGTTCAATGGCATCATTATTTGCTATTATACTCACAATGTTTGCTTGTGAAACAATTTATTGGAGACAAGTATGTTTAAGAAAGAACGCTCGGTTTGAAATTCAGCTGATTTGGCTTGTAATGTCAGAGCATTTACAGTATATAGCCTCTAAAAATAAATATTTAGGTCTGCTATTTTTTACTTATCTTTGAAAGAATTCCTGGAGCAGGGGAGAATGTGAAGCTGAGGCTGGGGATGGCCAGCGAGCATTTCACTTCTGATTCATAGAATTGTTCAGGTTGGAAAAGCCCCCTAAAATCATTGAGTCCAATTAATTAACCCAGCAGCGCCAAGGCCACCCATAAACCACATCCCCACATATCACATCTACACACATGACCTTCAGATGTCCTTTAGCCTGTTCCAAAGCTGGGCAGCCCTTTTGGTGAGGGAATTTCCCCTGATACCAAATCCAAACCCTCCCCTGGCACAACCCGAGGCCATTTCCCCTCCTCCTGTCACCTGTGAGAGGAGCCTGGCTCCCACCTGGCTCAAACATCCTATCAGGGAGTTGTAGAGAGTGAGAAGGTCCCTCCTGAACCTCCTTTTCTCCAGGCTAAATAACCTCAATTCCCTCAGCTGCTCCCCATGAGAGGTTGCCTGAAAATGTGTGAGAAATGCTTATGCATGGGCATAGATTAGAAGCTGAATTGGCTCACATTAAATACACTTTCATTTTCCAGAGAGCTCTGTATTTGCCTGTGTCTTGGTGAGAATAAGAACGAAGCAGTGTTTCTGCTGCTGTGTCTGGATGGTGGTGGTGGCACTGATTGGAGCATTTTAGGAAGCTGAGCTGCCTAGTTTGTGCATCCTGCACTTCTGCTGCTATTTCTGAGAAATTCCTTTTGGTTTATTTTAACATGTTTTAAATCAATCATTATTCAAAATTAATCAATAATATTTCTTCCTAATGTGTGTCAATAATATTTCTTCTTAATCAAAAAATTAATCAAAAATTGAACAATAATATTTCTTCTTAATGTGTGGAGGTCTAGTTGAGTCAAGACGTTCTAGAACTCAGAGGTAACTTAATTACGGTAGCTTAAAAAAACCCAAAAGGAGATATTTTACCTAATTAGGGCTGAGTTAAACCACGGAAAATGAGCAAAGTGTTTTAAGCGGGGTTTTTCCCTCCCTCCCCCCAAATGGCTATTCTTTAAATTACAAGTGTAGCGCTCAAGCCATCTCCTTTGAACTGCAGGTTTTGTTACACGCTTTGGCTGCGGCGTTACTTCGGAGGAGTCAGCCAACAGGCTTACAGGGCTTTTTGGCTGGGGTTCACTTACAGTTTTCTTGGCAGCCCTGCTTATTTATGCATCTTTATTTCTCTCTCTCTCTCTCTTGCTCCTTCCCCGCCGTTCCCTGCTGGCGCAGAGCGCTCCCCGCACCGGCCCATCCTGCAGGCGGGGCTCCCCGCCAACGCCTCCGCCGTGGTCGGGGGGGACGTGGAGTTTGTCTGCAAGGTCTACAGCGATGCCCAGCCCCACATCCAGTGGATAAAGCACGTGGAGAGGAACGGCAGTAAATACGGGCCAGACGGGCTGCCTTATCTCCAGGTTTTAAAGGTGAGGCTTCGCAGATGCCGGCGGTGGTGATGCCTTCTTTAGAGCGTGGTGTAAATCCGAGGATTTTGAGTTCTGAGCTTCTTTTGAAAGTGGAGATGTTTATGTTAGAAGTGAAATGATGAGTTAGATTGTCTGAATGCTAACTGTGCAGCTTATCGACACTGTTTTGCTCCTTTTTACTTCCATGAGAAATCGTTTATATCTGAATGTTTCAGGCATGACTTGTTAAGAAAAAATGAAAATCCTTCTAAAGAACATCACTGACATTTCTGTATGGGTAGAAAGCATCCAAAACATACCTGGGACAATCTACTCCGTTTCTTTCATGTTTCTTCAGCCTCTTGATTTCAAAGAAACATGGCAGCTGCTGCCAAAGGCTTGCTGGAGGACTGGGCTGTCAGGATGCTGAGATGTCGGGTTTGGAGCAGTGTATTGGTACTGTCATACCTGCCCGTTTGGAGCAAGCCTGACAGGGAAACTGAAGCTTTCCAAGCTGGGTGGCATTGCCAAAACTCTGTCAGGCAGGACAGCCAGCTCTATACCTGCTTGTCCCATGCAATACCTGCCTAGGTGGATTCTTTTTTCCCCCCACGCTGCTGTTTTCTAACTCCTCGTGTGATGCTGCAGATGTAAGAAAACCAAACAACAACAACAACAACCGAAAGGAAAATAAAAAACCCTACAAATTCCAACCCCAAGCCTTTCAGTGTTTAGAAGCTGATGTGGAATATTCTGGTGACGTGTTGGTGGTGGGACCATAGACAGATTGGTGTCCGTTCTGGGCAGCAGTGACGTTGTTCTCCTGTGTTATTGGTCTGTTCTAGCACTCGGGGATAAATAGTTCCAATGCTGAAGTGCTGACACTGTACAATGTGACAGAGGTGGACGCTGGAGAATATATTTGTAAGGTCTCCAATTATATAGGGGAGGCCAACCAGTCTGCCTGGCTCTCTGTTCTGCCAAGCATACAAGGTAACAACGTTTTTTAAAGCAAGCTGGAAAAAATGGTGCTTTGGGAGACTGCAGGCAGCTTGTAGGATACTCTCTGGCCTTGGTGGTATATGTGTAATCCTCCTTTGGTGATGCAGCTGGTGTTACACCAGCAGCCATGGAAAAATTCCCACAATATTCTCTGTACCAGAAGCACTGCTTTGGTTTCTGTTTGCTGATCTTTATTCTCTCTTTGGTGTCTTTGTGTCTGTGTGTGCTGAACAGTTTTGTTGTTGATTCTGCATACTCTGCAGTTCACACCAAGGGTACTCCTTGAATAATGTAATTACAGCCTAGCAGTGTATATTTATATATACACATAGGTGTGTATGTATATGACCTGTTCACATAAAAACCCCCTGGAGCACAAGTCAGGTCAGTTTAGTCACTGTGACTGTGCAGGTGGGAGGATTTTTCCAGGTCTTACTCACCCATTACTAACTGGGTTTTACTCAGCAGTAACGATAAAGACAGGCAACCGTGTGACTGCAGCCCACAATTAAATTAACCTCAAAATTGTCCAACAAAAAGGTATTTATTCCCTGATTGTGTATTTCAAAGTAACATTTTTGAATGGAACAGAGATCAAAAGTAGCAAACATTAATTTCTCTAAACCTCCATCACTGAGCTCTTGATGCTGACGCTCTGATGTGCCCATCTTGGGGCAGCTGGGGAGTTCCAGGCCTAAAATTTACTCCATTTGTATGAGTTTGGATACTTGGAGTGGTGCACAAGTCTGGAAGATCACGAATAAAAAATGAAAAACGTGCAGTTTTTTTTCCCCTCAATCTTTAGGTTGTAGAAAAATATATTTTATTTCTATTGTCTGGTTCTCAAACCTTTGAAGTCTTTTCTCTCCCACCTGTGAGAGCCACAACTGAACAAGATCTCTGATTTCTGAGCAAGAATTGGGATAATTTTCACTGTGCTTCTAGGCAAACCATCAAATATTTCCAGATCTGAGATTTAAATGAGATTTGGCAACTCTTCACAATGTACAGTAGTAGTTACTACTCAAAAGTGCAGTGCAGTGGGTGATGCAAGGATCATACCATCTAAGACAGCTACAAATTTGTCTTTTGGAACAGAATTCACCCCTTTTTTATCATTTTAGAGTATACTTTTACTTTAGATTCTTTCTTCTGAAACACGTCTCTACATGTGAAGGATCCCACATTCTGTCCTACTTTGTTTTCTCTTTGTTTTTCTTTCAACTTTCTCTCGTCGCAAAAGAAGAAGGCAAAAAAAAAAAAAAAGATTTGTGGGTGAATTTTTCCATGTCTTTTCATTGCATGCATGTTTAGGTGGTGAGTTTAGGCCTGGTGAAGGGTGTTGATTACTTTCTGAGGTGAGCTGGGACCTGTTGGTAAACGCCTTTTGGATGAGGGATTGTGGATGGGGAAGGAGCTTTGCATCTCTCCACCTCTGCCTTTACCAAGTGCAAAGCCCTGTGGCTCCACCTCCCTATCCACAAAATTTCTCTCAGTGTCTAGCTTTTTCTCTTGCTTCCCTCTTGTTTTTTTTTAGGCTGCCGGTGTTAACACCACGGACAAAGAAATTGAGGTTCTCTATATACGGAATGTAACTTTTGAGGATGCTGGGGAGTATACATGCTTGGCGGGTAATTCTATTGGGATATCCTTTCACACTGCATGGTTGACAGTTCTGCCAGGTATACACTGCTCTCTTTCTGTGGTTTTTCCTCTTTTTTTCCCCTCCCCTCCCCTTGTTGATTGCTGAAGAATTAGCACGGCTTCTGTCTCAAAAAAAAAAAAGACTTTTACAATGATTTTGGTTTTTTTAAGCGCAGTTGTCTCAAGAAAGTGAGTTGTTCTGTCACGTGTTTGCAACTCCAAAAACCAAACGGCAACAACAACAGAAGAGTGGAGTATGTGGCTATTCCACTTAATTGAAATGCTTTTACATCATCAGAAATGCTAAGGAGTTGCATTTCCTTAGCACTTCAGTGAGACAACTGAAAATTAGCCCATAAATCATTGTAAACTTTGTCAAGAGGATGAAATTCAGTTCGTTACAAAGTTTGGAACTAATTTGGCCATAGTTATGTACTGGCTCATTAAAATGCCTGAGCTGTTCAGTGTACTTCAATTCACTTTTACCTATCATGCATATCTCTCATGGAAATTCCAGTTTCAATGCCAGAGGATCATGTACAGAAGCAGTGCCTTCCATATCTTGGGAATCGGCTCCGTGCATCTTTAAACATTGCATGCTCTAAGGAAATAAGTAGTCATTTGCTTTTACTGCAAAGCATGTCTTGCTGTTCTGGGGTTGATGATGTTTCTGTCCTTAAAAGAAACAAACATCAATGTGCTTTATTGCCTGAAAATTATTATCAGCTGTTAGAAGATGTAACCGTAGTTGGTTTTGACATTAGTCAAATTTTCTCATTTATAACTGTTGGCAGCTGCCTCCGGAGTTCCTTTGGAAAAAAACATGAACTACCTGAGGTTTGCTGGGTCATCTTGTGCTTAACATTTATTAATTGTTAATCCTAAGTAAGAGGTACAACAAAACCTGCATGTGCGTATTGCTGAGGCTCACAATGTGGGAGTTAAATGTTCCCACTGTCTGCAGATAATTTCTTACCTTTTACTGAAATATATTGAACAAGGCAGCTTTATTCCATCTCACTCTGAACTGAACCCCGAGCCTGTGAAGTGTCACCAAGCAGGCAGAGCAGTGCTTATGTAGAGTTTGCTTCTGCTGGCAATGTTTGCATTTTGCAAGTGCTTGAACAGCATTTTTTTAAACCCATTTTCTTTTAACAAAGTATTTTTCTAAGCTTGGAAAGGCACGAGAAAATTTCAGCTTGAAACGTGCATTGCTTGTGGAGTGACCGCTGATGGCTGTGGAATGCTGTTTATCCGGGGGTTGAATCCCAGATAAGGGATTAGGGACACTGTTTGCACATATAACTGTCTTGAAGATAGCTTCAAAATGGTTTCAATCAGAGCAACAGCTCTGTAGAGCCACTCCCTCCCAAATCTAATCTCATAGGCCAGTAACCACTGATGAGGTTACTGCCGTCCTCACTGAAGAGGGCTCGTTAATTAACGTGTTGCTGCCAATTCCTTTTTCAATTATGCTTCAATTATGCTTTTTAATCCAGCACTGGGCTCCTCAAAGGACCTCAGGGGAGTTGGGCACCCAGCATGAAGCACAGCTGGTTGAGCAGCTGGACAGCCAGCTCCTTGAAACCCTTTTGAAACCCCTAAACTGACTTTATAGACATGATGGGGGACTGATTCATCCTCCCTTCCCTCTGTGTTTTAAGATCCTACTGCAAATTTTGAATAAACAGGCAGACTCAAGCAGGCTCAAGCCCAAACATTTATTTTCAAATTTAGACACTTTTCATTCAGGCTAGCTAATTCAGTTTTATCTTTAGATGTGCTTTGGTGTAGTTCACAAGAATTGCTGTGTTTTTGCAATTTGGCTTGAGTAACAAAATTAACCTGAGCCTAGTTTGAACAATTTTTCGTCCCTCTAAAACGATCCTTGATCATGCAATATTTCAGTGTATGTGTACGTACCTACCTAGGCAGACACGTGTATACGTTTGTGTCTGCATACATAGATGCACGAGCTCATGCTCGGTGCAAACTGAAAAATCAAAGCAGTAATCTGCAAAAAATAATTGCTCTTAGATTACAAGATGGCCTAAACACCCAGTGCTCTGAACATCACGGAGGAATTTATATTTTATATTTTACCATTACTTACTCCAAGCGCTGTGCCGAACGCTGCCCTGTTTGCTAACCCTGTGGCATGATTGTTCCCTCCTGCAACCTTCCCACCCAGCTCCTGAGAAAGAAAAGGAATACCCAGCCTCTCCAGACTACGTGGAAATAGCAATTTACTGCATAGGGGTGTTCCTGATAGCCTGCATGGTGCTGACAGTGATCCTGTGCCGCATGAAGAACACCACCAAGAAGCCGGATTTCAGCAGCCAGCCCGCTGTCCACAAGCTGACCAAGCGAATCCCCCTGCGCAGACAGGTAACAGAAAGTAGATAAAGAGTTTCAAAAAAACTTTTTTCTCACCCCAACCACTAAGCCAGCACATCCTCCTGCTGAGGAAAGGGAAGGGAAGAAGGGAATTAATAAATTGCAGCAGGTTGCGGTAAGGGGTGGGAGGGAGCTTAGCACAGCGATGGGCATCTCGAGGAAATCAGGGTAGGGCTGTTAGAGAGGGGAGAAATGTAAAAAAATGAAATATTTCCTGTATTAGCAGTCTGTACATGAGGGGAAAAAAATGTATTTCAGCTATTTTGGGGCCTGATCCCGCAGCTTGTTGGCGTCAATGGAAAAAATGTTACTGCCATAATGGGCTCTGGAGCAGAATCCTGTTTAATTGTATATTTATGATGTTTCTAAGGTGATTATTATTGTGGTAACTAGGTACCAGATGCAGAGAGGTATTTTTCAGGGAGACTTTTGAAGACTGAAGGGAGGGAGTTTCATAGCCAGGCCTCCAGAAAACACCCCAAAATAGAAAAAAGACTGTAATAAAGTAAAAATAGTGAGATACTATATCAGATTTTGGGCAGCTTGATTACGATAATGATGCTTTTGAGTAAGAAACAAAAGCAAGTGCCAGATTTAAAATGCACACAACAGCATCGCATGAAATATATTTTACAATTGTTTGTGGTTGGCAATGAGCAATACTGGAGAGGGAGATACCACGAGCAATGAACCAGTTGAACAAGTAACAGGACTTTGGCTTTATCACAGGCCACCACTTGCCAAAACAGCCTCCATTCCCACACTCTGTCCTCTCCTGAAGGATTTGTGGTGTTTTTAGAAGCTGGTGTTTAATAGGTTTTGATTTTCCTGCACTAGGTCTTGAGGCCAGGCCTCTGCACCCCCAGATTTCAGCCCTGCAGGATGGGGGATGTTGGAATCTGAAGCTGGGGTTCACCTCAGCAGCCAAAAAAATTCTGTCTAGGGGGGTTGGATCCAAGCCCTGGC
Organism: Lonchura striata; assembly: GCF_050655825.1. Classification (NCBI taxonomy): domain Eukaryota; kingdom Metazoa; phylum Chordata; class Aves; order Passeriformes; family Estrildidae; genus Lonchura; species Lonchura striata. The sequence continues at coordinate 36,375,732 of NC_140708.1, read as the reverse complement.
CAGGGACCTGGGATGTGAGGGTTCACTTTGTGTCCATCTGCACCATGAGTAGTGGTGCAGGATTTCTGCAGATTTGTTTTTACAGTCCAGAATATTGTCACTGTCAGAGTAATACATGTACCTTAAAAAGGGTTCTTCAGCATGGGTAAGTGTTTGAAATTACATGTATGGGCACACAGAGTGGGAAATTCTGAGCAGCATTATATTTTTCTGGACCCTCGTTTCATGGTGTCTGAATTTTGTTGGTTAAAAATACCAAGGAGTGGAATACTTTAGCTACCTTCCTCTGAATTCAGTATTTTACAGAACCTTGAGGTGAGGGACCTGAACTTTTTTCAATCTGAAAGATATTTGGTTTGTTTAACGTGCAAAAAAATGTTAATTCTTTTTTTTTTTTAATCTTTCTTTGCCACTTTAGGATGTTTGTAGGGGATTTTGGATTTTTGGTGGGGTTTTTTGTTGTTTTGTTTGTTTTTTGATTTTGTCTTTTTTTTTTTTTTTTTTTTTTTTTTGTAATTTTGATTTTGCACATTTGTTTGAGTACCACTGGGACAAAGAGAGACTTTTCACTCTGAGTGTGTCAGAAAGAGTGATGAGAAGCCCTCAGCCCAATATTCACACATCTCTCTGGCTAGAAATCTGTGTCTGCAGCTTTGTGGACAAAGGAGGCCTTTCAGAGGTTGTGTGCTTAGCCAGAGAGAGATACACATCAACTGCTTAGATAGGAGACATTTATTAGATTTCTGCCTGAATATAAAAGCCTAATGACTCAGAGACAAGTTGATGGTAAAAAAAATACCTAGGGTTTGGTGTGAGCTCAGTTGTGTCAGCTGGAAATGGCTCCTCGGGGAGCAGAGTGTTATTTCATTGCATGTGACAGCAGTGCCAACCACTGCCCTCACTTCAGCTATTTATCCTTAAATGATGCAATATGGACCTTCTCCAAAGCTATTGTTTGCACAGAGGAAAGAAACTGTCTTACAACATGTTTGTCACGTTGGGTTTTATCAATTTATTTCAGTATTTCTACATATTTTTAGCCGAAATGGCATTTTGCTTTTAAAACTGGGAATACTTTAAAAAAAAAAAATTATATTTGAAAGTGCAAATGCTTTTTCAACGCCTAAGCAAAAATCCCACTACTCCAAATTGCTCCTGGTACTGTTTTGTTAGCAGCAGTTGCTCATTGAAGGTCTCTCTGCTCTTGTGTCTGCATGGAAGAAAATGTAACTACTGTGTAAGCATTGTCTGAAATCTGTATTTCTGATTTGATGATTTCACTGGTCAGTTTGCAAAGGCAGGATGAGACAAGCAGTCCCTGAAGAGTCGCTTGTGAATATTCCTTCATTTCTTCTTGATGCTGAGGCTGCAGCAGCTCTTCAGTTTCTGCATCTTTTAAATCTGGTTTTGGATTTCAGGGCTGTTGTCACAAGTGAAGAATTGAAAAATAGTCCAGATGTTTTATTTAAAGGGTGTGTGTTTCTGGATCATTCAACCCTGTTTTATTGTGCCACCAAGCTCACTTTGTTCCAGTTTATTTGTGTTTCAGAGGATTGTATGTAGACTTGGTGGGGTTTTGTCACTAAACCTTTATTTATCTGTGGATCACAGGAGGTTTCCCTTGGTGCTGTGTGTGGGAGGGATGAGGTGGGAAGGGAGCAAGATGCTCGTGGCAGGTAGGCTGTGAGAATGGGGCTGGGTGATGATGGGATTTGTTGGAATTCCAGAGAAATGAGGCCACAGACTGGGAAATTCTTGATACTGTTTTCAAAGCTCCTCTGCTGCTGGGTCAGGGTCCCCGAGGATCTGGGCTGGAAAATAATCCTGGTTCAGAGAGAGACGTTTGCACAGCTCTGATGCCATCTTGTCTGAGCAGGAGAAGAGTCTTGCTGAGTAACATATGGTTTGGTTTGGATCCTCCTGCACTGTTTAGCCTGAGCCACCACAGGATTTTATCATTCCCCACATGCAGGCATTTTTCCCCTGCCAAAATGCAGTTCTGTTGGCGTTTGCAGCAAGGGTCAGGGTGAAGTCAGGAATTATCAGTTCCCATCCCCTAGCATCCTCATCCTCCCCAGGATCTGGTACTTGGTTTTCAGGTTTTTCCATGGAAATCCAGCAGGCAGCTCCTTTTTTCATCAAAGCAGTTAAGTGTTACCTGTGTGGAGGTGCCAGCTTGAGAGGGAGGGGATGGAGAATTTGTGGGATTGAGCCTCACAAGCTGATTTGCAGGACAGGCTTTAAGTGAGAGGGTCACTATCCAAAGAGTACAAAGTAGCCTTCAATAGGATGTACATCTCCTTTGTAGAACCTTTGTTTTAGCAGATAAATTGTAATTGAGGCAGACAAAAAGACAATGCCATCGCTTGTGACTTGCTCAAAGTCAAGTACAAATGTTTGTCATCACTAAAGGTTTTTGTTAGGGCTGTCACAGTCAATCTGTCAAATTTGGACCCCCTCAACATGCGTCTTAAACAGGAAGCAGTGATCTTTTTAATGCTTACATTTAAAATACACTCCCATTAATTTATGTCTGTTGTTGTTGTTGTGGAGTCTAATCCTTCATAAAGATATAATGGGTGTATTTGTGATGAACAAAGACTGATCAGTTTAAAGCAAGGCTTGAGCTCACCCAGCAGAATAGTTCAAAATGGTAGCTCAATAATTCAAAATTATAATGGCAGCTGGAATGTAAAAAAAAAAAAAAAAGTGATAAGGAAAAGGGGAAGTAATGCAGTATTTCATGTAATATTGAGCAGTAAAATCATAATTTTTTTAGAGGACTAGACTATGAAGTACAAATATTAATTCATAACTGTCAGTAAGATATTGTTGAATGGAATTTACCTTAAATATTTATTTTATTTTTTTCTTTATGCTTGGGTTTTTTTTAATGGAAAACACTGTCTTGTTTAGTGGTACTTATTGGATATGATTTTGTGTATAAGTGTTTCCAAATGAGTGCTTTTCATGGAGGGGTGGTGCATGTGTTTTAAATGTCAGTACTTAACATGAGGACTTCTCAGTTTTGTGTAGTGCATTTAACCTTGTATTTTCCTGCATCAGGTCACTCGGGCTGTTTCTACCAGCAGCTAACAGCATTATTTACTAATTATAATTTACAAATATGCATATGATTCCAAATTAACTTTTACAGCAGAGCCTTCAAAAAAGCTGACAGTTATAGGCAATCACTGCATGCCTGCTAAAAAGTCCCAGCATGAGTGCCAGAACTGACAGATCTAGGCTCCAGGACATGGTATGAATTATCAGTGGAGGAAAACACCCTTCATAATCAATTACAGACAATTACACACTGCTCTGCAGCTGATTTTGCCACATGGCATTTAAAGATTCCAGCTAAGATTTGTTTGTTTTAAACGCTCTGCTGCTTGGAAATGCTTGTAGAGCATTCACTGAGAGCTGATTAAGCACAGTGTGTTGGTCAGGGGAAGAAGATGAAGTTAAAATATAATATAATCATGCATTGTTAAAATATAATCATGCATTGATGGGTGAGGGTTGGGTGCAGTGGGCTTTTCTCCTTCCCCAGTGCAGATTTGGAGCTAAAGGTCTGTCTGAGGCTGGTGCTGTTCTCACTTCTGGCCTGCTAAAAGCACAAAGGAAGCACACAGGAATATTTTCTGGTGGAGCTCTGCCTTCCTTTTGAGGTTAACATCTACCATAATGCTTCTTTCAGTGCTCTGCTCAACTCAAGCTGACTTTCACCTTTCTTTCTTTAATTAAGAAATTAAACACCTCCCTGGTGCAGTGTCATCACTTAAAACAGGGTGTCAGCACACTGAGTGGGCCCCCAAGATGTTTAATTCACCTGTGTCAGGTGAAACTGCATGGTGAGGAGCTGGAGAACAGAGCTGGAAAAAAGTAAAAAGCATACAGAAAGCTGCCACTTAAATGTAGATTAAAGCTGACCATGTCTACTGACCTTGGAATAGGTAGGATTTTCCTGTCTTTTATAGTGTGCTCTAAGGCAGTGAAAAAAAAAAAATGCTCGAGGGAGGAGATCAAAGGTTAATTCTTTCTTATTGCAGGAAAGGTGAGAGGCCATTTCAAAACAGAAAATCCCCCCAACCACAGGCCAGGCTGGGTTGGCTTCATCTTTTCTGGAGCAGATTTTTATAGCCCTTGAGCTCCTGTAACTCCTTGTAGCGCTCCAGTTAATCAATCAGGTGAATATTCCCTGGGAGTACAGTCCATTTGTCTTCTCCCAGACACGGAGCAGCTCCTCTGGATTTCTCATCATTCCTATCCACATTAATGCACCTTGGTTACCTCCAGTACCTCTGGCCCATCACACAGTTCTGCTGTGAAGTAAACACGTGGAGTAGTGTTAAAAGGGAAACTGGCAGAGCCTTTAATCTGCTTTTTTTCTATACATTATTGCTATTTAAGCTCTGTGTTTAAAGCGCATCACTGGATTATTTCAGTTTATTGCAAGTTTATATTTATAGGCTTTAACCATGCTAAAGCTGCTGAATGGTGAGTGTAAAAACTAGTGAAAAGATGAAACTCTGGAAGAGATCCAGACAGTGTCCAGTACAATGATTGTATTCATGAAATGAAAACCAAAACCAAAAAACAAGACCCCAGAATCCAGAATTCTGGACCATTTTTGATACCTAAGGTATCTAAATTTTGTAGGTTCACTTCTATGCCTTTCTGTCCCTTGAAAATAATAGCTGTAATGGCAAAGACAAGCACAGAAAAAAAGGAAATGTAAATTAATAAAAAATGTAATAGTCAAGACTTGAATAAAAATCTTGGTAGAATGACTGGAGAATAGTAAGTAGGTTTTGGAAATATGGAGGAAGTGCTCATAGAGTATTGATAGTTTTGTGGTGAGAGATGAAAAAATGGAAGCCAGAAAGAACAGAAAAGTGGAATTCAGGAAAGTAGGGTTGGGGGCAGAGGAGCTGCCACACTGGAGATTTGCACATTTCTTGCTGCTGAACTGGTTCGTTTCATGAAGCATCATTTTCAAACTGTAGTGAAATAATGAAAATGAGAAAGAAAAAAAGAAAAAAGCTGATCAGAGATCAGATTCCAGCTCTAGTTCTCTTGCTGGTCCAGCAGGTGAGTTCCCTTCTGCAGGCTGGCCATGGCAGCACCTCTCTCTCTCAGGACTCCATTCAGTATTCACTCACTGATTTATTTACAGCTCCATAGTCTGCCTTAATACTGCTTTTCTGTTTGTATCCCAAGTGGTCACTGGATTTATTTTCCTAGAGGAATGTGCCAGGTACTTATATTTGCTGAAAGTAAATATTAGCATTCATGATGGTGGGGTGAATGAGGCAGAAGCAGTCCACCTTTCTTTTTTGAATGGTGGCCTTGTGTTTGTGCAGCTTCACTCTCTCTTCCCATGGCCACATCTTGTGGGCAGGAGCTGTTTCTGATATCAGGAAAGGTCTGTCAGCTGCAAATCTGGTTACCAAGATTAATTTTTTGATAACAACCCTTAATATTTTCTTCCTTGCGAAACCTCTTTCCACTCTTAACAGCTGGGTTTAGAAAGATGCCTTTTTTAATCTAAGACCTGCACAACAAAGCTGCAACCTGGTGACATTTTACATAAATAAACCTGCTGGCAAAGTTGATCTCATCCAGGTGATGAGGGTGTGGGTGCTCTGGTGCTCCAGGCTTCCAGTGGGTCCAAGAGAAGAACCTCCTGCTGCCTGGTGTGAGGATGGGTGCCAGTGATGGCTTTGTGGCATCCTTCATCCCAGCCTGGCTGCCGGATTTTGGATTGCCAAGAACGCGATCGTGGCGTGAAGAGAGAAGGAGGATTCACACTCGGGAGGGGAAGACTGGCAATTCATTTCTGTTTTTTCTACAAGCATTTCTATTTTGTGTTAGTATTCACTTGAAGCTCCGAGGTCAGCAGATGTCAGGCTGCTGCTTGCAGGCTTGAGGAAAGAGCCTTATAGAAGATCCCACACCAAACCAAATTTTGCTACACGGGTGGAGCAGCAGCCTCTTTTTTCTCAAAGCATTTATCAATCAGTACTTTTGGTTCTCTAAGGAAGATGTCAGGGCTGATGAGAAATCACGCTCCAGAGTTTCAAAACGGAGTTATTTTTAGTACCTCTTCCCCACATTTCCTGTAGAGTCTTTAGCTAAGAATGTAGTTAATTGAAAACTGAAGTGTTGTGATAGCTTTTTGATGCTTTCAGTATTGGAGACTTGGAAAATCGAAAGTAATAGAATCATATAGACTGGAAAAGACCTTCAAGATTGTTGAGTCCAAATGTAAGCACTGCCAAGACCACCACTAAACCATGTCCCACGTGCCACATCTATGCATATTTTAAATCCCTCTGAGGTTGGTGACTCCACCACTGCCCTGGGCAGCCTGACAGTCCATCCATTGAAGGAGCTGTTCTTAATATCCAGTCCAAACCTCCCCTGGAGGCCATTGACTCTTGTGCTATTGCTTTTCCTTGGGAGAAGAGATGGAGCCCCATCTGGGTGTGCTGATTTGGGAGAAAACGCGGTGACATGGACAACTAGGAGTGGAAAAAGAGAAGTTATTGGTCACCTCTGCTTGTGGTATAAGCTGCTTACTTGGGTATCTGAGGCTAGTGATGTAAATACTGCCAGTTTATTAAAAAAGTTTAATATGATAAAAACACCTTCTGAGGGAATAAATTTAAAACTTACATGGTTTTTGATTTGTGGGACAGACTGTATTGGCAGCCTTTAGAGCCAGTATTGTGCTTACAGAGAAGGCAAAATGTGAGAAGAGAGCTCTAGGATCAGGACTGTAGATTCAGCCATTTCCTACCACCATGGTTCTGAGCTGGCTTGGTATCAGGTGCTGGTGGTTTTCAGATTTTGGGCCAAGATTACATCTCCATCTTTTTTTTTTTTTTTCCCCTTGTTGCATCTTGCATTGCAACCACAGGTGTCGGCCGACTCGAGCTCCTCCATGAACTCCAACACGCCTCTGGTGAGGATCACCACCCGCCTCTCCTCCGCCGCTGATGCCCCCATGCTGGCAGGAGTCTCGGAGTATGAGCTGCCAGAAGACCCCAAGTGGGAGTTCCCAAGAGATAAGTACGTGGCTTGCTCCCTCTGACATAGTTTCTGCCTGTCTGAATGCCAGCATGGCAGGTGGAAGCATCTCCTCATGTCTCCCGGGGTTTCTCTGGCTTAAAGAAAAATCTCAGTTACCTGAAGCTGCTCTGAAGATCGAGATTCAATTCAATTGTCTGAAATCAGTTTGGTTAAATAGAAACTGAATTTCTTCTGCCTGCAGCCTCGATTATATTTTCAGATTTCTTGCAGGTTTTCAGATGCTCTGCTGAAATGTAGCTCCTCTGGTAGGAAGTGAGTTTGGAAAACTCGGTGTGATCTAGACTGGGAAAAATATCCACATGCAAGCACTGCTGAAAGGCAGTGGTGATTTCCCCAAGCAGCACCTCTGAACATTAAACCATGTTTCTTAGTCAACTCACTAATTGGCTAATATTTAAAAAAACATGTAATATAATATGTAGGAGACAGAGAAAGTCTGAATTATGCTATTGGACAATCTTTTCTTTCTTTGACGTCTCTGGATAGGATTTGGTGTTGAGTTTGTATTGACATGCATTAATGAGATGATTTTTTTAATTTAGGGGAACATTTTGCACGTTGGTGCAGGTATGTGCAATTTCCATGGCTCGAGAGTGTTGGGTTTCAAGCAGAGCATACTAAATTTTGATATATTCAAATTCACGTGGCTACATAATATTTTCTCCAAAGTCTGTTGACTAACATTCAAAATGAGCTTTTGGATAATCTAATTAAAACTGCAACTGCAAAGCTTAATATAAAAAAAGACATGCAAAAGAGAGATAATGTTAAGACAGAACCATGATTATTTATCAGAATTAGTGCTAGCTTTAAGAAGCCCTTTTTATCATGGACACTTTTTATCATGGACAGTTCTCTTTGGAAGTTCGGGGTTGTAACTTTTGAATAGACAAACTGTAGTTTTGAGCTTTCTGATCACTGTTGTGGAAATTATTTGATTGGTTTAGCTGAAAACAAGAGTAAAAGTCTGTAATTGCCACCTGCAGCATTCTGGTCAACAGTGGGGGCCTGTATATGTGCTCCTGTCAGCCCATGCCCTGGGGGGATCCACTAAATGCGGAAAATTTTAGAGTTGCTAAACATTTAAACCCAGTGTTCAGCACAAATGTAGGTGGAGCAGATTTGCAATGAAAGGAGGCTATTTAGAGGCAGTTTATGAGGCTGGGGGGCAGCAGGCACACAATGAGGGGTTTGTTACTTTGGTCCTAGCAGGGCAATAACACATAAATTAACCAGTTTCCAATGCAAATGTTTGTTCTCTGCCAAGACCCTAAATTCAGTTTTAGTTCTGGAGAAAATGTAGGGTGACCTCAGCATAGCATATGCTGCCCTTCGGTCTTTGCACCTTTTTAAAACTTGCATTTGCTTTAGAAACCAATCCAAAACAGCTCGAGGAATTCTCACCAAGCCAGAGCCCACATGTCACAGAGTGAGCTGGCTGCCCTTGGGAGGAGCCACCTCACTTCTGTCCGTGCCCAAGCAGAAAAGCAGGGTTTGAAATCACTTATCCCTCATCTAACACTGCTGCTGATGGCATGACAGCCTCTCCCTGTACTTCATGGTGGAAGACAGGTGCCCATGCTTTTAAGAATGAGTCCCTACATCTGTGATATCTGTGAAATCCTCCTGTTGACCACGGAAAGTCAAGTCCTTAAGAATTTGTTTCTAAAAATGCTTGTCTGAATCTGGCCCCTATGCTGGATAACATTATCAGCATCACACTCACTGGGCATCCTCCTGATTCCTGCCACAGCACTGCTGCTGAATGTCAAAAGGTATTCTCTGCAAGTAAAGGAGGCTGGCTCTGCCCCTTAAGCACTTAGGCTGCAATCAAAAAGATTTTGACCAGAGGCTTTCACGTTTCTTTTTTATTTCTTCTCTTTCTCCCCGTGAAGCTGAGATCGACATCTCTGTGTCTGTCTGTTAGATATAAGCAGGTTTTGCAAACAGGAACATGCTCAACAAAATTCATTCTGCAGAGCCCACTTAGTGACTGCTCCTTTTAGAAGGGTTTGATGTTGGTGCTGTGATTACAACCGAGTTTATTTTTCCCAATCTCTGCCTCCCCTCTCTGAGCAGAGCCTGGGCTCTGTGGGCAGGAGGCTCCTTCTGGTCCTCTCAGCCAAGACTCTTGTGGCTGCAAAGAGCCTTGCAGCCAAGAAAGAGCCCCTGTGCAGGACCCTCTGTGGCTGAAACTTGACTCTCACCTCCTTGCAGTCAGTGTGGAAACAAAGATGACCAGCCATGTCACAGTGACAGGACATGCTGGCCTGTTGCTGGCTGCTCCCCAATTCCAGCCACGCTCTGATGATGCTCTTTCAAAGCTCTGCCCCTCCACTCTGCATCTCCCCACGAGCCACCAAGTGCAGCCTTGAGGAGAGCTTAAAATCTGGTTTTAGTGACTGATGAGCCTCTCTGAGATGCTCACTCCAACCTGACGCGCACCCAGGCCCTTATTGGTTCCATATGATAAACTCCTCATGCTGCAGCAAGTTGTTGAAAGGCTTTTAGTTGAAAGGTTTTTATATTTAGCCCTGGAATTTCACTGGCTGCACCCCTTCAGCAGATGCTGTGTGTTAATCTGCTGTTTGCACCTCCAGGCTGACGCTGGGCAAACCCTTGGGAGAAGGTTGCTTTGGCCAAGTGGTCATGGCTGAAGCGGTGGGGATTGACAAAGACAGGCCGAAAGAAGCAGTGACCGTGGCAGTGAAGATGTTGAAAGGTAAGAAAATTGGGTGATTAGGGGTCAGAATGGGCAGTGTGGCAGCTCTCAGCCAGAGAATTTTCTTTTGTAGCATCTGAACTCTGTCATCGTTGTGGGGTGGGTCAAAGAGCACATAGCTGACCTCAGCCTTCAGCGGTGTGGGGTGTAAATCTGCACCCTTGACAGCCTGTTTATCTTGAGCAGTGACTATTTGGGAGCCAGGAGATGTATTAGCATTGTGTGGGTCTCTCTGCTTTCAGTTTATTTCATGTCAGAGGCTATCCTTGTGTACATCTGAGCCCATTCGGTCCAGGTGGTTGGTACCAATTTATTTTGAATTTAATTGTAAGGTTATTTTGCGAGAAAGGCAGTGTTATTGGAGGTTTGATAGCTAAGGACAGCTTCTTTATGTCTGGTCTTGCTGTGCTTTTTTATGCCTGGTCTTGCTGTGCTGCCACTTTACATAATAATACTGAAGAGTTGGTCAGTCCACCAAAGAGGCTGAGACTATTTTTTGGCAGGCCATAGTATATAATGTGCATTGTAAACTGGAAAACAAATCCCACATTCTGCATTTTGAGCCACACATATTTTACACCAACTAATGAGACTTACTGAAGCTGAGGCTGGCACACTAAAATATATGAACTGAACCTGTGCCTTCTACAGATGATGCCACAGAAAAAGACCTGTCTGATTTGGTGTCAGAGATGGAGATGATGAAGATGATTGGGAAGCATAAAAATATCATCAATCTTCTTGGAGCCTGTACCCAGGACGGTGAGTAGAGAAAAGAAAGTAAACCAGGACTTTCCAACAGGTCTGTGAAAGTCTCATTAATCATAATTTTTCAAGAGGTTTTAAGGAAGCAGTCATGCCGTGATAGGATTTTTAGGTATTTCTTTAGCTTAACAGCAATATTTTAACTTCTGTTTCTCATTATAGTTGCGGCCTTAATATGAGAAAGGGTCCTATATCATATGAAAACTCTCTAATCCTTTGCTGTAAGGAACAAATGACCTTTAACAGGGCCTTTACCCATGTCTGCTGTTATGAATTTTCAGCCCTGCTTTAGGAGAACTTGCACCCCACAAATTTGAAATGTGTACTTTCACTCCTGGAAAGGTGAATTATCATATAAAGTGATACAGAATGGTATAACGCTCTTGAAATTAAAAAAAATATATGGAGAAACACTTCCCCTTTGTTGTCAATCTCAGGCTATTTTTGGATTGAAAAGATTTGTTTTTCAGTACTTGGTGAGGTCTGAAAGGAGCAGGCACTGGGGCAGGGTTTAGGTACTTTAAGGCACTAATTGTGGCTCTGCCACTCCTGCTGTGGAGCTTTGGGCAATCACTTCCCCATATCCAGACCTTTTATTTTTATTTTTTAAAGCGGTGCTTGCCATTTTCCCATTTCATTGATTCAGTTCATTTATTAGGGCTCACTAAAAGCTTTTTTTTTTTACACAAAACCCATTTTACCCTGGGACCTGACCCTGCTTTTGCCATGGTTTTCATCCCAAGGTCCTTTGTATGTGATAGTGGAATATGCTTCCAAGGGGAACCTGCGGGAGTACCTGCGAGCGCGCCGCCCGCCCGGCATGGAGTACTCCTTCGACATCAACAGGGTGCCCGAGGAGCAGATGACATTCAAGGACCTGGTCTCCTGCACCTACCAGCTGGCACGAGGCATGGAGTACCTGGCTTCCCAAAAAGTAGGTGGAACTCAGAGCTTTTTTTTCCCTCGGTTTGATTTTGTCCTCGTCTCATTCGCGCTCAGGAGTTTGCTGGGAGAAGGAGCTGCCTCAAAGAGGTTGTGTAATCCACACCCCTGCAGATCAGTGGGAGAATTCATGCACTTAAAGGTTTTTCACCTTTGTTTAGCAGCATTGCTGAAATGAGGCCCGGAGTGGGTCATTTAAAGTAAACACTGTGCACATACCTGCAGTTTGAATCCAGGAGCACAGGTGGTCACTGGATTACACAAGTCACATCACTCCACCCATGAGGAAGCAGGCTCTGTTTGCCTTCTGTTTCCAGTCAAACCAACCAAATCCTTTCACATCGTGGTGTAAAACAAATTATTTCAGTGGCTGAAAGGACTTGCAGAATAACAACAGGCAGGGTTGAGAAGACCCAAGACAGCAGGGCAAAAATAGTGGGCAGAAGAGGCAAAAATAAGTGGAGTGTATTAGTCACTTGAATTATACACTTTACTGTAAACTGGTGTTTTCAGGAGAGTGAGCTGGTTGAAAGAATTTATTTATCCTGTCATGTCTCCAGACACTTATTTCTAAAACCCATCTTCAAACATTTCTTTTTAACCAGCATTTTGATTAAATCATAGCTATAAAACCTTAAATAGCCCTGTATAACTAACTCTGTAAACATACTGTGGCTTAGTGGACGAGCAATCCTGGATACCCTGGGTGATGTTTGGACCCAAAGGCTAAACCAGAGCAGCAGATAGCAATGATAAGTACTTCCTGCAGGGTGTGGAGTGGTTAGTGGGATTTATACTGATTTCCAGTCATGTCCACTCCCAAGTATGGAGCTGTTTTTAACCAAAGACCAGGACTGAGTGTAAGCCTCCATTCCTGTTGTGTGGAGTCATAATTTTGTTATTGTTTTTTCTGCACTTGTAGAGGTTGGGGAAGAGAGGGAGTCCAGGTTTAATTTTGCTTTTATCCTTTTTGTTTTGAAACAGTAAATTAGTGCAGCAGGGTGACGTGCGTGACAGCAAGGCACAACTCTTCTAATGGACTAAAGCAGGGGTATTGATTAGGTGACACACCTCAGGATATCACTTTCTGAAATTATTACAACTCCTGCCTGGCAGTGAGCCACATCCCAAGAAAACAGAGCTGATGTGAAAGGAAAACACAAATCTTTTCACTGGCCATCTTGAGAGCAAGTGTCCTCCTGAGGAGCTCTGAAGTGCTGCTGTAGGACACTCCCACGAGCCAGTGCAGCCTTTTTTGTTTGCAAAAGCACTTGACTGGTGCTGTGCTGAGCTGGACAGATTGAGAGGCATTGCCCAAGGCAGAGGGAGAGCAGGGGCAGCACAGAGTGCTGTGCTCCAGATATCCTACCACTTGTGTTTGTATTTTACCCACTATTCTCCCCTTAGGTGTTGGAACTCAAAATGTCTTTCAGACATTTTTAGAGGGTCCAGGCCTTGGTCAGAGGCATTTTAGACCCTGACAGGCAGCTGCAAACAGCTGTGATTTTGGGTTTGAGCCATGGAATGAGTTACCAACTTTGGAGGTGGAACATGCAGTCACAAAGGGTTAGATAGTATAGTAAAAGTAGTTACAAAACAGAGGGGAAAATTTTTTAGTATTGTACAGGGGGGTTTTAGCACTTGTGTACAAGGGGGGTTTTTACTTTGTACATGGGGGTCAGAAGTTCTAAGATGGAGGAAAGTGGGCTGATCCTGTTCTTACTCCTTCTTCTTCCTTGCCTCCATGTTCTTGGTGTTGTTGGCACTCACAGATTGGTTTAGAGTAGAAAAGCACCATTTAATATAGGTAATAGGTATTGGGGAAAAACTGTAACCATGTCACATGTAATGTCCCATATAAAAGACAGCAGCAGCCCTGGGTGGGGAGAGAAGAAGCAGTCGGGGTCAGAGAGGATGTCAGGGTGTGTGTGTGCCTCTGCCTGAGCTCTGAGCAAACCACAGCAGCTCAAGAAGAAAAGCTTTTAGATAACTCACAATAAAATGCCTTGAGACTGAACAGCTAAAGCCTGCGGAGTTTTTCTTTGGAAGCAGGGTTGGAGGAGAGACTTTTCCACCACACAAGACCCCTGAACCAAGCCTGGGGTTCTCACACTTGGGGATCCATTTACTGAGCTGGAATAATAAAGAGCTGCTCTCCCCATGGTATTCCCATCATGAGCTGTGAGAAGGGCAATGTTCTTGTCATTTCAATCCAATAAGGGGCTCGCTGAGACTTCAATAAAGAAAATGGTGAAGGTGATGTTTGTTCACCTACCCCTTTGCCTCACCAGGAGTTTTTGCCTTACAAGCAGTTGTACTTAGAAACAGTTTCCCATTTCCAGTGTTGGATGGATGATTTTAAAAGTAGGAAGCTTGGCCCATGTTGTTTCTGCCACCACAGCATTGCTGATGCTGGGCTGGAGGACTGATGGGATGCTGAAATCATGCACTGCTGGCTGGTCCTGTGCTCATGAGGGCATTGCTGGAGCAGGTTTTTCCTGGGAGTTCCCCATGTCTGACCCAGTGAGGAGCAAAAACTTCATTTTACCCATGTGGGATAAGAGATGTCAGCAGTTTGCTGGGGCAAGTTAAAGAGCAAGAAAAAAACCTGGTTGTTGTATAGCTTTTTGTAGTGTTTCTCTGCACATACTGAAATAAAACATGCAATGTCAAGAGTTATCTAAAATTGAGGAGGGAAAAGAAATATATTTAAGTTGAAAATAAATAAAATGTCCTGCTGGGATCCAAAGTTGCAATGTTTTTTACCATGCCCTCACTGCCACCTTGTATCAACCCTAATAAAGCTGCTTGGACACAGGGATAATACCCAGAGCAGTCAGAGTCCCTTCAGTGTCAGGATAATGCTGACCTGAAGGAAACATCTCTCTGGAGGCAATAGGTTTAGTTTCAGTATCAAAACTGTCTTAAAATCAAACACTCAAACCCTGATTGTTTGGGGTTTTTTTTTTTTAGTTTTCCTTTTCATAATTGCATTTTTATAGTCTTGTGGTTGAAGTAATTATATACACCCTAGACATCCTGCTGACAATTATATTAATATCTTTACTATTAAAAAGAGTTGCACTGATTCAGACTGGCTGTCAGGTTTTATCTCTGGTGAGACAGTATAATTTAAGAGAAGCCACACAATAAAAATGTTCATTAACAGTATTTCTGATGAAACTGCTGTATCTGTTCCTGGGCACATGTAAAGGAGAGTGGATCACACAATGCTTGGCACAACTTGGGTCACCACCCAGCTTTCAGCCTTAGCAAAAATATAAGATTTAAACAGACCAGGACTTTCTAAGGGCCTTTGTTCAGCTTGGAAACACCAGCTGAGGGGATGAATTGCAATAATTAAGGAAATCATATTTCACAGGTTTGTAGTGAATGTGTGGGTTTCCCACCTGGTTATTTAGGTTAAAATCTATAAAGGACAATTAGTTGTGGTGTAGAGGCACTTCTACATTTGCTGCAGTTTATTTCACTGGGCTGTTTTTTTCTTCTTTTTTTTGTTTCCAGTGCATCCATCGAGACTTGGCTGCAAGAAATGTTTTGGTAACAGAGAACAATGTCATGAAAATAGCAGACTTTGGTTTAGCCAGAGACATCAACAATATAGATTATTATAAAAAGACTACTAATGTAAGTGGATGGTTTTCTAATCTCTGGAAACAAGCATTTCTTTCAGTGATTCATTTCAGGACTATGGTTGTAACCTTAATGGGCTTCTTGCACAGCAGACTCACTTTTCATCCCAGACAAAAAAGCAGGGATCAAGGACATGAGCATTTCTGTCTCCTCTTACAGCAGGGATAGTTGGTTAAAAAGATAAGCAAAGAGGCTGTGTTTTGGAGGATAAGAAATGCTAAAGCACGAGAATTTTTTTTTTTTATTGTGTCCCTGACTCCAGTCAGTTGTAATAAGTGGAAAAATTCCTGCTGATCCCAGCTGGCTTAGCACCCAGCCTAGGATCTTGGAATACAAACAATGCCAGCAACAACCACAATAAAAATTCTGTTTACTTGTGGTGATGTCACACTCAGCCTTCTGCCTGTGCCTGTACTTAACTTGCTAGGGACAGATTGTGGTGATCTCAAAATGGGGCTAGAGATAGAGAAAATTTATCTGTACTCCCTACACTGTCACTGTTTTGCTGCTTAGCCTGTACCAAATCAAGAAGATAAAAGATTTGGGATGTAGCACTGGTACCTGGTTTGAGCTCCTTACACCTCCTCAGGGATTCTCTCAAGGTCCTGTTGAGCTGCACTTGGGTTTTGATGGGAACTCTGTAGAACCCATTGAGTTCTACGGATTTGCTTTCTATAAACATGACTTCTTATTAACAATCATGTTAAGTGGCTTATTTATGAAAATCACTAAGTGATTAGTGGCATTTTAATGGTAACATCTGCCTATTTCCAAAAGCCAGAACCACCATGTAGAGCAGGGTTGGAGAGGGTTGAACCTTCATTTCAGACTCAGTGCAATTCCCAGCTCTGTGTCTGCAAAGCAACAGGCAGCTCTGACTGTGAGCCTTGGGTCACTGCAAAAGGGACAGGAAAACAAAATTCTTGGGTTTAGTAATCAATTTGTTTTTTCAGGCAGGCCTGTTTTTCAGAATTTTATTAATCGTGGGGTTTTTTGTCTTTAAAGAGCCATAGCAGAATGATACTTCTGATTTTGATCTGCTTATCCTATCATTCTCCTAGCAAGCACTCTGGGAAATTTTTGGGAACTCTCAATGCTTTTAATTTTATCTTCAATGCTTATACCCATTTTTTATAACAGTCTCTGTACTTTAGCCCATCTTACTGTTCTCTCACAGAAAATGCTTAAGGTAAATGATATGCTAGTTTCTTTAGCAGACAGCTCTTAGAGAAATCATCCTGTAAATTGTTGCCATTTTAATTTCTCTTCCCCTCCAAACTCACAGGGACGGCTTCCAGTAAAGTGGATGGCTCCAGAAGCTCTGTTTGACAGAGTCTACACACATCAAAGTGATGTGTAAGTGGCCTGATTTCAATGGGGTTTTGGGGGTGGGAAGGGGAGGTTGTTTTGCTTTGTGTTTGTTAAAATTTGGGGTATTTCTTATGTGTTTTGCTGTTGTCCTTTACCTTTAAGCGTGTTCATTCAGTTTCACATATTAATAGATGGAACAGGACTTGCCCTTAGAAAGTGAGGATTTTATGGTAGACTGCTAACCAGTGCTCTGTTACTAATCTGCCCAGCTTCAAAGCACATGAAAGGTGGAAAATGCTAACCTCCTTCTGTCACTGCGGAAGTTCCCCCCTTGAACTTATTTACGGATGTGCAGCTACAAAGAGTCTATCTAATTTGCTTGCCTTTTGACATACTCTGGACTTCCTTCAGGTTTAAAAAAATGAAAGGAGAGAGAGAGAAAAGAATGAAAAAAAAAGAAAGTTCCTGAAGACTTCTTCTAAAAATTTGTGCTTATATTCGGTGCAATAAACGTAGGCTGGGTATGCTGGAAAAGTTTTCTCTGATTTTCAGAAGTGCTTCCCAGCAGTACTTCACATGTAATAGGAAATCATTGGACTCTGACACTTCAAAAATCTGTTAATGTGTGCACAGAGCCACTGGCTGATGCAACTGCTCAGGGTTTATTCTGCTTCTTATTACAGTTCTGTGTGTGTTGTGCTTGAAGTAGATGTGTATTATGCAATGCAGATGAAGATCCTGTTTTTTATTTCTCCAAGAAAAGCTATTAACTGTAAAGGGCTGGATGCTTCCCAGCAGAGGTACAAAAGGTTATGCAAGTCAGTGCAGAGTTAAAAAGGAAAAGGGCAGGATAGAGAAAATAAGAAGTACTTCCTCTTTCTTTAACCTGGGTGCAGTTTCCATAAGAAAATCTTAAGGATTTTATGCTCTCTCCTTAAAAAAATCATTTACTGAGGAGTTTCCTGCAATCTCTACATAATTTAAGAAGGAAACGAAATACACAGGTTAAGGGTGGATCAAACTTGTGTTTTAAAATAACATCTTGGCAAAATATTTAAGTGAATGTGAAGTAAACCACTTTGCTGGCTTGGGGCTGAGAGTCAGCCTGAGCTCCTCAGCAGCCAGGGAGCATGAGGATTTCAGTGCTGGGACTTGGAGACTATTGGCCCCATGGTGGCTTTGAAGATGGCTAAAGATAATATTATTGTAAGTTTGTGCAAACAGTTTACTAAAATAAGGTACTGCAGAGCTGGGGGAGCTGCAGAGGAGCTGGGGAGCCAGTGCAGGCTCTGTGCTGGTGCTCACCTGGCAGAGCTGCTGCCACAGAGCCCCAGCTTGCCAGCCAGGCAGGATGAGGCAGGCAAACTGGCTTAAAAATTATCCCCCTTCATTTCCTAGCAGAAGTTAGCAACAAAAGAAAAGGAAAAAAAAAAAAAAAAAAAGAAAGGCTGGGTGATGCAAAATATTTTTGTTTTGAACAGTCTGCTTTTTCCAAAATATCCTGCCACATAATTGCACTCCAGCTGAGCTGTGAGTGCTCTGTAAGTCATTAAGCTGTGAAGATGCAGTGCTGGGCATAGCCCCAGGGTGCTCAGAGCACACCAGACAGAGGAAAAGAGGGTATTTGGGAACATGCTGGGGTCAGTCCCCATCCTAAATGCTGTCCATACAGCTGATGTACTTCCCAGATCCCTGTCCTGTTCTGGGCAGGCAGACCTGGGCAGAGCCTGGTTTAAACATCTCTGGGAGGGATGGGATGCTCTGTTTCCAGCAGCCTGGCAGATCTACTAATGCAGTTTTCTCTTTGATTTGCAGTTGGTCGTTTGGTGTGTTAATGTGGGAGATCTTCACCTTAGGAGGGTCTCCCTACCCAGGAATCCCAGTGGAGGAACTTTTTAAGCTGCTGAAAGAAGGGCACCGGATGGATAAACCTGCCAACTGCACCAACGAGCTGTAAGGACCCAGATCTGCTGCCCCAGGGCTGATGGGCACAGCTGGACTGAGTTCATGGGTTTAGTGCTACCCCCAGCTGAATCAAACACTTCCAGAAGTGCTGGACTCTAAAATCTGGGATATTTGTGAGGGTATAGATGTGTAAGGAAAAGGTATGGGAAGGATTTCAGGAAATGTTTGGCAGAGGATGCTGCTTTACGCATCCTGCTGTGATCCTATTGGAAAAAGATGAAATCATCTGCAAGCCAGTCTCTGTCAGTGTTTTTTACACCCATATTTTCTTGATTTTAATCTTACTAATATGGAAATTCAAAAATGTTGCACATACCACTGATCAAACGTGAGGTACATCAGGCTGCTTTTATACGTAACAAAATATATGTCCTGGTGGTGTGGGGAGTGTGATTTCAGGTATTGCAATACTATATTTACTTCTTTTTTTGCATTTTAATGTCTTCACAAACACTGCAGTCCCTGACATGCAAAAAATATTGTAAATTAATACCTTTGAAGTTGCTGGGCCACAGAATTGGGCCCACAAAAAGGTGATTTAGGCACTGAGCAAGGGAGAGACAGGAGTAGGAAGCCCCTCTGAGAGCAGGGAGTGTTGCCCAGGTTTGGGGGTTCAGTGGTCCATGAGCAGAGCCGTGTGTGCTCGCTGCTCCCCTTGTGAAGGGCAGCACTGACTGTGCATGAAAAGGTTTGTGAGGAGGACGTGTGATTTTAATTAAGCCAAGCAAATGTGTGTTTCTTCCAGCTATATGATGATGAGAGATTGCTGGCATGCTGTGCCTTCTCACAGACCCACTTTCAAACAGTTGGTGGAGGACTTGGATCGGATTCTCACTCTCACAACTAATGAGGTAGGTGAATTGTCTCCCCCCACAAGCTGCTGGTCGGGAAGAATGGTTCAGGGGACAGATGGAATTTATTCAATTATGAAATCCTGCTCAAGTTCACTTCTTATTCTGTTTGTCATTGTCCTCTGAGGTTACACGCAGCTAAACTATGTATCCTATGAAATCCTCAGTCTCCTGCCATTATGCCTGGAATTATGTAACTAAAGAGAAACACATCTTTAAGGAGCTTTTGTTTATTTCTCTCTGCATCTCTGCATGTTGTTAGTGTCGAGGGATGGCACGTGGCAGGTTGAGGGGCAGTGTTTGTGTTTCAGCAGGAATGGCACGTGAGGGAGGGATGAGGAGCTCGTGGTGGTTCTCATTTGCTGGCTCAGTTTGAATCCCAGCCATGCTATGTAGGTCAGAAGAGGAGAAATCGTCAATGGCAGATTTCAGATGATGTGTCTGAGAGTGAATTAGGTTCACTGCAACAGCTCTCTGTGGAGGGAGTGAGGACCCACGGGGGATGTGCAAACAGCCATCCAATTATCCAAAGGTCCTGCCTAGCACTGCTTCAGGTTGGGGTATGTGAATGCAGGAAGGTTTTATTTGAAGAGCGTTCTTTCAGAGGTCTGAGATATTATTAGTGTTAGCAAGGAACACACTGATTAGGGTATTCACACAGGAATCAGTCCTCTTATCACTGAACCACATGCACCTGTGAGGAAAATCACAAGTGATGGAAATGTTGATTCTTTTGGTGGAAATTTTTTTTGAGAGACAATACTTGGTGTCCCAGAAATATTCTACAAACTCTATTACTTCTGAGAAATAAAATGTCTAACAGGAGAAAAAAAGAAAAAAGCAGTTACACAAGAAAGTTGCAACAACTGGGTTTGACCATTTCATTTGTATTTGTTATTGCTTCTTTGTAGGGAAAAAAAAAAAAAAAGATTTGAATCACTCTTGTGTGGCTCCTCAACATTATGTTCTAATTTTTTAGAATTGTCAGAGAAATAAAAAATGGATTGTGGAGCAGCTTTTGGAAAGCTTTTTCACAAAGGAGATGACAGGAGAACCTGAGTAAAGAGGTGGTGTTTTTTATGATCATTTTTATGATTATTTTTATGCCCAGTAGATCTGGTTGAAAAAGATTCTTTGGCTTCAGTAGCGGCTGTAAATTTATCTGGGTTCAGTTTTTAAGGCTTACTCTAAAAAGTGGCACCTTCAGGGCTGGCTGAGAGACATGGAAGGAATATGCTCTCCCTATGGAGTCGTGGATGGAGCTCTGTGTCCTGTTACCATGTTCGCCTCATCCCGTACTCCCTGCATCTCTTCCTGCCTAATTCATATATGATTTCACAAGCCCAGTTGGAGGTGGGCTGGCTGCCACTGCGGAGTGCTGGGTGGCTTGGACTGGATATGTGTTTGCAAATTCAAGAGGGAGGTTCTGGGCTGCAATTCCAAGCCTGGGAAAGGATATTGCTTTCTTTTTTTGCGTGTGTTTAACCGTCGAGCCTTCCCAACCCCATACTGCTCACAGACCTGGAATGATCTCAAAGTTAACCTGAAAAGGCCTTTAGGGTTATGTAAATTACTTTAGAGTAGAATCATAGGAAAAAAGTCTGGAAAAAGCTTAGGAACACATCCAGTCCATCTGATGGGCCTATGGCAGGGCCCACTATACGTTTGTCATTCCTGACAGATGTTTATGTAACTTGTCCTTGCACATCTCCACTGCTGTATTTCGGCATCGCCTCTTGACAGCCTGTTGCTTTGTTTTCCTAATCTCTAATCTTTCAACATCAGATATTGCTTTTGTCCTATTTACCCTGGACATAGAAAGCAAATCATTCCACTTGTCCTCGCAGCACGTTTCATGTTCCAGAGCGCTTGTCGTCATCTCGGTGTCCCCTGAGAGCTCCACTGTCTGTGTCCCATTTTCCTCCACAGCTTTGGAGATCTCTGATTCTGTGCAGTCTGCGTGGTCTTCCTGAAGTGCAGGTCCTCACTTCTGCTTCTCCTCTCCCCACTCTCCCTTTCCCCCCAGAATCACACTGATGGCCCAGGCTCAGTCTGGTTTACCCAACAACTCATTTTGCTGGGGCAGCCAATAATTTCTACTGTTTTTGTGCGAGTAATGATTTCTGCTTAAATAGTAACATCTTGCTCTTTTCCATGTTGGATCATCGCTTGTTGGGTTTTTAATGTGTTTTCTTGCTGGGTTTTTTTCCCCAAAAGACTCTCATTCCCATGTTTCTGTGACCCACATGAGCAGAAGTCACCAGGAATCAGTCTCATGGCTGTGGTGCTTTCCCAGCACCAGAAATCAAACTGGTGTTGGTTCTTGTGCCCCTTGGTGTGACTCTGGCTATTGACACTGGATATGGATCCTGTCTTCAATGCTGAATTAATATCTAGGGTACATCAAGTTTTCTGATATGACGAGCCATGTCTGATAGCCCCTGGGAAAGCCCTGTTTCTTCAAAGACTGGGATCTTTTATTCTTCTATCTATTTAGAAATTGTCTGATTATTTCTGCTCACATAGGGCTGATTTGCTTATCCACAAATATGTATGAGGATTGCCCTAGTGGATTTTTCAAGAGCCTGGGCAGCCACATAGTCAGTAATCAATAGATCCAAATTCTCTCCTTTTGGTTCCTATTAAATTTTCCAGCATTTTAAAACATACCACACCCTCCTTTTAAAATGGTGACCATTTTTTAACTCTAAGATGGTAATGACTGAATCTGACTTAAAAAAGGAATGTTAGCCAGAGGACTAAATTACTCCAAACCTAAGCACAGCAGCATAAAATACTGACTGAGGTGGAAGACTTGTCTCGTCAGTGCGATCATAACTTGTGGTTTAGCAAATGAAGAGATTGCATTTAAATGAATGCAGCTGCCTTTAGAAGTTGAAAGAGAAGGAACATTTCAAGGGGAAAAATAACTTTATTCTCTTGCCAAAACTGTTGTTTCTAGCAAAAGAGTCTTAACCCAAAATTTGGACTCAGCAGATGATATTTCCTTTTTTAATGACTGCTTTGGTCATGGCTACTCTGGGATGCACAAGACACAAATATGCAGTGTCAAAAAAACCCAAATCGTGTGAATTTGGTTTTGTTTTTCCTTCAGATCTTTTTTGCACGTATGCCACTGCATGTTGAAACACAAATTTAATATCACAGAATATAAAACAGGGATTCAAAGTGACCAAAGGCATACGAAGTTGGAAGCGTCTTTCCCTCTCCAAATCACTACCATGTGCTAAAGAAAAATGGTTCTATTTAGGATGAAGTTTCATTTTTATCATTGCGAGTGAAAAGCCCTCTTTTGATGTGGTTGCCATGTTTATTCCCACTGACACAGCTAATGCTGGTGATGTTGGACTTCAGAAAATACCGTGTTATTGGCTTGTTTTTTCTTTCCCTAGTCGAGCTCCTTGTTTTATGAGGTATTTAGGCAACAAGGCAGTTTTGAAGGCAGCTGATCCACAGAAGCGAGCGCCACTTTCAAACCGCTCTCTTCCAAAATCCGCGCAGCGGTGACGTTTTATTGCCAGCTCTCTTCACTGGCTAAAAACTGGTTTTATTCCTCTTGCCACAGGAGTATCTGGACCTCAGTGGACCTCTGGAACAGTATTCACCCAGCTACCCCGACACGAGGAGCTCGTGTTCCTCGGGGGACGACTCCGTGTTCTCTCCCGACCCGATGCCTTACGAACCTTGTCTCCCCAAGTACCAGCACATGAACGGGAGTGTGAAAACATGAAAAGAGGAGCAAAGAGGCAAGAACATCAAGCTACCTACCCCAGGCAAAGCAAAAGCTTTTCTCCAGGACCTTCATGTTTCTGCTTGTACATAGGAAATACGGAAAATAAAAAAAGAGAGAAGAAAGAGGGGAAAAAAAAAACAATTTGGAGGAAAGCAGTCAGAACCTACATAAAGATTCTCATCACTTGCAGCTTTCAGATGTTCCCAAGAAAGAAGAATGTTTATGAACTATGTCTAGATACCCATTGCTATCAATTTTCTGGCTTCCTGTGAGCTGCAACAGACTTTGTTTGTACAATGGACCAGTTGGACTTGAGGCGAACTCTGGGTCTGCCTTTCTTGTTTATTTTGTAATATTTGGAGAAAATATATGTTGGCACACACTTACAGAGCACAAATGCAGTATATAGGTGCTGGATGTATGTAAATATATTCAAAAATATGTATAAATATATATTATATATATTTACAATGAATTATTTTTTGTATTGATTTAAAAAATGGATGTCCCAATCCACCTAGCAAATTAGTCTCTTTTTTAACAGCTATTTGCTAAATGCTGTTCTTACACAGAATTTCTTAATTTTCACCATCCAAAGGTGGAAAATACTTTGCTTTCAGGGAAAATGGTATATCATTAATTTATTAACTAATTGGTAATGTACAAAACAGTTAATCGTTTATAGGGTTGTTGTGTTTTTGTAATTTAAATGGCATTTCTATGCAGGCAGCACAGAGGACTAGTAGATATATTGCTCAGACTTTACTAGTTTTCAGATCTTTAAGAAAAGAAATATTTACAGTATATAACTAATTTGTGGGAATTAAACTTTTGATTTATTTGTGTTTAAAAACTGCAGTGTCAGATGATTATTCTTATCAAAACCAAATCCTTTAACAAGAAAGTCTTTTTCTTATAAGGTCCAAAAAGCAGAGTCGTTCCACTCCCCCCCCAAAAAAATAAATAAAGACAATAAAGGACATTTTGAAGAAGGTTCTTAAAGTAAGGAAAGGCATGAGTTGGTCTATTACCACAGCAGAACAGACTGCTCTAAAAGGAGCTGAGTTTCTACCCTGAGTTGCACATGCATCAAATTATCTACAATTCTCTTGCCTCAGTTGCATAATAGGTTCCAGACCTTTTGGCCTGGATCTCTTGCCTTTATCCCTCTATTGTAACTTAAGTTAAAAAGAAATAAGTTGTTTATAATGACAGCTTGCCATAGGAATATCAGCATCTTTTTAGGGGATTAATTCATGCTGACTCCAGTATTTCCTTCTGAACCATTCCATAACAGTAGGTGTAGCACTGGCCTCTGCTAGAATATCACTGTTGTTTGCATCTTTTTTACAGAATCTTGTATTTTACTTTCAGAACATCCACATTGATATGGCCATGGAATATGAATGCAAATTTCACTATTTTATGTGGTGGTGTGTTTGTTTTGTTTTTGGTTTGGTTTTTTTTTTATAATTTTTTAATTGGGTAAAATAAATCTTAAAATCTGTTAACTTTTGTACTGACAATAAAATGTTTCTACAGATATTAATGTTAAAATTACAAAATAAATGTCATGCAGCTTATTTTTCCTAATCCTTTGTGTCATACAAAATGGCTTCCTGAACATCAAGTGATGGAACACGTCCAGAAAAGCTTCCTTTAGACCTTATCATAGATCCTATATTACAAAGCAATCCTTTCAGGAATAATACTTTTGCCTCTGTCTTGTAAAATATCTACTCATGAATAGCATGAGTTATTTGAGTAAACACATGTACAGTCTTTGGTGGAAAATGGCTTGAAGTGTTCATAATGTAGACCCAAAGTATGTTCTTTTTTTATTTAGGCTGTACTCTTTAATTAAGTGAGGTTTCTGATTCATTCAGGGGAGGCTGGAGGACCATTTGCATGGGAGATTTTTTTTTAAAATCGTAACAGATGGAAAGAGGGAAAGAGTTTGGCATCATGGCAAGAGTTTAGAAGTTTTCTATTGTACTTTTTTCTCTTTTTTTTTTAAACTTGGAAGCAGAAAGAAGACACCCCAAAACAGCCTGTGCTTGAGGCAGAACTTTATGGTCACATTGCTGCAGGTTAGCCTGGAGAGGGATGTTGGATGTGATCTTCACCATGTGCTCTGGAAGTGCTCCAGACACCAAACTGTTCCTTGGTTCCTTTCTGCCTCCTTCTGCTCTGACTGAAAATCCCATGCCAACCCTAAGAAACTATTTCTAAAAAAGTTCTTGTTAAAAACTGGTGGTTTTCAATTAAGAATTATCTGATTGGAAGATTCCCACTGACTTCACTGGAAACCATAATTCCCTTTCCCCACAGCCCCTATTACAATCAGCAGCAACGGTGACTACTGTGACAGAAACCACAATGTTTGTAATGACACATGTCTGGTTCTAAGATTTTTTTTAAAGCCTCTCAGAAGATCTTGAATCTTTCTCTGCTTGTATTGAAATGGATTTAACTGCATCTCTACTACTTTGATTCCTTTTTAAAATAACAGGATGAAAACATGCAGAAATGTGGTGGAAAGGTGCTGTTAACTAATGTAGTTTATTGCCCTAGTTTTGTTTTAAACAGTTGATTTGGGTTTTTATGTTCTTTTTTTAGCTCTCAAGAGAGATTTACACCTTGGAGGTATTCCACAGTTCCACAAATGTTACCTGAAGTCTGTTGTGCTATTTTCCTAATTTTATACTGTAATCCCTGGATTAAGTTTTTATTCTTTCCTGCTATCTGAAGACTTTCTTCTCCACTGCCTGCTGACTGATTTCCTTCTGTGGAAACCCTGGCTCTAGGGCAGGGCACAGAAGCCTCAGTTTTGGGGCAGAAGCAGAATATCCTCTGTGTGTGGAGTTGCAAGAGGAAAGTGGGCACCAGAGAATAAAATGTGGCACTGAAATTTGTTCCAAATCCTACCTTTGGATCGTTCATGAGTAGAAGGCTTGAGGATTTGGGGTTGCTAAATTTCAGATTCCTCATCTGAAAAGAAAGTTGCCATGAATTGGAGCAGTGATGGAGAGTGCATTTTGTCAGGAAGTGGATTTACATGGATGTGGATTCTGTGTGTAATCTGTTCCCTTCAGCACCTCCTTGTTTTTTGTCCCTCTTTAGGTATTGATTTGAATCAACTCTGTGCAATAATATGGGAAAATAATGTAGAAATGAGGTTTCTTACAGCTCAAATCCATAAACAAGTTCATATTTCCTGTTTTGGAGGGTTTCCACGTTTTTACTGTAATTTAGTAAGTAGCAGGGGTGATATATATCAGACAAGACTGCAGTTTTTGGCTATAATCTACCAAGTAGCACAGGCTGTATGCATCAGATAAGAATATAGCTTGTTCTTTTTTTCTGTTGATGTTATACCATCTAATATCTGGTTCATTTTGCCTTTACAAAAGTAAGAGTTCAGCTGTGTTATGAGTTTCAAATTTGTCTAAATACAAATAAATCGACTGTTTCTGGAATTTCTGGAAGCAAGATGAGCAAAGCTGAGTGCAGAGTGTAGCAATTTTCACATCTAGCCCTTGAGAAAAAAGCACCACAGAACCCTGAGGTTTAGAGAGAATCATTCTAATGAATGATTCAATGAGCTCAAAGTGATAAATTAAACCAAGAGATGGTTAATACTAGAGATTTTTCTGTAGTCAAGGAATTTTAAAGTGTATGTATGTTTAGAAAAAGCAAAATATTGTCAGAAGACAAGTCCTTGGACTCTAATGTGTTTTAGTTTTATTTACATTTTTTTAAGTGGCCAAACATACTTGAGGAAAAAAAAGGGGAAAAAAAGAAGCAAATAGTTGATATTCATAACCCCACCCCCCCCAGCCATAGAAAGGAGAAAAAAAGCCAACAAACACCTGGTTTTGAAAGGTCATCTGTCCATTCTGTAATCAGGAAGTTCTGCAGTTGCATAATTTGATCTAATAATTAGAAAAAACTCATTGGTTTTTCCACAGTAAATGTAATAAGGTCGTTGGGATGAAACATAAGGTACCTCCAACAGTTTGTTCTTGGAAAGACTGCCTGTGAAAATGTCTGTACTCCTGAGTTTTTGCTGCCAGAGTCCTGAATGTTACAAGCAGCTTAAATGCAACAGATTCTGTGGAGCAAATCTTTTTTATTCCCTTTTATTTGATTTACCTGTTAACCTTTCCTGTAAAGCTCCAGAGGAGAGAGAAGATGGAGACAGTGCTGGGAGAACAAGGGGAAGAGGTACCAGTTGCTTCAGGGTATTTCTATCTGAATTTTTGAAGGCATTTCTTCACTTTGGGACCACTTGGACACTGGGATAAACTGCCTGGAGAAGCAGTGGAATCTTTCTGGCTGTAGATATTCAAGAATTTGGCTTGCCAGGGCCGTGGATAACCTCATCTAAGGCCCTACTTTCGACACAGAGTTGGCCAAGATGATCTCCAGGGTCCTTTCCAGCTGAAACTTTGTGATTTTGCAAATCTGTGTTGTTGGCCAAAGGTAACCCAGATCTGCAGCAGTCCTGGAAAGCTGTGCTGGCACATGTGGAGGCTGTCAGTGGGATGCATTGTTCAGTAAATTCAATTTAGTGATGCATTTAACAAGAGAGATCCCCTCTATTAAGGACATTAAATGTCAGGTCCTGGCTTGTTTGTGATTATCACAGCTGGCTAAAAATTTTTGAGATTGGATTCCTGTGCAGTAGAAAGCAGTGCTTTGTCAGAAGCTTTCTAGAGTGAGTGCCCTGCAGAAGATGGAGTATTTTGACTTTATCAGAATGATAAAGAGTCAGAAGGAAATTAAGGTGTTTTATGTTGCAGCTATTTTAGACAATGGCATATAAAGTCAAAATACAAAATGAAGTATTTAGATTTTGTCAAACCAGAACAGACTAATTCTAAGTGACATCCAGGTACCACAAATAATTTTGCTTTTCACATGTTTTATTTCCAGTTCAGGCTGAAGATGAGTTTCCTTGAAGAATGCACTTTGAAGGATCAAAGATGTCCATATAGCTCAGACTGTCAGCCAGTATTTTGACAGGTTTTTTCCTGATTCCCCAGCATTTGTCCTCTGGAAGCAGAGGCTGTGAGTGAGGCCAGGGGCCAGGATGGTTTTTGAGATGGTTTGTGATGGGCCTGGTCCCATTTCCCTTGCCCAGCCCTGGGTGCTGGGACAAGGTTGTTTTCCTTGAAATAGTGAAATACTGGGAAAGTTTTTCCAAAATCTTCATTTCCAGGGAGGACTAATAATTCTCTGTGGCAGGGGAGCAGCACATCTTTTCTGCTGGGGCATCTCTGAATTGTCTGAGAGGGTGGAGAAAGAGGCCAGCAAACAGGAGCCCTGGTGTCCCCGGGGAAATCTATGGAACCAATGGGAAATACAATTCATGGGTGGGGGGGGGGGGGGGAAATCATTACTCCCCCAAAACTATTCTAAAGACATCTAACAGAAGGTAGAAGGTGCAATATTTTGTCTAGATGTGTTTCCCTGGCACAATAATTTTTTATTTTTTATTTTTTATTTTTTATTTTTTATTTTTTATTTTTTATTTTTTATTTTTTATTTTTTATTTTTATTTTTTATTTATTTTAGGGTTTCTAAGCAGCATGAGAATTATATTGTGCATAATAATATATATTTGTATTTATTTTAGGGTTTCTCAGCAGTATGCAGGACTTTCTATTCCAAAAGTTTGTTGATGCACAAATTGCCTGCTGAATACCAAACTGAGTGAGGGGTCTGCCATGGGAATGATGCTTTGGGTGTCCAGAGGAGCAGCAGCATCCAGGGCTGGACAGACCAGGTGTGACACTGCTGGGGAAATTGGGGTTGCATCTTCCTACATGGTCCCAGAGTCTCAAGGCTCGTGTGCCAAACCCTGAGTGCCAAAAGCACTTGAGAATAACCTACTACCACCACAAAAACTCCTGAGGAAATCCTGGCCTGTAGTGAGAAAGCTGAAGCTTTTTCTTGCATGTATACCGTCCATTCTTACCAATTTCCTTGAGTCTATTTCAGTTATTTCCAGTAAGATTCTTTTTAAACAGTATTTGCATTTTTCAGGTCAGAGAATTGAGAAAAAAAACCCCAAACATTTGGGTTTCTGCTGGAAATTGTAAGTAGTGGAAATTTGCCTATATATTTTTTCAAATTGGTGTTTTCTCTCTCCTTTAGGATTTCCAAGACTTGTTCCCTGACAGCTGTTGTAACAAATGGTGGGGCTTCTTCAGCTGATGTAATCCAAGACTTCAGTCGTGTCAGTGGAGTTGTAATATTTATTTATCAACTGGTCAATGGAACATAATCTGTTGATTTGTTCTTTAGAGTCAAGTAGCCCTTTTGTTGTATTTTTCCACTAAAAACACTATATTTATTTCTAACTATCTATGCAGACTAGGTCTGTGCAAGAAATTCTGTAAAGAAATTTAAAAACCTGTTTGCAGGTTTTTAAATCAAGAGACTAATGCTACATAAATGTTCAGTAATCACATAATAGACATAATCATGACAGGGTTCTGAGAGGGTCAATAAAAATGTTACAAACCAGATTAAAATGGTAAAAAAAAGGAAAAGTGTTATTATTGTGAGTTAAAAGCAGTGGGGTGTTTCGGGAATTTTCCCCTTAGTGTCTGGCAGTGCTTTGCTTGCCCTTCATTTGACTTTTTGCTTCAATTGTTGACAATTACTCTGAATCCTCATCTGGCTTAATATTTGGGAAACAACAGGTTCAGGATGGTTCCAGCAAGCTTTAAAATCACCCCAGAATTTCATGCCTGGCCTCTTCTGCATAGCCCTAGACATGAAGGATGTCACTTGGATGCAGGCTGGAACCCTGCAACCTCTGTTTCTCTGCCTGTGTCAGTTGGCTCCTCAGCGTGTGTGCTGAGCTGCCTCCATTCTTGGGGTTGCAATAAAAAAGGAGGAAAAATCTCCTGTGGTTTTCCTTTGGCTTTGTTTCACTCCCTGCAGGCAGATGAGGAGGGAAGAGGCAGCAGCCCCTTGCTTTTCCTGGAGCCACATTTGTTGTCTGTGTTGCTGGAGCCTCCTGCCCTCATCAGGGTACCACCACATCTGTAGTTTAAAAAACACACATCCTCAAGCACCCATATTTTGTGGAGATTTCTTTGTAACCTGACTAGACAGCCACTGGCCCATTCATCCACTCCCTCTGTTTGACACACAGCAGATTTATGGCTCTGGGTTGATGAAACCAAAAGGCAATTAAACACAATCAATCAGCTGGGCTGAAGGTTCCAGGTTCTGCTCATGAAATCCTTTTCAGCTGCCATTAGAGCTGGGGCTTTGAGAGGCCTGGAGTGAAAACAAAGGAAAGATGCTTGTTTTTCCAGGTTTTCCTGGGTGTTTTTTCAGCCTCTCAGAATATACCCTCAAAGGTTCTAAATGGATTTTTAAAAAAAAAGAGCCAAGGGGAAGAGAAGCTTGTAGGGGTTTGCTTTCAGTCCTGGGTGTGTGGGAATCCAGAGCTTCCCTCTGGCTGCCCTGGGACCCTGGCAGGGGTCAGGAACCCCCTGGACAGAGCCCCCAGAGACACTGGCTGTGATCTCTGTCCATGGAAAAGAGTTTTCAATTTTACAGGATGAATTACCAGCTCTGAGTGTTTGATATAAGTCATAATTAAGTGTGGCACAGGTGGAAAAGTAAAATTTTAGGATTCTAGATGAGGGCTCCAAAGGGGACAAGATGGAGGAAATTGGGTGTGCCTTGTCCTTTTTCTCCTTCTTCATGCCCTCCATGTCTCACTGTGGTGTTGGCATTTTTCTGTTGGTTCAGGCTGGGGACACACTGTCCAACGTAGGTGACAGATATTGGCACGTTCTTGTAAATCCAGCCCAGGGAGTTTCTGGTATTTAATGTTTGTCACATCCCACTGAGGGCAGAGCCCCACACGCTGCCCTGCAGGACAGAGCTGGGCAGGGCAGCAGAACATGTGAGAGATAAACAGAATAAACAACCTGGAAACCAGCACAGACCAATTATGGCTTCTGCTTTGGCAGTGGGCTGACAGACAGAGACTTTCTACAATCTCAGAATCACCAATAGCACAGATTCTGACAGAAGTGGGGGTAAAGAAGAGCATCAGATGCCCAAGTGGTAAGTCACTAAATCTGTGTGCTTTCTGCTTTTGCTCTGAGAGGTGCAGCAGACATGAACAGCATGCTGCTCCTTTTTGGGGGGAACATTCCCCCTTCATTAATTAACAGCAAAGATACAATGCAAGCCTGACAGAGTTGCCTGCTGGGTTTGTAAACCCTTTCTTAAACAGCTCTGGGGTTCTTGGTTTCCACTCTGTTGCTCTGTACAGCCTTAGTCCAGCAGCTGACTTCCAGGAAACAACCATCAACCAGAAGCAGCTTAATTTCACTTGTTCATTTATTTATTTGTTCTATGTAACAATCCTTTTTCTCCAAAGCAGCTGTGATATACAGGTAATGAAACAAAAAAAGATTAATTTTTATTCTTCCATCCATTGTATCTCTTTTGAGGAGAAATGCTTGGTATTCCTTGAGTGTGCACACATTAACAAATGTCAATATTTTTTGTTATATCTGTTACCACTACAAACATATGTAAATTGCTATATGCTCTTTATATAATATGAAAAGAGAAAGGCACTCCAGTAATGGTGCCTGTGCTCCTATGCAGTTCATATTGGGTTGATTCTTACAAAAAATAAAAGAATATATTCCTATACACACTTGGGAAGCTGCAATGTCCCAAGAACTTCTTTACCCGGTGGAGAATATCCTGAGAGTTTTCCAAAAATGGGGAAAAAGAAGGGAATCAACTTCCACAGCAATAAGCAAACAAATATTTTTAAAAAATAAGATTTTGTCCTTCTACTCAATCTATATGTTAGGTCACTTCATAAATCTTTTGGTGTTTCTGGAACTTAGTTCTGTGTTTGATAGTCAACAAAGGCCAGCTCCCATTTTTGTGTATTTATTTTTCCTTACAAATGCATCTTTATCTGAACTACTTCTGATTCTGCTATGGAGCCAGTACTCCAGACTCATCACTAAAAAAGGAACAAGGATCTCTCTCAGCAGAGTCTAAGGACATTTGATGCCATTAATAGTAGGGCTTTTGCTAGGATCCATATGACTGAGCTTCCTATGGTTTCAGGGTAAAGCAGTGGAGAAGCTGTCTCCATCTCGAAATCCCCACTTTATGCTATTCCTAGAGAGGTGAGGAGGGTGCAATGCTTGACTTCAAGCATATTGCTTTGAAAAAAATCCCAACATTTTCCTGGTGATGGAACAGCCACAGACATCCAGATCATGATGTTTTTCCCATCATTGATAGCAAAGTGTTGGGATCCTGCAGTGAGCCTGTGAGATGGTGAGCATTCACATTGTGACAGGTGGTTTGCAGGTTGAGATCCAATTCTGGACCAGAGTCTTGGACCACAGAGTCCAGCAGCTGCTGCTCCTGGTGCTCCATGCCCAGAGCAGTTTGCTGTCTCCAAAGGGCTGCTGGGATTTGGAGAAAGGCTCTGCAGCTCCAAATCCAACTCCTTGACAGGATCGTTGCTTGTAAGGTTTATTTTGACTCTCTGAGCACCTTCTGTGCTTCTTGTTGCAGAACCACCCACCAGAGCTTCTCTGCCTGCAGCAGCAGCACCAGAGGAAGAAGCAGCTGATGGAGGAAACTGTGCTCTCCCTCATTTGTTCTTTTTTCTCCAAAAGGGAACCCCATCCTTGTTAAAGCTCCCCAAGACACCTTGCCAGACCCGCTTCAGCAGCAAGCAGCTCTCATCCCGGCATTACTGGTTCCCACTTTACCTCCTAAAAATTCATCTCACTTTTATTTTAGAACAAAAAACCTCATTTCCAGGTTCTCTGCAAGATGATCTTCTAAAGACAGCTACTGCATTGACCGTGTAACCTGGACATTGCACACACACAGCTGGATCTTGGATTGGTTTTAAATTTTCCAATTGTTAATATTATAATGTGTCCCTCAGGTCCTTTATTAATGGACAGCTTATGGAGGAGGTCTGGGTTGCTGTTTACCACAGCCCTCAATACTTTGGCATCCCTTGAGTCAAATTGAGCTCTCAGGCCTCTGCTTGCCAAGTTAAATCCTTTTAGCATTTTTATAATCTCCAAAAACACGTTTCTTCATCTCTCAGAGTCAGTCTCTGCACTTCAGTAAGCATTTGTTGTTTGAAATCAGATCATGATGAAATAGTTTAATAGTCGGTCTATGAAAATATTTTGTTTAAAAAACACTCAGAACTTAATTGGAATGAAAATACCAGCAGCTGGATTGTAGTTTGAAGTCAAAAGTCTGAGAAGCAGCTGGAACAGCAGGATTCAGAGAGACACTTCCAATTCTTCCCCTTCCTACAGGAACATTCCAAGGCTGCTCTGTTTTGGCAGGCAGTGAAAAGGACCCACTCGTGTTCAGCTTTCTCTGACCAGTCTCATCTGCTGCTGGCACATCTGCCCCTGAGCTTTGCAGATAGAGCACAAAAACCTCCTGGTTTTCTTTTTTTTTTCAATTTTATGAAGGGTTCTGATGGACTCCATGTACTCCCACAACATCCTTGTCATTACTGGCATGTCTAAGCAATGGCTTGCTCTAGAAGAGAAATTTAATTTCTTCTCAGATCCCCTAATGACACTTAAAGAAGGATATGTGGTAAAGAAAGATTTTGGATTATTTGTTTAATGGACATGGGGCTACTCGTTCAATTGTATTGAGTCTGGTCCTGTGATTTGTGAACATTCTGGACAGTTTATGATGTGTTTTATTTATGCTTGGTTGGAGGAGTTCTTAAAGCTTAAATAGTTGGAGACCTTGGATATGCACAGTAGTGTCCCTGCAACGAGTTCATTGGCAAAATGCTGGAAGTTTTCAGACCAGATCTCTGTCCAGTTTCCACTAGATAAAATTCCTTCCATCAAAGGAGTTAATTGATAAGGGTCTAATTAAGTGCCTGAAGTAATTGCCTTCTTGGGGTAGAAGTAATCTCCATACACAGCCCAGCAGCTTCTTGTTTGTATCAGAAAAGACTGGCTCTTCAATTTCTATTTTGTTTTAGATAAAGATGAAAATGGATGTATAAAAAATGAAGTTTTGACACTGAGGATCTAAGAGGTACATGCAAAATACCCTTAAATGAATGCAAACTTACTGGAACTGCCTTTAGAGAAATTATTCTCATTGGATGTTTACTTCCAAATTGCACATATGACCAGCAGGATATCTGGATGCCTAAAACCAATTTTTTTTTTTAAGTTGCAGATATAGTAATACAAACTTGGCACAGAATGCAGTGAAAATGTCAGCAGCCTCAGAAGTCTGAAAGGATCCAGTGGATGAAGCACCCTCCTCTGCCAGCAGCAATAAAGGAGCTCCAGTGAGGACTTTTGGGGCTTTAAAGAGGTATCCAAAGTTATTTAGTCATGGCTGCAATCATCACAGCATTGACAAGCTTTTTGATATGTGGTTTTTTTGGTAGGGATTTTTTATGTCCTGGCATGCAAACTGAGATCAGAGGACATAAATAACAAAATGTAGTTGCCAAACTCACTGGTTAAGGATATAAACCAGACTCCCAACTCAAAGGTGTTGTCCTTAGTTTATCTCCTACTGAACAATCTGTTTAACCTAAGGTAATCAAAACCATGAGGATGAGGAGAGGGAGCAAGCATGTTTTAGTGCAGAAGGGCAATTATTATCTCCTGTTAACTCGCAGTCACTCCTGATCATACTGTAAATTATTTCCTAGAGCTAAAGTGTGCTCCATTTACATTTGCTAATTCTTTCTTAGCAGTATTCTTTCAGTGGCCATAGGCTTCATGAATTTAACACAAAACTAATTTTACATCAGCAGGATGGGTCTGGGTTACCTGTCTGGGGCCACCTCCATGCTGATGCAGACAGTGCTCAAGCCAAAAATGTCCCAAAGAGGAGAAAACAAATTTAAACAATTTACTTCTAACCATTGGCAACTAATTCTGGAGGGGTTTTTGTTTGTTTAATCCCCTTCCAAATTCTACATTACAAAGATGTTGTCCTTTCTGGACAACACTGTAGACAGCAGGAGTGTCTCACTGGTTTGGCAATGAGAAATGGACACAGATTAAAAATGTGATGCATACTAGACCTGGTGAATAGTTGCCAAAACATTCCATGCTTGGAATATTTTAAAATTCCAATATTTTAAAAATATTCCAATTGCTTGGGTTTTGAAGTGAATTCACTTTTTCTTCCTTCTTTGGACCTCACACACCAAGAGCATTGCAGTCTTGCCATCCCTGACCACGTATGAAAGCAACTTTTAAAATAATTTGCATTAGCAGAAGTTGAATTTTGTATTTTGTATTGCAGATATTGTCCAATTTTATATTTTGTATTGCAGAGATTTGCCCAAGACTTTAAAAAGAAAGGAGACAAAAATGAGTGCAGCACTTCTGTCTGATCACAACAGTGACAATGAGGAAGGGAATAATGCTGCCAGATTTGCCTTGTGAGCATAGCAGGAGAATAATTTTGGGAGGAAAAAGAAAAAGCATAGAAAATGTATTTGTTCCTGCTTTTTTCTGAAGGCTGAAGAGTGGTCACACCAATCCTGAAATCAGCATGTGATGCCAAAAGAGGGGCAGATCTTGGGTGATGGGATGGGAGTGGAAAAGGTCACTTGGGACTACAGCAGGATTCCTGCTGCCACTGGTGAAAGTTTCTGCTGTTTTGGGTGGTGTTTGTTTGTGTGCTGCTGTGCTCAGGGCTTGTCCCCAGGCTGTAAGGAATGGGGAACAACAACCTGGTGCCAGTGGCTGGGAAATACACCTGGGGAGACAGGAGTGGATCAGTGTCAGAGAAAATGGCTCCAGCACAGAGAGTTCAGCAGCTCCATGAACAACTGATGAAAGAAGGGCAATCAAGAAATACAAGAAAAATATTCCTGCTGTGGTTTTCCTAAGGACAGCGTCCAAACAGGTTGTAATCTGTTCATGGAGTTTCTGCATTCAAGGAAGTGAAACCTGTCAAACACTCGATTGTCTCTAACATTCAATTGAGAAATCAGGTTGTTCATTCCACTCCTAAATAAGCACAGAACCCGACAGATAAACTCGAGTTTCTAGAATAACTGGCTGTCGTGAGGCAGAAAGCTGAGATTCCCAGCTGCAGCCTGGTAAATCTGTTTTCCTTTATCCTTCTGGAGAAGCCAGAATCCTGAGTTGCTAGATTAGGTTTACCTTTCAGACAAGAGTGATTTAAACCAAAATATTTTATCACACATATCCCAGAGCTCAGCACAAGCCTTCAATTGTGCTCTGCTGAAATTCATGTGAATGCCATCATTGTATTGATCAGTTGACTATCACTGCAGATGTTTGAGGGTTATGGATTCTTTCCTGAGATCATATTAAATCTTAAATTGGGTTTCTGAATTACCAAAGTAAATGAATAAAAGGGTATAAATGGATAACCAAAGAAGTTGCATCAGTTTACACAGCCTGAGGTTGTGAGCTGTACTTTATTTTGTGCCAACTCTGTGTTCCTGCATCATTAAGTTATCCTTGTGGTATCTGGTTGTGGCATTTGATTACAAAATAATTCTGTCATAAAGAAAGAAGCTGTCTTCTATTATAAATCTATGTTTAGTGTTCAGGATTTTCATGTGCTGTGAGGATATCAAGTAAGAAGCAAACCTTTTCTTCATGATTTTGACCATACTCTTGAGCATAGTGGATTTAAAAATCCACTGCAACCTTTTGCTGTTGGCACACAGCATGTGTCTGACCTCCTGACCTCACAGCTGTATTCAGGGAATTGTACACCTCAATGATTTCTTTTTATACAGACCTGTGTTTGGTTAATTTTAAAAATAATTGTTTTGAGTTTTCCTAGAAAGGAGGGTTAGAGACACAGCATGTTCCAGCCTACAAGACACAGCTACTAAAGCACCATGCTTAAAACCCTTATATATAGGGATATAAGTGTTATTTATAGCTGCCTCTCCTTATCTATGTGAGTATGGGTAAATATTCCACTTCTAACTACAGTGCTGCTCTGCTGTTCTTGAAGAGTAATACCCCATGAAACAGAACTGGAGTGGGTTTTCATACAGTGATATGGAGTCTCAAATGGTGTATGGCTGAGAGGATCAATAATGAATTATTCTGAAATACAGAATAATATTTGAGAATCCTGTTCTACACTCATAGGTCAGGTCAGTGGTTTCTCCCACATTTTTGCTTTCAGTTTTGTAACGTTTATGACTTCACCAATACAATTTCTAGCAGACCATTGCAAAATGCTGTACTGGTGCAAGTGGTGGGCAGTGAACAGTGATGTTGGGATGATCATGTGAGGAGGGTGTGAAAGAAGAAACCTTTAAAACTGGTTTTATTTTTGGAGGAAGGCTGATGTTGCATCCCGATTGTCAGACTTGACCTACAAATGAAAATGTAATTATTTCAGAACGTTGAATAGAAAGATGTAGGTGTACATAGACAAACACAGATTTAATTGAAGTACTACTGGTGGACATCTGGAAATAGATACATTTTTTTTTTGAACTTGATGTCGTAACAAGGCTTCTAACAAGAGCTTTGGACCTTAGAAAGTAGAGAAATATTCTGGGTTTCACTTTTACCTACATGTCAAAGCCAGTCATTTAGTGCTGAGTATTGCCTTAAATAAAGCAGGACAGATATGTTTCCACTGTCAACCTTCTCATTCCTTTGTGGTTTACAGAGTGAAAGTTGTTGTTTCCATGTGTGATCTCTCTTTCTCTCTCCTGAGAATGCAGAAGGACCTTGGCCTCAGCCTCTGGGCAGCATCCAAGCAGGTCCTTGCTCCATCCCACTCAGGGCAGGGCCCTTGCTCTGCAGCATCTTGGTGATGCCTCTGCCTACCTGACCTGCAAAATCTGTGATTTTCCAATTATCAGGGTGTTCACAGGTTATTTTAGAAGAGAAAACAGTCCAAGAAAAAGCCCAACATCTCTATTCATCTTCAGTACTGCCACGTGCTTGACGTGGTACTTCATACAGTACTGAGTAAAATGAGCCTGTACAAATGGTATGGGTGCAAAAATTAGCATTACACAGTCGATAAATCATGCAAGGAATTTGGTATCTGTGTACTTAATCTAAATTTGTTAACACTGGCAAGATAAAGGTCATTTGGACTCCATGCTGACTCTTGAAACTGGGACGCTGTTCAGAAATTTGAGGTTTCTCCATCCAGCTGTGTACATGTGCCTTGTTATCTAATACTTTAATTGCTAACAAAACACTGGGTAGTGGAGAATATACAGGTCTGTGTCAATATTTAAGCAGGACTTTACTTATGGCTGAAGTTTATTCACCTTGGAGAGAGAAAATTTTTTTGCCTCACTTGAATAACTGGTCAAAGCAAAGGCAGGGTTTCAACTTGCTCCTGTGGTTTGTGCTTACTACAGGCAAAGAGAAAAGTATGTCAGCTATTTTTGAAACCTGCATTTTCAGATCCCTTTTTTTTCTTTTCTTTCTTTTTCCTTTTTCTGGATATTTCAGGAACTCTTGAGACCTCAGAAGTGCTTGGGACCTTTCTCCTTCCCTCTTTTAAATGGTTGAGGTGAAATAACCTCTCTGGTTTGTTACTGATGAATATTTGCCTAAATTCTTAAAATTCTTCCACAAAGGAGATTAGGAGTTGTAATTGTCTCCCCTCTCTTGTCCTTCTCATCACCCCTTGGAAAGCTGAGCCTGGGGATGAGGACTCCTGCAGGCTTACAGGGAAGGGCACCTGAGAAAAGACAGGAGAACCTACTGAGGTTTAGCAACCACCACCACTGTCTACCTACACCCCATTCCCAGAGGCTTTTTCCCAAAGTCACTTTCCTTTAAGCTTTTAAATTCTAAAAACTTGCTGTGTTCCATGTCCAGAAGCCTGATTCTTGCTATGGAGGAAGTTAAAATAAGGGATTGCCACCATACTCAATAAAGCCATAAAACTTTTGGTATGACAATGAAGGAGGGGGTTATAGAGATGAAATATTTCCTTATGCAAACTGGAGCTGTCCATGAAGGAGATGCAGCATTGTGGAGCTGTGAAGTCTCTGCCATGTGCAGAGGCTCAGGCTGGCTGATTTTTCCTGGAATCTGTTCACATGGCCAAAGGATCTGTTTGTTTTTCATACCTCACGTTCACCAACCCGTGGTAACGTTAACAAACCAAGTCCTGAGCTAGTTCCATACTTTGATCATTCTTTTATGCTTCCTGAAATTCTCTCCTGGGCTGATCCTACTTCAAACTTCCCCTTCCATACTGACAGTTGAATTCTTGCTTCTGCTTTTCCCCATTTTTGTGCTATATTTGGACTTGAAATAAATATATAGCAAAATGACCCCCCTCATAGCAAGGCACAGAGGGTACACTCAGTCTTTGTCCTGTGAAATAATACAATATTGTCCCCCAAATGTAGCACAGCTTATGGCTGCTCTGTACATCACAGGACACTAGAAAATAGGAATCGAGGTACCCGACTGCTGGTTTTAATAGAAATCTCATTATTAGTGTAAGGCCTGGCTTATGGCCATGAAAGTGGTTTTGTTGGGTGTGGGTTTTTGATTTCTTTTTTCTCTAAGCAGAGGAAATGTGCAAAGAGCACACACCCCATAAGTTAGAGCTAGGTGCAGATAGCTGCAGAGAGGAAGAAGAGGCAGCGAGCTTTGAACAAAGAATCTTTTCTGCACAGGAGATGTGCACATGGGCTGTGCCTTCAAAACCCTCTGCCAGCCCTGACCAGGCTGCTCAGGGTGACACCTTAAGTTTTTCTGTTCTGTTTTGGTGGGCAGCTTTTAGCTTTAGCTGAAGTGTCACTAGGATCTTTTCATGGTGTGGTGAAGACAAAACAATCCAATTCCAGCTGGACACTCAAGGACAATCTCTTCAAACCTCAGGCCCAAAGCATAAACAAGGTGAAAAGAGGAGGGTGGGCAAGCAAGCAAGGAGGATGAAACTTCATCATTTGAAGTTAATAATAATTGGACAGTTAATTTAAATTTAATAATTTTATTGGACAGTTAACTCCTGTATGCAAATGGACTAAAACTTATAAAAATGTCAGATCTCATGACCAAGCTCTTTTGCTTCCATCTTGGAGCCATCTGGGCACAGCCACGACTGTGGCTCCAGTCCTGCCAGGGTGTGGCCTGTGAAGATGCTGCAATAAATTTCCACTTTATTCCCCCTTAACTCCATCTAGCTTCTGCTCCAGTTCCTATTTCACCAAGGGAACAGACTGGAACTTGTCTGTGTGTCCTGCAGTAGGTGGCTTCTGACCTCCCTCCAGGGGAACTGGGAAGGCTCAGAGCAGGGATTCAGGAGTCAGGGCTGATGTTTGTGGTGCATGAATACACACAGAGTTGGAAAGAGCTGCATTCAGCAAGCTAGCCAACAGTTTTCAGCCTTGTTCTATGACACTCAGCCCTCCCTTGGCTTTCAAGGTAAATTTTGGACATTTTTCTGAGCTGGTTTCAAGTGTGGCTTATGTTTGTCAAGCAGAGTTTTCTTCCACATCCTCCCTCAAGTCCAGATTTTTCAGCAACTCAAATTCTTATTAATGCAAATCCAGCTCCTTAACAATCCCAGAACACTGGATTTAAATATTTAACTGTTTTATAATAATTTCAATTCTCATTCAGATATATATTTTCTGTAGGAATACTTATTGGAAGGACACCATTTATTTTGTAAACTCACTACATTATATCATGATGAGGATCTAAATTGTGAAGTGTTGAGCTTAAAACTATCACTATCTGCTCTGACAATAAAAATCAAGTCTGCAGCTCATTATTGCTAAACCTGAATATATAAAACCTCTTGTCTGTCTTTCACATCTCTAATATTTAGCTAGGTGCTAGAACAGCTAAAATCTGAGATATTTTTAAATAAAATTCTGGAGTTTGGACCTTTAGAGTTCATCTTTACAAGACCTTTTTTCTAATGAAGCCTCATATGATCACTCCAAAAATTGATATTTTAAGAAAAAGTACCAAATAATTTTTACAATATGGCAGGTCATGCAAAAGGATGAAATGAGAAAGAACTAAGTTATTAATATCAAAGAAAGCTCAAAACCCAGCCATGTTTAAATGCTGAGTTTTACAGAGATGTGTTTTCTTAAGGATTTCCTGCTAAGGATGATAGATCAAACATCTTTTATCATGTCAGTGATTTTTGGCTTTTTAGGATTTTTGGCTTTTTACAGGAGTGTGGTGGCAAGAAAAAGTCTTCCTGGATTGCCCATGATGAATTTTTGGACACAAACCAGGTTTTGTAGTTAGGAAAAAGTGGTTTCCTTCCACTCCCAGTACTTTCCTTCCTGTATTCTCTGTGGTACCTTGCTTCTCAAAGTCAGGTTTTGTCTCAGCCTAGCAAACATTTGAAACATAGGTTATTAGAAATGTTGTTCCTTCTTATGCAGTTAAATGCATGTCATTTTTTATTTCCTGTGCCATTAATTTTAAATATGGATTTTTGGCTCTTTTCCTCACTTTTGGGTGTAGGCAGGCTCTACAGAGCCATGTCTTACACCATGCCAGTTGTTCTCAATCATTCTTGTGACAATATTATCCCTGTAAAGTGGCCAAAGCAGAGGCTGTGTGGATTATCTGATGCTTAATTATCTGAATTACATAGATATAAAATGCAATATGTGCAATCATAAGGCATGTAATCAAATTATTTGACCACTCTTGTATTCTCCCCTACTTTATTCCTTTTAGTGGTTTGTATTTTTGAATTACCACTTCAAAAAATAGAAGAAACCAAAACATGTGATTGATATTTCTACACTGCTTTGGATTATTGTAACACGTGATGTAAATATGAGAGTCCATTTGAAGGCTTCCACCCTTCTCCACATTATATTTAAACTCAGGGCAGCACAGTTGCTCTGGACCACATGACTATTAATTTTTCATATCTTGAGCCTGCCAATATATGTGCTATTTTAAAAAAATCAATGGCCAGGTAATTTTTTTTTTGTGTCTTCTTTGTCATTTCTTGTATCTGATGTAACTCATGGATTTAGAGATCCTAAAACTCTGGAGGTATCACTGGCTTGATGATGCTTCAGGGGAAGTATTTCTGTAGTAATTTTAGAAGTCTCTGCATCTGTCATTACTGGATTTGCTGTTGCCACTAGGAAAATGCTGCATCATGTGCAGTGCCAACACTGACTTGGGGACAGATTTGATAGAATCTCTCCAAAGTTTAATTCCAGTGTATTCTTGCCTAAACCAGTCAGATCCTTCAGAGTGACAATCCTAGCCCTATCCAAATTTTATATTGGGGAAAAGACAATGTGGGGAACCCTTACCCATCCTGTTAGGGTTAGTATATTCACTATAATACTTAAAAACACCCCTAAAGCCAAATTACCCTGATTTTCTATGCTGTTTTAGCAAGCAATTATTCAGCTGATGTCAAGTTATTCTACACAACTTCATAGTAAACTTCTGTTCTAGAACGTCTCTATGGCACTTTCTTCTTCCTTTTTAAAAAACCCCAAGGTTTGAATGCAGCCTTTATAGCTCTTTTCTAAGCCACTGCTCTTAATCTCTGTGTGTTACAAGCTGCTCTTAGGTAGTACATTCCAGATAACAGAATGTAAAACAAATGGTTTCACTTGCAGAGACTATCACTTAGAGCTAAAATCATTCCAAGCTCTGTGTTGCTTTGAGACTTTAATCAGCCACCTTTTGCAGTTAATTGCTATTTTGGCAGGCTGGAGAAGGGAAATGGAGCTTTTTAACAATTTCATATCAACACAAACCAAAAAGAATTTGATGAGACAAATAAAAGGTCTTTTTCCTAACTCAAAGAAGCTCAGCTTGCCAAGTGTCAGAAGCTTTTTGCAAACATCAGAAGTGTGAGAGGATTTTTTTGAGAAAAGCTTGCTAGATCCCTCTATGATGAAAGATTTTATACAACATAGGTAAGTTCCATTTGGAGCATGTCCTGCCTAACACATCTCACCCAGGATGTTCCACCCCAGCAAGCCAGGCTCTTGGGAGGCTTTGTGGAGCTCTGGTATGTACTGAAAAGTAACACACCTGGGTAAATTTAAATTTACCTCTCTGTCCCTCTTCTAGGTAGTA
Organism: Lonchura striata; assembly: GCF_050655825.1. Lineage (NCBI taxonomy): Eukaryota > Metazoa > Chordata > Aves > Passeriformes > Estrildidae > Lonchura > Lonchura striata. Next base: position 36,332,550 of record NC_140708.1, on the reverse strand, counting down.
TTTGCACCACAGCATTTCTGCCTTTCCCCTCACTGACCAGCACCCCAAACTCAGCATTACCAGCAAGCTTCATCCTCTCCTGATTCACCCAGTAAAAAAAGCCATGCCAGAGCTGACAATCACGAAAGTGGCTGTTTGTCATTAATATCCACTTCACTTTAAACCCACTGAAGCCCTGGAAACCTCAGAAGCAGCTATTCCAGTTGCTCATAAAGCTCTCTTTGTTTGGTGCTTGGCTTATCTTTGAGCACAATGCAATCTGAAGGAAGCACACCCACTCCCTGATGTTTTCCTTGGGAGCCAGAAATGTGCGTGCAGCGTTTTTTTTGGGGGGGGGGCAGTGGTCAGTAAAAGTGGAGTGTGTGTTGTGAAAGGTGCGGGGGATGCTGGTGGTGGGATGCAGGAAATCGTGCTGCAGGTCCAGGCTAAAAGCAGAGTTGTGGCACTTTGTGGTTTCAGGTTGTGAGTCCAAAAGCTCAAGCAGAGATGCAGAGCCATTCCAGCTTGATGGATGCTTTTCCAGGGCTGGTACACCTTGTGCTCTGAGCACACCCAGCCCGTGGAAAGTTCAGCAGCTAAACTGAAACTGCCCATTGTTCAAATGCTTCTGAAATGAGAGAATCTCCTTTCCTTTAACGGTTTCCATCCCTAAGAGCAAGGCAGTGATTTCCCAGCCTGAAATGTTTCTCCTCTCCTTGGCATTTCCAGCAGTGACAGTGTTCCTGGATCCTTACATAACTAATTCTGATCTCTTTACAATTTTTTTTTTTTAAATAATAAGTCTATGTGAAAAGTCCTAGATTTTATTTTAGCTCATGATTAATGTGGAAAGTTTAACTTTACACATGGTTGGCTTGGAAGGCTACCTGGATAGTCCAGATCTAGTCTGTATGTATTATTTTTATTTTTATTTTTATTTTTATTTTTATTTTTATTTTTATTTTTATTTTTATTTTTATTTTTATTTTTATTTTTATTTTTATTTTATATTTTATATTTTATATTTATATTTATTTATATTTATATTTATATTTATATTTATATTTATATTTATGTTATTGTTATAGTTATATTTTTAAATATATATTTCTATATATATATATCTCTATATTAATATATTAATATATTAATATATTAATATATTTATATATTTATATATTTATATTTATGATTTTATGGGGAGTAGGGAGGACATGAGAGCACACTACAACATTTAAGGATTCAGAATTTGCAGAAAGTACCATAATCCATATTTGCTACCCACTCTTGTTTATGGACAATAGTATTACAGCTAAAATCCTGATGTGGGTATGGACCTAATCTCACATATGTGTCCATGTCCCCTCTAATGGCTCAAATGGCACAGAAGGGCAGCCCACTGCTCTGTTAGTTACTAGAGATGTTCTTTATTTGAGATAGTGAATTTTGATCTGAACAGCCCTCTGCTCTCCAAACTCTGTGGGATTTTCTGCCTCTGCACTCTCAGCCTCTATTGGGTTTTCCCAAATTACTTTTTATTTTCTGCTGCACTCTGAATGCAGTTCTAAGGCATCAAAGAAAAGATTCTAAAAAATTACTGAATTAAAAATGAAGTCATGTGTCCCCTGCTGCTAAATAAACTAAGACAAAACCATATACAGACACCAGGTATCGGCCTCATTTTCGAGTTCCTTTAAATTTCACAAGGACTGAATCTTAAATGGTGAAAGTGAAAAGTCATTTGTTATTTGAAAAGTCATTTGGTTCAGAGTGACAGGTAAATACCATTGGAGTTCTGTTTGCAAGGTGCTGAAAATTCGGTTTAAAAGCTGATCTTGGAAAAGCTCTGATTTAACAGAAAAATATAACAGTGTTTTTCTCTTTCACTGAATAAAATTCAAACCTTGATTTAGATTTGAATTGTAGCTCTGGGTTTTTAATATCAAATACAGTTTGAGATCTTTGCTGATCTCTTGCTCTATCTTGAGCAAAGCAAGCTAGAGACCAGGCTGTTTTCCTTTTAAATAAATAAACATTGCTGTTTCATTGATGGCTCTTAGCAGAAGAGGTCAGCCCCATTGTTTCTGAAACAGCAGCATATGAATCTGAAACATAAATTATTAGTATCAACAGCAAAGCTCATGGTATAGTCAAGCATTTGTCACAATGAATGAAAAAATAAACAAGTTATTCCCCCAAGACCTCAAGGCCATTTTGAGATTAATGAAAACTTCATTGAATAAAATAATCAGCTTGAATATTTTTTGATTGTTCTGTGATTGTTTGAGAGATTATATCTTATTGAAAGATCTACACATAAAACGCTTAGCTTTTAAAATTGCTCCAAATTAGAGGTTAAGCATTAAATAATGTTTTCCCAAGGAAAACATATTTCAATCATGTTTCAATCTCACTTTTATACTATCTTAATGTTTGTAATTTTTTCTAACTAAAAAATCTTAGTGAAATAAAAAGGTTGGACTTCCTTGTATCTCTGGTATCTCATACTGCTTCATCCTTTCTAGAGAGAGAAAGGAAGAACAGAAGGGAGAGGAAAAAACTTGAAACTGGAAAAAGGAGAATTGAGATTTTTCAGTTTTCAGAACTCGAGCTGAAATATTTTGTGCTGAATTTGAAGCATTTTCTTCAGTGAAACACCTGTCCCTATAAAAAGTGGTGGTTGCATTTCCTTTGATGTTGTCTTCTACTCAAGTTAGAACAAAAACAATTACTTTTCATACGTTCATTTTCATGGACTAAGAGAAGTCTCTGGTAGTGTTTCCATAATTCAATCTCAGACTGGTGAAGGCAATGTAGTTAAAATGGTTCTGCTCTGCAGTACCTCTGTGCATCAGGGCTTCGTTTTTCAGGCTGTTTCACAAGCACAAACGAGCTGGCCTGAAGTTTATAAACAGCTTTGAGTAGCAGCTCTGTACTTTGCTAGAGCAGCATCCATCACAGGGATGCAGCAGGAGCTTTGTCTTATCTCCTCTCCCTCCTCGTGTGCTCTCATACCTAGACAGTTGGCTCATTAAAACAAGTGGGCTATTGCTGAGCACAAAAAAAAAAAAAAAAAAAAACAAAACCCACCAGAAAACAAAAGAAGAAGAACAAAAAAAACCCTCATAAAACCCCCAAAAACCAAAAAGACAGACACTGATTTTAAGACTTGGATTTACAGCTCCATGTTGTAATCAGACGTCACAGATTCTTTCTCAAGAACTGTAAAACAAGTTTCCTCATGAGAAGGAAAAATAAAAAAAAAAAAACAACAAAGTGGGTGTGCTGTCCCCCATTAAACAATTGTGAAGTTCTAGTTTAGTGCAATCTTGAGGGGAAAAAGGGGACGTGACAGTAAATCATCTGTGTAGCTCTCAGCCATAAAGTTTCTTGAGCCATCAAAACTGCCAGGGCTTGTTTGGATGACTTATTCCAAGGCATGGGGGATGGAAGAGAATTTATAATACAGCTGCAAACTTCTGCTGTCTCTGGTGTCACTATTGTTTACTTTACGTGATAATGTGCTCCAGAAACCTCCTTCTCTATCACAGGTGAGGTTTTCCTGCCTGACCTTGTGCTGGGGTTGTTTCCCCATTCAGTGGAGCGGGGATCTGGCACTGCCTTGGCTCTTGCAGGGAGTGGGGTTGGGTGAGGGGGTCAGCAGCCAGGCTGGGCTGGGCTGGAGCTGATGGGTCTGCCTGGGTTTGGATCATGCCCTGGAGTGCCTTGGTCCCTTATCCAAATTTGGGAGGGACTGAGTGGCTGGGATGGGTTGGGGTTGGGTTTGGGTGGCTGCTGGCTCTGAATAATTCAGCTGCTGCTTGGAGCAGGCTGCCAGAGCTGGGTGTTAAATCACCAGAGCTGGGTGTTAAATCACCAGATCTTCACCATTAGGCTCAGCTTAAAATGTTCACTGCCCATCTCGGTGGGCAATGAATTTGTAGAAAACTCTCAAAGCCTGACACAAGGCTCACCCAGTGTGCATCTGTATGCAAAGCTTGAGACAAGAAATGCTGACTTAGAATGCCTTGGAATAGGACAGATGTTGTTGAGAGAGAAATGGAGCTAGAAAAAAGTTTCCAAGTGTGGCCTTGCATAAAAAACTAGATACTTTGGAGAAATAAAACTATGAAAGATGCATTGTGGTAGGACCCATGAGGGGTAATGTTAGGTGATTGGCTTTAAGGCATTTACAGAATGGGTGGCAAAAGCTGATAGGCAAAGAAATAATTATAGTGTTTGTAATTAGGAAACAGTTGGCTTCTGATTGTAATAGCATGAATTATAACATCTGTATTGTCTCACCCTTCACATGAGACTGCAAATGGAATAAAAGTTTTTAAAGCACCTCTCAGTAGCCCCATCTCTGGGTCAGGAAAGGGCATAATCTGACATATCTCGATGAACATCATTCAGAATCATAAAATCAAGGAGTGCTTTGGGTTGGAAGGGATCTTCAAAATCATCTCATTGCTACCCCCTGCCATGTGCAGAGACACCTTCCACTATCCCAGGCTGCTCCAAGCCCTGTCCAGCCTGGCCTTGGACACTTCCAGGGATCCAGGAACCGCCACAGCTTCTCTGGGAATCTGTGCCAGGGCCCCAGTACCCTCCCAGGGAAAAATTCCTTCCCAACATCCCATCCAACCCTGCCCTCTGGCAGCTCAAAGCCATCTCACCTTGTCCTGCCACTACACACCCTTGTCAAAAGTCCCTCTCCAGCTTAAAGAACTTCATCACTGTACTTGCATTTCAGATTTTAGTCACTGCAAACTGTGCACAATGGTTGGCAAGACCATTTTCAGTAGGAAGAAGTGGTTCTGTTTGACAGCACAGGGATTATGTGATTTATCTGATTTATCTGATTTATCTGCTAGGAGCCTGTGCCTGTGTCCCAGCAGTGTGTGGGCAGGGGTGCAGTTTTCAGACAGTCACTGCCTGGGTGAGTGGAGAAAATGCTGAAGCACTGAGAGAAAATCACTCCTGCAGAGCAGCAGAACTTGCCCAGAAGGAAGTTTCATAGTGCAGCAATTAACAGGTAAGTTAGGAGAGGACAAAGGTATTTTAAATCTTCATTTTAGACAAGAGACTTGAAAATTTGTGAGAATAATTCTAGAACTGGCTCCTAAGCTGTGTTTTTCTGGGGGAAATGGAGGAAACTAGGCCTGAATCAGGACTGTATTGCTCTTTCTTCTCCTGGAATTCTTTCTCCTCACTTTTTCCTTGTGCACTGTAACAAGAAAGACATCCAGTATCCCGAGACCTCTGACTAATGCTTGAGATGAGTATCTTTTAAATTAAACAGAACTCAGCCTGACCTGTCTTTGTCTTAAATTTCTTGCTAGTATGAAATGTACCCTTCCAACAATCTTAGACCCATGGTTCCCCCTTCTCCCCTTAATCTCAGGTATGATTAGTGCTTAATGGACCTTGAAAAGCACCTCTATTTATAATGGCCACAGGTTGCTTTTGCTTAGATATGATCTCCAATTTTCTGTTTTCTCTTGAAACAAAACCCAAAATACTGGGAGACATACTTGGTTATTATGTTCATATATGCTATTTTTTTCCCAGAACCACAGTCTTTGGTGAATGATTTAATCCACAGAACTTCTTGTGAACCCAGAACAATGGGCAGCTTTGTTCTGAGCAGCACTGATAACGTGATATCTCTTACACAGATACACCAGGCTGTCAGGTGCCAAGGGGCTCTTTCCATGGAAGAGGACATCTGAATCCGGGACATTTATTTTGCATCTGAGGAGGTGCAGTGAGAACCAGAGACAGGACTTTCCTACCCACTAAATTTTGCTGCACAAAAAAGCTCAGAATCCCACAAAACTGATTATCAGTCCTGTGCTATTTGTTGAAAAACAGGGATGAAAGCACCCAGTGCTTTAAAAGAATCAACTCAAGCAGGCAAAGATCCAAACTGTGATTCCAGCATCATTTCTTGTGTTGAATAAAACCTTGTGGGTCAGACTTCAGCTCAGTTATGCCTGAGCCTCTCCTTATTGAGCACATTTCCAAGGAGCAATCTCCAAATCCCACAGCCTTTCCCAGACCTTCCTGACTCCACTCAGACTAGAAAATGAGAGGGGAAGCTCTCAGAGCTGGTAGAAGATCCTGAGGGATGAGATAAACAGTCATTACCTTTGCTAATGATGGTGAATCCCTGTGATGTGTTAGTCACGGAGCAACAGTGCCCACATCCAAAAGCCTAATTAAATTTCCTAGGAATAGATTACTGGTTTTCTCCATAATGGCATCAGATCTAATACAACCAGCCAAAGTTCAGACATATTTGCATTGCTAATGGGGCAGGGACTTATTTCTCTTCTACTAACAATAATGTTGCAGTAATGGCTGGGAGTTCTGGTGGAGGCTGGGGCTGCACCACTCTCAGGAGTGGGAAAAAAGTGGAAAAGTTCATCAAGCCCAGTGATAAAAGGTTCCTGTATCAAATCTGGAGAGAGCAGTATCCATCTCCAAGGCCTCTGTCCAGCCACTCAACCAGAAGACAAGTATATTTTTTATTATTTTGTATAATGCACGAGCTTTAACATCCAATCCCTGCTCACTTGGATTATGTCATTTTTAGCTATGCTAATTTTCTAGCAATTAGTATCCCCAGGGCTGGGTACCATCTGTTTTCCACAGCTTCTATCACCTGAATATCTAAGGGCAGATTTAAAATATAAAAAGAGCTCCAGTGGGACATGAGTGCCTGTAAAACACGGATTTTCATGCTCATCTTACTATCAGCACATTCAAAGTGGTTTCTTTGATTCCCTTTCTCTCCCCAGGGTCTTTCCAAAAATAGCCAGTGTGCTCTCCTTCTCTCCCTGGCCAAATCCTGAAAGGTGACTTAATGTGTGGAGACTCCCCCTCAATCACTGTAGGCTTCAGTACATGACTCAGTGGATAAATATTCAAAAACAGGGCAATTTCTCAGTGCTGTTTCACTAAGCAAGTTAAGGAGGGTGACAAGGCCAGCGAAGTTTTGATTTCAGATGATCAGCATGGAATGTGGCTGTGCAAAATGAAAGTGGTGAAAAATCACTGGCTGCACAGCATATCCAAATTTGCTTAAATGTATTTCCAAATTAGAATAATTTGGATTCTCCATAACTGAAAGCTGTTTCAAAAGCGTTCTCTATTTTTAGATCATTACTGCTGTTTCAGAATGTTCTAATATTACATGATTTAAGTCCTTGCAGCTATTACACTCATAGGCAAAAATTGCATGGAAAAATGAGGCAATTTAAAATGTGTCATTTGATAAAAATGAATGGAGAAAATAGAAAATATTCACCCACATATCTTGTCAAAGGATAGCTAGACAAGCAACCTGGAGAGATGAAAGGAATCTAAAAGTCAAATAATTAATGGCTGCAGTACATTGAAAGGTGAAATACTAATTAAGAAGTGAGAACTACAAACAGTAAGACAGAGAAACGTGATGGAAAGCTGTGGAGAATAGGCTCCTTCACTCTCTTCCAATCCTAGAGCCCCTTATACTTGATAGGATGCTCTCTTATTCTCAATTTTCCTCTTCTGAACACTCCTCATAATGATAGCTGTCAGGTTTAGGTTTTTTTAACACTTGGGTAAAATACTTAGAGAATAATTCTACAGCTCTCTCTGATGTTTGGTGATATTTAAACAATAGTAGCTCAGTATCTGAAACCTCAGGTCTGAAATCTCAGTGTCTTCACCACTGGAAACAATGCTGTAAAGACTAAGTTTTGTATCATAAATTCAGTGATAACTTTTAATAATCCATTGGCTGGGTTTTTCCATGGGTAAGTTTGTGTACAGATATTTACATTCTAATTTATATGGTGAGGAAAATGTTTGTTTGTTTTTATTGCTGATTGCTGATATTTGAGGTATGTGAAGTATTTTTTTGCGCTGCTGTTTTTAAAATAATGCTGAAATTATTTACACATAAATTACTGATAAGCCCCAGGATTTTATTTTCACTGCTCACTGAAAAAATGTAAAAAATGTAAATTTGATTTTTAGGGCTACCCACATCATCTAGGAAGAGACTAAAAAACCCACAACTCCTCTCCTTTTTTCCCCAAACCCACATGAGAAACAGGCCAAGGATGCTGTGGTACAGAGAAATTAACAGATGGGTCCTCATCTGTGCTGTACATCCCAGACCTGAGTCCTGCTGCGGCTTAAATAACTTTTATTTCCATGACTCATAAAAAAAATAAAGTTGAAACAATAGAGGTTAAACTTTGATATTACTGAACTGTGCAAAAGGTCCCTCTGCAAGTAACTTAATTCTCCATATGGGATGTATCTGAGAGAGAATGAATCCCAAAGCCTTGAGAAGAGTAGGGCAGGGGCTCTGAAGGGGATTTGCTGCTGAGGACATGATGCTCTCTTTCTGAGATGAGCTCTGAGCTGCAGGAGGTGTCTTTGAGATGCTCCACCTGAGCTGCTTGGCCTTGAAGAAGAAAACCCTGAGCTCCGAGGGAATCCGAGCCCTGGTGCAGAGTACAAATGTTAGGAAAGCTTCGCTGTCGTCATTTTTGTTTCTATGCCCAAACACTGTACCAATAAATCAGAATTTTTTTTTTTTTCCCCTGTTGCACTCTCAGTGTTCTGGGCTGAGACTCTTCAGCTCAGGTTGCAGGCAGAAATGCTCACCATGGGGGTGCTCAGACCCAAAATCATGGTTTGTGTTTGTGATGGAATGATGGAGCTTGAACCCCCTGGACACAGCATTTCACTCACTGGTTGTTAACTGCTGCAGTGAGTGTTTATCATATGAGCTTCTTGATTTCTCTATTTGGATTTCTTTATGGCTTTGTTATCCCTTGAGGATCTCAGTGCCTTCAGCAGGTATAGTCAGGAGACAAAGTACTTTTTTAAATGGTGTTTCAAGGACTGAGCCACTTCTTGTGTAAGTAACATGACTTAAAATGGTCAGTTGTTTGATATTTATCATGGCAGGGACTGCAGTGACCACAGAAATAAATTCTCCTTTTCCACAAGTCCATCAGTGATGAATAAACACAAATTACGAGCATCACGCCTCATTCATGGAGTGAGGTGAAATATATTTTTTATATTTTAGTATACCATATTATATTAATTATGTTATGTTATGTTATGTTATATTATATTGCATTATATTATATTGCATTATATTATGTTGCATTATATTATATTGCATTATATTATATTATATTATATTATATTATATTATATTATATTATATTTTAGTATATTATATTTTAGTATATTATATTTTAGTATATTTTAGTATATTATAGTATAGTATATTTTAGTATATTATATTATATTATATTTTAGTATATTATAGTATATTATTATATATTATTTTAAACATTATTAATAAATATATTTTAAAATTTAAATAATTTTTACATTTTATTTTTTAATGTAATATTTTTTGTGAAATACAGCTATGGGGACAGAGCAGTTCTTTGGTGGAGCTGCACATTTTTGGGCTTCTGTGTTTTATCTGGTGCTGGTTGCTTTCCCAAGTCATCCCTATCAGGTGAGGTCTAACATTGCCTATAGAGGTGGGGAATACCTGGTGTGCAGTGGCTGCAGCTTTCTGGTAACACCTGACTTGCTCTTGTGTAGGTTTTCTGCTGCACACTGAGCCCCTTTCTCCGGGGTGTATCTGCAGATGTGTGACTAACCCAGGGATGCTGTGCACACCCTTGCGCCTTGCAGGGCTGGGATGCAGCAGCCCCTCGCTGCCAGGCTCTGCCCTGCTGATGCCAGGAGGTCACACCTCTTCCCACCTCCCAGTCTGCCCCAAGAGACATCCCTGAGCCTGAAAGAAACCTCTGCTCCATTTCTGCTCTGCTCAGGTTGTTTTTAGGACAATTTCTCAAACAATCTTGCTGCTCTCAATGAGCAAAGGCCCGGAGTGTTTATTGTAACCTGCTTTGAACCGCTGGCAGCTCCAGAGGAGGGAGGCTTTGGAACAGAGCCTGTCTTGTGCCAAAAAATCAGCTCTGGGCAGAGCAGGGCCCAGGCACAGGAGCAGGGCAGCGTTAATAAAAACACTGCAAATGAAACGTTAGCGCGGGGTGCTGAAAGAGCTCAATTTTATTTTGTTTTCACACATTAGGTTTTGCTTAAAGCAGACAAGTACCAGGGAGAGCGTTCTGAAAAGAGGCTTTGTATAGGAGCTGGGGCTCTATCCATCAGATTTGTCATTTCAGGAATGCAGCCAGATGTATTGACTTACTAGCAATTGCATTGGTGCCATCTGGCCTGCTGGAGGCTGTATTAAAGATGGAAAAAGCTGAACAGAAAGAAATGAAACTTGTTCATCACGCCATTACCCTAGCTGCTTATTTAAAGAGGGAAAAAATGTAACTTCTTGGCAGGGGGTATGCTGTTTGAAAATAAAATAGGAGGTCTTAAGGACCACAAGTCTCAAAACCGAGCACTGATGTTTATATGCAGACTTGAAAGCTGGGCCTCGTTGTTGTCATTTTGTGTATTTTTTCTTTTTTTAATGGAAAAAGGCTTTCAAATCCTACTGTTCTGAGTAATGGAGCAAAAAACTCCCAAACACCCATGCCTGGTCCACTGCAGCCTTTATCCTTGCTCACTCTCAGTGCTCCCCATACCAGTTCAGCTGTCTGAATTGCTTCCTCCTCCTCTCAGGAACTGAATTTGTAGGTGCTCTGCTTCCTCTTGCTGTTCCAGCCATGTCTGCAGAAATTTTGGGTAATTTCTTTCAGACTTATCAGCATCCCTTTCTGAGCAGAACTGCTATTCCTAGTACAGCAATAGTAATAACACATTCCTTAATACTGAAACTCTTAAATGCACTTAATGTAATTAATAAATCAAATAAATCAATGTTCCAAGTGTTTCCTTGCATTTCATGTAGCAAAATCTTTTTCTTAATATTTTTATGATCAGGGGGTAAAAATTTATTGACACTATAGAACTTTTTCAGTATAGAAATGTATGATTGCTGCAGGGTAAGAAATGTTCACCAGCCTTACTGGTTTAAAGATGCCTTTATTCCTTTATTCATATTTAGTTCTACAATTAGTCTCCCTGAATCAGTACCATCTTCTTAGGAAATTATTCCATTCATTTCACAGAAGAAAACCATGGGTCTGAACCACCTCCCACCAGAGCTAATGGAATTTGGACTGACTCCTGTAAGAGCCCAGGGAACAATTCCTAGGCATTGTCAACCTTCAACCTTTGTTGAAGGACAGAAGAAAGATTTAATTACTGAAAAGTAATTGTACATAGTTTTACATTTAGTTGTCAGTACTCTCTCAGACATACTCATTCATTTACTGTTGTAATAAAAGTTGTTTACAACTACTGACAAAAATGATGAAACAAAGGACCAGAGTATTTTTTTTAAAAGAAATATTTTTCTGTTCTGCTCTGTTCTCTTCCCTTCTTTTGTTTCTGCTGTTTAAGATAGAAAGCTCTCGAGGGCAGGGAAGTGGAACTTTGTAAAATGCTGAACTATTTGTGGGTGAAGTCAGTGTTTTAGCACTCCCAAACACATGTGTTAGAAGAATACATGATAGTTTTAGGATTTCTACAACCATGAAACCTCCACTATAGCACTGCCAGGGTCTTCACTGTGGGTTTTTTTTTTTTTTCCAACAAGATGAGAAAAGCTGGCACCAATACTGGAAAAGTCAACAGTGACTAAATACCCTTAAAAGAAGATGTAATGTTCTTACTCATACCAAGTCATGGAGCTGTGTGAAAAAAGACCAAATTTAGCCTTCATTAAAGGTCAGGATAAAGATTTCTGTCCACTCCAGTGAAATCTGCTTTGTTCCTTCCAGGGGGACAGGGAGCAGCATCCCCTGGGCTGGTACCACACTCTGCTCTCGTGTCCATAGCCCCAGGCTCCTCCAAGGGTGCCCCTGAGTGGGGCTGGACTGAAAATACCCCAGTGCTTGGAGCAGCTCAGGTGACCTGCCTTCTCCACCTGAGTTTGGGAGAGTGTCTGTGACAGCTGTGACAGCCCCTGCTTGTGTTTTTGTGTTTTGTGCTGACTACACCCCATCATCCTGCATCAGGACAGAGCAGCCCCACCTGAGCCCATAAATAGGATTTGGGAGTGCCCTGAGCAGCTGCTGCTGCTGAATGCCTGCTGAGGAGCACGGAGAAGGTTTGTTGCCACTCAGCTTTCAGTAATTTGCAATGTTCTGAAAATTATTTTATACAACGTTGAGGGTTTTCCCCCTCCGTCCCAAAAAAATCAGCATCTCTGGTAGCAATGTCTGGATTATTCCCATAAAGGATTAATTAAAGGACTTAATCTCTGTGCCTTTTATTTTGTAAATTCAGAATGTTGGCATTATTATTGTTAGCAGTAATCTCATGATCCCAAGCAGGAAGGAGGGAGGGCTCAAGCATATGACACATGGGACAAAGTGCTCCTCTGGCCAGGAACCACTCACTGAGGGGACACAACATTCTGGGAAAAGGAAAATATTGCCATTTCTCTGCAGGGAGCCTCTGCCCATGCACAGCCTGCCACCAGACACTGGCAGCCCTGCCAGGAACAGAAACACTCCCAAAATCCGTGGTTAAGTTTTGAGAGAAAGAGAGCAGAGCATAAGCTTGGAGGTTTAAAGAAAAGATTGGAAGGGTGGCAGGAGGAGCTGTCAGATTGATGTTGTGGAGGAGGTGGCAAAGACCAGAAGTAAGAGGAATAAATAAATTAACTAGCAACACTAAATAAATACAGGCAAGTAAATATATTTCTGACAACAGTGTGAAATGGCAAATCTTCCACCATTTTTATAATTCACTTAACCTATTTTATATGTCATATGTCTGCACAAGTGGAAACACCTTCTCCATGTTTTTTAGCAGTATAGCATCCATAATATAGAGTAGTAAAAGGTGTGAGAAAAGGCAGGAAAATTTTTGTTCCTTAGTGTCTAGAGTGGTTTATTGTTTGTTTGATTTTTTTTTTTTTAGTTCACTTCTAACACCCAGCAACAGAGGGTGAGAGCTGCTGGTGCTCAGAAGGCACAGATTCCATCTTATCTGGTGAGTTAAAGTGGGATTTTAACCTGGGCTTGGAAAAGTTCATTGTACACCAGAAAATTTAAGAGATGACCATGTGGAAAAATCCCTTTAAAAAGATCTAGTAAACCTGGAGCAGCACGTGTCCATGTGTAAACATTTAAACCAAACATGGGGTTTTAGTAGCCTTGGACCACTCTGAAATCAGTGGATATTTTCTCCATGTATATAAGAGCAGTTTTTTGTCAGTCTGCTTTTTATTACCATAAACAGGCTAGTGGTGGTGACATAGGTAGTGACAAAAGGTGTATTTATGGTAAATAATGGACTGACAAAGGGGAGAACTGTGCAAGGGACAACTTTCATGTGTACTTTTTTGGTGATGCATGACCTACCCTTACTCCACAGGTCTTTTATCATCTCTACATGAAAGAAACATGTTTTAACTGAGCTCACGTGGACTTGATAGCTCTATCTTTGTAGGCTTTTCTGCAGTACTCCCCAGTGGATGATAATAATGTGTACTCAACCACCTTTAGGCCACTGTTGGGTCAAATTGGAAAAAAATATAGTAGTTTCCAAAACTTAAAACCCCTGCACAGGTGATGAGAAAAAAAGACATGTAAATCCAGGTGAAATCCTAGAGGTGGCCAGCAGGTTTGGGGCAATCTGAGGGGGATTGAATGCTTCTTTCAAAGAGGGTTTCCACACAGAGCTGCTGACAGCTTGCGCCATTTCTGCTTCTCTTGTTGGGCGTCTGCACTTTCAGGGAGAATCCCACTGCCTGTGGATGTATGTTCAAGTCAGAAACTTTAAACCATTGTATAGAGGAAGAGAAGATGAAACTCAGCTGGTTTATTCCTGAAACTCCCCTGGAAATGAATCCCATGGGGTCAGTGGGGAGAAGGTCCTGGTGAATTCATAAAATTCATACTATCCTGACATAATTTTCACCCTGCTTTGTGTGAAAATTGCACCATGACTTCAGCTCACCAAGACTTTGTTCCTTCTACCCGGGGGAATGAAGGTGCAGTCCTTTGACAATATTTCTTTTTTGAGTCCAAATTTCAAAGATGAGACATTCACGTTGTGTATTAGGATTAAAATTAGTAATTCACAACCTAATTAGGAAGTGATTCAAGATCTGTTACTCTTGCCAAAGCCAGATAACTGAAAGGGCTGCTGTTGCATTTCTCCTTGATGAAGTTCAAGTTTTTATGCTATTTAGTGCTTTATTATACTTAGGTGATGCACTGAATTTATTTTAAAGATGTTGTTGCTTCTTTTTTTTCCCCCCAATTAACTGGACACTCTGCTATGTGCACTTAATGCACACTAACAGTAGTACTTTGAATTTCAGGAAACTGAGTTTCTCTTATTCTTATACTATTCTTTTTCCCCCACTCCATAATGCCTATATTAAACACAAAGGCAACCTGGATTTTGCAATTAAAAGGAAAGTAATTTGATGATGCACACACTGAGCAGTGGGGCACGTGTGTGTGCTCATAAACACTGGAGGATCACATGGAAGCTCTTAATGAAACCCTTATGATAAGAATAATGCTCAGGTTACAAATGCTACAGCTTATCTGCTACGTGTGGTAGGTGATAATAACTCTGCAATTCAGCCAGGGTAGGAAAGCAATTTTAGTAAACATAATACCTGAAAGCAATTTTCAAATTATTCCCTGATTTCTAATGTGTAATAATCTCCAAAACAGTTGGGTTATTTTTCAGATCCCATTTCCAGTTTGTGTTGGTGGATTTTAACCATTAGTGCTGCATTGCTTTGCCACCTCAAATCCCTGAGTTTCAGCATGTGATAGAGGGTGGCAGTGACTTGTTTTCTTGTTGTCTGAGCAAAGATTCTTGTTTTGTGAGCAAACTCAAGCAGAATGCTCCTTACATTGGAAACAGAAAATGACATGGAAAACAGGGACAGGTCAATTATGGCACGGATTCAAACGCAGCAAAAATCAGCTTCTTTGCACTGAAAGCCTTTAAGGATTTTCTGGATGACAAGAGAACTTCTGAACATGCAAATGGACTGCTGCTCTTGAGGTCAGTGCAAAACTTGGCCACTCCTGTTTGGCCTTTCCTCCTAAAGTTTAGAGCTCCTGGGAAGATGGAGAAATTGCACTTTTCCTTCTAATCGTGCTGCAATTGTGCTTCTACCTTTTCAAAAAGCTGATAAGTAGTTGAGGAGAAGAATCATGTCCCTGCACTGCTTTTCTCTCTGTCCTCTGTGGCCTTTCTGCCCATAGGCAGGGAATAATTAATCCCTAAGTGTGGAGGGGAGTTGCTGCTCAGCTCTTCCCTCTGCTCAGATCCCACAGGGACAGAGCAGGACATGAGCAGAACAGTATCAATACCATTCTGAAAGACACAGCTTTACTATCCTGACAGAAAGGCCTTACACTATTGAAATTCTTCTTTGACTGTGCCAGGAAAATAATTGAAAGCATATTTAGCTGTATGGATGTAGAAACCTACAGGAATTTCGTTGGTCTTGTGGTTAGTGAAGGAAAGTTGTGGAGAGACATTTAAACCAAGAGTTTCTACAAGCTATATATTAATGTTCCTGAAATCTGAGAGAATACATTTGACAGAACACTCACTTTAAAAACTGTGGATGATGTTCTTTAGGATTGTTCTTGTGTACCTTTTTCTGCCTCATAATGTTTTTTGGAGAGAGAATTCTGGTCACCGTTCGGGGTTTGTTCAAGGAAGGCAACTTAGACCTATTCAAGGTTCTTGCATTTCTAACTTGACCACAATTTGAAGCTTTTCAGCTAAACTTTCAGTTTAGCTGAGCTCTTTTTTTTTTCCAAGCAGAATCTCTCAGAATGTTGCAGTTAAAGCAAACTTTCCATTCAGATCAAAGTGTATAGGCTGGCTCTGTGTTATCACCTGACAACATTATCGTTGGGAATATTAAGCTGTCAGCAGCAGATCTAAAGGAATCACTTTCCCAGTCTGCAGTGAATTATAGAGGATGGGAATCTATCACACATAAAAGTCTTTCCATTTTCTAAGACTGTATCTAATTCTAATAGTTTCAATCTGCCCTCAGACTGGATTTTTCTCTTGTTTTAAATCATGATCAAGAGACCTTCTGAGAGCCTAGCTACAAGATTTGTAACCATTCAGCACATTTGTGTATGCATTTATGTTGTTTTTAAGATGCATTTAAATCTGCATGTGCCAAGCCTGTGTGTGGAGCCAGTGGTGTCTTTTTGCTGAAAAACTCTTCCCTGCTCCATTTCTTTCCTTTTCCTGTTGCATTCCTGATTAATATGTTGTTTGCATGGCTTTGTGCTAACACACACATCATGGGGGACTGAGAGTGGGTCAGTGTCAAGTGGGACAGGATTAGGATGTGGGAGGCTGCTGGCATTAATGCTTAGCAAGTAGGATTAGGATAAAGCTGTAATTGAACAGTTCAACTAACCTGGGATTCATCAAGAGATTTGCAAAAGCACATTATAGTGGTCAATGAAAGGAAGTTTTAAACTATCAAGGCAGCATGGTTTTGCAAAGCTCCAACTGCAGAGAGGCAGGGTTAAGCACTTCTCTTGTCTTGCATGCACAAATGTGAGATTTTTTGCTGGTTTTGGCATCCCAGTTTGTGTTTATGGATGCGCTGAGATAGTGGGACAATGAGAAATGAAAAAGTGTTTTGTCTAAGAAACTTCAAAAAATGGCAAAGATGCCACAGTATTTAATGCAATCTCATTAGAGACACATAATCTGAATTTGAAGGGAGTTGAAAGTGATAAAAAAAGTAAAAAATTAAATTTCAAAGGAACTTTAAAGAATGACTCTAGCAGTTCACTATTTACAGCTCCAAAATGTCACATATTTCTCTAATCCTGCCAGGTTTTGGACTAGGGAGGTAACACTGGCCAGGGCAGGTACCTCAAACTGTACACACGGGGCACAGGCTTTGTTGTGGTGCTCTGGGCAGGGCTGATGTGTGATCTTGCACTGTGGAGAGATTTCTCTTAGCCCTGACTAGCCCCCCCAAAACTATAATATTGTAAAGTCCACAGTGCTGATAAATCCCTAAAAATTCCACCCTGTTTTCCCCTTAATCTGCATTCCAGCCACCACACCATTGGCACGTGTTAGTACGGAGAGAGCAGTTTCCTCGTGTAACTTCTCTTGGCTGTGCTCAAGTTTTAAATTTTTTTTAAAAAACGGGAATGAAATAATAGTTTTTGATGACATCATAGCTGTGGCTGAGATTAACCCTGCTCCCCTGTGGGGTGCTGGTGGGGTTTTTGCTCCATCAGCTCCAGGGATGTGAATATTTGTGCTGTGCTGGCAGCAGGCCAGGCCCTATGATTGTTTTATTGGGTGTCCACTGTTATTAAGCCCCTCTGTGTTTTTTCCCCTTTCTCTTTTTACTCCTGAACTGCTTTTCTGTAACCAATTTGCATTACTTTATGTTAAATTTCACGTGCCATGTGTCAGCTGAATTACACATCAGATCTAAAGATTCGAAGTCCTTTGAATTCTTCTTGGTGGCTATGCTATATTTACCATTCAGTCACTCGTGTGTGATCAAGGAATTTAACAAGTTTTCAACAGTTTTTCATGTCTGAGGCTGTCTATGCACACTATAGATTTTAAAAAACCCCTGTAAAGCTCCAAAAAGGGAACATTTAGGGATAACTGGCAATAGGATTTATACCCTGCTTTATAACAATCCTCTTGTGTTCTGGCCTTTACATGCATTCAGCAATTGCATTATTCTGCTGATTTATGAGGACAAAAACGTCCATTCTTTATGTCTGTGAAATGCATAGCAGAGAGAAGTCTTGATGTTGTCTCAGGAGAGCCAGAGGGGCACTGAAATATACAGATCATTAATAAATTATCATCGTAATAATGTCAAGTTGCTGCACACCAGTCCCCATGAAATCCAGAATGGGCTTGAGGTTGAAAAAATATGTATCTTTTCTTAAAGCCTTCAAATAATTTTACTGTGGTTTATATTATAATGTAGCCATGTTGATGCATTTCTATGGCTCAGTAAAAATAATATAATGATGTGGGCTGTGTCCCAGTCTCAAAAAATTTGAATTTCTAAAGAGTCAGCAATATCACCAAATCTGACATCTTACTTTTCATCAGTTCTCCTGAGTCCTGCATGGGCCACCCATGAAGTTGCCCAGATTTTTGTCTGAGGTTTTTCTGAGCTGGTTTTTCTTGGGATTAAAATATAGGTGTGTTGAGTAGGATTCCCATCTTTAATTTTGGCATGTTCCTCTAAATCAGAGACAACAGAGGGTTGAACGACTTTCTCCTGCTCTTCCATCCAGCTGAAGCCAACAGAGTAAAGATGGTGCAAGGAGGGTCAGAGTCAGGCTCTCAGTCACAATAAATTTCCTTATGCTGGTGGCAGTATGCTCAGAATGCTTTGAAGTGCTGGTTTGTCAGAGTTCACAACAGTTCATTTCAGCTCCAAATAAAATATTATCTGCCTTTGCTGGCGTTGCAGCGCCAGGCGAGGTAACAGTAGAGCTGTTCTAGGTCGTTTTACCAATCCAGTTTTCTTACACTGGTTTCTTTATTGGAATTCGTACAGAGCTTTCTTTAAACACAACTTTGCACTGAAGAAAAACAAAAGAGTGTTTATACAAGACAATAGGGCAGACATCATTTACTGTGTAGGGTTGATTTTGAGTTTATGCAGCTAAGACAAAGGGAAATGAACACCCCCATGTGGTGTAACCTCTGCAAGAGTGTAGCTTTTGTTATTTTAAGGCTTGAAACACCATACTTTTAAAAGTTTGAAATATTTGTGGAATATACTCTACAACATGTACTTTGTTCTGCAGAACACAAGCACAATAGTTTCCTTATGGCTTTTAATTTAGAATACACTCAAAGCAAGACAACGTCCTCCTTTCGTGACGCAGTTTGCAACCTAGCAGAAATGTCATTTATCCCAGTTCTGAGCCTTAAAGAACTTTCGGCAGCTGATTTTTTTAATACTTTTTTTTTTTTTTAAGTCTAACGGTGTCAGCACTAAGGCTTAAAAGAAGCCCAGTTGCTGAACAGAATCCCTTAAACATTCAGTCTTTAATTCTGATGTCTCTATCTTCTTTCCTTCTTATTGTCTGCTGTGTGAAATTCTGAGTGAAATAGTCCCGTGGGGCTCTGGCAAAGCTTTTGAAGCTGTGTGTAAGAAAGGGTGAGGACAATGAGGAATTTCAAGACCTGTGCACATGGAGGGACCCAACAGATTGAAGCTTTTCCACTTTTTATCTTCCCAATCCACATTGCTTTTGGGTGAAGAAATAATGTTCTAAGATAATTGGGTAAAGCATAGAAAATTGTAAACTAAGCTGCTTATTAGTAAGATAAAAATAAAATTTTCCCTTACTATATTAGTGGCTGCAAAAAATATATCTGACTCCAAACTTAAGTATATGTGACCATCAGGAATCCCCACAAAACTGAGCTCAGAACTTCACTAATATGAAGCTGCAGTAAATCCAAGGAAATGTGTATAGTGTCTGCAAGATCAAGAATTTATTTTCCATATTTTTATATCTTTTGTCCTGCAGGTCATTATAATGTTATCTTGAATGCTTTTCTGCACAGAGGGTCAGGAATGTCTTTATGTGTAGCTCAGGAACTGACATCCAGGTCTGAGAGTGTTTGTTGGCTTTGTCTGAGTTCAGAACCAACTCCATAAATCATATTTGAACTAGCAGTGCTGTACCTACCTATATAAGTAACAGATTTTCTGAAGTGAAAACTCTCAGAATCTGAATAGGTAAGTGGAAACCTGGAGAGGTCAACTTGTCCCACAGCAGTCAGCTTCTGCAAACCAGTCCTGACAGAGTTTTGCCTAATTTCTTATTAAGAAAAAAAAAATAAAATTGGTGGAGAAAAGGGACTGTTTTATTACAAGGTTCTCACAGCATCTCTCAGTGGTTCAACTGCTAATGGGTAACTACAAGTATTTGAACTGAAATATGTGCAGAGAGGGCACATTTTTCCATTAGTAATGTTAACTTTTCTCAGAAAACTTTCAGGTTCTGCATCTCACAAATCAGCTTCAGATGGGCTATTTATTACTAAGAATGTGCAGACTTGTGTGTGTAGAAGACATGATTGCTTTTTAAAGAACAAAAGAGTAATGCACAATTGTTCTCCTCCAACCTTACCTGCCTCAGCTGCCTCCCAAACCAGCTACAGCAAGGCTATTTTTAGTGAGCTAGGGACTGAAAGTTTCATTTTGAGAACTTCAAACAAAGTATAAATCAAGATATTCAGTGATAAAAAAGCTTGGCTGGGGACTTCTATTGGCTTTTCATCATGAAATACAACATGAGTGATTTTGTTGTTTTTTTGGGTTTTTTAAATGGGCACAAATGTTAATTTTCACTGGCTGTCAGAAATGGCTTGTTTCAGCTTCTTGTACAATTGACCATTGTGATAAGCCAGAGAGTTTGCTCTTTCTATCCACTAGAATGAATAAACACTGGGATTTTGTTCATCTTTTAAATCCATTATATGATATTTCCCAGGGGAGATAAGCTTTGTATTTACTTGTGTGGCAACTCTTTGAAATATGGCATTTTAAATCATCACCTTCATCCCAAATGAGGAATTTCCAACAAAACAAGAGTTTGTCTTTATATGTACATTTCAAGGGCTAAAAAATTTCCTTAGTGTGAAGACACACTGTAAGTTTAATTAAATGCAGGGCTACTGCACGATTAGATCAGTAGTCTGTTTATATCAGCAATGCTTTCCAGAAAAAGTTTTGACAACCAACTGCTGAAAATAGCTTCAGAAAACCCCCAATGAAAACCAGCAGTAAAAAAAATCCCCAAGACTAATTCACAAAGTAAAGAAGGAGTAGCTGAGGACCCTATCTTGGCTTAGGTTAATGCTGGCCTCTCTATGGAATAATTTCTTTTGATGTTCTAAGGGAACTGTCTTGATGTTTTATATACTTGTTATTTTATATCTCTTTATAGCTATCACAGAGATTTGAGTGTGAAATACTTTTTCAATTTGTGACAGACCCTGGATGAGGACTGTACAAAGAAGAGATTTCAAAGAGACACAATTACATATTTCCATGTGTGACGGATATTTCTTTGGTAAAGTCTTGAAAAAGTTGTAACAAGTCAGAAAGAGAGAGGAGGTGCCACAAAAAAAACCCAAATACTTCATGAGGAAGTACCAGGTTCAAGTAGAGAGATGCTGCCCTGATGTTTGTAAACATTATCTACATACCACAAAATGGCAGACAAACTCTTCTGTATTATTGGTACTACCAGTGCTTGAGTTATTTATTTACCATTGATTAAGTTAATCCTAATTTTCTGTTTTAATGCACTGGCATGAAAACTTAATCAGCCATTGCTTGAACAACTACAGTAACTATTGAGATAGGAGAAAAAAAAAAAGTCAACCTAGGCCAGTGCATTTTTAGTCCAAATATAATCTGTAATTAACCTTTCTCTGTGTGGGTTAGAATCTCTTATTATTGTCTCAAGACTTTTATTCTTGTTTTTCTAAATAATTATCTGGACTACCTGACTTTGTGCTTGGCCATCAAAGTTGCTGAGTTAGGAACACTGAGGGAAGGTTAATGTGCTATCCTGCTGCTGATTATGTCAGAATGGGCTAGGTCTGTGAAATATAAATATCCAGGATGCCAAAGCAAATATTTTGATTCCCTTGAACTCATTAGCAAAAGTTTATTTTAGGTGTGATGGGATGCAAGCTATTACTTGGAATAGATGGATAGATTAGGATGGATGGAATTCATGCGTGTGGCAGGTCAATATCTATTGCAACTTAATATTTCCTTAATGAAACCTTAAAAATACCTTAATTTATGAATACATTCTTAGATACCAATATTTTCTTTGATATTTCATCACTCATCATTTCATCACTTTTTTCTTTCCACCCTTTCTGAGTTTTGATCTCGAACAGAAATCAGGTAAATCTATTAACTGGCTCATATTTCATGCTAAAAGGGGAATGACAGCCATAATTCAGCACGAGCAGCACATGGGAGCACAAACACCATGTAGGATTTTGTCAGAATCTGAGGTATTGATTATTCTGAGATTGTAGAAAGTCTCTGTCTCTCAGCCCCCTGCCAAAGCAGAAGCCATAATTGGTCTGTGCTGGTTTCCAGGTTGTTTATTCTGTTGATCTCTCACATGTTCTGCTGCCCTGCCCAGCTCTGTCCTGCAGGGCAGCGTGTGGGGCTCTGCCCTCAGTGGGATGTTACAAACATTAAATACCAGAAACTCCCTGGGCTGGATTTACAAGAACGTGCCAATATCTGTCACCTACGTTGGACAGTGTGTCCCCAGCCTGAACCAACAGAAAAATGCCAACACCACAGTGAAACATGGAGGGCATGAAGAAGGAGAAAAAGGACAAGGCACACCCAATTTCCTCCATCTTGTCCCCTTTGGACCCCTCATCTAGAATCCTAAAATTTTACTTTTGCACCCATGCCACACTTAATTATGACTTATATCAAACACTCAGAGCTGGTAATTCATCCTGTAAGATTGAAAACTCTTTTCCATGGGCAGAGATCACAGCCAGTGTCTCTGGGGGCTCTGTCCAGGGGGTTCCTGACCCCTGCCAGGGTCCCAGGGCAGCCAGAGGGAAGCTCTGGATTCCCACAGGATTTCACATAACTCATGGAGCCTAAAGTTAAAACACGAGCAGCCCATCAGAATCCGAGGAAATATCTGGTGCATTCTTGTTTCTCTTGGTTAACAGTGAGCTGCCATTCAGCCTCAATTAAACTGCCAGAATCATGAGATAATAACAGCAGGAAATTCTTGAAAGATAAATTCAAGATGGTAGCTACAACTGGACTTCTCTGAACTGATTACAGCTCTAACTGTACCATGAAGCATGCTTATAGTAAAGCTGACATGACGTTTTTGACATTTCTTTTTTAGAAGAAAACCTCTTATCTCACTTCGCTCCCCAGTACATTCACTCTTGAGCTTTGTTTGCAGCTTGCAGAGGACAGGGTTTATTTGAGCTGCTGATGTTTTGAGTTCCTTCTGCCTCCCACTGCAGAATTCACCCCACAAGTCCTCGTGTCGCTCTGCCTGGCCCTTCCTTCTGTTGCCGTGCCAGGGTTTATCACCACTCACTCCTGGACAGTGTCAGAGGTGCAGGCACTTCCTCTCTGCCAAACAGCCCTAACATTCACCAGACTTCCCTGCACGTTGCAGAGCAAGGCAAGTGTCATTACCTGAAATGGTAAAAAAAACAAAAAAAACAACCAAAATACGTTAATCCTGTTTATAGAAGGAATTTTGATAGATGCCAAGCACCCCTTTGAAAAATTAATGCAAGGAAAAGTTGTCATTTTGGATATCATAGCAGAATTTCAACTGAGTGATGCTTCACAATATTTAGGATTTTTTTAAAAAAACTCTTACGGAAGCAAGATTATAATTTTTTTCTCTTACTACCAAAATACCTCTATTTTAAATGGAAATGAAAGCCAAGCTAACAAATGATGGAGAGGTGAAACCAGTGATGTGTCACTGCCCAGTGCAGTGTTAGCAAATATTGTGGTGTAGTGGAAACTGACAATTCTCAAACAACCATAATTCCCAAGTCAAATCTTCCTTTTGGTAAAACACAAAATGTGTTTTATTAAGGGAGCCACATGGGAAAAGGTGGGAACTGTTAAGTCTTAAAGTGAATGCCAAGGCAGACAGAAGTGTTTGCATATATGCAATTGAAAATCTGAAATGTTATTTTGAGGAATCCTGGGAAACTGAAGCAGCTGCAGAATTTTGTTGAAGATAAACATTTTTACCTCAGTTAATTTCTTAGTGGCTGGTGACAAGATACTGATGTTTGCCTTTGGAAAACTACCATTGTGCTGCCAACTACACCAAGTGGTGTATGCACATTCCAAGTATTACATATTTTTATTCATTTAGGCTTGAATCCGTGCAAGAAAATAATTCCCATCGGTCATAGATGAAGGGAGAGGTTGTAAGTCAGAGCCTCCCAGTATTGGTGATAATGAATCAAGCCAATTCAAAGCACTGGCACAGAGAATTCCCAGCTTTTCTCTTGGTATTGGTTGGAATATTGATATCTGAGGATGTTTGTTGGGAAAAGCAACCTTGTGGCAGAGCCACCTCCACCCTGTGGACAGCAATAGAAGCCAAAACCCTAAATGGGAGGTAGATAACTCTTCTGTGATCGTGACATTTTTTCCAAAATGGATTGAAATGAAATTTTGATCTATAGGTGTATTCAGAGGGGAATGTTATTCTAACAAGACTTTTTAGAGTGGATCCTTTCCCCCGGGTTTGGACTGGAAAACCCATCTGAGGCCAAAGAAAGCTTCGTAATGGAAGTTTAGTGAAAACAATCTTACTCATAAAAATGTTCTCTCTGACCAAATCTGCATCTCATAGGATTTTTCAGCTCTGTTTTGGAAAACCCATTACCTACAAGGTCCTTCCTTCGTGGATTCAGCAATTATTATATCTGAGGGAATGAAGAGAAAGAATGTGCTTCTACATCTCTGGAATTTATGGCAGCTTCTGTCTATTTTCTGGGTAGGCAGGGCAGCAGCCACCAGTCAGAGCTTGCAGTAATGAAGGATTCCACCTGCAAGTGATGCTTAGACATGCAGAACTTCCAAAACAGTTCTGAAGCATGTGAAGGGAAAAAAAAAAAGAGAATTATTTTGCATTTCTCAACCTTCAGTACTCCTATTTTGTCACCTCATGGGCAATTTTGACTAAGTACACCCAGCTATTCTTTTCCCAGTTCAATCTCTGAGATTTCTACTGACCAGAGAACCCAGCTTAGGAGCTCTGCACCAAATCTGAACTAAAAAAATAAAAAAGTGGCTTTTAGGTGACCCAGGGGACATAGGCAGCTCTGATCTTCAGCCAAAGGGGGCACTTGTGATTCTGTAGGCTTAGAAAGTAGGGTTTTCCAAGGAAATTAAATGTCTCCATAACAATTTAATGCTTATGGGTGAAACGTCAGAGGAATGGAAATTCAGTGTTCATTAGACACTACATTTTCTTCAGCCTTTGTGTAAAAGCTCTCAGATTTAAAGAATAAAAAGAGCCAAATTTATGATTCATCACTACACAGTAGCATCTGGTTTGCTGTGCTTTACAGAATTGTTGGTTTATTCATTTGTGTTTCTCTTTTTTTTTTTTTTTTGTGAGTAAAATGGGAGTTTAGCCTGTGAAACAGCTGTTATCTGATAAACTTCTGAGTTCATTAAAATATTCTAGGGTCTAAAACCCTATAAAGAGACAGTGTTTCCAATTAAACATGGATAATTATTTCTTAATATTTCCTATGAAATTGAGCAATGAGGCAATGTTGCAATCTCAAGGTAAAATGACATCTCAGTAGCTAATCAGCTTCAACTCTTCTGGCACTTGTCTTAGAAATAAAATTATGTTTCAACACTGAGACTTTATGGAGAACTGTATGCAAAAAAGAGGCATAATATCAGCATGTCCTTGCATCCTTTCTTCAAATGGAGGGTATTTCTGAAAATGAAAACCTGATCCATGTCTTGAAATGAATGCAGACTCTGAGATTAATATATTATAAATCCAATTTGCTCACATCCTTCAGTGTCACATTCCCTGCACCAGCAGCTTTGAGAGTGGATGAAGCCTGGATGGCCACTAAAACCTTTGGAGAGACTGCAGAGAATGGGTATGAAAAAATAAGATTTAAGCAGAGCTTACTGAAGCACAGATTAAAAGGCACCATCAGAAATTACATTAAGCCTCATTTTCCCCAGGCAGCTGGGAAAATGGAGGAAAAATCAGGAGCTGTAGTGGTATTTCTTTAGTAATATTCTTGAAGATCAATATCATCTGCAGAATTAGCTGGATGTGGATGGAATGACCTGCTAAGCCAGGTCTCCTTTCTCTTTCCAAAACCTGGGAAACTAACACAAAACAATCTTTAAAAACACAATTTTATGACCAGACAAAAATTAAAGTGGGGAAAATGTATCATTGCAAGCACTTGCTTACCCGTTGCTTCAGTGGCTGATGATAACTTGCCTCCTTCCCAAGAAAGTAAAAGAAAAAAAAAAAAAAAACAAGCACAAAAAGTTCAGTCAAAGGAAAAGTTGTCTCATGAAATATTTTTCATTTTGTGCAAGCAGCCTGCAGGATTCAGCTTGATTTTAATAAGAGTAATTCCTCTTGAATTCAGTGCTGCTTTTTCACTGACTGTAAGCTACAGAGCTGGTAGGAAAATCCAGGCACAATCCCAAGTGAAACCCAGGCCCTTTGCCTGTTTGACCTCAGCTGTTGGGATCAGGTTTGATGTTTTGCATACCCCACTCTGGTCTTCCAGGTTATTTTTTTTTACCATGCAAATAATAGTATTAAAGAACTTCACAATGAGATAATAAAATATTGTGTGCAGCAGAGATTAAATGGAACCTTGGTTTCTCTATTGTCTATTTCCCAAAAGATGCTGGGGTCTTTTTGTGGCCCTTTGACTCTTTGTTATATGTTTGTTTTGGTACCATGAGACATCATGGTCTCATAGGGACTTCAGCTTACTAGGTCTCTGTGGAAAATACAATAGAGCAGAGAGGAAACAGTCTTGGAAGTTTATATCAGATATTAATAATTTTTTTCCCCTGAGAGGGTTTTTCAAACATTGGCACAACTGCCCAGGGCAGTGGTGGAATCCCCATCCTTGCAAGGATTGAAAAACCCTGTAGATGTGGCATTTCAGCACATGGTTGTACTGGCTTAATTGTTGAACTTGATGATTTTAGAGGTCTTTTCCAACCTCAATGACTCTGTGACTTTATCATAGCATTTTATTTTTCATATGTTGATAACCTTGCTGTGAACATTCTTCTTTTTGGAGTTACCATGAACAACAAGGCATCTGTTCATAGGAGTCCTTTAAAAAAGACATTTATTAGGTGCTTGTCCAACTGCTCAGAAGCCTAAAGTGGGCTAAAATTGAATAGTGGAGTGAAACACAATCACAGAATTATTGTCACCAATTAGTGAAATTCATGTCCTTGCCGGGCTGACTCATCAGGTGGTGGCACATTTCCTGCTAGTCGCAGAAAATCTTTCTTGGTTGAGTCTTTTATTCATACCAGAGACATGTGTTGGCAGAGTTTGGCAGAGTTTAGAGGAAGTCTGTGCAAGGTACATAAGAAACTCTTACCTGTAAATGCTGGGAGGACCTCTCCCCTCTCAGATTTGTGCCTGTGCATGACCCAGAACCCACTTGAGGCGTGCTTTGATCTTCACCTGCAGCACTTACTCACAAAATGTGGTTTAGAGCAAACTGTTGCAAGTTGCTGCTTGAGTGTGACGGATGTCACCCTGCAAGAAAAGACAAAAATCCCTTAATGTATGTTTTTCTCATGTGTTCTGGCAGAAGATTGAATGGTAGCACCCTTGTGACTCAACTCTTAGCAGCGTTAAGGTGTGAGAGAAGCTGGGTTTGTACCCTGGAGCTATTTCCTTGTGTCTCTGTCAATTTTCTCTTCCATTTTTTTTCAAGTACAAAAAAGCAAATGTGTAAAAAGGACCAAATAGTTTAGTAGTTAATAATTCATTCCTGACTAGGGTCATGCAGTTTTTGGTATTTTCAATCTAGTAATCACAACCCTCATCCTTTTTTACATTTATCACTGCATGCTTGTATTCCTGAGCAGTTTGTGTCACAACAGTTGATTCTCTCACAGTGGTTTAAGACCTTTTATTTCTCTGTAAGCTGGAAGTTTTCAAGGAGTAATGATTTTTTAGACAATGGGCTGTTGTCAGGATGATGTTACTTTGAGAAGGTCAAGCTTTTTGCCAAGTCCCTGGCTGAATATAAAACGTGCTGGTGTGTGACCTACAGGCACCAAGCAGAGAGAAAATCAGATACTCTGAGGGATGCTTGGGAGGAGTGCTTGAGGGAACAAGATGTGCCAAAATCTCATTACTGGAGACTGCTGTTTCATATCAGGTGTGCTGCTGTCACTCCCTCAGAACAAACCCTCTATCAGCCCCAAACCAGTGATCAGCCCTTGCTGGGTCACTGCTCAGGATGGTCTTGGATGAGGAGGAAAAGGCTCCTGGAGATTTTTCCTGGCACAGACATCCCTCACTCCAGCAGTGCAGCCATGGACAGATTAAAATTTCAAACCTCTGAGTAGTTATTGATGTAACATTGCTGTTTCCTGGCTGGGTGGCTTTGAGGTCTTGGGCAGCAAGAGAGTGCCCACGACCCCTGTGAAGTTTTGCAGAGCCCTCTGTGGTGAATTTCCATCAGAAGTTTTGCAGAGGCCTCTGTGGTGAATTATTTTTGAAGTTTGGAAACAGGCCCTAGTGCTGGGAAAAGCTCTTTTTATTTTTATAAAGTTATTATAAACCCAAGGTTAGACCAGTCTGCCACTGTAGCCCTTGAGACCCCCTTCCCACCAAGCAAACACAGACTGTAGTTGTGTAATTGAGTCTAACTGTGTGAGAGATAAATCCATAATGAAAAAGGGTCCTGGATGTTGAGTCCCTAAGGGTTAGGATGAAAAGCATGGCTTAGGTTACATATTGATGTGTACAATTATTATTTCCTGAAATACACCATGTCAGCTTAGGGGGCTGAGCTCTTTGGCTTCCCCTCTGGACAGGGCTCCAGGTTCTGGGTTGGAGAAGGTGCAGGACCAAATATTCTCAGGCACTGGAAACATCTTTTAGGAGCTGCTCATTGATTCTGTTGGTCAGTAGCTGAATGATCAGAGTCCCTCTGATTTGTTAGGAAATGGGTTTATGAGCTGTGAGGATCCCTCACTGATAAAAGGGTAGGACCTCATCCCATTTCAAATCCCAGGGATCTGATACATGAGACAGAAGTGGAGGTTGGTTTTGATTTTGTTTGGTACCTTTTATTTTGTTTGGGGTTTTTGTTTTGTTTTGTTTTGTTTTCTCTCATGTCTGGGAGCAGATATTTAGGTAGCCACCATGGAATTGGCCTGCCCAGTTGTGTGGGCAGCACAAGACTCTTCTCTGCCACTTGTAGACACACCTTAGGTTTGAAATACCTGTGAAATTCAGCATTGTTTAGGGGAATGAAGTTCTGTAGGTGCCACTTTTGGGGAACAACTTTCCCAAGGACAAATATTAAATAATGGACTGGAAAGAAAAGCACAGAGATTCTTCTCATGCTGCTCACTTGTATGGCTTTCCCATGCATTTATTTCCCCCTCTTCAGTTAAAAAAAAAAAAAAAAAAAATTAAAAAGCCGTCTCATTCTTGGCAAAAATCACTCTATTTGCCTTGATTGTTAAAAAATTTTCTCAGCCTGGAAGGCTTTGGAGATGTTTGGAATTTTATAGGAAAGATGCCAGAACAAGGGACCAGATAATGGTGTGTGAACTTGCATAAAAACAACAAGAAAAAGCAACGCCCAACCTTCTCTCCTCCTGGAAGGTCTGTTATATAATTCATGGCCTCTCTAGGGTTTCTTGCAAAAACAGGATACAGTAAAATCCTTTAAGATATACAAAACTTCTATTTTGGTGCTGAAAAGATGGGAAAACTAAGATTATATACTCCATGGTGAATGTCACAGAGGAAAAAAAAAAAAAAAGAGATTTATTAAATGCATGAGCCTCTTTAGGGAGAATATGACAGACTCAAGACAGATGCATGTGAATAAATCTTCTTTTAATGAACGACACTTAGCTCTGCTGGGCTGTATCAAAAATATTGCCACGGTGTCTGTGCAGCTTCAGCAGCAGGAAGCTGAATTGCCAAAGAGGTAATATCCTGAGTCTGATCAGTGTATCCTAATCAAACAGACTCTAAGCAAGAAGGATGGAGTGTCTCACAAGCCATATTGGATTAAACAAGCTTGCTAAGTATCTATAATTTCTGTGGGCTCCAATAACTTTCTTAAAGGAGCAGGGACCATTATTTTGGAGGATCAGCACCTCCCTGAGCATTGCCCAGTGCTGAGGAATGCATCACCATGGTTCATATTCCATGATAGACCTCATTTTCCCAGGGTCTATAACTCACCCACAATAATTTGCTGAAGGTTGAAACTTGGCAGGCAGGCCCACAGACCAGGAATTAATTTTGGTAACACTATAATAAGTGTTCTTTAATTAATGTTAAATGAAAATGGAATTCCTAAGAAATTACACACAGCAGTCATGCGACATGCTGAATGAATTCACCGTGATTAATGTTACTAAAACCAAATCAAAAGTGGTAAGTGGGATTTGCCTTTTATTAAAAGGTGTTGCCAGCATCCTTTCACTGATATTTGGCACCAAAATGCTTTTAAAGAGGCAGCACGAGGAAAGCACCAGCTGTTTAAAAGGGGAAGGAAAGTGAGCAGGCAGGTCTTGTGTAAGAGTGTAAGTACAGCTCAAACCTCTGGGCCCTGGTTATTCTGCAGTCTGGAGTCAGAGCCAGTGCTGGGGACAGCTCTGCTTCATTTGGGATGAAAACCTTCATCAACCCCTTCCCAAGGTACCCAAGACTTCATGGATAACTGAAATGTGGGGTCTGGGTTATACAGAATTCCATATGAAGATATTGTTGTGTGGGAATCCAGAGCTTCCCTCTGGCTGCCCTGGCAGGTCTGGGACCCTGGCAGGGGTCAGGAACCCCCCTGGACAGAGCCCCCAGAGACACTGGCTGTGATCTCTGTCCATGGAAAAGAGTTTTCAACCTTACAGGATGAATTACCAGCTCTGAGTGTTTGATATCAGTAATAATTAAGTGTAGCATGGGTGCAAAAGTAAAATTTTAGGATTCTAGATGAGGGGTCCAAAGGGCACAAGATGGAGGAAATTGGGTGTGCCTTGTCCTTTTTCTCCTTCTTCATGCCCTCCATGTCTCACTGTGGTGTTGGCATTTTTCTGTTGGTTCAGGCTGGGGACACACTGTCCAACGTAGGTGACAGATATTGGCACGTTCTTGTAAATCCAGCCCAGGGAGTTTCTGGTATTTAATGTTTGTAACATCCACTGAGGGCAGAGCCCCACACGCTGCCCTGCAGGACAGAGCTGGGCAGGGCAGCAGAACATGTGAGAGATCAACAGAATAAACAGCCTGGAAAACAGCACAGACCAATTATGGCTTCTGCTTTGGCAGGAGAGCAGAAAGACAGAGACTTTTTGCAATCTCAGGATCACCAATACCTCAGATTCTGACAATGGTGGAAAATATTTCAGGGATGGAGGCATTATCTCTGCCAGGGCACAGTTCTCTCACAAAGTAAAATGCTGATATTGTTCCCTACGTGGCAATCAGGGAAAGAACAAAGCAGAAAGGAAAACCCCAAAGGTGCCACCCGAAGAAGTCAGCCTCACGTAAGGTGAACCTGTTTCTCATGTTATTTCCCATGTTTGTGAATTTCCCATCCATGCTCTTCACCTTGTGACACCTTTAACTACCTACATCACCTTTCCAAAATTCAGACACTTCTTTACTGTTCCCTGCTCAGAGGAATGTATCGATTTATTAATTTTGGTTTTAATTTTGGGCAATGGATCACAAACTGTATGATGATGTAAGATAGAAAAATCCTATGGAAAAACCCTATGGAGAATCCTATGGAAAAATCCTAGAAAAATCTGGATTACCAGATTTCCCTTTCATTAAGGTTTTAGTGAAACTCTGGTGAGTAGAATTGGCATGGAGGGAAGAGCAAAGTTCAGTGGCAGGGAATATGGGACTAGATTCTCTCCAGCCCCCAAATACTCTCTTGTGAGTGTCTACAAGGAATCAGCAAGCCCAGATGGGGATGTCTGAGCACCACTTG
Source organism: Lonchura striata (assembly GCF_050655825.1). NCBI lineage: Eukaryota > Metazoa > Chordata > Aves > Passeriformes > Estrildidae > Lonchura > Lonchura striata. Next base: position 36,300,708 of record NC_140708.1, on the reverse strand, counting down.
CAAGAAGTCCATGTGAGATGGACCACGGCTTCAGTGAGGTCATAAATGAGTCATCTGCTCCATCAAATGACTCCACCAGAGTGTCACACTCTGTCCCAGACAGGATCTCACAGAGAGAGCCCATAAATCACCTGAACTACTTGTCCCAGTAAGCAGCTTGGCAGATGCAGTTTGCTAAAGAGCTGTCTTAGAAAAAAAAAAAAAAAATAAAATCATCATGCAGTTCACAGAGTGCAATATGTGAATGTGGTTGAAATTACTCAGAAAAGAGTAATCTGACTTCGTGAATAAGAAATCAGAAAAAAAGATAAAATGTTAGTTTGACAAAAAACCTATATATGCACACACACTTCACTTCTTAGGAAACTTCTTACCAGCCAGAGTCCTGTTGATCAGATAAATGGGGGGAACTTATTCCTAATTATTCCTATTCCTCCTGGTTTGTTTTCTGCAAACCTTAATATTTACCTAATTATTGTTTTCTCTTTTTTTTTTTTTTTTTTTTTTACAATCGGTTATTTCGGTTGGAAACTAACACTGTACTACATGGTGACCTAGCAATATATAAAAAATGAAAAATGTATTAAAAGATCCATACATCATAATTATTTTGTTAAAAGGAAAAAAAAAATTAAAAGAACTCAAATTAGCTGCTTCAGTAGCCTGTAGGCAAGATGATTTCTTTAGATAAAGAGCCAATCTTTTAAGATTTTTGGAATTATAATGCTATTGCAATGAAAGAAAACCAGACCTCAACAGATGGCTTTTGGGTCCCACATGTGCACCCCTGTCCAACAATCTGTTTACAGTTCGGGTTTATTTTCCTAGTGATCATTTATTTGGACAGGGATAACAGCATTGCTTTCCCCAAAGAATGAGTGATATGCTCTGTGGGTAAAGGAGAAAACTGAATAATTTTGGCCATATAATGTTAATTTTGATGTGCACAGAACTGCACATTCTCTGAATTTTGTGAAAAGCTGTAGAGAGTTTGTAGAAAATTTAATGGTAAACTTGTTCTGCACAATGAATTTCATGGAAAGATGATTCAGAAAATCTCTACAAAACCATCAAAATGGCCCAACAGAGTCAGACCAGAGGTTTTCCCACTTTTCATTTCCATAGGAGCAGCCTAAAGAGTTCAGGACTACACAAAATGTGCAGGAATAAACTTGTAGGCATCGAAATATTATTAGCAAAAGGCAATACCAGAGGAGAGTACCTGAACTGATAGTGAATTATTTATGTCTTGCACGTCCTCAATAGCACCTGGTTAAAAAATAATAATAAAGAAAAGAGAAAAAACAATTCCACACTCAATGAAAATCTCTGAGATCCCAGCCTGTCTAGCACACAACCACAATTAGTGGTTGGAAATTATTTTTTTTTGAAAAATCCAACCACATTTAATTTCCAGTGTCATCCATCAGGCCACCACAATTTTGTACCTAAAGTTGTATGTTGTTGTTGGACTCAATAATCTCAGAGACATGTTTCAACCTAATTGATTCTGTGATTCTCTGTATGGTCTGGAAATGGAAATGAGACATCATATATGCCATGAATGAATGAAAAGTAAATAAAGACTAACATCCCATTTCAGATTAAAAAAAAAAACATTTATACCAGACAGCATTAGTTTTCCTTTACTCTAAGAGTATCCTACATGCCCAGAGAAATGACACATTTAATAAAAATAAACTCCGTTCCTTGAGAGAACTTGAGTTTATTTAATTATAAAAATTTGCAAGAAAAGGCAAAGAAAAAAAAAAAAAACACCCAAACAACCCAGGCCTTCATGTCTCAACATTATGCAATGGAAGTTGAGAGGAGGTTTGTGTGTCCTGTGTCTGAGAACTGTGGGACAAGATCACACCTTAAGAAAGCTCCAAGTCCTTTGCAACGTGCACAGAGGTGCATTACACAATAAAAAATGTTTTCCTGCTGAGTGGAATGGCTCAGGGGTGCAGATCTGGCCCAGGGTGGGGTTCCCAAAGAGCAAGACTGGAAAAAACTGGGCTGGCTGGTTACCCCAGGGGCTCTCTGTGTCACAAAACGAGCAGGAGAACGCAATCTGGAGGGTGAACATCCCTGGAGAAGATCCAACAATTTCAACTCATCAGTGTGGATAATAATTACACACTGCCAGCTCTCCAGGGCAAAGAAAGAGAGAGGGAAACAAAACCTTTATTAACTCTTCATGGTTTCAATAATCAATCAGGTGGTATTTAATTGAACAGTATGTGTAGATGCCTTCACACTTGGTACAAGAATGATGCTTGTTCCAACAGAAGTTTGGACAACACAGGGTGAGATTTTTGGGGTGTCCTGCACAGGGACAGGAGCTGGATTTGATGATCCTGATGAGTCCTGTCCAACTCGGCACATTCTGTAATTTTGTGATACCAAACCAGACTATTTTCCTGTGGGATGGCTTCAGACTGGGCAGGTTTAGATTGATATTAGGGAAAATATCTTCCTGGTGAGGGTGGTGAGGCCCTGGCAGAGGCTGTCTGGAGAAACTGCAGATTCCCCATTCCTGGAATTCTTCAAGTCCAGGCTGGTGGGGCTTGGAGCAACCTGGGGTAGTGGAAGGGAGCAGAACAAGATGATCTTGATGGTGCATTCCAACCTACACCACTCTGTGATCCTATTTAATTCATTGTTTTACAAGAGATAGATGTTTTCAATGGAAAATATAAAGAATTAAAAGATGATGTTTTGGAAAATATGCCAGCTTCACAGGGCTACAAATTTTAAAAGCTACCTAGATTTGGGCAGATCTTTAAAGCTAATTATCAAGTGTGGTGTATAAAAATTGCAGCAGAGGGAACAAGGAAAAGCAAAGCGAGCACAGTGTGAGTAAATATTTGTAAACTTATTCCAAATGAGAAAATTCAGCTGTTTGTTTCTTATGGGCTACGTTATTGTTAAATTTGAGAGTACCAGTGCAAGTTATAGAAGACTTTTCTCTTACTCCATTAAAAGCTGAAGACAGCTTTTAATGGAGTAAGAGTGCTCTGTTGATAAAATTTTGGTGCATGCAAATGAGACCTCAGCTCCTCACAGTGCCAGGTTTCTGGATCTTAAATTAATATAATTTTTTTTTAATAACGATGCTAGGAACAACAATATTTACTGAAACTAGATGCAAACCTACTTCAGGGCAGAGTGAAGCACGTTGCCATTAATCTTATTCCAGGGCTGGTGCCAGAAGCTCTGAATTCCATGAGCACCAAGGGTTATCTGATTGTCCTCCTCAGCACACGGCGTGCTGCAGCCTACAGCAAGCAAATTAAATGTAATCATATCACTGCACTGAAATTACACTCCTTTTCCATATGGGGCCTGTGGGCAATAATCATGTTGTTATCCAGTTATCTGTTTCCCTCTAGGAAGTTTTCAGACTAACTAGCCAGAACAAATTCGAAGGCTCTGTCATAATTTCAGGAATTGCATTGCCAGAGGGTTTCTAACACCTCTGGTATTTCTCACTTTTCTGCCAGGGAAGGAGGGGCTTCTAGGATTGGTTGGTTCTCTCTGTCTTTATTTTTTATTATTTTTTTTTCATCCCATGTAATATTTCTTGTATTCCATTCTCAAGGTGGAGAAACTTAAAGTTGCAGTGTTTTGGCCATGCTAACAAATGTATTTCTCCAAAATGCTGATATTTTACAAGGTTGAATGACATCACATTGCTGCCTCCAGTTCATTCCTCCCTTACCAGGGCAAGATTGCAGGGCAAGTATACAGGCCAGAGATACTGAAAATTGCTTTGGAGCAGCAATAATTGTGAATAGAATGAGTGGGTTCACTGTTTTGACTTGTTTCAGAGGCTTGCATTTTGGAAAACAGCCTAAAAAAATATCAATTTAAAGAAAAAAACCCACCAAACCCAGAACCTGAGGCATTTGCTAGGGCCACACTGTTCCATTTAGACCCTAAACCATCCCATGCTTAATTGTAGGTCTGCTGCTTTAGCTTGTAGGAGTAGTAAAAGCATGTAATTCGATCTAATCAGATGGGCAGAGCAGCCAGAGCTCTGTGCCAAGACAGTCCCTGGAACAAAAGGACAAATGTGCCTGCAGGAAAGTAGTTTTACAGCCCCGCAGGAAATTCTTGCAGGGCTACTTGTTCTGCCCAGAAAGAGCCAAAACACCTGAGGAAGTGCTGGTGTTGAAGCTCTTCTTGTCCTCTACAGAAGAACAAATGGGGCTTTTCGAGATTCTCCATGGTGCTTTAGATGTTCTGCATCTACGCTGGGTTTTTTTGAATATTAAGTTATCTTTCTTTCTTTTTTTTTTTCTCCTCTCCAATCTAGTATAAACATTTACTATAACAGAAAATAAACACCAAGTGAATGGCTGGGAATAGTGGGGGTTGTCCTCTAGAATTTTTTCTTAGGTGGCAGTGGTACAATCCTGCTGTCACCTTGGATTTCTCATGTTTGTATTTAAAAGTTTCAAAGAAAGTTGGGGGGAAAAGGGATTTCTCTCACCTTGAAAGAAGTGTGGACAAAAGAGAAAAAATAATTAGTCAAGACTTCAGTGAAATAATGCAATTTGGGGGAAAAACCCCAAAAGCTGTTTGGCTTTTTTAAGTTGAGATGTGAGCTAAAAAAGCAAACAACAAAGCCTACAAATGTACTTAATTCATGATGGAATCTGCCAACCAGAAAACAGAAAAATGTGAGAAAAGCAAGTACAGTCCATTAAAATCTCATGTTTATTTTAGTGTAAAGATAAATAAGATTTTTTTTTGTCTGCTACTATTCATCAACCAATTTATTTGAAGGACAGGAGATGGTTGACTCATAAGTCCCTTATTGGAACAGAAAAACAAATCGGAGTTCAGCGGGTGCCTAGAACAGAAAATCCCTTTAGATGGGAGCAAGCTCTGTTGGATGGCAAAGTCTGGCTTGGCCAGAATCCCAGTCCTTTCAGCAGGAACCCCTCAGGATCTCAGCCCAGCAGCTCTGGGATGCTGTCCCCAACCTCTGATGCTGTCCCCAACCTCTGGGGAATGGGGACTGTCATATCCTGGCAGCAGGGAGGGGTTTCCTTTCCATCCACTTCTTTCTCTTTTTCAGCCTCGTTGGAACAATTACAACACGGCCTGTAAATTACAGCATCACAAAACCTGACACTGGAATTATTTAGGGATAGGAAGTGTGAACAGATGAAGTGGAGCATTAAAAAAGAGAACAATCTGATCTGTCAAAGTGCAGTGGCAAATCCTGTGTTTAGGGACAATGGGCACATTATAGATGTGCTACACGTTTGTTTGAGTGTGCATGGTTTGGGCAAACATTTAAATAGAAGTTCTGCCTTTGTCTGCATGACACTTTTGTTTCTTGCATCCTAAAGAGAGGCCATTAAATAAGGCAGAAATTAAAGGGGAAAACCATGACTCTGATTGTGATATAATTCAGCAGGCAGTTAATTGGTAATTAAAGTCTGGGTTTGCCTTAGTTGGAGCTAGGACTGTATTATTGTTATTTCTTAATGATGATCTGATATTAGGTATTAGACCAACACTTATGGAAGCGGAAAGATTTTCAATAGTACTGAGCACCCTTTGAGACAAACACAAAATAGAACCTTTACATGCCCATATTTCAACTTCTTTTTGAAATTTCATTTTGGCAAAAAATAACGTCAAATGAAAATGGTTTATTATGAAAACAGAGATCTTACATTATATATATATATATATATATATATATATATATATATATAAGAAAGGTTTTGTGATGAAAATAGTATCTCTGGACAACAAGTGTCTGCTGGGTTTTATAACTGAGCCCCTGCATTTCCCTGTGACTTTGCTATCCAGCTGTGTCACAGGTCCTTGTTTAGCTGTGTGGTCTTTCCATACAACTGAACCACCACAGCACCTCATTAAAAATTATTTAATTGAAACTTCTTTCTCTTCAATTATATTTTTGGCCTGGTCTTACTATACTGTCAATTCAGAAATGTTGCAGATTGTCCTAAAAAACTCCAAACCACAGTAATATGATTTATTTGCCCAGGTAACCCAGCTGTCATTTCAACTTAATTCATTTAAATTGGTGATAAACTGTCATAGTCCTTTGGGTGGAAAATATCAGGATTCAGTGTGCAGGTTAGAGGAGCATCACTGGGGGAGGAAGAGGTGCTTGGACACGTGTGGTGATTTCCAGACACATTGTGTGCTGTTAAACCATGCTGTGGTTTACCCCTGGACACCCAAGGCTTTTTAATTCCCAGCTTTTCACTTCCTTTGAGTCCTACTTTTGTTCAGCTTTGTTGTTTTGGCAAGGAAAACATTGCTCTGTGGGAGTACTGCCCACTGGCTGGAGAAATATTTACACACTGAGCTGCTGAAAGTAAGGCATCTTTACATTTAAATTAGTGCAAGTGAGTGACTACTCACTAGGATGGAAAACTTGTTGCTGCAGAAGCATCACCCTGGCTTTTTTTGATGTTTTTATTACTCTCTGCAGAAATATTGCTCCTTTCTCTCCAAATAATAAGCAGGAAATATTTGCTTGTTTACCTTTTACTCTGGCTGAGAGATAGACATTGCAGTCAGGTTAAAACAGGAGAGATGGAGGTGATACCCACAGGTTACAGAGAGTGTCATCAGATGGAGCCAAAGGGAAAACAAACAGAGCTGGTGCCTGTCCCCAGAGGTATTTGTGCTGTGGCTAACGTGACATGACATGTTGGCAGTGCCCTTCTGTGCTGGAAACTCTCCTTTTTCCTGAAAGTGTTTTCTCCTATAACATGTTCACAACAGCACCAGTTAAAAAAAATTAAAAAGTTTTCTTAAAAAGATGTCCCATGCTGGGTTTGAACCCGTCTGGGCTGAAGTTCAGTTTTGGAGTTGCTCCAAGCAAAGCCTTTGTGCTTCAGTGCATCTGCAGACTGCATATATATCAAGAACCTGTTCTTTTAAAAACCTTGGACTTGTTAGATAAAATGTTGATGCCCTGGGAAACACAGAAACACAGAGCTGCACATGAATGGAGAGGAGCAGGGTCAGACCTTTGGTCATGTCCTGCACAAGTGGATCCACAGGATAGATGGGACAGTGCTGTACACAGGGCAGACTGGAGAAATTTGATAAAAACATTAAAAAACAGACTCCTATTGTGCTTTTACCCTTTAATTTCAACAGTGTAGCCATGCCAGGTAGTCAAGAATTGTAAATACGGCTGGAATGTGAGTGTGTGAGAAAGAAAGAGCTGAGTTTGTTTCAGGTTTGGTTTGGTGTATTTGATGCACAGGTGGTGTCTGTTCCTTTCAGAGCACCAAGTTCCCTGTCATTTTGACTTTGGCTGCTCTTTTTATTGTTTGTTGTAACGGTAAGGAAATGGATTGTCTCAGAGTAAACGAATGCTATGTGCAGCAAATGTACATGAAAATGTCAGTTATTGTGTTGTGCATCAGTGCAACCCCTTTGCAGATGCATTTTAAAGAGTTCAGATAATTTCTCCATATTTCTCCATATCAGCCAGCTGCTGATCCCTGGCTTCTGTGTAAATGGTCATAAAATCTCTTCTGCTGAATCAAAACTTGCTGGTACTTCAGAGCCTACACTGGGTGTGCACTGATCTGGTTTTCTTAGACAAAAACTAGGGAATGAATCAGGAAGTGTCCAAGGTGGGATATCTCTGTTTGGCCTGTCACAGCTTGGAGGTGCTTTAAAGAATAAAACAGAGCATTCTCCATCCACTTCCTGGACATTATTCAGGGAAATTTTTTTCCTAAGTAACATTAAATTTCTGTAAGAAATCACAATAATTCTGAAGCAAACCGTTTATTTCCTCATAATTCCACGTTGACATGACACAGAGTTCTTTTTGAGTTTATATTAAGTTGTAAGATACAGCTCTATTTTTTTTTCCAAATGTTGCCAGCACAGAGGATGGGTATAATAAACTACAGGTAATAAAATGAACCAAAAACTTGATGTAAATTTAAAATTTTGATTAATATATTATTTAAAGTGTGTATTTTTGTCACTTTGCTGTTTCAAATCAGAGACTCCAAAAAAAGTAGATGAGCAGGTTTAATTAAACAACGCAACATGGATGTCATTGCTTCAGATAAGGACAAACAAGAGATTTCAGATGGTCCTCAGACCTAAAAAACAGTGTATTTTTCAAAGAATGAATAAATAGAAAAGAAATTTAAAGACCAATTGTAAAGATTGAACAGGGAAATTATCTTTCTTTATTTGCAAATCACTGTCTCAGGGTTCCCAGTTGGGCTCATGATGCATCACCTGCAGCTTGCCCAGAGCAGCTCTGGCTGCCCCTGGATCCCTGGAAGAGTCCAAGGCTGGGTTGGATGAGTCTTGGAGAAACCTGGGATAGTGGAAAAGTCCCCCTGCTTGTGGCAGGGAGTTGGAGCTGGATGGTCACTGCTTTGACCTCATGGTCCTGTAAGACTTTTCACACTCTGGAATAAATTTTCCTTTTGCAGAGCTGTGCAAAATGATTACGAATTTGGTATTTAGTATGAAATGCCTGAGAATCTTTCTGGACAGGAAGAACAGGTGCCTGTCTGTACATCTGGAAAAATCTTTTCTGAAGGAGCAAACACTTGCTAGGGTTTGTATCTGCTCTCTGAGAAAGCATTGCTAGACTTTTGAGGGAGAGCACCAGGGCTCTGCTGTCCTTTGCCAGGTTGTTTACCAGGAGATTTCAGCACCAAATGCTGTCAACAGATAAACATTTTCCAGAGCAGGAAAAAGAAACCCAGATGGAAATCAAGATTTCACCAGAATACTGTAATTTTTACAAGCTGAATGGATGTCCAGAGCCTGACAAGCATTAGGACTTCATTTTTACAAAACTTTTAAGCACAGGGCTTAATTATAAACACATGCTTATGAATGTCACTGACCAGCAAAGCCCTTGCACAAAAGATTAACTTCACAATAGCAATTTCTGGTGCACTTCCACTTGGAAATCTGCTAATAGCTAATGTTAAAATAAATAACACAAAGGAAACATATATGACTTTGCCTTTCCATGGCAAAGAGAGCTATAAAACAGGAGAGGTCATGTGGTAAGTGTGATTTACCTGAACTTTAAGTACTTTGAAAATGAAACACCAGGAACAGCATAATCAGTCAGGAGAGCAATTAGGGACTCCATTACCACTCAAGAGGAGCAGCAGAGACCATAATCACTTGCCTGAGGAAATGGTTTTCACATACATTCCCAATTCAGCAGGTTTTCTCTGCATATCAGCAGTGTGTGAGCAAGGGAGTGTCTTGAGCTCCTGACAGAGGAAGAATAATGCAGGGGAATGGGGCTGTTGTTTAGGGGACCTGTCTGGTGTAATTTATTTGTTCTGCTGCATATCTGGAGGTAGTTGCTGAAAATGGGCTTGCTGGAGGTCTGCTGACCAGGTTTGGGGAATGTCCAGCAGAGCAGGGACACCAAGGAACCTTTAATTTTGCTGTGCAGCATTTAATTGCATAGAATTGCTGCAACAAGGCCTAGACAGGTCTTTGGGAGGAATCCAGCTGTTTCAGAATGATAAAACCAATGGGAATTGTCCAGATGGCCAAATTTTAGGACAGGTTTCATGAGACTGAAGGTGATGGTTGCTTGCAACTGATGGTTTCATTCTGTTCTGCTAACAAAGAGGAACACTAGGGGAAAATTCAGACATGACATAGTGATGCAATACTTTTAATAAGGAACAGCAAAAGTGCTTTGAAAGTATTGGGAAAGGGTCTGTAGCAGGAAAATAGGCAAGTGTGAACACATCTATAGATGTGAGGATGCAAGGATAGTGAATGATTTTGGTATATCCAGCCAAGGATTTCCCAGCACATGCTTTTTCCTACTCTTTTTTTTTTCATTTTGTTAAGATGAAAAAATTACTTTAATGGCCATAAAAAGCCAATTAGTGACTCCACTCTAGTATGATGAAATATGCTCTATACTATAGAGGATTTGTTTGTTAAATAGGCAGAACAACTATGGCTCCACAATTACCTAAGCCAGTCCTCCTTTTTGCTTAGATTTTTTCTTTCAGTGTGAGTTTTCTGCATCCATCAAGAATACTCAGACATGTAGAAACCTTACTGCTCTGACAGGGCTGCTGACATCTGGAAATCTGCGTGTGCCAAGTTCTTCAGCATCTCTGTGCCCCACAGTTTGTGCACAGTAAATCTGGAATATCCAGGAAGTTTCTGCTCAGGTCCCACGTGCCGAGCTGTGCATGTGCCCAGCAGCTGTTTCCAAGTGGCTTCCTGGCAACTTCCTGGAAGTCTTTTGGAGAAACAGGAGAAAACTGCAGCTATTTCACTACAGCTGGCGTGCAAGACACTCCTTTTGCTTGTGCATAAGACAAGTGCATTTTGCAGGAAAGTTATTTAATCAGATTATTTCTATATCTGGGCAATTACGGTTGGAGGAGTTTTGAAAGGCAAGGTAGAGTTGCATGTGTAGAAATTCTGAGTCCTAATTTGATGGTACAACTCACCACAGGCCCAGCTTCAGGCTCATATGTGGTTTTCATGCTGAATGTAAACACTCATCATTCAGCAGCAGGAAGGTTCAAGATAATAAGACTAATCACATCTGCACACATAGTAACATGGAAAAATTAAAAATTTGGGAGCAGAAAATATGCCATTAATTGCTTTCTGAGAAATGCACTCCAGCTCTTTTGGGGCTGGTTATAACTGATTAATTTTAGCTGTGTTGCTTGTTAGTTTGGGGTTTTCTTCCACAACACTTTCCAATTGCATTCATAATCTCCCAAAACAGAAATTTTGTGTTATGATGAAAGGTAAATTCCTTTACCTCCATATTCTCCACGTGCAGTTTTTGTTTAGCAGTCTTCTGCAGAAGGGAAAGAGCAATGCATGCTCAGTAGTGATCTGGACCTGGAGGGAATTACAGTTCTGTTGTAAGCTCAGTACAGTAGAATCCAAATTTAACAACTTAGGTTAATAATTAAGGCAGTGGAAGGGGTGTTTGCTTTATCACCAGCCTTGATCTCCCACAAAACAAGCTTCTTCATGGTGCTCCTCCTGCCTGGAGTAGATTTTATCCCTGAAATGGCAAAAGCCTTTTTTTTTCTGTCCTTTCATCGTGGATCAGGTCGGCCAAAAGGTCCAGTCCTAATGTGCACACATGCTTGTTAGTTCAATGCACTCACTCTTTTCATAGACTCCTTGGGTCATTTTTTCCTTTTGTGTTTAGCATGATCTTACTGTATCACTTTTCATTCCTGGCTCTCAGCAGATTCAGTGCTCTGCAGCCTGAAGTGTCAGATTCTGGGTGGTCCATTTCATCTGAGGCATTTGGAGCCAAATGTGAATAGAAAACAGCTTTTGTTCTGCAATTTTGGACTTTACCCCTGAATACCTACCAGACAGTAATCATCCACACATCACCCACTGCCAATAAATAACCTATTTTATTATCCAACTCTCTAGATGGAGAAGAACATTTTTGCTGAATTCAGCTAAAGCCAGCAATATACTGGCTTGTCTTATTTTTCTTCCATTTCAAAAGGAGTCAGGTATTTTATTGGAGTGGCAGCAGTGTGATTATTTATTTTGTTATACAGGAGCATCAATAACAAAATAAAAACCATAAAGTGGAGTTTAGATGTTTCAGTGTTGTATAGCTGTATAGAATAAAGCAGAATTTGGCCAACAGGGCTTTTCACATCTATGGGGTCAGAATGTGTGTGCAGCTAGAGGCTGAGAAAGCACAGAGCTTGATAGCCACGATAATATAATTTTACAGAAGCACTGAGAAATCCTAGTGAAATCCTAAGGCGTGGTAGAGGTGCTTAAAATAGAAATGCTCTGCAGCTCTCTGAAAGCTCATAATTGAGGTGTCAGGTAAAGTCAAACAGGTGGATGAGGGAGGCAAACAGTGCAGGGAAAGCTGGCAGATGAATTCATGCTGCAGCACAGGGAATTGAGCAGAAAAGCAGATGCTGGAGCCAGCTATTCTCCAAATCTGAGTTCAACAGGAGCAATACACAGCAACCCCTGCAGAGCTAAGTTTCAGAAAAGAAATTAACAGGGTATAAATGTGAATTTAACCTTCAAGTTTTCTTCTTCCCCTGTTCAAATATTTGAGAAGTGCGTGTTTTCCTGTCCTCAAGTCCCCACAAGGATGCTGACAGGGCAGTGTGCAGTAGCTTGGCCACACAGCTTCACCAGCTCCTGATTTGAAAGGGTTGATTGGATTCAGGCAGAAGTTTTCAGTCCCAAGGGGCTTTTCTATTATTTTTATGATGCATCACAGTTATACTTGTGATGCTGTTCTCCTTCACAAAATCTCACTGCTCCAATTTGTGGTTCTCTAGAGAGTCCTTACAGCACAGATGAAGTGCATTGGGTTAAATCTCCTCTTACTAGGCAACCTGCTTTGTATCATTTTTCTATTTTTTTTTCATGGATCAAGAATGCATTTTTGGCATATTGTACACAAACAAATGCTGTTCTGGGTGGAAGCCTATCTGGTAGTTGAAGCAATGAATTGTGGCTCAGTGAGTGATTGAGTCAGCCTCTGGATTCCTGGTTGAGCACTTTCTATTGATTTATTGTGTGGCCACAGACAACAAGCTCATATCTTTCTGTCTCTCTGTTATTACTTTTGCATGGAGATAATTATACCATACAACCCTTTTTCACTATCCCTTATTAAAAAGGATCATTTAGATCAGGTGAAATGCTTGTTTGGGAGTTTCATGACCTAGGATTGCCTTTCCCCTGACCTAGGCAGGGTTTCTGTAGTGCAGGTGCTGTGTCAGTGTGGCAAGGGATCCTCTGCAAGGATGGGAGCAGAGTGTTCATTGTAAGACAGGAGTGTGATCCATCCACTGAGAATTTTGGGCAGGTCCTGGTGATGCCTCAGGTTTAGCTTTTATGTTTTTCAGATTCTGTGCTGCTTTAGTGTGTGGGTCTGGGCTTCACATCAGGGGATGCTGAGCTCTCCTCACAGAGCAGGGAGACAAAACAATTCCTGCTCCAGCTGGGCACCAAGGACAAATGATCCAAACCTCAGCCCAGGAGCACAAACACCGTGGGCTGGAGAGAGAAAATCCAGCAGGGTGGGACTGCCTGGGCTGGAGCTGGAATGGGACAATGAGCTCCAAGGTGCCAATGGAGCAGAACTGATCGAAGTGAGAGATCTTGTGACCAGTTGTGCATTTTGGGACCATTTTGGGTCATTTGGGTGCAGCCCTGGCTGGGCTCTGGTGCTGCCCAAGGTGGATCCATGAGGAGATCCTTGAATAAATCCCTGCTTTATTCTTTAGCTCTGCCCAGCCTCTGCTCTAGAGCAGCCTTCACAAGGCAGCAGTGCCTGCAGGTCACTTCAGCCACACTGGGAAAGCGCCAGCCTTTACAGACACCTCTGGAAGTTGTCCAGAGTGACCTGGCTCTAGTGGAAAGATGGTGTGGCTGTGTGTGTTTTCAGCTCTCTGTCTGGGTTGAGATTTGCATCTGGTTTTCTGTGCCTCTCTTGGTGTGCCAGTTTTATGCAGCATCCTCTGGGATCACCCTGCAAGTAGTCCCAAGTGCCACTGAGCACAAAGGCACGTGAGTGTCCCATGGGGCCTCGTGAATATTAATATCATCACAAGTTTCTTGGAAAGCTCCTGAATTTCACTGGAGTTCTAAGTGAAACTGTGCCCAGTTCTGAGCTTGTATAGACCAAGAAATGTTTCTGTATTCTGTTCAATCTCAATTTAATGCAAAACACAGAGCAGGGCTTGCCCAGATACACCTCCTGGTACTTGGCAAATGCTGCATTGTAAAAGGAAGGCATTTCTGGAGGCCATATTCACCCCAGATAATTTGATTGCAGGGCTATAGATTTGGATTTAAAAGCCTGTGTTCTGTGTAGCTTCTGTGTAAATTTAGATTTTGTGAGTCCCATTTTGGAGTTGTCCAAAGCCCAGCTCTCCAGAGCTCCCAGCTAGACGCAGTTGAAGCTTAAAAGTAAAATTCAGTCACAGATTTTTGGTACTGTTCTGAATAATTCAGACTGCACAACTTCCCGTAGAGAATTTAATCTTCTTTCTGCTTAACGTTACTCATTTTAGCTCACATTTAACTAAAACCTCTGTAAATATGTTAAGCTTATATTATCTCATTAATAATAAATGCTTAATGTCACAACACGTCCTGTGCCACTGAGGGATTGTATCACTGATACCTCTCTGTTCCAGGCCACTAAACACTGTTGCTGTAAGTGATAAGCAGAAAGCAAATTTCATGGAAAGGTCATCAAATGCAATTATAATACATTATGTATGATGTGACAATCCAGGGGTGCCATAAAATCCCAATTATACCTCAGTCTTGACACCATAGAGTATCAAAAATCTTGAATTAAGTGGGGAAAAAAAAATCATGGGTGATTTAAAACTTCTGAGGTTCTTAGAAAATTCTGTGTTGGGCTCCATTACTTTGCCTCCTTTTCAAGTGTTTCACATTGCTGAGTTTCTTGCCAGTGAGCAGTGTCAAAGCTTAATTTCATAATGAAGGTTATAAATGGAAATTGCCTGAGTTATTCTTGAGGCAATCTCTTGATCACAGAAAGGTGAGGGTATCACAAGGGTTCTGCTGGGCAGTGGTTGATAATGGACCATCATAATGACATCTTCAGCAGAGAATTCGTCTGCACTCAGCATTTTTGTGTCCTTTGTCTCCCAGTTTACAAAGAACAAAGGGTGTTGGAGAGGGCAGCAGAGCTGAGGCTGTTCCTTGTAAATATTCAAGACAAGGAGAGGAGAAGGTTCAGGAGTCCTCAGTTTCCCTTTTATTCTGCTTCTCTCCATCTGGTCAGGAGGAGAAACCTTTTTCCCCACCTCCCTCTCATCTGGGGAAAGTCTTGCAGGCAGTGGGGATGTGGCTCCTCCCTGGACAGAAACCAACTTGTCACCAGAGCTTCTGCTCCAAACTGGGGTCAGAAAGGTGATTTCCACTTTTAACAGTGGCTGAAACAAGGTCCTGATTATTTTTCTCCAAACTCCTGATGATAGATGTCTCTAAAACCAGGCAAAGACATCTAATTTCCCCTAAAAGTTGTGGACAAATTCATCTCCAGAATTTTGGCATCCAACTTAGAAGTGTCCACAGGGCAACACAAGGATGAAAACTGAACATCCACATAGAAGTTCTTCCCTTTGGTCTGTGCTACACAACTACCCATCCCACTCACCAAATAAGTCTTCACCAAAACTGAACAAAACTAAAAACCCCCACCACGATACACACAAAAATAGCACTTGGGATAGAAGCCCAAGAGCGATGGGAGGGATGAAAGCAAAATGCTCATCAGAATGTGGACTGTGTGAGTTGAAAACATGAGAGGCTAATCCCCAAAAATCCGGTCACTTGCAGCAGTTAATGACCTGCTAGTCTGCGAACCATCAGGAGAGGAAGCAGGAGCAGTTAACACTTGGGGAGCTGCTTGCTGCTACCAATGGTAACGAGCCATGTCTTGGGCTTGTTATCCTGCCTGGAGCAGGGGAAACACAGCAAGTGCCTCGGGATGACAGTGAGTGATTGAAATATCAAGGCAGAGAGGTGAGAAGAATTCCAGATGGGATCCAGGAATGGAAGTGGAGCTTTACAAACCCAGGGCATGAGTGACCCAGAGTGTGTGTGAGACTGGGGACAGGACATTTCCTTCCTGCAGCGAGAGAAGGAAGAAGGGGAATGCAGTCCCTTTATGGCCTTACCCTGTCACCTTGATTCTTAAGATTTTCTAAAGCCTCCTGAGTTTACATTCTGTTAGAAAACTTTCCCACACATTTTCTATAAACAGCATATTGTTTTGCATTCCTTCGTGGGGGTGGAGGAAGTTGATGTACTGGTGGTTTGTCCAATGTCTTTGGAGAGGTGGCCCATTCACTCTCCAATCCACTGTCACCTTTGGAAAAGTATAAAAGTTGGAGTCAGAAAATAAACTTTCTTCTTTTTTTACCTTGCCATCGCAGTGGCTCATGCTGTGCTTTTTCGTGTCCTATAGCAACATTATCCTTTGCTTGTTCTTCTGGCTGCCAAACCAAAGGATCTTACAAAGCGCTGGTGCCTCAGAAAGCTCAGAATTTCCCAGGGAAAGCTGATCAGGAACATTTATTCCTCTGAGAGTGTCCATCCAATGGCTCACTTTACTTCCCAACTAATAGGAACCTCTACAGCCTGTATCCCCAAAAGAGAAAGCTGTGCAGGAATTCTTGGGACTAGAACAAAACCAAAGGTTGTGCCCTAGACAGCTCCTTCTTGCCTTTACAGAACTATTCATCCAGAGCTATTCATGCTCTGCTTTCAGCCTCATTTATTTCTTTTTTATTTCATGAAGCAGCCATGGGATGCAAGGCCACTATCAAAGGATATCTTTGGGGTGTCCCTGGCTGCCTATGAAGTTTCAAGGACATTTGTCTACAGATTTTTGGTGTTCTTTATGTAGTGACCTGACCTCTCCCTGCTCGATATTTGTGAGACTGCAAACTGAATGCTTTCATATATTTTAAAAATAGGTTTCTCTGATGACTAAAGTAGGACTTTGAATGCCCTTGGATAAGGGTGTAGATTGTTATTTTGTGTCTGGGACACTTTTCTTTCTCCTTCTGTCAGATACCAATCCCTGTGCAGAAAAAGTCTTTTCACTATTCCATGTGGGATCAGTTCTATCAACTGGCACATGGGCAGGGACAGCAGAGCTGAGGGGGATCCATGCTGGAGTTGGGACAGAGTCAAATCTGGGTTCATATAAGTTTCTTCTATACCAAAGCTGCAGAAATTAGGAGTGGTGATTTATGAGCTTTTGACAAATTTCCATCTGCTCTCATTCCATGTAGTTTTTTTTCCCCCTCGGAGTTCAAAGGCTGTCTGCTGCAGAGCTGCACTGCCCTGGTGATATATGGCTGTCTCTGAGGCTGTCAGAGTTCTAATTTTAACAGTGACAGAGCTCTGTGCCTTAATTCAAGAAACACCCGAAGAGCTCCAAGGAGCAGGAAACCTCCTCTGCTCAAACCCAGCCAGCCCAGCAGTGCCTGAACTCTCATTTCTGCAAATAAACCTAACAACCTTCAGAAAAAGTCGAATTAGGAATGTTGTTGGGCATTGGAGGGGAATTGGTGATGATGTAATTTTGCATCATTTCTTTCCTAACTCCTACATTCTTCTGCAAAAGTTCTCTTTTTTTTCTTTTTTTTTTTTTTTTGACTATGTGTAGCTATCAGCATTTAGACAAGAGCAAACCATGTTTTGTTTTTTTTTTTTCAACTCTGCATTTTTGAGCTTTGTGTAAATACAAACACCTCAACTTTTCACTCTTTTATTGTGGAAAGTTACAGATTCAGGCATGGAAAAAAGGGACACTATTGAGTAACACGTTACACATTTATTGGCTGAACATTCATTATAGTAGGGATTACACAACTCACACTACACAAAAAAAGAAGTAATAGATGCTAAAAATCCAATTAAAGGATGTATAATATTTGATTAATTCTATTAGCACTAAGCTCAGTTCCTCCCTCAATTACAAATGCACGATTCTCAATGTGGCAATAAGAGGCCAATATAGGATAAATATTTAGTCCTTATCCTCAGTTTCACACCTCTCTAACTTTAAAAAAGCCCACCCTGTATTATAATATTTCTGGGAAGAAATCCATGTGCATAATTTGGTTAATCCTGCAAAAATATTAAAATCAACTTTCAGATTTTTCTCAACATTTGCAGGGAAGATCCTTTGTCATGGCAAGTGCCTTCTTTTCAAAACAAAAATGTACATCAGATATTCACCAGATTTACTAATAATTAGTTGTTTTTAAAGTGAGACTTTAGTTCTTTATAGAGTTAAAACAGAAATAAAGAAAAAAATCTATGAAAATGCTAGATAAATTGACATTATTTCCTTCTCCTTCTTCTGTGCCCTCCAACCTCCATATAATTTTTTCTTGACTCCTGCACATGGAAAACCTCTTCCAAATAGTTGAACACGATATATTTTCCAAGTTTTGATCAAATTTTACTGGTCTTCAGCCTCCCAGGATGGCCAGCTAAAATATCCACTCCCTCTCTGTTTCTCATGCAGGCTGTTAGTGGTGTGTTTGTTCCCTTCTGGGTGCAAAACACAGAATTTATTTCAAACCCCTTGATGTGTTGTGCAGCCCTGTTTTCCAAGAAAATTGGATCCTGCTGCCAAGGGATGAATGAAGCTGGGAAAATAATATTAGAAAGGTAGAAAAAGAGCCAATCACGAGGTTCAAGAAGTAACAATTTGCAGTTAAACTGAATTGCTCAGAGGGAGGGGAGTGACAGAGCTTTTTGTGAGATAAGTCCCATTAGACAGGAGATAGAGGAGCACTTTGAACTTGGGCTGGATGTAAAATGGATGAGGGCTACCAGGACTGACCTTCTTTTGAATTATGATGATCCTAACAGGGAGACTTAAGTGAAAACTGATGGAGGGAAAGCAGGGCTGCAGTTAACTGGGAAAAGAGAGCATTTGGCTGTTTGAAGGGCCATATGTGAAAGCAGAAAATTTCAGTGGACATCCACAAATAACGAGAGGCATAATTTATTCAAGAAACTATCCTTTCAATTGACAGCCACAAGCACAGTGCCATGGTCTTTCTCTCCCTAAGCAGTCCCTGTACCTAGATTTTCTTACTTACTGTGGCACAAAAATCTTTTCAATCTCAGCTTCTTTGTGATGTTAGGGCTTCAGGCAACTATTAGAAAAATTCATAAGGAAAACAATTAACTCCTTTTAAGTCTATTTATACTCTGTTTTCATGGCTTCACATTTCATTTCCAGAAAGTGCAACGGAATTTACTGCTATGCTCCCAAGTGCTACTGGCAAAGTTATTACTCTATTTATTATGATAGCAGTTTTTAATCATTATATACGTAATAGTATCAAAGAGTCTCAGTTATAATCCCTTCATTATAAAAACCTTATGAGTAAACCCAGCTTTTATTATTGAAGAATAATACTGTAAGCAGCAATTGCTTTGAAGGGCAACACGGAGGCCAAAGGTAAAAAAAAGGCCAGTGAGATTTCTGAGAGGTTCTAAACAGTGAGTGACATTATTTTACATTTTAGCACTTGTTTGCAGTCTGAAACAGCAGGAGCCAGCCTTAAATGGAAGGCTGCTTTTTAATTGCCTGCTAAACGGTGCAGATTTTTACCAGCAAATGTTTCACGGGACCCTATTGTGAGCAGCTGGAACACTTTGCTCAGTTGGGTCCCTGCAAACAAAGTGTCCTGCTGCTAGGCTGGGCAGAATGGGGCACCAGGATGGCAGGGTGGCAGGATTGCAGGGTGGCAGGATGGCAGGATTGCGGGATGTCAGGATGGCAGGATTGCAGGATGGCAGGATTGCAGGATGGCAGGATGGCAGGATGGCAGGATGGCAGGGTGGCAGGATTGCAGGATGGCAGGATGGCAGGATGGCAGGATTGCGGGATGGCAGGATGGCAGGATTGCAGGATGGCAGGATAGCAGGATTGCAGGATTGCGGGATGGCAGGATGGCAGGATTGCAGGAGTGCAGGATTGCAGGCGTGCAGGATTGCAGGATTGCAGGAGTGCAGGATTGCAGGCGTGCAGGATTGCAGGCTTGCAGGATTGCAGGCGTGCAGGATTGCAGGTGTGCAGGATTGCAGGATTGCAGGATGGCAGGATGGCAGGATGGCAGGATTAGCTCCAGTGCATGCCGCATGTCTGCAGGGATGCAGCAGTGCAGCGTGCAGCAGAGGCAATTCCAGGAAACTCAGGGAAGGCTGGGCAAGCCTGGCACTGCTCTCGCTGCAGCCGAGCTTCTGCCCGTGTCTGCTGCAGGGAAAAGCTGCTGTGGAACTGGTTTTGTGCACAGCTTGGCGCTTGCAGTGCTTCCAAATAATTTATAAATTATTAGAAATTTTTATAATTTATGATATAAATTATATATTGTATAATAACATAATTATACGATTTAACAATTATATAAAATGTAGCATATTAATTATATAATATATTAAATGGAACTGGATTAATATAATTATTATATAACATAATATTTATATTGGAATTATATTAACATATTAGCTATATGAAATACATAGAATAATATAGCAGAATGTATGTAATTATATAATAATTACAATAATTATTATAATAACTAATATAATATAATATAATATAATGTAATATAATATAATATAATATAATATAATATAATATAATATAATATAATATAACAATATATAATATAATAATATATTCATATATTATATATAATTATATATATTGTATATTATTATATATAATGTAATATAGTATAATATATAATTATTATAATATATTTCTATATTATTATAATTATATATAATTATAATATATATTATTATATAGCATTAATTATTTTATTATATTATATTATATATAATTATATTACATATACTTTTATTATTATTATATGTAATTATATATAATTATATATATATAGTATATATATAACGATAGTATAAATTATATAAATTATAATAATAATTAGATTAATAGACTAAAATAATTCTAATAATGATAGTATGTTATTATATAATATGATTATTATAATAATTATATTACATTTTAAGAAAATATAATTATTATATTAATAGAATGATTTCATTATAATTCTATTAATATATCAATTATATTCAATATTATATCATATTATGATATATAATACATAATAATATAATGATATTCTAAATGACATACATTTAGAATAATTTATAAATTATTTGGAAGTCCTGAAATTGGCAGGCTGTACACAAAAACGGTTCCACAAAGGTTTTTCCGTGCAGCAGACACGAGGAGAGCTGTGGATGCAGCGAGTCTCTCCTCTTTAGGAATTCATCTCTGAGCAGGCTGAGCCATTAGAGTGACCATAATATTCTGTGGCAGGTCAGGTAAAGGCAGCCCTGATTTGTCAGGCTGTGGCACAGAAGTTTGTACCCCAGGCCCCTTTTTTTCCTGGGAAATTTAACTGTGATTTATGACTTGCCTGGTGCAGCTAATGCAGCTTTTCTCTTTTCCAATCCTGAATATTTGCCTAACCAGCCAGGCTTGTGCCCATCTGCCCCTGTGCTCGTGGATATTGACTTCCTTATCCTTGCAAGTGCTCAAGGAATTTTATTGGAAAAGGCAAATGTCAAAAGTGTAAAGCTACTTTAATAAAACTGGCTGGGATCAGGTTTCCCTGCTGGCTGCCTGCCATTGAAAATCCCTTTGTTAGCTTTTTAAAATTTCCTGTGACAAAAAGAGCCCTTTTCATTTCTTTCTATCAGATAGAACAAGTTTAATTAAAATGTGAAGAATTTGACTAAAAATGTCATAGCACAGAAATCTTGGGGCAGCTTTCCTTTTGAACCTGCATTATTTTGTGGTTTACATTATTTTCAGGACAGTTCTAAACCTCACTGATGGAACATGAGAGAACAAGAAAAAAATTCATTAATTATATTACCAAATTTTAGAGTGATTTTATCCATCCATTTTCCAGGCATGCTGATAAAAGTTTCATGGAAAACAGGGATCATGAGCTGCTGTGGGGTAAAAAAAAAAAAAAAAAAAATTAAATGTGAACACAATGAAACAATTAAAGCAAATGAAAGCATTTCTGTGCAGCTGGAACCCATGATTGATATACTGTGCACTGGACTGAGAGTTGGAGGAAACTCTCATTGTCCCTACAGCTGCTTTAATTGGCAATATTGATGTTAGCATAAGGAGCTAGTGAGATCAAATGCATCATCCAAGTAAAAATTCCAGTATTTGACTAGAAAAAACACCACTTACAGGTTTGGACATTCACTGTTTCAATTGCACTGGGTTACTCTGACATGTAAAGCATTTGGCATGAACAAATAGTTTTTACCAAAACAATTAGGCTCCATTAAAATGGAATCTTTTAAAACGCTTGGCACACCTTAATATTTTAGTCATGAAAAGAGATGTGATCAGAGGAGTAAATACCATTTTGGTGTCATGTACCTATTAGAAATGTAATGAAATAGGAACAAAGTTAAATTTCACAACAAAGCCACCTTCTTTCCAGCAACAAGGCAGTGTTTGGTGTGCAGGGCACTGAAGGGCAGGGTGTAAAAATCCTGAGGGGTTTGCCATCGGTTTCCTCAGTGCATCTCTCTGTTCTCTTGGGCTGTGCTCATTCAAAAAGAGGACAGATGTCAGGTAAAACTTGTTCTGGCATCCCTGGCTGCTTGCTAGTGGCTCACCTGCTGTTGTCTGGGAGCAGCTCTGGGGATAAATGAGCAGTGACAGATGCCTGGTCCCAGAGCTGTGTGATGTCACACAGCAAAAAAACTGGGGGAGATAAGGGACTTCCCAAACAGCACCTCACAGGGCAGGAGGTAGAGACAAGCATCACACCAGCCAGCAGTGGACTCATCCCAAACATCCTTTTTATCCTCTAATCACCCTTATTTGATTCTCTTTTGTTCCCCCACCTCCTCCAAAGGCACAATGAGGAACAACTCAGGTTCCATAGAAGATTTTGCCAGAGCCAATAGAAAGAACAGCTGGTAGCTGTGTTAAAATCTCATTGTTTTTTAAAAAACACAAAAGGAGAATTAGCTGGGCCTAGCCTTGGGCCAGACCTGCTAATTTTCTGCAGCACAGAGTCATTACACATTTCAGGAGGCTCTCAGGAGCTGATAGGAACCATCTGAGCTGCAGAATTACAGAGGCATTCCAGTCTCTGATGAAAAGATTGAGCAGGGAATCCCTGGAGAGGTGGGAGGCTGGGACGGGGTGGGGACAAAAAGATGTGGATGGAGATGGGCACTGAGAGGGTGTGTGACACCCAAAAGGGGTGGGAAGCTCAGGCAGAGGTGGAAAACATGAATGTGTGGGAGAACAAGAATATTTGCAATGTGCAGCCAGAGGTGGATTCCAAAAAGGTGAGGTAGGACAAGAATTTGTGGGACAAAAGGAGGCTCAAACCTGTAGAAGGGTCAGACTGATCAAATGTGAGTTCCCAGCTATTAATAAATACATTTAGTCCTATTTTTAAACCTTTCCAAATGCTGCTTAGTTTCTGCATGTTTTGAAATGAAGTTATCTCAGAAACATAACTCTGGTTCCAAGGCTGCTCTGAGCCCTGGAAACAGCCTGAGAAACAGGAACTCTGTGTACATCATGTTTCCCTCACTTCAGATTATAACATGGAATAGGTGAGGTATGGCAAAATTTAGAATTCAAATGTCAAAATACATGTTTCTTTGGCTCAAATTTAATTCAAAGACCAGCAGCTTATAATGACTCCTGGGTACCTTTAGCTGTCAGCTCATCTCCTGGGGTGATTGTTCAAGGTGCTCTGCTTGTGTTTGGTGGAATTTACACAGAGAAAGTACTGCCTTTAGTGAATGAGAGACTGAAAATGCATGTCCAATAATACCATTCTTCATCTTGGAGATATAAAACCTAAAAGCAGATATGTAGAGATCAGAAATACATTCTCAGCTAGGGTATCACTGCTGCATTTTCAACAGATTAATTGACAGGACTAGGTTTAAAAAAAAAAAAAAAACAAACCACCTTTATTAAGGATGAAATTCATAAAAGAAGGCTAGCTGGAAGATATTTTTTTTTCCCTGCTACATTCAGGAAAGGGTAGAAAAACTATGTGCAAATAATACTGTGTGTTTAATTTCTAAGCTAAGTGTGGGCAAGCTTCGCCGTGTCAGTTAAAACTTAGAATAAAATAGCCTGTGTGTATTCAGCCCTTAACCCTCAAGAATCTCAGAGCACTTGAAACACACCAAAAACTCTTCACCCCATGCAGTCACAGTGCTGCTCAGGGCCACAATGGAGCTGTTGTTCAGCTGCATGAAGAAATGCCAGAGGAGGGTAGGAAGTTAAGAATAATACAGTATATTCAAATATGGCTTTTAGGAGTATTTAGGTAGGCTGAATGCAGCTACCTGGAATCTGGCCACAAGACTCAGCTTAACAGCCCTGCTCTTGTCAAAAGTGGAATAAGATCTTTAATTTTTCCATTCCATTTCCATTAATCACCAGAAGTGGTCATGAGGTTTTCCACCCCGGCCAACAGTCAGGATTTCCAACAGCAACACATTTCCAGGGCACCACATCAGCACTGCCTCAGAGTGCCTCCTACTGAATCACCAACCCAATTTCCTTCACATCCTGACTTCACTTTTGAGAGCTGACCAGCTCCCCTGACCATTCTGAGGGTCTTAGAACCTGAGTTTCTATTGAGAGGGCTTTAACCCATCTCCAGGAAATCTCTTAGAAAGGTGTAACTTCATTGACAGGCTAAGTTTAGTATAAAACAGCAATTGCCTTTAATTTATAGTAATTTGCTATTTAAAATACAAAGGAAATTTGGATAATAAAGAAGATATAAGGAAGAGTTGAAATTAGAGAGGGATTTTTTTAATCCAAATTAGTCTGGGTTCTTGACAGTCTTTGCTGAATTCTGAGTCCAATTAGTGTCTGTACATAAAGAAAAAATATCAAAGCAAGATGATATAATCCCCTAATTACAGACACAAAGATATCAGTGTAAAATTTACAGAGACAGGAAGGAGAAAACTGATGATATATGGCTTGATAGGGAAGGAGAGTTCTGTAGCTGAAGAAGGCACAAGGAATTATTGACAGAAAGATTTTGCTGTGAAATTTAGTCTATGCAAATAACATTGCCAGATACTGCAGTTAATTAAGATAGCTTTAACAATTCTATTTTATTTTCTCTTTCCAATTAGAGGACAGTATTTACATTTCTGGCCAGAGAGACTGAGGCTCTGTAACATTCAGAGTAATTGCTAGTGCCTGACTTAAGGGATGTTCTTAATTGGGTAAGTCCTGTACTTTTTTAAAGAATTATCTATTGTGTCTTCCAGTCACAGGACATTGTGGTCACTGCATTTCCTGGCAGCTGTTTCAGTGTCAGCTCTTCAGGCTGATTTACCTTATAGCAACACATAAAATTGAAATCTCCTGTTTACAAACACATGCTTTGCATTTGAACTGGAAGAAAGCACAGTAAGAACTGTGAAAATGTAGCCTTTTTTCCTTTTTTTTGCAAGTAAAGGTTATATTTTTATACATTTTTAGTATTGTTGGCTTGCAGAGAGGTTTTCTATTTTATCTTCAGTAATTCCAAATGGCTTTACTGTTGCTCTTTGGATGACTTGGAAGGGAAAGGTTAGAAATGTAATATTTAATATCTGGAAGAAACTTATTCAGATGTGTCCCTTCTCTGTCTGTATTTATATTTAAAGAGTGTCTTAACATCTACCATAAGAACAGGTCTTTGTTCACAAGCTACTGCACACATCCAAATGTAGTGAAACTTTAAAAACCTCGGAATTTTAGAACTCAGCCAAGGCTGGCAAAATTCTTTCTGCCTGTTGCTGAGCTCAGGTGTTTGAACAGTGTCCTGTGCTGGGGGCTGATAGTGGGAGGGAAAATGGGACACAACAATTCATAAGGAGCCTCAAATCTGAGCCTGCCCAAGTTTTGCAGACTTGGAAATGACTTTGAAATCCTTCCCAGAGTGGTCCTGGTCACAAGGGGATGCAGCACTAATGGGACACTCAGCTCTTAAAGCTGGTTTCTTTTTTTATTGTGAGTACCTCAGAAGGTATAGCAATGATTTATCTTTTCATGAGCTGAACTCAGCTCTTGGATTTATAGGTGCTTTTGGTGGTGTTCACTATGTCAGGTATTAGCCTCCAGCATCCCAGAATTCTTGGGTTTAGCATATGAGAAATCCAAGACAAATATTAGCAGTGATAGGTAAACTTGCCTGGCACCTTCTCATTTCTGAAGGCAATTCAATAATAAAGTCCATTGGTAAATGGTACTAGGAATGAAGTTTTCTAGGGCAAAATCCACATAATTTCATTCTGTAAATAAGATATTAAACCAGAAGCATTACCAGAATTGAGGCCATTTAACCACTGGAGAAAACAACAGCTCACCTTCCTGCTACATGATCTCTTTCCATAGTTTGCCCAAATCCCCTGTACAGATGAGCAGACATTCACTCTGATGAAGGCTGTTTCTGCATGTATTTAAATTATTAAGACTTAAAAATTATTAAATTAAAATATTAAATTTCCAATTTAGGAACGCCTCAGGGGGTCCTGTGAGGGCTCAGCTCACCTCCTCAGGGCAGGGCATTTCTGAAAATGAAACGCTCATGCTGAAAATGGATTATGAAAAGCTGTGGCTGGGAAGTTAAAAAACATGAGCATGAAAGTTTTTTTTTCCACTTTGCACCTCCTTGGTGCACCTTTGGTCTCTTTGCCATCTGACTCTGCCTCTTGCAGGTCAGTGGAAATATTTTTGCTGACCTTTGTGGGCACACTCGAGTTACCCTCCATGCCATCGTGTAAAATACAGCTAAAACCACTCTGCTTCATCTAGTGTTGTTTCAAAATAATTTCCAGCCCATTAATTATGGTCTGCAGGCTCTTCTTGAAAGAGCCACTTTGATGTTGATGAGTCACAGTTCTCAAGGTTTCCTCTTTGCCATTGCACTTCCTTGAGGCATAACCTTGGTGACTTCTGCACCAAGGGGTGAATGGCTCTGTGACAGGAGCTGGCCTTGTGTAAACACCCTCAAGAGACTCTTCCCTCAGGCCAAATACTGAAGCCCACTTAAAAAAAAAAATAATAATACTTTGAAGAGGCTTTTCCATTTGATGCAGCTCCACGCAGGTATTTAGTGACAGCTCAGTGTAACCCAAGCCTGGACAGAGTTTGGGCAGAGGTGTGGGTGCTGTGCTGTAGCCTCACATCCTTTTAGCCATCCTGGTGCATGTTTAGTGACTGCTGGAGGCAAAAAATTATCCAGATTTTATTGAAAGCTGGTTTTGCCATTAAACAAAGCAAGGTTAAGGGACCAGCTCAAGAAATTCAGGTGCTGGGACAGCACCTGCCTCTGCTCCTGCTCCACCTTCCCAGCCCCAGGGCGGATGGAGCAGCTTAATCCTGACAGGGAAAAGAGGGAGGCGAGTGCTTGGCCTGTTTGCAGCTGTGCTGCTGAGATGTGCTGGTTCTCAGCTTCTTTTTGCTCTTCTGTCGAGATCAGGATTGAAGGCACTTCAGATAGTTCATGCTCAGACTCAAATGTTGATATTTTCTCTGTTACGGTCTCAGAGGCAGCAAGTTCTGCAGTATTCCACTAACAAGGTACAAAATGGGTAGCTATGTTTTGTTGCAAGGTATTTTAAGGCTAAACTAACTAATTAAGAAATGACACCTAAATTCTTTTTCACTATTAACCCAATAAGTAATCACTCAAAGTCTGCAATGCAGACTTCTTTATCCAATTACACAAAAGCACCCAAACCCATGGAGAAGGTGAAGAAGAAGGACCAGCCTTGGCCCTAAAACCTCCATCTTGCTTTATATCTATTACTATATTTTAAAACCACAAACTCTAGTTTTCCA
Source organism: Lonchura striata (assembly GCF_050655825.1). NCBI lineage: Eukaryota > Metazoa > Chordata > Aves > Passeriformes > Estrildidae > Lonchura > Lonchura striata. The sequence continues at coordinate 36,273,230 of NC_140708.1, read as the reverse complement.
CCCTGTGATATTGCACACTTCTGATCAAACTCCACACCTACAATCCCAGTTCTACCATTCAATTTTGGAAGCCTTTTCCACGGCCTCGGGTCAAATGCAGAGTTCTCCTGGGGGTCAGTGCCTATCAGCACAGAAAGTCTGAAATTCTCAGCATCCAGAACTCCAACACTGATGGTCAGGCAGAGACTTGTGCTGCTTTTATGGACACTTCTCCATCCCATCCCAGTGGGAAACAGGTTAACTTAAACTGGGCGTGACTTTACACCTGCCTACTCCGCTGCAGAGCAGAGCTGGGGAGAAGCTTTGAGCAGCTGTCAGGGCCCTGGCCTGTCAGAGATGAATCAATTAAAGCAAGATGTGGCAGCAGAGTTTGCTGTCTCCCAGCTGAGCCACACATCTGCCTGCATGCTGGTTTGGCAGGGCTGCAGGGAGCTGTGCCAGGGCTCGTGCTCGGATCTCACGCCCCGGGCATGGAGCTGGCACAGCCCCGTGTGCTGTCCTTGTGCAGCCTCGACATCTCGCCAGCCCGAGAGTTTGGGAGCAGCCAGGTATGGCAAAGCTCTGCTTCCCCCTGGCAGGACAGCAAGAGGAAGGTTGCAGCCATTTGAAACTCGGCAAAGGGGTAATTCACAACACTTTTGCAAGTTTAGGGGGGAAAAATCCCACAGAAGTGGCATAAAAGGAGATATGCCTATCTCACAGGCTCGAGGACACTCTTCATCAAGCCACACTGTTGCTTTTTTCACACTGAAATGAGCCTGGACTCATGCACTCCAAGCTGACATGTGCCTCTTATAAAATCATCTGTTTTGTCATGGGTGTTTTAATTCTCTCTTCTCCGTTTCAAGGACACCAGTGGGAGGAAATCAAAACCTTGCAGAAATGTGTTTTCCCGCTTTGCTGTTATTCCCAGAAGTCGCTGTCTTCCTTCTGTTGTGTCTAATTCAAAATAACAGGTTGATCCCTTCACAAGCATCAACCTGTTTTGTAACATGAAAAGGAGTCAGTGCTATCAGTTATCTCCCACATTATCCTGCAGCAAGCTGTTCTCCAAGGGTAGCCAGCTTGCACAGCTCACGTTGTTGTCCACAAAAGAGAATCACTCTTCATTCCACTGTCTCCATGCCAAGACTTGGCTTCCAATGAGATAATTGTTTTGACAGTTTGGGAAATAAAAAAAAAGCCAGAAAAACATTAGAAAGTAAACAGTCATATATTTCTGCTCGCTGGGGGCATTTGTAAAAGGAAAATGAAATGTATCCAAAGCTTAAAACTTCAAGACACTGCTGAATGTTCTGGTTTTATAAAGAGGCAACATGCTACAAACCTGGCATTATTAGCTGATGATGTAAATTCCATGACTGCTTCATAGCTGTTGTTTTTAACTGCTGTGCTGTTGCATGTTTGAATCTCCAACTAATTCAGTGTTTAAGGGAAACAAAATTATTTCAAACCTCAATATTTGTTAGCTCCATCTTTGACACAGAGCTGGCAAAGAGGAAAAATTGCTTTTCTTGGAGATCTGCAGACTTTTAAAATGGAATCCAAGGTTCTGCCTGTACTGGGCTGTTTGTGTGGCTGTGTGGGACAATTCCAGTGAACCCTGAATGAGCTCAGACTTAGCCTGGGCTGGTGCTCCCTGCTGAGTGTCAGCCTGGGCTGGCAGAGCCCTGCACACAGCCTGGGGTTTGTGTCCAGCTTTATGCAGTGGCTTTTTGCTCTTGATTTAGTCCCTAACAAGTTCTCTGTATCCTCAGTGCTCAGTAATATTCTGCAGGATTGGAAGCTCTGCCATTTTCAAGGCAAAATGTACTTTTCCTGCACATCATCCAAGGAAAACATTGTTAAAGCCAGACAGGGAGAAAGAAGGTATCCTTAACAATTTTCTCATTGATGAAGAGCTCCAGAGGCAGATATATGGGAATATACACACCCCTACAATAGGCATATGTGCTATTTTCAATAGCATATCTCATCTATCTACAGTGGCCTCTGGAGTTTCACATCAAGTGCAAGAAATGTGATGAGTGAGATGCCAAAAAAGACAAATTGTTTAAGACCAGATGAGCTCAGATTTTCATTTCTCCAATTCTCCTTGCCTGGAAGACAGCTTATTTTAGTAGCAAAACTGCCCTGGCAGACCCTTAGTGAAGCCCCATAGGTTTTAATAATCAAGGTGATCTTAAACACTTCTATAAAATTCCCGTTATCTTCTACTGCATCTGCCAGTGCTGAAGTTATTTGAGTTTACTCCCTCCACAACTTAAGGTTTTATCACAAGTCTTCTCAAACCTTTACCTGGTAACACCAACGGTGCAGAGTTCATGGAAATTTTATCTCAATCTCATCTGCAGGCTGTTTGAATATGCATTGCTGCATTTACTCTCATTATGGGAATCTAAGGCTGAGGAGCAGGGTGGATGTTTTGGGATAACCTGCTGGGTTCCTGGCAGGCATTTTCATCTCTCCAGGCTTGAAGTTATCTTGGTTCTTTGGGCTCTGCCTCTGCTTGTTCCTTGTCCTAGACAAGGTGGGGTCTGGATCACATTACACACACCAAAGCTTGCCTTGGAGCTGTGAACTGCTGGTGTTTGGGGTTTCTGTGCCTGGCTGGGGTCTGACTGCTCTGTTGGAATAAATGCTGCCCAGGCCATGGCCCAGCACCAGCAGGATGCTGCTGTAAGCAGTGGCTGTGGGATTCTAGAGCCATTTCCATCTGGGTCTTTGCCTCAAGTGGATTTAGCTCCCAGCCCTACTGTACAAAATAAAATTTCGGGGTCTTTTGACTGCTGGAATCTGAGCTGGTGGTGTCTCTGAAACCACCAGCCAAACGAATTCATCTTCCCCCCCCAGTCTCCCAAGGGAAAGTTGTCTTTCAGAGAATTGTGACAGGGAAAGAAGAGGTTCAGTCTCTGGACAGAATGCAGTCTGCTCTTTGGAGGTGTCCCAGGGCTCACAGCTCAACATACCTCGAAATAATGAACTTCTGTCCTCTTTGGGTGTCTTCCACATATGAAATCTTTCTGCCAAGCTTTCTTATTCCCCAAATCTCCATTTGTCTCTGCAGCAAATCCATGGCCAGGTTTGATTCTTTAGCTCTGTGGGACAGGTAACCTCACTTTTCTTCCACATCTCTACCCAAGTTACTCCTCTTCCTTATCTCTAAACAGGACCACACACCTTAGCAGTGATTCTCATGATAAGAGGACTCACACTGGGTATTTTCAGAAGGAATTCAGCAAGATGTGCTGGAACAGGGACTGTCCTTACTCTCCTGCTGACTTGGCCAAGAACAGGCATAGCTTTCCAAGGAAAAAAGTTATTGGAGGCATTGACAGAGGAACAAGCAGACCCAAAGTGTTTGTTTTTCCTCTCACATGTCACCCATGGTTTCACACCTCTCTGTGTGGATTTCAGGGTGAATGCTCTGGTGGAGCCAACAAAAGACCAAAGCAGGGATTAACATGAGGGATCAACCATGCTGGACCAGGCCCCTGCAGGCTTTGTGGCACTGCAGGGTGGTACCAGGTGCTGCCAAAACAAATTTTGCTTTTCAGACCTTTTAGTATTTCACTTTGGAAAGCTTTTTTTTAAGAAAATGCACTGACTGCAAAGCTTTGGTGCAGGTGGTAGCAAACAACAGAGGGTTTTTTGCAAATGATCTTGTCTTGAGGAACAGTGGGCTCTAGCAGGTAGTGTCTGTCTCAGCCACAGGTTTGGAACAACCCAGACATGAGGTTCCCCTGGATGCTGGGTGTGCCACCATGCCTCAGCCACCACTAAATCTGGAAGACTGGAGCCCAAGATATGTAAAATATGTCTGGTCTGTGGCTGCAGACACTGGAAGGAATCTCAAGGCTTGCTGGCAGCCTTGCCAGCACCTCGGGAGCTGCAGAGGTGTGGGCAGCAAAGAGACTGGAATGTCCTGAGCACACTCAGGGGCAGGTGGGGGCTGCCTCTGCAGCCCTGACTCCAAACCCAGGCGTTTCTTGCCATCAACAGGCAAATTTCTTGAGTCATGACTCAACTAATAACAGCATGGTGCTCTGTTCCTGGACATGCTCAGATATAAAACTCCATGGCCACTACAACTGCTTGTGGTGATAAAAAGACCCAACAAACACATTTTGCAAGAGTTTGGGTGTCTGTCCCTGCGTTCTCTTTGGAATCCCAAGTGCCTTGGCCTAAATTGCTGCTGCATTTTCAGCTGCTATGTTATTTTTTACTCTGCTCTTTGCAAACACAGTGCTGCAGTTAAGGAGGGCTGTGTAAGCACCCTCTGGATCAACATGTGCCCGTGCTGGGTGAGCTCATCCTCTGAAGTGCAAGATGTCAGTGGGATGTAATGTAAGGAGCTCTTATTTTTTTCATCTACCCTTTGCCATTTCAAAGCATCAGAATGCCCACTGCAATAACAATGCTACATCTTCCCTTCACTTAGCACCTTTAATGGGGCACACTTTACTTTAGAAAGCCATAAAACACCAGGCTTAGCACAGCCATAGCCTGGCATGGTTTATTTTCTTCTCTTAGATTTCAGATAGAACCAACACAGCACATGTAAAACAAGAAAGGTTAAAATAAACAATCAGATTTATTTTACTCGCTTTTAAAAATATTTAAAGACTTCTGTGGATTTATAACTGCAGCAGTAACAGTTTCTGCCTTATGTCATGAGGGGAAAGTTATGGCTTTGTTTGAAACTGCACAAGAAACACCACTGCAAGAGATACATGAGTCAGGCATTGCCATTAGTCGGTGCATATTCACTGAAACCTGCCTCTGAATTAATCTAGGCCAAGAAGTCTAAAGAGTGGCACATTTCAAAAGTAATTATGTGATTTAGGGGAGGAGTTTTCTATCTTTTTCTGTGGGATGTGTTTTTTGAAATGATTACTGAAGTTTTGATGGGTCTTAAGCCCCAAAAATGTCAGAAGTTTCTGAAAGGCTACAAGCCCAGTGGTTCTCTGATAAGCAGCTTTGGAAACCATCTCCCTTTTTCTTTAGGATTCTAGGCCTGCTTTGGGAAAAACCAATCTGCTGTTTTTCATAACCATGACCCCAACTTTCATCTTCAAAATTTATTGTGATTCATACCCTTTTTACTTCATAGCAGCACGGGTCAGGATAAAAAGGGAAATAATCAAAGAAAAGCAGAATCTCAACTTGCATTGGTGAAACTTTATCCTGTTTATGAACTCTGCTCTGCAAGCCACAGTATATTGTGCTTGGATCTTGTAACACTCCATTTTAGAAAATAATAGTCAAAGTGGTGTTTTAACCAGAGTATGAGAGTTTTAATATAAAATGTGCCTTCCTTTAAATTGATTGCAAATGTACTTTCCAAATATTTTACTTCGTAAAAAAGGATTCTTGGAGGCATTCCAGTGCCTGGTATTTTCCAGCTAGCTAAATGCAGATAATTCCCCTTTCAAACATGCCTTGGAGAGGCTTTGCAAATCCTGGCTGGATGGTTTGGAGGGATGTGGGAAAGAGCAGGAGCTGATCCTCACAAGTTGCACCGTGGTGGGAAGGGTGAGGATCCCTTGGGAAGGGTGGGAAGGGTGAGGATCCCTTGGGAAGGGTGGGAAGGGTGAGGATCCCTTGGGAAGGGTGAGGAGAGGACCTTGGGATGCAGAGTGTGAGCAGCACTGCTACCCTGCACGTGGCTGATCCATCCCATGGGTGTTAGTATTGGACACAAAATGAGTACACAGAAGCTTGGTGTGTTCAGGAGAGAAAAAGAGCTAATTTTATTTCTGACTTTGCAATATATAGAATTCTAAAGGTAATAGTGGATTGGAGGATGAAATTGATACTTCTCTAACTACACTGGTTAAACCAACAGTCTATCAATTCTCTCCTCCCACAAAGAAAAATGAAAAACAACCATTATTTACATGAACAGTGCGTGAGAACTCCAGTAGAAATATGTAGACATTATCAGAAGGCTAAAGAAGTTTTATGAGAACTTTAAAACTTTCAAAAAAACTATAAAAGAAAACTTAACACTTTTAAAAATCAGGGCAGCTCATGGGAAAGATGCAGATAATGGCAGCAGTCATAATGATGAGAACAGAGAACTCCTAATCTGTCATTACCTCGTGGCACAGCCCTTCCCAGCCCAAAATCTGTCTGCAGGACCCACTGGGCCCAGGGGTTTATTGGTAAAGACAGAACTGATTTGTCAAAGCTCACTCAGAAGTGAGGGGGGACAGAAGAACCTGGATTACAACCTCCAGCCTGATGGACAAACGAACTCTTTCTGTGGCACAGCCATTTCACAAGGTGAACTGCAAGATGCATTTCTTTCATGCTAAATTATTTTCATCTAAGTGGAAAATGGGGGATAGTAACCCACTAAAATAATTTTCTGTAGCACCTGCTTTTGACTAAGTCTCTCTAATGGTGTTGAAAGAAGCCAATTTCTCCATCCTGAAATATTCAGCATAGCCTTCATCAAACAGATGGGTGAATACGGGCATGATTTCCATCTTCATTAAGTGAACGTCAGGTTCTTGAAAAATCAGTCCTTTAATAATGTACAAATATTTCCTTCTTGAAGTAACTGACTGATTTTCCCCACAAGGACTGGTTTCAACTTTTTGTAATAAGAGCAACTCCTGATGGAAGAGCTGCCAGTGCATGTATACTTGCAGATGTGCTCTTCGATAAAACTTAATTAGCCATTTCAGTAATTTTTTACTTCATGTGTTTTTAACATTCTTCAGAGCTTGAAGTGAGATATATCTGGGTTAGAGAAAACAAGGCAGATATCCATAACCTTGCCTTGATTATTATTTAGAGTTCAGCTAAATGCAATGCAGTACATAATTTTCCCAAACCTGCCTATTCTTAGCGCTGCAAAAAGAATTCCCTAATTATCACTATATCATCTCTAAATATGTATTTGTTTAGTAAAATAATTATGAAGTCTCTAGTTTTAAACTAAGATTTTATGTCTGTCTTTAAAACAATTTTTATGTAATTTAAAATGATGTTTTTTTCTCTATGAGATTGGCATTCTGAAAAAATTCTGAAAAAAACCAAAAAAGCTTTCTTGTGATTTCACTTAGAGGCTGAAGCGTGGTACCAACACTTACAGGCAGTGAAGAAAAGCAGTTTTCTCTCTGCCTGCCCAAATTCTACAACCAGGCACAAGCCCCTGCCAGCAGAAATTATGCAAAGGGGAGGAGCTGCCAGCACACCAGGGACTGTGCAGAGCAGGGGTTCCACACACTCCCCTCTCAGGAGGCAGCAGAGCATCTTTCTGCTGCCGGGAGAAATGCAAGAGAAGAGGCTAAAAGCGAGTGGAAAAAACCCAAACAAGCACTGGAACCATTCGAGCTGTGCTGGGGCTGCTGCCCTGCCCCTCAGTCAAATAATTGTGCTTCATTAAGGCTTTCCAGTTAACACTTGTGGCTTGTGCAGAAGAAAAACATTTTCTGACTGCAGACACGAGATGTGAGCTCTCACGCAGGTTCTGCGTTCGCTCCGGGTGTGGGTGGAGAGGTTTGTACAGCAAAATTCTTTTGCAGCAAAGATTGTACTCTGAAAATTCTGTATTAGGGGCAGAGCCCCAGATTGTGCTTTCACATTGTTTGGAGACTTCCCTGCCCATTTTGCCCACAAACAGGGGAACATCAGTGGGGACAGTGTCACAGCAGGACACAGACATCAGCTCTGAGGGGCTCTTGCAGACACTGAGGTGGTGGCCGGGGTGTCTGGGCTGGCTTTCCTCTGACCCCTCTCACCCCTGCACATCCATTTGATGGAGATGAAAAAGATGATGAGTCTGGTGGGCTCTTCCTGCTGAGTGAGTGATTCCCCACCTGGCAGATGCTTTCAGCTGGGATCTGCCTGCCATCCCAGCTCTGCAAGCTTCCCCAGCACACAGAGATACTTCTTTTATATAGCCTTATTTATTAAAGTGCATCTTAGGACAATCAAATCAGTCATCTAGGACATTTCTTCTCCAGTTAGTGAAGTTGTTTTTATGTCCTAAGGCTGCATTGGTAGTACCAACCTCACTAAAGCTCTTAAAAGAGCTCATCTAGATAGAGATGGCAGCGAGATTTGCTGCACTTCTTGCTTCATCACAATTACAGTCTTGGGACATCCCATGCCCTTCCCAGGAGCCAGGGCTCAGTTTAAACAAAACCCATGTATTGCTTTTTGCAAGGGGAATCAAAGATTTCAGTTTTTCTCTGTTTGTGATAGATGCAGTCACTAAAATTCCCTGAAAAGGGCTCAGGGGCAGCAGCAATCTCTTGGGGAGGCAGTTCTGTCTTTGGAGCCCCGGGGTGGTGCTGGTGATCTGCTCTCCAAAGCAGACCAGACTCATCCTCTAGTGCTGCCTCCTGAGCTGGAAAGGGCTCCTGAAGAAATTCAAATGTTCTCAGTGAGAGCAGTGGTGGGTGGGAATAGCTAATGGTTGCTTACATATACACTGTAAAAACTTCAGTAGAATTTTTGCCATGAGATATTCAATTAGGTCTCATTTTCCTTTCTCTGGATGATAAATGAGACCAATCTGCAGGTTCACAGCTGCAGGGTCTGTTCTGGTGCAGATATTCCTGCAAAGCCACCTCAATAGGAGCAGCATGTGCATATTAAAGACCTTTAAAAAGAAAACCTTTAAACTCTGCCCTAATTTGCCTTTTTTTCCCATTATTATGCACACATATGCTCCATCAGGACTACTGGAAATTGCTCCTGTTATTGAAACAAGGGAACCTTCTGTATGTGTAATTATAAATAGGAAGGGGGAAAAAAATCTCATTCAGGCAAAATATACAGATTTTGAATAGGAAATAATATATTTGAATAGGAAATAACTACGAAATCTCTTCTGATGTAATTTGTAGTATTAGTAACACACTTATCAAAATGCTAATTTGGGGTTTGTATAAATGAAAGTATTTTGAATTGATTTTTATAAGGTTTTCTTGGAAGATGTTATAGAGGAGAATCTGACCTTAGCAAACACAGCCTGTTTATCAGTATGTTTTATATCTTTTCAGATATCCAAAATAACTCTTTTTTTTTTTTTGGTCATTTCAGCTCTTAGGTAGTAATATAAAGGTACAGAAATGTTCTATAGCAAGTCACATTTGTTGGACAAACAAGAAGTTGTTGGAGGAGTTATGTAAGTTTTCAATAGCTGTTTGACTAAGAATAGAATGTTCCAAAATGCCAAATCCTTATTGGAGACAAAACGAAACAAGTAATACTGTTTATCAGTATCAGCCCATTGTAACCTTTCAAGTGATGAATTTCACAAACAGTTGGAAAAAATCTTTAAACACAGCTTTGTGATCTATTTCATACACAGAGAAATGTTCTGTTCATTTATAGGAAATGTAAAAATACACAAAAGAAAGAATATAATAATAGATAATATATTTGCCATTTTATTGCAAAATGTACTCTGTAAAATTAACTTTTCAGTGCAAAATTATGGATATTATTGTTGGAATCAAGGGTCATGGTAGGATAATACAAGCAGGAAAAATTCTTTTGGCTCAAGAATCACCTGTCCAACTCAGAATATTCTGTGATTCTGTTATGAACAAATACACTTTATATTCCTTTTTTATATCCCTTTATAGCCATCTTTTTCTTGGCCTGATCTCTTGTCATGCTGTCCTGGCCTACAAAACCAGAAGTTTTCTTCCCATTGGAGATACTGTAAGAGTTTCTTAGTGCAAACTCCAGACACCTTGTACAGCTTCCTTAGCAATGAGAGGATGAAAAATGTAGAATCTCATTCACATATTAGAATAAATTTCAGGCTAGTGTATTAGTGTATTATTATTTTTTAAAATAAATTAGTTTTAGTGTTTATGGTTTGGGTTTTTGGTGGGTTTTTTTTTTTTTTTTGGTATGTGTGCGTGCGAGGTTTTTTTTGTTTTATTTTGTTTTGTTTTGGGTTTTGTTTTTCTTTTTTGTAAGTACTCCTTAAGCTACCTCTCTTCATCTTGAATGCCATTATCTAAAATGCAGTGTATTTTCAGTTCTTCTGGAACAATAGCATAGACTCAGTCAGGGTCTGGTAATGTGTGTCTGAGATATTTCCCAAGAAAAATATTTTCTGGACAATAACAAAAGAATGAACACTGGGGCAAAAAAATAAAGTGCCTTTTCTCCCTTTTGTCCTTTGGAAGTTACACTCTAGCAGAACAGACTGAACAGGTGCTTGAATTTATTCCTGTTGAGCATCACACATGTTTAAACCTTAGTGGGAATAAAGTTAATCTCCTTGCTCTAATAAGGCTTATAAATATAAGCTTATTTACACAAAGAGGGCATTTAATTGGAGTCAGAAGAAAAGCAGAAGGAAAAAGGCAATATTAGGGGTGTGAGTGAGCTTATCAGAGTGGCAGCAGGGTTGCTTACACACCACTTTTGTCACAGGCTCTGCAGAGCCATAGATAAAGCACAAAGAATCTGCCCTGGAAAGGAACTTGTAATTGAATCAGACCACGGTGTGTAATACCTGGGACACAGGTTTTATTTTTAGGAGAAATAAAGCACCTTCAGGTATTTTGGGAAGCCATCAGTATGCCCTGTTGCCACTTCCCTTGTGTTGGTTTCTGGTCATTCTGACCAAAGCCTGAATGCATCTGGAGGGAGAATTAGCCCCATAGCCACACTGGGTTTGGTGTCAGCATCCCTCAAACACATTTTGCTTGCACATTTCCCTTATTTCTTCTTTCCTTCCCCCAGGCTTTGGCTTTTCTTGCAAGATGGATCACCAATAAAATGGTATTTTAGGAAAGAATATGAGTGTCTCTGTCGAGGCAGGACAGGAATGAAGAGACTCTGACCCAGAAGGCTGTAATACTAAAATCTCTGATTTATTCAAAATACACTGCTCTTTTATACAGAGCTTCTCAAGGACCAAATCCATTGGTTCTGAAGTGAAAACAACCCACAGCATTGGTGCAAAGTGCTTGATGCACCATGATAGAACTTAACTGTAAACAATGTGAAAAACAAGAGACATAAAAAATTATTTACATTCTCCTCCAGCTCTTTCCCAGGTTTCTGCCTGGATAGAAACTCTCAGTTTCTCTCTTTGACTGAATCTGAGTCCCACATATGAGAAGCAAACTCACTGGATAAAGAGCAGGTTCTGCCTCCTGACGAGGCCAATATGGAACTGGTTTCTTTCTAGCAGGTAATCTGCTCAGTAATGGCACAAAATGTTTGCTAGCACATCAGAAAACATCTCCTGGGAAGGAAACCCACTGCTGGATGCTGCTGCACCCAGGCATTCGGGGCAGAGCAGGGTTTTTAAGCACATTTCAGTAATTTTAATGAGTTGATGATAGGGCACTCATACACACCCTGATCCATCACACTTGCACTGCAGAGGAGGCAGGGACAGCTGCTGGAACACATCTGCACCATTTGGGGTTTGAGGAAGGGTTATGGAGGAAAAAGATGCACAGATTTGAGGGGATGATTTTGGATTTTTAACCGAGCAATTCAAAATGCCAGCAGTGGAAGTTGTTTGTTTAACACTGGCATAAGAAATATCCCCCCAACCCAACACCCCACACATACACATTTCTAAATTGTAACACAATTGCCTTTGTTTTGAAAGGAATTATTCTCTTATTCATGGCTTGTTTGAATTTACTTCCTTGCAAATTATTTTTGGCAATGCCTGGTGCAGCACAGCAAGGGAAACTATGCATTTCCATGCCTGTAAACCAGGAAAACCATGTGACTGTGGGCAAACAATGTCCTGCATTGTGAGTATTTGTTTTCCTCACTGTTACTAAACCCTTTGTAACTACAATGGGCATTGTGATCTGAGAACACTTTGGTGCCAGTGGTGTCTTTTAATTGCTTGCTTCTACCACAAAACAGCTTTGAGGCTGTGAAACTGGAGGGAGGGAGGTTTTCCTTACCTGAAATCCCTGGATTTGAGCGTGGAGAAAAGAGGGAATATCAGTGATCAAGCTCATGGCACGTCTCTGATCTCTGGTCTTGCTGCAGTTGTCGTTGCCAACATAAAGTACAATTTCTGGGGGCAGTTCTGAGTGATGCTGGACTGGTGGGAGTGTGTTTATAGCATCACATTGGTTTGGCTCTTCCTTCCCACTGTGCTTTTCTCAGCTGCCAGGCCTTAATTGTGGAAAAATATTTGTGTTGCTACCACTGCAATGAAATGTGTTCACATGAACTGACTGAGAAGTGATACTGTTCCAGATCTGATTTTAGTGTTTGCTATGGATTTATAAAGATTTTTTTTTTTTACCTGGGCAAGAGCAAATGCCCAATTTCAGTAGTACAGTGCCTTTACCTGTGCTCAGGAGCCTGCCTCATCAAATGGCTTTTAAATAAGGCAATTTATGGATCATTCACTCCAGAGAGGATCCTGGAGGGTCCCTTCCAGCTCAGAATATTCTGTGAACATGAAGTGCCTTGTCCACAGACACACTGAGAACCAGATCTTTATTTATAAGGTGTGTATTTATAGAGTGTGAAACACAGAGAAATGAGTGTTTCTGTGCAGATGTGTATCTTGCTGGCTCTCACCCCTCCTAGTATCTCTAAATATAATTTTAAAAGGAAATAGACTCTGAAAGGGGCAAGAGGCTCTAGGAAAGGATTTAAACTCCTTTTCTTCCTCTGAAAGGACTCAGTCATAGCTCTTATTTAAAGTTAAACTAAGAAATGTCTCTGAGGAGAGTTTCAAACTCTCTTTCCAAACACCACCAAGCCAAGAATTGTTATTATCTGAATTTAATTCAAATCATATGAACCTTCATAGCTTTTGCCACTCTAAAGATTTTTTTCCTTTTCAATCTGGCAATACATTCATCAAGTTGTGGGCAGACCCCACTTACATAAAGGGGTAGCTTTGTGAACTCGATAGCTTACAGGGTTTTCCAGGTTCAAAACACATTTGTGATTTATTTTCTTTAACCAGACACACTAAACAGTCCCATAACTGCATAGTAGCAGAATTCACCATGTAATTTACTTAGTGTGAGTCATAATGGGAGGAAAAAAGAAATCAGAACTCTGAAGAATTATCCCTAAATTGCTGTATCTAGACAAATATTTTGGCCCTTCTGCTTTCCTCTCCTGCCCAATCCAAGAGCTGGTTTTCCTGGATGAACAAAGGATGTTACCTGCAGCCCTGTGTCCTCATTCTGGCTTGAATACTCTCTGGGGACAATTCTCTGCAGTTTTCCAGCATTTTGCAAAGAATTATAATTTCCCATCCACTTCACTGCGGCCCTTTCAAGTTGAACCAATGTCTTCTCAATGCTGGAACGTGTAAAATGCTATATAAAAATGTGAAATAATATTACTTCTCAAACATACAGCCAGAATTTACAGTGCTTGAAGGAAAGAGGATGGGGGGGATCATTCCAGACTGGGATTTCAAAATGAGGTGCTCAGGAAGGGCACAGTCAGCAGAACAGCAGCCACGTCCAGGGGCTCCAAACCTCTCTGTGTTTGTGGGCACTCCATGGGCAAAGGTGCTGGGAACCTTCCAGACCTGTTCACCCCACTCAAGTATGCAGAATATTTTCAATAAGTACTCCTTGCATGGAAAGTATGTTTAAAATGCTTTCTCAGCACACTGTGTATCCACAGGCTATGCCATGGGTTTTGCTGTTTCTCCTCCCCACACCACCCTGCTCCTGTCTGCTGTGCTTCCAAGGCTTTGGCACTGCAGCTGGATGTTCTTCCAGCACTTTGTTCTGCCCACTGCCCTTTTCTTCTTTCATTTGCAGTGCTCCTGTGAGCCCTGCTACTCCTGACTGTTGTCACATGTACTGCTCTGGATCCATACCCTCTCATTAATTCCCAGTTTAGGATGTTTACACTGCTGTTCCAGTGGAGACAGGGTTATCCAGTTCCTAGGGAATAGCTATGATTTATCCCTCTGGATACTGGCTGCATTGCCATATTTCAGAGTAATTTCAATTTGGGTTGTATTTCACTGAGTGGACGTCTCAAGAAAAAATAATTTAAAATTTGTTGTTGCATCGTAGCAACACCCCCAGCAACACAACAACAGACACAGGACTTGTATGTACCAGAGAGCTGCAGCACATGTGCAATTTGCAACATATTGACTGTAAGGGTAATTCAGTGCAAAAAGAAACCCCTATAAATGGACCAAAACAAAACATTGGAATTGAATTTGAACAGCAGACTGAAGAGAAGCTCAGATCAGAGCAGGCTGCCCAGCCTCTCCCTGTTACAAGACTTTTACTTGTCTGATCTCTATGCAGCTTTCTGGCTTCAGGTTATTAAAGCTAGCTTGGGAGCTTAGACACCCAAATATCATTAAAATAAATACTCATTCTCTCTTTTGGCCTCACAGTTCCACCCTGATGATGTTGCTGGTAGTGTAATAATCTTTTGTTTGGTGGTATTCCTCACCATGTCTTACAGCAATGCACTTACATGCCTCCCTATAGGTTCTTGTGGGGCTTTTCTAATAAAAGAATGGTGATAGGATGAAAAAAGTAATAACCCACATTTAATAAATTATTTATATTAATCTTCTCTCTATAAAAGGCCTCACTACCAGCAAGAATGACCTGTCCTAAAAGGATTTTTAAGAGCCAATAATTTTTTTTTTTTTACATTAGTCCCAGAAGAAAATCATCTGGGACCCAGCAGCACAGGACTGTTCAAAATGTTTCTTATAAAATTTGCCTAACATAGACTTAGCACTAGCTAGAATTTGACTTTATAGGCATTTTATAAACTTCTTCATGGAAAGCCTGAAAGCTGACCTCTGATAATGGCTAAATTCCGGTTTAAAAAGGGGCAGAAGGCTCATAACATGGGTAATTATCTATGAGCTGGCAAGACTTCTTTCCATCTTTCATGTAACTGTAGTTGGAAAGAAATGGTGTTTAACACTATTTTATACAATGAGCCTTCTTATTTCATTAATCTCAGGGGATATAAGGAGTGGATCTTGGGGGCCAAGGTGTGTTTCCTGCTCCCAGGGTCCAACAGCTGAGTGTTTTATGGGGGAAAGCCTTTCTGTGTCCTTCCACACCTTCCTGGAGGATTTGGGTGCTGTGAGATGGGCGAGGCTGCCCAGGTACCAGAGCACTGGCGGGTCCAGCAGGGCACAAAACCTCCAGTGCCAGAAACAAGGGAAAATTACAGCAGCCCTGCTCATCCTCCCTGTGCTAAAACACCTTCTGCTGCAGCAGGGAAGGAATGAGAGTTCCTGTTGACAAACGACCAAAGAGTCAACCAAACTTTTGTAACATAGTGGGAATAGACCACGCTGCTCATTAAGGACAATTCCACTGAAAACCTGAGGAGATGTTGCAGATTTTGTCCTGGAAGCAGCTGCTGGGGTAAGATTCAGGAGATATGATCCAGCATTTTATCATACTACAATCTCCTCATTAGTTTAAGTTTTGCATTGCTTGGTGGTTCCTGCCAATACTTGTAACCCTGCTTTGTTTATAGCAAGTTTCAGTCCAGGGAAAATCTGAATTTGCTTTTGGTTTTGTCTCTTAAGCCTCCAGAATTTGGTAAGTCATTGTGAAACAGAGTTTTGGCAGCCCAGCTTGACTACATAATGGTCTTACACTCTGGAGGCATTCCCAACACTTCAGCAGTGCAAACCCTCTATGCACATGCAGGGTCATATCAATGCAACTATTGTGCACTTCCAGCCCACACTTCATTAAAAAAAAGTGTGTTTTTTTAATAAATTCTCCTTTATCAACTTCCTTCATGTGTATGAAACCCCCATGTGAATTCTTGCACATGTAGAAATGTTCATTGTTCCTATTGCTGTAGCATCTTTTCTAGAAATACTCTGGTTTGGGAGGGGCTTGGATTTTCTTAAGATCAGGACAGTGTAAAAGTTAGAACAGTTATACACTGGTCATGTTGAGGAGAAGTTAATGGAAAGTAATGGAATTTTTTTTTTTTTTGGTACCAATTTCCAGCCCAGTGTCCCTTGCTGTAGCAACCTGAGACTCCTTGGGGACAACGACCTTAAAACCTCATCCCATCCATTCCTGCTATTCCCAGCCCACATTAGGATAATAGATCTGGAATACATCTGGTCCCTCTTCAAATGGAACCTTTTTAGGTTCATGGCAAGCAGCATCTCCTAAATGAAATTTGGGTGTTTAAAAATAGATCCTCATTACTGTACCCTTTGCTGGCTTCCACTCCTGCTCCATGTCTGGGTAACAGATCCATTGTGCTAAACTTCTATATGCTCCACAGATTTAAGGTCACATAGGTTATCTCTTTTCAGAGACTTTTTACAGACTGTTTCTGGGTAAGGCTTTAATCTGCTGCAGAGGGAAAGCTCCCTGATTTGGAAATATATAAATAATTTGATGTGGTTGTGGAAAGACAAAGAATTTAACCAGGTAAGGCTTTAATAATAACTAAATGTCCATGAGAATGATTTAGAGCTGTAAAAAAAAAAAAAAGTGTTGATTAATTAGTTTTGATTAAACTTTTCTGTGTCAGCAGTACACCTATAGTGGATGTTTGCTGATGACAGCTCAGGACTTATCAGAGACTTGATGACCTCAAAGGTCTTTTCCTACCTAGTTCATTCTGTGATTTTGAGTCCTGAACCCAGAAACCATTTCCCAAACTTGGAGTTTTGGAGGAAACAAAAGAATTTGAATATGTATGCAAGGACAAGAGATCTCAAAGCAATTGTATCTCTGCTCCTGTCAGGTTAGATGTACATGAATTTGATTTAGGATTTAGTGTGCACCTCAGTCGTGCCCTTCACCAGTGGGGACATCAGTGAGGCTCCACCTTTTTTCTCTATCCCAAACACCAGCACTCATTTTCCCAATAAATAATTCTATTTTGTGTATCAAGCCTTTTATGCTATTGTGTTAAACATAATCAATGGCATAATGAGACTTCGAATTTCCATTTCTTAACTTTATTGTAGTGGTTCTTGAACATGTAAAGGTGGCTGCTGGTGTGACACGCCCAGCCAGCCACTGCTTTAACAGCTGCTGGTTGGATTACATTTGTGTACTTAAATTCTTTTAATGCTAGAAAGTTTCCTTTTAATAAGAGACAACTGAAAACCTGTAAGAAACAGCTCAAATGTCTACCCAGAGTTTAACCAAAACCACTCTTTCCTCAGCCTAGGTTTCCATGGCTATTAATTTAATTTATTATACAGTAATGAACCATGCAGAATCCAAACTGACCCAGGATTTACTTTAATGGATCATTAACTTGTCAGGTTCCCCCTTCTTCTTTCCCCCTCCTGGTATTTTCTTGTCTTGCCAGAATTCTCATTATCCCAGCTATTAATCCATTTATTAACGTTGGACAAGGATGTATTTCATTAGTGAACACTTAAAAATTAATGATCACACACAAATTAAAAGTCTGCTGTAAAAGGATGGAGTACAAATAGGGTCTTTAGGATGTGGGTTTTATTTACACTCCAAATGAAAGGCACACTGACAGTGGTTAAAATTGGTGTCAAAATTATGGGATCATTAAAGTTGGAAAAGACCTCTAAGATCATCAAGATCAACCATTAACCCCACAGAGCCAGGTCTGGGTATTCACAGATTTTCTCCTGACTTTTATATTTAGAATTTGCTTTTATAAACAATTATTAGAAGTTTGTATTTCCATAATGTTACTTTAGAAATAATATTGTAGACCAACCCTAAAAGTAACTCCCATGAAAATGTCAGCTGTGCTTTTTCATTTTTGTAGGGTTCAAAGGAAGAGTTTCAGACTGCTGGAATAAAACACTGAAGCCAGTGTAGCTACTGACAACCTCCCATTTTGTCCCTGGTTTTCTTAGAAAGTATGATCCAATATTTAGGACCTAATTTTCCTGGAAAGTATGACCAAAAGTTTAGGACTTATTACTGCTGAGTGTTTGGAAAATATATGTAACAGTAATCACACTGGTCCTGTGTGCTCAGACACCAACCCATGGTGTGTGTGCAAAACAGGGGAAAATCCCTACACCAGTCTGTGAGGGAAATAATTTGTGGTTTTATCAATTCATCTATTTTTAATCTGTAAATATTGAATAAATATTTTCCCTTTCTGTAAACGTTTCCCAGAAGACACTGCTGGGAGAACACACACACACTCATTATTCATGGCTGGGCTGCTCCTTCTGTCCTCTGTGGGACAAGTGATGTCCCAGCAGAGCCACCTGAGGGTCACTAATTCTGTGTCAGGAGAAGCAGCTAGAATATTTATTTTTAGCTTTTCTGTTTTGACCCATTCATAGATGCAGTTAAGGATTGGGGTTTTTCACATATGTCAACATTCACTTCAGTTTACATCACAAATTAGCACTCCTGTTCACACAGCCCTGTGCATGCTGGAAATATCTAATAGGAATAAATGCTGTATTTGGCTGTTCTGCTTGGGTGACAGATGTCACCGTGTCTGTCGTACACTGCAAATGAATATGAAGTGAAATAATCAAAAGGAGCAGTGCAAACCTGGATGGTTTCAGGTTTTGTGGAGCTGGAGTACTGAACACTGTGGAAATTCCAGGACCTACATGTTGCTGTGCACATTCCAGGCTAAGAAATTCATTTGACCTCTCATTTGCTAATTAAATTGATTTTGGAATTTACCACTTAATGTAGTTTGCTGCCAATTTGAGCTCTCCTTGAGCAGGAGGATTCTGCTGGCTGCTGAGATGAGTAGACTCACACCATGCTGGTGTGTCCTGCCTTCATCAGCACGCAGAGATAAACCAGCCTGGTTTTCAGAATGGGTTGGGCTCCATGGGAAGGAATTTACAGTGACCTACAGTGTGATCTGACCAAGTTCCCAGCCTGACCCACTGGGGAACAAGCTTCCCTGCAGAGAAGGTGGCAGTGCACCCCCAGGACCCAGCAGAAGCCAGGTCTGTGCCATCACCACTGACACAACACCTGCAACACCTCATTTGGCAGGACTGAGCATGAAGCTCTGCTAGAGCAGCAAGAGGAAGATCTGTGAAACTTGAACAGCTTATTTCCCTTGGAGCAGAATGGCTTTAATCCAGCAGATGTTCCCTGCCTTCCCGACAAACAAAAAAATGTCTGGAAAGTGTGTCTTGACACAGGATATTCCAGTGCACCTCCCGAATCCTTCACACCTCCACTGTGGTATTTTTGTTTTACCTCGTGTGGAAATTCAGTCAATCACACCTGGGTTTTACACTTCTAACAGGGCATCTCAATCTCTGAAGCTGCTGGGTCTGGTAACTTCCCTTGGCTTTGCTTTCTTGCAAATGTCCCTCATAAATTCCAGGGATAAACTTCACTCTGTTCTCATATTATCTAAATCTCTGAGCTATCCCTCTAATGAACATGAAACTACCTCAGCCAGTGCACGACCTAAAAATGACCTGCAGTCATCTTGTTTGTGCTGAACCACATCACAAGTTATCCTCCCTTTCCAACAACCTCTAGACCAGTGGGAATAAGAAAAGCTTTTTTCCCTCATAATCCCTCACACACAAGCTGGAGGCAAGAAGTCTCAAAAGGGTCCAAGCTTTCAGTGCTTTCATCTTGAGGTTACAGCAGAACTGCTTAAGAGCTACGTCTCTGTCTCACTCATTTTATTCATTTTAGGGATTTAATGTGAATTCCTGGCATGATTTCAAAGCATGTTCTCAAAGTTAATAAAATTATAATATTAAAAGGCAAATAATAATAATAATGTGTTCTCAGTGTTACAGCTCCAGCATGCAGATTGGTGGACCTTTTGCCAGGTTGCCTTTGTTACATTTAATAGCAACCATAAATCTCAAAGCCTCATGCAAACTGTAGAAAATTAAGGGAGATTTACTCCCTCTTTGGATAAAGAGGAAAAAAAAACAAAAGTAGAAGAATGTTGTGACATGTTTACCAAAGTCAGGAGGCCTGAGGTTGGGATTCAAAGGTGGTAGTCTGGGAAAAATAAAAAGGTTATTTTTCTTATCTCATGTATGTTTGTGGGCAAGGTAGGGCACCATGGATGTGGTGGATAACAGCAGGGACAGCTCACAAATGTCTGCACGTGATTTTATGGAAATAAACCTCTGGTCACTGGTAAAGTCTTCTGAGGTGCCTGAATTAGGTGACAAACTGCTTTTCTTCAGTTCTTGGTCTTTGCCACTGCTTTTCTGATGGATTTGAGACTTCCACCTACAGAGTCAGCTGAAAGGGTGAAGGACACGAGTAAGTGCTGGTGAGAAGACCCTCCCTGAAAGGATTCTTCTGCATAAAAATCTTTAAAACATCTCAAAACCCCCAGAGAATTATGAGATTCATGGACAATTGCATTTGTTCTCTCTTTGATGGGTTTAGCTCTTCATTTATTAATTCTTTCTTCTCATTCTCCTCAGGTTCAAAAGTTCTTGATGTCTATGTAAACACCTCAAAATGCTAATCTTTGCTTTTTGTCTAGTAATTACCTTAATTCTACCAAGCTTTTAAAACCCTTTAATTTACAAACCTTTTATTGAACAGCAGACAAAAAACTCCAAAAACCAAAAACCCTAATTTGAGAGTCAAATTGTCAAAATGTTCCTGTAGAAGTGGTAACTATTTCAATAGTTTAAATTAAAACAATCTTTTTGCATCTTTTTCCATCTCATCACCTGCACTGCCAGGGTGGAAATTTTTATTGGAGTGTTTGGACTGTGGAAACAGACTTGTTTTTATTTATTTACTGGATAAAATACTCTTAAAGGTCATCTGTCATCATGAAGATAATTTATAGCAGTTTGATGACTTCTTCGCTGCAAATTTATCTATTATTATTGCATTATCAGTGATAAAATAAAGTTGGGAATATAAAAGGCTAAAATATCAGAATGAGCCTGAAAACTGTAGCCTTGGAGGTAAATCTGTCCTGTGATGTTTAGTGTTTTAGGTGCTAAAAAATAATAATAATGATGATAATAATAAATGATGTAGGATTTAAAATATTAAACATACCAGAGCATCTGTGTCTTACCGCAACAAAATCATGCTGCCCATGTAGATACCCAGAGATCCTTACAAATAAATGCAATTTACCTGAGTTAAATTAGATTTTCCCCTAATAGCTTGAACATCTGCTGTTATTGCCTTAATAGATTAATATGCCATTCATTTGATTTCTCTTTCAACAGCTACTTAATCTGTGTAAATTAATTTATAAACCATTGTGCCTTATTTGCATTACATTTTTCTTTCTTGACGGATCCAAGTGGTTGGAATGGAGGTAAAGATCTTCTCAACAGATTATTGTGAATATCTGCTGTTCCTGAGGTGCTCCTGATCCCAGCTGAGGTGAGAGGAACACTGATTTATGTTTCTAGAAAAGAAAAACTCAGCAAAGAAAACAAAGCTCTCTCAAGTGATGTGGAGGGAGGATTTGCCTCTGACCAGTGGGGTTCTTTTAAAGGCTACTTTGTCAGTGTTTTGCATGCATCAAGCAAAATAAAAATTGCTGTCTCTTTTAACTTCAAAGGGAGCCTTTTTAAGCTCTACTTCTGTTTGTAAAATGAAATGTCTAAAATGTAAATTTGGAGGGTAGAAAGTTCCTCTCCAGCCACAGTACTGCAGAAATTCCAGCAGCAATAATTAAATATTAATCCCATAAAATGTGTGATTTCTCAGGCACTGAGGTACAAAGGGATCTGAATTGATCACAGGTCCCAGCAGCTTCAATGAGAAAAATAATTGAAATGCTGTATTTTTAGCTTAGTTTTCACAGCAAGCTGGTAAAACACCTTGTTGCTGACCTCTGCATGATGGAAATGTGCTTTACACTGGAGAAATCTGTGGAGCTGCACGGAGCTCATGGTCTGGGGTGCAGCACTGGGGGACCCACCCAGCTTAAACTGGTTTGGGGTGAAGCCTTTGCATTTTCCTCCGTGTCCTTGGGCACATTCTGCTCTCACTTGTGCTGGCCATTGAAGGGAAGGCTTCAAGCTCAGCAGCAAAAATGAGATTTCAGGGCTGCCAATCATTTTTAGAGCACCTGGATGTTCAAATTCCTTTTAAAAACCATACCTCGAATTTTTGGTGTTGCGCAGAAATCCCAGAACTGCTTTTGTAATATCAGCAATTTATTCTGTAGGAGAAAAGGACTGAACCCCTTTGACATATGTGTTTTAATATCCTTTAATAATATCATCTAGAGGGGTGAGCCTTCAAGTATGGGAACATTGGTGTGTTGGTGTGTGTGAAAAGCCAACAGCTCTTTTCTCACCTGTGTGCATCACCAGGACTGTTCTACAAGGAAAAGAATAAGCTTTCAATTATTGCTCTGATCTCCCTTGTGGGTAAGGGAGTGGATCTGTAGGCTCATAACATTCAGTATTTACAGAAACCATCCTGTAAATCAAAGCAATTTATCCAGTCCTGTGCTGGACGTTGTTATATTTGCAATAGTTCATTTCTTCCTTCTATATATTTTCATACAGTCCCATGCTCCTCTGGGGAAGCTTGAACCTGAAAAGAAGTCCAGGGGAATATAAATGATCTGCCCTTTCCAGCTGACTAATGTGGGCCATAAAACACTTTAAAATACAAAGGAGACTTAACATCTGGTCAAGTTTACTCATCATAAACACACCTGAATGAAAAGTACTTGTTCTGTGGAGCAGAGCCAAATGAACGACAGACTAAGACAGACGTTTTGTGTTGTCATATGCAAGTGCACTCTCCTTGCATTTCAATGGCTAAATTAGAAGTAATTCAATAGTTCAAATATGCAGCTAGCCCCAGGACACGTTGTATATTCTTTAATTCTGAAAACTTTCTGTGATTAAAAATGAAACCTAATTACAAACTCCCCATTCATCCTCTAAAATGTCATAGAATTGATGTTTTTCAATGTCAATTCAAAGTCAGTTCTGGAGCAGTGACAAAAGATTTGTTTTCTTAACCAAATTTATGCTTCGACAACTTCCTGCTTGGAAAAGGGGAAAAAAACCCCAAAAAACAAAACAAAAAGAAACCACCAAAAAGCAATATTAGAGATGTCCACATCTTATGTATGAGCCCAACTGTGTTAGTGGCTTTCATCGTGGCTTTCCCGGTGTTTCCAGTTGTCCCAGTGCAAAAACACAGCTCTGGATGATGAAGTGCTCACCTTTTCCCAAGCCTTTTCCCAGCTCTGCAGCACCACCCTCCGTGCTGGGGAAAGCCAAAAAGCCAAGAGCAGGGAGGGATTCCTGCAGGGATTTGAGCACAGGG
This sequence comes from Lonchura striata, assembly GCF_050655825.1. NCBI lineage: Eukaryota > Metazoa > Chordata > Aves > Passeriformes > Estrildidae > Lonchura > Lonchura striata. The sequence continues at coordinate 36,250,023 of NC_140708.1, read as the reverse complement.
ATGAGATGTTCCCCATGGGGGCAGAGGGTTGGTGAGGGGATGCTCAGAGACTGCTGCTGTGGTCAGTGGTTCCCCACCCATCTCGGGCATTCTAGGATTTAATCCTGGTGCTGGGGTGAAAAGCATCCTTACTTTTCAACAAAAAAAAAACCAAAAACCAAAAAACAAAACAAAAAAAAAAAAAATCCCGCTTCTGAACATGATAGAATCATCAAATCGCTGAGTCTCTTGAGTTGGAAGGGATGTACAAGGAGAATGGAGTCCAATTCCCCAACAGAAAAAAAAAAAAAAAAAAAAAGGAAAGGGAAAAAAGAAAAAGAAGAAAAGGAAAATGAGGTAGAAAAAGGAAAAAAAAAATAGGTAGAAAAAGGAAAAGGAAAAATATCTAGAAAAAGGGAACAGCAAGCCCTTTTTTTATCTCTCTGAGATGTCCTGCTGGTGTAATTCCTGACGTTCAGGAGCAGCCCTGCTGAATCCAATGGAACTGTTTGCAAATTAATGCACAACTCAATGACAGTAAACACGCCCGTGTCTGGCCTTGTGTAAATACAAATCAGCCTGCAGACTGTAAGTTAAATACAAACAAAATTCCTTTCTTCCTGCTCAGGAGGAAGAAGAGAAATGGAGAAGGGTTGAGCAGGAAGAAGACAAATGGAGAAGGGTTGGACAGGTTTTTTTTCCCTGCTCTGGCTGAAGTACCCTCTGGAGTTTGCAGTCTGTTATTTGTACCTATTTCCACTAAACCCTGAGTTTGTGCTCACAAGACCTTCTCTTCCTTCAAAAAAGGATTACACCCCTGCTGCTGTCACCTGCAATTCTTCCTGCTGCTCTCTGCTGGCATTTCCATCCAGGAATTGTGCAGGAATTCTTCATTAGTGCAGGGACACTGTCAGCCCTGGCTCTCCCTGCTCTGCTCCCATCTGCTGCCTTTTCTGTCTCTGATTATAAACTTTAAAGGAGGTTTTAATTTGTGCTTTGCAGCCTGGTGTAATGCTGATGAGGTCTGTGACTGAAGATTACAGCTAGGCAAGTAACACACCTAAAATTCAAACCTCTAATGGATCGTTCCTTTTGCGTTTGCACAAAAATTAAGGAAAAAAAAAAAAAAAAGAAAAAACAGAGCAAAAACTTTTGCTTGTGTATGTTTTGTAAAACCTTAAGAAAACAACCTTACATGGCCCCAACCAAGTTGAATACTATTCTTTAAAAAAGAAAACAGTCCTAAATTAAGAGTGGAATTTTAGCTTCAACTTTTGAGTTTCTTGGCTTTTGTTGGTTTCTTATATACCCTCATTATTTCAGCAGTGTGTTGTTTTTGGTCTGACTAATATTTAGAAATTGTTCCATCCAACATTTAGATGTCTACTGTTTGAGAATGATTCATATCTCTTTGACTTCATGAACAAAATTGGCACAGTGGGACTTTTCCCTGTCTGTGGTGTGTCTCTCCCTGCTCCAGAATTCCCAGTTTTCTACCCCAATAACCTGTGGGGCTGCCTCACAGCACTGGAGCAGAGCCCATTTCAAACAGGGAGCTGCAGCTTTGCAGGGATGTGGTTGAGGGAATCATTTTGCCAGGATGAACAGCCTGGATGCGAAGCACCAGCACTCTGGCAGCAATTCTGACCTCAGCAATTCTGAGCTATTCCAGTGGGGTTTGAATAAATATTGGACAGAAGAAGTTAAAAAAAAAAAAAAAAAGTGAAAATAAAATTTCAAATGTCTTTTTGAGGTACATTTTTTTTTTTAATGATGAAATATTTTGTCAAAGGCGTTCCAAAGGTTTGAACAATGATGGTTGTGCAGTGGCAGCAGTGATGTGAGCTTCCACTGGGGAGACTGCCACCAGTGCTAGGAAAACAGCTATCACTTCCCAGTATAATTGCCCTGAACCAACAAGAAATATCTAAACACCCTGTTCTTTGGCAGTAAATTATGGATAATCCTCTAATTTTGGGTTATGAATGCCAGGGATCACGTAGTGTTCAGCAGCAGCAGATTTATAGCGTGGCAGGAGGCACAGTGATATTTAATATCTCCATTAATGGCACAGACAAAGGGACTTGGGGCACCTCAGGGAATTTGCAATGACTCCAAGAGGTCAGAGAGGAGCTGTGGACACACCTGAGGGGGGGATGCCATCCTGAGGGACCTGGACAAGCTCCAGAAGTGGGACCTTGGAATCTTATGAGATTTAACAGCACCAAGAGCTGGTGCTGGACCTGGATCGTGGCAAATCGTGGAGTCAATCCAGGCTGGGGGTGAAAAGTTGGGGAGCAGATGTGGGGAGAAGGACAGAAATTATTTAGATCCATTACAAAATCCTCCATTAAATAGATGCTTTTTGCTTTGAGTGATGCAGAAAAACAAATCAAAGAGTGGGACATTAGAAAAAAACAGAAGATAAATAAAGGCAATGAAATATGACCACTGCCGATGAAGAAATTTCCACGTTTTTCACTTCAAAAGATCCATTTCTAAGTTTCTAAAATAGAAAGAGGAACAAATTTTTATTTGGTGCAATTTGTTTTGCAGTGATATATTTCCAAAATCTTTCAGCATGTCTGATATTATGTTCTGAGCCACGATCTTCAAATGTCACATGGAAAAAGAATTTACTGCTGGTTAGGCATGGGATTTCCTCTGGCACAGCACAATATCAAGTCTTGTGATCTATTTACATTTAAAACCAGTAAAATTAATGAATGAACCAACACAGAGGGCCCTTGTCTGTTTGCAGGGCTTCTGAGCTGATTTTCTTATTTAATTTTTTATGGCTGCAAGTGTTCAATTTTAACTCGGATTTAGTTTTCAGCAATGCAAATTTTTCTTAATACTAACAACAGCTGTTAGCAATATACCCACATCCAAGAACACGTTTATATGTGACCAAACTCGGTGTAATTGCCACATCATCTGCTAAATTGGCATTACAAACAAGTCTCGGGGGAAGAAACGCGACTCCCTCCGTATGTCATCACTTTTGAAATTTCCACAGTCAAGAAGCAGCCCTCAAAGCTCTTCTTTCTGTGCTGACAACTCAGATAAGGGAGATTGTACTCGGGGCTTGCTATTTCCCAAGGACTTGGTAGAGCCTTGTGCTGCTACAAGGGGCCCTTCACGTGGGACAAGCATTTGTGTCATGTTGCCTTGCAGAAACACCTCTCTATCTGCCTCTCATGCAGCTGAGTGTTCTCTACCATGAATTAAATAGTGGCAGACTGCAGAGAAGTAACAGCACAGAGCTCAACTTTTTTATCACCCAATTAGTCCCGGCATAAAAGTTCTGTATTTTGATGGTAGCTGTTAGAGCTCTCCTATCACTGTGGTTATTGCCCAGGCCACTCCAGGCTGGAAATGTTAAACAGGGATAGTACTTTGAGTTCCTCTGGCTAACACAGCCCATCAAATTGCCTCTCTCTGCCACAGATGCTATTCCAAGTTATTATATTACAACTAAATGTGTTTGGAATGATGTCTGGCTATCAGCGTTTTGTCATTAGAAGAGAGAAAGGAAGACCAACAGTAGACAGATATTGCTATCTGGCCTGTAATGAGTCCCTGAGGGAAAATTAAGGGGTAATTGTAACAAGCCTCTGGATGGACCAAAAAAATATTAGTCAAATCTCATCTGTTCTCCAACTTCCTTCTTTCTTTAAACTGTCAACGCTTTCCGTGAGTTTTGGCTCCAAATGCCTGTCTTCATCTCAGCTAAGCCCCACACAGCTTTTTACTTCCTTGCAAAGTTTTCAAAAAGCTTAAGAGGCTGCTAAAAGTGTCATTTTGTATGTGGTAGGAAATCCAGTTGAACTGGATGCATTGACAGCTTTGTCAGAGTATTTACATGGAGCAGATGTGGGGGAAGGTTCTCCCTGTAGCGTGAGCATCTCTAACCTGGGAGGCTCTGCCAAAACCCAGAGCTTGGTGTCTGCCTGGCTGCTCACTCCAGAAATGGGCCCTTTGTTTGAGTCGATGGGTATTGAACTGGAAAAAGGGATTAAATCCATGATTCCATCACAGACTGTTTTACCTCTTATTTTTCTTCAGGAAAATTGAAGTTTTTCATGGCTATATAAATAACTCTGCCTCCAGTTCCAGATTTTTTTTTTTTTTTTCAGTTCAAAGAGTCAGTGAAATAAAGATCTGTCCCTTAGATGGAATAAAGATGGTTTCCTCTCCTGGGTGTGTTCTTCTTCTTAGGTGCCTGCTAGGACACCTAAGCCCAAGTTTCTAGACCTGACTTGGAAAATGGGAAATTGAGACAACCAAATAAATGTCTGGTTGTTTTCCCATGTTGTTTGGTGTCCTTGTGTTATTCTCGGAACTTAAATAAAGACACAGAGAGACAAGATAGTACTAGGAAAATCAGATTATTGGATATTAAAATGCAAATCCAAACCAGTTAAAAAAGCAGGAGATATTCCCTGAGATGATGGCAGGAAATGTGTAGTGGGGGACACTGTGATGAAATTCAGAAAGGATGTGACATAAACCCAGTTCTTGGTGTGTTCAAAGATAGTCTGAAGGATCTATTATAAAGTGGTGATCATGACTAAGCTTCTTGGCTAATTAGTTACATTTTTTGTCCCCTGGAAATAATATTCTGAACGTGAGTTACCCACCAACTGCGGTGCCTGTCCAAGGAGGGTATCAGCTCTTTGTGACTGAGTTCATGACTGACTTTAGGTGACACAGAAGAAATGAATTCTCAGGGAATTAATGGATCCTGCACCACTTTTCCTAGAGCAGCTCAGACCTGCTGAGCAAACCCACCTGTGGGATAGGGTGGAAAATCTTGCAAAGGCCTCAACATTCCAAGCCAGTGGAGAAGGAAGCCAAAGCACTGTCAATATTTATTTAGACCTAGAGATGCATATTTTAATTTTACTTTATTTCTCTTTGAGGGTGGGCCAGACTGGAAGAATCAAAAACCTGTTGAGCTTGGGACAAAAACAGCACATTACTCTGCATTTTCTTTTCCTTCCCTCACAGTTTCCTCCACTGACTTTGGTTCAGCTCTCACCGGACCAACAAGCTCTGAGAACTCCTATAAAACTCTAAAGTGAAAAAGAGTGTGCCTGCCAGGTGGGATTTTTTTTTCCCCAAGTGCTCACAGATCTAATTTTCACCACATGTGAACAAGTGTTCGCAGTTTTAAAGATGTGTTGAGTAATTGCACATGTGAGACATCTTCCCTTTAATGCTCCCAGTGTGTTCAAAGATTTTTTTTTTTTTGTGAGAACACCCCTGTTAACAACGGACTTGTGGCCTTTAGCTTACACTTAAGTGGGTACTGCTTTGTGTTGAAATATAATTGGTAGCACTTGCCTGTTCTTATTTGCTCAGCTTAGCTAATGAAAGACACTGCCATCATCTCCTTCTCCTAGGATCAGGGCTTGAGCCTGGAAAATCTCTGCCAGGAGGAGCTGGAGAGGCACCTGCCACTGCCATTGCTGTGGGTACCATCTCTTTTTGGGCCAAAATAGCAACCAAGGGGGTGTTTTCTGCCTTCTCTTTTGGGTGAGGATGTGAAGGGATGTGCTGCCTTTACACAGCAATAAAAGGAATGATCTCCTATGGAAAAGGGAGTTGTGACTGATAAAATGTGCAGGATACCTGACCACCTTCCCCGTGACACCAGAGCAGATCTTCAGTGCTAATTGAGAAGTTTTAAAAAGAGCTGAGGAGGGAGAGATTTATCATCAGCCCCTGGTTACCCTCTTTCCATGCACCCAACCAGGAGAGGGATGATTTAGGCAACAAAATTCATCACCATCCAAACCCCCTGTCCTTAGGGGGATATCTCACTGCCTGACCGAATGTCCTGTAGGACTGAGTCTGACTGGCATGAGATGAACCAAAGGGGAATGGGTCTGAAGGGTGATAGAGCTGGGAGATAAAATTAAGTACAAACTGCAGAAAGTGAGATTTGAACCAGTTGTGGGAACAAATGCAAATTCTGTGAGTTAGGACTCAGACAAAAACTGTGTTTTCTTGTTTTCTCTAAGTCACTCTTCTGGCCAGTAAATCTGTGAGAAAGTGGTAATGAAATGTTAATTACCCAAAATTATCTGCCTTTAGTTATTGCTAGAAATGGCATTGAAAACAACAAAATGTTGAACCTCATGGTGAGAAAAAGATTACTTTTTTCTTTTGCTCCATTGTTCTGAAAATGTTGTATAATATGGAGGTTTTTTTGAACTAGCACACGGTAAAAAGCCTCATAAATATTTTTTAAATTTCAGGAAGTATTACTAAAACTCATTTATTTCTGGTTATTTCTGGAAAGGGGCTGACCATAGCCTGTTTGGGGGGAACACTGAGTCACCCACCTCTTCTGACCGTCTTTGGAGGAACACAGAATTGCCTACAACAAAGCCATGGGTTTCAAATCCAAGCAAACGAGCTGCAAATTAATGTTTTTGTAGTGATCAAATGTTTTGGCCAAGTCCAACACTCTTCTGGTGTGGAAGGAGCAATTCTTGTCCCATGAAACGTGGCTGGCCTGAACCAGAGACAAAATAGGATCTGTGGATCTGTGGCTGAGCAGCCAAACCTCAGAACCACAGAATCAGTTCAGACAGAAAAGACCTTTGAGATCATCACATCCAACCTTCAACCCAGCACTGCCAAGCACTAAACCAGACCTCTAAGAGCCACAGTTTCATACCTTAAATCACTCCGGGGGTGGTGACTCCACCACTTTGCTGGGAATCTCTTCCAGCCCAACTTGGGGCAACCCTCAGCCCCAAACCTCTCCGAGGGTCACGCCCTGGAGCATGTGAGAGCTTTCCCTGTGAGCTGACACAGCTGCTCCAGGGGCTGTGAACAGAAACACTCCTCCTTCCCAGGCCCAGGGGTCTCCCCCTGGTGTAGCCTCCACATCTAAACTCTCTGGAGATGTGCTTACACTTACAGCATCATCCAAGACAGGAAAAACCAGTGAGCGCTTTTGGGTGATCAACACCTTCAGAAAGAAATGTGTTCATCAGAGTTATGACAGCCCCAGTGATTCATTAGTGGGAAAGAGGTTATTATGCATTTGTAGATATAAACCAGAGCTGATGTGAACAGACTGAGTTCCCTTAGTAGGAGCTTATTACCAAAGAATTAAGGGTTGCAATGGGATCTGCATCTAAAATTGGAGCAAACTTCTCAGCCAGCAATGCTTTGGTGCTATTACTGTTTTTAACTTGAATTGCTCTTTTCCCTTGTTGGTATTTGCTCTGTGATGTATGTGTGGAGAGCAACTGCAACACTTCTCCAGAACAGTATAAACTTGTCATATTAAATTTCACTTGGAAATTAAAAGGTTTCTAATCAGCAGAGTGGTGAAGCTCTGGAACAGCTTTCCAGGAAAAATGGAGGCCAATAAATTTAATCATAATGAAGCCTGAACAGTTTATAAAAGGGATTATGTGACATAGTCCTTAGAATATTAGGGGAGTGAAACTGAAGATCTCTGTCTCATTTTCCAAGCTCTGTTCCTATGTCTGGACGTTTCTCTCACAACACATTTTTGCAGATAATTCTGTGATCACTGCTGCGTGAAGAACACCAGACAGTCAATCCCAGGGTACCAGTGCCCCATGTTTACAGCTGCTAAACTTCAGTTTAAAAATGTCTGCTATGTCAAATTATTTTAGTGTTACCTCCTCATGCAGGCAGTGGAGGTGAATCTAACATAACCCAGGTACAGCTGTGCAGGTGAGAGGCCCAGTTAGCCCAGTACTGTGTCTCCAAACGTGGCTGGGAAAAAGACTTAATGAGCAGAGAAAGATTGTGGCAGTGCTTCTTAGAAGTCCTCTCCTAACCTCCAACAATTTAATGCTCAGGGACCTCTCAGAAATCAGAGCTAGCTCCTCTGGGCTTCCTAAGCCCTCCTCTCTGATTTTTCTTCTCTGAATTATAGCAGCCACTTCACCAAGACTTCAAGACTTTTGACACTGGTGCAAAGGCTTCCACAGCAGATCTGCACTGCATGGAGAAGCTTTTCCTTCTGATGCCTCCTTGCCTAATTTCATGAACAGAGACCAAGAGTGAATATCCAGGAAACTCAGGTGTACTCTCTCATGCTGCCATTCATCCACCCCTTGCCACACTGAGCCATCCTGATCTGCCTGTGCAGAATCCAGCATGAACTTCCTACATGGATACAGATATTTGCTTTTCTTCTTCTCTTCTCTTCTCTTCTCTTCTCTTCTCTTCTCTTCTCTTCTCTTCTCTTCTCTTCTCTCTTCTCTTCTCTTCTCTTCTCTTCTCTTCTCTTCTCTTCTCTTCTCTTCTCTTCTCTTCTCTTCTCTTCTCTTCTCTTCTCTCTCTTCTCTTCTCCCTTCCTTTCCCTTTCCCTTTCCCTTTCCCTTTCCCTTTCCCTTTCCCTTTCCCTTTCCCTTTCCCTTTCCCTTTCCCTTTCCCTTTCCCTTTCCCTTTCCCTTTCCTTCTTCTCTTCTTTCTTTTTTTTCTCTTATTTTCTTTTCTTTCACAGAGAAACTACAGGCAGCATTCAAGATTCATTCAAACCACAGATGATTAAGCTGACATAATGATATTCTTGCTTTGTTTTGTTCTCTGTTTCTTTCCTAACATCCCAACATTCAGTTTTCTTTTTTTCATTTTTTTTTTTCAGATGCTGAGTACTGAGATATTTTCATGGAACTTTATGTTCTGATCACCAAATCTCATTCTTCAACAGCTTCAAGCCCAGTCTCCAGCGTGCCTTACCATTAATTGAAGCTGCTCTTGAGAATGAAAATACTTTTCTTTCCTCCACTAAGAGCCTAACTCAGCCTCTTATTCCCTAGTTGGAATTTTCTAGCCTCTAACCCCTAGTCTGGATTGGCCATTTTGGCTTCCAGTTTATTTCTGTGCCTGTTTTCCATTAAAAAATAAGATACAATCTGCTTCTGCCTACAAATTCTGGTTGCCTCTGTGCAGCACAGCTGCAGGAAGGTTACAGGTTTTGTTACTTCTTGGAGCTGCAGCTCATCCTTCCAGCTGCGGAGATTATCTTTCCTAACAGCATGTGAAACTTGGGATCTTATCAGGAGTCCTTGTTTAGAGACCAGCTCTGAAATTAACCATTCAATTCACAGCCATTGTAAAATGAATTTAAAATTGAGCCATATTTGGGGCCTTTCCTTAGCTGCTGTGATCCTCATAGAAACAATGCATTTTAGAGCTTGCTCTCTGTATTATTTAGGCTACAGAAAGTGCATTTATAAGCAAATGCAGGAGTTTCCCACCAGCAGTGGAGTGTGTGGGAAATACCAGCAGTAGTCCAGAGTGTCAGGACATTTCCTTCTTAGTTTTATTTAGTCTTTACCACTAATTGCCATTCATTTTTGGCTGCTAATATTAATTTTTGCTAGATTTCCCCCCCTCTAATCTGCTAATTCCCTAAGAGATTGTTTTGTGTATTCGGATCAGTAGTTTACATACTTTATCTAGAAACTCATGGTGTTCTTTTTTATCCTAAACAGCTACTGAAGCAAAATGGGAGCTGGAGCAGGCACTTCCCCAAAAACCAGGCTCCACTGATATTCTGCTTTGCTAGTGGGTAAATCACAACGAGCTGGCAAACTGGAAGCCTTGAGTTTTTATTCTTATTTATTGTATGACCCTAGGAAGTTCATACAACACATCCACAGAAGGAGCTAATTAATAGGGTGTCACAAGGTCTGAGCAGTGCTTTTTATAGCTCCTTTAACCCTTGTGGGAAGCTGTTGTTCAAGGCAATTTTGGCTGCTGGCTGACATTTCTGTATGCAGGACAATGGAGACATTTTTTTTCCAGGGATTTTCCAATTATGGCTATTGGAGGCTAAGTATTCCTGGATGAATACAGTTTAATGTTATTAATCACAAAGGACAGTATAAAAAAAAAGGTAGCTTTTTTCAGCACTGTGTAAAACACCATCCTGCACACTGTCTATGGGGAATTTTTTACAACAAGAAAACTGAATGCTATGAATCACGTGGGAGTTTGGTTGCAACACCCAGATATTATTTCATTTTATCTGATAGTTCCTGATTAAGTTTATCTTTTAGATGCCTCCATCACCTGTGGATATTCAGTCTTTCCCCTCTCTGTTTAAAATGACATGCAGAATACCAAACACAGCCAAAACCATTTTTCCCTGTGCAAAATGCTCAGCTCCAAATGGATCAAAAAATTGTTGTGCATACAAGCAGGCGTCAGCAAACAGTTAAAAGGTAAAAACAAAAAAATCCAAGCAAAAGCCACCCCCAAAACAGCAGCATGCACACAAGCTCTCTGACTACACTTATATAAATAAACTGCACATCCTGTGGGAAGTAAACCACCCAAATCAATATTTGAGAGACACTTCTGAAAAATTCCTTCTGGAAAGCCAAAATTTTGCCTGAACTTTTAAGAACTTGACTTTTTTTGTGCTGCTGGGACAAACAGAGCAGCTCTTTGTTTGGTGCATGCTGAGGGAGAGAAGCACAGATGCTCTTTCCTGGAGGATTTTCTATCTCTCAACCTTGTTATTTAACAGCAGTGATAAATAAATGATAACATTTTGCACTTCTGCAGTCACTTGAATTTAAAGAGCACCAAATGTGCTCAAAAAGAATCTTCTAGAAACTGGGAAAAACTTCAAACCTATTAAATCATCCCAAAATCAAACCAGAGGAAAAGCAGTGTCAGAAATGAGGCCTTAGCGATGGAATTACTGACAGCGCAGATAAAAACAAAAAGGAAACACTGCTTTATCTTGAAGTCTATTTGTCATATTTATTATGGGCTAAAGCTCCAGAAGGAGGAGGAAGGTTTGCAGTTCAGTAGGATTTCTAGCAGCTTGGGAAATGGGCACACTCTTCAGCTCTGAAGGTTAATGTAGAGGTGGATCTTCCAATGAAAATGAGAAATTGCTTGGGACAGAAGTGGCATTTCTGTGCGTTGGTCAGCTGCATCACAGCAATTTGTTCTGTTTGGGGTGTCCCTGCATCACCTCATGAGAATAAATAACAGGAATAATCAAGGAGAACAGTGAGTGCTTTGCTTGTGATATTCAGTGATGGGGGAACAAAATACCCCAAAAATTCTAAAAAGGCTCAAAGGGACCTTGTAAGAAACTACTGCAATTGTTGCAGAGGGCTGCAGCTCCTCTCTGCCTGCTCACATTTCCCTTGTCTTTAGGTTTCCACGAGCATTCATCTGCCCATCTGCCCTTTTAGAGGGAGATTTTAGGGAGGGGACTGTAAATGTTGGAATGTGGGTATTTCGTGTGTGTGACTGTATTTTGGCAATCCCCTTGCAGCATTTCTACCAGAATTATTCGCAGAGCTCCTTGATCTGGATTCTCAGTTTTCTTTGTGAGAACAGTGGAACTGGAAAGGCAGTGAGAGGCTCAGGTTTTCTTTTTTATTGCCTCAATTTCTACACAGTGCAGTTGGGGAAAAGATAGGCAAGTCCTTGGTGTAGTTTGGTTTTAATATTCCTTTTGGTTATGGAGTGGCTCGCTATTTATGAGTATATGGTTTTCAGTTTTCACTTCTTTATCTTCAAAGCCTGGTTCATGTTGATGTTACCTGTGTAAAAAATTGAAATAGCGGATGTACGCTGAAAATCTCACCAAGTTCTCTCACTATAGCAGCCTTGATTAAAATGAAAATAAATATACAGGCGAAAAAATGTGACCTAAAATTTTGCATTATTCAAAGGAATCCTTTTAGTTTTTTCAAATGAGGCTTTAATAGGATTATATATGTATGTTTTATTATATTGAAACTGGCATACCATTCAAACTTAAAACCCCCTTTTCATAGTTGTATTTAATGATTCCTACTTCTTTGAAGCTTAACATATTTTCACCAAATGGCAAGCATTTCATTTTTCCTATTTTTCTAGTGGAGATTAAATTAAAATGGTTATTTGGTTTAGCAAAACCCTTCAACCTATATGTGCTGCAGGTCAAGGATTCTGTAGGCTTATTCCTCACTGCCATCCCATACTTTCCTCAACAGTTTGTTCCAAAACCTGGTGAAGTCAACCAAGATATTCCCACCTACACCAGAATTCCATGCTAAAATTAGGAAGCAGTATTTCTTTTTATGAACCAAAGTGTCCTGAATTGAGTAACCCTGTCCTGAGTACAACATAAACTCTGATGTTTGTAGATTCCACATTCAGGCCTGAAAAAAGCCCAAAAATTGCTACAGGCAAAGAACCACGCGGCAGGGAGAGAGGAGCTTTGGATTCCATTTCTGGATAAATATTTGTGTAAGAAAATCCAACCCAGTTCCCTAAAAATCATGTTTTGTAGTTCAGTGTCATAGGATCAGGGAATGGCCTGAGGTGGAAGGGATTAAAAAACTTTCCACTGCCCCAGGGTGCTCCAAGCTCCATCCAGCCTGGCCATGGGCATTTCCAGGGATCCAGGGGCAGCCACAGCTGCTCTGGGCACCTGTGCCAGGGCCTGCCCAGCCTCACAGGGAGGAATTGCTTCCCAATATTTAATTTAAACCTGTTAGTGTGAAGCCATTTTAAATAAACATTTTTTTTTAAGATTTTTTTTTTAAATTACAGTAAGTATTTCTGTTGTTACAGTATGAAAGCCTCGATTGCACTTGCTGCAGTGAATTTGAGTTTCCCTTCAATGCTGTGGGAGTTTCAGCACAGACTGGCCAGCATTTTTTGACATTCTACCTTCCTGAATACAAAGTGCAGCTGTGAATCCATCTGCTGCTTTGTTTTGTTTTGATTTGCTTCCCATTTTGGGTTGCTTGGTTTGGCTGTCAGGCAGGGGGAGAGCTCGGGGTAGGAAGTTGTAGCTGTATCTGTCATCTCACCTGAAGCAGTTCTGAAGATTTCTGTAAACTGTATATTCTTTGGCTCCTCTACAAAAATGTGAGAATATTCAGATAGAGCTGTAACTGATGCTACATCCGCTTCTTGGAAAAAAAAAAAAGATTTAATGTAAAGATAAATCAAGAGTACAAAAGACCTTTCTCCACTTTCATTTATTCATTGCATATTCAGTTTGCTTTTTATCACTCTTTGAGCAAAAAATACCCTGCACACAACTACATCTCTGTAAGAATGAACCTTCCATTTCAGTTGTGTTTTCTGTGCACAATTCCAACCATTTGCTTGGGAAATGGAGAACTAATCTGTGTGAAAATGTAAAATGATACAATTACTCCTCTTTTAAAAAATCATAATATCCAAGCAAACAAAAAACCCAAACACAGTTTGTTTTTGTCTCAAAAAATTACATACTTTCAAATTATGTGTTTTAATTTCCACGTTTGTTTTTTTTTTTTTTTAAGGAAGGTTTATTTTCTCTTTCCCTCTGTCAATATGATAAGTTATTTCTCATTAAAATGTAGTTTTCATTCTTCCTTGGGCTATTAGGTGTCACTGACTCGAACAAAGGAATCTTCACTAAGTCATTCTACTTCCACTCTTTCATTTTCCTATCAAAATCCTAAGGCTATGGTTGTAAGAGTATAAATTTTTGTCTTGAAAGACACAAATTGTCTTTAATTCTATTAAAGTTAATCATATTTTATGGCACTCTGGACCTTGTGGGATGAAGCTCCTCACTCTACTTAAATAATGATATTCCTGCTAACTCTTATTTTCCCCTACACACATTTTACCTCCTGATCTCTGCTGGTGGTGCTTGCAGGGTCCTGTGCTCATGGATTGCATGTATTTCCATTTGAAAATGTTCTTTTCCTTTTCCAGGTGCAGCTGGCTGGGTGCCTGTGTGCAGTACATCCAATTTGTTTTTCCAGCAGCCACCACTGCTGTGGGAGCTGAGCTGAGCTGAGCTGGAGGAGGCAAACCTCCCTAAGCCTAAACCTCCCTAAACCTAAACCTGCATCCCAAATCCATCCCAAATCCAGCCCGGGCAATATTTATAGCAGTTTCAGCTGGAAACACCAGTGCCAAACACTGACTATTCTGTTTTCATGTTTTTCATGTTTTACCTTTGTATTGCTCAGTCAAAACAAGTTAAATGGAATATTTTCATTCTAAGAGTAAAAAAAAAAAAAAAAAAAAAAGCCAAAAAAAACCCAAAACCAGAAAAAAAACCTAAAAAACAAAGTAACTCTTTGTGAAGTGCTGTTTTTAGTTTTATGTTTTACCACTCCAAAACAACTGATAGAGTTCTGATTTCCGTTGCCTATAAAACTTTTAGGTCTCGACCTTGCAGTCTTATTTATTGTTCCATAAACTTTTATATTACTTTTTAAACCCCTGCAGTCAAGGATTTACTCCTGGATGAGCACCCACAGTCACCCCATGATACAGCACAGCAGAAGCCAGTGCAGACAAATCCACATTTCTTGAAGCATAAAATCCCTCACAGCAGCATGGAAAAGGCTTCTGTTGGACAGAAAACCTCTTAGATTTGTCCCACTGGGTTTTGTCTTTTCTCACTATTTTTTTTTTTTTTTTTTTTTTTTTGTCCTCATTATCTTATTATTTTTCTTACTTTATGTAGCATGGAAAGAGGATTGAGCCTTGCCTTCAAGAATTCACCAGGCTGAACAGCACCTTGCACAGCCTGTGAAGGGAATAACATAATTTAAAATTTATGGGTGCTATCCATATTCTCTCAAGCTTAACAGCAGCTGTTTCTGCTTTTCCTGCTCCCCCCAAGAAGTGTTTGTATGAGGGGAAGACAACAGGAACTGCTCCTGAATTGCTGGCCCAAAGAAATGCCATTCTGCAAGAGAGAGTTGGTCAGTGTCAAAAATGACATTTATTTTATACTCTTCATATTTGTTCTGTCAGGATGTGGCTAGACTGGGTATTTTAGTGCAGAGGTACTTGAGAGAGCTAACTTCTCACCAACCTGTACATTAAAAATAATCTTATAAATAATAAATATAAATAATAAATGTATCCATGCAGCTTTGCCTTGAGGAATTGGTCCAGGTACACTTATTTGTAATGTGTAGGTATATGCAGGTATTTTTATAAATCAGAAAAATCCCCAAGACACAGAGAGTAATAACAGGAACATAAAAAGTGTAATTCTGCTTATGTTGTCTCTTTCCAGGTTTGCCAGCCTGAGTGTATTCCAAGGTGATGAATACCATGGGTGAGTTCTGTAATAGCAAGACTTTGTGTCAATTCAATGTCTTTCAATGAGTCAGATACAGATTAGTTTGGTTTTGTTTTAGAACAATGTGAAATTCACAAACTGGTTTGATTTCACTATGGGCACAGGTAAGACTTGTCAATTTTGTCTCAATTTTGCCTTGAAAGCTGATGGTGGTTTTTTCTTTTTTTTCTTTTTTTTTTTTCCCTAAGCCAAGTAATGATACAGTAGAAATATATAAAATATTTGTTTGTCTGTCAATATTAAATCTTGTGCTCTGGCCTTTGCAAACTGAACTGTGGGTTTGTGGCTCAGTGCATTTGCAAACCTGAGGCCATGCTAAGAAAAACTGAGCAAACACAAGCCGAGATTTTTGGCATTGGTAGGAAGTCATCAGATCCCTCTTCTCATCTCCGGCATGAGGAAAGAATGAGAGCTGGTAAAACAAAATCTCTGAAAAGTTTTGTGTCTTCCTGCTGGGATAGAACTGAGGGGACATGAATTTGTATTTTCCTATATATAAGTTAAAGCAGTCATTTAAAAGTTACACAAAAATAATCCTGCAATAAATCCTCAAATAATTCATACCTTCAGACAGCCAACATGAATTCAGAAAAGATGGAAAAGGGAGAACAAGCTGAGGTGGAAGGTCTTGAAGGGAAAGGAAACAACTGTGAGGAATTAAATTAGAGAAAAAGGTTGAGAAATAAGGGGTGCGAAGATAAATATCTCCTTACTGTCCACATCCAGGATATGTGGCTGAATCCCAAGATTCTGCTAGCCAAGAAAAGTGCTGGATGCACAGAAATCCCTGCATCTCCCCGTGGCAGGGAGCTTAGTTTGGGGCTGTCATTACTGCCTGTGAAGTAAACATGACCATAAAAAGGGAGAAGTTCATTTTATTCTGCTTCAATTCTTTCATTTCATTTCAATCCTCGAATTTCCAACCAAAGGAGTTTTATTCTTTACACATTTCTTCCCATGCCAGTGGCCTTGCTTCCAACCTTTTGACTTTGGCAAGAAGCAGCCCAAGTCAATAAAAAAGAGCTCCAAGTGTCGTGCACAATAAAGACTTGGGTACAGTTTTCCAAATGACTGTAAAGAAAAATTTACTGAAAAGCAGGCAAAGAACTCATATCTAGAAATCAAATCTCTGCTTGTAAAAGTCAGAGGTTAAATTCTTTTATTAAAAAAAGCTCTCACATGCATCTTTTAGGCATGCCCTATCCTTGCTTAAATATTTGAGGGGAGGGAAATCACTGGGATAGGCAAGAACAATTCCATTGATGTGTGTTAGAAATCTACAGTACCAAATTAAATTACTTCCCTCTTCTAAATGACACTTCTGATTTTTACTTATCAAGTGTTATGGGCTCTAACACAATTTTTGAAAGGCAAAAAGAAAAGTAAAATAACAGGAACAAAAGACACATCCCAGTATGTATTTATTTTACTTTGTAATTCATGTCAGTCCAATTGTGCTGCAGGGTATTTAGTTTATGCAATGCTGAAGTTTGAAAGCTACACCCAGAATTACTTTTGGATCATATTCTGAAGATATATAACACAGGAATGATTGATTTATTTGCATGTTCTGCGGTTTTGTATTTTGCTTAGTTTGTGCCTAAATTCTGGTGCAGGAAAACTTAAAAAAAAAATCATATTCATAACAAAGGGAGAAGAATATCTTTATCTAACTACCATTTTCTAATGTAAAGACTAAATTTTAAAAGTAGGCATTGACTTTTAGATGGTCAAAACAGAAATCCCTCTCTTGACTTCCACAAGTTGAAGGGAAAAATTGGAGCTGTTTTCCTAATTGCCCAAAGCAGATCCATAAAATGGCTGCTCCTCCCAGGCAATGGCTGCTTTCACCATCCCATTAATTTTACTGTGTGAAGTACTGATCTCCAGAGAGATGGAGTTCATTACTTCAT
The DNA here is from genome assembly GCF_050655825.1 of Lonchura striata. Taxonomy (NCBI): domain Eukaryota; kingdom Metazoa; phylum Chordata; class Aves; order Passeriformes; family Estrildidae; genus Lonchura; species Lonchura striata. The sequence goes on along the minus strand of NC_140708.1, from coordinate 36,233,004 downwards.
ATTTTGTGGCCCCCTTAATGGATATGCTTAATTACACAGCTCCTGCTCTGAAAGAGTGGCGCATTAGGATGTTCACGTATGGTTTCCCTTTGCTGGGGTTTGGGAACAAGCCTCCACCACCTCTCCCAGAAACACAGTGAATTTTGGCCATGCTGCAGGGCTGGGAACTTGCTGAATGCTTTTCCTGTTGTGCTGCAGTGCCATGAATATTCTGGTTTTGGGTGGCCTTTAGGTGTGCCCTGCCAGGGCTCATTCTGTGGGCTGCCAATGGCACTCGTGCTCCTGACTCCCTTTGGAGATGTTCAGCATGGAAAATATTTCCTCAGAGCTGCCCAAGCACGGGGATCACTTGCTTTTTATCATCGTGTGGAATAAAGATCAAAAATCACCCACTCTCGGGTGGCATCCCGGAGATTTTTGGGTTGTTTCCCTCTCAGGAGCCCTGATGCTGTCAGAGTTGGGTTACAGCAGTCTGGGGACATTGGTGCCACTGGGAGGGACTGGGGACTGAAAGCTCTGCACCCCCTGCTCTTGCTGTCAGTGGGGAACAGGAGACAGCTCTGCCAGCACCTTTGGGTCACAGCCCCGAGCAGAAGTGGGAAAAGGAGATTTTTTGGAGAGCCATAGCCTGGATGCCAGGAGCAGAAGAGCTGCAGAAGGTGCTGCAGGAGGCCTGGATCTGCAGTGTCCCACGCATGGCAAGAAGCAGTTCTGGAGTGTCACAGTGAGCTCATGGGCACTCTGTGCCCCCTTCCCAGGACCCTGTGGCTCTGATCAGATAACTCTGGACCCCTCCTTCCTGCCCCAACAGGGCTGGCAGAGAGGCAGGGAAGCCCACCCTGTCCAAAATCTATATAGACCCCTGACATTTCCTGTTCGTGCTCTTTTGCCCCACTCTCCACATGGACACCACAGAATAAAGAGAGCTGAACCATCGTATTTTGGGGTAAGAGCCTCTTTTGGGAATCTTTGCCATCTCCTGAAATTCCTCCCCTCACAGCCCCAGACCTCTGGGCTAGCCTGATATTCAGGGGCTGTGTGAGGTGGGGAATGTCACTGGAGGGCACAGGATCCTCCAGAGCTCCTGCCCCATGCCAGGTCCTCTGGAAAGGTCCCTGACCCTCCAGTGGAGCCCTGGCTGCATGTCCCTGGGGCTGTGTGAGGATGGGAGCAGAGGAGCACAGCTGGCTGGGACCTGCCTGCTGGCCACCAGCCCTGCCAGCCACACAAACTCAACCTGGGCTTGGTTTCAGGCTGCAAAACCACATCCCTGCTCCCTTGTTTTAGGCAATTTGCTGTCTGTGCCACCTGCCACTCAGACAAGGGCACATTCTGGGGACACCCACTGCTTCAGGGAGCAGAAGCTTGCCCATGCACTCTGTGGAATATAAAAGCAAACAATTCCACAATGATGACTCCTCAAAAACATAGACTGGTCTTTTAGTTCCTGTCCCAAACTTCCCTTTTGAGTTAATTCACTACCAAGTGGGATCTACCCTTCATCACTAACGGGGCTCATTTTGCTCCTCTGAGGTTGAATATCCCCACAGACTGACAGGCTCATTGCTGCTCTTTTAATTTCATGGTAAGACAGAGATGTTTCCCTAACATAATTTCTCTAGATCAGATTTGAGTTCACTAAAATACAGAACATCACTAGGTAGATAACTAAGGACACATGTCTAAAAGGCAGCTGAATTAGGAGCAGTTACATCAAGGATTCTTCTTTCATAGGCAAGAAGAGTAATACCACAGAAGGGGACAAAGAAAATCAACTGAAAGCACTAGCTCTGGTCATGAATTTATTTCCATGATGAACATGCCTCAGTTTTTGTGCTCATTCTTTCCAGTTGTCATTTAAAATTCTGAAAATTTGTTGCTTCCCACCTGCAAAAATGTGGGTTATCTGATATGGAAACTTAGGAACTAATTCATACTCCCATCATATTTTTTTATGCTGCAAAATAAGTTTTATGAAGACCCCTAAGTGGTGAGAGGGAAACCTACCTACGGACATTAACTTTCATCTCCTACAATCCAAAGGAAGGAAAATATATAGACTGGGATCTGACCCAAGAAAAAAATGCTTTTCTTTCTGAACTACCATTTAAACACATACTCTCAATCTAGTCCATCCAGATGGTGGTCCTGCAGCTCTTATCAATGTCAAAATATTCTATTTATCTTTCCAATATTTGTCTTTTAAAATACTCTGGAAGGTATGTGCATGAAACAGATCTTCATAAAAATTGCATCTTTGAAATCAGAGCTTCAATTTGACCGTAACACTTATATAAAAAAAAAAAAGTCACTGAAGAGCTGTTTTTTGACACATTAAAATCAAAACCATAGCTGAGAAACACTACTGAGCCTCAAGCAGAGACAGAAAAAATATGGAATCTAACTCTGCTTGCATCTCACTGATTGTATACTGATCTCTCCAGTGGCAGAATGATGGATTTCATTTGGTTTTGACTCATGCCATTTTAGCTCCAGGAATAACAAAACAAAAATTTTCCATGTTTTAGGTTGGCTTCGTTATGCTACCAGCACTGTTTGGTATGGCCAAAGAAGTGTCAGTATTAAAAATAATTACAAGTGTAAAAGAAACTCCATAACCTAAATTAGTGGATGCACTGTGTTATCTACAGAAAGAAAACTGGGTGTGTTATGTACTGTGCTCAAGGCTAACTAAATTCCTTAGCTTTAGATATTTTGGCATCAATTACCTGTAATTATTTTTGTCCTTTCATTGAGATTTACGTTGGTCTGAATCATCACTAAAAACCTAATTAAATCAGCTATTTCCTTTTCTTTTAGTCCTGTTCCATGATGAGTTTATTCTCATTTTGTTCATATTTGGACATTAATCTTCTCGATGTTTGTGAAAATCTCTGGAGAAGAGGGATTTACAGGGAGGAGAATGAAGGCACCTCAGTGATCCCTGAGAGATTTTATGCACTCAGGTGACAAGATTTTCCAAAGAATTTACAAAACTGATGGCTATTGTCAGTCCAGAGTTATCTGTCACAGTTGTAAAGGGAATTTTGACTTCACAACAAAAGAGTCTCTCTTCCTTTCTGTGATTTTTTCCCCCCATGTCTGTATGTATACATATAAAAACACATTTTAAATTCATTGCTGTGCTTCGCTTTCACAAAGAAGACTTGCTGTCTGTCAGTTCCTGTTGCAGCTCTGTCTCCAAAGCTCCAGAGTATTTATTCACTTCCCCTGCCAATGAATATGTAGAAACTCCATCAAAACCCAAGGAGTCACACCTGTGTAAAACTGGTTCCATCATTGCACCTATTGTGTTTAGAAGTCAAATGTACACATTTTCAGAATCCCAAAGAAGTGAAACATTTGCTTTAAATGGATGCAAGAGAGGTCATGGCAATGTCTGCGAGATCCTAAGCCTGAGTTTTTCACTGCTCTTTTTAACTCCTCTGAAACAATCCATGAAAATCAGGATGCAACAAGGATTCTTTTAGTTACAAACAGGGAAAAAGACTTTTTAAAACATGAGCCAAGAGTGATGTTTGGAATCCACCACTTAGTCTTATTAAAAAGGACAGTAGGGGCACAGGTGGGCAGAAAATGGTGATGCCTTCAGGTGGGAGTGTGGGAATTGTCTCCTAAATTAAAGTCTTCCTCATAATCATGAAATGCTTTAGTGATTTTTAAAGCACTATCATCAAACTTATTAATTTACACTTAAATTGAGGCACCCCTTGCACCAGAATTGGGTGGTGTCTACAAATTACAGCTCCTTGCAGCTCTGGTGCCTTCGTGTGCCTCATTCCCACATAAATGCCATGTGCTCTCCCACCCCTGTGCCATGCATATACAAAATCTGCTTTAATTCCAGTCAACCCCTCAGCAAATGCCATTTTATTCCTGAATTGTGCCCAAAGGATTGAGGGGATGTGCTCTGCAGAGCTGTGCAGGCACACAGAGACAAACCCCGCAGTGCTGCTGCAGCATCACCAGGCATGTGGAATCCAGCAGGAACATGTATGGAATAGATATATATGGTTTTCATCCACACAGTGGAGAAAAAAATGGGTTATTTAACAAAAAAAAAAAGCCAACCCCACAAAGCAGTTGTGTGGAAGAAAGCACGTTGTCTCCAATAGCTGTCTTACATATTTAGGTGGGGGAGCATAAAACACTGACTGGATCTTTCTGATAATTTCCCCTGCTAATATCCAAGCAAAAACAAAGTGAATTTTAGCATCTCACGCTGCATCTTTTAAAAGCTCTTCACAGATGTATTCCTTAACAGTACAAAAACACTTTTCTTAATTCTCTTAATTGCTTGGAATTGTTGTCTGTGGAAGTAATTGGTGAGTAAATTGTTTTAGCTGGAAATCAGTGTCATGCAGCCAAACCAACAGATTGTATGGGCGAATAACAAAATTCAATTCAAACAAGCAGGAATAAGAGGTTTTATGCTACTTATGTATTTTTGATCAAGAGAAACTACCTGATGGTGCACAGGAAGGGAGTGTGGGGTTACAGAGGATGATAGGAAAATATCTGTTTTAGCCATCCATCTACTCTAAAGTCTGAACTTTTCCAAATTTCCAGTCTTGATTAATTTGCGTGTTTCATGCTACAAAGGGATGGAGTGAGCAGTGAACACTCATAAGGACTAGAGTGTCTGTTTTATCAGAACTGCCCTCCAAAATTCCCTGTTTCCTTTTAAAAATACACCAAAACATGCATTAGAGTAGTTTCCCTTTTGGTGGTGGTGAACAGTGCACTTCACATTAAACACAAAGGGAAGAGCTCTCTGCACTGGCAAGTGAAACCTGGACTGATGGAAATCAAAATTCAGCAGACTGATATTGATATCAATATATTGACTGATATATTGATATTGATCTATTTGTATTAGCTGAGAACTGGGAGCAGTGCTGTAAACTGAATATTAAATGAGTTTTCTGCATGTACTGGGACTGGTTTCCCACGGCTGATTCTGCTGCATTTGTCCTTCTCACAGATCTGATTGACTGAGGCAGTGGGGTGAGCTCAGCCCCCTGGTACAGCCCTCTAATACAATTTCTCCTGTAACTGCCAATGTGTAATCTTATGGGTAATTATAGTTTAAGAGCATTTTACTTAAGAAAACCATAATTAGTGCTGTGATGTTTAAATAAGGTTTGAAGGCTTAATTCACTGCTAGTAGCTGATGATCAGTACAACCTCTAGAAGTCACAGGGATCTGAAGCATGGATAGATTCATTTTTCCTGGTCCATGCCCAAACAAGAAGGGGGAAAAGAAAACCCCCCCAAAAAAGTAACCAAAAAACCCACAACAAAACAAAACGAAACCCCAACAAAACCCCCACAACAACAACAAAAAAGATAATATAATTCAAGCTTTGACACTGATGGGAAAAGGAGGGGAGGGAGGGAATTGTAAATTCACCTCAGGAAAGTGTCCTGTTGCTGGATTGCCTAGAGGACAAAAATACAAAAGCTCATTCATGTCCAGTTAGGGTTTCTTTTATTTGGCTCAGACCCTGGCCTGCAGGAAGATCATCTTCCCAAACCAGGTGTGTGCATCTGCAGTTTTATCACTCATTAGAGACATTCCCTTTCCCAGCCTACTTCCTACCTTTTAAAAAGTGGATATATATTATCTTAGACTGCATCATTATCTAAAGATCAAGAAACCTCCTTTCCAATGACACATTAGATGTGATTCATTGCACCAGCTTTCAATTAATTTAATGTTAAACTAAGCCTGTCCCAGCCTATGCCAATCCCTCAGCTGCTTTATGTGACAGGCAAAAGGGCAAAGGCACTTCCAGAGAGCCATTTCCTACATTTATCTTAGAACCCAGGGGCTGCAACCATCAGGACATTTTGGAGGCCTACCTGTTGCATAGCAAAAATAAGGATTTAGTCCAAAAGCAGTTTTGGTAAAGATAAGTGGAAGTATTGGGAGGAAATTATAAACAGCAGAGGTGAGGGCCTGGGGAAAGTGGAAGGTCTCCTAAACACAGCTCCAAAGCTCAGAGAATGGTTGGGGTGAGGTTTCTTTTACCCAGACAACCTCTCAAGTTTTTCTCTCCATCAGATGGATATTTGTACTGTGGGTCCATATTAACAATGCTACCAACTGCTTCTCCAGGTGAAGTTATTGAAAAAAGTTACTTCACCTTCCTTCCTACATGCCAGCACATGAGTTGAAGGATTTAGGCTTTGTTTTTGCTGTCACAAGTGAAGACATCACTAAAGGAAGAAATCATTTCTTCTGCCTCAGCATTCAGCAGTTTTTGCCTTGCAAACAAAGCAAACTGAACCTGGGTCTTGGGTGGATGAAAAGTTCCCATTAAAAAAGAAAAAAATTCACAGAGGTATAAGAATGGGTCAGGCATTTATTGATTTTATCATCCTGTTCCTGCAGAAGCAGAGCAGCTGCTTCAGAGGAAAGGACAGGAAGCCTTACAGAGGCAATTATGGAATAACTTGCTGACAGGAAAGAATTCTTACTAGCCCCCATTAATTAGAGGTTATCTTATGTCCTGGGAGCATGAAGACTTACATCCTTTCCAAAAAGATTGCCATGCTATTTATCATTTCTGATATTCACTAGCTTGTAAACTGCATCTTAAACCACATATTTCTTGATTCAGCTTAATGGCACAAAAAGAACAGTGTTTATTTACAATGAAGACATAAACTCTTTTGTATAAATCATAACAATTTTTTAATTATATAACAAATTATGGCCAAGGATTGCAAAACTGACTTGTCTGGCACTAAAAAAATAAACAGAGGTTTGAGGATTTCCCTCATAAATTCAGCAGAAAATAGTCCCATTTTATAACAATTAATTATAACAAACAAGATGATTTTTCCTGCTTTAAAAGTCTGCTATTAATTATTAATTGGATCAAACTTCTCTCCACTTATCTGACCTGGTGACAAAATGCATTTGGGAAATTTCCATCTCTGTATTTATGCCTGCCCCTCCCTGACATGCAATGCTGGGACACCACTTAGGCTCATGCCTGACAAGCAGAAATACAAAATAAAGGACTGCAACCCTGACGCTGGAAAAATATTTAGATATAACCAAATGTCACCCAAGGCAATTAGACCCAAAGTTTGCTGTCACACCTTGGTAAAGGTGCTGCTGTTTGTACCAGTAGTTTTTAGGGCAGCACTGAACTGCCCAGGTGTGGTTGTGGATAGCCCAAAATTCTGGCCATGCAGGGGCTTCCAGACCAATTCCATACCTGCATTCAGGTGAAGGGGGTTTGGGCAAGGAGAGAGGCACAGAGAGAGAGATCACCATGCTGTGCATCTGCCTTCATCTCCCCCTGCTCCCCAGTGGGTTGTGTGTCACCTGGTTTATTCCCATTTTTTTGGCTCACAGATCCTGCAGCCACTGGATTTGGCCCTGACCTGCCCTAGGGTGGAAGGAAACCCTGGCTCCTCTCAGAAGCCACCAACAAGACTTGGTGTCACTTAGGAGAGCCCTTCTATCCAAAGAGGAACTGGTTCAGCCTCACACGCTTCGAGAGCAGCCAACCTGTGTCTCAAACCAAAGATCCTTTTCACACCCTTCTGAGGTGTACAGGCATTGCCTTTGTTCCTGTGACAGACACAGCCCTGCCCACACCTCCCAGCACTCCTGGGCTGGGTTCTGGGATTTTTTGGTTTTTTTTTTAATTCCACTGGAACTTCCTGCCACATCTGCCACTAAACAGAAACCCGAAGGGAACTCAGCTTTCGCCTGTCAGCTGCCATGTGCAAACAACCTCCCCTTTTCCTCCACCTGCCATTGGAGCCTTCTCTCATTTCCAGGGCTTTTTCACAGTTATATTTTCATCTATCTGCTCCCTTGGGAGGTGCCATTTTCCTTTCTAACTGCAGCCCCCTTGTTTTGGCCATGTGTTGTTATAGGACACGTGAAAGCACGATGTGAGCCGCTGCTATTGTAAGGTGAAAAAGAAGAAGTTTATTTTCTGACTCCAGCATTTAGACTTTTCTAAAGGTGACAGCGGATTGGAGGGTGAATGTACCACCTCTCCAATGACATTGGACAAACTGCTAGTACATTAAGCTTCTCTGCATCTATGGAGGAATGTAAAACAATAGGTTGTTTACGGAAAGTTGTGTGAGAAAGTTCTCTATAAGAATGTAAATTCAGAAGGCTTTAGAAAATCTTAAGAATCGGGGCAACAGCCATGTTTATGGCATCGAGCCAATGCAGAACCCTGGCTGCTGTTTGTCCTTGGGAAGTGCATCCTTTGGCCTCAGGAAGAGATCTCCCCATCTGTGTTCCCTTCCTACTCGAAGGATGCCTTTGGCGTCGCTGCCTTTTGTGCAACAGCTGCTGGGCTCACGGGGCTCAGCCCTGTCCTCCACCCACTGACCCAGCGATGGAAAACAGCTCCAGCTTGGGGAGAAACAGATGGATGGAGTGCAGAGATAGGAGCTGTATTTCACGTGACACCAAAGTCCCAGAATTCAAGCAGGTTTGGCAGATCCTGGGTACTCTGCAGCAAGAAAAATCCCTAAATATGTCAGCAGGGAATGTCAGATGGAAGAAGCTCACACAAAAATTGAGTTCACACTCCACTCAATTGTTGCACAGCTGTTGTCCCAAATTACACAGCTTAGATTTGCACGCTCCCCAGTGCAAATAAACAGCAAGGCTACACTGCTTGTGAGCATAAAAATGCACAGTATTTAAAAATAGCCAAAGCAACTACCACAGATACATGAGGGATTGAGTAACAGCAAATAATCAGAGAGCAACAGCCATTGTGGAAAACTGATATTACTTGAAGACAGGAATCTTTCTAATGTGGTTCTTCTCAAACTTATATTGCTCTTGCTGTTACCAGAACCTAGTGAAGTAATTTCTGATCTCATTCATGCAATGTGTTTTTACATATCTAAAAGCACAGGAATAAATCCTTCCCCCACAGAACCTAACTCAGGATTGGCCATTGCCTTCCATAGAATTAAATATTCGCCCACAGGATTTTCTGTCCTGTTCTGGCTCCTCTGCAGTTCAGGTCTTAAGGAAATGCAGGGAGGCTGAGAAAACAGCCCCTTCATCTTTGCTATCAATAAGGGGTCAGTCTTGTGGGAATTTGGAAGTTTAAGGTTACTGGGGATAGAGAAGTTTCAGGGGGCTGCCCTCCAACTTCTCACAGCACCTCTGGACTCCTGCAGAAACTCTGTTCTTTGGAGGTTTTTCAGTGTGTCTTCATACTAAGTAGAGTGTTAGGTACTTTCCAGAGAAATATTTCTGTTCATGAGCTGACTTGGAAAGGAGTCCAAGCAAGGTTGGTTTCCATGAGGCTCTGCCTGGCTCATTTTGGTTTCCACAAAACACAAAGAGCCCAAGACTGGCCAGGGTGATTCAGATCCTCTTCTGGAGCTAGATGCCAGCAGTGTCCTGGCACTCATCTTCCCATCCAACCACATAGCCACATCTCCTCTTAAGCACAAAATCCTGAATTTGTTCAATTTTCAGCGTGTGCAGGCTGTGGTTGTTACCTCCTTTGTGATACATTATGATAGTGAACATAACCTGGGTGTTGTTCCAGCTCTGCTCCTTTCTTTGTTGTTTTCTTTCTGGCTGAAACATGTGTCTCTTTAAATTCAATTATTTTTTTCTTCATATAACTAACAACAAGATTTGGCCCAATTAACATTTTTGTCTTATCCAGAAGTTAGGGATCCAGAATAATTTTCCATATTTCCATGCACTAGTTACAGGCTTTAACATTAGTATTTAACAGCATTAGCAAGGAGCTGTTTTGTGAGGACAAAAAAAGGATTTTTGATTATTTTAGCAATCATTTCTGTGCTTGCTTTTATTTGACCATTATCAGCTTCCACCCAGAAAGTTTATTTCTGCGTAGTTAAATACACAAACATGAGCCCACACATTTTATCTCTGTACTCATGCACATCCACACAAATAAACATTTCCAAATATTTCTGAGTGGTGATGAACTCCTGTCTCTGAGAAAGAGGCACGTGGAGCTCCACATGCTCATCAGAGGGATTATGAGCCAGCAGAAGCAATGGCATTGACCATCAGGCACTGGGTACCAGGAGCATGAGGAGATTTGGTCTTAGTCCCATCTAGCATGAACAGATAATCTGTAATGATTTATTGTTGTCCCGATTTTTAAGAGTGTTAAGTTTTCCTTTATAGTTCTTTTGAAAGTTTTAATGTTCTTTTCAAAGTTTTCTATGCCTTCTGATGTTTACATCTTTCTACTGGAGTTCTCATGCACTGTTCATGTAAATAATGATTGTTTTACATTCTTCTTTGTGAGAAAAGAGAATTGATAGACTGTTCAACCAGTGTGGTTGGACAAGTAGCAATTTCATCCTGCAATCCACTGTCGCTTTTAAAAGTCTATATATTGCAAAGTCAAAAATAAAATCAGCTCTTTTTCTTTTTTAAACTTACCAAGCTTCTGTGTACTCATTTTGTGTCCAATAACCACAATCTCTTTTATCTATTTTTTAAAAATTTGGGTTTTTTAATTTTTGAAAAGCAGTGGCAGCCCCCATGTTTTTTAATAATGTCTAACAGTGTCCCAGACATCATCTGGGAACGTTTCCTTCCTGGGGAAGGTGGGGAGAGGGGACCTTTGGGGTCTCAGTGGGGTGGGTGACGTGCCAGGCTGCTTGGCAGGGTGAGGGTTTGGCAACTCTAGGTTTGCAGGAAGCCTCAAAACCAAGGGAAGCTTTAAAGCCTGGAAGTGGCAGCCACATGTAGTTGAGAGGTCTCTGAGGTGAGGCAATAAATGATTGGTGGTTTCCATGATCTCACCTTTTGACTTGGCTGCCCTGTTCAGCCTCTGTGACTGTTTACATGGAGCTGGCCCTTAGAAACCCGTTCTGTGTGAGGCTAGAAGTGTGTGCCCTGAATAAAACCTGGGGTTTGTGTGTTTTTTAATGTTTTTTGAGGTTCTAACTGGATTTGCTTTCCTCTGTTTCATCCACTAGACTACAGCTGGAAAAAGCAAAGCCACCAGTCATGATGGGTAAAAAGGGAAGGATATTTGCCCTTCACCAGCTCACTGTATGGTTTTTAGAGATGTCTCTTTACTGACTAAAGACAGAGGTTTATTCATTAGAAAAACTCTTCTAACCAATGAATAAGAAGCATTAATATTTTTTTTCTATTTTTGCTAAAACTCCCAAATATATATTTGGAATATTCCATACTCAAAATGTTGGTGGAATAAACCATGAATCTGAATATTTCAAGTCTCACATAGGTGCGTTTACCAGGAGACAAGTACAGATTTCCACATCTAAAGTCTGTCCCCTCAATATCAAATAAATGTTTCCAGTGGTCTAATTTTTCCATCCCTGCTCCTGCACAGAAACTGAGCCTTAACAGCATTAGGACTGGCTCCTATTTGGCTTCATGGGATTCCCTGCCTGTCAGTTCCAGGTAGATTTGCTCAAAACTTATCCATTTTTACAGAATTCAAAAGGCTTCCTTTCATGTGCAGTCAGATATAAAAATAGGCCAGATGAAAGCATTGACTGTCACTCTGCCATTCCAAGTGAAAACGCTGGCACTTTCCTCAGGAATGCAGTGACTCAAGTCCCCAGATAACACAAAACCAAATAAATAATGACAATAGCAAACCCAGGACAGCTAAATTCCAAAGTGGTGCTTCAAAACTTGTACTTAAATCATTGCCCATAGAGCACCAATTAAAGTTCTTACCTGCAGTGCAAGGAATGATTCTTTTTCCTTTGGTTGAGGGGAGCCAGCCCTCACCTCCCACAGATGTGCTCGAAACCCCAGCCACTGAAATGTGTGGTGGGAGATTTCTCAGTGCATGGAGCTGAGAGTATCTGAAAATTAGATTTTAGCAGTGTTTAGGAATAGTAATGCTCCTCAGAGGAGATTGGCTGTCCCATAGAGCACACTGGCAGGCTGCAGGTGCTCCCAGCAGAGAAAGGTACTTGATAGGAAAATATCTGTTCTAGCCCAAACTCTCCATCTACTCTAAAGCCTGAACTTTTCCAAACTTCCAGTCCTGTTGAATTTGTGTGTTTTGGGGTCTATAAACAAACTGCCAGACTCAGTGTGCAGTTTGGACACAGTCTGAGGCTAACCAGTCACATCTGCAGACTGGAAGAGGTCTCACTTGCTGAACCTCAGATGGGTTGGAGGGTACAGATGTGCTCTGAGTGCTGTGTTCACCCTTAGGGCACACAAGGAGTGTGAACCAGGCAAAATCAAACCACTCAGAGCTCAGTGGTGCCAACATGCATCACATGTTTCTGTCATTTTATTTCCCCTGCCCCCCCACGTGAATAATTCTTAAAGTTTCTTGACAAATTAAGGCTCCCCAGTTTATTTTCAGGCTCTTTAGTCAAATGCTGATTCTGCTCCCACACCTGACTTTTAATGCCATGGTAGTGTTAAAGAATGACCTAAAAACCAGAATGTTCAACGAGGACCTTGAATCTTCCCAAGCACATTTGAGCTGTGTCCACCAGCCTGCCTGATAATAATTAGCAAAGATTTTGACCAACCCAGCCCTCTGATTGCCTGTTTTCCTCAAGGATTTTAAACCATCCTTGTTCTTAACACACTTCATTCCTAAAGCCCTGTGGGAACCCCACAGTATCACTGTCAGGAAAGCTCATCTAAAGCTTCTCTTTTTAACTTTGCTGGCCTCAGCTCATCCACACAGTTGCCCACACATTTGCTGATGTGAGCAGCTGCTTTGCAAATATCTTTGAGAGGAAGGCTCCTCCTGTATTTCAAAAGTTCACAAATCAAGCTGCACTGAAAGGCCTCTTTAACCTCAGCCTTAAGCATCCTCAGCATATCATTAGGAAGATTAGCAGAGCCTTTAGCACCCCACTGAATTTCCTTATGTATGAAAGGCCTGGCAGATCAAAGGCAACTTTACTTCAAATAGCTTGTGACTTATCTTGTGCTTACCCCAGCACCGCTGGCCTCTCAATCATCATATTTTCTTCCAGGAGGAATTGCTTTTAAAGACAACAGTTTATCCTCCAAGATCCTTGTTTTGACCCTTTCATCTTCCCTCAGCGAGATGTGCAATTAAAAGAAGGAACAAACCAAACAGCTGGTAGCTAAAAATGTGTTCAAATTATGAAAATCGTAGCGACTCATAATTACTAGTTTGTTCTGCTAATGAAGTGACTAAGAATCTGAGTAAAGTCATGTTTATACTTTATAGATCTGCCTGGAACTTGGCAGAAACTCTTCACAAACACTGAGGTCGATGATATTTGGCCTTCTGTGGCATTTTCCAAGTAGGATGTGAAGGCCTGCGGAGTGCTAAGGGGTCAGTCCCAGTTCTGCAGCCACATCTGGGTGTGTTTGGACCTTTCCACCCACAGAGAGAGCCCAGCTCGGGGTGTTCCAGCTGCAGAGCCCACCCACATGGACTGACTGCAAGCAGAGGTGTCTGATTCATTAGCACACCTCCTGTAAAACTCTATTATTCATCAGTTTAAGGTATTAATCACTTTCTGTTTAAATTTCCTTCAGGGGCTTGTTATTTGTTCTGTAGGTGTGTTTTAGCGTGTTGTAATATGAAATCCACTTTCATTTAATCAGCTTAAAATATTTCCAGGTTTATTACTTACATGTAAATCTGAATTGAGATATATATGCAATAACCAAGGAACATGGATTTGAAAATAAGATGTTTGACCTTTACCTCTTTTCAAAATAACAGGACTGGTAACTGCTGTGTAAATGAGTCATCTGAAGAATTAAAAAGCAGGTACATAACTGTTACTCCAACATCTCTATTTCAGTTAAGCATCAGCTGCTATTTTCATTCTAAATCCCATTTTCATGGGTATATAATTTGATGTATTCAATTATATGGGGCTTAAACTTCCCTTAGTACATTTAACTTCACAAATAAGCATGGCAATCCAAAGTTAAATGACTGTTCTTCAAAAAGTGTCATTTACCAATAAAAGGATAAGATTTGTGTTCTAAGGTTTGGGTGCAAATGGTGAAAAGGAACCTTATACCACTATGGTTTAGATTGGTTCACTGTGGATTTAACCTCTGTGGCATTGAACAGCATTTTAAACTGAATTTCTTGTTACTTCTATTCCACTTATTTTCAAATTAACTTTCAAACACCGCACACTTTAAACAGCTGGGAAATAAATCTTCTAACAGGTATCATCAATCTCCCATCCTCAGACAATTTGGGTATGTAAACAACCTAATGCCAGTTATCTGCAATTAAAATCAGTATCAGACAAGGAAACATAGAGTTTTCACAGAGTGATCCAGAATGCTTCGAGTCAAAACCAGAGATATTTTTAAAAATTATGAGCACTGTGGTCATAAATTTTATGTCACTTAAGTCAGAGATAGCTGCCTTTTTCCTCTGGCTGATGGGCAGAGAAATGTGCCCTTCACATTCTGCTGTCATGTAGATATTAAATTTGTCAAAACTGCAGTGACATACCAAAAACTAGAAAGAAAATAACTGAAAAAAAAAAATCATTGAAATCATTGAAGAAAAATCATTGAACAAAAATATTGTTTCCAAGAAGAAAAAAATGCAGGTATTAGATTTTATTTGTCGTCCTTGGCATCTAAGGTAAAGGTCTTCTGATAATAATGCCAATTTTCTCACCAGTTCTCCTGGTATATTTTGTAATCTGTTGGCATCACTTTGCCTGCAGACAAGGGAGGAAAAACTAGAAAGAATTGGTGTCTTGGATCCAGTAACCATCCCTTTTCAGGCCAGACCTTAATGGTCTGGGATCTCTGGATATGGTGCCAGGTTTTCTAACAAAAATGATTAGATCCCCTTTACTCAACTTTATTTAGTGCTGAGCCGCTCTCCTAAGGTTTGTCTGTATTTCTTTGATATATTTGGGGTGAAGGGTGTCCCAGAAGTCTCCAGAGTTAATCCTGAGCAGCCACTGGGACTTTCTCCAGCCCCTGTGATGCAGAGTGGGGAACGAGACAAGCGCTGCTGGCGCGCAGCTCTGAGCCCTCCTCTGCAGTGGAGGCAAAAGATCCATGTGGTGGGCCCCAATCATATATCATTAGCATTCACAAACCTCATTTCCTGCCAGCAACAGCCACTCAGCACTGAAAAATCATAATTTCACAGTGGATTGCCATGCAAGTTGAAATAAATCCCCGAGGCGGAGCACGGCACGCTCTGTCCTGAGGCATGGCAGGCAGCCCCCAGGAAGTCTGCTAAAGGAGATTCTGAGCACTCTGCCCTTAGTGGTCTCTCTTTGCACACATAAATTCTGTTTTTTAATCTATTTTTATGTGTATCTATATGTATATATGTGTATATGAGAAGTAGAAGTGCCTTGGGAATAGAATTCCCTATGAATGATAGCTATTATTAGACAGAAATATGAGACTCTGTTCCACCTCTGTACCATCTGTGTTAAAAAGCAGCTTCAAGGCTCTAGCAGCACTAAAAAAGCTGGCAGTGCACTTTTCTTATCTCTGCTGCCTGCAAAGAGAAAATTAGTAAAGGCTCCCTGATACCGAGCAATTGAATGTGTTTACCAAAAAGAGCCATCAGTGACACAGAATTCTGCTCTGGACTCTGTAAAAAGATTGTATAAACATCTGCCTTATCATTTACAGTACATCTTTCCCATGCACTTATTTTTTATAAGTATCTTAAAATACCCAGCGTGTTCTTGCCATTGTGTTTTTAAGAGTATTTTGAGCAGATGAGGTATTTCCCTACTGATGGCTATATTCTGCTGAGTCAAATATTTGCACTCAATTCAAAAGTAATGATGAAAATTTGATATTTTAGGTTTTCACTTTTCTTCCAGACTCACAAAACAAGAAGTAGTTTCCCCAAATAAATCTTTTCTACAAGGCGTCTTTGGTCAGACAGCTTTGTAAACACAACTTGTGGAGTGAAGCAGCACGGGGCTGAGTTCAAGGCTTCCAAATCCACAATAAAATTAAATAGTTAATTGGGAAGATGGATGCATTTCAGAAGATGTAAGAGCCAAGAATGCCTTCTTCCTTCACTGAAACTGGTAGCACATTTTTTCCTTGTAGCCCAACACAGAACCAAACACTCTCACAAAATAATTTGGTATTAGAATGATAAGATTCTCATTGCTGTTAATGGATGTGAGATCAGCCCTTCATCCCACTGCAAATTATTCTTTGAAATAAATAACTATTCTTCGAAACCAGCATTAAATCACACATTCAGAGTCAAAGACCTCTCACTCAGGCAGCTCTGGGCTGCTGTGATTTGTTTCCACTCCATAGATTGTCCATGTATTTAAATGCAGTTATAACACTGCAGAGCTGATCTCACCAAACTCTGTGTGTCCTATTTCATCTTTGTGGTGATTGTCTCCTTTAGATCATAGTGAGAGACACATTTTGGTGTGTAACTGTGGCTGAAAGCCAAGGTTGGACATGAAACTCATTTTTTAACCTTCTGGTGGTGACAGCTATGAATTGCTCAGTGTGTGCTGCTCTTCCAAAGCCACGGTACTTTATTTTGTCCTTTAGATAGTCACAATTTTTGCTTGTACAATGTGTGTTTTTCCACCATGTAGGTTACATCTCCATGATGCAATTCATGGAAATAACACTAAGGGGTAAAGCTGGGTGGTTTCTTGGACTTGCCAGGCTGTGAGCACAGGGAGGGCACAGATGACCAAGGTGAAAACAGAGGTGTGAGTTTGCCCTGCAAAGGTGGCAGGTGCATTGCAGGACTACAAAAGGGACCTGCTCCTTTTGGGAACCTGCCATAAACACAACAGCTGAGGCAGGAAGGGTTAGAATGAGCTCATGTTTATTTTAATATTGTTTGCTGCTCTGCTCAAACAACTCCCTGGATGATTTTGACCTCAAGTGCTCACTCCAAAAAAGCGTTTGTGTGTAAACACCACCTGCATGGTGGAGCACACCACGAGCCACTGCTGCCACTGTGTTACTTTCTTATCATTCATAATGTGGAAATGGGGCTGCCAGGTCTGCAGATGGCAGACATGTGTGTGCACAACATCCACATTTTATAGCTCTGATCAATAAAAGAAAGGCTTTCCCACCTCTGATGCTGTCCTGGTAAAAAATGTGTCTCTATAGTTACTGGTTGATCTCTGTCCCTGGAATTTCCAGATGATACTGTCTTTAAATATTTGCATTTAATTTTGGCATTGTTGAGCAGTTGGCCTACGTCTTAGATTTTACTAGAGCCAACATTTTCTTGGTGTTATCTAGAGTTTTAATTTATTAGCTCCCCTCCTTAGTGAAGAATTAACTTTGAGCTTCTCTTATCTTTTCTTTTGTTTGTGGTGAAAGTATCTAACCCATGTAATTCCATATTTTTTGGCTTTATGGGAGAGCTCAGAGGTTAAAATCAGCCCTTCTCAGCCTGTGGTACCCCAGGGGTGCAGAGCCACCTCACCTGGGCTCCTCTGAAGGTGGGAGCAGGAGCAAATCTGCATTTCACACCGTGCCTTGGGTTTGGGGTCACTGTGTGGGGTTTCAGCTGCTTTATCATCCCAAGACTCATGCATCTCCAATGACTGGATTACCACAAACCCATTTCTTTATTGTCCCAGTTCTGAACAGGCAAATGGTTGAACCTCTTCAGGGGTTGAAGAAGGAGAAATATGAAACCTCTCAGACAGCAAAGCTCAGTCCTGTTTTCTTCAAACAGGCTAACTTGTATTTTCTATTAAATATTCACAAATATTTTTTATCTCTTTTGGCTCTTGAAAAACAGTTCCCATAAAATTGCAACTTCAGGCATTAAAAATAAAATCTTTGCCTACTTACTGATTTGTTCAAACATCTATTCAGGTGTCAAATAGAGAAGAGGGGTTTTTACATCACTTTCTGTCCAGAGGTGTCATACCAATCATGCAGACTTCAACAGGTGGCGGTTTCTGCAGGTTTAGTTAAATAAAAATGTGGAGGAAGTGATCCCACTGAAGTTCTGCCTACCTCAGCCCACTGTCTCTGGTGGCATCCCAAGGCAAAGAGCAGGAGCAGAGCAGGCACAGACCATTCCCCTCTCTGGCTCTCAGCCTCAGATGTGCTTCCCATGATCTAACAGTGGATTTCCATTCCGTGAGCTTGTCCAGTTTCCCCTGAAACCTTCAGCATCCACAGTCCCATCACTGATGGCTTCACAGACCCTGTCACTGCCCTTGTGAGCTGCCTCTCTCCTGGCCACTCTGTCACCCTTCAAGTCATTGCCCATTTCACAAAGCACAGAAATCACAGGTGACCACAGCAATTTTCCCATGGGAATCACTCTGTGCTGGCAGTGTTCATTTTACATGGGTATGATCAACCCATGAAAATCCCAAAGCAATGTTTTATCACATTTCCTTGCTCCTTCATGATATAATGATTAGACTACAAGTTTTGGATTTTCAATCACGTGAATGCCTCAGCCATCAGAGGAATGGCACATTTTAGTAGGTACAGTGTTTACAGAATTGGGAATAGTTCTGGAAAATTGGTTTTTACAGTGCAAATGTTTTCAGGGCTTCCTGGTTATTGAACCTATTCAGGAGTAATTTCCAGAGAATATTTTTACTATAGTTCTATAAAAGCTTGTAAGGAGCCTCACCAGTACAAGTGCATGCAGGAACAAATAAATTAATTACAGTGTGAGTTGTTGGAGGAGATAATGGTTCTCTCTCCTTGACCACATGCCATTCTGGAGAGATATGGAACATCTGACTGCCCAAGTGCTCATTTACACTTCACAGGACCATTATTTACACATCTAAATTTTATTTTTATAGTCTTATTGAGCACTTTAGACATCATAATTCTACTCCCTGGTTTAAAGATGGAACTAAAATCAAATTTCCGTTTTGTGATCTGGTCCTTTTGCATTAAAATAAAATAAGAAATCAACTAATTAAGGTGCCTGAACACAATTAATTATTTTGCTCTCATTCCATTTGTTTTTTGCTGTCTGCAAGTAACATTTTCTGCTTAAAAGTAAACACAATAAAGAAAATAAAGTGAGAAGGAAGGAAATGTGTAAATCTTTGTCAGCTTTTCATTGCCACAGTAAATGCAATGTGATATTTCCAGCATCCACTAGAAGAGCATCATTTTTGCTGCTGACAGTGTGATTACTCTTTTTTTTTTATGGGAGAAAAACAGGAGCTTTTCCCTGTGTTAAGTTCTCATTTTCTTAATCTCATTCACTGCTGGTACCAGACTCCTCAAATTGGACATTCTTCTTCTCAAGCCATGCATGGATGTACATTCTGATCCTACTGTTAAATTTCATGGAAAAAAAAAATTGACCTGACCATGTCAGCACATTTTTATGAGTAAAACCCCAGAGTCTCTTATTCGAACTCTTGGTAGCTTATGGGTTTATGTGCAGCTTTGGTAAGAGCTTTTATACAAGTGAATGTATTTTAAACCAGCATTTGTCAGAATTCTATATTATTACATTTTTCCAATTCTGCTGATTTATGTGTAATCCTCTCATTTCCTCCCTCAGCCCTGTAAAAATGATCCTCACTGCTGTGCTGCTCATACAGCAAAAGCTGGCCAACTTTGCTGCAGATGCCTGTTTGACTCTATCCTGACAGTGTCCACATGCCAAAAATTCCCTCAATAATTATTTCTGTCTCCTAAATCTTCTTTTCTCACTTTTCCCACTCCATGGAAACTCTTTCTTGACCTATATATGTGCCCTGTTTTAACAGCGTGTTGCTATACTGTGGCTGCTCTCAACCTTGTATACATTTTCTTTTCTTCTGTATAACAATCTGCAGGTAACAAATACACAGGCCTGTTAAAATTATTCCAGACTGTCAACCCTCATTCATTGTTTTTTGTGGGAAAATTGAAATGGAGGTCTCCATCTCCTAGAAAATTACTGCCTTAAATCTGTTGGACAGTTTGAGTCTATGAAATCAACTTGTTGCAATAAGTGAACAGCTTAAATAAATTTGTGTATGCCCTGGTTCCTAAAACTATTTTTAAACAAAAGTGCAATTTCATGTTAAAATTCAAATTCTGTGGATTTTTAAAACCCATTCTTTCAAAGTTTATTTTTTCTTTTTTCCAAAGTTTGGCCCCACGAGTTACAAATTCTTTATTTGAATTATAATCATACAATGGTTTGGGTTGGAACGGACCTTAAAAATCTTATTGTTTCAACACCACTGCTGTGAGAAGTGTAGCCTTACAAAATATATTCATTTGTTTTATAAAGGGTCCAAGTTTCATTGCATTTTTCTCATTTTCCAATCTTCTTATTTCAAAACAAAAAATCCTTACAAAAGCAGCTCCCAAAATCCAAAAGGTGTAAGTTAAATAACATAACTCCTCCAAGTATGAACCATCAATTTTTAAAATAATTGGTTTGTTTTTTTTTTCCTGCAGCTCTGTTTATTACATTTATTATAATAAAATACATTTATTTTACCTTTATACATTTCTGTTTCTCATATTTATTTGAATCCTTTCTTACCCAGGAGAAGGATTCTACATTCCCAGGGATCAAGAGGGCCCCACCAGCAGTGAATTCTCCCTGGGTAACTCCTTAGGTCACCCTGACCCCTGCCTCAAAGTGTTTAGAATGAATAACAGTGCAATATTTAACCCCAGGGCCATATTTTGGTGTGTTCATGATCCCAAACGTGCCAGCCCATGGGGTGAGGTGATCT
This sequence comes from Lonchura striata, assembly GCF_050655825.1. Classification (NCBI taxonomy): domain Eukaryota; kingdom Metazoa; phylum Chordata; class Aves; order Passeriformes; family Estrildidae; genus Lonchura; species Lonchura striata. The sequence goes on along the minus strand of NC_140708.1, from coordinate 36,212,310 downwards.
CCCCTGCCTGAGGGACATCCTCCAAGGCACGGAGGTGTCACTGAGCAGGGCTTTGGAGCTCCTCTGTGGGCAGGGTCTTTATCTGCTCATTCCCCATCCCTCTGCAGCCCTGGAGAGCAGAACTTGATTCACACCCCTGGGACTCCCTGAGCCACAATCTGCTCCTGCAACACAAATTTTTCTTCACAGAATGAATTCACAGAATCACTGGGTTGGAAGAGAGCTTCAAATCCATCAAATCCAACCCAGCCCCAACTCCTCAACTCCACCCTGGCACCCAGTGCCACATCCAGGCTTTGTTAAACACACCCAGGGGTGGTGACTCCACCACCTTCCTGGGCAGCCATTCCAGAACTTTATCACCTTTCTGTGAAAAACTTTTTCTTAATATCCAACCTGTATTTCCCTTGAGGCTGTGTGCTCTGGTTCTGTCAGTGCTGCCTGGGGAAAGAACCCAACCCCAGCTGAGCACAGGCACCTTCCAGGAGCTGTGGAGAGTGATGGGGTCACCCCTGAGTCTCCTTTTCTCAGGCTGAGCACCCCCAGCTCCCTCAGGGGTTCCTCACAGGGTTGGTGTTCCCAGCCCCTCTCCAGCCTTGCTGCCTCCTCTGGACACATTCCAGCATCCCAAGGTCCTTCCCAAAGTGAGGGGCCAGAGCTGGACACAGCACTTGAGGTGCTCTTACCTGCTGTGTTCTAGCTTTTCCTCTGGTTGTCACTTTGCAGCCTGGCTGAAAAAGGGCCTAAAATCCCTTAATGAACTTGGTTTGGGCTTCCCATCTCCTCTGTCACCAAATGACTAATTACTAATTTCCAGCTATGAATAATTTACACTACATCCTCCTTCTTAACCTCAGGGGTGTTTTCTTGGATTTATGTGCTTTAGATTTCTGCAGACATCTTCATGCTGCTGCAAAGGCTTAGTTGAACACCTGCCTGAAATACAGAGCGATTTTCCAAGCAATATTTTTAAATATTTTACATCTGTCATGAAAATTAGGAAGTTTATCTCTGAGTCCTCTGCTAAATCTAATGTGTCAGATTGTTCTTATTCTTATATAGGAGTTTTTAAAATTCTGGTTTTCCAAAACTACTGCAGCTACAGAGCTGCACTTCCCTACACAATTGTTCCTGCTTTGTCCTTTAGTTTTCCCCCAAAAATCTCTTTGCACAGATTATGATTATTGCAGTAGATTTCTGGCTGCTACCAACCAACCTGGATATTCTGCTATTTATCACAATCCTTTTCGGTAATCTGGGCTGCTTATAAATTCCCAAGGGGATGTTTTCCCCAAATGTAATTATCCTCCATTGCCACTTCCTCTGCCAGGACCAAACCCCTGGCCAGTCTTTGATTAGTCAAATTTAGAGCCCATGGCTCTGTGCTGCTGATCTCTCTCGCCTGCCTGACCTAAATTCCATTGTACACCTGCCATGCTGCATTTGCTTAAACCTGGAACAAATTCTGGTTCTTGATGTACTGCCAGTCTCGGGTTTTAATTCGGGGAGCTGACTGGGCACGGGGATTTGTCTCTGCACTGACTTGTGGACCTGCCACAGGACTGCTGTGCACATGCCTCTGACCCAAAAAGTCAAAAAAAACCCAAAAACTGGCACTCCAGGGATGGAGGGCACATCTGGGGTGCAGCCTCTGCCCAGAGCCCCTCAATCCTCCTGCTGCTCCCAGTGTGGCTGCTCCTGCTTTGGGCTGGCACTCCCTGCCCAGGAAAGTCTGAGTGCATAAAAGTCTGAGTTCAGTTGTGGATGAAAACAAAATAAATAAATAAACCAACACCATGGAACAAACACCTTCTGTAGAAGTCATATTTCAAAAAGTGTAGCTCAAAGTAAAAATAAGTTTCTTGGAGAAATGTGGTCACTGGCTCTATGTTCACTTTCCTTCTGGAAGAGATTTATATATTTATATCCTTTTTTTTCTCTAACACATGATGTAATCCATATTTTTCTCTTATATAATAACATAAGGATTGTTGTATAACATACAAATAATAACATAAACATTAATCTGTAGTTGGGGCTATGAAGTAGGATGCCACAGTTCGTGCCACCTTCAGATGAATTTTACTTTTATCATTTAAACCGATCTATCCTTAGGGAAATTATTCAGAAACATGATACATATCTCAAATTAGTGAACACCAGAACATTTTGATCCGAAGAACTTGGTCAGAGCCACAGCTGAAATATGACTGGAAAAGTCCACAGAACCCACCAGCCCATCCAGGTCAGCATGACACTGTTTTCAACTAGAACAGGATCTTCTTGGATGTCCTTGGAGCTCCACCTCAGCTGACCATGGAGCAGCACTCCCAAACAAGGCAGAGCTCTACTCTGCATTGTCAGTAAACCTCAGGACCTGACTAATGGGCCAGTTGACAAAGTGTAAATAATTCTCCACTCCTGGAGACCCATGCAAAAGGTGGAACATCCTATTATTGGAAATAGACCCCTAAATTATGCCAAATCTCATTTGGGAGTCTAAATCCTGGAGTGGATCTGACCCCACGGTGATATGATCCATCTGAGGGATCTAGAATTTAAAGGCTTCCACTCTTGGAATACCTAAATTCCATCAATTTCACCCTTTTAAGATTCTCTCCAATATGAGATTTTATTTTAATAAAATTGACTGAAAGGTGCAAAGTGGAACAGTTTAATTAAAATCAGGACATTGGGAAGAATTTCCAAGTAACCAGACACCTTCATGGCTCAAACTACGTGAAACACACATTAATTATCACTGCAACATAAGTTTAAATGATGCAGACAGAAAGTATTGATGGATAAAATTAAGTAGGCTGGGACAGAGAGTAAAATGAATTATTTGTGTCAGTGTGTCACCAGTAGTTTTTCAGGTGACTATCACTCTAAAATGCTTCCCTGTGTTTCATGAGGGTTGCATTATATTCAAAAGTACTTCTTGATATTGCAGGTGGCACTGGAGACTGGAATTCAATCTTCAGTGTCTCCATTTGAAATTGTCACTGTTGTCAAAAATAAAGAGACAGGGAAGTGAATTCTTTTCAGTTGTTTGTTATTTGGGCAGGGAATTTGCCTTTGACATGTGTGTACAGTGCACAGCTCCCTTGGGGTGTGACTGTCCTGTAAATGCTACCATTAATAATAATGTAAATAAGCTGTCAGCTCAATTCTTAAGTAATTCTGCCCTAAATCTTAGCTTTGATCTCTTCACATTTCAAAAGCAATACTTTGGTAAGACATTTTAAATGGTCCCATTTAGCTTATGCCATCTGACCTTTCAGCAGGTGAAGTGTTGGAGGTGTCTGGATCCCATCTTCTTTCCACAAAATCACAGACACTGGGGTAAAGCACAGGGAAGAGAGGAACTTCTGGGATTGAACTGAGATGGTGAAATGGTTGACATTAGGAAATAGGGCTGAAAATTGCCCCATTGTTAGATTTACTCTGGTAAATAAAATGGGTTTAAATTGTTTGACTACTGTTTTGATACTCAGCCATGAGGCTGCTTAGATTGATACTTTCTTTAGGGTCTGCTTTAGTTTCTGGTCCCTTGTCCTCATGACCAAGCCAGAAGTGGTGTTGGTTAGTCTGGTACCTTTTACCACTAGCAAAATCTCCACTCTGAGCTAAACACTGCTTTTTCTCAGACAAAAATTCTCAAAAACTTGGTTTTCATCCTGAAAATTTGAAAATTTCAAAACAGCTTTGAAGTCCAGAAAAATATATTCAGCTAAGAAACTATAATATTTTTAAACTCCACCTAGGGCACAAAGAGTCTAAACTGGGTAGAAGATCTGGCCCAATTATTTGGTTAATTCTAGCACAATTTAAATAATATACAGCTCTTCCATTTGAGACTGTGTTTTCCAGAGAGCAGTGCACATTCCTGCTGATGGCTGTGAGCAGTTTGACAATGTCCAAGTTATCTCTCCCTGTTCCCCCAGCCCAGGAGCACAGCAGGATTCATGGACAGCCCCAAGGCTTGGAACCAGAGCTCTGCTATGGGCTGGCTTTTAGACCTTTACCATGGCTCCTGAAGGACTTCTGGCAGGATCTCCAGGAGATGGATGCACGTGCTGAGGTCTGCAAAGGGGTGAAAGGATGGCAGATACCTCACTGGCAGCTGGTGCCTGCAGCCCTGTGTTTTTTTCCTTTGGAAATCCCAGAAAAATTGATTTCTGCTGGATGACAAGGAGAAGCAGGGCCTCCACATCTCTGGTGTCTTTCCAGCCAAGTACCCAACTCCTCTGGGGCTTTTTAGTGCTGTAGCCTTGGAGACAACTAGAAAGAAATCAATTACTGAGTCAATGCCAAGTGGGAAAACGAGACAAAGAGCCTTCCAAGAGCACAAAAAGTGAGATGAGATTGAAAAAAATAAACAAGAAGAATGGTAGTCCTACCTCACTCTGAAGTGGAGCTCATATAAAATAAATGCTGGTGGGTTTGCTTTCCAAGTGGAACATGGGAGAGAGTGAGTGAGGGAGATTGTGAAAGAAAAATCATTTGTACATTAAATATCTGGAGGGAGCACTTTCAGTCATGCTGGAGATTCCAATTTTTTCCAAAGCATCCTGCAGCAGACTGCACAAATGCCTAGGAAAGAGTAAAGGTGTCTTGGATCAGGCAGCACCCAATATGTTTATGCAGCCCTGATGGGAAGAGACATGTTTATTCAAGCTGCTTGCCAAAATTATATATGCTGGAGGCTGCTAAGGAAGGGAAAGAACTTAATATTTGTAACAGTGCAATGTTATATATGTATAAGAAAAACCACCTAAGTAAAATGGATTCTAAGTAATTGCAAGCCAGGATTTCACAAACTGGAGAAGGAACAAGGGACAGGAAAAACAGGGTGGCGGGCAGGAAAATGCTTTGAGTTGGATTCTAACCTCACAGGAGCTCCACAGTGAGTCAGTGTGAGCAGGAATTGAGTGTGTTGTCCTACACAGAGGGGACACCACTGTCCCACCCTCCCTCCCTTCCCAACTCCACCAGTACCTCCATCCTTAAATGCCTGTCAGGCAATTGGGACCCACAAGCCAGCCTAGCTGAAATCCAAGTATTTTTTTCTTGGGGTGAATTAATTCCCTGAATCAACAAACCATCAAGTTTGTAGGTATAATGGAAAGTAATATCTACATTATTCCATTCCTCCCATGGAATAATATCTACAGAATGCCATTACTCTGAGATTGTGGCATCTCGTCACTAAGTTGAAAAAATAAATAACCAAAAACTCCATGACCTTGGATGCTTGAAAAATTGCAGAGATCCTGAAAAGCACATTTTCTAGCCCAAGCCTACTTGCTCTAAACTTTGGAGCTGTATCTCTTTGCTAGATTGAGCTGGATCTCACTATTGAAATGTAACTCATGTGCAAGAGCCTCGTATAATCTGCCCCAAGGAATTATTACTGCACTTAAACCAAATTGTTTTGCAAGCACTGGGTTTCTGTTCTGTAATAAATCTAAACTTTCTTTGTCTTGCTTTATTTTGCTTCAGTGAACAACATCCACTCATTGTCTTTTCCTCCCGAGATGTTTGAATAATTATTGTTTTCAAAGCAAGAGGTTTTGTTTGATTAAGTATAAATAGTTGTATAAATCTGCATGCCTCAAAACACACAAAAAGAAAGACAGGGAGATGAGACAGCAAAAATGAGGAGAGACGATTAAAGGAGAAAAAGAGGGAAAATAGAGTCTTTCTGTTTGAGTCACTGAAGCTCTTTGACTTGCATTTGTGATATTTTCAAGGAACTTGAGATCCTGGTTCTCAAGAAGAACTTGGAAATACCCAGTTATGTAGCAGATGATTTTGTGGGCACATATCCTGCATCCCTCTGTCTCCCTCACTTGTCTAGAGCCAGAGGCAAGCCAGAAGCAGGGTCCTGCAGAGTCAGCTGAGTCTGTTTTATTTTTTAATTAAATGTGGGAAATCCCTAAGCTATTGTTTTAACATAAAAAAAAAAAAAAAATCAAATTTTTAACAGGAGCATTTTTACCACTTTCTTATCAAGCCAAACAACAAAGTGGGGAGTGGGGTGAAGAAATTTACCTCTACCCCAGCCAACACAAGGACAGGGTTTGGCCACTTTTGTTTTACCCCTTTCCTAGAAAATCTCTCACAGGATCATCCTAAAACTCTCTGCCCATACCCCAGGGACTGGATCCTCACCAGCCCCATCCACCTGCATGGGAAAGCAACAAGCAAGAAGGAAAAGGAGCTTTGGCTGATCTGGCCTGGGAGGAGGCTGTGAGTGCCATGGAAATGGCCATCAGCAGGGATCAGCAGGGCGAAGGAGAAAGGATTTTGCTGCAGGCTGTGTCCAGATGTGCAGCTCCAGTGTGGGGAATACCTTCACACAGCACAGTTTGCACTTTTATTCAGTGTGGAAGCTGAATTTTTTGGGGTTTTTCTTAGGCAAACAATTGCTGTGCTATTCTTGAATGAGCACTTCCTCCCTCTGGGAAAGCCCAGGCACCTCAGCTTCCATTCTTGTGATCCAAATCTTGGCTCCCCTGCTCAAGCAATGTGTTTGTCTGATATTGTAGCTCAGGAAAAATATAAAATGCAATAAAATCTTCAAAATACTTAATAGAGTGGATCTTGGAGTTTTATAGGCAAAGATCTCGGGTGCCCTTTACCCTGTAACTTCACTGAAATACTTTGTAACTGAAGAAGTTTTAAAACAAATCTATCAAAGGATTTAACTTTCCATGATTTAAGCATAGTTTTAAGGAACATTTCGCACTTACTGGCTTTGTGCTTTGTGTAAATGTATTAGCTGTTGCCAATATTTTTTAATCTGTATCTGCATTAACTTGTATTTACCATCTGTTCCTTAAATGGAACCCCTGTAATAGGTTATGTTTAACTTTAGATTAATGAAGAAAAATGGGCCTGCAATCACATTTTGTTGTAAACTGTTGTCTCAGCTCTACCTTTAGTGTCATTTACAGCAGGTGGGCAATGGCAAGGGATTTTGTGATGGTGCCTCAGCAAAGTGGGCCATGGCCAGGCTCTGTGGAAGGTCACCCTCTGAGCCTCTCAGGAATTTCTACTGGGAAAAATTGGTGCTATTTCCAATAGGAAAATTCAGTAGAATTGGACATATTGGAATAAGGGATATTTGTCCTGCAAGGGACAATTCTATTGGTAAGTCAGTATTTTCAGGTGAGGTGTTTATTAAGATTTCTCAGTTTGAAATAGGTTTCAGCAAAGTCAGTGTGTCATCTGGCAACCCAAGACATTTGTATCAAACAGGACACCCCAAACTCACAACCTCTGAATCTGTGGCTCCAAGTGTTCTTAGGAGAACAGTCCCAAGTGCACAGATTAGAGTCCTTTGAGGACTAAAATGTCACGTTCAAAAGGAAAAACTTGGTTTTTACATTGTTTGGAAATGTCTTCCGTGCCTCCTAGAGAACATACAAACAAAAAGAGAGCAAAAACATACAAAAGAATATTCCAAGAAAATGTTGCAATGAAAAGATAATGACAGAGAACTTCCTCTGTTTGGATCAGCAAACACAAAGAAAATCTCTACAAACAAACTTCTTTCGGTAAGGCTACGAGTGAAGTTCACAGCACAGGTCATGAGATCCTGGGCTGTTCCTTCCATTCTGGGGGGAATTACTGGAAGGAATTCCTGCCAGCCCTGGTGGGGGCTGTGTGTGTTGTGGGGCCAGGTCTCCAGCTGGCTGTGGGACTGACACGCACCACCCTGAGCTCAGTGAAAACGAGCTCAGCGTCGAAGCTGCAGCTCTTCAGAGATAAATTAGAAATATCTGCTGGTTTTCAGGCAGCAAGGACACTGCCATGTGCAGGTCACCACTCCAAGCCTGACTCCAGAGCATCAGCTGGCCTGGTGGCCACTGGGGTCAGTGGCCAGCGTGTCCAGCCAGTCCACCTGGGAGCTTTTGCTTTATGCCCATGGTGGTTTCCCCTGTGTTTAATATCACTGATTTAATAGTGGAGCTCTGGCCAAGACGACATAATTATTAAACTTTCTGTTCTTGGATTCCTTGTAGCAGGATGTAGCAGAAAAAAAAAAAAGAAAAAAAAAAAAAGGAGTTTTCTCTTGACCCTTTAGCAGTGATTTTTCTATGAATGGTGTATGTGAGAAAGTGTCAGTGTGCTGTCTGAACGATCACAGCCCTTAAAATGCAGAGATTCCCCCCCTGAAATACTTGCAGAGAAAAATATTCTGTGTTTTCTGTATCATTCATATTTACTGGTTCAGCTGAAAAGTGCAAAATAGGCACTTAAACCCGAATGTAACAAAAAGGACACAAGCAGCATCTCTCAGTGCCTTCTGTGAAACCCTGGGGGCATTTTCAATACAATTATTTGATTTCTTTAAGTATTTAGCTGGAAGTGCTTTGCTTTTTTCAGCCATTTTTTGAGTCACAGGGCTGTGACCACACCAATGTCTTGTTTCTTCACCAAGGCTGGTGTTTCACCATGACTCTCTGAAACATAAGAATGAAAATCAGGGAGCAAAAAACAAATGTCAGAAGAGGGAATTAACCTGCTAAAAATGACCAGAATGGCTTCTTTTAATTTCTCTCTCTCTTTTTTATTATTATTATTTTAAAGTCATTTAGGGAAGATCCAAACCCCAACCCTATTAACAGGATTATACAAAGGGCTTTTTGAACCTGTATCTTCTAAATTATTCATATTTTATTATAAAAAATGAAATTACTGAGTGTTTACTTTCTTACCTTTTTGGGCTTTATCTTTTTTTTTCTTTTTTTTTTTTCTTAAATCAGAATTGTCAGTGTGATCCTTCCCTTTAGATTCCAGGGGGGAGTACCACAGGCATTGTGAGCTCTTGTTCCTGAACAAAAGAAATGAAAATAATAAACTTGGTAAAAAGTGAAAATAATAAACTTTTTACAATGTTTAGAAACTCTTTCTAATGGTTAGCTTCAACTCCTGGGCCTGCTAGCCAAGAACATGGAGTTTTTTTTAGTTCAGTGGAAATATCTAATTTTACCAGATGAACTAAATGGAACTAGTCATGTAATAAGGGCACTATTCTGTATAAATGCAGCAGAGATGGTCCAACAGAGATTACCTCATGAGCATCAGCTTGGCTGCTCTAGTTACAGACTGAAAACAAACAGCTCCCAACATTCTGCATGAGTTACAGGCCCTCAGGAAATGCCCAAACCCAACATTTCAAGCATCAATCTCCAGTGCAGAAAATTTAATCTTTTATTGACTAGCACTGATGCTGCTCAGGACTCCTTGTCTGAGTGTCCAGGAATCAGCCAGCTTCGTTTTTCACTGCCCTGAAAGCAAGTGAGGATGGCCAGGAGAGCACTTCCAGATGTTAAATGAACCCTCCACATTTCACAGATTCAGGGATTTCTTTTTGAGACCATTTATAGAAATTTGGAAAGAGCACAGGGTATCATGTTATTAAAATCTAGGGAGGAGTGATTTACTTTAGCAAAAAATTGAAGACATTACTTTGCTTTTTTTTTTTTTTCAATCACTATTAACATCTGAGCTCCAAAAAGGAAGTAGCTTCAGGCACCTATAACTAAATACATCCTTACCATTATATTAATGATTTTGCACCAAAGAATGTGTCCCAAATTTGGCTATAGCAAGGCATCCAAACATTCAGCTGAGCCTGATGCTACTGAGGTCACAGAATTTATAACTTTTTAGGCTGCCAGGTTCAGTGCAACAAATTGTGATTGTTTTAAGGATTAATTGCCAAACAGCAACAAGAATTAAAGAATGAGTTCTCAGAAGCTCTGCAGAAAAGGGATGTCTGTGCAGCTTTGGGGGAACTCGCTGTCACAATCCAGGATATTTTTTGAGATGCTTCATCCAGCATTTCTGTCCCATGGAGAATGGAGGAGGACACACAGGTGGTAAAAGGGAGAGAGGAGCACTAGGAATACCCACACTTTAAAATAGGAGTATCTCCATTTAAGGTGAAATTGAATTACTTCCTTTACTCTGAAGTTAGATTTAGTTTGATGAGAATTTGGAAAGAATGTCCAGGAGATTTAACAATTAACATGGCCTGCATTTTGTATTATCAGGCTGTCAATAAGCCAAGTCAGCTTGGTAGCTTAGAGCTTGCCTGGCTCTGATTAACTTCTCTCTTTTATGCAAACACCAACACTCTCCTGGCATGCTCTGCTCTTGCTGCCAGGGCACAGATTAGATTAAACTGGAAGAGATTTAGCATATCAGGTTCTACAGAAGATCATAGGTGTGCAGGCAGCAGCAAAGTTCTTGCCAAAGGCTACAAATCAGGGAAAATATAGAAAAAAAATCCCCTCAGCTGCTTAGTTCTCCAGAACCAGGGTCCTACCAGGGACAAAGGGCTTCTATGGCCGTGGGCAAGTGAGCAGGAGCTGCAGTGGTCCCTCTGTGAGATGGTTCCATGCCATGATCATGGATGTTCCAAGCAGCTTCTGCCTCATGGAGCTGCTGACTGCACTACGAAGACATCTACAGGTCCTGACCTATAAATTATCCTCGTTATGTGTGAAAGCAGCTGGGTTTTTTATGCACATCTCAGTTCTGCTCAACAGGAGCAAAGGTTACTGTGGGTGCTCACAATGAGATCAGTAAAGCATAGCCTCATGTAAGTCATGTAAGGTTGAGGATGCTGAAACAGAGTTTTATTCCCTAATTTTCTTTGTTACCCATGAAAACCTCAGTAAAATATCCTTCTGTCATCCCACCTGGGTCCAAATCCAATTTCACAGCTTCAGCAGTTGCACAGCCTTCATGGAAGAAGCAGGATCCTCTCTTGAAACTTCAGATAATTTGTGACCTTTTGGAAACTCTGAAGCAAAGCAGAACACAAGGATGGAAATCTACCATTCCAGTTATTAACAACTCTGAAAAAAAAATTAAATTGTGCTGAAGAAAAATGACAACACCTGTTCTTACCTTCCAGGTGCTTGGAACAACGTTGTGGCTGAGCTTCAGGGATGAAGGGGAGAAACTTTCTGCCTGATGTAGTTAGATACAGAGTCTCCAGGGATTACAAAAGCTGCACAAAAACATGAAAGGGAGAGGAAATAAATAATTTTTAAGGAAATAAAATCAGACAAGCCACTTTTATCCCTTTCCCCTCAAAGAAGAAAGAATACATGTAAGCCCAGTTGGTTTTTTTACACAGAATATTATAGGTGAAGTGATTTTTCAGCTAAGTATTAATCTTGTTTAGGAGATAGAAATCAACATTATGTACAGGATACAGCCTGTGAACCCTTTTTTAATAGATTTTGATGTGCAGAAGGGCAGCTGGTACTGGGAAGGGCATTGCAGCACCCAAAGGAATCCATCAGACCTTCTCAAAAGTTGCAAAGTCAAGCCAATCAGGTTGATTCTAAAGATAGGAATTTTATCACCTATTTTTATTCTGTTCACCTGTGACATGAAAACAGTCTCTGAGCTGTAAAGTTTTTACCTAGTGTGAGTGAAATCCTTCAGCTGAGACACAGGAGCCCTTTTTGAAGAGGAAAGGTTACAGTCTCATCAGCGTGGTGGGAATTTGGCATCCTACTCCCCTGAACTACATGAAAAATCTCAAGATGAGACTCACTCAGATATAAATCTAACAGCACCCAAATTATTTCCCACGATGGAAAGCCCTGGAGACCCCAGCATGGACAGCAGCAGGCGAAGCAGAAGGACCATAACCAGTCAGTGACGTGAACCCAAAAGTTAATTAATACAGTGCTTTAATAAAGGGAAGCTTTACACCTCAAAGAGTGTGCAAAGAAAGGCTGTGAGCTCTCCTTCTGCAAAGGGAAAACAGCTCTGGAATTAAATAGATAGGCTCAGGCTCCTTGGCACAGTAAATCTCTCCTAAATCCTTTCACCCCACTCCAAGGGTGGGAGTGGGAGGTGCAGGACAGGGGAGGGTTAGCCAAGACTTCCACTGCTCCTGGGGGAACTGGGATTGCTGCAGCTGCTAAAACGAGGAGCAGGATTTATGCTGCATGTTTGGAATAGCACTCGTGTGAAGCCATATATACTTCTTAAATTATGTGGTTTTTTTTCTGCTCCAGTGCATATGGCACGGCTGTACCATTTCTGGAGTAAGAAAAAAACCAAACCACACTTTAGCTGCTTCAGATGAATTCACACAAAATTTCTGCACCCTGTCCCACTGAATTTGCAGTGTTAGTTGTGTCTGAGGTTTCTGGCTGATCTCTTGTTTACCCTTTTGATAACAATGCCAGGCACTTCCTAAAGTTGCACTGCATCCAGTAAGGAGTCGATGGGAATTTGCTGATTTACACCAGCTGTGACTTCATGCAGGATTTTGGTGGATATATTACATGTTTCTTGTAGTGCAAAAATAATCTCGGTGCTGAAGATGTTTTATTATTCAGTAGGCTGCCTATATATAGAAAAACAGGATGTCCTGTTGCTCTTTGCACTTTTAAGATACTACAGGTGACTTAAGGGGCAAAAAGTTCCTCAGTCCCTCCAAGAAAAGCCATGGGAGTCAGCTAGTATGTTCTCCCTAAAAATGTTTTTAAAATAATAGATTAAGTGATACAGAATCCATAGGTGAATTAAAGTTATAGCTGTCTTTATGTAATTCAGGTTATTTATACCAAGTTTAATATAGCCACGGTTTCAATCATTGTTATTTTACCATATTTATTTAAAAATTAAAGAATGTCTTAGGTTGCCTGCCAGCTGTATCACTGCCACATCAGTTATCGTGCAAGAGATCAGTCATTCAAATTCAGTGCATGACAAAGTGTAGGAAAAAGAAATATTCCCACAAATGCAAACATTATGAGGAAAGTGCTTTCTATGCTGTGAGCCACAGAGTCAGCTGGTTGTTCTAACTGAGACACTCACTGCTCTCCCCATGTTAATAAATAGCATCATGAAGGGTGTGTTACATGTTCTAAGCTACCCCGAGAACACAATTTTAATATTTCACAATTCACATGTTCATTTACACATCCTGAGAGAATATAAAGCTGATTTGGAAGCCTGTAAAATCCCATTTTGTCTCGATGGGAATAATTATGGTGATAGCAAAACAAGAGCAAAAGTGACTCCCAAAGTCGTGGGTGAGAGCAGAAGTCCCAGAGCTCCACTGTCACTATAGGACACGAGAAAGCACAACACGAGCCACTGCAATGGCAAGGTAAAAAAGAAGAAGGTTTATTTTCTGACTCCAACTTTTATACTTTTCTAAAGGTGACAGTGGATTGGAGAGTGAATGGGCCACCTCTACAAAGACATTGGACAAACCACCAGTATGTCAAATTCTTCCACCGCCATGAAGGAATGCAAAACAGTATGTTGTTTATAGAAAATGTGAGGGAAAGTTTTCTAACAGAATGTAAACTCAGAAGGCTTTAGGAAATCTTAAGAATCAGGCGATACTCCACCACACACCAGAGCAGGAGGTCCCACCTGGCTCCCCCAGCTCCTGCAGGAAGGGGATAAAAACTGAACCTCTGGTTTCTGTGACAGGTCAGCTTGGTTTAGTGCAATGCTGCTGGGGGTTTGCCTTTCAGCTGATGGGGGAGACAGGAATGAATAGTGAGGGAGAAGAAGGAGACACAATCCAATTAGTCAGGCGGGAAGTGGTCGGATTAACGGTGATCCCCCCGAGATCAGCACCTCAGCCCAGCACCAGACATGCAAATGCTCTCAGTCTGCCCCTGGACATGCTAATTTTGGCTGAGGAGTCACTGTAAGGAGGTGTTGGGCACACCATGCCCAGAGGAACCAGCCAGAGCCCTCAGTGGGACTGGGCCACTCCCGGTGCAGACCATGGCAAAGCCAGCAGGATTTCCCTGAGGAATCACTGCAGGGCTGAGCCAGGAGCTGAGCAGCCCTTTTCAGCCTGGGAATGGTCACTGTGCAAAAATCATGGCGGGGGAACCATAAGGTTGTGGTCTGTCCAGAAATAGCACAGAATCCCAGGATGGTTTGGGTTGGAAGGGACCTTAAATCCCATCCAGTGCCACCCTGCCATGGCAGGGACAGCTTCCACCATCCCAGGCTCCTCCAGTGTCCAGCCTGGCCTTGGACATTTCCAGGGATCCAGGGGCAGCCCCAGCTGCTCTGGGCACCTGTGCCAGGGCCTGCCCACCTTCACTTTCAGTCACACCAAACACAAGTTTGGACTAAAGGGATACAGAAAGCTGAGAACACTGCCAGCCATACTGGACCCACTGGTATAAGCTATGGGTATCTCTCATTGCTCCTTGAAGGTTACTTATCCTCCATTTGACAACATTTAATCAATTGATTAAATCACCATCAAACACCTAAATATTCTAAGAAGACTTCATGATTCTGCTTTTTGGCTGATCTCTAAGAATTCAATTTCTGCTGCACAGGACTTGAACACAGAAGACTGTAATTCTTGGTGTTTTCCATAAATAAATATCACCAAAAAAACCCATCCCCCCTATTCCAAATAAACCAACAACAAAAACAACAACAGCAACAACAACCAAAAAAAACCAATCCAAAACTCCAAACTAAACAAAAGCACAAAAAACCCAAAAACAAAATAAAAAACCAGAGCATTGGGGGCTCTTTTAGAAACACTGTGTATTTGAAAGACATAAATTTATGTACAGTAAAAACGTTCCATTTATGTGTAATGCAGATATTGTTGTATAAAATATATAAATATAAAACCAGTCGAAGGCCTAATGAACTTACAGAACCAGCTTTGGTAAATGGTGTTGAAAAGGACATTTGTGAGATTGAGACAACATTTAAAAAAAAATCGTTGAGATCATTCAACTGAAAAATGTCATTTAGATCCTGTCTAAAAGGTAGGAACTTTATGGGTTAGGAACACAGAAAAGAAATCTACACCTAACTAGAAAAGCTGAGTTGAACAAAATCTAAAATCAGTGTAATGATTACATAAAGCCACACTTCTGACAGTTCCGTTTCTATCCTTTGGGGATCCTGTGTGAAGGGATGTTATTCTGCTATTTTTCAGTTCTGTCTCTCCCAGCAATACTGTGGATTCAGCTGTCTATCCTAAGATTGCAGGAAAATCTAGAGAAATCTTTATTTAAGTAATATCTTTAATTAATGTTATGGGTTGGAGAGCTAGAACTGATAGCTGATTTTGTTTTGTCAATAAACGATTCAGCTTTTGCTTCTGAAGGCATATTTTTTAATTAAAAAAATCTAATAACACAGAGGTGATCTCATCTATTTGTAGAGAGTTTTAGTATCTGTATATTTTATGCAATACTAAAAAAAAAGATATTAAAAATGTGTTCCCAGGTTCCATTTTCTCTTTAAAAAACAACCTAAGACAAAGTGAATCCTTTCTTCCTTACACAATTGCTCATGAATGTCATCTCCTCAGAGCAGACAAAGAGGATTCTTTCCATTCTTCCAAACAGAGGTTCCCTTTGTTTCAGGGATGTCTCCATTTTACTATTTATATCTATTTTAGAGTTCTAAACAAATATCAGCACGCCACATAAATTAAGAAGATTAAATAGGGGCAGCACTAAAAAAAGCAAGCCAGGCTTAACCCCAGTGTAAAGGATGAATTAAGCACAATGACATCAAACAGGAGCAGGAAACTTGGAGAAGCAGCAGGTGATTACTGCCTCTTAATTTATGAGGAGGATTAGAGTGTGAAGGCTTGAGGAGGCACTCAGAAGAGCAAAGGTGCTTTTTTCTGCAGGGTGGTTATGCAATGTAAGACAAGGACATCCTCTGCCTGCCCATCCCACTGCAGCCCTCACCCTGGCCATAGGAAGCCTAAAAACTCCTGATGCTCTAAAAGCCTTTTTCTCCATTACATATTAATGAGAAATTCAGCCCTCCCAATAAATCACATCAAGCTGCCCCTTGTTGTTCTCTTTAATATTAACTCCAATTCCACAGGGCATTATCCCATGGATCATCAAGGACCACAGCTTGTGCTCCACCACCCCAGAGCCCACAAAGGTGCAGAAAAGCTGGGCCTGGCTTGGCTCATTTTGCTCTGGGCTGTTGGAGCTGTGGCCAGTGATGGATGGGATCCTGCCTGACCTCCCAGCCTGTCCTAGCAGCTCCCCTCTTGCTCTGACCTTTCTGGGTTTAAATACATAACCTGCAGCTAGGTGGTTTTCTCTTCCCTCTCCCAAAAAAATATTACAGCATGAATGAGGGGAGAATGATTCCTTAAAGGCAGGGCATACCTCTGATGGTCTGAGACACACCAGAGCAGCAGGAATTTGAGATTATCACTACAGATCTTCCTAAAGCCAAGGGGTTCAAAAGAACCCACCATGAAGCCACAGCTCTATCACTGAGAAGACCCGTTCTCATCTTTTATTTATTTTTTTTATTAAATATTCACTTTTGAGGCAAAAGTTGCCTCTTGAAACTTTCAGATCTAGTAGGTCCTGAACTAAACCTTCTGCTAGCACAAAGTTCTAAAGGCAGAAGGTGCAACATTTTGGCATTTCTGTGGCTGTAGCTGGCTTCCAACCAAACTTTCTCATATGAGAAAATGAAAAGTGTCACACAAATCCTTTGCCATGATCCAAAAAATGGTGATAGCTGCTTTACTTCTCTTCTGGCAATGTATTGTATTTAAACGACATTTTAACCTATTAATTGCAAAGGACATAATTTTGGTTTTTTTTTTTCTTTCTCTTGGATTGTCCTTACTGCAGTTTCTGGGAGTGCTTCAAGAAACAAAAGAAAATTGTTTTTTCCATTTGTTCATATAATCCTCCAGTTTTCAACAACACATTCAGACCAGTAACTGAAATGTCTTGTTTGACCACACCAAATTCATGCATTCTGATAAACCTCTGCACGTATCTTAGTCTTGTCTCAGCATGCCTGGAACAGTATATGTAAAAATATCCTTAAAAGAGGGGAAAGTCACAGCAAGAGGGAAAAAAAAAGGGGGGGAAGACAGAAGTGACATATTAGAAATGAAAAATGCTACTAAAAAGAAATATATCTTTTTTTGGCACAAATAAGAGGCTTCATTTTCACTGCCAAAGTCAAGTCAGATTACTTTTCAGAGTTATGCAAACCTCAAAGTTTTGCCTGGAGGAGATCCTGGGAGAGAATTTGAGGAAGGCTCATTTCAATTCCTGCTATTTGATCCACAAAGGAGAAACACTGCTGGCACTAGCTCAGCACACCCTGGGATGCTCTTGGCCTGGGAAAGAGGAGAAGAATTGCTGCTGGGAAGAGGCAAGTGGTCCCACACAGGGCTCCCAGTGAGCCCAGACACAGCACCAGCCTTCACCAGCAGGATTCAGAAGCCACTGTGAGGTTAGCTGGCTATTTTGCATCAGTGTTGCTCTCAACTTCTGTAATTTTTTTTTTAATTGTTCCATCTCTCCTTACTAATCAGGATCCTATCATGCATTTGATAACAGGATTAGTTTAACATAACAAACTCCCCAGTTTCTGTGCAAAAAGGTAGAAATGACCTTTTCTTTCCAAAGTCCACGTTTTAGTGGCAGCAGGACAGGGTTTTTACTGCAGTGGGATGTGTTTGGCTTGTTTGACATTCCAGCAGTGACTGTGTGACACAGGGAAGATGGAAATGATGCTTTTGGCACTTGCATACCTGGGTCATGCTACAGCTTGCCAGGAGTAAAGGAACAAAACCTGAGCCTGCAGAGACATCCTGTAGTAATGGCCCATTTCTCCAAACAGAGCAATCACCTGTCAAACTGAAAGAATTTGGACAACATTTTAAATAACCTCTCTGCTCGTCTGTAGCATAATGAGCACAAATCTGCCATTTTCTTGTCTCCTAAATCAAGAGCAGCCCCTGCACCCTGAGGATTGTGTTAATACAACTTTGGTGCTCCTTAAGCAAAGCAGATTTCCCCAGAGCACATCCCCAGAAACATTTTCTCCTCCCTGGCAGAGCAGATCTTTAGCATGTCACTCCCTGAGAACAATTTGCAGAGTCTAAAGAGACAAAGGAATGGTTTAATCTACATGGTCTGAGAGAAGGGGGACATGTTGGAATGCAAGTCTCTCGAGATGAATGCATGGTTTGAATTAAAGCCTTTAGAGAAATTAAGAAATATTAAGCCACATAGATATAAAGTAGAAGTGTAGGTTTAAGTTTTGAGTCAGTAGAAATATATTTTTAGTGCCTTAAGAAATTGTGTTATCTAGTAAAGACCCTAAGGCCTAGTTTAAAGTTCAGTACCTTAGGTCCAGACAGCCTTACTTATTTTTTTATTATGCTTTTAGAACTATTATTCTTTTCTGATTTGCCTTTGCTGTGGTGTACAGCACCAGCTAAAACACTGCCCATGGTCACATCAGTCCAGGAGCAGCAGAAGGACAAGAATAATGTCCCATTGCTGCTGGGACATTTAATTTGCCTTTGCCAGCTGAAAGATTAGCCCTTGGAATGAGAATTCCAAGAATCCCATGTTTTGCAGGACATAGACACACAGCTCTGCAGCACAACAGGATGGGGAGGCCACCTGAGAGAGCCAACCTTGAGAAGAAAGATTCTCTGACTCCTGTAGGACACTGAAAATACTTGAGCAGATCACAAAAGGTGGCCTGAACTCACATCCCAGAACAGACATTAACCCTGCCTTTTCTTTCTTACAATGAAATATCGATATACACCTTCAAAAGCCATTTTCTCAAGTCCAAAGAAAACTTCAGATGATTAAACATTTGATCTGTTTTTTAAACCTATCAAAATCCCAGGGTTTGTAAATGTCTCCTCAGCCTCAGATCATCTCTTTAGGCTTTTTAATTTTGGATTTCTGACATTATTAAAAAAAAAAAAGGGAGGTTTGTTTTTTGAGATTTATTTTTTCCTAAGAAAACAGAGGAAAAATAGTAGAAGCTCAATGATGTGTGTTCAGTATTCTTCTATGAAAAGCAAACTTGTAAAAATTGCATCCTGGGATAACTTATTAATTACCCTGCAATTATTATTCAATCCAGCTTATCCAGTTCAGCACTGAAAGGATAGGTTTGCTCCTGATTGTCACTGAAAGCTCAAAAAAGGTAAAACCTGATATTTTCTGGGTCATGCTTTCAGAAAAGATCCTCTAAAGAGAATGTTGAAAAGTCTCAGGATGAGAGCCAGAACCCCATTTACCTTCCACTTCCACAGGGCTGAAAAAAACCCCTAAAGAGCACCAGAGGGTTGTTTAAAGACCAAAGGAAAAAGATCTAAGTAGATACAGGAAACAGGGTAAAATGTCTCTTGATTGTACCAGGGGAGATTTAGACTGGGTATTAGGAAAAATCTTTTCATGGGCAGGGCTGTCCAGCCCTGGCACAGCTGGAATCACCACATGGCAAGGAATTTAAAAGATGTGGCCCTTGGGGGACATGGTTTTGGGGTGGCTTTGGCAATGCTCCTACAGATATTTCCTATATATATATATATATATAGGAAAATAGGAATATATATATATAAATAGGAAATATATATATATATATGAAATATGTATATATATACATTCTTCCCATCAGGTGTTTGTTTAAGCCTGTAAAGATTCAGGTCAGCTCCAGCCAGCTCAGGGCAGGGATGTATCTTTGCATACCCCAGGAAATTTGGTGTTGGGGGCCATGACTGCACAGAGTGTTTGTGGGCAGCTATAACCCAACACCACACCTATCCCAGGTCCTCTGCAGTTGTTTTTTCCCCCAGAATTCCTCCCACACCAATCGTGGCTACACAGCCTCCAGTTTGCTCCATCGTGGGGAAGAGGGGAAGGGTAAATGTGACTCAAATAGGTGCTGGATCCTGCAGGCAGAGTCCAGGGAAAGCCTTCTGACAAAACCAACACCTTCTGTGGTCTGAGACCTGCACAGCTCCTGGCTGTACTCCTGCCCCGACTGCAGAGCACTGCTGGGATGGGTTTTATAGGGATGCAGAGACATTAACAACCAGCTCTGTACGGAACCGTGGCACTTTCCTAAGCTGTTACAGATGTAGAGGAATAAAATCAAACCTTCTCCCAGCACTGAGCCCCCTTTGTGGGCACGGGGCTCCCTCAGTGTGAGGCTATTTATTCTAATTTACTGTGCTCTTGGCTGTGTTCATGAGGATCAGGACACCCAGGGGGAAGGGGCTGTTTTCCTTTAATTTCTCCTGAAGCCTTGGGCTGCAGCAGAAGCTCCCCTGCCTCGCCAAGTGTGCTGCTCCTCATGGCAGCTCATCAGCTGGAAGGTGTCAACCATGCTACAACCCAGCAGCAAGTTTATAAAGAAATGTAGAGGGAATAAGAAATTACAAGACCTAATCTGGAAGAAATGTGTGTGTTACTCCTGTTACTGAAGCACTGGAGACAGGCCAAAACGCAGATGAAAGAATAATATGACCTCTAGAAAATTTCTGAATAACTGTAGAAGCTAGATCTATTTAAACTTCCAAAGGTGACCTGCCACTATTTTGACCCTAATATAGAGTGAAATGTAAAAAAAAAAAAAAAAATTATACTAGAGGATTTTTAAAATAAAACATATGAACCAAAGACAGGCTGAAAGACTGGAAGCTGAAGCCACATAAATTCAAAGTGGAAAATGGGTGATGATGACTTTGCCTTGGTAGCAGTCAGTCACTGCAAGAACTTCTCGTGCATGGTTTCCCCATCACTAAAAATTTTTAAACAAAAGCGGATGTCTTTCTAAAACATATCCTTTTGTGGAATAATGCAGTCTGCCCTGGATTCCATAAGAAGTCAATATTCCCTTCTGGCCTTAATCTAGGAATGGTTATATTCTTGTTCTATAAAGTTACTTGTTCCTATGGAACCAGTTTGTTTCCTCCCCACTCGAGGTGATATTTTCACGACATCAAATGAAACTAGACAAGGTGTGTTTGACAGAAATATGCTGTCAGCTCAACATCTGTAAATCACAGCTGGATCTGCGGGGTTCTTAGCAAGTCAGTCTTGAGGTGGAGGTCTTAGAGCACCCCAGGTACACAGCCAGGGCTGTGTCACACCCATGGGTGCAGGTGTGCCACCCTGGGCTGTTCTGGAGGGACAGCCACCACCTTTTGGCCCTTTTCCTAGTCCTTGAGCTGCCCAGGGATGATGGGGAGGTGATTTTTCCCTCACACTACAGTGACTGGTGTGTGCCCATCTCATTTGTACAAACAAAACATCACCAATAAATAAATAAATAGGGGCATTTTTTTCCTGCCTTACAGATGTTGTTGCGACAGCTTTGCAGAGAATTTGCAGGTGGGTTTTGGACTCTTGTTGGCTCCCATGCAACAAAGCCTTGCAGGTGTTCCCCACGTCTTTGTGGTCACTCCTTTGGAAGCACATCTTGCCCACTGCTTAAATAAACATAACCTGGCACTGCTGGGTGTTTGCTTTTGCTTTAACTGCCCACCCACACCGAGGCAGAGGGTGTTTTATGGTGTTTTATGGTGTTTTATGGTGTTTAGGAAGGCTGGGGGTACAATGTGAGGCTTTGAACAGCGAGGCTCCCCTCCAGAGCAGGAGGCACGGTGAGGAAAGGTGACCCAGGGATGTGGTCATGTTTTTCACCTGGACCTGCCTCCCAGGAGCTCTGCTGGGATGCTTGGCACTGGCTGCTCTCCCACCTGCATCCCCCCAGCTTCCCAGCAGACAACTGCACAAACCCCAGCCTGTCTCAGCCAACTGCACTGGGAAAGCAGAGGCAGGTCACCCCGGCATTACACATCTTATTAAGCACCTCATGATGCCTAAAATGAAGAGAAATGAAAGCAAATTTCCTAAAACATTTCTGCAGTCACAGGCTGTGTAGTTGACGTGAGTTTGTTAAGCTTTCCTAGGCTATGAGTCTATACTTCCTATAACCTTTTGTTTTATTTTCTTTTTGCTTCCATAATAATTACCAATACCCCATGAAGCAGGCAAAAGAAAAGAAGCAATGAAAGGAGGGCATAGGAAAACAGACCCAAATACTTCCAGACTAATGTAGATGAAGGCTGCACACAATTTTCTTCTGAATTCTTATTATGATCTAATAGCTAAATTGGACTTTCCAAATATTCTGGAAGTCAGAGGATTATATTAAACAGTGCTAATCTACTTCAATTAAAACTAATTTTAATTTAATATTGATTAATTTTATTATAGGAGCAGCATAAGGTTGGGGATTTTTTTCTTCAAGATATGGTTTAGACACCACTGGGAGTTATTTGGATGCTGTTTGCCAAACTCTGGGCTTTTACTTTTAAATATCATAATTCACTGGGTACACCAGCACTTGCCAAATTCAAGCCCATTCCTTTAGAAGCAGAGCCCAAACCAGACAGGGCCTCACTCACACCTAATTGCTTTTGGAAAATAAACATTTTACTTCATATTTCCAATGCTCTGACAACATGGTAGGTCCTGTAGCGTGGAGGGAGATTAAGGAGGGCTTGGGAACACACCAGCCCCATCAGACACCAGCCACAAGTGGCTGGGGAGAGCTGCTACCTGCTGCTGCCTCTTTGCCTAAACCAGGCAGTCAGTTTGGCAGAGGATCCCAACTTTTGAACAGTTGGTGGCTCATGCAATCAACCCAACCTCTGCTGTGAAGCTTAAAAAGTTCTTTTTCACAGAAAAGTTTCACACTGGAAGCAGCACCAGTACCTGGAGACGTACCAGGGTGCTCCTGACCTCCAGCAGTTCTCTACATTTTCCATAGGACAGCAATCTGCACATTTTCTTTCCTGCTTGCCTGCTAGAAAAAAAAAGTCTTTATATTTTTGGTACAATAGATGCATTGAAGTGAACATCTTTGTAGCCAAATGCTCTGTGGAGCACGTTCCTGCAATTCTGTGCAGAAATTCTGTGTAATTCCCTTCCTGTTGGGTTAATTCTAAGCAGTATTGGGATCTCAGAATGAGGACTTTTAATGCACCAAAGTTTTGCACAGGAGCCCCGAGTTCCCTGGTTTTTTATGATTCCCAGTATTGTACTGGTGACAATAGAAGTTTCAGAAGAGCAGACAAAATCCTCCCAGTCAGAATGGGTTGGTCAAGGCAGCTGCCACAGTCTGAGTCTAGTCCATAGTCCTGACATTAGGTTGCTACCTAAATATATTTCCTTCATTACATTATTCATCTGGAAGGCAAAGATTTTATATATTTTAGTATTTTGTGTCTCCTCAGATGATACCCTGCTTAATTTTTCTTCATTAATTTCCCCCCCTCCAAAAAAAAAAAAAAATGCATATTGATAGATTAATGAATGACTATAAATGAATAACACTACTTTCCATTCTCTCTCATTTGTCTTTTCCCCCTGGATACCTTGGTCTTCATACCACAGGTACTCAGACAGCTTTCATCTTTCTTACATTTTCATTTCTTTTTACCTCAGGCATAGTAGGTGTTTTAATGATAAGATACACTGTCCTAGCTGCTTGTTTAGAAGTCTGAAAAATGTATTTTCACCCACAAAGCACAGGTCAACTGCATTTGAAATAATTGCAATTAAACAAACCCAGCACATTCTATTTTGTTTTGCATCCCTGTTAATGAAATTCTGGATGGAATGGGAGAAATGTTGAGCTAGGAACAGGAGATCTGTGCTGAAGAAAGTGGGAGATGGAGAAGGAATGAAGGAAAAATGTAAGAACATTAGAGGTTTGCAGTAAAAATATAGTAGCTGGGGGGGTAATACAAGAAACTTCTTCAATATGTTGAAATATATAAAAATGTTTCTATAAAAACATGCAGCACACATGAAACTTCACGTTCAGGTCTGAGAAACTCTGACTATGGTTATATAGATACAAAGAGCAACAAAACTGAAATGTGGGTTTGTGTTTATCACTACTAGAGAGTAGCACCATTTGGAAGTTAGCTTGAAATAAATTTATTCCATGTAATGTCACCTCAGACAACTTCATTCTTTTTAAATTTGTTTTGAATTTCACTGAAGTCTGGTATAGACGCCAGATTTGGCTCTCAAGTGCTAAAGTTTTGATATAGTTGGGACAGAAAGTTTTTGATATAGTTGGGACAGAAAAAGGTGACTCGGTTTAAAACCAGATAGAATTGCTTTCAGAGGTAGAATCCCTTCTCTTTTCCCACAGTGGTTTTAATTTGTTGTCTCCATAGCATTACTGCCTGGTCACTCAAATAATGCCATTATTGAAAAAAATAATTAAACCAAATCCCTCTGCTCTTTCGAAGCCCTTTAACTCCCTGAATACATTTCCCACTAATTCCTCTGCGGAATGATGTTGCACTTACGTTTCACTGGAATTAGAGCAACACTTTGCATTTTCCCCATTTCCCAGCTTCAGGAAAATCCTGGCAGGATCTGCAGCCCCTCACCCTCCCACAGGCTCTGGCCTCCTCTGCACATTCTTGCTGCTGTCTTGTCTTCAGGGAAAGCCTCAGATGTGCAGGCTTATCTCAGTGATTTAAACTCAGCTACCTAAGGATGTGATGGATTTCCTTTGCTTGCAGCCCCCCAGTCGGGAGCTGATGGATATCTCAGGGCCATGCTGCAGCTCAGGCAGGGAGAGGAGCCTGCTGCAGAAATTCCAGGGTCAGACTCCCAGCCCTGCCTTGTGTGCGAGGTCAGGCAAGGTGAGCTGGCACTTCAAACCACTGCATCTGCACTGTAAATCTCTAAGATGTCTGCAGAAGTGTGACAGGCACAAGGAATTAAATGGAAAGAGCTTTTTCTTTTTGTCTGAGCTGTAACCCAAGGCTTTGCCTTTCCACCACATCATTTTGAAAGGAAATTGATTTCCCTGCTCACTGGTTTAGCTGAAATTATTTCGAGCAATTTTTCAGCTACCGTTTAGTTGAGCACAAAAACTTTCTTGAGGCCAAAGCTCTCTCATTTCAACACGTCCCTCTGAAAGGAGCTCCACCTGAGACAAAATTAATGTCTCTACTTTTCAACTCAGGACTCCCTATTTAGCTTTAATTGTGACTCTAGGGAAGAGGATTTCCCTCTCCTTTTTCTTCATATTTCTTGTGCCATGCTTCTTATGTCCCAAATGTTCTGAGCACTAGGCAAGAGCAGCCTGTGCCACATTTAACTTCTGTAAGAGATTCTGGGGAGGAAGAGGAGGCACAGAGGAGGCTGGACATTACTGTGGGGTCATTTTTGGGTTTGGGGAAGCTCAAAAGCAAAGGAAACAACTCTAGGAAAACAAGTCTCCAGCTTTGTAACAAAACAAGCCAAGGAAGTGCCAGGTTATCATGACATGGAAACAGCTGAAAAGCAGTAAAAGCACTGACACTTGCAGAATGGAGAAAAGAGGTCATTCCAAACAGTGCTGGGGGGAAACTGGAGTCTGTAACTCTAAACAGGAGTGGCACCAGGCTGGTTACCTGCAAAAACACAGCTTGGAGAGCTGAGAGAGCCTCGCTGGGGTGGCAGCAGCTGCCCGGATTTCTGAGCACTGGGCCTTTATGAGCTGAGCACTTTAATGAGCATGTTTTCTTTAGTGTTTATTTTCACAGTGTCAGACTGATCTCATGTTCCAAGAATGAAACCCTGGCATGGAAGTGGCATATCTGCCAGTTAATGTCAACAGTTGATGTGCAGAGAGCAAACAGGATTTCATGCTGTGGTTAAAGCTGAGTTAGTGTTTGCTTTAATTCTGTTTTATTTGTGTCAGATATATTGAGAGCAAATAGTAAAAGAATTTCATTTTTGCTTAAAAAAAAAAGACAAAAAATACCGTAATAACCCTAATTCTACAAGTTGAAGAAAAATGTTATGATATCTACCTACTAATGAATAGCTTGAAATGTCCTCTGCAAAAGGTATCATAAGAAAAGAAGACCCTATTGATTTGCACAGTGCTGAACTGTTAAGGAGGGGAGAACACACTTAACTGTGAATGAACAGAGTGAAAAGCCTCTCTGATTTAAGCACAGGCAAGGGCAGATTAAATTATCACACCAAGCAGGTTCAGCCCAGTCAGGAGTTCACCTTTCAAACCAAAGCTTTGGGCAGAGCTGGGCAGGCTGGACTCCCATTAGTGAGGTGCTCAGCACCAGCAGGGTTTAGTCTTAGGCTCAGAAATGCAGTGATTAATGAGAGCCACCCCTGGCACACAACTTCTGACACACCTGTGGAAGTGCTGAGCTGACAGCCCTTGCCACCCCAGCTCCTGGGGTTTTATGGATTGTCAGGCACACCTAGGGGTGGTGAGGCTGTAAAAGCCCAGCATGCAGGAGAGCTGGCAGGGCAGGACGTGGGGTTAGGCTCAGCTGTGTCTGAAAGGCTTGAAAGGAGGTAGGAGACTCCAGGATTGGTGTTGACAGCTGCTTTCAAATACATGCAAAGACAAAATCCAGGTCCACAGAAAACAAACTCACCTGGAGTTTGGAGGCTGCAGGACAGATGCAACTGGAAAAAAAAAAAGCCAAAACAATAAAGGAAAAAGGAAAATAAACCAAATTCTCTCTAAACACCACCTGTATGGAAAAGAGACTGACACAAAGGTGTTCAAAAGGTTGGCAAAGACTTCTCTGTGTTGCAGGAGGTCCCCAGAACAAAGCAAGGGAGCTCAGACAGGCTCTGTACCCACTGCTGGCTCTCAATTCAGTGGAAGAAATTGAAAATGGTTTATCCACACCACGTACCTGGCCACTGTGACCCTGACACTGGGGCAGAGCTCCCTCTTTAGTGCTTGTTTCTGCATGAGAAACCCTCTTTGTTTCAAGCACAATAAACCTAATGAAGCAATAAAAATACGTGTGAAACAGAGACAGAGCTGATTTAGGCCAAGAGTTTGGTCTTCCTCTCCAAAATCCTGTAATGGGAGAGGGAAATGCTGGAAAGGAGGTTTTCAAATCATACACCAATACCCTAAGCCTGACACTGCCCTTCATCTCACTGCATAACCACCAAGCAGGTTTGTGATGCTGTGTTTGTGTGGCATGGCATCTGTATTTGGTTTAAATCACCCTACAGACAAGGGCCATTCAAACTGCAGAGCTGCTGAGGCACTTGAAATGAGATTTCAGACCAGGTTCCCTCTCCACCACATGCTCCTGTTGGGAAAGGGTGTTCAGAGCTGCCATGGCTTTCCCAGGTGTTTCCTACAGGGAAGAGTGTGCAGTGAGCAGTTAATCATGAGTGCATTGAAGTGTCCTGAGCTCCTGGGGTGAAAGCTGCTGCAGACAAAGGGTTTAATAATCAGAGCCCCATGTCCTGAGTGCAGCCTGGGTTCCAGGAGTTCACACAGATCTGGAGAGCTTCAGGCCAAAATGTAAGGGCAAGCTGCAGCTTCAGCAGCTTCCTGGGACTCCCTCCCAGGAAAAGTCCATAAAAAATGAACCCCAAGTGCCCTAGGAGTGCCCCAGGCAATTCTCCTGAGATGCAAAAAATAAAAAATCTCAGAAGGTGCCCAGGGAAGCACCCCTGCAGGCCACCACCCAGGCATCTCTGTTCAGGGACACTCAGCTCCAGATTTTCATTCTGCACACACAAACTTAGAGTTGCTTACAATTCACAAAAAAAAAAAAAAAAAGAAAAAAAAAGGACTTTTTATCATAACTAACTCACTTATCAATTGTAGGAATCCCCTTGGTCCCCTCTGAGCACGGAGGGGGAATCCTACATGGACACAGACAAAAGATGAAAGGTGCTCTCAGTGCAAATTCCCAATCACCCAGTGCAAAACAACAACCAAATAACTATTTAGTGCATCACAACAATAAATAATTATTTTTCAGTATACAGGTAACAGCCACCCTCATGAGAAATCAGGTTAGGGCCTTCCAACTCTCAGGAGATGCAGTGGCAAGTCAAAATGCCTTTTTGTGCCTCATTTCCATTGTGCTCTCATAAAAGGAAACTGGAGATACGAAGGCATTTTTCCACTGGAGGAGGAGGATGAGGAGTTTGTTTCTCTCTGTCTTAATCAGAGGGGGGAACAAATTCAGCAAGTCCTCCTCACAAATACAGATTTGGTTTAGGATGGAAGGGACTTTAAATCCCATCTAGTCCCATTCAATGGGCAGGGACACCTTCCACTGTCCCAGCTGCTCCAGCCCCAGTGTCCATCCTGGCCTTGGGCACTGCCAGGGATCCAGGGGCAGCCCCAGCTGCTCTGGGCACCTGTGCCAGGGCTGCCCACACTCACAGAGAACAATTTCTTCTTAATATCTAATCTAAACTTACTCTCTTTCAGCCTACACCTTCTCTGCAGCCCTGGTCTGCAGGCAGTGCTGTCTCCTGCAGGGTGGAGGCTCCTGCTGCCCTCACCCCAATCCCATCCTCCTCCTCCTCCTCCTGTTTTAAAGGCTCTTGAGCAGGACTTGCATGCATTTTTTTGAAGTTTATGATATACTCTTGCCCACCTGCTACCCACAGGTTTCCCTTCACTTCAGGCAGTGCAGAGAATTCCTCCACACCACTGTGAACCAGGCCATGGCACTGGGCTTACTGGTTTATTTTTTTTTTTCTTTCTACATAAACCTATTAGATATTAAGAGAAGTTAATCATTATCAGGCTGGTTGTGCATTAAGACAGAATCCCTCCTTTGTCTCTCAGCGTTATTAAATGCCTCCTGCTTTGAAATGCCACATAAAAGTGATAGATGCCCTTTCTCTAAAAGCCAGGCTCCCAGTCAAGCTATGCTTGATGCTAGCTCAGCCACAAAGAGCCCTCCTTGTTTAAATACAGAAGCAGATAAGGTGAGGCCAGCCTGGCTGCTGTGCCAGGGCTGCAGGGGCAGGGGCTGTTCCCTGTGCCCCATCCCCACTGCTGGGCTCTGCCTGCACAAAAATCATCGAGCTCAGGCCAGGGATGCAAATGGGCAAAAACATTTGGGAGAAGGTGGTGGAAGGCTCTTGGCATTTTGGAAGATGGTTTAGGGTGGAAACTGCTGCTTAAAACAGCTTCAGAAACAGCAAACTCCAGCTGTGTAGATTGAAAAAGAGGGGGTGTGGACCCACATGTGGAGTTTATCCTTCTAGCTGAGTTTAACCTTCCACTTGGGTTTATCCTTCCAGTTGGGTTTATCCTTCTATCCAACATCTCTGTTCGGGGCACTGCTGGACCTGTGTCCAGGACTGCTTTCAGAAGCACTGCCATCTCCTCAAAACACACACACACACACAGCCCTAAACAAGAAATGAGTGAACAGGGAGGCAGAAAAATCAGGGCTGAGTGAAAGAGCGAGCAAATCCCCTTCCCAAATCACTAGGAAAAAAAAAAAATGTTTCTCCCCAGATGAATGATAAACTATATTTTTTGCCTAGCAGCTTTTACAAGGTGAAAGTGTTGCTCAGGAGAATAAATGCCTGCTTTGTGTGGCCCCCCTGGAACCAGGAGGCAGTCAAGTCTGGGCTCAGCTAATGTATAATCTATATTTACATGTCAAAATCCCCCCTTATTTAGGTTCTTGATTTACAGCCCCTAGTTTTCATAAAAGTCAGTCATTCCTAGTGAAAGAATGCAGAGCAGATTTATAGGATCTGCATTATGCCTTAAATCTTAATAGCATTTTTAAAGCATTTTTATGACTCGTCCTAAGTAATGTTTTCCCTCTTTTTTTTTTCAAGGCATTACTATGTAAAACCAAATACAAATCCTTACCTTAAAATCAAGATCATTTTAACCAACCCTGCTGCAATGCCAAGCCTTGTCAGCAATGTCCTTATAAGCCTCTGTTTTCAAGCACTCATAGCTCAAATGTAAAATGTGCTTTTCACTAAGGTTTGCCTGATAAGATCTCAACCTGCATGAGCAGTGAATTTGTTTTCACCATCACAGTCAAAATAAAATAAACCTCTGGATGTTGCTGGGAGGTAGATGAAGGTAAAGAGCCTGATTCTGTGCCTTCTCCCCCACACCAGGCTGCTCCTTGCTTTGATAAGTCTGCTTGAAATATATGGCAGCTGAGGTTTAGTCCAGTCTGGAGTAGAAATATCCCAAGGCCATAAATCACAGGCAGAGACACAGAAATGCTGGCTGGGCTCATGTCTTTGCACCCATGGATGGGCCCAGCACTGCAGTGGTTTTGGTTCTTCACCAACTTTCTCAAGAACTCTCAACCTTTAGACAGAAATTTAAATATTTCCAAAGAAGTCAATAGTTCAGTGCTGTGCCCCAAAGTGGCTTTGCAGGGAATGAGCTTCTCAAGCATTTTTTTTAGGGAACCAAGCACCAAGAGTTAACATGTTTTGGGGAGGACCTAAAAGCCCCTTGCAGTGGCCAAGGGGCTCCAGGAGAGCTGGAGAGGGACTTTGGACAAGGGATGGAGGGACAGGACACAGGGAATGGCTTTAAACTGAAACAAGAGGGTTGGATGGGATTTTGGGAAGGAATTCCTGGCTGTGAGGGTGCTGAGCCCTGGCACAGGTGCCCAGAGCAGCTGTCGCTGCCCCTGGATCCCTGGCAGTGCCCAAGGCCAGGCTGGATGGGGTTTGGAGCAGCCTGGGGCAGTGGAAGGTGGCACTGGGTGGGATTTAAGGTCCCTCCCAATCCAAATCATTCTGGAATTCTGTGACTTCACATGACCAACAGTGCTGGGGACCAAAAAATTGTCCCCAAAGTCTCCTTGGCCACAGGCCAAGGGTGTCTTTAGAGAATATAGTCTAACCTCTGGTTACCTAACCTGAAAGTTTTCAAAAGAAATGGGTTACTGTAAGCTGGAGTAAGTATACATCAAATACTATCAATAGTGAAAGAAAAATAAATTTGGAACAGCAAATATTTCCAGTAAATTATGAATATACTTTAGGATACCTTGAATAACATGTCAAAGAACTTGGAATATTCTCCCACTAAATCAAGTATTTACTCTGGATCCAGATTTGCAACCTCCAGTCATAAGACAATCTCATTCATGTTAACTGGGTTTTGAAGGTAAAGACCACTCAGTTGAATATACAGTCTTAAAGCCTACTGTTATTCACTTAAATGCTTTAAAATTAAAAATTTCCATTTACAATAGCATTGGAAATGAGAAACAGGTTCTAAAACACCATTCTCCATTCCAAGCTGGTCCAAATTTACAGATAAAAATCAATCATAAATGCAGCTATATACCCTGGTAAATATAGAGATATTTCAACAGACTTTGTTAAGGTGTATGAAATTTTGTATAAACAACAATTAAAATCAGTATGTACTATGCATAGAAAAAAACAAAATAAAATAAACCATCACATTCTAACAATTTATATTAAAAATACCTTCTCCTCAGGGAATTTATTAAATAGCCATAAAGTTTAACCTACTGACTGGTAGGTACTGAAAAGCTATTCGTGTTTTGGATACATATATACTACTTTTAAATCCCCCGAAGAGGTCAGCATCATCAAGTAAATAAACCCAGAATTCCTACCGCCTACATTCTCACAGAATAATAAACATTGATATTTGTATACAATCAGTTAAGCATATTCTAAGAGCAGAATAAATAAATAAATAATAGCCCTGAGGACTTGTCAACAGAGCTGAAATTGCTTCCAGAAATCCAGCATTAATAACACACACCTGCTTTAACAGGTATCAGCTTGAGATGTGATTATACAATATTCAGAGTTCTTGGCTTTGGTCAGACATGGTTAAACCAAAAATGGAATATGTGAAGAGTGGAGCTGGAACACCCTGAGGCTATGGGCCAAACACTGAGATCTTCAGGCTGCTCCTCCACTCCAACATTTTGCTGCTCTTCAGCAATTTTCCGTGATTAAAGCTGAAACCTGAGTGCAATTTCTGTCCTTTGCTGCATCTTTGCAACGAGTAGGAGACAAATAGGAAACCTTTTCTGTGTTTCCCCATGCAGGGCAGGCAGTGGGAGCCACACCAGACAGAATTCCTGGCTGCTGTCATCCTAAAAGTGTCCAGCCAGCAGATTCATCCTAGAGATATCAGCTGGAACAGCTCCATCAGGACAAGCTGCATAAATACTCCCCCAAAACAGAGCAGGCAAGTGACAAAGTTCTGCCCCCCAAAATCCAAAGCTGTACATTCCTGCCTCTTCACAGATTTAGAATCACAGAAGGAATCCTGGAATGGTTTGGGTTGGAAAGGATCTAAAATCCCATCTCATTCCACAACCTGCCATGGCAGGGACACCTTCCACTGCTCCAAGCCCCATCCAGCCTGGCCTTGGACACTTTCAGGATCCAGGGGCAGCTACAGCTGCTCTGGTCACCTGTGCCAGGGCTGCCCACCCTGCCAGGGAACAATTCCTTCCCAAAATCCCATCCAACCCTGCCCTCTGGCAGTGGGAAGCCATTCCCTCTCATCCTGGCACTCCAGGCCCTTGTCCAAAGTTCCTCTCCAGAGAATTTTCTCACGGGCCACCACTTTTTTTTTGTCCCATTTTCTCCTAATTTCCAGTCTCCAGAGTCCAGGGTCTGATAGAAATCTCTCCCTGCTAAGGTCAGGATGCAAGCCTCCATCCTTGGAGCTTCCTGGACCATGGGAAGCCCTGCACAGCCCAGTGTGATCCCAGAGCTGCCCCTCCCCGAGCAGAAGGTTGGACAGGAGCTCCCATCCAGCCTGGATTGCCCTGGAGTGCTGAGAAATCCTTCTCCCTCTCTCCCCTGCACTCCTTCAGCCCCCAAAACCAAGCCTTCTCTAGGAATATTTTCATTTGTGCCTTAATATTTTCTTCAGGAAGTGTGCTGACACTGAACTGAAGGTTCTGTTTGAGAGGGAATTACACTGTCAGCTATCTCACACTTCCACTGTTATTTCATTACTGTCACAATCCTTTTTCCCCCAAAGTGAGAGCTGCCAGCTCAGACCATTGTAATGAAACACTTGATTTCCAAATGTTCATTGAAGCAGGAAATATTTTACACTCCCTGAAATTTCCAATAGCTCAGGAGCACACTTTTTCCCTCTTAACAGAGGTTTATAATAGCTCAGATGTGTGATTTGTGTGGAGGAGTTTATGGCTGAGGACGTTGGGATACTTGGATGCCATTGAAAGGCAAAGTCTCTTCAGATAAACTAGAGAATGTCATTTATACAGGCTGTGAAAATATATTTTTCAGAAATAAAACTTGAGTGTAAGAGACCATGAAATGCCAGTCACTCAACCCTTGGACTATCAGTCTGTGCTGCTCCCAGTAAATGTGTACCCTGGTTTCTTTAAAAATAAAACTTCTGTGGTATAGATTCCAAAATCTCCCTTAGAATTTTTTAATTCAAGAGGCAAGGACATTACAACATGCTCTGATGGGTTTGGCTGTTGTTGTTATTTGAAATGTTTCCTTTTTTTGCTCTATTTCTATTTTCTGCCTGTGCACCATGCAAGGGGAGCTTGGACACCGACCGAAGTTGTGCTAAATAAATGTGATTACAGTGACGTGATGAAAATAAATGTGATGACAATAAATGTGATGACAATGCACCTCACTGCCTGTACACCTGGGGACAGCTGTTCCCTGCCAGCCTGGCATGGCACTGCTGAACCCTTGACCACTCGGAGCTGAGCATTCCCTTGGCAGGAGACAACCGCAGGGACAAGCAGGGGCAGGTAACCAGCCTCAGACACAGAGAGGCACAGGACCTGTCAGAGCACGAGTTACTGCTGCTCTGGGACTGCATTAGCTCACACATTCCTCTCTTGAAAGCTTCTCTTTATGCAGTGTACACCACGGATTCCTCTGGGCCAGCACTCCCTGTCTGGCTCCATCCCACGTGGAGTGGGAATAAACCACTTCAGAGGGAGATTTTCTGGCATGATGAGAGCTAAAGCCTCGTGCTGCCAACCCTCACCTGCTGGCCCAGTGCTGGCATCTGGTTGCCCCATTGCAGGAGCTCAGCCTGGCACTGCAAAAATCTCAGGTGAGGTCCTGGGACTCCGAGCTGAGCCACCAACCCAGCTACAGGGTCAGGAGGGAGAAATTCTGGGCTGGGAATGACAGACAATGGGAATTCATCCTGCAAGAGCTGGGAGCAAACAAAGGTGCTGGGTGCAATGGTAAAGCAAATGCTGCCCAGAGATTTAACAGCTTGGTGGGCACTATTCCCTGTGGCCAGGGGCTCCAGGCTGCTGGGCTGGCTCTGATACCCTCATCAGAGACACAATTTTAGCTGCAAGGTCTCTTTTTGGACTCAGGTGCTAAAGGAAACCTACAGGAAAGATGGAGAGGGATTTTTTTACAAGAGTGTGTAGGGACAGAACAAGGGAAAATGGCTTCAAACTGAAAGATTTAGATTAAATATTAGGAAAAAAAAAAAAATCCCTGTGAGGGTGGTGAGGTCCTGGCACAGGTGCCCAGAGGAGCTGTGGATGCCCCTGGTCCCTGGAAATGTCCAAGGCCAGGTTGGATCAGGCTTGGAACAACCTCGATTTTAAATGTGGGCTTAAAATGCTACCAGAGGAAAATTATAAGGAGTAACAATCCCAAATAGACTCAGTTCTATAAAGATCATCCAACTGTAGTATATTCTATTCAGTTTTTTTTGTATGAATACAATTCTACAGAGAAAAATGGAATTTAGAGGAAAGTAGATCCAGTTTAGAACAAGGTGTTTTACCTAATGCAGTCTTTGCATTTAATCAATATTAAAATAACTCTCACTAAGCTGTTGTTCATGCCTGAATTAGTGAAGATGAACAGAATTTAACTGTCTGCATTTAAACAGGAGTATCGAAGGCTTGAGAAGGACTTATAGTCCCTGACCCTGATTCAAAACCATAGGCACCAAAAACTCCCCAGGCCCCACTGACCTTTATACCAAAAGTTTTTACCAGAAAACCATTCTGCTGCTTATATGCCACAAAAGTTTGGTGAATTTTGTGTGTTTTTTAGCCAAAGTTGAGCCAGACAACACTGGAAGGATCAGGACCAGCACAGAGATTCAATGTGCAAGGAGGGGGATGGCAGGGAAAGGGACAGGGACACATCCACTGTGTGACACCACGTGGGAGCAGAAATTTGGGAGCTGGGTGCCCCTGGCAGTGGAAGATGCTGCTGGGATCACCCTGCCCAGGGGCCAGAGCTGCTCCCAGCTGGCTTTGGCCAACAGAAAAATCCTCAGCTCCACCCCAGGATGGATGGCTACAAGCTGAAACCAGGCAGTTCCATCTGGCGGGGCAGCACATGGGTTTTTAGCAGAAATTGTAATTTTAAATCAGACTCCAAATCTGGGGAGGGCTAAGAGCTGACCTCCTGCCTGGCCACAACCACAGGGGCAGACGTGGGATCAGGCAGCACCTTGGGAGACAGGCTGGCTTCTCCACCTCAGCAATTCATGTGGATCAAACAGGAACTTCATTTCTATCCTCTCCCACTGTCCAGAGATGTCAGAAATCAGTATAATTGCACAGACTGGCAAGACTCCCTGGGAATTATGTGTATTTTCTCTCGTTCTCTCTCATACAGAATCCATCTTTCCTCTGAATAATTACTGCCAGAGCTGAATCAGAGCCTGCCAACGTTGCAGAAAAGAATCCAACCATTTTCTACAAGCTTTCAAAACAAATATGACTTCACTTTGCTGATTTTTTTTTTTTTTTTTTTTTTTTTTTTTTTTTTATCCACTGTCATTTGATTCTCTTTGAATAACTTGAATGAGTTTAGGGAAGGCGTGGTGCACAAGGAATCTTTGGGCAGACCCTCAGCTGCTGTACAACTGGCTTCAGAAAAGCACTGCTCAGTTACATCCTGAAGATGCCTCACAGTGAATTTGAAAAGCTCTCTTGGAGATTATTCACCTCACATGAATGCCACTGTTCCCACCAGCTATGTCATTTTAAGGATTTTAGCTGTTAAGTCAGAGGGCAGACAATAGGATGGGACAGAGCCCAAGCAATTAACTCTTCACTCAGTTTTATTACTGAATCCTGAACTGGACTCCCACAGGGAACCTGAAACACGTTAGTCAAAGGAAAAAGGGCAAAACTTTAAATAATTAAAAGTTTGGAAGATGAAATTAAACAGCAGCCTATGATCTGCACACAGAAACTTTTAAGAAAAACCCCAACGAAACAAAATAAAGCCCAAAAGACATTAATTGAAACCTTTGATCCCAACCAAGTATTCATCCTGAGATAATTACTGCCATAAAAACCTCTGACACTGACAGGAGAACTGCCTTCAAAAGCTACCTACGTAAGCAGCTTGGAACTTGGGAGAGGAGCTGGCAGGGATGAAATCCTACAGAGATGTGAAAAGGAGGGAAGATTTTGGAGGGAGCTGAGCCTTTCAGTGTTAAGTCATTCCTCTGTGCAAACATGTTTTCATCTATCAGAGACAAAGAGGAAAAGGATGGGGAAGATTTGCCAGCAGAAAGGCAGAAGAAAGCAGTGGGTTAAAAAAAAAAAATATGGTAGCAACAAACTGGACCTTGAAAGGCATTTGGGACAAAAGTCAGCAATACAAGGTGGTTAAAACTGAAATCACACAATTCCTTACTCGTGGTGCATGAAGGGCTGCAATCTAAAAAATCTCCTGCTGCTGTTCCTCTGCTCTTCCCAATTACAAACATTTCTGAGATGCACAGAATTAAGGTTTTCTCTGCCCTTTGCTGCAGTCCTGCTCATTTTGGCACTTCCCCAAAGATGACAGCAACTCTTGGAGCCCAGCAGTGCTCAGTCCCTGTTCCATAATGGTTGGGTTTGGTTTAATTCCTGGGAAATGTCCCCTGCTTTTAATAGAGACAAGGCTGGCTGATAGCTTCAGGCACCTTCTCAGCCTCTGTGCACTGGCTGAGAAGCTTTAGGCTGACAGATAAACACTCCTGAAAAGATTCCAGAGTCCCTTTTCCTCTCCAGGAATATTTTTACAAGCCCCCCAAGAGTGGTGCCCATCAGTCCTGCCTCTTGTGCCAAGAGCTGTCCTGGGAAAATGCTCCAGCCCATGCTCATGGTTCTTTCCCTACTCATTATTTATTCCTACATAATTTCAGGTAAAAATGGCTTTGCCATGTTTTTCATGAACATTCCATATGGCAAAGGGATATACTCATATCAACTCATTGTGGTGATGTGTTTTTAAAGGTTGTAGAGTTAAACATCTCCACAACAAATGAAAAATTGAAACAAAACAATTTGGGTATTTTTCCCTTTTCTCTTATCAAGTGGGATTTTGTACATTAGAAGTCACATATCAATACTTGATATACAGAGGGGTAGAGCTCTAAAAGCTGCACTTAGTTACTTCAGTAAGGCAAAAAATCAGTTTGCTTCCATTGGCCTTTTGGCCTTTCCAGCAGTCAGGGATGGACCGTGGCATTTTTACTTAACTGAGAATAAATCTGACAAAAGGCACCTTTAGAAGTTCTCACTGAGGGAGTAGGAAGCCATGAGAAATACATATTTTGAAAAGAAAATGAAATGGACTCTTTCAGAGCAGATACTCCTGGTTCATGTGGGGTTAAAGGACAAACCCCAGACAGAGCCAGAACTGTGAGCACAGAGCAGGGGCTCTGGCCCAGGGGAATTAATTTATCTTTTAAGAAGGGAGCTAAGCAAAAACTGCATTACTGAACCCAGGATTGCTTCTGGGAGGGAGCTCCCCTGGCATTCATTGCATCATCTTTATTTTTGTGAGGAATTGATCCTCTCCAGTGGGGGTGCAGGTGCTGTGAGCCTGAGCTGGCTCTGGGCTGAACCTGCAAAGGAGGGAGCCAGGAGCACTCAGAGCATCTCACCCCAAATCCTGGGAGAGCAAGGCCAAGAGCTGAGACAAAGCAGCCCCCAAAGCCATGGGGTGTGGGGGTGCTTTTTGGGCAACTGGAGGAGCTGTCAGGGTGAAGGTGAGGGTCCTGTTAGCACCAGATCCAGTGTTCTCCTTGTTCTCCTGCCATTTCTGACCATAAAGAACTGGGTGCAGCAAGGGACACGCTTTGGTGGCAGCACAGGAGGAACCTGCCTGTGCCTGTCCTCCACAGGGACACACACAGGGATGGGACAACACCACTCCTTTGCAGAGCTGGCCTCAACAAAGGGCACCACCACAGACTCTTGTCACTAGTTAGAGACATTAGGTGCTTCTACCAAAAAATTAAACCCACTTCTGTGTTTGTTTTCCAGCTGCAGATGCAGAGGTTGCTTCTTCCTGCTGAGCTAGAACTCAGAATTATCTGGAGTAGAAATTTGAGCGCCATGGTAAGTGCACATGGAAAGGGAAATCACTGGGTTTGGTATCCCCCCAGAGGGGATGCTGTGGAGCTGAAGGGAGAATTTAGTGCCTCATGCAACAGTGAAAAGCTTAATAACAATAATAAAAGATTATTCCAGCATATCTCTTGTCCCAGCTACACCCGTGCCTCTGCCCAGTTCTGCTTCCAGTACTTTCTAGTTTACTTAAATACACTAAAATCATATAAAATTCACAGACAACTTGCTGCTGACCAGAGACACCTACACCAGCAGGTGCTGAGGGTTATACCTTTGGAACCCACAAGAAAGAATTTTTCCTGTCATAACCTCTCACTGATTCTTTCTTCTTCCTACACACAGGCACAAAGGATAAGGTGCTGTGATCTCTGCTGGTACCCAGGAATGCTGCCAGCAATTCTGGGGGTTATTGGCACAAGCACCCTCTGATGCCCAGGTTAATGCAGAAACAATTTTCCTTCTGCTGCTCCAACACAGGACACACTTTGCAATCTCTGTGGGTGCATTAGATCTGCTCCCAGCACTCTCCAGGGAGAAAATCTCCCCTTTCCTCTCAGTAATTAAAAGGAAATCCTTCAGTGATGCCTTGTGCAGGCTGCCCTAGAGCAGAGGCTGGGCAGAGTCACAGAATAAAGCAGGGATTTATTCCAGGATCTCCTCATGGATCCACCTTGGGCAGCACCAGAGCCCAGCCAGGGCTGCACCCAAATGACCCAAAATGGTCCCAAAATGCACGAGCGCTCCCGGGGCTCTCCCTGGGATCAGTTCTGCTCCATTGGCACCTTGGAGTTCATTGTCCCATTCCAGCTCCAGCCCAGGCAGTCCCACCCTGCTGGATTTTCTCTCTCCAGCCCACGGTGTTTGTGCTCCTGGGCTGAGGTTTGGATCATTTGTCCTTGGTGCCCAGCTGGAGCAGGAATTGTTTTGTGTCTCTGCTCTGTGCAGAGCTCAGCATCCCCTGATATGAAGCTCAGACCCACTAAAGCAGCACAGAGTCTGGAAAATAGAAAAGCTGAAACCTGAGGCATCATCAGCACAAAAATAAACTGAACCAGACTTGACCACAACCAAGTTCTGAAGCAAACCCCACCTTTCCAGCATTAGACATTAGATGCAAAATAAAGCTTTAAATCACACTTATTTTCACGCATTTCCTTTTTGCCAAATCAGAACAGATTTCAAGTGAGGTGTGACCTTATGTTTAATGACAACCTGAGCTCCTGCTTTTACAAGAAAACTGGACACTCTCAATGTCCTTCTTTCCTTTCCTGTAGCTATTTATAGCTGATGCTAAAATCCATATCTGAAGTCATTCCTTTTTGGTGGTGCCTGGGAGCTGCCACTCCTCCAGGACTGAAAACAGGGAGAGAAAACTCCGATCCCTTTGGCTGAGGAGAGGCTGCTCCCAACCCTCTCCATTCCCTGATCTCTGCTGCCCTCTCCTGCAGCAGCTGCAAACTCCCAGGATTTCAGTGAAATAATTCGATATTAAAGCTGCTATGGTGAAGTGTTTGAACTCCGAGGGGATGGGGCAGGAGTTTTAGGAGTAGGGAAAATTTCAGCTGAAAAGGGAAAGTGCTTGTGGCAGAGTATTGAGCACAGCAAGGGGCAAAATAATGATAAGTACAATAATGCTAAAATTTTAATAATGATAATGCTAACAGTGATAACAATAATTGCAATAAAAATAATAGGAACTATGGTAAAAAATTAAATTATAAGTTAATCATTAAAGCTGGAAAATACATCCATGATTAATAAATCCAGCTTTTGTCTTAATACCACCATGCCCACTAATCCAGATTGGCCCCAAGTGCCACATCCACTTGTTTTCTGAGCACTTTCAGGGATGGTGCCTCCACCACTTCACTGAGGAGCCTGTTCCAGGCTTAACCACTCTTCCAGTGAGGAAATCTTTCCTAATATCTGACCTGAATGTCCCCTGGTGAAATTGGAGGCTGCTCCCTCTGCTCCTGTCCCTGTTCCTGGCTGTCCCCTCCTGCCAGGAGCTGTGCAGAGCCACAAGGTCCCCCCTGATCCCCCTTTGCTCCAGGATGAAAAACTTCAGCTCCCTCCTCCTTCCTGGGACTCGTGTCCCTGAATTCATTTGTTATCTCAAAGCGCTGGAGTTTCACAGAAACACAAATATTTTAAAAGTTCATCAAACATGAAAATGTGGAGGAATGGGAAAGAGAAAAATGTGCTTTGCAAATAATCTTGTGGCCAAGGAATGTGCCTGCAAAGCAGTCAGAAAAGATAAACAGATGATTTCAGTTCGGTTCAAAGAATGTGCCTTGGCTTTTTGAGGAGATGGTTGTGGCCTAAAATAAGAATAAACCCATTGGCTTAGTCCTACTGGGCAAAAAAGCTGCTACCAGAAAACATCACATCCAGGTGATCTCTGACAAATTCCCTCCCTGCTCTCTTCCCTGATTAGCCAGGTTGCTTTTCCTTGCATTAATCTGCCTTTCAGCTGCCTTTTAATCAAAGCCAGGCTTAACTCTCCACTGGAAAAAGAAAGCAGATGCTGAGGTAAACCACAGAGTAGAACTGGAAGAAACAGAAAGAAAAGGCTCCTTGGCTTGATAAGGATTTAAGAATTATTTTTCTAAAAGGAGAAAGAAAATTTTTTCCCAGCTTGGATAAATGGCCATGCCTGCCTTCCCCAAATGTAGGAAGCATGGGCTGGTTTGTACAGTATTTTGCATGTGCCAGCTCCTATTTAGTTGTGCAACATAGAAAAAGAAAAAAACAAAAACAAAAAAAAATGCTGACAATTTGTAAATCAATCTTCAGATTGTGGAAATGAATTTTTTGAGCTGTCAGCAATTAAGAAACAAGCCAACAAGTACTCCAAATCAATCAGCTGCTCTAGGGATTGGATGCCAACAA
The DNA here is from genome assembly GCF_050655825.1 of Lonchura striata. Taxonomy (NCBI): domain Eukaryota; kingdom Metazoa; phylum Chordata; class Aves; order Passeriformes; family Estrildidae; genus Lonchura; species Lonchura striata. The sequence goes on along the minus strand of NC_140708.1, from coordinate 36,171,395 downwards.
CCAGAGACTGAGATCCAGTATTGCCAGTGCTGTGGGTACCAGTTAAAATTCCAGGTGCAAGAAATTATTGAAATAGAACATGGTAGGAAAGAAAAGACTCAGATTTGAGGGGAGGGAGGTGTTTGTGTTGGTTTTTTTTGGTTGGTTGGGTTTTTTTTTGTTTTGTTTTTTTTTTTTGGCGGGGGGAGGGCTTGTGTTTTGAGTTTGTTTGGGTTTTTTTTTTGGGGGGGGGAGTGTTTCTTTTCTGTTTTTTGGCATTTTTAAAATTTTGTTTTGAGTTTTGTTGTAGAGATCCCCAGCTGCCTTTCAAACATTAAGTCTTTTGCTTTAATAAATGTCCTTCTGTTCCCAAAGCAATTTTCTCCTCAAAAGAAAAGTGGTTGGTGACTAAACCACCAAGGGAAAAAAGTTCATTTAGGAGCCAGGAAGGTAAGATCAAAAGCTGGTTCTTGAAAAAATGACATCTACAGCAGAAAAAACTTGTTTTTTCCTAGGACATGCAAATGCTGGAGCTGAAGCCACACAAAAGAATTACACAGAAAATCCAGACAAGAGTTACAGAGCTCTGGAGAAGCTCAAAGCTTTCTGTAGCTGGTTCTGCACACTACAGAAAACACCAGAGGAACTCGCCTTTTATATAAAGAATGACTAGAGACAGAAAGCAAAAAGGCAGAAAGAGGTGTGTGTGTATAAAAGTTCACAAACAATGCTGGAAAAAAGCATTTCCAAAGGGTCACCAAATTACACCATTGTTCATAAGCCTCTGGTTGGATTCCAAAAGCAGGGGAAAAAAAGATTTACTCAGCAGGGCCATAAATAGGAAACCAGTTTGAAAAAATGACCACACACACAAAAAAAACAAACAAACAAACAAAAAAAAAAAAAAAAAAAAAAAAAAAAAACAGAAAGATGACCTTATTTTGCAACTAAAATTTGTTGCCTGTAGCTTTTTATTAGTTACAGCAAGTGAAATAAAAGCCAGACAAGTCTAATATAACTCTATTATCTCCTGCTACACCAGGGTGAAAAGCAATAACACTGAATTTTTAAAAACCACCTGCTGGCATCTGTTTTGCCCAATGGATAACACAAGCACTCAATAAACCTCTGGAAAGCAGCCACTGAAGCAGAGTTTGCCAGGGGGAACCCTCCTGACCTGCAGCCACTCTTTGCTAAATGAAGTAGCCGTGACAATGACATGGGCAAAAAAAAAAAAAAAGTATTTTCAACTTGGGGATCTGATTTTCAGAAAGAAAACCTTGAAGCTGGGCCAAGGAGTATTTCTCCTCCTTGCCTTCAGCACTGCTGAGTTTGCTGTGCCAGGAACTTTGGCTTTCCCTGCAGCATCTGCCCAGGAGCTGTTCCCTCCCCAGCACAACTCCTGCTTTGGATGCTGCACCTGCAGGGGAGGAGGAGAAAAGGGGAAGGTGGAGGGGTGTGGGAACTCAAAACGTCCCTCAGACATTTTTAGAGGTTCCAAGCCCCAGTCAAAAGCGTTTAAAACCCTAGCAAGCAGCTAGAAATAACCGTAATGTTAAGTTTAAGCCATAGAGTAATTTACCAACTTTACAAGAAAAGCAAAGAGTCACAAAAGTTTAAATATTATTACAAAAATAAATACAAAATAAAAAAATTAATATTATTAAAAGTTTTAACACCTATACAAAAAAGTTTATTTCATACATAAAAGTCAAAAATTTTAAAATAAAAATATCTAAACCTATCCTATCATCCTTCTTTCTTCTTCCTTACCTCCATGTTTTTAATATTAGCATTCACAAATTAGTTTAAAATAAAAAACACCATTTAATATAAATAATAAATATTAAAAATACTATAAACATATAACACATAATATGCCATATAAAAAATAACACCAACCCTAAACAAAAAAACCAAAAAACCCAAAAAACAACAAAAAAAAAATCAAAAATATACATACTTTTACCTAAGCTACTAAACAAACCACAACAACCCAAAAAACAATCTTTCAAATAACTTAGAATAAACAACCATAAAACCAAACAACAAGAAACTACTAAACCTTTCTTTAAAAACATTAATTAAAACCAAAAAAGTTTTCCACCACACAAAACCACCCCACAACCTAAAATAATCTTCAACAGAGGGGGAAGTTTAACCTATGAAAGGGGACCAATAGTTTCAATGAATAGCATGGAAATAAACTTAGTATCACCTAATTGTAATTGCTGCTCAAAGATTTTTCAAGACTGAAATAAATTAAATAATGCAAAAAAAATAAACTAAATAATCACTTACCTTCCGTGGCTGCATTTAAAATGTGCTGCTTCCCTCCTTTGGCGATCCACACTTTTCTTTTTCTTCTAAATCATTACAACCAAGCCAGAAGGCCATTTTAAGTCTCAAAACAAAAACAAACAAAAAACAAACCACACTAATAGCAAGTTAAATGCAAAGAAATTATAGATATTTTTTTAATAACTTTAACAACTAAAATCTAGAGGCTTTATTTCAGCTACATTTGCATCTTTTCTGCTTTTGTTCTGCCAGAGTAGATGGATGAGATGCCAGCAGTAATCCCTCAAAGTGTGCTTATGACTTCCACCTGGATGTTCAATTTTACCCTTTGCAGTATTTCCCCTTTTAATTGGGTATTCCACATCCAGCTCATTACAGCTGGATTTGTTCAGCTGGGCTGAGGAGACAGGAGAGCAAGGGAGAACAGGGTCTCTGCTACAGGAGGCTGGGAGCCTTCTGATAATCAATTCTTTAGAACAGGCTGAGTTTATGTAGTTAGGTTACTGTTACAATTTACAGGAAATCACTTAAATTATCAGGTGGGAGGATGCACTTAGGTAGGAGGGCTTAATTCACCACACATAATAAATACTAGTCAGAAAACAGGCACGTTTCAAGAGGTGGATGTTTTCTGATTAAAGGAGTAAAATAAGAGAGGAAGGAAAGCACTTTGCACATGGGCAGTAAATTCTGACTCTGCCCATCTTTAGGATAGGCAGGATTCAGGTCTGCAGTTTGTACTGTCCTTCCACAGAATAGAACTTCAACGAGTCCAAATCCACCAGTCTGCTTCTAAAAAATTTAATTTTGGGTTTTTAAGGTGTTTCTTTTCCGCTGAAATCAACGGGAATGGACAAAATGCACTTTGCCCGTGAAGGAACTGCGAGATCCCAGCTCCACAAACAATGACAGCACGGCACTAACTCCTGCAATGGGTGTGGAGTTGGGAAAGAATTTGAAATCAGCTTGGGAAATGAACAGATATTGACTTTGCAATTTAATCTTTCAGTACTGCAGCCCTTGGAGAGGTGAGAACAGAGCTCTGCTGAACCCCTCTCTGAATTAGCCTTTATTAAAGCTTTTGCCTTGAGTATCTGCAAACACCTCAGCAGCATCCACCTCCTGGATTTGTTTTGCCATTCTCCCATTCCTACAGAAGCCTCTTAAACACTTCCCCCCATCCTTTCCTCACTCTTATTTTTTCCCCTTCCTTATCTTCAGCGTTTAAGTAGAAACTGAACAATTTACTATGAGAATTCTCAACTCAAAAATATCAGTGGGTCACTATCAGCCTCATTAAAGAATTTTATGTCACTGCTCGGATCTGTGGGTATCAGTTTTTTTACTCTCAACTCATTAATGAATGGTTACATAAATATTAAAGTTGTGATGAATTATTCTGAGAAATAAATAAATAATTATAAAAAAACCTCCAAACCCTACTCTTTTGTAAGCTGTTATTATTCTCCTTCTCCCCAGCAATTAAATTTTAGTTGAACTTTTAGAATACAATTTTAGGCAGTAAGTAATCACCTAAACCAAACCCATTCCCCATTGAAGAGTCAGTGACTGTCCTCATTTTCTGTCTCCAGAGTCAGCTGCACCAAAAATGATCTCTCAGATTATTTGCTCAGACACTCAACATCAACACCCTGGGCCAGGTTTCTTGATGTATAATAAATGCCTCTCTCTGGCTGCAGTGTCTCTAAACTGGCAGACTGCATTTTAATGAAAGCAAATGATAAATAATTTGCAATATAGTACTAATAATTTTTACACTACAATCAAATATTTTATGTAGTCATTTTCCCTAATTATTCCCCCTGAATCAATTCCATGTATATGTGTGTATATAAACACATCCACACAGAATTAAACTGAATTTTTTCAGAAGTACTTCAGAAATTGACCCAAGTTAGGCAATTTTAGACACTGTTGGTCAATATGTTTAATTTACAGACTGCCTTTATTGTGAAGCACAGAATGATCCAATTAAAACTCTAATTAGGGCCTGCCTTTACTGAAGCCAAGCTGAAAGACCATTTTCTACACTTTTCACTGAGAGAATAAGTAAATCCATTATCAGAAAACTGAAATAATTTGGACTTTTTTTTAAAGACCACATCAGGAACTGAAAAGAATTAAGCCCATTTTTAAAATTCAGCTCTGCCAAGAGAGTCCCATGACAATATTCACCGTGAGCTTCCCTCAGGTTGTACAACCACCAGTGGAATGTGAGCACAAAATGGGGAGAGAAACTGCCTGTGGGACTGACTGAGCTCCAGGGATGAACAAATTTCACAAGCTTCACTGAACTGAAGAATATTTATGCATTCCTACAGACTCAATTTTAAGCTTTTGTCTCATTTTGTTTTTTTGTTGTTGATCAGGGAAGGCCAAAATTATTCATATAAAACAATGAGAGGGGTAACCACCACTAATTGTGCTGCAAGATTTTCTCCAACTAGAAGTTCCTCATCTAGACAACCTAAATGCCCAAAAAATTCCTTATTTCCAAAGGTCCTGGCTGGCCTTTTGCAAAAGAATCTTTCAACAGTTACTGAATACTCTGCTCTGCTAATCAAACATTCCACATAATTAATACAAGACTGGTGTTCAAAGACAAATGCATGCAGAATCTCTGTATATTATACAGAATCTCTGTATATTGACCAGCAAACACAATTTTACCATTTCCTCATTGCCAAAGATGGTCAAACACAGGTTCCAGAGTTATGGTTTCACTGCTGACTGAAGCTTCCAAATGCAAAACCATGAAAATACAGACTATAAACCTCTGGGGATACTTGCATAATTCAGTGCTTTGAGGGAGGAATTCTCAAAGGGTTTAAAGGAGTTAAAATGGTATTTATTTTAAAAATTCATTCAGTTCACTTTCTAGGTTGTGAGAAGAGAAAGGGAGGGGGTTTCTTTCATCACTGTGCTTTTCAAAACTCAGGATATGCAGACCGCGTCCTGCTCTAATTTAACCCATACTAATTTTATGTTTGCTGCTAGAGTCTGGGAATTAATACTGCTCAAACACAATGTTTCATTGGAACTAAAATGGGAAATGTGACTCAGATGTACAAAGGAAAATCACTTCCTGTGTTAAACCAGCCCTGAGCATTGTTCTGTCCAGAAGGCAAAATGACAACAGTAGCACAACCAGCACTCAATTCCAATGATGGGCTTGTATTAAATCAAGACACAAGAGAACCTCAAAATATTTTTATTATTGTAATGAGACTGCAATATTATCTAAATAAACTTTTCCATCACTATTACACTATTTTCCTCACGAAGGTTCCAGTTGGGAATGCCACAAAGTATCCTGCAACCTGCACACTTAAAAGTTTATAGAAACATTCAGTATTAAAAGGCCTTTGCAACATGTTGTTGGTTTGTTTTTTTTTTAAACCCTCAGAGTTATAAATCCAAGTGTATACTGAAGTAGATTTATCTCAGAGACCCACTGACAAACAGCTTCAAGGGCTGTCAAAGAACAGGTTTGGGTGTTCTCACAGCTCTGTGGGAGCCTTGTCCACAAGGGCTGCTACAAAAGCAAGATACTGAGCAGAGCTGTAGCAGTCACTGTGAGCCAGAATTCAGGCCACTGCTAATTACAGTTAATTTTGATTAATTCTGCTGCTCACATAATACTTAAGGCAAATTTCCTTGTATACTCACTTTCCCAAGCTAAAGCAACAACATAAGCACAATTCACAATACACTGAACAAAAGGTATTTTAAGGTTATTTATGTAAGATGTGACAAGAACAAAAACAACACATTGCAGTTATAACTCCTACTTTTCTGCTCAGAATGATGAAACTCCCTTTTTCAGTTTCTATTCAAAAAGACTTGAATAGTCTATACTTTCCAATTTTATCAGAAATGTTATTTAAGACTTGAACCAAAAGTTTTCTGGAGCTGGAGATGTCCCAAAGCTGATGGGAGTTCTGAACACATATCCACAAATCCTTGAACAAAAGGAGAATCCAATGTTCTGTTACTGTAAGTAGACAACACAAAAATTACATTCAAATGAGAGATATTTTATAGGATTCTTTTCATGACAACAAACTCAACTTCAGTAGCTCCAACAAGCTGAGAAAAAGAAGAATTTAGGTTTTTAGCCTAAATGCCACAGCCTTGAGGCTGCAAGGGCAGTGTACCACCAGCACCCACTCCTCACTTGTAAAATTTCTCATCAATAATACAAAGAAAAGAGACAGGGATGCATAAATCTGACATTAGAAACAGTAACACAAACAAGAACTGAAATACTGGCAAAAATCAGAAAAGAGGTTTTTGGTGGCATCCTTGTGTATGTGGACCATCAGATATGTCAGCAGAAGTATGTCTTGAAAAAGCCACTGTTTTGGCTTTGCACAATGCTTTTTTCACCTTTTGTTAATCAGACATTCAGTAACACAGCAGAGACTGGGGACAGCACCAGCAGAGTCCTGACCTTGCTGCTCTGGAGGCAAAACCTTCCCCCACCCTTTGACAGGCAGAATTCAGTCCCCAGAGTGTGCAGGGAGTGCACACTTAAAAATAAAATGGAATATAACAATCACTGAACTGGAAAAAGTGATGTTTCATAGACTTCTGGAATGTTAAGAGAACAACATTTGTAAATGAACCTGTTAAAGATTCCATCCCAGGCAGTTATGGAAATGACAATACAATGAATTGATTTAAAATAACAGTAATTTTAAACAAGAGATTGGACTGAAAAAGCCATGATGTTCCAGGATGTTCCATGATGTGCTTTGTGATTTCCATTTATTTTAAAATATATTTATATTTTTACAGTACAGACTAAATCATTTTTACATATAAATACAACAGTATTGAAGTTCTATTAAGATTTGATTTTTAGAAGTAAATGGACCAGACTTTGACACAGGTATAGAAGCCTTTCAGCACATCTTTAAATTTGATTCCTGCTACAATTGAAAAAGTGGAAATATTATTGTATAATTTTATCATCAGCTTCCTTCCTCTCTTGCGAAAGTGCAAACAAATTTAACAAAAAGCAACACCACAGTTCTTAATCCTGACTTCCAACACACTTAACAGTATTTGCTCAAATCCCACAGATCAGCTATTACAGTGATTGAAGAGAAAAGTGTATTTTCACCCAGTGGAATTCCAGTCTGCCAGACAACCTCACAAACACAGAATTCTCACTCCTGTGTCACCTCCTCCTTCGGCTGCTTGAGTTCACTCAGAAGCTCCTTCCCACTTTCTCCTGCTTTGGAGGCAAAGAGAGCAGCTCCCTCCTTAAAGCCCAGGAGCTTCAAGCTTCTGGCATAGTCTGCATACACAGCGTGGATCAATTTATGTAAATGAAGCATTAAGGAAAACACAAATTAATAGCAAAACCGAAAACAATCTGAATCCTTCCCCCATCTTCTTACTCCTTGGCTCTCCCAGGGTGAAAATGCTGAACATTACTACCAAATGTGCTAATCCATTATTTTTCAGACAAGTAAGAAAAAAAAGTTGCTTTAAATCCTCCTTTTCAACTCATATTAGTATTTATAAAGCAACATGCAGAATGCTGTAAACTAAACCAGATACATTTCAGATACGTCTAAGTACCTACCATGCTACAAAGGCATAAATTGTAACAGAAATGTTAATGTCACAAAGATTTTTTCATTCATTAGACCTGAGGTTATCTACATATTAGTGGCATTTTTTATTTACAGGCTGATGACTCCATAGAACAGGATCAGGTAATATTTACATATGCATTAGTTATAGTATATAATACAAAAGTTTGTATAATTGCTCAGCTTTCCAGAACAGCAGGTCAGATGTGAAGATTCAGTGAAGAAAGACAGGATTTCAGAAAAAGGATATTTGTATCATCATTAACTTCAAATGCCCCGTACTTCAGACAGGCTTCTACAAATAAAGCTGCTCTATCAAAGTACCTCATACTGTTGAATGGAAAAAAGAATTTAAAAGAGAATAATTTGTTATTACACAAACCAGAAAAGTATTCGAGGACATCACACCAAAACACTTGCAGAGAGGCTTTCTAAAACTTTTTTAGATCTCCCCTTCTTCCTTGTATGCAGGAATTGACACTTGCTATAAATTTTCCTGAAAGATCAGGGCTGAAATTACTCAGAAAAAATCAGAAAAAATCATAGATACTATAAATCGTTACTGCTTGGTCCATGGGTGCTGGCAATCTTAAAGCCTGTAATAAAATGAAATGCCAATCATTGCCCATAGGTTAAATCTAATTAAAGAAAAGTATGCTTGTGGGAAATGGATTTGTAGAGAATTCTCGAAGTTTCACAGAACGTTCACATAGTATGGAAACTGTGAGATAAGAAATACTGACTAAGAAATGCTATGGAATAGGATAGACATTGTTGAGAGACAAATGGAACTAGAAACAAGTTTTAAAGGATGGTTTTGCAAATAAGATTATATACTTCAGAGAAATATAACAAAAACATTTATAATGTATTGTAATTAGAAAATAGTTGGCTTCTGATTGTGATAGCATGAATTATAATATCTGTATTGTCTCACCCTTCACATGAAACTGAAAATGGAATAAAATATTTTAAAATGCCTCTCAGTTGCCCCATCTCTGGGTCAGAAAAGGGCTTAGTCCAACACATGCGAAAATAGAAACAGATGTCAGAAATAAGTGTGGACAAAAGAAAACACAGCCTGTGCTGCTTCACCTTTACCTGTGTAACATCTCTGCAACTTTTGTGAAGCAGCCAAGAGACAGGAGGACCAGAATGGCCTTGGATTTCTGGTTGACCTGTGGGGAGCAGAGGTGGTCGACCCAGCGGCGCAGCACGTCCGCGCACTCCTCCGAGCCCAGCCGCACCTGCGGGACACAGCGGAGCCTGAGCGAGCTCCCAGCTGCCACAGCCAGCCTCAGCAGTGCTTCCCCGGGGGGAGGAATGAGGTCTGAGCTCCAGTGAGTGCAGAAGGCTAATTAATTACTTTATTAAACTATATTATACTCGAACTATGTACACTAACAAGAACTATCACTAATTAACTAGAAAATGCGTGGCTCTCTCCTGAGAGTCCCGACACACACGTGGATCCAATTGGTCCATGAATCCAAAACACCATCACCAGAATCCAATCAAGCAATCACCTTGGGTAAGCAATCTCCAGACCACATTCCACATGGGCACAAACACAGGAGCAGCAAATGAGATAGGAATTGTTTTGATTCCCTTTTCTCTGCTTCTCTTCAGCTTCTCTTCAGCTTCTCTCAAGAGAAATCCTGAAAAAGCTAAGTCTCTCTCTGTTCAGAGGGCATGTGAATAACCACAACCCCACACTCTGCTCTTGCTGCACTCTGTTTAGGGCAGCATCCTGAGCAGAAGCATCTGAAACCATCAGTTTTTAATAAAAAACTCTGCATGTTACTTGAGTTAATACGGCATTAAGGAAAATCAGATATATCTTGGTATAAAAGCACTTCATTTGGGTCACTCCATTTTTACCTGTGATTAACATAATTTTTGCCCCAAGCTGTTCTAAAGTTTTCCTAAATCAAGAAGTTACTCTTCAACCTTTACTGAAGACCAAAAAGAAAAAAATCTTATTTTTTCTGAAAAGCAGAATCCCCCACTTAGTAAACCTAAAAGTACAACTTTTCCATTCTTTCTTCAGGAAACAAAACAGAAACTTTACTTAAGAGATGCTGAAAAATCCTTACTAACACCTGTCCATTTATAATGTGGAGAATTAAGGCTGTGTCTGGTAGTTTTGCTGTAATTATGGCTGCACACCAAAACAGAGGGTGATGCCAATATATGTGGGTGGTGGTAATTTTGAAATCAGCTCACACACTACATAGAGCTCAGCAAAAAGTCACTGCCCAGTTATTATCCACGCCCAGGAGTGGGTTTTTATAGTTTATTACCAACTTTATACTGCTGCAGCTATATGAACCTTCCCAAACTGCTGAAAAATTAGAAAATGAAGTATTCCAAGTCTTTTAGGCCCCATTGCTGTAATGTGGTCAACAAGGGGACTATGTGGTCAGAAGGCTGAAGAATCTGCCAGCGCTGATTGAATGGACTGGCTTCTCGTAGCTGCATAGTATTTCTAAATGATGTTTCAGTGATTTAGGGAACTTCAGCACCTTCCTTAGCCTTCCTAAGCACAGGTGCTAAGCAGGTGGTTGGTGTTCTCAGCCCAGAAGTGAGGAATTACTCACCTTGGCCAGCCACGCTGCACGGTTCCACTCGCCGTAGGTCTGCAGGTAGCGACAGGCGTCTGCAGCTTTGTCAATCAGACACAGCAGCTGCACCCCCTCTGCAACAGCAACAGGCACTCCACTCAGGAAATCCAAGGAAAAAGAGCTGCTAAGTGTGGGAAAGGATCCCCACATCCTCAGCACATGAAGATGTTGAGACTGCTCTCCATAACGCCAGTTATTGCATCTTCGTTCCGGGCTACAGAGGCCACACAACGCTCTCCTTTATCTTTGTTTTGAACACTAATTTAGGGGTTCACAGGACTTCTCATCATAAAAACATGATGATCTTTGTATATTAAATACATAAGAATTCATGGGAACTTCTTTATTTTCATTTAATGTTGTCTACAGTGCAATTATTAACAATCTAGAGTGGAAAGTAGTTTTTTCCAGGCAAGTACAGACTTTTAACTTTCTCAGCATGTTTGAGTATTTCAGTTATATGGTTCTAACTGAAATAATTCAGTTATGTTTCAGCTTTTGCATTAAGCAAAATTAACCTGTACTTGTAAGAAAACACATATTATGAAAAAAAGTCCTGAATTGAAAAGGAGACTAAATAAGTATTTAATGCTTTGTAACAGGGACACCAAATTTTAGTTAATTCTTTAATTAGAAAAGTGGAAAATACATATTATGTGCAAGCAGCTTCTCTTTGTGAAAACAACTGCTAAAGATTTACTCCAGAAGTAACTTTTCCAGTGAAAATAAATCAAGACAAGTTAGATTCTATAACTCAATTACTGATCATTTTTGTGGTAACTACTCTGTGTAGTGTCTAGTGCAGCACATGAAACATGTAAGATCCATCACAGCAGGATTCACTCCTATTTACACTGGCATCATTAAAAATAATGAAAATTATCAGTTCACAAGCAAAGAGAAAGAGATAATTTACCTGCAAGTTTTCCATTGGCTATCATGTTGGTTGCTACCAGTTTAATGGTGCTTTGGGATGGCCCTGACGAGGTGACAGTTGTGACCAGGCAAGCTTTGAGTGAATCACAGTAATAATGTACATTCTCTGAACTGGTTTCCAGCAGTAGTTGCACTGCTCTGTCAGTCTGGCAAGAGAAAAAAGTGCAGCTTTGACCACAAAATATTCATTTTGTTTAAAAGCCTTTCTATTTTTACCCTTTTTAAGACATGGAACAAATAACAATGGAAGTTATTCTAAAACAGGCTACAGAAATATCTCCCTGTCTAGTAGTGACTAAGATTCTATTTTAATAGGACATTTGCAATAAGGACAGCATTGAAAACTCATTATAAATTTAACATAAGAATGCAAAAACTCTGCACCAGGTTCATACAAGTAGGAAATAATAAATATAGTTAGAAAAAACTTTCCTTAAATAGGCTAAGTACACAAAACAGACAGGGAAGAAGAATAAAAAATTCAAATATTACCCACAAACCTGGCCCAACAGAAGAAGCTGATCAGCGCATTTCCTGGTATGATCATATGTTGATCTCTTCACTTCCTGGAGATTTACCCTTTCCAGCTGGAATTTCTGAACAAAGAAGGAAAAATATTTTAAATGTAAGCCTACCTTAAGAAATAAAACCAGGCTTTTAAAAAATATTTACATATCTTGCCAGTTTTTGGACCAGCCTCTATTTTTAAGTGTGAGGAATGTTTTAATCCAGACTGGTATGTTACTAATAAAAGTGAAATATGTACAGGAAAGTGAGTGTTTATTGTACTGATGACATTCCTATTAAATTTGGTTTTGAACTCTTCGACATACCTGGAAGTAAGAATTTTCACACAGCACATCATAGCATATATCCAGAGGATTAAGCAGCTGCTCTTGAAGGACAGCTGTGTCTGGTTTTGCAGGCTTTTCCTGGCATAAGCTGTGCAAATAGTGGGCAGCAATAGTCCAGAAATGCAGTTCAGATTCGTCCCCATACAGTCTGAGAAGATACAAAGCAGGATGTGAAACAGGCTTGCATTTTTTCATACACCACATAAAATTATATTTCATTTTCTCAAGGACCATGCATTCCTGTGGACAACACAAATACTTTGTGTTATCAGTGGGACAAACTATGAAAGAGGATTATGGAATGATATTCAACAAGGTAAGTTACAACAGCAATTAAACCCCAGGAATGTTCAGCATAGAAATATGTGGAAATTGACATTTATTATTATTTTGCACTTAGTCACTGATATCCTCTTTCAACCACAAAGTTTGGAAACCATCTCTGAATACAGACAGACTAAAATTAATTCAGTTTAGGCAGAGGAACCACACAGAACAAATACACTTGAAATAAACCCCGGGCCCTCCCCTGTTTGTACAGAGCGATTGTGAAGTTCTAAATGACATTTTGGGGCATCAACAACTCAATGTAATGTGGCTGCCAGAACTGCAATTATAAAAGTGCCACCAAAACTGAGGGAAGTTCCTTGTATCCAGCAAGCAAATAAAAGTGTTTCAGTGAGGTAACATTTCCATTTTAGTCCTAAAACCACTCTCTCAAATGAGTAACAAAGTAGTCTGGGGACAGTGCTAAGTTAAAGGACAACTGGGTGAGTTCCTTAACTTTAGCTAATTTCCATGCATTAATAGCATCAAGATTTTCCTAGGAAACATTTCCTGTGTTTATCTGAATCTCTACTACCTGGCAACCAGGAGACATCTCTGCAGGAGAGTAAAATCAGGATCAAGCAGAAGTTTCTTTATGTCACTGCAAAAGACAAAGTGTTAAACAATCTATAAAATGCTGAGCAGGACTGGTTGCTTTTGAACACAACACAAACAAACTGAAAAGATCAACGCCCAAAATACACTATTTCTTTTCTGAAATAAAAAATTGCATTTATGAAAACAATTAAAACAGGAATTATATATGATTTGAAATATAACTGATGTCCAGGGGCAAATGCAGGGGGTCAATCAGGAACTCTTTATCCTTGCAATATAGAGAATCACCACCAGGGTGTATGCAAAGCTGCCAATTAGTCTGCAGTAATTCTACTAATTACAATATTAATTCAGCTACAAATAATCTTGCAGCTATGTAGTCTCACAGCAGAAGGGATGCACATACATGAATTTAGGCTTTCCACAGGTGTTTCAAACGGGATAAAAATAGGTTGTTACCTTTTCCATCCTAGTAAATGAAAGGACAAAAGGAAAAGGGACAAAATGGTCTATTTACTAGCTTTAACTATAATTTTCAAGGTTTAAATTGAATGCCAAAATCTGTTTTCTGTGTAAATACAGCAATGTGCATCAACATTATTCTGGAATTTTATCTTCAACAAAGGATTTCTGGAATTATCTTTTTTTTCCTCACAGCTCAAATATCCTAACAAACCTTGGAGTATTTAAGTAGAAGTGTCCAATGCAGTCTGAACCAGCATAAAGAATGTCTAAATCCCTGAGAAGTACTGCTTAAAACATTCCAAATGCTCACAGGTGAGTTGCAAATCATGTACTGACCCTATCAGCACCTTTAAAGCACCAAGTTTAAAATTACATAAAAATTACAGAAAAAGTAACTTTTTTTTTTAATAAAAACTGTCATTTCTCAGGCATCTTTAATGTACATCATTAGAGAAAAGAATTCTTTCTTCATTAACTGAATTTTCGCAAACTTCAGATATTTTGCCTTCTCAGAATTCCATAGTTTACACAAGTAATAACAGAAAAATTCTTACTTGGACAATGAATTCAACTGCTCTTGAAGAAGGTTTTTAATATTTTCATTCTCTGGATAATCACTGGATTAAAAAAAAAAAAAAGGACAGAATTATCTGAAATGGAAGAGCACTACTTGTAGGAGAAAAACACAGGCACATACATGGAAACAATCTTTCATATTCTTAGTGTAAGCCATTAATGCAGGACTTTTTATCCAGTTACCAGTTCCAAAACAGCAGTGAAATATTTGGTTTACTCCCATTGAACTTCAGAGTAAATGCCAATCTTTCTATTCCCATTTTTCTTTTTTTCATTAACCATAAAATTAATAAAAATGGCGATGCCCAGAGCATTTTTAAGTGACCATGAGCACAGTCCAGGACACAGAAATGTGCTCCTCTGACAATGTGAATGTGGCTCTCCAAGAGCACAGACAGGTCTATCAGAATATCACTTCCATTTACACTTGAGGAACAACTCTGATGGCTGCATTAACTTCTAGAACAAAAAGAACACAGTTTTTCTCAGAAGTAATATAATGCCATAAAAATATTGCCAGGACTGAAAGCAGACTGCAGCTTTTAACAGCCAAGTGCTACTGAAAGTCAGAAAAAACCTTAAGAGTTTTAGCTATGTGTAACTTTTAGCAATAAATAGTGAGATAATTATAATTTTGATTGTCCCCAAGAGTGAGGAAACTTATACATCCAACAGTTATTTGCACAGAAAGACTAATAAAATCTGTAGGTTTTAAAAAATAATGTTATATATAAAACTATATTTCTTCTTACATGTCCATAATATCTAGAGAATATTTCTCATCCCAAGGCTGATGCAGCAGGAATGCTTTTAAAGCTAATGAAGCCCTTGGAACAAGCAGATAGGGACACCAGACAGGTTCTGAAAGAAAAGGAAGAGATTCATTATCCAGAAAGTCAGAAAATGTACCTCCAGAAAATATACTACAGAAAATGTGTCACAGAAAATGCACCACAGAAAATGGACATCCAAAAATGTACCTCCAGAAAATGTACATCCAATATTCTATCTCCAGAAAATGTACACCAGAGAATGTATTACAGAAAATGTGCACCAGAAAATGCTCCAGCTTGTTTGCAAACACCAGGAAAATAATACATAAAAGTCTTTTCACACACCAAGCACAGGCTGCTGGACATAAAAGCTTTCACTACACTCAAGCAAAAACATTGCATAGAAGGTACAGGCTTATCAACCATGCTCAATTGAGAATTTCAGGATATTCCATAGTGGGTTTAGCCACAGACTCCTGGAATTCACTGTACTGGCTTTGATTATTGCTGTGCAATTATCTGTACAATGATTATTGCTACATAGTGCAAAGTGAGTAAAGCTATGCCATATGTACCATAAAGAATGTTTAGTTTTGCTTTGCCCCCTAATTCCTACAGTACAATACAAGGATTAAACCCCATCATCTGGAAAAGATGGTGGGAAGTTTAATAACATACAAATCATACATCAGGGCTGTCACACAAGTGCAGAAGTCAGTTCAGTATCCAGAACAAGGTGTGGGTGACAGGCAGCAAACGCTACCCAGTGACTGAGGAGTAGAACAAGTACCAAAAGCAGCTCCATCATTAAACATTCACAATTCCCTGTACTTCGTGTGCACTGAGTGATGTAGGACTCTTGCAAATGTGATTTGGCAATTAAAACATTACCACAGAAGGACAGCTCAATCACAGCAGCCTTAGAGCTGGCACAGCCTCATCTCAGTGTGCTTGGCTTTACAACATCCATCTTTATAACTTATTATTGCAGAACACTCCTTTGATAGCAAAAATGGCTGTGATAAATTACATGTTTCCTCAAACAAACCCACACCACAGCTCCCCACATCACAGTTTATTGCATATGTCTTAGAATCTACTGGGTTTTAAGGAAATGTCTTAAGGAAATTGTATGAGTAAAGGTAGGATTGACTCAAAGGGCAACAAGAAGAAGAGTTATTTGGAATACCAGTAATAATAAATACAAAAAAATGTAGTTTCTTTAACTAGTTAAATATTTAAACTTCCTTCTTAGATATATGGCTAAAAAGGTAAATAGCACTAATATTGCTATTTTAAAGGTCAGTTTAAAGAGCAATGAATCAGTCTACAGACACCTGAAAAAATCCCAGAAAATACATTTTTACCCATCAACAAATGTTTCTAAATCATGTAATGAGTATCAGTGATGCAGGTACTGATACCTAATTGATATGTCAATGCTTTTAAAATCAATTTGCTATATATTTGTACAAAAAATGTTCTTATTTTCTTCATTTATATTTAAATTAAGATATCAAAAAGTATGTGCTATTTCGGAGATTAAAAAACTCATGCATATGACTTAAGCATAAAAGATTTAGCTGTATCTATGAAAAGCAGTAGAAAGTAGAAAATCTGCACATCAACTCCCAGTTCTAACAGAAGTGCTGAGCTCCACTTTCCAAAGAGGAGTGCAGAAGTATCAAGCAGTGGGCAGCAAAGATGACATGAGCACACCTATTAAATCCTGCTCATCCATCCTGAAACACGAGGGCTTCATGGACAGGTCCAGCACTCGGATGCATCCATCATCTGATGCCAGCACCACTTTGTCTGACGTGCACCAGTCCACGTCCAGGATCCGGAAATTCACATTCCTCCCACTCCTTAAACTGCTCACCATTTGTACCTGCAAAAGTTCAGTTATTTTTTTATTTTTAGCAGCCTCTCCATCACCCAGTGTGAGGCTGTGTCACACACCCAGGAGGCACAGCAAAAAACTCACCATGAAAGGTGAAGTTAGCCATAAATCATTTCAATAATGGTCTTTTCTGGAGAGTAAGGAATTTAGAAACATTGGAGCAGGGCACATGGTTGCCCTGGAATAATACTATTTCCCAATTTAGGGTTAAGAAAAAAATCCTTCTGAGCATAGTGTACAGCTGCCTTTTTGTTATCTTTTCTAACAGGACAGGATTAGATGTATAATAGAACTGAGACTATAAAATATTACTAGAGATGTTCTGAAAGGCTTTTGACTGAAAATGTGAATTTAATTTTAAATGCTTTCATGTAGGAAATTCCTTTATCCTAGAAAAAAATGAGGGAACAGCTATGGGAGGAGTACCTTGTGGCATCAAAATTATTCAAATGTACTTCAAGGAGAGACTCATTGGGTAATATCCTACTCTACTTATGTAATTCATAGTAGTTGTTCATATCTGCTATCCATTCTTATCATCAGTGGAGTTTCATATTGCACTAATTAAGTGTCTGAGTTTGGAGCTGGTGCTCATTACAAAGTGAACAGGAAAAAAAATTAAAATTCCTCTTTCATACCCTGATACCTTGACCTTATTCCAGGGGCTAAGTTAAAACAGCACCATTGTATTTCCTGAGCCATGGTACTATAATTCCCTGAGAGACCTAAAAGCAAACCCCAGAAGGTTTGTGAACATAACTAGGAAGTTTCTGAGTAAGAAGAGAAGCTAGAGAATGTTAATGAACAGATGTCTGGTTTTCTGGTAGCCCCTAACAAATTACATCTCTTGACCATACACAGAAGAAACCTGCTGTGAAAGCAATCTCCTATCACAGATTAAAGTTTCAGACTGGGGACTCCCCCTTAAATTTTCAAGGTCTGCCTCAAAACCATGGCAAAAGGATGACAAAGAGAATCTCAGACATTGTCAGCTTAAAGAGTGGAAGACTCTTCTCATTGATGCCTTATAGGGAGTAAAAGTCTTGTGAGAAAAGCCACGTGACTTTATCATACAACTGCCAGCAAGAAATCCTGACTCAGTAAAACCTAATCCCTCACTCATCCTGATCTGCAGAGGTGAGGTGTGGGCTTTGAAGAGAAGTGCCTATCAAACCCACAGCCACTTACCTCTTTTGAATCCCAAATTTCTACCCCATCGTTGTACATTGCAAGAAGTTTTTGATTTCCTTTCCCCGGGGCAAACCGTATTTTTTTCACCCAGCTCCGGTGAGTAGGAATCCCCCTAAGGAAAGACAAGATTAGGATCCACATTCTATACCCAATATTGTAGGAAACTGAATCCTTTCCAGGAATTCTGCAAATCCTGGTACTGCACAGACTGAGGAGGAGGACAATCTCTCTATAGATGCACACACAAATGAATGTCCAGATTGTGAATTTATCAAACTGAAATGATGAAATGCTTGGAATAAACACTACAATACATAATGTTTAACCAAAAGCCATTGCAGATTTAATGTAAAAAAAGATATCTAACTGGTTTTAAAACCTTGATTAAATGTTAATTCTTCTGAAAGCACAAGAGATGAAATGTAGGGAACTGTGACACAGTAGACATTTTCTGAATTTTTCTTCCAAAATATCTGCATTTTTCCCTAGAGTGAAGAACAAAAATGAGGAAGGATGAAAACATTCCACATTCTAATACTCATCATCTCATGTTTGACAGGCTTAATTTGCACTCATACCTGGATACTCTAGCTTTCAAATCCCAGAAGTTTAAGTTTCCATCAACATCTCCAAGAACCAGGATATCTCCTTTCCAGGCAATACAAGTAATGCTACCCATACTTCCCTGAAAATATTTAAGAAACAGAAAAACATCTTGTGATTAAGAGATTCAAACATATGAATAAATATTTCAACATTGGTATTCATTAAAAAAAAATATACAACACGATAGGCCAAATTCAGTTAAAACAGGAAAAATTATATATAAAACTGTGAAAATAGAATTGCTACCAATTTTTTAAGTTGGAATTCATATTTCAGATTTCAAAGGACTGCATTACTGACCACTTGCTGCTACAAAGCTTATCCCTGATGTTTTTCTGACAATCAAAGCTAAGCAAAATATTAAAGCATCAATGATATAGAAAAATTAGAACTCACATCTGGAGGAATTCTTGCACTGTCTTTTACTGAGTTTCCCTCTACTGTGAGATGATAAACCTGCCCATCAGCACCTGTAAACACAAAGTGCTCCCTGGCAGAGATATTCTGGCTCAGCTCTGATTTACTTTCAGCTTCCTGCAACAAGCTTTAAAAAGAACATGAGATACAATTATTTCTTTCTTGAAATCAGAATTGCAAGGCAAATTCTACCTCATGCACAGAAACAGCACAAAAAAAAAGAGCCTACATGCTTCTAAACACTTTGTGCAACACTTAACTATTTATTACTTCCACTCTTGTAGAAAGGGCAAGTAACTTGTCCAAGGGTAAGAGTTTTACTTGAAGAACCAGGTAACCAATGGACTGCCACAGTCCACCTGAGAGTAACAGGTACATCAAAGTCCCCCATATACAAACTAAAGGGAGGCCCATAAAGCTGTTTTGCTTACTATGCACTCAAGAACCAGTTCCAAAATATTCTTTTCATTAGAAGAATGGCACATGGTGGGAAAGGAACAATTGCTGTAGCCCAGGACTCCATCAGGAGGGGGGATACCTGATCACAGAGGATTCCACACTGCTGACTTCAGTGTCTGATGCCACCGTCTGCCGGGCCATGGCCTCCCTGGCTGCCAACTGCTTCTTCCTCAGGCTCTTTAAATTATGGGAAGGTGACCACTCCTGTGGAAAATGGCCCAGGAAAAATGGGAAAAACAAAGGTTTATTCCCTGAATTTATTGGGGCTTTATAATAATTTCCAAGGAGATCTGTAGTACCTCCCTCCATCACCCAAGGGGCAGAACAGATTTTTTCATCAGAACCTCAGTTTTTCCTGCCTCCATTTGGTGACAGATGAAATGTTAAAACTTTTCTCTGTATATGCTACAGCTACACTAACACTTGCTACAAAATTGTTCAAAGATATTATACTATTTCAATGTATCATATTATTAGAAGGTAACAGAGTTTATTCCTTACCAGAGCAGTGGCTATAGGGAATTTAGACATTTCTCTGAGCAGAGTGCAAGTTCTGACATCCCAGATCTCCAGTGGTTTGTCTTTAAATACCACAGCTAGGTACTGCCTGAAACAAATGAGAATTTACTCCAGCAAGAGTCATTTGAGCATTTTACTTCATGCTGTTCACACCAGCACTCTAGAGACCCTCAAAAACTAGTTAGCAGAGCAAATCAAATCCCCCTCAGAAGCTTATGATTCCCTTGAGTTACTGAGGAGCAAAACAATGTCTGAAAAAGAGTTCTCTTCAAAACTAACAGAATTATAAATTTCTGCCAGGTGGTTCTGCACAATTACTGTGGAGGAGACAAGGGGAATAATTCAGAGAGAGAGCAGCAGCACCTCTGATCTCACCATGTTCAGCCTGAGTTGATGGCACAAAACACCAGAAAAACACACAAGACTGCAGGCTGGACAGTTTTTTCCCTCCTGCAGATGCATGCCACTTCCTAATCCCGGGATAAATGAAAATAAAATCATCCCACACTAAACCACTTGCCAGTCATGTCTTCAGACTGCTGATCTGTGGAGCTGGGTGAGTGTAAACACCTTTAATCCACCACTTTTCACATTTAACTTGAAAATGCAGAGGCCACAGCAATTTGTCCTCTCAGGAGGCACTGCATTGATCTCTCTGCAAGTGAACCTCCCTTCTTGTCTCACTCTACACCCTCCAGCCTCTTCATCTAAGCCCATGGCTGCTCTTAATTTTTAATGCATTATTAAGAACATTATATGGTTGAACTCTTCCAGATACTCTGGAGTTTCTACCTAGAAAAATACTCCTGTGCAAGCTAGAGGAATTTTTTTCTTCCACTGTAAAGAAAAAGCTTTTAAGATTTAGAGATAATACCCTGTTAAAATCAATACTGCTTTAATTTTATTTATACAAGAAAGTGAAGTCATTTTTCAGAGTACTACAATTATTATTTTTGATACAATGAAGATCAGGGCCTCCTGTCAGAGGCCTGAGCTCAAAATAATGACTTGAAAGGAAACAAGTTGGTCATTTATCAGATGACTTTTCAAACAACTGTATCTCACATCTGATTTTCTAGCAGACAGTTATTACAAAGGTGTGAAATACTTACAAAAGCTAAATAAATATGAATAATCATCCAATCTTTAATGGCAAACTTCCTAGTTCTAAGTAAGGCTTAAGTTATAGAAAAGAGTATTAATTCATAACAGAATCAAAGTTGAAAAAAAACAGTTCAGCACTTTTATTCTTCTCAACTTTATCAAAAAGCCTATTCAGTAAACACAATTCCTGTAAGAAATAAAATATTAATTACTGACTTTGCAATGTGATTGGATCCTGAAGTGACAAAGTCAACCACAGAAACATTCACAGCTTTTTCACTTGGAATTAATATTCTGAAACATTTTCCTCTTGATGTTGTTGAATATTTTCCTATACACTCTGAAGTGCTTTTTGTCTTGGCATGTCTATGATGTTCTGAGGAATTTTATGCAGTACAGTGAAATTTATAAACTTCCCAAGGATGATGCACTTACTTCAGATGAGACACCTTTATCATTTCGATGGCTGGCTCGTCATTGCCTCGCTCCCCACGGAATGCAACGCTCCTGCCTGGAGCACAGAACAGGGGGAGAACAGCAACAGTCAATAAACTACACAGAAAAAGAGAAATTTAAATAGAAACTGCTCTGTCTATGAACACAACCAGTTTACTAACCAAACCAGAACATCTCCAAATCACCTGTCATCTCTAACGTTGTCATTGTCAAAGTTTTACAGTTTCATTTTACTGCATTTCAGAGTTCATCAATAAAATCTCAAAGTTTACATTAGATATATTGTAAACTCCACTGTCAAATACTGTCCTGACTCACTTCCAGAACAAAGCAATTCAAATGGATGAATCAGGATTACATAAATATAGAGAGAGAGTTCAAGGAGTTATTATTTTCCACTCAAAGTCAATGAGAGATTCTCTCAATTCCCCAAGGAGGAAATTCATTATAGATTTCAAGTTTGATAAGAGAAATTAACTCTGCCATGAACTCTGATAGTATTTCATGGTCAGCTACATTCTACACTTACCAAAACCATTCTCTTTTCCTTTCCAGCTAAAGTAGTAAATCTTAAGAGTTTATAATCTCATTCCCAAGAAAATTTTCATCCACTTGTAGGAAATATTGCAGAATTATAGGTGTTAGAGATATCATTAAAATAAATAAATGACCTACAAACAGTATCTTCTATGCAAGTTTCATTCTCCTTAGCTTTCAAGGAAAATCCAAGTGATAAACTTTAGCTCCTCTTGTAGCTCACAGCAAAATTACTGAAGCAGCTACATGAATAAATCTAGTTATCAAGAAAATGAGTTAGAGCTCTGCTGTCAGAGGCTACTGGAATTCTGTCTCCTCTATTTTTAACATCTTAGCAATTTTCTTTCATATTTTTGTTCAGAAACGTACATGTGAATTTTATCAAAGCAAATCTGAATAAGCAGAGTTTTCCTAGGCCTAAAATAGAAAGCCGGGCTCCTAAGTGAGGGAAGAAGAAAAAATCAAACAGTTAAACTGCTGTGCCTTTCTTGAAAGGTTTAAAAGAGGAAATGTACTAATTTTAAGCAAACCAAATGCTAAGGTCTCATGTTTTCACATGTATTCAAAACGTGGTTGCCTGCAGATATTCTGAACCTTTGATGACTACTGCCTATAGATGTTCTATACTGATTCACAAGGTGAATGAAAAATCAGATTCCCATCTTACATGAGATTAATTTCCCAGTGCAAATCTTTTCTGTTTTGATTTTAAACAGGTGAACAAAAGACATTATATGAAAAAACTTTACAATAATATTATTCTACAAGAATAACCTCTCTGTGCTGCACCCTGGAAATACAACTGAGGTCTTACCATAACCTTAAAAATACCAATTAAAAAGTCACTTTGCATAAAGCAATTCAGAATTAGCCACGTGCTACAAGATTCAGGCTCTTCAATTAGAACTTAAGTGGCTCCAGCTTTCCACATTCAAAAAGAATGTAAAATTATTGAAGTGCTTCCTGTTCTGGGCTGTCTAATCTCTCCAGTTAATAGTTCTTCTTGTGCAAATATTGAGTTCATTACAAATGTATTTATCACCCACTATGAGGCCAAAATAGTTGCAACCTGTTAATTTTGCTGTCACCAGTATCTTTTAACAGTTATTTTCTTTTTAACCTTTCCAGTTCTTTATAAAAGTACCAGTTTTTATTGCTTTAAATCTCTTTTACACTCATTCACCATCAAATCCTGACCATGTGCAACACAACACAACAAATGGTTCAACACTATTTCAGGTGCACATGAAACAGTGGGTGCAGATTTGGAAACACATTTGGAAATAGGGAAATATATACAGTTTGTGAACAAAATCCACCACTAATACCCCATGTGGCTCCTTCTAAACCCCCTGCTGACACTTATTCTTTTAATTAGTCCAAGATGTTTTTGCAAAGGTGCTGGTTCAAGTCTGTCTGTCTGCAGAGCACCAGACAAAACACATCTTGTGGTTTCACAAAGAAGAGCAGGAAGGGTTAAAGCTCATTTATTATTTTATTTTGTAATGACAATAGAAAGAATTAAAAAAAAATAATAGTCAGGACTTGTCACTCCCCAGCAAATCTGTCAGCCCCTGGAGCAGATTTCTCAGGAAACACAAACCTGTTGGAAGGTCCACCAGCTGCAGCTCATTTCTGACCAGTCCCAGATTGTTGGGTGTTGATGTGGCAAAGGAAATGAAGCCAGTCAAGCTGATCCACTCAATTCCCCTGTGATCAGAAGGAAATACATGGAGCATATCAGCCAAAAGATTTGAATTGCTACAAGTCTGAACTGAAGTATTTTTTTCACAAATATTCTTAAAAACCCAGCACAGATGTAATTTTCTACACTTTCTGGAAACATCATATTTAAGCATGAAAAGAAGCTACACATTAACAACTTTGGTGTGAATATAAAGTTACTGAATTAAATTTTAGAGCAGCTTTCTTTTCAGACTGCATTAGCTCTACTTTGGTTAAATAAAATTCAGGTAGAAACACTGTTAACTTCTGCAAAAAGCCCTCTCAGATATCAGCACTAGAGTGGATTAAAAGCCCTGCTCTGATCAAATCAGTGGTTACTATCAAATAACTCCAAATTCCCAGCACACAGGAAAATATTGATGTGGGTGGCAGTGTGGGTTGCCTTATTTTTTTCAGTCCAGAGAGAGAAGAAATAAAGATGATATAAAAAGAGAGGCCTTGAAGAGATTTTACAAAAGAACCATAAATCTGGCCGTTTGTTTGTTGTTGTTCTTTTAGATCACACCAAAGCAGCTCCCAAGCAAATTATGCTGCAGTGCTGCAAGGATGTAAAGTTCCACTGCTTTAATAAAAAAATAAAAAATAACAATAAATAAATAAAATTGAACTCAATAGAACATATTGGAAGCACAGATGGCCTTTCAGCCAGTTCCTGAAATACACCACAGGCAAAAGGGACAGAAAGTGGCACTGGGTGGGACTGTCCCTAAACAAGAACCTTCTCCAGCCCCATTTCCCACACACATTTGGTGCCTGCAAAATTGGCTTTATCTGTGAAATAATTGAAGGAGCTCTTCCAAAGAAAATTGAACTCTAATGCACGTATGTGCTCAACTTCACTTTAACACAGACAAAAGGATTTAAGGTTTCCTCAAAGCCTTCAAACACAGATTACTTAAGAACTGTTCCCAGGACAAGTATTCTGGTTCATCAACTGCCTGCTTTGGAAGAATATATGTGCAGAATAAGAAAGATAAATAACAGCATTTATGATTTACTGTCAGTAATCCAATTCACACTGCATTAAGTAGAAGTTTCCTAAATACAATGTACATGGGTGAAACCAAAAGGCAGTCCCATAATATTTTGCACATAATTTACAGCCACATTTATTATTTTAGTTAAAGCTTTAAAAACATGGGAAGCTTTAGTCCTAAGTCCTCAAAAAAAGTTAAAAATTTAGGGCCCAGTTTTTTTCCCAGCAGGACCTATGGAAACTCAACCATTAATTTCAATCAAAATGAGAAGTATTCCATTATTAATTGAAACATTTCAGGCATGGTTGCATAGAAATCTGCAAGTGCAGTAATGGGTGACATTGCAAGTCTCCAAAGGGTCATAAATCCAGGGAGCTTTCTGAAATGGAAGAAATGTGAATTCTGACACCTTTCCATTTATCTCAGCTATGTCTTTTGGAAAAAGCCCACTCCTAATGCATTGTTATTGCTGGTAGTTATTCACCATTCTCTTGAAAAGATCTGAAGCATTTTTTACACTTCTTTCATCAGCTCAGATTTAACAGGGCAAGTCCTTTTTCTCTGCTGCTGCCTGGCCATCTGTCAATACCAATAAAAATCTACAGAAATCCAAGACACTCAAAATCATAAGGAAACCTTAGCTCAGCTAACTGCTTGCACCTGAAACAACATATTTTTTGTCACTGTCGTACATAGAAATTGAGACTCTGAAGACAATGGTTCCAATTTTAATGATGGAAACAAGTAACGCTTTCTCTATTAAAATTGCAAACATTTCCTCCTAAAAATCATCTTTGCCTACCAGAATTAAGGGTTATATTCAGCTGCCAACCACTTTTTAGACTGAATCCACTCTTTAAATGTAACATTTAGAGATTCTATATATTCAACTTGTCTCAGTTACTTCAGGAGTGAGACTCAGTTGTTTTGATTAATGTTTCTAGTGCAAACAAATCACAAAGTGCACTGAAGTGGATAAAAACACAAATTACATTTCTAGTTGGGAATAGACTGTTGTGATTTTATGACATGGCAGCTGCTACTTAAATTTAAGGATTGTAAGAAAATAAAAAAAAAGGAAAAATGGGAAATTAAACCATATGTGCTCCCAAAGTGGTGGTAGATACTTTTCATTCTAATTTCTCTATTCAAGGAAAGTTTTTTTGAAGAGGTGATGAATGTTTGCAAAGCAGTTTCCCAAAGAGCAGTCAGCTGAAATTCAAATGCTAAAACAGCTTCAATTCAACTGCTAAAATTAGGATGGAATGTAGTAATTTTCAAGTTGTGCCTGCAGGCCACAGACATTCTTGTTATAGTCAGTGAAATTTTAATTTTAAAAATAAAAGCTGTTGCAGCCTTGAACTTGCTGAGCTTCAGTGAAAAAGAATGAGCAGCACTTCTCCAGTCTCAGCTATTTCACTAGAAAATAAGCCAAAGCAGCACTGAGAGCTGCAAATGTGCCACTGAACTGAAAGCTGCACTGCAGACACTTTATTTGCATGTCTCAAATATATTCTTCTCTGCACTGAAGGTGTTTTATTATCACCAGAATTGCCTACTGTCCACAGGTATCAGACTTGGTTATTTCATGGTTCTTCCAGTTCCTCTTAGTGATGAGAATGATTTGTATTTCTCTCTGTCCTGAAGGAATCCTGACCTTCTGCTCCCAGTTCCTGCCAGGCCAAAATCCTCTTCTTGATTTTCTCTCTCACTTACACTCCTTGCAGTGGCCTGCTTGATTTTCCCTCTTTGTGTGCTTTAATAATTTCTGCTGCTTCTTACCGCCATCTCCTTATAAAAATAAAATTAAACTCAACAGAAAAGTATTTACTTCCACAATTCTAAACAAATAGTGAAAGCTAAATAATAGTATGAAATAAAATTAAAATTCAAGTTTACCCACAAGTACATATTATCTTAAAAGGCAGGACAGAAAGGCAATTCTTCCCCCTTCTAGTCCCAACACAAATTCAAAGTTTAAATAAAAACAAACAAAAAAACTAACCAAACAAAAACCAGCATGTAACTACATATGTATAATACTTTAATCTCAAAAAAAACCAAAAAAAGAAATCATAATTGCTAACACCCAAACAACTGAGTGGCCAATAATTTAGAACACTTGATTTGTAAAGGAAAATTGCCTAATTTTTATTACATTCTCTTCCTAAATAAAGAGCACTGAGAACTCTGCTGGCCTGGAATTACAATTTCAGGGTATTCTCAATTACATACTAAAATAATGATGGTCCCTGAAGGTGTTCTTCCAGATAAAATGGAAACAGAGGCAAAATAACAATTCCCAGTGAAAGAAGAAATGAAAATTAATTAAAAAAAAGAAAAGAATCTCCAATCTGAATTCCTTGAAGCATTCCCTTGAACTTGTAAAAATTATGTAGAAACTCATTCAGACAATTGAAGAAACTGTAGCAAATATTTAAAAGACATACTCTGACAACAGCTTAAGGCTAAATAGGATTCACAAACCTTTTATATTAATTCTAAAAAGATTTGTTGAGGGCATTTGCTTCAAAGTTTCTCAAAAGCTGCAAACCCTTTACAAAATTGAAAAATCCAAACTAACAATACTTCTAGTAATGCACACAGCTTTTTTATCAAAATTGTGTTTATTTCCTCCTCCCTCTCCAACTTCTTCTTTCTTTTTTTTTTTAGATATGAAATGTAACTAGGGGTTTTCATTTCAAGTTTTATAATCACTGTAATAAAAAAGGACTCTCCTCTTGTGCTGCATAACAGAAAGTAAAATAAAAATAATTTCATGTGTAGTTAGTGGTATGAAACCAAGAGTTTTAAATGGTTTAGAAGAGAGAGGGGAATTCCATTCTTACAGAGCTAAGTAATTACACCACAAACATAAAGGAAGTTACTTTTTTGGTGGTAGATTCCAAGCAGGTTTCCCCAAAGAACTCTCAGAGCTGCCTAATCTCAGTAATCTGTACTTAACTTTTTGCAGAATGTACAGTAAAATGCAAATCTTAACTAGATAAAGGCTTCAAAACACAATTCTGATACAATTTTTTATCAATATTTGTACTAGAAATAAGTATTTTATTTTCATGCTTAAATCTGCCTGGAAATATGTATCCAGCATGCATCACCTTGAATATCTGTGCCATCAGTTATCCAAAAAGCTCTGCCATTGTGTGCACACAAACACACAGCACAAAAGCTTTAAAATTTACTCTGTACTTTCTTTTAGGATGGATAAATACTGATTCCTATATTCAGTCTTTAAAAAATTGTCTTTACTTCCCTTAGGACTAGAACTGTCTCAACAGCAATTGCAGCCCCAAGGGGATAAAGCAAATAAAGCTTGACACAGCAACCAGCATTATTTCAAAAGACTCAATCCCAATAGTTATGGAATAAATAAAGTTTCTTGTCCTAAAAAGAGTTCTTTGTCCTGCAGTGCACCGAAGAGACTGAAAGTAGCTGATATGCATCCCAGATCAGCAGGCACAGATGCAATTCCAGTATTTCTTTCAATATAATTTTAATTGCAGTTTTGTCAGGGTGTTGGAGCTCTCACACAGCAAAGGTAGGGTAGACCCCTCTACCCTGATTTCATTAACAATTTTCCTGATTTCATTAACAGCAAGGCAAAGTCACCCACACTGCTGGGTAACATCACTCGGGTATTTCACCATTTGTTTCCTAGAAGGATTATAGCAGGAATTAAAATGAAAATCTTACTTGACTTCACAGGAATGGATGCTTAACTCCTTGTGGAGAAGTCCACTTGTGAGGTGAAACACCAGGACAGAGCCATTGCTTGTACCTAGAAAAATTGATTAAAAAAATACAGGCACACATATTATTCTTTTCTTCCAATGCTTTAGTGAAAATGCAAGATTTTCTCTCTCTCATTTTTAGATACCTGTAACTATTATATTTTACAATTTTACAAAAACTATGTGAATTTCTAGCACTTAAATCACAAATATTAAACCCTCTGCAGCCACTGATATCCACTTGAATCAATACATTTTCCCAAAACTTTTTGCAGAGCCTGTAGAAAATCTGATTATTCTCCTTGCATTTCCACAGCACACCCACCCAGCTGAAGAAGACAGGAATGTTTCTTTTTGCTTTGATTACTGGAGATAAGTAAACTCCTCAAGGAAATCTTTTAACTGTTATCCCAAATAATGCCAGGGGAGAATCCTGGGTAGATTTTATGGAATCATTAAAGCAATTTTACTTTCTCATCCTGAAATAATGACTTTTTTCCAAATTAGAAATCAGTAACCCAGTAGCTTTGAGCTTCAATTACATCAAAAACCTTCTTAAATACTGAAACTTACAATTTTCCATTAGAACTTCATTATACTCATATCAACTTTATGAATTACAACAATGGATACCTAAAGAGCCATTCAGGTATGTTAAGTCTAAAAAGACCTTGCTGTAATGCACTTTACACCTGTTTGCTTTCTAATCTTTATATTTCACCTTTTTTAACATTTGCAGATCATGGGAAACCACAAGTTACATTTTAGCAGCATCACATCATGTCATGATGGAGTGCCTATGCTTTAGAGGATGACAGAAAAATCAGCTTTAAATAGGGAAAATTCCAAGTTAATACATCAGGTGCTCACTGGCAACTCTTCTAATAGCTAGATGAGTTTAACTACATTTGTGGTAAAACAGAAGAGATTCATCCAGAAAAAAATTATGTGCTTTAAGTGTAATTTTAGAAATTCATATCACAGTGAAAATAAAGTCTCTGTGAAGTTCATTAGCTTGTTCTAGGAATGCAGGGCTGCAGAAGTCCCTATTTCCTGACATTCAGAATGAAGTGAGAGCAACACATAAAATGCTGAGTGTATCAGCAGTCCAATATCACAGTAAATAACAGGATAAATAAAAACTTGCTACTAGATTGCATTTTTTCAGGTAGCATTGCTTAAACCCAAAGCAATAAAAAAGAACCCAAGGACTCAGAACCAAACCAATACACACAGGTCACTATCTGCAATAAATGACACAGCATCAACAGACAGATTTTTTTTTCTGTACCAACAACTATATTTGAGCTTAACACAGGATCTATTCTTTTCAGAGCAATGAATAACCTGCTCAAGGCACTCACCAACAGCAAGGATGGGCTCATACTGTTTGATGTTTTTGGTTGTGAGGGGCGGGCACATGCGGATGGCGAAGGGAGGCAGAGGCAGCCCTGACAGAAGTCCTGTCAGCAGGAATTTCAGGTGCACTTCCTGCAGAAATGAATTCCTCAACTCTTCTCCAGTGCTTGCACCCTGCCCTGCTTAAAAGTGAAAGCTCTTGATAGCATGAAATTTTAATTGGAGGTTTATAGAAAGTTTTCAGACAGGAATTTATGTAATAAAAATTAACAAACATTTTATAAGACATATTTCTTCTTCCTGAGTTTTGCATGATGAAAATTTTCTGAAGACTGGTTGCTGTTTAGAGTTCACAGAGAGGGGATGTGTCAGATAAATAGGCTTCTAAGATTAATAACAAAAAAAATCGAAGTGTTTTGTCCAAATTCCATTTTAAAATATTTTTTATCCTCAAAGAAAATGAATTTGGAACATTGGTCCTCAACATAAAATCCTCAAGAGGAGTAATTTGATAATTTGTTTAGCAAACAGGAATTCTTCTATTTTGGAGTTACTGTTAGAAAATAAAATTCTTACCAATCATGTTGTCTAATGAGAGGTCTGGAAGTTTATTTTGCAATGCTCCTACAGGGATTCCACAGAAGGAGACTGGAGAATACAGAGGTGAAGCACTGGAACTGCTGCAAAAGAAATGGGAATAAGTTCCTCATGCAGGCACCACCTCCATCCCCAGGGGACTCAAACTGCCCCTGCAGCTGTGTCCTGGCTGGGCTGGGGCAGCTCTGTGTCATCAGCAAAGAGCACACCTGCCTCTTGTAATATTACATTTTTCCTGACAAAGATCAATGTTTTAGAAATAACCCTTAAGAATAGAAGACATAAAAACCAATTTAGATTCTAAACCACTTTCCTGGATATGTAGCACAAGAAATCCATCTAGCACTATTTCTGGGAAAACTAAGAATAAAAACACTATATCTCTGATGAGCAACAAGAGATCTATGCTGAAAACCTGGTAATACTGACATTTAAAATAATTCCATTTTTTCATGGCAGAAGTTATTTATTTTATTCCATAGTACTTTGAAGGGTTATTGCAGCAGAACAACCTTAATACGTTGACTGTTCCAAGCACTGTATCACTTCACACAGTATTTTGAGAGACTGCCCCAAATCTAAAATTCTAAAGGCTCTGTGTATAAAACCATTTTTTATACCACCATGTTCCAGTCACCTTCTGTGCAGCTTCATATTGCCCAGTGTCAAATTCACACAAATCCAGTAGAAAGCTATTCCTCTACTAAAAGTGTAGTTCTTTACAGACATTTTGGTCTTTACATATGACTGAAAGTGAGGGATTCATTCCTAAGGGAAATTATATGCTCAGAAGAAAGCCAAAAGATAGGAAAATGCTCCCCCAAAATAAAACAAATAGTCATTCTATCTTTTGTTTTCTTACTCCAGACATTCAGGGTGGAACTTCCTTTAAAAAAGAAAAATTAAACACAGTTCCTTCACTTCCTCAAAGAAAGGGAACTGATCTATCTGGATGACAGAATTTGTTCCTCTTTCTTCACTCACATACATGTACAGCACATGAAACACTTCCATGCACAGAAGGATCACTGCTGCCTTTAAAATCCAATGAAATACTGCACATCATTTGGAAAAAAAAGAAACTTTGGTAAGAAAAGTAAATGCCATTACCTGTTGCGCACATTTCTGCCAGAAATGCTGGATTTTAATTCCCAGATCATCACCCTGCCATCGCTGACTATGAGAGCTGCAGCGTTCTCATTCACTGGGCAGCACACCATGCTGAAGGGTCGAACTGTTTTGGTCACCCTGATGGCATCACACTGACTTCTTAAATCATACACCAGCTCCTGAGCTGGCTCTGGATCTGCAACACCCACAGCCCACAGAGAACAGGCAGAGTGAAAAACACAGAATGGGAGCAATCAACAGAGGGAACTGGAAAGCATGACTGAGCACTCTGATTGAAATCCATGTGTTTCCTGTGCAACAATCAGGAAAAGCAGTAAAAAACACACCCTTGATCTTGCTGTACACAACAAAGCTCTGCAAAGTTCTCCAAAATGTAACTTTGTAATGTATTATTCCATATGAATCTTGAAAAACCTAAAACAATAACAGTTTCATCGCTGGGCAGAACCTGCTCTCCATAATCCAAAACTCCAGGTTTATTGGTGAAGTTGGAAGCCAGTAATGTAAATCACTAGAAATTAGTAAACTGCCCAAAGCAAAATTAACAAACAGAACTTATTATGTTTTCCCTTGTTTCCAGTCTCCACCATTACATTTACAAGACCATTCTTAGTAACATTTAATGAGACAAAAGTTTAGCAATTCAGATTTTTATATATATTTAAGCCCATATCTTAGGTCTAAAATCAATCTTCCAATTAACCAAATTACTTCCAAAGTCTTGAGTTTGCCTAAAAACCGTTTTTTTCTTACAGATAAAAGGAACACATTAATATTTTATTTACAACATTATTGCATATGTGACTGTTAAGTCACTAATTTAAGTATTATTCAGCAACAAAAGGATAGTCAGGATATTAATAATTATATTAATTAATATAACTAATATAATTAATACAATATATTTCACACTTAATATCAGGGAATTAAAAAACTTTGAATTTGTTTTCAGAATTTGTTTTGGGGATTTGTTTTGGGAAAACACAGAATAAATTTAAATTTAAATTCAATATATAAGAAACAAAACACTAGAAGGGCACTAGATTCACCATCCTGTATGAGGAATGTTGGTCATTATTGATGTTAAATTATTAATTAAAATGCATCCAAGTTAATTTCTGGACATTTTTGACATAAAACTCACCTGGCTCCTCATTTGGAGTTGCAGTGATGCTGCAGTTGGATCTGCGAACCCTTAAGGTGATACAACCATTTTCATGCAGGCAAAATAACCCATCCCTCTGAAAACAAGGGATTACCTGGGCAAAGAGATGGCTGTTAGATTATATCTTCAAAATCTTACCCTTTGCAAAGGACACTTGCAAGGGAGCCCACAATTCCTGATGTTTGAGCAAATCATTAGAAGTGTCACCATTAAGGAAACACTTCCATGAATTTCCTCAGCTACAGGATTTGTGACTAAGGAGGTCAATTAATTGGAAAAAATAATTGAAAAAAAAGGAAATCTACCTGTATGAAAGGCACCCCTGTCCTTTCAATGGCAATCACACCCACTGTCTGATTCACTTCCAAGTCAAGAATCAGAATTTCCCTGGGATACAGTAAGAGCATGTAGTTTCTTTTGGAAGGCAAATATGACAACTGAAGACAGTCATTGAGTGTTACAGATTCAGCACTGTAAAATCAGACATGAACTTATATTAGGTAATGATATAATGTCATGAACAGATCAGATTCAAAATAGAATTAAAATAGAATTAAGTTTCTAAAATTAAAACAGAATTAAGTTTCATTTTTCCTGCATTTTTACAGTTGACTTGTGCTCTATTTTGAGTGCAGTGCAAAGCACCACTGACTTCCATCCTGTTGACTTTTGTCTAAATAAGATTACAGAGTAATTTTAACAATTGCACATTCAAATGGAACAAGAGTAATTCCTGCACATCTCAAATCCAAAGCAATTCACTTAGGAACAGCACTGGCTGCCCTGACAGTTATTGGCATTCATGGGAAATTATCCTTACACACTGCTCACTTCAATTTTATACTGTTGTGTGTATTACCTTACATCCTTTAACCTCACTACATTGACAAAATAAAGTACACAAAGTATTATTTGAGAAGAAATATTTGCAGCCTACCTTGGTTTTTCATTACTGATTAGGATTTTTACTTTATCAAGGGCCTTTTTGGCCCCTGTAGCAGCAGCCAGCTTGTTGTGAGAAGGACTGGAATGAGGACTGGAGATGTAAACTTTCTTCCCTGAGCTGGCAGGAGCTTTGGATGGGGAGAAGTCAGAGATGAACACTATTCCTTCACTGGTGAGCACTGGACCAAGAAAGAAAAATAGCACAATTCAGCCTGCAATTTGATTGTGGCATTCCATTTTAAAGACATTTTGGTGAGGAGAAATGCTAATAACTTTGGTAGTACTGGATCAAAGAGAAAACTCATGATTCTGTACAACCAGCACTTTCTAGCTGAAAGAGCAGCAGATGATCCATTAAAATCAATTAATATTAAAAAAAATTGAACTTTTATATTAAAAACTACTGTATTTATGGCAGAAGCTCAGTTTTTCTCTCTCACCGTTTTTCTTTAAGATTCACAAAGCAAATAGAAGACAAAATACACACTGACTATTTTTTTGTTGTCATGCAGAGCATTGCTCAAATAATCATTAATTCACATTAATTATGTTGCAGCACAAAGCTCAGCTGTACAGCTGAAGTGTTCATAGAAGACTGAATGATGTGGCAGATAAAAAAAATCCCCAAACTACAAAGGCTGAAAACTGCACTGTCTCATTACAAGTCAGGAGTGATGAAGCTAAATTTAAGAATAAAATGGTGACTCTCCTATTTCTCTCAGTTTCTTCCTGCTAAAATTAATAAATGTGCACTATATCCCCCTTGACATCTGAATCACTTCTGGTACTGATCTTACACCGAGTCCTGTAAAATGCTTTCTGTTGAAAACAACATTTATTCTTGGTCTACTTATCTCACTGGCTTCTTCCTCAGCACCCATCCCTTTTTAGCCTTTTATACTTCACAGAGCTCTCTATCCTTGGCTTTTTCCAGCTCCCTCTACACACTTCACACTTCCTTTTGTAAAGTCTCAAACTTTTCAGATCTCAAACTTCTCTTCTCATGCCTGCCTTCCCCCTTCCCACACAGCAGCACCTTCTGAACAAAGATTCCACACTGGCCAAAGGCTCCCTGTCTTTTCTTTCTGACATTATTCTCTTCAATCTATTACTTTTGATTTCAACATTTACATCTCAGTTTAACAATTTTCCTGCTCACACATATCCAGGCCCCAATGTTTTATATATATAAACTTACAAGCTAAATGTGAGGGATCAAAGGGATCAAATGAAAAAGACAGGATATTTTCAGCATAACTTTTCTTCCAAAGTTTGGTGCCTGTGTCTGCATTCCACAATACAATATAATTTGGTGGGTGAACTGCAAGCAGCAAATCTCTGGAAGCATCTTGATTCCACAGCCACTGCATGTCTGTCAAAATAAATAGGAAACAAAATTAATATTTGGGATGGTATCAGTTTGGACCTGGACACAAATATCTTCTTTACTCTAAAAACTTTTTATCAGTCTTAAGCTCAGGAGTAAAATGAAGCTGAGTGTAACACTCAGCCCTTTCAGAGGTGGTAAGAGCTTTCCTTGGTTTCACAGAAAATAAAAGGCTTCATTTGGTCTGAAAACTGGCATGGTCAGGACTTCTTTAAATCTTCAGTGAATTGGTGTAAGGAGTAAATAAAACCCAATTTATAATGTACACACAAACAAAAAAATGAACTGCAGTCAACAAATTTTCAGTGGCTCAGTATCAGATTTAAAATGTTGCATTTTCTTTCACAAGATTTACAAAACAGAATAATAACAAAAAACAAACAACCTAATTCCGTAAGAGGAATTTTATATAATAGATTTTAAAAGCCCACCAGGTATAACGTAAGCATCATCACAAATTTTTTAAATAGCTGAAATGCCCCAAAAAACCCCAACTCCAGCTGAAGAGCAGGAAGATGTACTTGACAATCAATACTGTTCATAAAAATAGATTCTACCTTTTTTTCACAAGAACTTGGAAAACATCACCATAATGAATTAAATCTCACAGCACTCCTCTGGGAGACAGTAAATCTTTATATTTACTCACAAAATGAACAAGCAAACATAAAGAGGGCTAGTAATCCCAAGAGGAAAATTCCCTGTCAGAACCGAGCACAGTTTATAAGAGGCAGGTGATGGATTTGTACACAATGCTCCATAAAACAACTCCCCTATAAACATCAGGCACTATCATTACCTTGGATGGGCTTTGAATGCTCCTGTATTTCACAGCGAGCTGCTCCTGTTGCCACATCCCACACGATGATTTTCCCTGTGGCATCAGCAGAAGCCAAACGTAAGGAATATGGAGAGCCAATATTGTGGTGGTAATTTTCCTTAGCCCATTTAACCTGAAAATGCAGATGGGAATTGGTTAAAGGAGACATATGTAAGGCACAGACACCATAGTTCATATTTTTCAGATAATGAACTCAATAAAAAAGCACAGTAATAGTTAATGCTAACAGCACCTCTACCATACCTTTAAGCCACCATCACTTGAGTAAATTTAAGGTAGGTCAGCATTGTGCTGCATGGCTGATATTCATAAATTACATAAATCAACAATAGTTGTTCCTGAGGCTAACTACAACAATCCAATCATACACACCATGCATATAGATAATTTACTCAAATATTCAGGGGAAACCAAATGGCAACATTTAAGGTTCTGTGGGCACCCACAAACCTAAGCCCACTGACTTCCAATCAAATGAAAGCTGAAAAATTATCATTCCATTCTTATACACATCCTAAACCATGTGATTTTCCTAATCTGACAAATATATTGTGGTATTGGTGAGGAAGGAAGGTTATGTTTAATTTATGTGTTGTCTGATAAGACAACAAAAACAAGTTGTTGCTGACATTTGCTACCTTTCTGGTTATTTTCAGCACATTGCCACCACTGATTTCCAGGTACCACTTTCCAATTTGGGATTTCAAGCCGTACAGGACTGTAAATTGGCAATACTTATGAGAAATCTGTGTCTTGAAATCTGAAACACTCTGTCTACAACTTCTCTCAGATTACAAGGGGAGGGATAACACTGACTTCTTCCTTATCTATCCCACATGTCTTTTGCTATCTGCTTTTAAGGTTGAACTTTTGCCCCAGGAGAGACTGCAGACACTGGCAGAATAAAGAAACATTAGTGCTAAGCTAATGGGAATTCACCTGCCACAAAAATTCCACCCTCTGTGCTGTCACTGCCTGTCACAGAAAGGGTGAGGCAAACACAGGATTTTCTGCACATCCTGAAAATGTGACATTTAAAACAGAACTGGCATTAGGCAGCACTAACTTTGCACCATGAACCAGATTTACAGCAGCATTCAGAGCCCTGCTGCACCTTTGTGCTGCCCCTCTCAGAGGTGTGAGAAGCATCTGTCTCACAAACCAGATGAATAAATTAAACAAATGTGACACAAGCACAGCACACAATCTCTAACTCTATAAACTCAAAGCATGTTTCTACCAGAATCACAAAGAATTCCTGAGAGACTCTCCTCTACCTACAATTTTCATTTTTGCAATTCTTGCTTCCCTGCTGTTCAAGAAAGAACTACCCCTTAGGATATCTGCAGGTGGCTGTGTAACTGTAACTATAAAAACCTACAAAGCCATTTATTTCTCAGTTAAATGCATCTTACTTCAAAGCAAATTTCGTGTCTGCAAAACCTCCTTTCTCAAGGGAGGAGCTGTCACCAAGCTCAAAACAACAAAAAAGGAGATCTTTATATGACCAGCACTAAGCAGAGCCCATGTGGTGCTCCCACACCATGAACCTCTTTTATCTCTGCAGTCACACTGATCCAACAAGTGCCCACACAGGACCTGACCACCTGCTAAAAGAAATTTATTTTCTAACGGTGTTAGTCACTGTCTACTTGACTTCAAAATACAGCAGCATCAGTCAGAAACAGGAATCAGAGGTGACTTTTTAAAATTTTCACCATTCATACCACCTCATGTATAAAGCTTTATTATCACTGTTTATTAATGCATCAAAAAAGACACAAACATCCTTTCAATCTTCTCATTCGTGTGGATGGATCAAAAAACTTCTCTTGTAATTAGATTTTCTTCCATAAAAGCATGCTTTCAATACTCTTTGTAAAGGTCAAATCAGATATAATCCACTCCATACAAGTCTTCAGTGCCATACAAACAGCACTTGGACAGATGGACAACCAACATGGATCCATTTTTAGGGAAGCTTTTACCTATTCCAGACAAAGTAATAACAGCCAAAGGAGAGGATGTATGTAAAGGAAAATAGCAAAATGGACTGCAAAAGGATTATTAAACAACTGCTTTTTTCTTTGTTTTCTTCATAACAGATGTGGTGTGTTTTGGAATTTTTTAGAACTGAGGCACAGGTTTTTGGGGAGAAGATCCCCAGTGGACTGAGGCTGCTATGTGAACCTCTACGCCAAATACTTTAAGTCAGATTTACACAGCAGATTTCTTACAGATCCACTCCAGCTCTTAACATTTACAAAATCTTAAAAAAAATTAGGAATTGAAGAAAATTTCTCAGCAATGTAAAAGTATCAAGAATGATCATGGCCTCATAAGCATTTTTTATGTAATGCCTATTTCTTCACATAGATGAGAATTTTTTTCATTATTCCACCTCATAAATTAGCCATTTTCTTACATTTCTGTTCATAAAGCTTCAGGTAGTGGCTCTGCAAAATTATCTTAAAATTATTGGACTTCAGCACTTGTGTTCCTGATGAAATAACTTCTCAAGCTATTGAATGTAACCAAAACTCATTAAAATGCTATCACTGCATAGATCAAGAACTAATTTTGCTACGATTTGCTAAGATAAGTAAAAAATGGTAAAGCAGAAGACACATTCAACCTTTTTCTTCTACCACAAAAAGATCCCACTAAACCCCCCCCCACCTAAGACCCTATAATTCTTCATAAATTATTGACAGTCTTCTAATAAATACAGCACTTGTGCCAAGGACCATCAAACACATCTGCCAGCCAAACAATCCTCTAAACCCTACGTGAAATCTGTCATTGTCCACAATCAAAGAAAAGATGAATCAAAGAAATATTACCTGTTCCACACTCACCCAATGTCAAACTCTGCAATTTCAAGATAAGGACATTTAAAGGGAAGTACAGGTACCCTGCACTTAAACTAAAATTTTAGCCATTTTATATCCCTAAGATAAATGTTCAGTTTTGCCTGCTATTGTTCCTTTTCTTCAAGAAAAGAAGGAAAAGCTTGAAAGTACATTCCTAGACAAATGGTGCACTTCTCCCAACAAGGAGGATCAGAAAGGGCAGCAGCAAAGGGCTTCATTTACTATTTTGTAATGTTCATTTGAAATCTCTTAAGTTAACAGCTTTCTTAGAAACATATCTATGTTCTGTAACACTAACAAGCACTTCCAGATATTCTTTTATATTCTGTATTTTCTAGGAAGATATGCCATCAACCTCAACTCAAATTTCAGCATGCATGATGTGACTTAGCTGCAAAAGAGATCACATAAAAAACATGTATTTCACATCAGATCTCATGCCAAAATCACGCGGAACATCAAGTCAAGTATTTACAGTAATATACCATCAACCAGGAACATCTCACCTTGACAACACTGGCTTTGTGTCTTTCCAAAACCTGCAAGGTCTGAGCAGAGTTGGCATCCACTACGAGCACGAGGGAATGGCATCCATATGCAATCAAACCTTGCCAGCCCCTGGGAGAGCACAGAGCATCATCAACAAGGAAAACAGAACAAAAACTCTTCACATCACAAATGAGGGGTTTTTTGGTAAATTGAACGCATGCTACTAGACACCTTATTTGATGTTTATCAGATGGCAAATACTTAGTGACATAAAAGCTTTATAAAATAATACTGCGCTGTCTGCTGGAGCCCTAAGCCACCACAAAGCATCTCTTTGTGCCCATCTCAGAATCTTCTTCCGTATTTTAAAACATCACATCAGAATTCGTGAAGAGCGTTCCCAAATTTTAGATGTAAGAACACAGGCAAGAAATATATTTGCAATGATATAATTAATTGCATATATTTTTTTATTTATTACTTATTTATAGACAAAAAGGAGTCATTACAGTTATTACAGTGACAGCGAAAATCTGACGAGGCTTGTCTGACTTTAGAAGTTAAGCAGGGAATCATAGAATGGTTTGGGTTGGAAGGACTTTAAACCCATGAGTGGCACCCCTGCCATGGCAGGGACACCTTCCACTGTCCCAGGCTGCTCCAAGCGCTGTCCAGCCCGGCCTGCGACACTTCCAGGGATGCGGGGGCACCCACACAGAACAATCCCTTCCTGGCATCTCATCCCTGTGACACTTCCAGGGATGGGGGGCACCCACACAGGACAATCCCTTCCTGGCATCTCATCCCTGCGACACTTCCAGGGATGGGGGGCACCCACACAGGACAATCCCTTCCTGGTATGTCATCCCTGCGACACTT
The DNA here is from genome assembly GCF_050655825.1 of Lonchura striata. Lineage (NCBI taxonomy): Eukaryota > Metazoa > Chordata > Aves > Passeriformes > Estrildidae > Lonchura > Lonchura striata. Next base: position 36,131,042 of record NC_140708.1, on the reverse strand, counting down.
CCAGGGATGCGGGGGCACCCACACAGGACAATCCCTTCCTGGCATCTCATCCCTGCGACACTTCCAGGGATGGGGGGCACCCACACAGGACAATCCCTTCCTGGCATCTCATCCCTGCGACACTTCCAGGGATGGGGGGCACCCACACAGGACAATCCCTTCCTGGCATCTCATCCCTGCGACACTTCCAGGGATGGGGGGCACCCACACAGGAGCAATCCCTTCCTGGCATCTCATCCCTGCGACACTTCCAGGGATGCGGGGGCACCCACACAGGACAATCCCTTCCGGGCATCTCGTCCCACCCTGCGGTGCTGCCATGGGCCGGGAGGGGCCGGGCCAGGCCGGCCTGCGGGCACGGCTCAGCCGGACAGCAGCACCCGCGGCCTCTCCAGGGCCCCACCGCTGCCCCTGCCGGGCTCGGCTCTGCGGACAGCCCGCCGGGGCAGAGCCGAGCCCGGCCGCCGAGGGACCCGCGCCCCGCGCCCGGCCCCGGGCCCGGCCCTCACCAGTCCGCCGCGCCGCGGTTGGGCGCGCTCAGGGCGCCCGTCAGGGTCCGCGCCGGCAGCTTGATGTTGACGGTGAAGCGCTGCATGGCGAGCCGGCGGGGAGCGGAGCCCGGCGGGGCCGCCCCAGCCGCGGCCGCCGCTGCCGAGCCCGCGGCCCTGCCGGCCCCGCCCCGCAGGAAGCGCCGCCTCGGCGCCGCCGCCGCTCCCCGCTCGGCCGGGGCGCCGCGGCCCGGGAACGGCGGTTCCGTCCCGCCTGCCCTCCCTGCCCTGCTGCGGCTCCGGATCTCAGCCGGGGCAGCTGCGCTTGGAACGTCTCCACAGCTCTCCCAGCGCTCTGCCGCCTTCAAGGTGGAGAGTTCTTCCTCATGCTGAGGTGGAACTTCTTGTGGTTTAGTTTGTGGCCGTTGCTCCTCATCCTGTGGCGACCGCTGAAGTCTGGCACCATCCTCTGGCACCACCCTCTGACACCATCCTCTGACACCCCTTAGGGATATTGAAATGCATTGCTGAGATCCACGCTCAGCCTCCTGTAGCCCAAACACTGCCTCAGTCTGTCCTCGTCAGAGAGATGCTCCAGACCGCTCATCATCTTTTGTCACCGTCCCAGCAGCTTCGTGCGTGCACTGAGGAGCGCAGGAGCTGGCACAGATGTTCCTCAGATGTGCCGGACACGGTGCTGCTGTCTCGGTTGTCCATCCATGGCTGGGAGGGGGAAGGAGCCGTGGGATGCAGAGATTCCGGCTCCGGGGATGCTTGTGCTCCTGGTCAGGCTGCAGCCTGGGCCACCTCACTGGGAAAACATCCCTGTCCCATCTCCAGCTCTCTGGCCCATCTCCAGCTGCTTGGATGCTGCAGGACTGCCAGAATATTTTTTTTTCGCTGTAGTAATTTCTGTTCCAAAGTATCTCTTCGGTCACAGACCTCTTTGGTACCGTCAGGAGCAGCAGCAAGGCACCAACCCATCCTCCAGCTGTCCCCAAGGTGTCACTCAGGCCAGGCAAAGCCACCTGGGGTGACACATCCCCATGCAGGAGCAGTGGACGTTTGCCCTGGAGCACACCAGGCTGCAGAGCATTGAGGTTGGAGTCAGTAATCCATCTTCCAACCTGATGGTGTGATTCTGTGTAGCTTCTAAACCAATTTTCTGTGCCACAGCATTAATAAAATAGTAAGAATTACATACTTGCAAGCTCTTTATTTAACATATATGGGCTGTTGGGTGTTTGTTTCTCTTTGGAATAATAATTGTAATTGTTTATTTGTTATATTTTGTGGAGGAAAAAAATGCCACTAGATGGCCAGAGATGGCAGAATGTAATGCCAGCTACTCGCTCTTACATTGCTGCAGTGTCACAGAAGATGCAGTAATGCTGATCCTCCTTTTCCTTCTTTTCATTCTAATCACAATTGAATTTGTGCAAGCGGGAACTCAGGAAACAACCTGCAGCTGATGTCTTTTCCAACTGTCTTCTAAAGGATTCTGCTCTTGAAGCACAGAACACCACTCACTGCCACTTCCAGGTCATCATGCCACTGGAACTTTTTTCTTGGAACTGTCTTGTCCCAAAAGATCTCTCTCTACTCTTAAAACTGAAAAATACCTTTTTGGAGAAGTAAAGAGCTTTTTTGTTCCCTTTTCTTTGTCATTATTTGAGGACTACGTGATCTGCACCTCTGGAGGTCATTTTTGTAAGAGCCTGAGCAGCTATTAGCTTCATTAATTTTAGCTATTTTTGCTAATGGTGTGTTTTTACTCTGTGTCCTTGGGCAACTCATGTTTTTGGTTATTTTCTTGCTTTGTGGGATTTGTGAGAAGGGTCTTTTGCAACTTTTATTGCACAATAGAAACAGAAACTCTTCTTGACAGTTTTCCATCAATTTTTTTGACATCAGAAAACCAAGCAATGAGTGAAATGCCTAAAGGAAATTGATACTTCAAGGTGATAGCAGATAAGAACAGGTATCAGAAAAAAGGAAGTAAAAGAGAAAATGAGGGCTGTGTCAGCAATTGGTTGGGAAAAAAAAAATCTGAGTGGTTTTCAGGGTCAGATAGGGTGAAAATCAGGGTGCATGAGCCAGGTGCATACATACATTCATCAGAGGGATAGGGAGGAGATGAGGAAAAGGTTTGTGAACAATGATAAGGATCTTTGGAAGAGCTGAAAGGAATAGAAATGTGCACTGGATGAACTGATTCCACGTCTGATCCACAGCTACTCACCAACACTGAGTACTCAAACTGATGCACAGCAAATGGATGTGAAGTAAAGATGTTCAGAGATGTTAACTTCTTTTTTTTGGGGGGTAGTTAACTGGACGTCCTCTTTCACATCTTATTGCTAATTGAAACCACTGCCAAGCAAGAATGCAAAATACATCAAGGCACTTTGTTCTCACTTTTTTGTAAATATAATGATACACTTTTGGCTGCTGTAGGTAAATCAAATACCAAGCTTTCAGCTGTTTTTAACTGCATAGTTTAATAAACCCACTAAAACCTCTCAGCTGTGATACCCAGTGGGAGAGACTTCATTCCAGACAGCTCTAATAGTCCTCACTAAGGACATATGGAGAATAAAGTTTTGGGTGGTTATAAAAACCATTTTAATAAGTTAATGATTAAATAAATAATGAGAAGTATGACTCTACATAGCTTTTGCCTCATGGCTGTAAATGATTTTTCTGTGAGTTTGAACAAGAGAAAATGGGATTGAAGTGGAGACGTGTGCAGTGTCCCTTTTAGGCTTCTCCTTTACATAGTAATTATTGCAGGAATATTCCTGTGAAATCTTCTGGGGCCTCTTTGATTTCCATGGCCTTAAGTTAGAGCTGCAGGAGCTCCTGGGATCTCTGGTGAACTTTGGATCCACTTTGCATTCCTTTATACAAGGCCCAGATCGAATGGGGGTGTGTAAATGCTATGGGGCAGGGTTCTGTTTGCATTACAAATCACTCTGCTCTTGCCTTGGTGATGTCATTTCTGCTCTGTGCATTTAAAGCTCCTTGAGTTTTCTGCTGGCTAGGTGTCCCTGCTTGAAAGGAGGCTGGCTAAAAACTGATGCCATCCTCTTATCAGAGGCTTTGCATAGAGCAAGTAATTTACACAGCTGAGTTTTGCCTCACACTTTGGGTTTTTTCCTTTTATTTTTATATTTTTTTGCAAATAATATATCTAAAGTCAAGATTCATTTAATCACAGTCTAACTTCATAATCCCAGTGGAGATCTTTTTATTTCATGTTATATTTTCAGAAATAGATTAAATAAAAAGTATTGATGAAGGAGATTCTATTTCTGGTGTGTCAGAGTTCTGCTAAATTTAACACAAAATAAAACCAATATATGAATTTCAGAGTGTGGAATATTTAGCTTCCAGAACTCTATCAACTTGATGCAAAACCAGATGGCTTTAATCAAAGACTCAAACACTTGTCTCCCTTTCCAAATGTTTTCAACTTCAAAAGTTTAAAATTATCCAGAATCTTCCCTCCAAGTGAGCATGGTCTAATCCGGTTCCACTGAACATGCGGGAGGTGTAAATTTAAATTCTCAAAGGTTGTGGAGTGAACTATGAAGAGACCCTCATGACTACCTGCAATCTCCTTTTATTTTGTCCAAATTTCACCAAAGGAAAAGTTTTTCAAATGCTGTTGTGGGCTTTTTTTCTTAAAATATTTTCCTTCCTTCCTCTTATATATTTCTCTTTTTCTAGGGCTCCAAAAAGATGATGAAGTGTAGAATTATTTAATTCACATATTCAATAACAGTGCCAGTTTTGGGCCATTTCTTTCTAATTTCATCCATGACTGCTGTAACACAATCACTGAGGAGCCCTGGCCCTCACATTTCTTTCTGGTCCTTCCTTTGAATATTCCTGCAGATGAACATTTACCCACCTCCCTGAAATACATTAACTGAGTGAAAATTCTCTGGAGAAACAGTGCAGAAAAAGAGGACAGAGATCTGGAAAATGTGTGATCCCTCAGGAAACAAAGAGGGAATGAGAATGCCAATCTCAGCATCCAGGACCAATTTGATTGATGTGAACTTCAAAAACTGGGGATTTTCCTTAAGAGAAGAGATCAGAATTTCCACTAGCAGAACCCTGAGGTTTTTTTAGTGCTGAGTATTCCTGGAGTTCAGACTGTGGCTCTTGCTTTAGGAAAGTGTGGAGGGGTGCCAGGAACTGTGATCAAACAAATAGGTTAAAGGGGAGAATTACTGAAGTGTTTCAGAGCTTTGGAAGCATCCTAGCAACCTGAGAGAGCATTTGGTTATTATTTTATTAGGTACAAAGTAAGAACCTTGTTTTTTTTCTTTTTCTTTTTTCTTTTTTTTTTTGTAGCTATTAAGTAATTTATCAGCATCAGTGCATTATGCTGTAAGATAAGGATGAGAGCAACAGTGGTGTGAAATTGGGATTTGAAGTCTGTGTGAAACAATGCAGGATACTCAACACTGATGAATCAATCAGTGCTCTTGACAACATGAGGTTCCATGACATAAATTTTTAAAGACAAAGAAATCTCTAAGAAGACAGGCTTCCTGAAAAAATAATGGAAAATGAAGTAAAAACTGATTTTAAGAGCCATCAGCAACTCCATGACTACAGCTAATGAAAATGTGAACACAGTAATTTACTGAGTTTGATAAAGTGGCTATTGAGAAATAGAAGTGTCCTCATGTATATTGCATATTAAATGGATGGAAAAAGTTTTAATCCATGTTATTAATGTTTTGGGTTGTGCAGGGTTTTATAAACTAAATTTAAAAATTCAAATGTCCAGAAACCATGGTAACCATGTATATCCAGTAAAGTGTTATTAATGTCTGCACATTATATAACCTACACATTAATATTTAAGGTTGGATGCAGCCCAGAAATAATTCTTATGAGAGCATAAACTTTAATTATTTCATGATGTATAATATTTTCATTAAGTGGTTTTCACATTCTTTGGGAAAAATCTATATTAGAACTTGTTTGTATCCAATGTCCAATGGAGTTTGGGAGTCAAAGTGTGGCCGTGCTTCAAGGCTCTGGATGGAGGACAGACATGGAAAATAAATGTGTAGAATTCAGTATGTAGCAGTACAATCTGCACGTGGGCAGTAAAAAACCAGCCTGGCACATCAGCCCCTTGAACCACAACAATTCCTTCACCAGTGCCTCTCCTCCACAAAAAAGGGGGGAATCCTGTGCTCCTTGGTTTATGAGGCAATGAAATTTTGAGTCTCTGATAAGCTCAAGGGACACTGAAGATACTTAAATCCTGGTTTGATAAAACAAGGTAAAATAAATAATCTAATAATAAATAATCAAATAAAATGCTAGGATGACCTGTGAAAGACAAAACCCCTCTGTATACACATTAAAGCCAGGTTTTGCTCACCACATTTGCTGTTCCTGCAGAGCTCCTGGGCTGTCAGTGGTTCCTGTGCCTGCCCAGGTGATGGAATTGTTCCCACAGTCCCTCCAAGAGGCAGCAGCTGCTTCAGGAAGTTGTTTTTGAGAATGTATCACATATTCAGTGTTTAAAGAAGCTTTGTAATCACTCTTTCCCCCCAATAAAATATATTTTAAGAGCATTACCCAATGTTTTTGCTGTAGGATTGGAGTTTTTGATGGAATTTATTGCCCTTTTTCATAAAACATCCTGAAAAATGCTCTGATACCCTTGATATACTTACATATATGAGGTGGAGAGCCTGAGTCTAGCAGGTAAACAGGAGCAAAAAGTAGAAGTTCCAGAAAAATTCCATAAATATGATGTACAAAATTTGCTTTCCATCTCAGCACATTGATAACCTGTGACCTCCCTCTAGCTGTGCATTATTTCTTTTTCCTCTGCAGTAATTATAAATTGATCACAGGCAAGAAGAACAGACGCAGTTTTTGGAACACAAGGTTTAGGTGCACCACAATTCCCAGACAATTTGATTTGGGATTTTTCATTTTTCCAGCTTAAATAAAAGAAGTAGTGATCACCAAGGGTCTTTAAGAAGCAGAATATCATGCAGCAGTCTGGCAAAACAAAATTATCATCTCTTTCAATCTCTATGGTGGCAGCAGAAGAACATACACAGATTTGTGTCAGACAGCAATTCCACACAGCTGCTGGAGTCAAACTATTAAATAAAAATACTTTAAAAATCAGTTTCTGGAGCTGGTTCACTGATGATGTTTCAAAGGTTGTGGCTGTTGTTGACAGCAATTAAAGTTTGGGAACCACAGGAAAGAGAAAAATCTGTGGTCAGTGCACTGAAGGAAGAACACAGGAGCTGCTTCTTCAAGGCTGCTTCCTGCCAGTGCTGCTTTCCACACTTCAAATTGTTTCTCAGGGGCCATTGAGTTACAGAAAGTAATCAAATGAGTCTTAATACTTTTTCAGATTTCAGGTTTTAAAGATCTTGTGTAAATATTTCCCGTAAGTGCAATAAATATTTGATCTGACTTTGAAATAGTGCTGCAAAAGCAAGTTTTATGATCACTGATAAAAGCAATGTGGAGGTAAAAATTCTCACAGGGCCCATCACTTTTGACATATTTAAGTGTCCTGTCCTTAGAAGTATCTGCAGGGTAGGAAATGACTGGGCTGAAATACTGAATCTATTAAGAGACAAATACAATTTATCCATATATATGAAAATCATCCTCAGAAGAGTCCATTAAAAAAAAATAGATCTTCTAGTAAAGATCAGAACCCTGCCTCACCAACCATGAATAGAATGTAATTCTTTACAGCCCTGTCTGAGCTGAAATGTTGGTTTATGTTCTGTGGCATTAGCAGTATCCATCTGCTTTTTCCCTTTAGTGAAACTAGTGGAGAGAGAGGTTATGGTTTTGCTTTACTGGTGATTTTCTGCAATGCTCACATCTTCTTCTTTCAGGATGATTCCTTAAAATGTGAAATTGCTCTTCAAGCATGCAGTGAATTCCAGAAAAATCATAATATTTGCTGTTTTAGTTCATTCCCATGTGTGCAAGAGAAATTTTGACTGGCTTCAGTTGTAATAAATTGATTTTAAGGCCCTCCACATTGTGGCAATATTCCCATACTCGATTTTGTGTATTTTTATTTACCTTTCTAGTTCTAATTTTTCTCTCTTTAGCATAAGAAAAGCAAAGGCAATCAAAAACAAAAAAATCACTAAAACCCACTCACAGATACAGGTACAAATCCCACTAAAACCCAATCAGGCCTTCGGGAGTTGGCAATGAAAATCTTTTTAGGAACTTGATCAGTGAAAGACATCTCATGCCTGAGAGGTGTGAGTTCAAGTGGGAATTATGGTGAAATGCAGGAAGCAAAAGCATCCCTGAAATCCAGGTTTTCTACAATGCTCTTCTAAACCTAATTAAGCTTGCCTGAAATGAGCAAGTGTTGAAAAATTCAGAAACAATTAAGAATTTGTCTTTTTATATCTTCACTCATTGTGGGGTCAGAAAGTATTGTTGTTGTTAATAATTAAAGAATGGGATTATTTTTAGGTTAAGAATGATTTATTACTTAGATAAATATTAGTTTTAGAGGTTGTGAGATTTATGAAAGTAGCTGGTTATAGTTTAAGAATAGTCACATTTTTTTTTGTAATGAGATAATATATAACTTTCTAACTTAATAGGCAGATGTTACAAGGTCTATTTTGGTTTTTTTATTAACTTATCACTTTTACTTAATGTTGTTGTATTGCAGATATTTTTGTTTAATAGGTTTCTGTTCCAGTTACACCCGTTTCTATTGTAACTCCTAAACTCTCAGCTTACTCTATACAACCACATCCCTGTATTATAAACTCTTTACTATCTTATTAATACAGTTTTTTACTTACTTAAGAAACATTCTTAACTACAGAAATATAAGTTTATGATTTTTCTGTTTAATGTTTGAATATTGTATTTTTACATCAATCTAAGCTGCTTCTAAGGTTGCAAATTAAACTCTTTGTTTGTGGAAGTTTCTGTTTCTCTGATTCCCACAATAAAGCAGAGCTGTAAGAAATGCATCTGTGAACTTCAGCTTGCAGCAGGGCAGCTTGTACAGGAATGCACAGATATGTGGTGGTTCTTTCACACAAATAATACTTGGAAGCATCTGACAACAGCTTTGTCACGACAAACTTACCTGGAAATAACCTTTAAAAACACCACTGGATGAGGTAATTTAAGAAATCAGATTTTTCCTGAGTGCAATTTGTCTGGGGAATTTAACATCTGTGTTAGATTTTCTTCCAGGAGGAAATGTACCTCTTTCTTTCATTTTCAGGTTGTTGCCTTGAAGCTCAGCCCTGAAGGAGTGGCTGTATTCCTGTGCTGTGAACGCTGGGGATGGTTTCAGTATTTCATTTTTCCTGCTCTCCAGAGCAGGACTCCTGGGAGAGCAGGAAGGGTGAAATTGGCTTCACTTGGAAGCCATTTCACTCAGGATGTGTTTAATATAATATATTCATGACTGGCATTCTTAATGAGACAAATTGTGAGAATCCTTCCAAATACTGTCACATCTAACCACATCCCATTTCTTTTCCTATAAAACAAAATTCACTCTAATCCAGATCATCAATTCTGACAAAAATGCTGATTTCCATCAAACTACAGCTGAACTTTTGCCTCTGAGGTGATGATTTCTGTACCTCCATCCCAGAGGAAATGCTCTTTGTGCTGCACACTCGGGCTGAGCTCCCCACCACTGAATCCATCCAAGCTTCCAGGTTGTTTTCCTAAATTATCACCATGCTGACAGTAGGCTGAATAAAAACCAAACCTGTTTATCTTCCTCTGTGGAGCAAGGGGACATTTTCTCTGCTTCAACAAATGCAAAGTTCCTTTTGTGATGCATTTATCTGCAAGCTTTACCAGACCTGGCAAGGTTAGATATGATATTTCTGTTCTTCATTATGCTAAAAGCCCCCAGATCCCTGAGAAAGGATTTCCACAATATCTCCTGTAATGGGGAGTAAGAATATTCTCTTACTGGGGATATGACATAAATTCATCTTCTCTTGAGAATGAATTAAGTGAAAAAAAAATTTGACTCAGAAATTTACATGATTTAAGGACAATTTATCCCTTAATTCTGAATGGATATAATTCAATAAGTGTTTATATTGATGACCATGTGGTTTCAGTATACTTAAGGCTTTCAGAATTGGAGAAAACATTCTGCTAAGCCTGTCAGTGCTTTTGATGGTTGCTGGAAGAAGAATGTATCTTGAACTCTTTTGGGGAAAAAGAAAAGTGGTGTTCAAGGTTTAAATATCAGTATTAAAAGCACAGGATCTGCTGACACCAAAGTTCCCACATTCAAAACTTCAGCAGGTGAAAGAAGGTGGCTGCTTATGGTAGCAACAGAGAGAAACTGGAGAGATGAAGGAGCACAAGACAAAAATGAAGATCCCCATGAGCCTGATGAGCACAGCTCAGAGCTCAGCTGCTGCCACCCAGGGCAAATAGTCTGTGCTAAACACAATTTTCACAGGCTAAGTGTTCAGCTGTTCTTTAAAGGCTTCCTCCTTTTTTTTTCCCCATTCCCCTGCAAACTGTTTCTTCCAGCAATTCTGGAAATTTTCTATGAGAAGGAGCTGATATTCAGTTTTAATAAAACTTAAAGAGCCACTTTTTGACTGACAAGATCTAAAATGGTGGGCCCAAAGCACCTTCCCCCTGCTTATCAATTCTGTTCCATCTTCATCCGTATATTTTCATGGTCCTTCTCTTTGCCTCTCTTTGTTGCATTTTGCTCATAGTGGGGAATAGAGATGTTTTTTGTAAAGTGGATTATTGTAGATGAGTTTTCCATAACAAAACAGTTCTCAAGCTCGCTATTCTCCACAGAATTTTAAACAAAATATCCCTGATTTGAAGACAGAATGATCAATCTGAATCAGATCCCAGACATGAAAGCTTCAGAGCAGAAAACATAAAAAAATAATTAAATATTTACCATGAGTTATACAATATTAAAACCAAAGAGGACTCAGAGGAATGATATTTACAAAGCATTCTTGATTTTGACACAAGAAAAATGTCTAACCTATTAACAAAAATATTCCTCAAATAAAACCACATTCCTAGACCTAACTCCCCAACTTCTTGTAAATATAGCTTTAAAATATTAATGCATACTACTTAAAACTTCTGACTTGCATTTTTAATATTAAAACTTTTTTTAAAACTGTGTAAAACCTGTGACAGCCCTTGCAGGGCTGTTTTCAGCCTAGTGGGAGCCCTGGTCCTCCTGCGTCCAGCAATTTCCTTCCTCTGCAGGAAAGGAGGAGAAACCTTCCAGAAAAAGAGAATGCAATTAATCAATTAATCCTCCTCTTGGCCTGAATATAAGAACCTTTTGTACATCCTACAAATGTAAAATTAGTGAGCACACAAAGTGAGCTGCAGAAATTAGACATAAATCCATAAGGTTTTCTATTTGGCAAAATTGTTTTCCAGCAGATTTAAAGTCCCTTAAATTTCCAGGGATTAGAAATGCTGATTGGTCTGGAAAAGTCGACAAATTGGATATATGCAGGTCAGTCATTATTTCTTGGCAACAGTCATTATTTCTTGTATATTTTTAAGGAAAAAGAGGGTTTTGGAATGTAGTCTTGTAGTTCACAATACACTGTAGTCCTTTGTAAAGCAATTTAAACACAATCTCAAGGGCTGTTTTTTTTGCAGGATATTGACAAACATGATTTATCCCTTGTGCCACAATTTACTGAGGAATAAGTGCTCCATTATAGAGACAAAAAAACCCAAACTCAAAACAACACCACCAAAACACAAATAAAATTTAATATTTTTTCCCCTTTAAAAGATACCACCTTTCTTCAGGTTTTGCTTAATTTTCCACATTTTAAAACTTTTGAAGAATGAACTATGTGGCTTTCAGGAAAGTATTTTTGCCACAGGTAATAGTATTTGACACTATGAATATTTGCACTTTTCTAGCCCTCTTCATATTCTTATTTATGCATTGATTGTTGGGCAGTAATTTAAAAATTACTGTAGCAAGATTAGAAATTACACAAGGAAAGTGGCAGAAAGGAATAAGAAGAGCATCAAATAGAAACCTGATTACTTCAGGTATTACCACTGGGATCATTTAATTAAGTGCATTCCTCATTTCACTATAAAATTCAATGAGAACTATAACTGCATCATTTTTCAGTCAACAACTTTTTTTTTTTTTTAAATTTCAATTTCCATATTGATCTCCTCAGTCCTCAGAAGGGTTTTGGGGCAAAATTACTTCCTGCATTTTTGATCAGGTTGAGACCAATCTGATCTGTGATTTTTCCATATCGCTTCAGTTCAGTGAGTCACTGTGTGAGACACTTCCATGCACAAAGATTCAGCAATAGGCAGCACTGTTGGGTTGCAGGCATCACAAAATCCTGGTTAGTTTGTAGGGGTGGAAAATGATGGATTTGTTCATTAGCAGTCCTGAAGTAGGAATAAACTCTGCTACCCAAACATTTTGCTTTTCACTTAGATAAAGAAAGCCTCGACTGGTCCAAACTCAGTGATTCCCTAAACACCAAGAAGTTTTTTTCTGTGATTAATGGAGATTCCTCACATGATGTGACTGCAGTGGAAATTAATCCTGTTAAATGTTTGCTGCTGATACCCATCAGCATTAATGGCCTGCAAAGGCATTCACAGCAAGGCATCAACCACAGACAGCTGCTTTGAAAAGGAAAAGTTTACCTTGCTATAACTGAAATAACAATGCTTTGGTGTTGTAGGGCACTGAACATTCCTTGTCATGCAACTTCTCAAAGAAAAAAAATGTCCACATGCTTTTTCAGCTGCAGGAAAAGCTGTGTCACAGGAAGATGAAGAAGCTCATCCAGGTTACCCAAGAAACTGGTGGCACAGCTAGGAAAAATGTGAGTTATGTCCCAGTCTGATGCCATATGATCCGCAAATGAAAGGATTCACAAACAGCAGCAGGCTTCATAGCAAAACCTCCTCATTAACTGAGACATTTGGATCTCACATCAACCCTTTGAAAATCAGTGTTTAGCTGTGAGAAACCAGTGTTTCCCATGGAAGTGCTTGTAACACTGAAACCACTTACAGCTACTGGGATGCAAAGCACATCTGTCAAAAGAAAATCTTCATTAATAAAGGATGAGAATTCAGGCTCTTCTACAAAGCCATAATGTGGCACCAAACCCTTCTTGCTGCTTGTGATAATTTTGCCTTTGAGAAGAATGAAGATTTCTAACGTGGGCTCACATCAGTGCAGTTACTGCAAGAAGGAATTTGGTTCTGCCTTTTCTCTCTTAACAGCAGTGAAGAAAACAGGTGCAGTGAGAAGAAATAGTGACAGAAGACCTGTGAAAGCAGAGCAGTTGCTCCAGATGTGCTGGTGTTTGCACATCTGGTGGAAGAGGCTCTGGTGCTTTGCACAGATTAGGGTGTGGATGCTCTGGCACATCCCTCTCTCAGTGTGATGCCTCAGGTTTTAGTTTTTATGTTTTTCAGATTCTGTGCTGCTTTAGTGTGTGGGTCTGGGATTTATATCAGGGGATGCTGAGCTCTCCTCACAGAGCAGGGAGACAAAACAATTCCTGCTCCAGCTGGGCACCAAGGACAAATGATCCAAACCTCAGCCCAGGAGCACAAACAGCGTGGGCTGGAGAGAGAAAAACAAGCAGGGTGGGAGTGATGGGCTGGAGCTGGAATGGGACAATGAACTCCAAGGTGCCAATGGAGCAGAACTGATCCCAGGGAGAGCCCCGGGAGCGCTTGTGCATTTTGGGACCATTTTGGGTCATCTTGGGTTCATTTTGGGACCATTTTGGGTCATTTGGGTGCAGCCCTGGCTGGGCTCTGGTGCTGCCCAAGGTGGATCCACTGAGCAGATCCTTGAATAAATCCCTGCTTTATTCTGTGACTCTGCCCAGCCTCTGCTCTAGGGCAGCCTTCACAAGGCATCAAGTGAAAAGGATGGCTCCTGGAAGCAGCATTTGATTTATTTGCTCCTGGCTCACCAAAACACAGCTTACATGTTAATATTTACCATGTTAATTAACATCAGATTTATACTATCCTACAAATGTAGAGCAGCAGCAGATCAATTATTTTACTGAAAAATTGTTGCCCCTTCAAACAAAGCTTCCAAATTTTCACAACAGCCACTGGTGTAAAACTTGAGGCATTTTCATTTTTAATTTCCCCTTTCCTCGACTGGTTTTAATTAACAGAAATTACAGTGGCAATGATTGGCACGGATAGATGCTGAAACTAATTACTAAGATAAGATGGCATGAGTTAAGATTTAGAATGTAGATTTAATTTTGGAAAAGAACAAAATAAATAAAAATCAGCTCTAGAGCCCTTACAAAGATTACATATGGCCCCAGTGAGCTGACCTGTCTCTTTTAGGGAAGGGGATTTTGTCAGCGTATTTGCATGCTGTGCCATATTTACTGAAACCTTTCCCAGAGGCAGCTTCTCAGACGTTTGTTATTCTCCTCCATCTCTTTGATTAAACAATTGAGCCTCCTTGTAGCTTTTCTATTTTTACAGTTTTTGATCCATTTGGTCACTGTAGGGATACGTTTTCAAAGCTGTCTCGAAGCACAGGAAGACTTTGGATGGCACCTCCTGCAGTCCTCAAAGGCAATGACATCTCATAATTAACAAACAGCTCTGAGTATTTTAAAAATGTATTCCCACATTTCATGGTTGAGGGAAAAAAAAAGATTCAGAAATTAGCTTGACTTGGGTTTTGTCATGTTTTATTGCTCTTGGGTATTTATATGGTAGGGCTTCTAAAAGTCAAAGAATAATTAAAGAAATATCAGAAACTGAGAGCAAAGTAGAAATGGAAAGAAAAAGAAGAGAGAAAGCACCAGAGAATGAAACTTCAGCCCCATCTATTAGTAAGAAATCAAAGGTTTCTAAAACCCTAGGGTGAATATGTCTGTTGTTTTCCCCTGCTCTGCTTTACACTTCAAATCAGCAATTGGCCATTTTTTTGTGTAACTGGTGGAAATTATTTGGGTAAAAAAATTCTGGGTTGTGGACTACAAAATGTGTTGTTACAAATGCATGACAATTTCTTAATATCTTAAAGCTGAAACTTTTGGTTACTAGAAGTCTTTTGCTGAGTTTCAATCCATGTTCTACTTCTGTATTTCACAACACATGCTTCACATATTAATTCTATATTAATGAGTTTTAATTCATTGTCTCTGTTCTGTAGGTAACTTTTTTTCTACAGTTCCTTTTAACTTAAGCTTCAAAATAGCTTTTTTTTTAAAAAAAGGCAAGCAACAGTTTTACCAAATTGCTCCTGTTCCTCCCACAGGTTTGAAGCCCAAAAGGGATGATGGAATCTGCTCTGTCTCCTTTTCAAGTCACAGGGACTCGGTTCCCTCAGGCTGGAGACAAAGTCAGAGAAATGGAGACTCCAGATTTCATTTTGAATGCAAACTGAACATCTATCAGCAAATCAGAAGAGAGTTTTCTTTGAAATGATGGATAAATAGCCAGCACGGGCTTCAGGGCATGAATTATTTCAGGCAATCTCATTCTAATATTGTCCAAAGCACCTAATTTGACAGACCCTAAAGTCTGCAAGAAATAAAGCTGCATGAAGAAAGGCATGTCCTCTCACCAAAATGATCAGGCAGAGGGAAAAAAAAACCAGCAGCTCACTGTAACAGTATCCTGCAAGATCTTTATGAATATTACTCTTGTAATAATAAAGCACATAATGGCTGTTTTCAGCCAGCCTCAGAGAGGATTTGATGAGCTGATGCTTACAGAGTGTACAGTGATGCTCCTCTACTGAAATGAATGCAGCTCTGCTGAGTCCTTGTCAGAATCTGTGCTATTGGTGATTCCAAGATTGTAGAAAGTCTCTGTCTGTCAGCCCCACTGCCAAAGCAGAAGCCATAATTGGTCTGTGCTGGTTTCCAGGTTGTTTATTCTGTTTATCTCTCACATGTTCTGCTGCCCTGCCCAGCTCTGTCCTGCAGGGCAGCGTGTGGGGCTCTGCCCTCAGTGGGATGTGACAAACATTAAATACCAGAAACTCCCTGGGCTGCATTTACAAGAACGTGCCAATATCTGTCACCTACATTGGACAGTGTGTCCCCAGCCTGAACCAACAGAAAAATGCCAACACCACAGTGAGACATGGAGGGCATGAAGAAGGAGAAAAAGGACAAGGCACACCCAATTTCCTCCATCTTGTCCCCTTTGGACCCCTAATGTAGAATCCTAAAATTTTACTTTTGCACCTGTGCCACACTTAATTATTACTTAGATCAAACACTCAGAGCTTGTAATCCATCCTGTAAGATTGAAAACTCTTTTCCATGGGCAGAGATCACAGCCAGTGTCTCTGGGGGCTCTGTCCAGGGGGGTTCCTGACCCTGCCAGGGTCCCAGACCTGCCAGGGCAGCCAGAGGGAAGCTCTGGATTCCCACAAGTCCTGTGATGTATAAATCAGTTGATGGTTGTGAAAATGGAGAAGAGAATTCAGCATTTCAGCAGACAGAATTTGCTCAGATTTTAGGGATGCCAGGTTGAAGATTCCAGTATGGGCAAAAAAGTGAAACCCAGCCTTTCCCAACCACAGCCCCTGGTGGACTTGGCTGACAAACTTGGCACACTTGATAAACCCCATTCAAGCTTGGAGCAGGAAGCAGAGGGAAAGGTGCTGCCCCAGACTCCTGCACTCTTTACAATGTATTTCCCCAGCACATTTTCATTTCAGAAAGGGGTTGCAAATGCCCCATTTGCCAGGCAAACAGCACTTCTGGGATGAAGACAGTCCTTAACTAGGGGTGTTTTTAGCTTTATCAGTTAGAAGCCTTCTCAGTTACTCTAGTTAGGCACCACTGAAGAACTGCAAGAAATCCTGAGCTTCCCAAGTTTGTCTATCTTTAAGAACACATGTATTACCTGTAAAGCAAACCCCTTTCAAAGGCATTTGCTCAATGATACATTTTCTCATTTGCATCCTCTCCTCTGCATGCAGAGCTCAAGGTGCTACTGAAGATTACAGCCAACCCTGTGACCTCCTGTAAATAAAAACCTGAATTCCCCAGTGTTGTGAGACACAGCAGAGACCATTCACCCCCTGACTGGACCAGAATAAAAACTCTCCTTTTGTTTTCCAACTGTTCCCAGACATCTTTCTTTCCCTAGAAGAATCCCCATAGCACTCATGCTTGTCTTTTTATTTCTTAAGCACCAGCAATGAGGACAAACATCAGCTGGATTATATTTTCAGATAAACCTCACTTAAACCCTGTTGTTTTCTCTAAATTACAGATCAGTTTGTTGAATTTTCCTTCCTTACTGACTTTCTTAAGGTTACAGGTGTGTTCACCAGTGCCAACACTGCCCTCACCTTCACTTACATGGTGTAAAATGTTTTAAATGTCATCACAGAGCTGGAAGTCCTGTCTGTCTGGCAAATTTAATTGAAACATCCCAGTTTTCTTCCAAGAACCCAGTTCTCTCCTCAGACTGCTGATATTGGATTACACAGAGGAATAAATTAAGGAAGGTGCTAAGAACTGCCAACAGCCAGCACCTAAATCTTACAAGACTCTTCTGCAGATGAAGGTCTGAAACTCCTCCAAAACAACAAATAAAACCAAGATTCTTACTGCAGATTTTTAAACATCTTGGAAAATGGACTCAATTTCAAGATTCCTAGAAAAGTTTTGCACTGCTTTTACATTTATTACTGAGGAGTAGTTGCTCCCAAGTTGCCCTCAATAGAAATCCACTCAGACACGTTGTTGGTAGAATACAGAATTTTGGTTAAGGAGCTAAGTTGGCCTTAGTTTCAGTACATTGCTGTACAGCTCACTGAGGTTGTTTTAGCATGCTAGTAAAAATTCAGCTGGTGCACAAAATTCAGGCATAAAGTTTGTAACAGCATATTAATTTCTAGTCCATGTAATTTTCTGAACTGAAAAAGGGGAGGATAGAGCTGCTCAGAGCTGCTGCTTTTCATCCCAACACAGGTCTCCTCCAGGAGCAGGACTTTGTCCAGCTCAGGGCAGTCAGCCCAGGCAGGGATTACAGCCCAAGCAAAGCTGGCAGGTGAGGCTGGCCACGATCCCAGGGATGGTTCTGCTGGCACAGGGTGCACCCAGGTGAGTTTGTTCCTCTGTTATCTTTTCCTCCATCCTTTGCTATTCAGAGCAGCCAAGTGCTGGAATCTACACCTGATTCCCCAATTCAAATGACCTTGATTTTCCCTCCAATTAGAATATGCTGATTTGCTTAATGCCTTTGGGAAACAGACTGTCCTGTCTAAACACACCCACTGGGTATTTATAGTCTTCAATACACAGGCCTGAAAAAACTTTGGCTTCCTTCCTTGGCTGGAAACTGGGTTAATGAGGAGAAACATCTTCCAGTCTGGAGATTCAGTAGTCCTGGCCATGTGGCAAGAATCTCAACAAAGTAATAAAACCCAACAACTTAAATTAGCAGGAACACTAAGAATAAAAGTTATTTACTTATAACAGTCTCTCTTTTTGTTTCTGAGATGAGCTGCTGAAAGTCTCTGATTTGTGTCCTGCACTGAGGGCAGGAGACACTGGAAAAGTCCAGGGAACAGTGACTGCACTCAATCCCTTACTCAAGGCCTGTGCAAACAGAAGAGGGAGAGATGATGCTGATGAATTATTCATGAATAATAATTTCACTAGAGGGCTCTGATCATTTGGATGTTTATTCCTTTTTCTATTTAATTTCCTCCTTATCAGGGACATGATGCACACACCTTCCTGAAATATGGAAAGAGAAAGGGGCAAGATTGCAAGAACAGTAAATCCTTTATGATAGGAAGTTTTCTACCTTGATGCTATGGGCAAAATTAGGGGTAGTAGAAAACAAACACCCATGTGGGTAAAATTCAAACTGTTTTCCACCACTTACAAAGCTTTGTCACAAGGATGATGACTTTGGCAGCATTTTAATTGCATTTGTTATCTGTGGGCGTGGGCAGCCCAGTGAAACTCATCTGAGAGCTGCATGGATGTGTCTTCATTAACTGATGACATTAAGCTAATGATAAAATAATGATCTTTGCAGGACTAATGTTTTTACTGTAATGTAATAACCCATGAAAAGACTGTTTTGGATTGCTTTGGTATCTCCTTTAAATAATTCCTAACAGTGATTTTTACAAGGCTGTTTCCTTCTCCCAGGATGCCCAACAAAAGGAAACACCAGGGCAGGTGGCCTTTGCAGCATGCAGTCAGCTGTGCTTTGATAAAGAGTTGTCTGAGATGACATTTTTATGTAAACCTCATCTATTTTTCAGGCTTGAAGGGACCTTCCCACCCCAGTTAAGCAGCAGTAGAGCTCTGTGAGAAGCTGAGTGCCAGCAATTCCATGAGGGAGGAGAACCAGGGTGGCACAAAGCTTTGGTGGCACTGTGAGGCCATGGGTGGTTATGGAAACATCAGAGGGCACTCCAGAAATATGAAAAGCCACAGTGTTAAACCTCCCACCTTGCCCAGCACTCCCAGAGGTTACAGCTGAAGCCTTTCCTGACTCCCTCTGCAGTCAAGGAGGGCCAAGCAGTGAGGCAAAATGCAAGGACTGAGATAAAACCTTCACCTACAGCTGGGCAAGGACTAATCCCCTCATTGTCAGAGTGTGCACATCTCCCAGCTACCAAGCTCTTAATGCTTGTTCCCTGTCACAGCTTTTCTGATCCTCCTAATCCAGCCCCCCATCTCTTCCTTACCCAGCTACACAAAATGCTCTCTCACTGTACTCCCTTCCATCATTTTCTCACTCCACTCAGCAGACCAGTCTGGACCAAGCTGAATCTTTTCACACACCCAAGTCTGACTTGCTGCAGGCTCAGCTCGTTGCAGGGTAATTTCCTATAAAATACTTCCTTTACTAACTTAGGTAGAGCTCCTTCCCTTGGATGCCCTGACTGTGAGATGCAGAAAAGGGTTAATTATTAGAGCTGGGCAGAATAAAACAAATAAAATGCTTTCTGTGACTGAAGGCACACAAAATAGTGAATTTTTCATATATCTTTCACAAGACTCACAGCACACTGCACACAGCAAATAATTAAAACTTAAAAACAATAGCTGCATTTTTAGGTAGCCTAAGCCCTTTGCATGTATTGCCTGTTGGGAAAGAGTTCTTGGTTGCATGAATTTACCTCCATTCTCAAAAGTAACTGAGTGATTCAGACCAGAAAATTCTGGGGTGATTCAACAAGACAACAAACAAATGGTTTAGGACACTCAGAGGCATTCAAACAATAAAATCCTGCTTTATCCTACTTTACCCAGGTTCTGCTGCCTCAGTGAGCCAGAGGATGCTCTCAGCAGCCACATGGCAAAGTTTTAAGACCCTACACACCCAGCAAAGTACAACAGGTTGTAGCCACCCACTCCTAAGAGTAGCTTCTCTAATTACATGCCAGAGAAAGATGCAATAATGACAGAATTTGGTAGCAGATATTTATTCCTGTTCCATAGCTTGTAGGAAATCTAAGTTCAGGAGGAAGAATTTCCATACATTAATAGACTCAATATTGGTATTTTAATATGCTCATTATCTAAGCACACTGTTTACAAAAATGATTTATTGCAGGCCAGCATTTCCTTATTATTTGTGGTGGGATTTGTTATTAGGCACACTTAAGTGAAACATCTGCTCGCACAGCTCTGCTAAAACTTTTCCAGGCACAGTCAGAGCATATTAGAAATGGAATTTCACTCCATTTGCTTCAAATCACTGGGGTGATGAGGAACATGAACTGTTTTACATTTTGTCTCAAGAGAATTATAAATAATTAATCCTCTAGCACAGGGTCACTGAATGTCACTATTTCAGTTTTTACCTATAGGATGATGGCAAACCCCATTTTTTCATCCTATGTATTCTCTCTCTCTCACACACCACCATCAGAAATTCAGTTTTTGCTTAATAATTGCAATCATCCTTCCACATATAATTCTGCTTTTTTCACAGAGATTTTTCCTCCATGGTTTGGTTGTGACTGACTGGATATTCAGGGCCTTTTTCCTCAAGACTCCTTGTTAATCCCTAAAGGCATTCTCTAGTTTCGTTTCATCTTCTACTATTTCTTTGAAGTTGGGGGCTCTTTTCTTTATCTCTCTTGAAGCTTACAGGCCAAATTTTCAGAATTAAAGCTGAAACTGCAAAGAGCAGAATGGAATAAAGATATATATTGTTAACTTGGACTGTGCTGGAGCATAGAAAAAAAGATCTCAGCCAAGCAAAAGTGCACTGCAGAACAGGAGGATAGAAAATAGCCCAAGTAGCTGAAATCAGACTTTGCTCCAAACTGAGTTTTCTTGTCTGTGAGCCACACAAAGTATGAGCTGCCTCAATGCTCTTTTAAAATAGTCCCTCTATACTGTAATAAAGCTAAAGGAAAGTTTTACACTCCTTTTTATTAATCAGAAGCTATAAAAAAAAAAAAAAGTTAGGAGAAGAGGTGTGGAAGGAATGAAGTCCCACAAGGAAAAGACAGGAGAGGTGCAGAAAAGCCTGGAGAACTCCATGGAGCAGCAGCTGCTGTAGGAGGCACCTCCTGATGTTTGCCCTTCATTCCCCATGTTTTCAAATGTTCCAAAAAAGTCTCCTTTTTGTACAGTCTGGAAACCTGTATTTATAGCTGTTCCCAGAGAAGCTGATTACTTTTCAGACTCCATGATAAATTGCCTCAGTTAATATCTTTTTTTCACAAGAATTACAGTCTTCAATTTAATAGAGTTATAAAAGCATAACTTGAACTCTCCTGATTTCATTGCAAAGCTGGGAGATTTGGAAGGATTTAATAAGTGATAATCTGCTTGGCACAAAGAATGTAAGTGTTCTTAGATGTGTATTTCTGAGCATGCATGGACTCCAAAAGAGTATTATAAACACATTGAAAAGAATTATAAACTAGACAAAGAGAATAAAATATAGGTTATGAGATTCTGATAAGCACAGTATTTGTAATATGATGATCATCCTAAAATGAGATGTTATAACAAAATCAATGCTCACTGCTCTGTTTGCAAGGCTTTAAGAGGGAGAAGTAAATCTATGAAGATCCTGACCAGCCCTTAGCAACATCCCTGTGACTGTAATAAATTACATAAAGGCATTCAGGCAGTAAATTACTTGGAGATTGTTGCAGATCCAACTTCTCCAGAATGTCTCTTACATTGACACGTAACCTCACAGAGGTATCTCTAGTACAAGGTACTGGACTGTGATTTTTGCCTTCCTAGGTCTGACTTTCTCAAGGCCTGGTTTTATTTTCTGCAGTTTTACAGGGATTAACACCAGCACAATCCTTTGTATCCATACTGTTCTCTTTCCTCTCTCTCAGGCCAATTATTCAAATCATTAATTGTTAGCACTTAATGAAATGTCTTGGTTCCAAACAGGTCAGAAGTCAATATTGTTTGTGAGCCAGGTGAGCTCTCAATGCTTTCTCCAATAAACAAAGCTTATGTCAGTGATACCTCTCTGCAATTCTGCTTTTAGTTCCAGCTCAGCCTGTGAGTGTTTACAGACATTATTTTGTACAGAGAAATGTGTTATTCAATAAATAGTTTTCACTGGAAACTGCCCTTTGGGCTGTCCCTGCAGCCCAACAAAGTGAATTGTTTCCCAAGCTCACTCCTCACCTGACTGAGATGATAATGCTGACCTGCCTGTAAAAAACTGAGCAGTCACCATAGAAAGTTTTCTTTTTTTCTTTTTTCTAGGGGACATTCTTCCACTCTTAACTAATTTTCTGGACTATTTACTCTACATCAGCCTCTCTGAAATGGGAAATGTTGATGCATTGCAGTCTATGTCAGGGAGAACTGGTTTAACAAAAGGTCAAGCTCAAAGGGTTCCTGTCAGCTTTCAGTGAGTGATACCATTAGTGGCCTTTTTCAGAGAGGCTAAATGGCATTAGTGATGCTGCCAATTTGTAATTTTAACAGAACCATCTAAATTCACCTGTAGGGATTCTTTTGATTTTTTTATTTCTTGATTTTTTAAGTGCTTCCTCACCCCCATGTGCTCACTTGCTTCCTGACCTTGGAGAAATTAGCCCTGGCTGTATCTTTATTTTCTCCTTTAAAGAATGTGGTAATGCTTCTCTAAATGCTGCCTTAACTTTCAGACAAGAGCTCTGATGAGCAGATATCATTAGGACAGGAATATTAAAAAAATAATAGTCACAAGGTAATATAGAAGCCACATTTTCACCACTGACACAGAAGATTAAGTATCAAATATGCTGAAATACTTGCTGGAGGGTAATAGAATAATAATCCTAGAAGAAATTGCTCTTCAGAAAAGTTTCACAGAACTGACTAGCATGGAGGACTTTTAGCTCCCACTACATTTCATCGTCAGAATCAGCCAAAATTCCTGCAAGTTAGATCCTCAATTGTTGTGTTTGAACAGGTTTTCAGTAATTTTCACTGAAGTTGGCAAAGAGGGAGGGGGGAAAAAAAAGGCACTATAGATCTTCTTCACATTTACCTGACTGTAAATTGAATTTTTGTGCAATTTCAGCCCTGTTACATCCAATAGAACACTGTACCTCCCAGTGGGATGCACAGCCCTGCATTTTTCCATCCTGACCAGGATCAGGAATTGTGGGCACCAGCTATAGAGTGATGAGAACCACCAGATTTGCTCTCCTGTACACAACAGGAGTGGCATAATTTGAACAAGCAATGTGGGAGGTGTCAGGAGGATCGAGGACAGAGATTGTCAGGCAGACAGCCACAAGCTGAGCATCTCAGCAGCCTCTGCCAGTTTTAGAACTGGGCTCAGCTGTGGGCTAAGCAGGGATTATCTCTGGCAGTTTGTCCAACACAACAATCTGGCCATGCCAGCGAAGACACAGCCATGCCACAGTTTAAATAACAGTAAAGGATGAGCTGATTGTGACTTAAAATGTGACATAAAATAAAGAGAAAAGCCACCCCACCTTGTCCTGTCTCAGCACATAGAAATATTCACACAGGTTAGCTGAGGAAAGCCGATTCTGACCACCACAACTATTGCACAGCATAAATGGGTATTTATGAAGCAGGCAGAGCTTTCTAAAGGAAGAATCTCATCATGAAATGTCAAAAAAACCAAAAATCAATCAACTAGTAGAACTTTTATCAGGTTTCAATACATTGAATGGAAACCAAAATAATAATGTCATCACTTCTTAGAGATCAGACCAAAAGTGTTTCTTTGATTTTAGGGTATCAAGTCTGCATTTGGATCATTAATTTCCCTTTGTTACACATCAAACCACCCTTATTCATCAGTCTGATTTTACAGCAGCCAGAGAAACCTGGATTTAGCTCCAAAACACTGTGTTCTTTTTATAATTAAGACCAACTCACTGAGTGATTCCTTCTCCTGCACTCTGCACCTGCAATGTCTTGCTCCAGGCTTTGGCCAACACATCCTCACAGAGTTACAAAACACAGGACAACTGTAATTTTGCCCACAATTTCCACACTTTGTTTTTCCCTTTTTTCCCTCCCCCAGGGTAATTTAAGCCTTAATCTCTCAAATGGCCTGAACCAGATGTCACACAGGTGTCTTTCTTTGATTGTCTCAGCTCTGAGGTGAAGATTCTGAGGATACCAAAGTAACCTCTAGACAGGAAATACTCATTCCTTGGTAGGAAGTATAAACAGAAGAACAGAAGGTAGGAAAAGGAGGTGCAATTTGAAATAATCTTTAGTAATCTTTTAGTTGTTGAATGCAGTTTCCATCTAAAATGACCATGATGCATTATGGAAGAACAATGGAGTTATCCAAGTGCATTTAAAGAAGGTAAGTTAGACAAAACAAGATATTCACATAAAAAAAAAAAAAAAAAAAAAGGACAAAAGGATATCCTAGAGTAAGAAAGTGAGAGAAATAAAATCTGCATGGAAAAAATGTCCTTAATAGAGTGCAGAGAGTAAAAGGGAAGGAATCTATACTGGAAGCCTGAAAACAAAAATTCTCATTAAAGAACGAAAAGGCAACACTTGGAAAGAAAAATAGCTGTGCTAAGAAAATCAAAAAAGCAACAGAAATCCATATACTTGAAAGATTGTGAAGAAATAATGAAAACAAACTAAGTGTACACAAGGCCAAAAATGTCCTGAGGGGAAAATGAGACCACGAAAGAGAATTGGAAAGTAAACCAACAAGAAGTGCTCAAACAGAGAGAAGAATATCAAGAACTTGGATTGAGAGGACAGAGTGTGTTGCACTATGTTTTATAGAAGGATGGGATCTATTTACCCAGCACCCCTTGCTCTGGCTGTCGTTTTACCACCTGCAATGAAGTGTATGCATGATCTTATTTTCAAATTAATGTGTGGAGTTGCTGTAATTAAGCAATAAATAAAAGAATAAATAAAAAGCAAAACAAGTGTCAGCTTTTACTGGTGTTAATAAGAAGCAAGGTACTACAGTGGTGTTACTCCAGAATTAGATAGTGTTGAGAGCAAAAGTCCCATGTAATTGGTTGTGACAACCACACACAGTGCCAAGGTCAAAAGAAAATAATAGGTCTTCAGGTTTCAAAAGGTTTTTGTATTATTCATTATTTTTTCTATATTTATTAATAATTAATGTTAATATATTTAACTAAATTTAATTTATATACTCATTAATAATTAATTTTAGTATATTTAACAACTATTTTTGCTTATTTAAAATGTACTTTTGCTAGTCACTTCTATTATTCAAGAAACTAAATTTTAAAAATGCAGTGTTTTTCATTTTCAGTTTTTTCACAGACCAATAGTGCACAGGGGCATTAAACCTAAGGTAAAGAGCTACAGAAGTACCAAGGCAAAGAGGAAGCTGGGCTTTAATTAGCAGCCATTGATCATTAACAGCTGATTCCTGACACTAGGAAGATTTTCAGGATACCTTGAATTTAAACATGCTGATATCTGATGGAAGCCAAAATTGACACGAGCAGGTAAAGATATGCTCTGCTGAGGGGTTTTATAATCAGGTGCACACAGATTCAAACACAATTATTTGATTACTCATTTACTTGTTAAAATTAACAGCAAAAGACTGCACGAGCTGCTTGATGGCTGCAACATCCAATGCATCTAAAAAGAGACATCAAGCAGAGCCTTATTCCGTGTTCATGCTTGCACAGCAGCCTGTCAGGAGGTGTTTGCCACCTTCACAGCCCTCAGACACACACCCCCCTCTGCAAGGAGAGCTTTTCAACAACTAAATAATGGGAGTGATTAGCAACACACCCAAAAATAACCCACAGATGGTTGTAGACTCATTATGAGTAAGGTTTCTGGGTTTAGGTTTGTTATATATATATATTTTTTTTTTTACTTAGTTTAAATCCTTCAAAGCAAATAAACTGGTAGATTTGTCTAAATTGTTCATAAGCAATGTAAGTTAATTGACCGTTTATCAGGAAAATCTGAATAAGAGAGGGGCAGTCATGGGAGAATTTATAGTCAGGGTTAAAGCTCCCAGTCCCTCCTGAATTCCTGAATCTACTGCAGGCATCTGTTTAGAAAAATAAAGAAGACAATCCATTAAGATGCATGATTAGTGTTTTGGTATATTTATTCTCTAGGTATCACAGATTTTCCTGGAATAGCTCATTTCCCCTGGGAGAATTCTGCTCTTCAGAGATTCCAGCTCATCTCCAACCCAATTTCACGTGGGGTGGAGCAGGAGTTCAGCCATGAAGTGTTTTTGGCAGCGCATGGCTCTGTAATCCCAACCACTGTCAGAACTCAAAATGTCCCTCAGACATTTTTGGATGTTCCGGGCCCAGGTCAGAATAATTTGAGACCCTGGCAGGCAGCTGGAAACAGCTGTGATTTTGGGTTTGAGCCATGGAATGATTTACCAACCTTGCAGGAAGAACAAGAAGTCATAAAAGTTTAGATATTATAGTAGAAGGAGTCACAAAGGAAAGGGAAGAATTTTTAAGTCCTGTACAGGGAGATTTTAGTTTTGCACATGGGGATCAGAAGTTTAAGATGGAGGGATTTGGGCCTGCCCTGTCCTCCCTCTTTCTCCTTCCTTACCTCCATGTTCTTGGTGATGTTGGCACTCACAGATTGGTTTAGAGAAAAGCACCATTTAATATAGGTAATAGGCATTGGGAAAAACTGCAAACATGTAACACGTAATGTACCATATGAAAGAGAGCAGCAGCCCTGGGTGAGGAGAGAAGAAGCAGTCGGGGTCACAGAGGATGTCAGGGTGTGTGTGTGCCTCTGCCTGAGCTGTGAGCAAACCACAGCAGCCCCAGGAGAAAATCTTTTAGATAATTTGCAATAAATTACCTTGAGACCAGACAACAGAGACTGCTGAGCCTTTCTTTGGAAGCACGGATTGGAAGAGAGACTTTTCTACCACACGGAGCCACCCCTGACCTAGGGTGAGCTCTGGCAAACCACTCCCACAGTTTACCTAGGATAAGAAGCAGTGTTTCCTCTGCATTAATAAATATCCCCTCCCTGAATTTTGGGCATCAGCAGCCCTGTGGAGATTTTTGGGAGGTAGGGGCACAAGGGTTGCCTCTGGCCTTTGCTTCACTCCCAGGCAGCCACATGAGAGCGATGCCATGACAGACATTTTGCAGAATTCCCATAAAACTCCTTCCTCTGATTCAGCTCCAGGGTCTTCCCAGCCTGTGTTCTCCTGTGGTAATTCACTTGTGAGGAATTTTGGAAGGAATTTGAGATGGGATCTCTGAGTTTTTAGATTTTGTGGTTTATTTTTCTTATCTTCTACAGAGGTAGGAAGGGAGCATCTTCACTGCATGGGTCAGAAGGTCACAAGACCCTCAGTTACAAGACATTTTAAGGAGTTATTGACCAATAAAACACTGATAACAAGGATATCTATGCTTTTGACCCAATCCTTCAATAGTTTGTCTTATGGCCCCATGCTACAGTGTGAGCTTTTTAGCCAATCATATTATGATACACAAACCTACAGTACTGCATTTTAATCTCCTTGTTTACCTTTGTAGCTACTTCTATTTTTTCTGTATCTTAAACTCGAAAACTTTCCTTTACTTAGCTTAATGTGTCTCTGCTTCTAATTACAAGTTCACATTCTCACTTCCAGCACCTAAGTTTGGGGGCCTTTTCCAAGATCTCTGACCAAATCCTGTTTAATTCCAAACTTTGGCTTATGGGCCCAAAGTCCTGAGAGTTCCTTGCATTTTGGATTCTAACATTCTCCCTTGCCCTGCTCTGCTCCAGACAGTTCCACAGATCACAGGCAAATGTAATCATTTCCCATCACTGTTGTCCCTGCTCTGGAAAGCTATCAACTCATTCCCAGTTAACTTTGATATTTTAATTGCATTTGGAAGATTTCCCTTCCAGTGAGCTGACCATAGCAGCGAAGCCATTCCAAAGGCTAATTAATGCATTTACTTGCCCTTTGTCACTATGCAGTAAAATAGGCTTTTCAGAAGAAGTCACATTTGTCTGGATGTCTGGGAATCACTGACAAAGAGCTTTTCCCTTTCTGAACAGCACTGAAGAAGCCAAATTCAGTGTTTCATACACAGTGCTCATAACCACCCTGGACATTTTCAGAATTCTATTTGTCACTGCATTTCTATGCTCATTTTCTCCCAGATGCAGCTTTTGTTAGTGACAATGAGCTTTCACTTTAAACAAAGGGAGAGCTCCAGTTTTCAGGTACAAATGTGATTCATTAGCAGCACAGAAAGCAAGAGCTGGAGCTGTGCATGGATGGATTCCAAAGCACACACCTCCCTACAGCAAAAGAAAAATGCTGGAGACAAAGCCCCATCTCATTATATCAGTGTGTTGGAATAGCCAGCTACAAATCACTGCCTGGGGCTCTTGCACCATCATTTTGGAACCCTCTGACAAGGACTGTTTGGATTTTTAATGCCTTCCCTATGCAAAGTAATTAGGGTGGATGAAAAACTTTTGTGCTGCAGCGATTCATGGCTTTTGTCTTCCTGCTAATTGTTTTGATTGAAAAGGGAACCTTTGCTGCAGCTCTAAGGACAGTCAGGTGTTTTAGAACCCTTTCTCCAGAGCTGCTGGGAGCTCTCCTGGCTGCTGGAGAAACTCCCACAGCTGAGGACTGGGAGGATTTCTCCTGCCCTGGGGAGCAGCACTGCAGCAGGGAAGGAAAGCTGCCCTGGTGTTCCTCCTTCTGTCCTGCCCATCAACCTCCCACCACACTCTTGGCTACCTTAGGCAATATTATTAGAAAAGTTAAGACAAGGAACCTTTTGGCCACTTGAAGAGGTCAAAAACCAGAATAAAGCAATCTTTTTTTTTTTTTTTTAATACTTCACTGCACTTTCCATTCACCTGGCTGTCCTAAAATACTTTAATATGTGCATATTAAATTTTCTAATCAGGGTCTTTCTGGACAGATATCAGGAAGGTGTTTCCACCCAGCAGCCAATTCAAACTAGTTGTTTGTCTGGCAAAAATATAAGGAACTTTGCAGAAGGTACTAGAAGGAAGCAATTAACAGATGATCTTCCGTGACTGCTCTTGACAACATTGTACACTTCATTATTGTTTGTCATCTCTTGTCCTCGGCACAAAAGCAGACAAAGATTTTCCCAGGGGTAAATCTTTGTCAAAATGTGCTGCTATGCTGACAGGTTCAAATTAGTGGTTGATGGGAATTACCATAAAACTTGGCATCCTTCCCCTATGTCACTGAAAATGAAATTTAATTGATGAAAGCAGCAGCAGGTGGAATTAAAGCTTGTCTGTTTAACACTCTAGTGATAAATAGCAGAGATTTAGAAAATTAATTTAGAGAGTGGCTGGTGTGAAAGAACAGAGCAGAGCAGCAACTGGGGACTTGGGTAATAGAAGGGTCCAGTTAACTAAAGAGATGGGTATGAGACAGCAGACTGGAAGGTGAAGAAATTGTGGCATGAGCAAAAAAAAGAAAAGAAAATTTGACATTCAAATGGAGAAGTACAAGGAAGGGAAAGATGATTTCAATTAAAAAAATGAGTGTTTTTTTATCCAAACTATTAATGTCCTTTTGGTTTGCAGACAGATATTGATCAATGTTTCTCGCTGGCTAGTTTTTTATTTCACAAATAAAAAATTCCTCTGACCTGAAAGCAGGAGGAAAAGTGCTTGGAAATCTGTGCTCATTTCCCTGCTCTGCTATGTTTTCCTGTACATTTTCAAATGCAGTCATCCTATCCAGATCATGACCTAGATGCTCTGTTGAGCACCCAACATCAACAGCAATAGTGACACTTGTAGCAAGAAAAAATAAAACTCATTAAACCTGGAAAACCACTGAAGAAATCTACTTTTCTGAACTATCTGTTAATAAAGAAGTTTAGATGCAGAGCTGTAAATGAACAAACCTGAATCTTTCATTTATTAGGATTCTTTACTTTGTATAGTTGTTAAACCCCTGAAGTTTTCCTGAACTTATGCTTATGAACTGAAGAATAAAACTTCAAAAAGAGTTTAAATAGGATTACCCAGGCTAAATCTCAGGCTTCAATACTCTGCTCTTTCTTGATCCATGTAGAACACTGCCTGTTGATAATGCAGGGCAGATGGTGTACAAACCCCCAGCCTCCAAAAAAAAAAAAAAAAGTGTTAGCACAGCTTCATTTAATAGGCTGGAAGTGTCTGGTCTACATTTTTACCCTAAAACTTAATCTGTTTAACATGGCTAGGAGAACAATATTTTTTACTCTGCATTCAGAGTAACTTTCCATGACAAACACTGGGGAAAAGGTTTAAATAAGTAATGAAGAATGGGTCTTTTTTTCCCCTCTCTAATTTCTTGCATTTTCCTATTCCACCAGGAACCTCTGCTACAGCATTCCCAGGTTCAGCCAGGCAAATCATACACACATTTTCACCATCCACTGCTTATTTTGTTGGTTCTCAGTTTGGGAACACAACTGGCATAATTTGCTCTGTGCAAGGGATTCCTGGAGGGTTTGTGGCAATCTGTGAGCCACAACCAGCTCTTAAACCTGATCTATTGACAAGTGCAGCAAAAAAAATATATAACAATAAAGCTTTGCTGTTTATTTCTTCTAAAGATATCAAATCATCATGCAGTGAATGTACTTGTTCTCTTCTCTGCCAATTCTGTCAATTAAATAAAAATCCTGGTCATTCTTTCCCTTTTCTGTGACTCTTCAGTTTGGCTGAAGATTTTTGCCAGCAAAGTCTCTTATCTTTCTCACAGGACAACAGAAATTCTCCGCCCTAAAGCGGATCTTTCCCCTTAACACAAAACATAAAGCCCTTTGGTTAGCTCTTATTTTGGGGTTTGTATTAAGCAGTCACACAAGCCAGTATTTATGAAGATATCATAGTGCAATTCTAGGTTTCCATAGACTTTCAGTTAGAAATAACATAATAAAGTAGTCACATGGCTGCACTTTCCAGCCATTCCAGGAGGGTTATTAGATTACAAGAAAGGCAGAACTTCCCAATGAGAAAGGAAATGGAAATGTCTGGTAGGACAACACAGGAAATCAGCACCAGAAGGAAACTGGTGAGAATGGCTGCTGAACAAGCAGGCAGGTTCAAAAGCAGCCAGAGGGAAGCAGGTACATGAGGACACAGAGCACCATTTTCCATCTTTCATCCCAGTACTGACCTACTTGGCATTACAAAGACATCAGATCTTTTGTTGCTGAAATACTTCTGTAAGTCACAATAAGGACTTTGGGTGCAAGCCCACCTTGGCTTCACCCAGCCAGCCGGCACGGTTGATTGTGGGGGACACTCCCTGTTCCTCAGGGGGGTTTGGGGAGCAGCTAGGGCTGTCACCAGCCCTGGGATGGAGGAGAAGCAGTGACATCCGTGGAGAAAAGAGGCTGACACTTAGCTAGGGTGCAATCCAAGGTTTATTATGAACTCAGAAGAGCCCCACACCTCAGAGAAACCAACAGCAAAGAACCCCAAGCTGGGCTGTGCAGCTCTATATAAAAGGGGTGGGAATCACCCACCAGCCAATGGAGAAACTTGGGGGAGTGGAAGGTGGTAAAACAGACAGGAATAACATCCAGTGGAGGAGTTCAAGGGAGGGACCCCTGGGCCAAATCACTCAACACCTGTGTGGAAGGTTCTGGATAGGTGGGCTGGGGAATCGAGTGATGGACACGGCACCAGGGAGGGGACAAGAGAATGACCCAGCAAGTTCTGCAGGAGACAGGGGTGGGGAGAAGGTGATTGACGTTGAGGGAAAAGTTGGCAACTTAGGCCAAAACTATTGCAGGGAAAATAGGAGGGTATAGGGATAAACCATTACGGAATGGATACAGAACTTAAAAACATAAAAACAGAATACAACACTTGGGGTAACAGCCAGTTTTACATTTGCAAACCACCTTCTAAAAAGTTACTTTATAAGACCCAGTTTGGCAAGTTTCACCCTTCCAAAAGGGCATGCAAAATGAAAACTGAATGGAAATCTCTTTTTACCTCCATTGTGGGTTTTTTTTTTAACTTCCAAGCAATGGCCTGTCCATCTGCTGCCTTCCAGTATGGAGCTGCCCAGCTCTCCCCTGCCAGTGCCTCTGGCCAGACCATTAACAGCAGAAATTACTAAATGCTCCTCTAACTGATACTTGGCCTCACACCAAAGGAACTGTTATGCCCAATCATGTGTAGCACTCATAATATTAGACAGATTTAATTTTATTTTGTTTCTAATAAAATAGGTTAACCATTTAGTCCAGTGATGGAAGCCAACTCTTCTGTCAGCCCACTATTTCTCCATTTTTTTAATTTAATTTGTTATTTGTGTTAATATTTTCATTAGAACCAAAACAATTATGTAATAGCTGTTATTACACATTCTACTATAATTATTCCTGGCTGCCACAGCCAGGATTCAGGATTTTGGTGCCCAAGATGCTGTGTGCTCTACACAGATAGGATAATTTCTCTGCAGACCTCTGAAACTACAGCTTCATGTGAGGTAAAAGACAGACACAAGAGCCTGGATCATCCCATAGGGTTGAAATCAGTGGGTCAGTGTTAAAAATTCTAGGGAAAAAAGGTCCAGAAAGAGTGGGGGGAAAAAGGAAGAACATGCAAAGCAAATTGAAGCAATCAGGGTTCTGCTTTCTTACCAGGCTGAGCTGGCTGATGGCTGATGGGGTGGGTTTTGGGTGTTTTGGGGGTATTTTGGGTTGTTTTGGGGGCGTTTTTGGGGTGATTTTGGGGTCCCACCTGGCGGAAGGTGTGCAGGAGGTTGGGATCTCTGCCATGGCACTGTTCAGCTGCTGGAACCCTGGTTACTGAGAATTTTAGACTTCTTTTACCCCAAAGAGAACTCTGCATTTGACCGAGGCCATGGAAAAGGCTTCCAAAATGGAATGATAGCACTGGGATTTTGCGTGTGGAGTTTGAATAGAAGTGTGTGATATCACAAGGTGGAAAACTTAGAGTTTAAGGGTTTAGAATACAGTAATATATATACAGCAAGATGGAGGCCTAGGGCCAAGGTTGGTCCTACTTCTTCACCTTCTCCTCCATGGGTTTGGGTGGTTTTGTATAACTGGATAAAAAGGTTCACATTTCAGGGCATGGGTGGTTGGTTATTGGGTTAAAAGTAAAAATAATTTAGTTGTCATTTCTTACTTGGACAGTTTATCCTTAAACAGCCTTCTAGGGAGAGAGATGGAGCTTCATTTTTAGTTTGTTAGAGTGAAGTGCTGTAGAACTCACAGTTTGTGAGACTGTGACAGAGACAATAAATAATAAACATCTGAGTCCCAACAAGAAATACCATCTCACACATTTAATCCCAACCCTGGCAGAAAAGAGGTGAAGAATCCACACTCAGCCACACAATTGCTCTTCACATCCAAGCCAACAGCAGCCATAAAGCCCCACATTTCCACCAGAGTGTGCAGAGCAGCCTTTGAACCTGCCCAGCTCCACAGCTTCATCTGCACTCCAGGGAAAGCCACTCAGAGCTTGCCTTGTTCCTTTAATCAAATCATGGTGCCCCCACCAAGCTGGATTTTCTATTTCAGTACAATGGTTTTATTTTACTTCAATTTCTCCCATTTAGGACAATTTTACAGACCTAACTTTCATTTATTTTCGGTCCCTGAACATTTTCCTTTGCCTTGTGAGTGGAAATTATCTCAGCATCCTCTAATGCCTGTGCTCTTCCAGCAACACTCATTTAGAGGGTACACAAACACCTTCACATGTTGATATTTTGAAATCTGGAGTAATTATATTAATTTCTTTCAAACAGCCTTATGAAGAGTAAAGCAAGAGAAAGCTGGATTCCCTGGTGTAGCACCTGAAGGTGAGTGTCAAAGATAGGAGGAGACAAATTTCTTATTGTAATTTCCCTCTTTTAAAGATGTCCATTAAATACTAAAACAAGCCATTTGTAGGAAAATGCAATAACTTTCAGTGCACTAACTGGTGTAATCTAAAAATAAACTGATATATCCAAAAGAACCTGACACATCCTTGGGCATGTAAAACTGAGTGAATGGCAAAGGAGTTATGAAAAACAGGTTCAGGAGTAAAAACCCATAGCAATAAACCCACAAAGCCCCACCCCCAAACCAAGCAGGGTATTTTCTGGTTCCATTTGATCTCAGACAAATCTGTCACCCACTTGAGCTCACAAGTGACCACTATCCTCACCGTACTCAGTGAAAACTAAGATTTTAAGCACACATTTAATAGTAACAGTTACGCAAATGCTGCTACTCCAGAACTTGAAACATCCACACACAAGGAAAAATGCGAAGGTTCAATTTACCCAAACCTTTGAAACCCTGGAGGTCTGAAGCACCTGTAACCAGGTGCTTCAAGGAAAATTTGCTCCAAGGAAAAACATATGCAGAAAAACTAAAATAATTTCAAAAGATGCATAACTAGGGCTGAATGCATAATGGCAGAAAATTAAATCTGCCATTATTTTCCATTCCTCAGGATTCTTAGAAGAGCTTCATTCCCCATTGAGAAAGCTCATGTTTTCATT
The DNA here is from genome assembly GCF_050655825.1 of Lonchura striata. NCBI lineage: Eukaryota > Metazoa > Chordata > Aves > Passeriformes > Estrildidae > Lonchura > Lonchura striata. The sequence continues at coordinate 36,096,522 of NC_140708.1, read as the reverse complement.
TTAATTTTTCCTTCATTTTCCTCACAGCTTCTGATCTTATCAAACTCCACCATGTTCAGCATCTGCTGAAGTGTTTGCTCAATATGATCCAACAAGCAGTCCAAAACTTCAAGGATAAAGAAAAATTTTTTGAACTGAAGAAAATAGAGAAAGGGGTCATGAGGGATAGAACTGGTGGGGAAAAGCAGAGTGAGTTTATTTCTTCACAAGTCCATAGAATTGAAAGAAAGTCAGAAAGAAAGCCAGAAAGAAAGAAAATACTTCTTTTTTTCTGTTTGGTTCTTACACAACTCACAACTTTTAAAAATTAATAACCAGCTAATATAATGTAATTCCCTTTTCCCCAACAGAACTTTTCTTGCCCCCAGAAAATTCCCAAGATTCTGTAAAAAGAGTTACAGAAAGGCAGTTTTCTCAAGCTGGCATCAACATATACGGTGTTAAAACCACTGAGATTTCTTTTTGTTTCTTAACCAAGGAAAGAAAAGGGTTTTTTATTTAACACATGCAGAGCTCAGCATAAAGACAAATCCCATTTCTGCTGCTTTCAGATCATGTAAATATGGAATTAAAATGAACTTACCTTTTTCTACTGCTACTTCAAAGTCACGCTGTTAGACACAGCCTCCAAGGAAGCAGGAGGGTGAACAATTGTGCTGGTTACAAAATAAGCAATGCCACTAAGCCCTTTCAAAAGAACATAATTAAAAATAAAATAAAAGTGACCCAAATCTAAAATGCATCACTTAAGGATATAATTAAAGGATATAAAACATATGTACAAAAAACACCCCTAATAAACAAAACAAAACCATAAAAGAGAAAAATAAATAGAGCTAAGAACTTTAGAGTTTTAGAAATTCTGGCAAAGCCACAGGGCTTTAGATGTGTCTGGGTCATCATGAGGGGTTCACTTTGCACTGAGACTAGGTTTAATTTAGTAAATATTTGTAGTCCCACGTAGTGTAAATGTGCAGTGGTCTTACAACCTCCTTTGTGGCTATTTAATGACATGCTGTGATTGGCAGATGTTTACTGATGGAAATGTGTTGGTCAGTGCACCTCTCTATAAAGAGCAAAGTCTGGGATCAACTGGAACTAAGCTTGAGGTGGATTTTTCAGAAGGCCTTCTGCTAAACATAGTAAAATTTTCATATCCATTAAAAATTTTTAAAAAAAAAATTTTTTTTGAAAAAAATTGCTGTCTGGATTTCATGTGTGCATGTCATGTGCTCAGCCCTTGGATGGCTGCTCCTCCAGGGCACAGGCAGCATCTCCTGAAGGCTCTTTTGTGTTCAACAAATATCCCCCTTCAGCCACTGCTCTCTGATCCAATTTTCCTCTGACTCTGCCTCAGTGAATGCTGACTTTTCCACGATGTGGTTTTGTCTCTGCCATTCTTCACAGAGAGCTCCAATCCCCACCCCTGTGTGCAGCAAACCTTCAGGGCTGCAGAGCAAAGGCACACAGCTCTGTGACATTTCATTCCAGCAGCTCTGCCAGAGCTTTAAATACCCGGAGTACTTAGCACATATTCATGGAGTCCTTGTAGCTCATTAAGGGTCTGTGATTCCCTCACAACCTAGCAAAAGGAATATATATTTGGAAATATCCACTTTCCCCCTTCTCTGCCAGAATAGTTTGCAGCAGCTTCCTCAGCTTTCCATGCAATTCCCCTGCTCTATCAGAGTCAAACATTGCTGCAAGCTGTGGTTCTAGGCTAAAAGAGCCTCCTCTCCCTTCCATCACAGACAGATATTTTTATATCAGTGGTAGTATGAAAAAAAGGTAACTGGGATGGGGAACTGTCTTCTGAGGGCATTGTTTTACCATCGTATTTATTTGTTTCCCATCTCTTTTGTAGCCTGCCCTGCTGGCAGATTACTCCTGTTGTTAATGCTTCTTTTGTTACTGCTTCTCACAACACTTTCACAATATTCAGGTTTTCCTCTTGATGAAGTTTCCTGGTTCCCACTTGTCCAGTCTGGGCTCCATCAGCTGCCTCACGAGCACATCTTAAACCATGCCAGCAATTCCCTCATATCTATTTGTTCCTGTTTTCCCCCTCAGCAGGTACCTCCAGATTTGTACCATTTTGTTTCTTTTGAGTTAAATAACCCTCCTAAATCCTTGTGTCATATTCAAGAAAACATTGTGCTGCATTTTCCTCTGGCTTGCTGGAGGCAAGGAATTAAACAATTTCTCCTCAACTGCCTTTATTCTTAGAGCAAAATTAACACTGATTGCACCAGTGCAACTCCTTCTGATCTTTTTGGAATTTGAAGCCAGTGAATCTCCATCTCCATTCCACCCCAATCTCCAAAATAAAGAAATACAGATACCTGGGGAATGCAGTCAGGGCTGTCCTGCCTGGCTCCCTGCAGTGATAAACTTTGCTTCTGTGGAAGCCACATTGCTCCAGCATCCCCAAGGTGAAATTTGGCTTTGTGTCTGCAGGGTTGATGCTTCACACAGCCCCAGATTGTCACCAAAACCTCTTTCACTGGCAGAGATAATGAATGATTTCCATTTGGAAAAGAAGTTGGGTTGGAGAGATCTGTGTCCTTAAACCAGGTGTGCTGGGCTGGGAGGGAATTATCCAATAACCCGCAGGTGCTTCACTGCTGGTGGCTCAGATGTGGCTCCACCTTGAGCTGAGCCTGGAGATTTCAAACAGGAATGATAGGTCAAGAAAATCAAACAATTCCACATCTAAGCACATGTTGCAGTTAAATGTTTGTCTCAAAATCCAGTGCAGCTATTGCATTGCTCTGTGATCCAGCAGAGCCATGAACTGAAGCCACATCTATCTGAAAAACTCAGGAGTAATACATGATCTCCAGAAACACATCACTTGTTTGACAGCAATCTTATTTAAATAGAAATAAGTTCAAAGACAAAACGTGGCCCACATACAAAATTTGAATATACTTATTTCAATAGTCCAGGTTTTTGAGATCTCTCAAGAAAAACAAAAAGAAGTATTTTAAAAAAGCCCCACCAGGCATAAAGAATTTTCTTCCTTTTTTTAACATTTTGTTTGGGCTTGAAAGTGAAGAAAAACTACCCAAAAAATTTACAGGAGGGATTTACACTGCCATTGGCAGCACAGGAAAAACAGTATTTTCATAATTGACCTTGAAATGGGAAAGCTGAGAGCTAACTCATTTAATTCCAGCCCACATCTATTTCATAACATTTGTCAGAATGGGGAGTTAATTTTTCTCTCAGTGGTTGAGAAAACATCCCAGGTAATCAGCAAATCAGAGAGCTCTGTCAGGGAGAAACCCTGAGCTCCTCATCCTAAACCAGAGCAGGCATTTCTGAAGCCCAAGAGCAGCATAGACGGAACACTTGGAAAGGAGAATTTGCTGTTTGGAATTGACTTGTCAATGGTGAGGGGGATGTAATTTTGAAAGAAAATCGATGCAGAGAGATGGCACTGGAGCTGAACAGTAAACAGTTGTTAAATGAATGCCTGTATAGTCTGAGCCCAAAACCTCCTTAGTAGTTTTTGTTGGCTTTTTTTTTTTCTTTTTTTCCCTAGGAAATCAGACTCCATTTATATTTAATTTGAATCCTGATTTCCTCAGGTGCCACTCACTGCTGAATAAAAAATCTAACCTGAAAGCAAAATTACCAACACATGTTACAGACAGTCAGTCTGACTGGTGGATTCCTCACTAAGTTCTTACATATTTATGCTAAGGAATTTTCATTATAGTGTTTTATTTTACAGTGAGCTAAATTATAGAAGCATTGCCCTCTGCAGTCAACAGAAGTTATAAAAAATATTGTGGTTTTTTTGCAAAGTCTCACAAATTATGCATCACTTTTGAGAAGATTAAAAACGCCTCTGATGGAGGAACCTGGTAGCTGTTAAATTAACATGGGGACAAAAGGAAAATGTGAGGCATGCAAGAGGGCAGAGAAAACAAAAAGATAAAAGAAATCACCAAACCCTCCTTGCAAACTTCAGCAGAGGGGGTTAAAATCCTTTGCTGGAATCCAAAATGCAAGGAGCTCCCAGAACTTTGGGCCTGTAAACCAAAGCTTAGAATTAAACACAGGATTTGGTCTGAGACCTTGGAAAAGGCTCCCAAACTTAGGTGCTAAAAGTGAGAATATGGATTGATGGTTTAAAGCAGAGACGTGTTAAGCTAAGTAAAGTTTAGAGTTTAAGATATAGAAAAAATAGAAGTAGTTACAGAGGTAAACAAGGAGTTTGGAATGCAGTGCTGGAGGTTTGTGTGTCATAACTTGATTGGCTAAGAAAGCTGACACTGTAGCATGGAATATTTAAGGATTGGGTCAAAAGCATAAATATCCTTGTTATCAGTGTCTTATTGGTCAATAACTCCTTAAAATGTCTTGTAACTGAGAGTCTTGTGACCTTCTGAACCATGCAGTGAAGATGTGAGCTGAACTCACCCTTCCTATGTAGGAGATAAGAGAATAAACCTCATCATCAAAACCACCTTAGAGCTCCCATCTCTAAATTGCACAAAACCCCCCACAAGTGAATTGTCACATCCTTCAGTGCCACATTCAGACCAGCAGTGTGAGCCAGAATCCTCCCTTGGCACAAACCACATCAGCTCCCAGCCCTGTGTGCCCAGAAGCTCCCAGTGCTGCCCAGCGCCTCCAGCTCCTCCAGGAGCTCCTGCTGGGCTCTCCTCTGCCAGCTCCAGCATCCCTGAGCTCTTCAAGGTGGCTGCCCACAGCACAGGAGCACAAACGTGTCCCTGCAACAGGTGCAAGCAGCAGATGGTTGATGCTGGGCTGTTTTCCTTTGGGGTATTGCCATTGTTTTTCTTCCTCCCTGGTGGTGATGCTGAAGCAGAGTCCAGAACATTTCATTAATTATAAAGCTGTGACATTATCATTTGCTGCAGAACTGCCCAGACTGAGCTGGTTTTCTCAAATAAACAAAATATGGGGTAGGAAACATTTCAATGCAGAGAGTGAAGCAAAAAGGGCATTTCCTGGAGGAGGTGGTTTGATGCAGGGATTTTAATCCCATATTTAACATACTTCATCTATTCTACTTCCCTCATACAGTGTCAAAGACCAATTTGTGCACCGAGTTCAAGAGCTGCTTGAGGGAAACAGGCTCTGCCTTTCAGATCTACCTAGTTGCATTGCAAGTTTTTTTGGGTTTGTTTTTTTTTTTCTGCATGAAGGCAGCATCTATTTACCCAAATATGTAATAATAGAGTGACAGCAGTTTAGAAAAAGCAGATAATGAATGCTCAGTTTTGCAGCTGTGGAGCTCATCTCATGTGTTGGCTTTTGAGATCAGGCAAATATATCCTGATCCATGACTGGGATCCCTCAGGTTTAGCTCAGTACAGAATCATTATTCATACTAATATGAGATCTTCTTTAGCTGCCCATCCAGCTTCTCCTCTCTGTGAGGCAGCTTAGAACCCAGACACAACCTTATGATTGGTAATAATTAGCTCTGAATTTCATGAAAAATGCAGTGGCTGAAAGGAGGACCATTGGGAACCTCCATATCCTGGGTCAGAAGGATGCATTTTGGCATTTTATTAAGGATTGTAATTCAGCTGAAAGACTCCAGCTTTATGGTTTTACATTTCTTCTTTCAGTGGCAGATATTCAACTTTGAATGACTCCAGAATATTCAATCATTGGGGTTTATGTTTTTAAAGCCCAACATCAAAAGAACATGGGCACCCTGATAAATTATTGTAGGCTCAGTAAAAGAATTGGCAGGAGGAGAGCTTCTTGTTAAACAAATACATAATAATGGGCACACAGAGGGACAGACAAAACAATGATTTGATATTACCGTGATGATTAAAAAAAAAAACCCAGAGCCAAAGATTTAGATGACTGCTTTTATTATGAGAGATAAAAGCAAATTCCTCAAAGGGATTCATTAATGTAGGAAAGCTACTATGGCTCTTTGAGCAATGAAAGACACTCATGTTTGGCACAATTTTATATACTTTCATATTTTCAAATAATGATTCTATGATTCTGTTATAAAGAGGGAAAAATATGTAATTTAAAAATATTTTATGTTTCATGTTAATTTCATTCTGTAGCCATCAGGGTTTGAGATACGTATATTTAAATGTTTGCTATCAGATAAAGTTCACAGGATAATTCTTTGGGAGGTTGTAGAATTGCTCAACTAAACTGTGTTTGAGCTCAAAATGGTGTCTCCAAGCTGAGTCCTATTTTAAAATAAATTTTCAGATATAATCATTTTGTCATGTCACAGACAGCAAGACAGTCCTATTTGGGCTTTCATATATAGTATTTAGTTTGCATTATTCACCTTTGCCATTAAAATATAGTTCCTGTTTCCAGAATAAACAGTCTGCCTTCTTTCCCTTGTATTACTGATCATAACTTTTGGCACCACAGTATATTAAGGCAATGACATTTTGCCCTTGTTCAGTTTTCTTGTTGGCACAAGGATGAAAATTATGATAAAAACCACGGACAAGAGACAGCCATGAGAATTCAAAAGAGTTCACTCTCCTTTGAATAAACAGCACAAAACCTACTCAGAAGAGGAAAATGGGACTATTTAAGAGTTAAATGATTCTTCTGATTACCTGGACTACAGGAAGTTGATATAGTTCAGCCATACTGAATGCACTGTGCCACTCCATTATGAAACCTTTACACAAAAGGAAAATACATTTTTTTTTTAATTCCCATTTAATAACCCAAAAGAAAGGTTACAATAAAATCCTGGATGTTCAGCTCTAATGGGTTGAATATGTATTCAGGTAGAAGCAGTCAAGAAGAGTTTCACCCTTAAACTGCATCTGCATAAAGACTTTTTGATCCTGATCTGTTGAAAGAAGTGAGGTGATAGTTGGCACTGACAGTAGAAACTCTAACAATAATAATATGGTAATTTGACTTTTTTTCATAGACTTTTGACTGATACAAGATATTTGGGAAATATAATGTAAAACTAATTCAAACTGCTTAGAGTATCTGGCTAGCAGTGAAAGCTAAATAACCTTTCCTTGAATGTTTGTTTTCTCCTTTGCTTTGGTCTGCTTTTCAGACAGAGGCATTTCAAAGGAAGTTTTTGTTACACAAGGGGTGAAAATAGAGCATTACCATATTCAATTTCCCACAAATGTCTGTCGTAGCAGTAAAAGCAGATGGCACCAGAAACAAATGAACATCAACTCTTCTTGGAGTACATCTAATGAGAACAGGTTGGGTTTGATGAAGATAATGACTTTTGAAAATTCATCAATTTTTATGCCACAAAGAGAAATTGCAGCGAACATTTCCCGTAGCGTGTGATCCTTGCATCCAGGCAGAAAGTTAATTTAATGGTCTTTCAAGGGCTGATCTTGGAAAAGGTCTCAGAACTGAGTTCTTGATGAAGAAACTGAAGTCACTCAAAACTTTTTCACACCCAACTGAAGGAGCTCAGTTTGGTCAAAGGCAAAACTCTGCTGAAACTCTGCAGTGCCAAGAGCTTCTTTTGTTCTATTAGCTGGGCATTTATTGCTGATCTTTCTGAAAAACATGTCCTGGGTTAACTTCTGCCCTGAAACTGCTATATTTATGCTGAAAATGCAGGACAGGGCTGTAGATGCTATGGCCAAGGATGCAAGTGATTTCCAGCAATCTGAATTTCAATCTATTTGAATTTACATGTCTCTTTTTGCCCTGTATGGAGCTGAGACTTAACAATCCATTACCCCGTGGTTCTGAAGGCATAACAGGGTTGCTAAGGCAGGACAATAAAACATCCCCACACCTGCACTTTGTATGAAATAGCTGTGAAAAGTTTCTGCCTGGGAGTCTTGCAGGAATTTCCACAGGACCTTGATTAAATAATTCCTATTTGAAGGATATGTTGCTATGCCTATGATTTTTAAAGGTTTCACTTACCTTTTCTATTATTTTCCTACGTTCAGCTCAAAGGGAGGTTGGATATTTCATGCTTGACATCTCTCTGCCCTGTAAGTGCAGTTGTCTCCCTCTTTGCTTTTTGCTGTGAAATTCCAAGATAAAAACCATGGAGGCAGCCCCATACTCATATCACTTTCATAATTTTGTCATTCTGTGGGATTTCCAATGCTTTCCCCTTGCAACATTCTCCCTAAAGGCTCCAGGAAAAAAGGAACATAAAAGCAATTGATAACAAATATAGACATTAAGACTTTTCCTACAAAATGATATTCATGTTTCTTCTGCAAACATTAAAAGCCAGACACCTGGAGAAAAGAGATAACACAAATATTCTCTGGAAGAGCTTTTTTCCTCCAAGCACTTCTGAGAATTTGCAATTCACATCAAAACTGAGCAGACTTGCAAATTCCTTGTCTGTGGACATGGGCATTAAAGCAGGGATGTTTTGAGTGAGGTCCAGCTTCAGCTCCACAACCCTAAACAATAACTCATTGTAGCTTACTTCTGAGTGTTTGTGCAATCAGTGCAATCAGTGAAGCTTTGTGAATTAAATTCAGTTGTTTCTCAGAGAGCAGGCAAATTAAGTACAAATCCAAAAAACTGCAAATAAAATATTGACACTTTTTCACATATGCCCAAAATCTAAGAAGCATTTTGGTCTCCATGCCTCACAAAGCTATATAAATATTATTTATGACAGGAATGTTTAGATGCAACTCAAAATTTAGAACACCTTAATCTGAGACTTTGGGTTGAAACCAATGAAGATAGATTTTCAAAATATTGCTCAAGATGACCTTTTAAATACCAAATACTGAATTTTAGCACAGGGTGACATGTTTGAGAATTAGAGCTATTACAATGGTGAACCCAGACCTGATGTTTAGGAATAGGGTTTTGTCAATACAAACACAAAAAGAGGAAAGAAAAAAGCTTGAAAACATGGAGACACTCGAGCATTGGTATGAATATATTAAAGAATGCCAATGAATTTTCTCTATCTGGAGCATTCTCATTTCTATATCACTTACTGGAGATGATTACTTAATATTTTAGTTAATATTCAATGTTAATTAGGTAGACTGGCAGGAGAGACATGGCTCAACATCTTGTGGCTCTTCTCTCTCCTTTATTAAAGCAACTTTGGCCTCAGGACAGCAAAGGATTTTGCTACTTAACATTAGTATTATTAAGTATATGAAACATCATCTCAGCAAAGAGACTGATTTTTCAAGTGGTTTTCTGTTAAGTTTTCTCAGCTTCCTCTTCAGTAGTGTAAGTTATTCCATTATATTCAGTACAACTTTGGTGGGGAAAGGAGCATCCATCAGGTTGATATCCAGGATGTCAAAAAGATTCAGCCAGAAAAAGTTCTTTGATTTAGACGTTTTGGCCCCCTGCTTTGATTTTTTTTTTTTTCTTTCTTTCCTTGCTTACGAATCTTTGTATAAGCCATAAAATACTCCACTGATCCCTAGGCTTACACAAGCCTGCTTCTTTTTGTAATTTCTAACAGCTGCAACCTCGGCAGCACTGCTGGATTTAATTAACCTGACAAAAGAGCCCTCTCCCTCCAGAAGAAGAGCTTTTATTCACCAAAGAAGACCCAAATATTAGGACAGGCCCATGAATCAGGAGGACTGAAGTTTACTGGCAGATGTTTATATCCAGACAATAAGGAAGGCACTTTATTTGCCAGGTCCTGGAGTTTAAGCTCATGTACAATGTGGTAGAGATGATCTGAGTAAACAACAGATGACTCCACTAGGCTGGAACAGGTTTCTCTGTAGCCTAGCAGGGGTCGTTGGAATATGAGATGCTTGGCTGAGATTTTTCACTTTCAGGATTCTGGAACAGCCCAAAACACTTCCCCACAACTTGCAGGGACCCCCTGGATATTGCGGCTCCATTTCTCTGGATACACTCCGTTTTCTCTCTCACTGAAGCAACATGGGAAAGCTAACTAGAATGTCCCCAAATTCTCTGATAAAAGGTTCTTTGTGCAGACACCACACTGCCACTTAAGCATGGCTGTAACAGCATCATACAGGTGAGGTCTGGCTGAGGGTTTGCCTGCTCCAGCCCCTGCCAGGGTAACTTTGATCTGTAAAGGCAATAAAACACATTAACAGGAGCAGGCATGTAACAGTAAATGGGATATGACAGCATCTTTCCTCTCACTGCAGAGTTCCCTGAATTTTGATCCCTCTGGTCCCTTTCTCTTCCCTCTTGCCTAGCAAAAATCTGCAGCTGGAAGGTTCTATGTGTTTATCACCAGCACTCTTAAACGTCAGCTCTCTGGAGCCACAGCTTATAAATTAAAAAATCCTGGCTAAGCTTCCAAAAGCTGGCTCCAGGCTGCAGCCAGAGCCCCTCAGCAGTGTGGGTTCTGCCAGGAGGGAGCTGCCACGTCCCTCTGCAGGAGAACAGGCTCCAGCACCATCTGTCTGTGAGCCAGGCTCCCTCCTTCTGCACAGCCCATGGTCCCTCCTGGCCAGGCTGGATTAAAACCTCAGAACCGTTGCAGCCCTTCAGCTTCCAGCATGGAATTTCCCACCTGTCCTTGTGCCCTGGTGTTCAGGGCTGCTCCCTTGTTTTTGTCCTGCTTTCATCCTGCTCAGAGTGAGGAGCTGGCTTCCCGTGCAAAAATAACTTTGTTAAGCTTAAAGGGAAGCTTTTTTAGCTTTCTCCCATAAATCAAGCTCTGCCATTCACATTCTCTGGACAGGGAGACATAATTCTCTCAAGATATCTTGGAGAAGCGCAGAAAGAAGAAGAGAAAACAATCTTTACCTCTGCTTTTGTGTTTTTCCCATGTGGAATGTGGTGTGGAGATGCAGGGATGGCTGGGTTGGATTCTGATGAAGTTGTTTGGGGTCAGTGATCAATGGATCCAGCTGTGGCTCGGGCTCTCAGCACAGAGTCACAAGTTTGTTTGTTAGGTAAGTAAAAAGCATGTAGAATAGTATAGTATCTCTTTAAATAGTATATTAGTGTGTGGATTTCTCTTGGGGTTCCTAAGGTCAGGGTGACCCCAAGAGAAATCATAAAGAGTCTTTGCTTCCCTTAGCCCAAACCCAGCCAAAGAAGGAGCCTGGAATGCTTCTGATTGTGCTCTTGAGGTTGTTTATTTCTTCTTATCTAAACATTCTTTCTCTGACCTGCCAAGCTCTGGCTACCAAGTCCACCATGGCCATCTGATCTGAGCCCTGAGTGGCTCCCACATTATATACTCAAAACTACGTGCACTATGTTTACAAATTTCACCAATTCCTATCACCTATGTTAGATAGTGAATCTCTACTTTAAACCAATAGAAAAGTGCCACCAAGACATGCAGGATAGGAAGAAAGGAAAGAAGGCCAGGACACACTCAAATCCCTCCATCCCCTTTGAACCCCATTCTAAAAATCCCAAAATTCTACTTTTCCACCCTGTGTTAGTTCAAATATCACACTACTCAAACCCTTGTGACTTTTAATTCCTCGTCCAGAGTTGCCAGCTTTTTCCACGGGCTAAAATCAAAGCCACAGCTGTTTTTGACTTCTTGCCAAGGTCTCTGAGACCCCTGCCAGGGTCTGGAGCCAGCCAGGACAGCCAGAGGGATGTCCTGGACTCTGACATTAATGTAATGTAGTATAGTTTTAATAAAGCTGTACTTCAGCATCCTGATCTGGAGCCAGACATCGTCATTTCTTCCCTGAGCTGGGGTTCACTGCATTTTCTATATCAAGCTTCCTATTCCTGCTCCTGTCCCAGCTCACATGGATCCTCCTTTGCCAGCTGTGAGCCCATTTGCACACAGGGATTGTGTGAAGAGACTCAGCTGAGCTGGGAGTGAAAGAGGCTCTGGGTGGTGGAGAAAATCTATCAGGGCAGGACATTATGGACAGGGAAACCTCATCTGATCTCCAAGGGAGTCCCTTGAATACCAGGAGGGACTGGGAGGATTTACAGTGATAGAAATTCATGATCCAGTTTCTTCCATAAGTTAACAACCTACAGATAACACGTGCATTTATAAAAACATAGAAGAAAGAAAAGGAGCTGTTCAAAAGCAGTAATACAAGGAGATGCTTAGGAAAACAAAAACATTATTTTAAAAAGTTTAAATTTTACCAGTGGTTTTGAGGGTTTTTATTTTTATTGCATTAAAAGTTCTGAGAGAAAAAGTTTTAAAAACCCACCTCCCAAAATCATACCCAGTGATCACAGAAGAGCAGGAAGTTTACCAAGAATAAAACAACCACTGATAGTTTAATTTAACACTGTCACATCCCACTATCCAGCCTTTCCTTGCCAGGGCTCCTTCATTTCCCAGCACAGCCTTTACAAGCAGGGGTGAATAAACACAGGATTTATAAGGCAGCCTTGAAATCCTTTTCCTGTCTGAGCAGCAGCTGTGCTGCTCCTTGGCTGATGGAGATGTGGCCACAGGCTCTCTGTGCTGGCCCCAGGGCTGTGTCCCCTCGTGCTGGGCGTGGAATGGCAGCACAGCAGGCTCTCCATCCCATGGCCTTTCCAATTTCCAGCTCAGCTGGCTCCCCAGAATAATTATGTGCTTGAAGTGGATTAGAGAATTTCTGTCGTGAGCCCGCCAGTGGTAAATGCAAAAATCTGTAGGCACACCTCCTTCAGTGGCCTCATAAATGAGAAATGTCAACTGTTCCTTACCCTGCTCTGAAAGATGGGGACCCTTACATGGCAAAAATCAGAGCAAAACCTTGTTGCTTTGCTTTGTTTTAACCATGGGTTTTGTTGAGATTATTTTTTTTTTTTTTTTTTTTGTGGTTGGTTGTTTGTTTTTTGGTTGGTTTCTTTGTTTGGTTTGGTTTTTTCCTGTTAATTTTCTTTCTTTAAGGTTAGAACTGGAATTATTTTAAGCTGAAATTGGCATTTTCATTTTCATCCTCTGCAGAAGGTGTTGTCTACAGCAGACCTGAATTCACAACAAATGCCTGTGCCTCTGAAATCACATTTCCCAATGATAATCTGCTCATTAAAATTACTTTGCTGTGCATTTTATTCACTGGTTCAGGTCTTTCTGCCTGGGGTCAAAGGAGTGCTGGGAAAGGACTCCACGAGGATACCAAGATCTAAACAGGATCTCACAGCCCAATGAGAAATACACCAAAATCCCAGAGATCTCAGGGTTTTCTTGAAATGCAGCATCTGCCCTCCCCAGTGTGGATTTTTCCTGCAGCATTGATGTGTTTGGATTTCTCACCCTCCTGGCCAGCTGGTGTGGACTCAGCTGAGTGCAGGAAGCTGGCACTCCATGGTCTGCACCACCTGCTTTGGGAGCAGGTTAAAAATCAGGTGTTCAGGTCTGGAGTCAGCTTCTAATTAGAAGCAATCTTCCCCCAGCAGTGGAAATCAGAGAGGACAGGGAGTACTGAATTAACTGTAAAAAAGTGCTTTTGAATCCAGTTTTTAAAAACTCTCTCTGCATTGTTGTTTCTTCCTTTGGCTTCAATTGAGGTATTTTGCATTCTACTAGTCAGAAATGTGGGTTCCTGAGTGTAAAGGAAACTCAGTTTCTATCTGAGCATCATCTCAAGATCGAGGCTAACAAAAACCCAGTGAAGAGCTGAGGTTTTGAGCTGGTTTAGATGAGAAAAAAAAAAAAAAATCAGAGAGAAAATCAAGGTTGTGATTGAGCTTTTCACAAGGCAAGAGCGCAATCATGGAAAGCACACAGTCAAGACATAATATCACTCCAGATGTGACAGTGTGAGAAGCCAGAGTTTGGTAATGAAAACAGAGATTGCACATGCAATGGAAGCCCATCAGTCACAGAAGTGGCAGCCTCACTGAATGTATTCAAGGCCCTCCAGAAATAATGCACCCACCAGGGAGGATGGAGAGTAAAGGAGGGGTGTCTGTCACCCCCCAGCTGTTTGCAGTGCTGGGAGAAGAGTAGCACACCTGGGGAGCAGAAATGATGGGGTGAAGTGAGGAGGTGGGGAAGGGGTGAGAAGAACGAGCTGAGGGCACACTTTGGTCTGGAAAATGTTCCAGGAGGGGCCCCAGCCAAGCACAGCACAGATAAAAGACAAGCATCTGCATAGGGATGTGAAACCAAAATTCTCTACCATTCTAAAGGGATTATTATTGTAAATAATCCCTTTGATTAAGAGAGCTATCAATATAGTGAGGGACTTTGCCATTTTAGCAATTTATGCAGGGGTTTCCTAATGTCAAAATGCACCTTTTTCTGTTTGCCTTTTATTTCTCATGCCAAAGAAATCTTTATGGTGTTCCCTTTCCTGGCCTTTGCTAACCTATTCCCATTATCTCACACTTATTGTTTTCCTACCTTTGCTGGAGGCTTCACAACCACATTGAAACCCACCTTGGCAGGCAGAAGTGCTGTGCACTGGATTCTCTAGGTGAAAAATCTGCTGCATTTCGTGGAGAAGGGAAAGACACCCAAAATCTGGGAGCTCCACAGGGCTCCATGAGATCAGGCCAGGCTGGGTGGAGCCCGGAGCAGCTCTGGTGGTTGTCCATGGCAGGGGCTTGGAATGGAAGGATCTTTAAGGCTCCCTCTAACCCAGACCTTTCCATGATTCCAAAACTTCTCTTACCCCTGGTTATGGGCCATTCCTGCACTGGGATGTTTCACTGATGTTTGCCCAGAAGAGGAGGACACTTGGAAGCTCATCCTCACTTTTAGCTTCCCAATAACTCTTCCAGTGCATTGCAAATGCTGTGATTAATTACAATTTTTAAATGAGTGCCGGTACCAAACTTACCCATAAATATCTTAAGGGTATGGAAATGGCTCAAAAAAAGGTCAGATTATGTTTTACTGTTCTTGTTCTAAACAGAAACAGATGAAGAGCTGTCTGGTGAAAATGGCTTTATTATACTTGTCAGTGAAACTTTTTGGTGCTTCCAGAAGAACTTTAATTTTTAAGTGCTTCAGTAAAGCACACAAAGGGAAGAAAAGTGATGATCTTACTAACACAGGGCAGTTCCTGCTCAGCTTTTCCCCACTTTCAGAATTGGGGTGATTTTATTTTTTTCCCAGGTGAACTAGAACCAAAGCAGGAATACCAATACATTTTTCAGACAACACAGGCTTTTGTTTTTCATTTGGTAATAAAAACATCTCCTCCTTGCAGCACAGGGATGATTTTTCAGAAATTAGCTGCAGAGGAAAGCTGACAGGCAGCATTCCTCATCTATCACTGAACACCACCACTGCTGGGAAATCACAAATTCCATCATCAGCTTGCCTGCCAGCCTTGAGGGCTTTCCAGGACAGGTTTTTTTGGTTTGTTTTTGGGTTTTTTGGTTTGTTTTTTTTTTTTTTTGGGGGGGGGGGGCAGGGGTGGGGGGGTTTGTTGTTGTTGTTGTTGTTTGGTTGGTTTTTTTGTTTAGTTTTCTAAGATGTAAAGCAGAAACCCTGGACCAGTTCATGGTCAGGCTGCATCTGCAGTGGGGTGATAGCATGAAGGAGAAAGCAAAACCCCACCTAATTGTGGGGAGAGCAGTGGCCTGGCCAACTGCAGAAAAAGACAATAATGTGAGCAGAGTGTGCTTTCAAATCAAGGAGTGGTTTTATTCAATGTTCACCAGCTGAGGAAAAAAATTCCTCATGATAGTGTTGTCAAATTCCAATTTCCTTGCAAATTGTTTTGTTTGCTGGCATCTGCAAGGAGCCACATGAGTTGGTTTTATTAGGGGATTCTAAGATGAACAAATCTCTGCATGCAAATTAGTGTTATTTTATTTATTTCATCTTTAGATGAACGCTTCAGCTGTAAAGATAATATCTTATAATAATAGTTGCTTAATTTTTGAAAGCGTATAACAGCCACTATATAAAAAATACTAAAAACTATATGCTAATGATTAAGTATAAAAAAGCAGAGGGTTATGGGTTTTTTTTGCATTCCTTTGTAAGCTAGATTTCTTTGCCTTTTAATTAAAAAACTCTCATTTTTGTGGATTTTTCTCCTAATTGCCACCTCTGCAGACAGTGCCATAGATGGTGCTAATTTTTTTTTTAGCCTATTATTCATCAAAGATTCTGTAACGAGATCTTAGTTCCCACTCTTACTGAACAGGTCAGGAAAAAAGCAAACTTTTTTTGCATAAAAATTTGGGGTTTTCAAGGATAATCTGCAACAAGAACTTTTATCATGTATAAAAGAGGCAGCTGAATGTGGTGACACTAACACATATTTGATAACACTCTGAGTTGCATTTTTGGATATAAGACTATTAATTTAAAGAAAAAAACTTCACTTTGGCATAGTATTAATTCAGAGTTCAAATTAGATTTATTTGTACTCATTGGATGTACATGAGGTGTGTGGTATTTTGTCTGTGTGTGAAAGCCAACCTTATGCTTACAATGGGATTAATGCTGTACTGTCTAAAAAAAAATAAATCATCACCAAGAACAAGCCCAAGTTTCCCAAGATAAATTAAATACTGCATCTGACTGCTGAAAAAAATGTGATACTGACCTGAAATGACACCCAAGTCTGCCTTAGCTTGGAGCTGTGGTACATTTTTCTCCAGGTGAAATCTATGCTGGGTTTAATATTGCACTTGCTCAGAAAGTCTTGTCACCACTGCCTGCCTTCCTGTCTATCTTGTAAATTCTTGCTGATGTTAAGCACTTCTACTTAATGAGATCAGGTTAGAAATACAGACTGCACCCCATCAAGCCCACTGATAAACACCAAAATGTCAAGGGGAGTGTTCAGGGAGTGAGGGGGAATGGAGTGAGGACACTGATTAATCAGAAATTATTTACCTGGGCTGCCTGAACCTGCCCAGCCTGGAAATTTCCTGGGAACACCTGTACAGACTGGCTTACTCTGGGAGCAGAGCAGTTCAGAGCTGCTCTCCTGGGCAGTCTGTCAGCTCACAGACCACACCTGGGGCTCGTGGGAGCCAGGACATCCCTCTGGCTGCCCTGGCTGGCTCCAGACCCTGGCAGGGGTCAAAAGTCTTGTTTGCTTTGTCTTCTTTGGCACAAACTCAAAAACACCCGTGGCTTTGATTTTAGCCCATGGAAAAAGCTGCCAGCTTTGTATGAGGCATTACAAGCCACAAGGGTTTCAGTAGTGTGGTAGTTGAATTAACAAAGGGTGGAAAAGTAGAATTTTGGGGCTTTTTAGAATGGGGTTCAAGGGGTTACAAGATGGAGGGATTTGGGCGTGTCCTGACCTTCTTCTCCTTGCTCTCCATGTCTTGCTGTGATGGTGACACTTTTCTATTGGCTTAAGGTAGAGACAGTGTCCAACATAAATGACAGATACTGGCACATTATTGTAAACATAGGGCACGTAGTTTTTGGTATAAAATGTAAACACCACCCTGAGGGCAGACAGAATGCCATGGCTGAGCTGCTGGACAGAGCTCAGCAGGTCAGAGAAAGAATGTTCTAGATAAGGAAAAATGAACAACCTTGAGAAGCCGACCCTACACATTTCAGACTCTTTCTTTGGCCACGTGGGCTGGGAAACAAAGACTTTTACACTCTCGGGGTCACCTTGACACCCAGGCCCCAAGAGGGGCTGTATTGCTGTGCTGAAGGAATACAGGCTTGGAATGTTTCCTTTACAAGAGTTCTTTAGTACATTGAATAGGTTAAATGCTCCAAAGAGCATTTAAAGGAAATAAAACCAATGGCTGAGCTGCATTTTAATGAATATTCTAAAAGGCAGTGTCCAGCTGCCAAAAAGAATTTTATCTTTCCCCTCAGGTTTGCTGAGATTTCAGGGATGGTTTGTTCTTGCCTGGCCCAGATGTGTTTCACAACTGGAGCGAGCTGGTGCTTTAATTTGGGGTGTCTGATGCTCAAGGAGCTCGGCTGAGGGGACATCAAGAACCTCCTCCAGCCTTCAGTTCTATGAAGGTGAGGGGGAAAATACATCACCAGGATGGCAAGGAGGAAAAATAAAAACAGAAAAATTAAATGAGTGAATGATCTCTGTTGTTGAAAGTTGCTCAGAGGAGATGAATCAAAAAATACCCAGGTAGCTTAGAGGGAAGAAGACAGAAAAGTAAGTTGGAAGATCCCTCAGGATCCCTTCCATCTGATTTTAAGGGATGTGTCAGCACACCCAACACTTTCCAAGACGACAGGAGGAGTCCCCAGTTCCCTCTGTGTGTCCTTCTTGGTACATCTGTCACACTCACAGGCTACAAACTGTGCATTGCTGCTCAGAGGAGGACTTAAAGATGATGGTGGCCTTTTCTCTCCAGGATATGAACAGCTGCTGCATGTCAAAAAAAAGAACTTTCCTAAAAAATATTACTGATGAATAGCTCATGGAGGTAAGAAGTTTGCCTGCTGATTCACTTCACAACAGAAAAAAAAAAAAAGAATTGAGAGATGGACCTACCAAAATATATGAAAGTCAGGCTCCTCCTGATACCAGTCTAAGGGTTTTTTTCTTAGATTATATACATTCTAAATGTTGCTAGAAGTTTTTTATACTTTTTCTTATCCAAGGGTTTCCCATACAGTATCATTAGTCTGATGAAGAGGGCTGGCCAGACCCTAATTCCCTGTAATCTTAGATTAACTTTGGATTCCTATAAATTAAAAAAAAACTGGTACTCCAAGTAGAGCTGTAAATAATCTGAGCAATGCTATCTAAAGGTCAAAGCATTTTCTTAAATGTCCAATTAAAGCGAGCCAGAAGAGGAAAAAGTCAAGTGTTCAAGTCCTATATTGGTCATCATTTTTCAGCAGCAGTGCAGTGGATTTCTGATTAGCACATTGCACTGATTTCTTCAAACACTATTTTAGTCACTGACACGTTGATCATTTATTAATATGGTAATTGTTCAAAAGGCACTGACAGGGAACAAGAAAAATCAAGAAACATTAATCACACATTTGTTTTTTAATACAGGCTGGTTCTTATCTAGGTCAGGAGATAACGGGGAGTTGCCAGGAGTTAGTGGAGCTGGAGGAGGATGAAGGAGGAGGAAGAGGAGGAGGCAGAAAGAAGCACGAGGAAGAGGAGGAAGCAGGAGGATGCAGAAGGAAGAAGGAGGAGGAAGAGGGGGAAACAGGAGAAGGCAGAAAGAAGCAGGAGGAAGAGGAGGAAGTGGAGGATGCAGAAGGAAGAATGGGGAAGCAGGAGGAGGCAGGAGGAAGAGGAGGAAGCAGAAAGAAGCAGGAGGAAGAAGGAGAGGGCAGGAGGAAGAAGGAGAGGGCAGGAGGAAGAGGAGGAAGCAGGAGGAAGCAGTTCCAAAGTGCTGATGGGGAAGGAGAGCCCGTGGGAATCATGATCTCTATCCAAGGTGCAGACCTGCTCTACCAGGCTGTCATCAGCTCAGGGCTGGTTGTATTTTATATTTTATCATAATTTCCTCTTTTTTTCCTCCTGCTTTCCCCTGCAGGCCCTTTTGCTGATCCTTCCGTCTCTCTGTGGGCCTGAGCACAATTAATCCACAACATCAGTGCTGGATACTCCTTTAGTCACCTAAACTCTCTGACATCTGTAAAGAACGGGTAAAATGAATCATTGCTTTCTGTGTCTAGTAAAAAATGCCTCCTCATTTTTATCACCACCAGTGGGAGTGTTACCCTTTATTTCAGGCTAACAGGCTGTGTTGATAAATCATAGAATTGTTTAGGTTGGAAAAGCCCTTTGAAATAATGAATTTAGTGTTCAAATTCACCCTGACCCACCTGGGGCTGTGTAGTTTTCCTTCTCTACCATTATCCTTTTCCATTAAATATAATGGTATTATAAATCTGTTGGAAAATGCACAACCAGAAGCAAAAAGGTCCCCAAGCCAGTCCACTAATCCTGGGAAATGCAATCCTGAAATGTTTGCTGGGAGGTCCTGGGCTTGCCAGGGTGGCCTGTGGCAGAAATGGATTGGAGGAGGTGCAGAGGGCAAGGCTGGACTCCTGCTCCACAGACACCAAACCATTATAAACACACTTAAATAGATCCCTAAATATTTTCAATTTAATAAATATATTCTTAAAAATTCCAAGAAATATTTGATAGACAAGTCTAGATATGAACCATTTTACTTGCTACTCTATACAGCTTCAGACTTTCCCTTACATATGATTTTTAATTACCATAACATTATAACTGAGGGGGAAAAAAAAGTGGAAATATCTTTAGCTTAATGCATATTTAAATAACAGGTTGTATAAATAAAAAAGGTGGTGTAGTAATTGCACCTCAGGTAAAGCAACAAGAATTCTATATTTAGATCTAAATGAATCAAATTACAGAAAAGTTCTTCTTCCTCTCAGAAATAGTAATTTAGCTATTTCAACATTTCAAAATGTGGCTGTTCCTTTGAGATATTTAACCTGAGCTGCCCACATGAAATGAGCAATTACTTTTTTTCAATAGCATTTCCTTTGACTACTATTCCCTGGCCTTTTTAGTTAGAATCTTTCAAGTATTTTTAATTAAACAAAAAACCCTTGGTAATGCTTGGCAAATTAAGGTCCTAGTGGTTTGTTTAATTTAGCCTGAGACTATTTGCTCATGCTAAATAAAAATAGCACAGGTTATTAAAACACAGGAGGAGACATGAGGGAAAGCAACCAACAAAAAGGGATGTGCAGTGTCTCTGAACTTTAATAAGAAATATTTTGTTGATAAGGATTCTGTACTAATCCAGGAGGAATAAAGGTGCTCTAGAAAAAAAGAAAAATCTGCTACTTCTGAAAGCTGAGTTCTGCCTGTGCAAACTCTGCACAAGGAGAGTCCTGGATTAATCTGTGCCTGTGCAGATGATTTTAGGCACCAGGGGTAGGATGGAGAAGAAGGAGTCATCCTCATGGACTGAGAAATTGGGTCCTAGGCTTGTCCCAGCTTTCACCAACACACTGGACAGAGTATTTTATGTCCATACAGACCCTACTGCAATATGAAGTGGGGAACTGATTTGCTTCCTAATGGAAGCAGAATTAGAAATGCCCAGGTATTTCCCAGGAAGGGGAGGGAATGGGAATGGTGATGGTCTATTTGATAGTGAGCAACCAGGCACTGAAGGGCTCTGACAAAGTGGGGCAAGCCCATCCTTGCCAGCTGCTGAGCTAACAGGGAGTGCCTGAGACCAGGCCTGTGGGGATGGAGATGAAAGCCTGGAAAGAAATGGTGCAGTGAGGGTCAAGAGGAAATTTGTGTAGAGGAGCAGAGACCAGGACAGTCCTCAGAGGTGGCAGTACCATGGCTGGAGGCAATGGACGCCTCTTAAAGCAAGGAAAACTGCTCAGAGACTGGGGAGAAATTCTTCCCAGTGCAAGAGGTTTGACATGGACCAAAGCCCAGAGAGCCTTTGAAATGCTGAAAGCTTGGCTAGAGGAGCAGCTGAGCTACACAAATGGACTGAGCTTCAAAATGGTCTGACTTCAAAGCTGGCTCTGTCCTGGGCTGGGGGCACTGGAGCAGATGTCCCCATGATGTCCATTCCAACCTAAATTTCCTGTGACTCTGTGATGCAGCTCTGGAAGTGCTGCTCTGGAGCTGGGGATTTGTCTTCGTGTTTTGGCTGAGTGCAAGGGCTGCCTGAGGACAAATTCAGTCCTGCTTGAACCACACAGAGATAAAGCAGCAGCTCAAGGCCAGGCTGAGACAAAGCTGTGCCCATAAAATGCCAATTTTTCAGTGGTGAGCTCCATCAAACACCAGATGTGCTGCATTCAGACTCCTACGACTCAACTGCTCTAAATGATGGGAAAGTTCACAGTGTTTCACAATAATGGGCTAATGAAGATAATCAGAATAGTGCAATAAATTCCTCATGAACATCCCCACCAGCACTCCTTCAAAAAATGAAGTGCTATATGGGTTAAAATGAATCATGTTGCATGTGCCTAAATTTGCCTGTTATTTACTTTAAGGTCACAAGGTGTTTTAAGAAAAAAACCTTTATCAAAATTTCTGTGATAGAAATGCCTGTTTTCTCCAAGAATTATCAGAAGGAGCTGAGAAGAAAGGAAAGCTGTGGGGAAAACTGGGGAGAGGTGCAGGCAGTTCATCCATAATCTGGACCCAAGTCTTGGTCTGAAATCTTTAGTTGAAGCTCATCCCCAGCAGATGAGACACTTGTAAATTAGACCTACATTTTCCATGTATAGATTTATGAAATGCTCAAGAATTAGAACAAAAACAAACAAAAAAACCAAACAAACAAACAAAAAAAAAAAACCACAAAAAAACCCTACCCCAAAACCACCACCAACAAAAAACCACCCAAAAAACCCCAAAACAAAACCAAAAAACCCCATCAATAAAACATTCATTGAATCCTGAGGGTTTTTAGTTGATTTGTTTAAGCAGTGGAGCATGAAGAAAATTTTTACATTTTCTTATGGTGCCCAGGTGGATTGACAACCATGGAGAGGAGAAGAACAAAGCCAGAAAGATAATGAGCTGAGTGATTAAGTTGTATGTGTCTTCAGAGGGACTGTTTCTATAAATAGGTTTTTAGTAAAAGTCTAACCTTTCAAAATTTTATATTCATCAAAAGGTTAAAAAAAAAAAAGAAAATGTTACCAAAATCTAATTAGGAAGGGTTATAACCTGATGTCCATGAAAACTGAAATAGAATAATGCCACAAGAGAAAAACCCCCCAGAGATGTATTTTAAAGAGTTTCTCTCAGAAACGTTTAAAAGTAAAGTTAAAATTAAAGTGGAATAAAATCATCATTGCATAAAAGTGGCATTCTGTAAAAAGCATAACAAGGAACATCTTCCCCAATGTCAAATCTTGCCCAGATCTTTTCACTACCATCATCAGGAGTAAAATAAGAAAATGGAAGAAATTTATATTGCATACCAGATAATTTGGTTGGCCAGATACAGTCAGTCCATTTGTAACTAAAGATCCATTAAGCTTTGAAGCAGCTTCCCATTTTATTTATCTTGAAAATGTTATTTTAATAAAACACTTGAATGTAGGGAAGGGTATGACATCCATCTGAATTTGTATTCAAATATATCAAAACAGGGTGATGCACCACAGCATCTGGTACAGTTCCTGGTATCTTGGATGCTAATTCTGCATTCTTCTCATGTTTTTACCTGCATTTGTGGGTCTGCAACAGAGATATTGCGGTGATTTTCCTTCTGTGACATGATGAGGAAAACAAATGAGTCCTACAATTTTTAATCAGCAATTGGACCTCAAAGAATCAGGTCATATTTTCTTTTACATTCCAATTTACACTTCACTTTTAATAATGGAGGCTTACAAGTGAGTTGGTTTCACTTAA
This sequence comes from Lonchura striata, assembly GCF_050655825.1. Lineage (NCBI taxonomy): Eukaryota > Metazoa > Chordata > Aves > Passeriformes > Estrildidae > Lonchura > Lonchura striata. Next base: position 36,073,363 of record NC_140708.1, on the reverse strand, counting down.
GCATGCAGATATGTTATAGAGACTTCTGTAAGGCAGAGTAAAAAAATCCTGGATTAGGGAAAGGGCTCTGTCTTATTAATGCTATATTGGTGCATTCTACCTCCATGCAAAAAAGAAAAGAAAGAACCTGCCACCTTCTTATTGTTATAGGCACATAAGCACAAAAGAAACTAATTAAACAATGGCAAGAGTGGCACTTTTTATGCCCTTCAGAAGTATTTTCATGAGCTGCACGGTGATGCATGTTTTACAGCACTGGGTAGCTATATATGTATTTTTAATGATTTGGAAAGGGCTCATAAAGTAGTGTCCCCATCTTGTAACTGTTCATGATTGTTGTAAAAGGAAGCAGAATCCATCATTTCCAAGGGACTGTAAAAAGAAACTGCCTTAGAAGCATCTGTATTGTTATTAGTAAAGTCAGAAACTTTTTATTATGATTCCAAGCCAGGTGTATTATTGTGTGAGATATGCTGGGGTTTTAATATTCCTGCCACACAGACACCCACAAGAGCATTTAATTCACCTAACACCAGATTTGTGTGGAGGCTTTGATCACGAGTAAGCAGCTGAAGTTTAATGAGTTCATAAATCAGATGGGCTGGGACAGTTGTCCAGGAGCAGATGAGAGCTGAGTCACCCACCACAGGCTACAGAACTCCCCCCACACAGTTAATGAGTCTCAAATGATGGGGGGTTTGAAACCCTAGTTCTTGGCTCTTTGAGTGTGGGCTTTCTGCAGGAGGGGCTGTCCTACTGTTCCTCCCCCAGGAGAGCCACCCCAGACCCAGCAGTGACAGGGGGAGAATTGCATCATATTTAAATTGTAAAAGACCTCTAAGATCATCAAGCCCATCCATTAACCCAGCACTGCCAAGCCCACTCAAACATTCACATTCCCCAGGTGCCACATCCACACATCCCACTCCTTAAATCCCTCCAGGGATGATGCCTCCACCACTGCCCAGGGCAGCTGTTCCAGGCCTTGATGATGTGACATTCACATTCTCTGGACAGAGAGACATAATTCTGTCTCCCAGGATTTCTTGGAGAAGCACAGAGAGAAGAAAACAATCTTTATCTCTGCTTTGTTTTGCCCATGTGGCATGTGGTGTGGAGATTGCTTACCTGCAGGGATGGCTGGGTTGGATTCTGGTGAAGTTGTTTGGGGTCAGTGATCAGTGGATCCAGCTGTGGCTCGGGCTCTCAGCACAGAGTCACGAGTTTATTTGTTAGGTAAGTAAAAAGTAAGTATGTAGAATAGTATAGCATCTCTTTAAATAGTATATTAATGTAATATAATATAGTTTTAATACAGCTATCCTTCAGCCTTCTGATCTGAAGCCAGACAACATTTCTTCCCTGAGCCAGGGTTCATTGCATTTCTTACTATATGATGACCCATTCTGTGAAGAAATTTTTCCTAATATCCAATTTAAACCTTCCCTGGCACAGCTCAAGGCTGTTTCCTCTTGTCCTGTCACTTGCTACTTGGGAAAAGACTGTGACCCTCACCTGGCTAGAACCTCCTGTCAGGTAGAGAGGGAGAGGGTCTCCCCTGGGCCTCCTTTTCTCCAGGCTGAACATCCCCCACACCCTCAGCTGCTCCTCACAGGACTTGTGCTCTAGAACAGCTTCACCAGCTTTTCTGCCCTGATTTAAATTAAGATGGTTTAGTATCTCTCAGATATCTTGCATTAGGCAGAGCAGTGAGTCGAGCAGTGTTTGAGTATCACAGCATCCTGGAATGGCTTGGGTTGGGAGGAACCTTAAAAACCATCTTGTTCCAAACCCCACTGCCAGGGGCAGGATGGGGAGAGCTGCATTCCCAAGCACAGATGGACAGATGGACTCCTCCAGGCTCCTGGCACACCTCCCTCAGCCCACTGAGGAGCTGTCAAGGCTGTGTAAATCTATTTTTTGTGTTTATTTACCAGAAAAATGGTGCCTCTCTGATCTATTATCAGCCATTCTGAGCTGTTGCAAAGGAAATCAGTGTTTCCCCCACCTGGCTACAGCTTCCCTCAGGTGGCTGTGGATTGTTTGCCAAACAGATGGGATAAAGGAGAAGCAAATTACATCTCTCCTCAGGTGACAGGGAAGGCAGGAGGAAAACTTCCATGGATTCCCTTGACTTGTTACAGCCTGGAAATCTCAGATCCTGTGTCCCAGTGGAGAACTAGCAAAGAGTTTAGTCCTAACAATCTCCTCTCCTTGGTGGTTTGTTCCAACTCCATCATTTTCCTCAAGCAGTTAAAGCTTCCAGATATTAAAACCATGTTATGGTTTCATAAAAAAGAAGCTTGAAGGTGCTTCCAGAGGTATAGAGAAGAAAACCAACTTTATGTCCCATTTTTGAAGGTGTTTAAAGGAGGTATTAATGCATCATTCATTGATATATTGGATCACAGTATGAGACAGCAAATTAATTCTGTATCAGAAAACGCTTCTGCTCAGATTAATCCCTTTTCGTGCAATGTTTACCAAGAAATACCAAGACCTTTGGAAATATTTGTACTTTGTTTAGACACAGTAGATCATTAGCTACTGTATTAGTCAGTGGGAAGAGGAACTGTAAGAAATATCATGTTGCTACCTAGAGGGAATGCAATGAAAAAACAAATCAAATTTGTTGAGATTATTTTCATTATTTTCACTTATTTTTCATAACTTTATCTTTTTACCTCTTCTATTCCTCAGATGTTAAGATAATGAATAAAAATAATAATGTCCTCTCTAAGACCAGCAAGATCCTTTTTTCCTCCAAATCAATTAAGATAACACAGAAAATTGTGTCACTGAAGGGCAGCCAGTAAAGAATTATTTGTTATTGGATTAAATCACAGGAAAGTTCATCTGTGTTGCCTTATGTAAAAACAAGAAACACTTTGAAGCTCTTACAGTCCACAGAGAGAAATAGGTGAAGACATTCACAGGGAGAGAAGGGGAATATATCCATTATATAGCACAGAAGTAAAAAAAGGAAATCATAAATCAACCAAACTCTTCCTACAGACACTGGGAAACCACTGAGAGCACCAGTTTCGGCAATTTTGGACAGAATCTCACTATTTATGAAAAGAAAAACACAGATTTCTGTGAAGAACAACATTTTGTGCGGCACGGGAATCATTAAGGCAAACCACTGCAGTAAATAAATAAAAAAAAATCACAGAAAAAAAAAAGTGAGGGAGAATGGAAAATAAAGAAGAAAAGCTTCTAAAAGTTCTCTGAGCAGGTTATCAGCTGCATAAATGAACATTTGCATGGAGCAAAACTTCCTTAAGACCTCTAATGAGCAGCTCAATATTTTGCACATTCTTTTCCCTTGGTGTCCCAAGTCCCTCCAGAATCCATCCAGATCCTGGGCATTACAGATCATTCCAGCTGTGTTTTCCATGGCTTTCCCTGCTCTCCAAGTGTAATACTCTGCACCTGCTGCTACAGAATGAATTTTCTTTATTCCTGTGCACTGCCTGTCTCAGAGTGAAGAACTGCCTGATTTCTGAGGTTTCTTTGCATCCTCTCCATCCTCTGTATTTCATTTTCTCTGATGTGTTGCCCCTGCCTCTTGCACAGAGGGCTGCCTCCAACCCTGCATCCATATCCTGAAATTTCAACCCCTTCTTTCAGAAATGCAGAGGAAAGGAGAGCTGGCAAGGAAGTGAATGTTCTATTATTCCCACCCATAAATGGGTTTGCCACTATGTAAAATCTCATTTGGCTTTAATCTTTCAGTGCCTCGTTTTCTCCATCTCAGAGGAGGATGCAGGAAGGTCAGTAACTCGTGGTTCAGGAATAAATTAAGGTTAATGTTAACCCATACCACCACTGTGTAAAATATTGTGCCCAAGCCTTAAATACAGAATTTTTCTTCCATATATAATGATAATGCCCAGCTCTTATGCAGTGTTTTCCACCAGTAGAGTTCAAAGTGATTTATAGAAAAGCAAATAACAACTGAGGCTAACTTAGTTAGTTTGCTTAAAGGGAAGAAGTTGACATTAAAGTGTAATAGCATGATATAAATTGGAACTTACCACTGAATTTCCACAATTTCCAGGCTGCTAGAAGTTTTATCAGTGTGACCAGGATTTGATGAAAGCTCTAGAAATCAGCTTTCTGTGGCTAGAAAGGGCATTAGTAGCAGAGGAAACCATTTACAAGTGCACTCCTTACAATTGATTTTGTGAATTTTCCCTTCTAGCCCTGAAATTTATTCTCCCTCCATCCCAGGGGCAGTACCAGCCTGCTCATCCACCACAGGGCTCCAGGGCAAGCAGCCTCTGCAGGGGGAATTCTCCTACATCAGTGAGCTCAGACTCCTGGGAACCCCACTAGAATCTCCTCAACTCCTCTTCTCTACTTATTTCCCCTTTTTTTTTCCCTTTCTTTTAACCCACAGGTGTAAATTGCCACCCCCTTCTTGTGCAAAATAAGAGAAAGAAAAATTCAGTTATTATTTATTCTTGCTGTTGAAATATATTTTTCATTTCTATTGAGTATTCTGAGCTAAAGTTTGCAAGAAAGGCTCAATATAAAGGAAATTTTCATGCAGTGACACAAGGCCTTCCTTGAAGGAGCAATTGTCATGCATAAATCAATGGACTCCTATCCAAGTGCAGAGACATTCAACTGGAGTTCTGCATATCTTCTTTTCAAAGCTGAAGTAGGGTCAGATGTGTTTTCCTGGGGTCTTTGCCTCATTGTCCCAAAATTTTCCTTTTGAAGCTTCTCTCTCATCTATATATCTTTGGTATGGTTAAATGATTAGACTGTAAAACAGCTTTTACCCTCTCCTGCATTTGCATCTCTCACTTGTAAAAAACTTTTTGCCTTTTCAAGTAGCCTATTTGAGGTGTTTGTGTCCAGCTGTTCTGGCAGTTACCAGTTACTGTGGAAAAGCTAAAGAAAATATCTCTTTGGAAAGCACAGAAACACAGAAGGGAAATCAGACCCTTCACAATGATATCTTAATAAAAAATACATATTTTGGCAGTAACCTCTGGAAACAGATTGTATCTCCATTTTTGGTATTGTGCAGCCTAAACATACCTAATTATTAATTAATAACTATTCACTGATTAGCCTCAGTGTCAAGTTTTCTGTATACTTGCAGAAATGACCAAAGTTGTTATTGAGTCCACACACATCCTGAAGTATTATGAGGTCATGATTACCCATTTTTCCCCCATTTGCTTTTAGTTTTATCCTAGGTGAATATTTTTAGGCTAATCAGTATCTGTTAAATCAAAGGAGCAATTCCCTCTCTCATCAGCCTTCCCTTCCAGCAGTTGGCTGTGCTTCTCAGAAGAACCACCTATATTTAATATCAGTTCAGGAATGTTTGTCATTGGGGGACAGAAAATGCCAAGAAACTTTTTCTTAATACATGCAGCATTTAGCAACAACAGAGCAGACAAACCTCAAATCAAAATACATTCATTTCTTTTCCGTTATGGATTTTCATCTATAAACCTTTGCAATTAAAGCAGCTGCTGCTCTACTGTGTTCAAATAATGCCTGAAATGCAGAGATACAGAGATTTTACAGATAGAGTGATACATTTTTCATATACACAAGAGAAGGTGCAGCCCTACAACTATGAAAAAATAAAATAAAAAAAAATATCATTGTTTGGAAGCTGATTTGTGAGGGCTTTGGGCACAGTTAAATTCCACAAATGATGGGAAGTGTCAGAGAACTGGGCTCCTGAGGGGCTGTCAACCCCAGCTAAGTGAGGAATCAAACAGAGCTGTGTGACAGGGTGAATTACAGAGCTGCACCTCTTGGTTCCTCCTCTCCACACAGGTTTGTGCCAAAAAACCCCAGAGAAATAGAAGTGTATTTGTTCCTGTGTGTAGCTGTTCAGTTTTAAAAGGCTCCTGTAAACCATTATGATATTTGTGCACAAAGAAATGATTCAAAGTTTCACTATTAACTCGTCCCCCTCTGCAGATGGCAATTTTTCACCCCCAGCTCCTCACAGTGCCATTAAGTTGGTGGCAGTTCTGACTGGAGAGATCATGAGATGAGCAATGGTGTTAGTCCTGTGATAAATCCCCAGGTTTTGTGCTGAGCTGGTGGAATGGATACAACAAATTTCAAGTGATGGATGTAAATGATCCAAGGAAACCCGGGCTGGAGTAATTGCCTGTAAATTTGCTGAGTGTTCCTGCCTGGGGAGACTCTCTGCAGAGCACAGGGCAGCATGGCCTCAGGTGAGTCTACTCACTCTTTTCTACCTAAATTTTAGTGCTCACCTGGTCAAATTAATAAATTATTAACAAAAATCACCTTCCCAATCTAAACCAATGAAAGTCTTTCTTATATTTGATCGTCAATTCCATAAAGATTTTTCAAGAACTACTTCCCGTTCCCTGGTTAGCTTTGTACTCCATACACTTGTTCTAATATTACCTCATTTAATATTTGTTTTTAAATTAATTTATTAATTTTGTTTAACATTGAAGGTTTATTTCTTAGTCTGCTTAAAGACCAAGATTACAGTATAGACAGAAGCACTTTCAGAGGAAAATCAAAATGTGAATTCTTTCCATTTTCCCTTTCATTAGCCTCCAATGACACAAAACTGCTGCTAAGCCACTTGGTGTGATTTAGTGGTGGGACACAAATGCACCTTTCTCCAAAGAGATTATTATATTATCCCTGCTGACAGGAGAGGGGCCCAGACAAGTACTGCCTCTGTGCCTGGGTGTCTTTCAGGGTTGGGAAGAGTTTGCTGCAGGAATTTCTGCCTGGCACAAGGAGCTTCTCCCAGAAGCATCACAGCCCCTTCAGGCTGGAGAAATCTGAATGCTACTCCCACTTCTGGACTTAATAAAGTGTTTGAGCAAACTCACAAGATCTTGTTCCATTTCAGATGTGCTGGTGAAGATACAATTTATGACACTCTGTAAGTTATCTTTTGCTATCTCATGGGTTTTAAATTTTTAATCAAATTACCTGATACAAAGCTATGGCTTATTTTGACAGAGGGGATAGGTTCATTCTGTCTTTCAACACAAATGAAGAACAAATCTATATTTGCAACACAAATTCCAAATCTACCCAGATATTCTGAAATTTCACCCAAATTTCCTATCAGCTTCAGGAGTTCCAGGATTTGGCTGTTCCACATCACTTCCTTCAAAATAAAATATGTGGGTGCAAAGCTTTGAGCTACCTTAGTCAGATCTTTTTTTAAAAGTGGCTAAAAGTTTAGAAGTTCTGTATGACACAGGTTATCAGGATAAAACCATAGGAGACAAACTCTGGAAGCTGTTTAAAACAGTTTACATCCAATAACAGTAATTCACGTCACACAACTGATGGCATGAATGACATAAATGTTTCCTAGGTAACGGATTTAAAAAAAAATATTGCTACATTTAACTATACAAGAACTACATCTCTCCTAGATGATGATGAGCTAATAGACAGTTTTGAATTTCTGTATATACAAGATAGCAAAATAATGAAAATCAATATCTGAAATAAACAAGTTATTACATGAGACTAAAATTTGGAGGTTTGTTTTTTTTAATAGAAAATTTCAAATAAACTATTAGAAATTATTCCTAATTCAAATATCTCTCAGATTGGAAAACTTTACAGAGGGAAAAAATACAGACTTTGTTCTGTTAGCATAATGGACAAAGTTAAATATCTTATGCAGACCTTTTACAGACTGTAAAAAATTAGAGATGAAAGACTATTAATTAAGTTCAAATTTGCAATAGCCTGAAAATTGAAGGTTCATTTGTTTGTTTTGTACTGGAGCCCCTATCTGCAAGCCTAAAAGAGCTGAGGAGGATTTAAGTCTCTGAAAACAAATGTGTCATTGGAAGCAAAATTATCCATTTACAACATGTAGACAGAGGGGTCCAGGGGCCTAAACCATGGACTCACCAGAGCTCCAGGTGCATTTTTAAAGCTCCCTTGTGAAACTGGGTTTCAGCACATTGTCAGTTCCCTTTTCTGATTTTAAATATGTTCCTGTAGATTATTTAAGATGTCTGTGTTTATTTTGGGCTAAGCTTTGAGATATTCTTTGACTTGCTGGGAAAATCATCACAGCTCACTTGACACCACTTCTATGGCCTATATTATGATGGTTTAGAGCTCTCCCTTAAACCATTTTCTCCATTCAACCTTCCCTCATTTTATGACAATATTCCTTAAGAATAACATCCCCTTACCCAATGTATTTATTAAAATATCACAATCTTTAAAATTAGCATTATTGGCAAGGGGAAAGGATTTTTTTTCTAATTAAGCTATAAAGCTAAGATAATAAAACCAATCATCCTGTGCACTTATGTAAAATTTTAATTTCATGCTCATCAGTGTTTAGTTCCCTTATAAAGCCCCCAGTGAGTTAATAACCTTTTGTGTGCTGTTCTAGAGAAGAAAGAAACATCCATCCTTCTTGTGGTTGCTTTGAAACCCTCACACTGAAAGCCCATATTTTCACATGGGCTATTGCTTTATTTATTGTTCAGTGGTAACTCTTTAGTGAGCCCTCCTGGTTCTGAAAAAACCAGCAAAACTTGCTTTAAAGGACTCTGCCAAGTGCCAAAGGATCAGACCTTCTACCCTGAACCCAGCATGCTTCCCAGGAAGGTTTGTTCTGTCACTTCCTTGGCTATGCCAGCACCTAGAGCCAAAACTGTGCATTTTATGCTCAATTGTGCATTTTATTCAAGCTCAAAACAGCCTCAGGGCTTAAGCTGATTTAAATCAAATTGCCTGGTGTCTTTTTGTCACAAGGAGCATCTCCAGGCTTCACTTAGAGTCAAGGTCACTTCTCTGCCCTGACAGATGCTGTTTCTCCTCTAAAAAGGACAAACTGTGGAGGGAGCCTGGTAAAAGGACAATTTCCCAGTGCTTGTGGGCTTTAAGATTGCCCCTCCAATATCATAATGACAAAGCAGAATAAGCCCCACATGTTGGCTTTCTCAGCATTTTATACTTTAGTGAGCTGAAACCACACATGCACAGCTGGCTGTGTTAGGTGGGCAATAATCAGCAAATTATTTGCATACAAACCAAGATAACCCAAGATCACTTTTCTGGGGGGTAGTTGCCTTCTTTCCTCACTTATTCCCCCTCAGAACCACTTGGCTGTGAAGTGCTGCTGCCTTCACACAGGGAGCCTTTGGTTTTGCAATGAGAATGGGAATTTGCAACAGAATTCTGCCAGAATGGAGAGGGATTTTCAGCTCAGTTCTTCTATTTGAGTTGGTGCTTCAGCAAGCACAGTCAATAGCACATTTTTAGAGGGCTTGTAGATAATTAGATTAATGAGTTGACTCTCCTCAAACACACGATTTGCAGTAAGCCTTTCTGCTCATCTCTTTATTGACTGGCACAGTAATAATATCTATTGAACTTCATTCAGCCATCAGGAAATACAAACATATTTTTGCCCTTGGAGGCAGTCAGAAAGCACAGGCACACTATCACTGCAGTACATATATTTTCAGAGACAATTAGCAACCTCAAGGTGGTGTTAATCAGGAGGATTAACTAAGTATTAAATTATCTCTTGCTACAATAGATTTCCCAGAGGTAAGATGACCATGTTAGAATTGTTTTGTAGGGATCCATCTAACTCTTTGTCTTTCTACTGTAATGAGATGTCAGTCAATCCTCAGGATAAAAATCCTGCTCCCTCTGAAGAGCCAGACAATCAACAGAGTTAGAAATGATAAGTGCTTTTTCCAAAGCGTCTTATTCACCTCATCCCAACCCCTCAGCTGGAATTCAGGATTTTAGCATGGAAACTTCTGTCAGTGTCCTTTGGTGGTTCCCAATTGACATCTAGGAGGAGTAAATCTCATTAACAAAAACACTGAGTAGAAAACTGTAGAAGTAAGTAGCAGCATGGCAGTTAAAGCCTTGGAAGAATGGAAGAAAATAGGATGCAAACAGCTCCATCTAAATTGAACCAAAGAAGAACTTATGTTTTCTTCCATTTCACCAACACAAGTGAATGGAAAAATCCTACAGCATTGGCTAAGCAAGTCCTTTCTGGGACCTTGCTATGGTGAGAAATGAAAAAAGCCACACAGAAATGCAACAGGTCCAGAAGGAGCCCCTACCAAGGCACTCGGCACCTGCAAGGCAAAGGGGACACAGTCCTCACAGACCAAGAACTAGAAGTGCAAGAGGAAAATTAAAATTACTCAGTCAGGAAGTCTAAGCGGAACACATAGAGGAATCTTCATTAATACAGAAGGCAAAATGAACAGAGAGGCTACAACTGGCATCACTCTAAGTGCAGAAACCCAAGAGATTGACAAGAAAGGCAAAGCAAAACCCCCAAAGAGAAAACCTACAGCACAGTTGGCTGCCAAAGGGGTTATTGACAGCACTGCCTTCTTCCACCAGCTTTTGCAAAGCTTCAAGGCAAAAAGCATCTGCTTCAGTGTGCTGCAAAGCAGCAGAGAGAGCAACACTGGGGTTGGGAGCACTTAATTCTGAGGAAACCAATAAAACAGAGAGATTGCTCTGCAACCAATGTGACACACTTGATGAAAAGCAGCAAACCAATGTGACATACTTGAAAAGCAGCAAACAGTGCTCCCAGTGATTGTGAGTGCAGGAGCAGTGGCCTGTCTGTGTGATGGTTTGGATGCTGGGCAATGTAGCAGGGTGGGAGAGATGCCTCAGGCAGGAGAAAGCAAACAGCCAAAACCTCCTGCAAAAACATTATCAGCACAAGAAATCCTATATCCACTGTGCCTGTGGGATCCTTCCCCAGAGCTGCCACAGCAGGGCATGAGTAACAACACTGGCAGGGGCTCAGGATCCATCTTTACCCAAAACAGGCACAACTTTCTATTTTTGGGAAACCATTTTATAGTATTTTAATAATATTTTAAATAATAATCTTTATAATTCCTATTTAAGTATTTATAGGCTTCACTTAATCAGAAAATCTGTGGTAAAACCCATAATGATGCCAAATGCTGCAGTGTTTTTATTGGTATCAAATCTAAATTAACATAAATTTAGTAATTTGACTCAGTTTTGCTCCCCAGTTTGGAGATGGGCTCACAGATGTTACAGAAAATGTTACTTAGGAGTTAATTCTTCAGTTCGTTGTATAGATCTTTCTTGGTAGCTCATGAATCCAGAGCCAAAAGCCATTTAATTTCTTTTTTCTGATAAAATTACTACATAAGATACATGCCTGTTTTCTTATCTACATTACCAGGTTAATATTGATGAATTGTAGTGTAAAAGACCCACAAAAAAACACCCTCTCCTAGTAGATAAAAATAAGTAGGAAAAAACCCACAATAAGAATTCTTCCTGATAGCTTTTGTAATTGACATTAAAAAAATTCAACAAGTATTTCTCAGTCATAAAAAAATCCGTGGGGTGAGAAATCAGTGTCCAAATCCTAAAGCCAGAGGTTGTCTCCCAGCAGACAGTTTAATCACCCTATCCAGAGTAATGGATTTTTGTCATGAAAAAATATGATAATTTTCTCTAGCCTGATTTCCCATCAGCTTGAGATTTAATTTGAGCATCTATTTTTGAAAGACACACAGACCTGATGTCTTCAACTAGTGATGATATTACGTACAATAATAATAATTAAGAAGGAGAAAATATTAGGAATATATCTCTTCACCTTACTTACAATTCAATTATTTGGGTCAGACTTTCTACCAGGAGTTCTTGGTCCAAGTTTGATTTTTACTTTAGAGATGCTTCATCTTCGGTGTAATATCAGATTTTAGGGCCTTCATCCAGGTCCTACATATTAAGGGTTAAATATTAACCCCAAATATAATATTAATTATACTTAATATAATATTTACTACTTATAGTTAATTATTATTATTTATCATTAATTTTAAAATTTTAATTATAAAGAATTAAAATATAAAATAGAAATTATATTCTATAAATTATAAAATATGAAATACATATAAACTATAAATATAAATTATATATAAATATATATAAATATAATGCTATAAATATAAACATAAACTATAAACTATAAATATTAAACCATAAATTATAAATATCAACTGTACATTATACAATGTAAATAAAAATATAAAATAATTTCAAATAATATAAATTGCATAATAATAATATATTAATAAATAAAATTATAGGTAATATACATTAATATAAAAATAAATATTAACATTTTTAAGGTTTTAATTATTTCTTTAAACCTGTGGCCAGGTAAGTCTCTCTCTGCCAGCACTGAGGGAGATGTCAGTGTGTGCTGTACCAAACATATGTTTTCTCTGGCAGGAAAGATTTTTGAAAGATTTTCCTGCCAGCAATAAGTGAGCTGAGATGCTGCTCTGGAATGCAAGAGCTGCCCTATTGCAGTGATTGCTCTGCCATAGCTCATTAAAACTCAACAGTAAATATTCATGTTGGCTACTTAGCCAGCTTTTCCAAGTAATTGATGGATTTTCCTTCTTGGGTGTTTCCAGACTTATCACTCTGGGGACTTAATTTCCAGTAGATAATTCAGGACAAATGAATGTAGAGGGAATAAAAGCTGATTGTACATTACCTGTTGGTAAAATCTCCGGAGGTACAGAAGCCCCACTTAGGAAACCAAAATTTACAGCTCCTGCCAAAACCCACCTGGTGCTTTTGCTGCCCAGGAGGCAGAATAGAATCCCCTGGAGCATGGGATGTCTGTGCCCAGCCTGCCCCAGGGGGGTCCAGGCTCCTCAGGAGCTTCACTTTTGCCAGCCCTTCCTTCTCCAGAGACACAGAAATTATCTATTTTCATGGCACCAGTCAGGCTTTCTCCGAGTAGAACTCACATAAGCACCTACAAAATGTGCTGCCATAAAAATGTCAGTCTTCGAGCAGTTAGTTTTGTTTTTATGGAGTAATGTTCCCTTTAAAACATTCTGTTCTGGTGGTCACCTGAGAAATATTGATGTCACCTAAAAAGGGTTGCCTGGAAAAATGGAACATGCTTGGTTCTATCAAATTTAATATACAAGAAAAAAATTAGAATGCCTCTTTTCTAGTGCAGAGGTGCTCAGACAGGTACTTGCATTCTGCACTGCCTTGGTTCCTGGTATTTTATTTTATTTTCTCTTCTTGTTTGGTTCCTTGTATTCTATTTTATTTTCTCTTCATTTTAGCCTTTGCCAGGTATTTTACAGGTTCAGGGTCAGATTTCCTGCTGCAGTCACATTGTATAACACTATTGTACTTTGCACATTGCTCTGATTTTAATTTTGGCCAACAGCTAGAGAGACAAAAAGAAGCCAGCTTAACCATATCCTAAATGGCCTGGAGCTGGGAGCCAGGGAGTCACTGCAGGACATCCATCCAGCCAGGCACAGACAGATTCATTTGCAAATGATCAACCCAAATTCACTCTGCATGGTTTGAGGGATGGAAAAGTTTGCAGGATAATTTATTAGTGTCATTGTCTGCAGCTTTCCAGATGTTCTTGTCCTGGAGCATACACAGAGGAGAAGCTCCCAAACACATCAATAAAATAGTTTAGAGATTTTTTTTTGCTAGGGGGCATGAAGATGGAAAAATTAAAGGTGTTCTTCCAGAAGTGATTTAAATAAAAGAATGACTTCAGATCAAGGCCAGAGGGAGGGGGAAAATGTCAGCACAGTCCTTCCTGCTTGTATTGAGGTAGAGCAGGTCTCTAACCACTGCTGCATGTAGAGAAATAATAGATAAAAATAAGAGAATAGATAAAATAAATAATAATAATTAAAATAAATAATATATAAAATAAACATAAATAATAAATATAAAATAAATTATATATAGTAATATATAAAATAATAATATATACGAATAATAATTATATATAAAAATAATCTTTCAAAGAAGATACTTCCCTGAATGCCCAGAGAGTATCCAGGGATAGTTCTGTAATGCTCAGTGCAAACAAATGTTCTCTAAGCTGATTATATTCATGCAAAGATTTTTTGAAATACTGCCACACATCTGGCATGACAAAAATATTTTCCTTAGAACACACCATGTAAAATAGGAAGGTTTTCACTGGACTTAGTTAAACAAATGATTGAACAAAGAATGAACCAAAAACCAGCTCCTGCCTGTTGGAGTTCAAAGCCAGAAGAGTGAAAGAAAAGATGAGAGTTACTTTCATCCCTCAAGCCCTTTCACATCCTTTGGATGGTATCAGGAACCAATAATAATCAGAAAAAAATAGCCCTCGTGGGTAATAAAGGTGATTCAAGCCATGTTCAACCCAGATGAACATCCATCTCCCACCTGCATTTACTGGGTAGCTGGAAAGAGTGAAAGCCTATATTAGACCTGGAGTACCAGGTTTAATTATTGACATTAAGATTTGTTGAAATGGAACAATCTGACTGACCCACTTTTGGACTTTAGGCAAGTTTCTCTCATGTAAAGAACTATTTTGAGCTTATGATGATGATTTTAGGAGCTCTGTCAGCTCACCTTCACAGACAAACTCACAGAAAATAATGCACAGCATTAATAGCAGGATCCCCCAGCTTGGTTTGGCCTCCACTGATTTCAGCAGTTCTTTTTCCTAACCACCATGCTAGTTTTAATATCAACTTTTCACTGTCAGGTTTGTAGGCAGATACCTGCATTTGTCCTAATCAGGGATTCATTTGCAGCTGTAGGTTTAAAACTTCCTCTAGAGTAATCCAAGTACAGAGTTGTGTGTTGGTTACAGAAAAGCCCAAAGCCCCTAAACCTCATTTAAGGGCCTGATGCTGACAGAAACCCAGCTCAGACCCTGCTCACATGAGCCAGTTCCAGCTTCTCTGGATAGAGCCTGAACTGCTCAGCCCTGCAAAGAAAAAAGAAACCATCATTTAGCTGAAATAGTGAGAGCCTGCAGGCGAATCTCACTCTCAAATAATCACCTTGGGGATCACTGTTTAATAACAGAGAGCAATCACTGCATACTACAGATACTGAGAGAACATTTTAAAGCCTCACACCTGAAAACTCAGCTTCCAGACTTTATTCCTGTGTGGTAGCCCCAGCTCACAAAAGTTGCTGGGGGCACTAATGCAAAGGGTTTAGAAATGACCCAAAACATAAACACACAATTTGGCCTGAGGAAAAGCACGGTATGTTTCCTGAGAGCACATCCCTGGACCATAAAATAGGAGTTGTGATGCTAGACCAAGGCAGGGATAGGAGAGAGAAGTGCCTGTGAATCTCTCTCTACTTCCCTGAATATTGTGTGATGAGCTGCCCCCTTTGGACCTCACCTTTATTCCTTTAACAAACCCAGAGAATCAATTACACCTCTTGCCTCACTTTGAGGCTAAGTGAAAATACATCAGGACAGGGAAGTGGCAGAAAAGCTTTTTGGCTACTTCAGCTGACAACAAAATGTATTTTTGTCCCTCTCTCTCTCTCAGCAAAGCCATTGAAATTCATGTCAGGGGATGGTTTTAGATCCTACTGCACTTGTTAGCTCTGGTGTTTAAACAAATTCTTCACGATGCTGATGTACCTGGGTGAATATCAGCAAAGACAGAGCAGAAGAAAGAAAACTCAGCCCCTCATGCAGGATTTACCTCCCCAGGTTTGGAGGGGGCTGCAAATCATGCAAAATTCTGAACAGTACTACAAATTATTACACTGATTCTGGCCATTTAGTGCATTCTCACAACCTAATGAGGCACTCCTGCTGTGATTTACCTTGTAAGCACCTCTCTACATAGCTGCATTTACTGCTTTGTAAATGCTACTTATTGCATAGACATTACTAGTGCCATTAAACTCATTTAACCATGCTCTCACCACGAGAGTTTTACAGAAAGATAGCAGAGGAAGTGCTGTAACTTTTCCTCTTTATTTCTCCAAGGACAGCATTATGGATAAACATGTATTTATTTGCATTATAGCTCTTTATAACTCATGAGAAATGTAAATATTAAATACTGTAAGTATTAAATAAATGTGTTCAAAAACCCAGTTAGCTTCTTCAGTATAATCACTTGACAAAAGTAAGGATGGAAGAGATTAATAATATTGATTGGTTATAAGCCAGTACACCTTGAGGTAAAAGCTACCTTTTTTTAATGGCAGATAGGAGAACACAAATGCTGGTTTGAAGAAAACAAAAAAAAAAGCTGAAAAAGTTTCTTAGGTGATAATTCCGCTTCCCCCTGCTGCAGAAACTGCTGTCAAATAAAGGCCATACAAGGTCAATATTTCTGCTCCCCCCTTTAGCCATAGCACAAAAGCTGCTCCACAGTTTCCCCACATTAAACCTTGCAGTACTTAAACTTCACAAATTCCCAGCCAGAATGCACTCACAACTGATTTATTACCATTTACTTCGGGAAATCCCAAATACAGCAGAGGCTGCTTTCATCACTTCATGGAAAATGTAAAACCACTTACTGATAATGAATTCCTGCAGCATCTCTTCCTGCACCATCCACGAGCTCTCTGTGCCTCCCCTGCCAGCTCTCACTCAAAATGTTGCTGCAGGAGCTGGGATTTTGTATGAAAACCCTTGTTTCCCATTAGCCTGAACTGAATACTTAGATCAGCTGTGCTCACCCCTTTTGGGGTCAGTAGCACAGGAGATTTCTTTCAGTGTTTAAATAGAGGAGACTCCAGCTGATGCTGAAAATAAATTGGTCAAAAATCAAAATGAAACTATTTCCCATCAGGACAATTCACAGGAGCAGAGGTTTGCACTGAAATTCCAAGGGAGGTTATTCAGACCAGAATGGAATTAGGAAGGAACAATTCACCCACTCAAGAATAACCCTGTTTCTCTGGGCATTTCTTGACATAAGGAGGTTGGAAGCCTCAAAAGATCAAGGGTGGAAATCATTCTCCCACAGGCTGGCAAAAGTTTTTATATACTGAGATGTAACAAGAGATTATGTTTGTTCCATTAGCATGTTCTTAAAATTATGAGTTTTGTTAACACGTGGATTTAAAAGTATTTCTCAGCCTTTATGAAATGGAATTCCTGTTTCCCAAACAAGCCTCAGAAATATGATCTTTTGCTCTGTGCAATGATTTGTTTGAAGAAGCCAGCTCCAGGCTTTTCCACACTCATAGAGGATGTTTAAGCTGCTTTATCTCTGTTGAACAATGCTGCAGATATGAATCCCAGCACATTCACTCCCTAGACAAGTTTATACCTCTTAGATTAGAGTGACATTGCTGTAATGTTCTTTTCCCCTTCCTTTTTTACAGTGTTATATTGTTCCTGCTGGAACCCACGTCTTAAACTTTCATTGTGGCTTCAATCTGTAGGGCTGGGAATGAAGATGAAATGGGTTTTTGTATACACAAATGCTCTGCAGTGCTGATAAGGGGTGATGTGAACAGAATACAGACTAACACAGCAGCATTGTGTATTCAGCCTGCCTGGTAAAGGAGATATTTTTCAACAGTCTGTTAAATAGCAATAAAGGATTTGTAAATATCAACCTCAATAGAGTGGGGACTCCATTCTCCTAATAACCCTTAGACACATAAAAACAATTAACAAAAATCTCAAGGAGATTTCTGACAATAACCTGACTCTTGGGAGCCTTCAGAGCCACCTCCTCTGGGTGTCCAGTGAGGGGCACTGGGCAAGCATGTTGGAACTAATAAATCAAATTTTCCCTGGCTTAGATCTCTTCCAGCAATTGTGTGGTGGGCTTGGATCTTAATTAGGAGCTCTTCTCTCTTAATCTGAATGGTGTCAGAAGGTCACTGAGAGTGATGCTAACTGGGATGTTTTGAGTAGTTTCCAAACCAGAGGTGTGACAGGGCACTCACCAGCCCCTCCAGATCAGTTGTGTGTGAGGAATGGGAAAAACAGAAATCTGCTTTTGCTCCAGCTGTGAATCAGGAGGAGAATTCACTTGAATTCAAGAGTGAAAGTGCATTTGGAAACTTCCCTTTCTCACTGCAACATTAAAAACTGTAAAAGCCTTACAATTCTTTAAATGCCCTTTGGCTTCAAAAGTGAGAAATTTGGTGTGTTGGACAATGGCAACCCGAGTCTGTGGCGAGCACATTTCTCTCCCTTTCAGGACTTTTCATAGAGGTACACAGAGAGAAATGAAAGAGAGCACAATTTCTATTTCTGCTCCTTGTTTTTTCTATGTAGAATGTGTTTAGAGAATTGTTTACCTGGGGTGATTGCTTGGTTGGATTCTGGTGAGGATTGTTTGAGCCTGATGGCCAATCCAACCCACCTGGGGCTGGACTCTCAGAGAGGGTCATGAGTTGTGTTAGAGTCAGAGAAAGTAGTATGTAGTTTTAGTATCCTCCTTTTCTATAGTATATTAATGTATTTTAGCACAGCTATAATGAAAAAATAATTCAGCCTTCTGAATTGAGTAATTTCTTCCCATTGGGTTCACCTGCATTTACAATACAAGTCCTCTGGCTGGAGCTTGTGTGGACTCAGCTGGGCAATTCTGCAAGGACATCTAGAGCTGCACTCTGTCTTGTGGGTGAATGTTGCTTATATATAAGTGCATTAATTAGACTTGGAAAGTCTAATTAAGATAAAAATAAGGCAGACACCATCCAGAAGGTGTGTACATGTCGCCATCAATTCTCTTCCCCTTCTCACCAGCAGAATGGAGGCTGCTCTGCAGATGGAAAGAACCAGGGACACAAAGGAGCTCAGAGAACACAGTGGTGTGGGTTGTAACCAAAAAGCACAATTACATCTGTGAACACGAGGCCAAATAAAAGCAAGCCATAGACAATCATTGTTATAAAAACCAGTGTCCTTGTGCCCAGCCCCATCTAGTCCTAGAAATAAATTAGTTCCATGTTAAAATCGAGTAGAATAATGCATGGCTGCTGCAAATCTGCCAGTGAAATTAAGAGCTTTTTTGGCAAACTAACAAAGTGAGTCAGTCCAAAGGTTTAAGGTTTTTGGAGCTGCTTCAATTGTGTTTCATGCTTGACTTTCTGCAGTCCTCCTGAACTGGCTGAAACAACTCTTGTTGTTTTCACCAAGTCAAAGCACTGAGAGAGGATTTTCTAATTCACGCCCCATTCATACCTTGCTACTCAGATTATGTAATGTGGGTTATCCCAAATGCCTCTTCCTTTTCCCTTTGGAAAGTTTTTTTTCAGAAAATAATAATGGGCAGATCTTCACTTGTCTAACTTCAGTGTACATCTGTTGCAGCTCAGATGTTTTTATTATATAGTTATCTGGGTTCAAACAAGGTCCAAAGTTTGGACCAGTCTGCTTTTTTTTTTTTTTTTTTGTTATTTCTGCAAGTGTCAGCAAAAATCCTGTAGCATCTGCAAAAAGAATCTCAGTTAATTCAGTGCATTTGGAGTTACCTACCCACTCTTGTCATTTTAATTTTATATATGTTGAACAAATTTTAATTTAATGGCAAAATGATAACTTTTTTTCTCTGTTCAGGGCAAGTTCCTGAGCAGGGAGTAATTTGCACACCTATAGAACAGGAGTTCTCCATATAATAAGCTGAATTAAACTGGGTGCATCCCAGTGGAAACACCTAATTTAATTTTAGCCTCTTAGGACAGCATTGTAGACATTCTGCTTATCAGATGAGTATAGAGTGTACTGTGGGATAGCAGGTGAGACTATTTATCTTGTAAAGATGAGTAAGAGTAATAAGAAATTTGATTTCAGATAATGCCTGTGGGTGCTACTCCTAACTGTCCAACAACATGGTCCTGCTTAGCAAATTTAAGACAAAAAACCCATGTGAAGGCTTTATTCCACCTACAGGATGTGATCTGCTCAGTGATCGAGAGCAGTTCTCCCAAAGTCATTAGAATTTTAGTACCACAAAACAAAAATATGGCATTTTCATAGGTTTGTGGCTTCCCCCCTGCCACAGACCACAGCAAAGTATTTTTTGCCATGGACAGAAAGAAGGAAAATGAGGGATTTTTTTCACATTAAATAGAAATAATTTGTTATATGCACAGGGAAAAAACTAAAGGGCCAAATTGGAAAAAGCAACACAATCTGAATCAATCAGCACAAATGCTCTATTCCTAACTCAATGCCTGAGATTTTCATTCACTGTGGGGACATTTTGCTGGTTCCCATTCTTGTGGTTTCAGGATATCCCTGCTGTGTTTGATTTGATTTTGTCCTCTTGTTCTAGTCTAACCACATTTGTCATTAAATATGGCACTTACAGTGTTGAGGCATGGAATGGGACCAGGGGAAGGGACCTGTTTGGTTTACCTGGGTGAAAATTACAGAATTTCAGCCTTGCAGGCTTGCAGTGTACCTTTGCCTGGAGGAAGGCTGAAGATCATTATTTTGGTTAATTGAGGGAGGCTGTTCCATTTTAACAGCATCAGTAATGACTTTATCAGTAACACTGTTTCTTTAGGGCTTTCTTTTTGTGTGATGCTCTACATGGTTTATTAATGAAAATAACTTGCTAAATTATATTCTTCTCAAAAAAATGATAACACGCAGATGTACAAACCCACATTCATGTGTTGTTTTATTGGTGCATTACAACATTACATTTCCTTCACATTGAGAAAGCATGAGATTAAAATACATTGATCCACAAAAATGCCTTCCCTATGCTGACTTTGCACTGGTGATTGTGGCACCTACAGATCCCTCCACAAGTTTCATTCCATTAAGTCTTTCATATTTTTAATTACATTTTAATCAAACCTTTTACATTGTCTACTTTATGACTCTCGGTTTAATTATTCCCATTAAAATGTGTTATTCTTTACTGCTTTTCTGAGCTTGCCAATTACTCCTGCAATTTCAGTTTTTTATGCTGCATAACACTTCATGTTCCAATCCTTTAACAGCCACTACTCACTTGAGGTCTGGATGAGCTTTTCCTCATCCCAAAGACAGCCTGCCTGTACCAAAAGCCATTAAAATACTGAGAATGTGTACAGCACAGTTAGAAGGCCCCACTCCATTTTGAGAATAAGCCAGATCTATATAAAAACATGCAAAATGCTTTATGCATCAGTATTAAACTTCTCATTTTGATTGAAGATTTGTTCTTTTTTTAACATTTGCATATAACCTGGAAGACTAGGGCTCCTGCTGAAAGAAAGAGCTCATGGCTAAAGCCTAACCCTGGCTCTGGGGCTCTCAGCAATCCTCCCACATGAAGTAAGAGAAAACTATATTTGTTACAGAATTCTGTAGGAAGAATTCTGTACAGAATTCTTCGTAGGAAGATTAAACCTCCATTGAACTCTGTGGATTTCCAGAATAAGATCTCAACCACACCAGAGGAGTGTTCTGTCAAATCCAGTGCAAATGCCAAGTAATTCTGCTTTGCTGATGCTGGTATTGTGAATTACTGTATATTCACCAGGTAAACCACAGCTAAGTTCAACTGTCTCTGTTGTAGAGCTCAGAATTCTGTAAGTGAAACATCCTCTCTCTGACTCAGCTAAACTGTGCCAGTTTTGCAATGCCTGATTTCTACAGAACCTCCCAGGTTCACTCCTGTTACTTTCTGTTCCTTAATGTCACTTCCTATTTATAGCCATTTCCAAATATCATATAAGTTATGATGCAATACAGCAAGATTGCATCCTCTTGTGGACAGTTTTTAGGTTTCTTTTTAATGGGATCCTAATTTACTTGATTTTTATTAAAATTCAAGTGTTGCCAATCAGGAAGCAGCTCTCCTCAAAAAAAAAAAAAAAATCTACAAAGCTTAGCTTTGAGGAAAGTAAATGACAAGCCTTACAGAAAGACATTGAGCTGTTTGAATCACAAAATGTCTACAAGGCCGATGCATATTCCAACAGGAACACAGAAATTATCATCATGGCAGCAGCCTCCTCCAGTCTGAAGCACCGTAATTGTGGTCGTTGATCAACATTATCTTGATTGCTCCAAGAAATATTCAACTGCCAGGGTGTGGTCTGGAATATTTTGCCTGCATTTTTCACAGGATACCTAAGGAGAGAAAACCTGGAATCTGACATTCTGCCATCCAAAGGTATATGATCTCACAGGAATGTGATGTATACTGCATAATGCATCCATAACAAAAAGAATCCTACTGATAAAAATTAACTTAGGTCACACACTTGTCAACCTTCTCCATACCAACAGTGTTTTGGTTCGGCTGAATTCCACTTCAGGTACCAACCTTGGCAAGCACCATGTCCAAGAGCATGGTGAGCTGAAAATGTGGGATGGGATTGATGGAAAACTGTCTCCAGCCTTCCTCTGGGCATGTTACAGTGCTGGAAACCACCACAAGCACTCCTGGTTGTGCAGCCAAAGTCACAAATGGGAATCTTTGCATTTCCTCAGGTCACCAAGGATGCAGTGAGTCACTACACAAGAATGAACATGGCACAACGAGATCCACAGAAATCTTTGTGTTTCTTTATCCTCCCAGTTTTAGGGGTTTTTAAACATCTGTTTGAAAGACTTCAGCTTGTCAATGCAATGGGTGTCCTTTTTTTTCAAATTTGTTTCGACAGCAAATACTGCAAGAGTTCTCAAAAATTGCTGATGGTGCAACAACAAGTTTCTAATCCATCCTGTGTGTTCTTCTTTGTTGGCAATTTCAACAGCATGGAATTTCTTGAACGTGAGAATCCTCCTGTGGAACTACTGATGCACGAGGCTTGGCTCTCACAACCACTTCACCAGCCACTTCTTAGTCATTCATAACTCAGAACGACCTTGGCAAAACTTGACAATTAATACAAAGTTCCACCAGCATGTGGAGATTTTTGTCAATTCAGAAGGCAGCAAGATAACCATAAGGATGATGCCTTAAATGACCAAATTACAGATTTTGGACACCTGATGAAAAGTGCTCTGTGTACTCGCCACCCATCGAAATCAATGAGTGCTGAAGATGACCAGAACTTTGTAGAAGATACTTGGTACTTCAGAAAATCTGTTTCCAGATCTAGTATATGCTCAACCACATCTCAAAATTACTCTCTTAACCATTCTCCACATGAGATTGTTTTTATTAATGTTCTTTCCTGCTTGCAGTTCTACCTGCTTGAAGTAGACTGAAAACAGATAATTCAGCAAGTCAGTACGAACTGAAAATTTAAGAGTATGATGGTATCACGGCATTAAAAATAAAATAAATTCCCTTTATAAAAAGGAAAGAAACAAAAGGAAACATGTACATTAAGAACCACTGTTAAGAGACCAGTTTGGAGGAAATGTGAGAAGGCTAAAAGTTCATTCTGCACATTTCTCAAAGTCATACGGGACCTTCAGTTATCCCCTCCAGAGGCAGCCCAGTAGCATTGTCTGCTGTGGGTCTCTCTTCTTTCTTCACTGAGTTCTGATCCAGCAGGCTGACGTAAGATTTGTGACAGGCTGTATTACCCAAAGGAGGGTAGTGCTGTCTGTAGCAAATATAAGCAAAAATGAGGCCAATGATCCCTCCAACAAAAGCATCTGGAGGAAAAAAACAACAAAACCAGAAGCAGGTTACAAAGGAAAGGGCAGCCAGGAGTGAAAACTGCAAATAAAAGACATTTGGTTGATGTGAAAGCGTTTAATGCAGAAAATGTGAATTTTGAATTTTCCTAAAGAATTTGGAACCAAATACTACAATCACACCGGCCACATAAAATCAGTTCTGGGGGACTTGTGTAATATTTTGAACACCCAAACTGTAGATAGTTGGCTAAATTTTGTGAGATGAGCACTGGGAATAGAACAGCCTCCATGGGGTATCAAACACTCCTGATGTTCCAGATCACAGCTGACCACTTGTGAGTGGGCAAACCATGGATCTTCACCCATTTAAAAAAGCAGGACTGCCAAGAACGATTTCAAGTTGGATGAATTCTTACCAAAAGCATCTGAAAGGTCAAAGACTAAGCATGCCTGTTAACTGATTTAACACCTTTTAAATGCCTTCCTTTCATGTTTTTTACTATCCCATACTCCTATCAGACAATAAAGTAAGATAAGTAAGGCTATTGGATGAGATATTTGCAATTTTAAATTTTCTGTGGAGGATTCCTTCTGTTTCTGGTTCTGCCTCTTACTAAAATCACCTCATCTTGTGCTTCATTTACAATCAACAAGAGAAAAATTTCCCTGACAATACACACTCTGTGAAAGGTTCAGATTTAACATGAAGAATAACAAAATGAGGCAAAAGGCATTATTCCCATAAATTTGCAGCTCCATCTCCTTAAAATTCAAAGGTGGAATAGGAGCAGCTGTGATGAACCAGGTCCCAGCCCCCTGGGTGCAGTTTTCCTCCACCATGTACAAAGCCCCCCATCATCACCTGCTCACAGCACACCTTTCAGCCCATCAGTCACTCTGGCAAGGGACAGTTCACACTGCAAACACCTGTTCCAAACTCAAGGGTAAACCTGTCCTCTCCACATTTCTTCCCACTCCTCCTTTTCTTTCTAACAGTGAGCTCAAGCCAAGTGCCAAATGTTTTCTGTGCCTCCTGCCAGCACCTCATGCTCAGCAGGTTTGTGCTGGAGGTTCTCTCCAGCCCCAGTGTCACAGAGAAAAGGAGAGAAATGGGTCCTGAAACAAGATAAAGCTCTACTGGAAAGCAGGAGGCTCCTCAGAGAACATGGCAAGGCTAAATTAAACAGCTGCAGGAACACAGCAGGGTGGGGAACAGCATGGCTGAGACTGGTTCTGCTGCTGGGTGAGATGAGGAGATGCTCGGGGGAACAGAGCAGTGCAGCAATTAATTGAAATTATATGAGGAACCAAGAGAATGATGTGTCTTGGTACTGGGATTTGGGGCCAGGTTTTGGTAGCAGAGGGAGGCTTCTGTGAGAATCTGCCAGAAGTTTCTTCATGTGCAACAGAGCAGCACCAGGCAGCTCCAGGATGGGTCTGTCACTGGGCAAGGCTGAGCACAGCAGGGATGTGGGAGCACCTCTGGGATAACGGATGAAAGAAAAATGGGGAAAAAATCTGGATAACTGCCATGGCAGCTGGAGAGAGGAGTGAGAACAAGTGAGAGAAACAGCCCTGGTGGCACCAGCTCAGTGAGGCAGGAGGGGCAGGAGCTGCTCCAGGCACCTTGACAGCAGCTGCTGAGGGAACTCTCCCTCAACTTCTCTCGAGTCATGAACCTTTCAGTGCATTTTCTCTCACCCCTCCAGCTGAGGGGGGGAGTGACAGACCTGCTGTCCAGCCAGGGTCAACCCACCACAGTGCTGGAAAACAGGAAACAGCATGTAACCAGTGTGAAACTGGAATTTCAGATAATTGAAAGGAGCGCTCAGGACCTTGAGGGGAGTTCAATTTACAAAGCCAGCAGTACAGTACTAGCAATACCACAGAAAGCCAAGATGACCTACATAACAGCATCAGAAATACCATGCATGATATTTCTTATAGGAATACAGGGAGAAATATAGGTAAAAAGTAATTACAGGCTGGCTTACTTAGCAGAAGAATGAGTAAAAGCAAGGAAGCTACAAAGGTGGCCATAGAGAAAGTCAAGAAATGGGTAAAAAAAATAATTGATGGTAGGGTTTTCTGAATTGTCACATGAGTGTGTAATTGATAAATAGCACAGCCTTCTCCATCAGTTGCAGAATTTTGAAGAACTCTGAGACAACAGTGACACTGCAGTGACCTGGTGTGTGTTGCACTCCAGAAGTGGCTGCTGTGAGGGAGGAGAGGATGCTGTGGCAGAAGCCTGAAGCTCTGAAGGTCAGTGCTAGCTAATCCAACCTTGCTGGGAAACCCCAGCATCAATCCAAGAACAAGGAGAATCTATAGCACACCATGGCGCTTTTACTCACACCATGTACTGAAACAAAAAAAATCAAAGAAATACATGGCTAACTGAGAAAAAAAATAGAGTGGGACAGAAGGGCACGTCCATGCCTCACCTTGCCAGTGGTGTTTGTAGTCACACATCCGGGACAGGGCGATCATCATGGCACAGTAGAGGGGCAGGATGGCTGCACAGAGCCTCCAGCTCTTCCCCCGGCCGCTCTCCGTGAAGCAGTGCAGCTTTCCAGCCAGGTAGAAGGTGGTGAAGCCAAGGCCTGAAAATGCAACTGATAGAGCAAAGCACATCACTAAAGTGAACTGTAATTAGTGCTGTTTTATTTTATTTATTCTTTTTTTTTTCTTTAATTAGAGCAGTAATGATCTTCCAAACTTTAAAAAAAAAATCACGTTTTTGGGGAAGTGAATGAGAAAAGACATTCTCCAGCAAGATCCATGACACACATATATTCTCCACAGCAGTGGTTTTACCTATAGAGCAATGCAAGGAACCAGGCAAGGGAATATTCAGAAGTAATTTGATTTTTTTCTAATATATAATACTCAGCTTTCACATAATCTGACATATCTATAAACACTGTGTTGCCTCTAGACATTCACCTACCCCATAGAAATTTAAATTTTTTCTTCCTTCAGAAATTTACCTTTTTCCTCTGGGGGAGACATCACATACTAAATTAAACATTTAAGCAATTTTTAAACTTGAGTCACAAAAGCTTTTTCATGCTTCAACCTTCAGTACATCTTCCCTGATTTTAGACCTATTCTAAAAGTTAAGGTTCAAAGCAGAAAAGTACTCAGACAGTTTGCACTGTAATTGAATTACATTTAAATGAGATTTTTAGGTTTCATTACTCAGTTTCTACAGAACATGCACAAGTGGCAGTGACAAGAGAACTCAGGCACCAATTTTCTGCACTGATTTTCTTTCCTGTTACAGCTTTTACACCTTCCAGAGAGACACTGGACAAGGAAAGGACTTGGTTTTCATTTTATCTTCCAGATGAGTAAACGGAGTGATCAAAATGAAATGTCTTGCAATATCAAATGCAATCCTGAAGCAAAATCTTTCCCACTCCCAAAATATGTTTGTCTTCATATTTCTACTTTTCATCTTGGGTTATTACTTTTTAGGGGAACTGAAATCCGAAGGCAGCATTCCCAGGCAGAAGGATCAATTGCTTTGTGGTTTCATTTTCAGGCAATCTACAATGCCCAGCAATTTCGAGGCTTAAAGGAATATTGCCCAAACTCTAAAGTAGGTGTCCAGTTCACACAGACTCATCTTTAGGATTAATATCATATATAAAGCAATTTTACCAGCAATTGTCAGCATGGTGCAGATTTAGCTAAAAGGACTTTATAGAGAATCTGGTGATATTTTAAAAAGAGTATTTCCCCAAAATTTTTGGGGTTCTTTTCAGGGTCTGCCACATTTCCAGAAGGAGATGCTCATGGAAGAACATGGAAGTTCAGCAGGAACTATATTTGTAATAAACACAAAGGCTGATCTTGCCTTAGGTGGTGGATGTGTTTCTCTAAACTAAGAGGCAGAAAGAAGAGAGTGACAAACACTCCTCTTGGGGAACCCATGCCTAATGTAAGAGGGAAAACAAATATATAATACTCTAATAATATATTAATATGTAACACCAATATTGTGGCTGTAGAACTAACGTTGTGCACAGAAGCCTTACACTGCAGAATTTCAGACTGACTTCCCTTACCCTGGAGTGTGCAAATCCAGAAAGAGCTGCTTGACCCAACAGTCCCAGTGCATGCAGAGCCAGCAGTAAAACCCATGGAATTAACAGCAAAATGCTCTGGGATGTGGGATATCCATTATAAAATAACTGCAGAATTCCAGACAGCTCAGTTGCTGTGCAGCCCATGCAGGCAGCTCTGCTTGATGGCTCTGTTTGGAAGATGTCAGTCAAGAACATTAAAAAAAAACAATTCACTCTTCAAAAATCCTGGGCCCAAAGGTGATATTTACACTGAAGAACTGGTCCATCAGTAGAGTGTATTTGAGCACTTTTTCCCCCACCAGCTGGAGTCAATACATCACTGCAGCATGAAGGAAATGCAAATACACACATGTCCTGAAGGGTCACACCCTGCCTACTGTCCTAGTAAAAGTTATTAAAAAGACAGAGCCCAAAGATTCAGCAGAGCAATACAAAACCACTTTTAAGCTTCTGTCTTCCAGAAAATAAATCTTTATATAAAGAAGGGAAAAGCAATATAAAATAACAACCAGCCCTTTTTGGAGACACTGGTGTAAATGAATAGAAGAAAAACAGTCTGATTTGGTCTAAAACAACGTTAACACAAGAAACAAGTTGATAAAATTACAGACACAAATATTTAACTGATTTTAAATGTTATAAGAGGAGAAAGGAATGAAGAATGAGATATTTTTACCAATTGGTGTAGCTAACTCATATTAAAGCCCTGATACCACAAGTTTCTGAACTCAGGAAAAAATCTCATAAGACAAGCCACAGGTTCTGTCATGACTTGTTAAAATGCTTTAAAATTATCATTATTTGAATAAATAAAAAATACATTAGACTCAATTGTTCAGTTTGTTTCTATTATATTATTTTTTTAAAAATTAGTTCAGAAGGAATAAGGAGGATGACAGCATCTGGAGACACTGCAGATCCCATCCTGACACCCGATTCCCTCCGGAAAGGGAATTTAGGTGAGCTGAAAAACCTGTCTGTACAGACCAAACCAATTACCAAGCTGAAATGCATAAGGTGAGAAACTGTAAACAAGAATCTGATCTAAAGCACCCCAAATAAATTATTCATTTAAAAATGTAATTGCTTTTGTGAGTGCTTTTCTGAAATTTAAACTACCCCAGGAGGATCTTCAGCCTCTCAAGTTTTAATGGATGCTTTGCTAAGCATACAATAAATGACGTTTTTACATTAAGCAGTTTTTGAACTAAAGAAAACCCCTCAGATACTTAAATGACATCAAATTACAAAACAGCCATCTGAATGGCTGTCATAAGGATCAGATAAAATGATCCACCCCTTTGTCTGCAATGCTTTATTTCTACAGTGATTACTGTACATTTCCCAAGTGCAAACACAGAATATTCATCACTGGAATTGCTTAGCAGCCTCCTGAGGAATTCCAGCAGCTAGGGCTACTGCTGAATGCTTTCAGTTTCACACTGTTTAAAGACTGAAATATTTATCTTTCTTGAAGGAAAAAATATGATACCAAATGAGTGCATAAATTTTAATGCTGAAATTCAATTCAAAGAGCATTTTATAGAAGTACAATTCCCAAAGAACGTTATGAGCTTATTATCACAAAATATTTTTAATTTTTTTTTCCAAGTGGGACAGTCCTTTGGCATAGCTTTATTAATTTCTTTTCACAGAGTAAGACAGTTCAGCAGAAGCAACATGAAAAGCACATCATGAACTCCAAATGTATGCAGGGACTGGGGAAAAAAAAAAGAGATGTTGGAGACAGAGACATGTTAGAACAAAAATAGACTTATATTATCTGAAAAGTAAGAGCATTAGTCATTAGATTGTTTTTGCACTACTGTCAGTGAATTCTTATGAACTTTTCTTGGGGTTTTTTGGTGATATGTTTTTTATGTACTTTTTCAGATACCTCATCTTATTTGAAATTCCTAAGGTGGCCTCAGAATGCATCTCATTGCCATCAAAAATGATAATTAAGTTTTGTTTTATTTAGTTCATGACACCTCTTACAAAAGTCCTAAAAGCAACCTGTTCCACAGCCTACTCTTCCATTTCTGTGGGCAGAAACCTTAAAAAAAAAATCCTCCTTCTCTGAGAACATAGTAAAGAGAATTACTTTTAATAATTTCTCTTTTTAAGCACAGTATGTAGGCACAAGCCTTAGATCACTGCCTCTTCAGCTCTAATACAAATTATGGCCATGGGGGCATTTATGAGATGTTTAACAACAAATAATCCCTACCAAGAGCAATTTTTTCTTTTCCAGGTCAACACTGGGAGATATCAAATTCCAACCAGTGGATCAGGGTAGCTTCTTGCTTTCCTGTTTTTCTGTAATTACATCATCAATAATATCCTGGATAAGGATTACATCCTGCTCAACCTCTTGTCATGCATCACTCATTCAGGTATGTGCACATAATTTAAAATTTATTTGAAGGAAATTGGCCCAAGCATACAGATTAGCATGTAAAATACAATTAGAAGACAGGCTGAGGAGTTTCTCCATGGACAGAAATTTTTTACAGTGGAGGATCAGAATGCTTCTGTCAAACTCATGGTCAGCAGTGTCAAGGAGTTTACTGGAATATATCAGTTTTAGTACTGAAAATAATCCCCTTAAATGCTTCAAAAAAGAACTATGGAAACACCAGGACTATGCCCAGCCTGAGCAGGAAGGGTTATATAGAAAATTAATGCTTCTCTTTCCATGGTGTGACACACAGCAGGAATAGGGAAATGTTATTTATTCCTGCAACCCTGCAGTGTGCAAAGAAATGCAGCCTGATCTATCCCCCATCTGCAAGAGGAACTTTTTATTGGGGTTTTATGGAGAGAAGTAAAGTTTGGACAGGAGGAAGGCAAATGACTTTGAGCCTTTTTCAACCCCACTTTCAAAGTGAACCAGGACACCAAGGAGGAAGTGGCTGCACAGCAGCAATGTCACTGAATTCACTGGGTTCCAAACTCGTCAGAAACTCTCTAGAGAGAGACTTTTAAATAACTCTCTTGGAAAAATCAGGGCCTGGAAAATTGGGCATCTTCATTCCCAATTCACTCTAGAATGAACTTTGCTAGCTGAAGAGAGCAAAACTAGAGTTGCTCTCTGTTATGGAGTACACAGTAGATTTGGGATGAATACCTTTAAACATACAAAGAAAAGGGAAAAATACAAATTTTTCAAAGTGCTAAATAACTGAATTATTCAGCATGGAGAAAAAAAGGCTCTAGGGCAACTTGGTGTAGTGGGAGGTGTCCTGTCCATGGCAGGGGGTGGAACTGGATGACCTTGAAGGTCCCTTCCAACCCAACCCCACAGTGACCCTACATCCTCTGTGCAAAACAAGTTCATAGAATATGTTGTCTACATAGGATAAATCCCAGTGAGGAACCACTGTTCTACAACTCCAGGATTCCTGTAGTAAAAACCCACCTTTTTTTTAAATTCAGAAAAAAAGGAAAATCTTTTTGAGGTATACACGTAATCTGAACCTCGAACAGGCTCGAAAGAGTTGATTTATTATTAAGGCAGGAAAACTGAACATTAAGGAGTTCATTTCACAAGCCCCTCATGAATTCCAGCAGCCCTTGTTGTTGAGTATTCACAGGTAATTATGTCAGAGAAGAGGTAGAAGCATTAAACATAACCATTCCTGAGTATACTTAGAGAGTGAATTAAGCAGCCAATAAACCCCACAGGGCTTTCTTTATTTTTTTGCTTGCGTATCTGAGAAATCCGTTTCATATTTCCCTGGATTCTTTTATAAAAGGATGAAATATTTTACTGAGACAGTGCCATACAGCTCTTAATTAAGAGATTTATCTTGAAAATAGGGGAGTAGCAGCAATTACTGCCAAAAACCTGTGGCTTGTAGCTCATTTGTTACTTAAAATGTTCATTTTAAAGAGAAGGAAATATGATTATCCTCCATGAAATTGCTAGCTAAAGATAATTAACAGTTCAAATTTAGATACCCGACTATAATTACAAGTACTGAAGTAATATTTTATAAAAATTATCACAGGATAGCAAACATTTCTGTTGAAATTCAATAATTTCTCCACTCTGAAGCATATAAATTACTTTAATTTTTCAAACAAATGTATGTCTTCAACATGTAAAAATATTTTTGTTCTTAAGAGTGACTAATTTTAATTATTTAGTGGAAAAGTGGAGGAGGAGCCACGTGTCCTTTCATTCTAATGACATCATATTTCCCAGACATCTTTTTTCTTTGCAGTGACACAGCAAGAAACAGCACAATTACTGCCTTCATTTAATTAGTGCTTCATCAGGCAAGCCTAGAGCATAAATTATATAATCAGCTTTAATATCTCTGATGATATACAGTGACCAAACACTGAGTGAGGCAGTCAATTGTGAAGAGATAGAGGCAATAATATATTAACAACCAGGCAGCCCCCAGCAAAGTGCTGGGATGCTCTGAGAGTTGTTGTAGCTTCTTTATCTGGCTAAGAAGAGAATCCACACCCAGGCTGCTGTCACAGAATTCCTCACTGGGTCAGGGAAGCAAAAAAACCAAGAGATTTCTCTCTTCTTCTCCCAAAACTGAGGAGGGGGAGTAGAGGGAAACCTAACTTAGGAGTAATCCTGAGAATGTTTTCAGCCCAAATAAGCAGAGTCCAGCTGGGGGGGAATGGGACACATTCAAATAAATGCAGCCACTGCTCTGCACTACAACTGTTTGAAGTAAATTCCCATTTCCAAGGAATACACATAGAATCAAGGCCAGATCCACGGATATTCACACCCAAATTATTCTTCTGCTCCTCATATTGAATTCCCAGCCATCACCTGCCCTGCTGCAGGAGGCATTCTCTGCATACAGTGATATTTTTCATTGAGATTCCAGCCTCCTTGCCACACTAAACAATACCAGAAAGTGATATCCTATCCTATTGTTTGCCAGCATAAATATATTCTAAACATTGCCTATTGACTTATTTGGTATTTGCATCAACTAATATTTCAATTTGTTTAGACAGGATCTTCCACACAAACTTACTGATTCAAACGTGTAATGAAGGCAGACAGAGCAGGGAACACAGACAATAGAACAGAATATTTAAGTTGGAAGGGACCAACAATTATCATCTATTCCTACTGCCTGACCACTGCAGGGCTGAAAAAGCTAAAAAAATTTTTCAATTAATTTTTAAATCAATGTTAATTTTTAAATTAATTAATTTTAGTTAATTACTTTTAAATTATTTTTTAATTTTAAAAAATTACCAAAAGCTAAAGCAAATTATTAAGAGCAGTGTCCAAATGCCTCTTCAACAGTGACAGGCTTGGGAAACACTGTCCAACTCTCTGAGAAGTCTGGTCCAACTCTTCCAGTGTTGGACCACCCCCATGGTAAAGAGATTATTCTGATATTGAGTCTGAGCCCTCCCTGACACAGCTTCTAATCATTCCCAGGGTGAAGAGATCAGCAAAGACAAATTAATAAAATGAAGAACAAAATAGTTTACCATATAGTAGAGAACTTCTTGCAGGACTGACCAAGTGATGTTTTAAATAGCGATATTTAAATATTTTTAAATAAGACTTAATATGACTCAGCAGTCATACTAAATCCTATTTAGTCCCAAACATCTGTGGAAATGCTATGATAGTCTGAACATGGGGTCAATCATTCTGATTTCTATTTTCTGATTAATTCCCTCAGTAAAACCATCCTGAGATTTCTTCCTTCCCCCCACCTTCCCTGTGAGTGATTTTTTTTAAAAATACTTCCCGTGCTATTCCATCCACAAACCCAACTTGCATTGCCTTCCAACATGATTAGAAACCCTCAACATAATAATTCTCCAAAAGTTCCCAGTTGTTTATATAAAATGTAAGAACCAGAGAGAGACTTCCAAATCCATTGTCTTAGTTCAGAGTTAAAGGAAAAACTGAAAGTCTCAACAAAAAAAAAAAAAAAAAAAACACCAAAACAAACAAAAAAAAACACCCACCAGACAAATCAGTAGTTTTCAACAAAGCAGTATAAATTTAAAAAATATTTTGCATAAATAATTGTCATGTAGGTTTTGTTTGAGAAAACACTGATGTCATCATTTGCTCAGTCTTCTGCAGAAGGAAGGGGAAATGAATTACCTGCAATAACTCCTGTTTTCTGTGTGGAACTGACAGCATTAGCAAAATCCAAACGAGGCTTTTGCAGGTGCTCTTTTTTTCCTTTCTGGCATAAATAGTATACTTGATTTCCTGCATTTATCTCACAGCTTTTATCTCAAGAGCCTTTTAATATCCCCTTGCTTTCAAGAGACCTAAATTAATGTTTTCAGAAAATGTTATGACTGAGATTTCTGCCATTTGATAAATCAGTCAGCCACCTCTAAAGGAAGCTGCCTGGCATTTTATCATTCAATTTCAAGGGTTTTACTGGGTTATTTTTCTTTTTCTTATAGCGGAATTGTAGTTGGCACTCCTGATTTTACTGAAATTATTCTGGATTCAGAGTTATTTGCATTACAAGAACATGATCTTGTGTGAGTCAGGTCTATCCCTTTTGCTGCTCAGAGGGGATGTCAGTGTGCAAGGATTTGGAGACCGATCACAATTAATTCTTTTAGGGTGAAAAAGACTCACCCCAACTTACCAAGGTGAGTGCTCAGTAGGGAGTTTTGAAGTCCTCATGGACACAGAATATTTGGGTTTACTTGCAAGTAGCTCTGCTACAGGTAGAGCTCTCTCGTGCATATTCTGATTTATGTGCTGCAATGGCAGTTTCAAGGAATCTCAACTTTTTCCAGCACTGCTGTGAGATTCCTTCCTTAAAGATGGCCAGAAGGGATGTGCCAGGCTCCCCTGAGTTCCCAACCTTCCAGTTTAAAATCAAAACTGTGCTTTCTGACCCATTTCACTCCAGAGAAGAGCTGTCACCACAGTTCACAGGTGGAAATTGATCTTTAGGTCCCTGGTGTGACTTTGAACAGAAAAGGTCAGGCAGAAGAACAATGGTCTTTATTTTAGCTACAGCTGGAATCTACAGCAGCACAACAAAGTCTTCTGCAGCCTGTGAAACCAATACCTTAACCTTAGCTTGCAAATTTTGCCTAAAAAGCTAAAGTTAGGCAAAAAGAAAGGAAGAATTAGACTGAAAAGTAATTAAAATCATTTCCTGCACAGATGAAAGCAAATTGAACAGATAAAATAGCCAAGAAACAGCAATATAATAACCAATAACCAGCAGGAACTGCTGGGAAAACTTTACTGGACCTAAGATCAGAGATTTGCTTCCACTTGCAGCTCATTTTTTTAACTTCAGCTTTTTACATATTTCCATTTTGCCTGTAAGTGTAAACTATAGCTCGAAAAGCAAAGAAAATTATTTTCTTCTTCACTTCTAAAGGGCCATTACTTTCTCAAACATATCAAGAGACCTTCCTTCATCAAGGAGGTAATTAAAAAACATTACAACACAAGTCACTGCTATTGTCCCCACAGCCTCTGATTGCATTATTCATTTCAGATTTCTGATTGAATTCTCTGATTTCTTCAGCAATATTCAACAGTAATCTCTACAAACCTCTTTCAGCAATATAATAAAAAGGAAAACAAAAAACACCCACACAAGAAATGAAAGCTCTCACAAAGCTCTGTGTTAACATTCATTCTGTAAATATAAAATTGAGATGCTACCACAAAATAATTTCTTCAAAACTCTATTTTTTCCTTGCAAAAATAAATCTCTAGACTCAATAAAGATTTTTATTTTTTAAAAAGACACAATTTAGCCAAAAGTCAACTTTTCAAACTAATTTAAGTAACTAAATTGCAGCTACAAAATAAAAATCACATGAGTGCCTTATTTATTTTGCTCTTGATACAGCAATTTTATATAGGATATGTTAATTTTTAATTTATTTTATTCCCATAAACCCATCCAATCCAATGTGAAATTGCAAGTTCAATTATTTCTGCAGCCACTATTTTATAGTGATTAATTATTTCCCGGTTTAGATTCCAATCAGTTGATGGGATCTTTCTTTCAGGGATGAATTGCCAGCAGGAATCTCCTGAAGTCCAACAGAGGGAAATACAAATTCCTGGGCTGGGGGAACATCCCAGCTCTGCTGGGTGGTTGCCACTACAAGTTGAAGAAACAACCTGTGGCAGGCACATTTCTCTCCCTCTCAGGATTTTTCATAGAGGTGCACAGAGAGAAATGAAAGAGAAAACAATTTCTATTTCTGCTCCTTGTTTTTCCCATGTGGAATGTGTTTGGAGAATTGTTTACCTGGGGTTATTGCTTGGTTGGATTCTGGTGAGGATTGTTTGAGCCTGATGGCCAATCCAACCCACCTGGGGCTGGACTCTCAGAGAGGGTTACGAGTTGTGTTAAGAGTTAGAAATAGAATCATAGAAAGTAGTATGTAGTTTTAGTATCCTCCTTTTATATAGTATATTAATGTATTTTAGCATAGTTATAATAAAGAAATCATTCAGCCTTCTGAATTGAGTCAGACATTGTCATTTCTTCCCATTGGGTTCGCCTGCGTTTACAGTAACAACCAGCACCAACTGATGCACAGGAAATTGCATTTAAACATAACAAATAACATTTGCACTGAGTGGTCAGGCACTGGACCAGCTTCCCTGTGAGATAAGTCATGGAATCTTCACATTAAATCAGAATTCAACTGGAAATTGTCCTCTGGAACCTTCTCACCCTGACCCTGCTTTGTTGTGGCTGGAGCTGCACAATTTCCAGAGGCACCTCTCAAAGTTCTGTAAATCCAACTATAAGTTTATATAAACCAGAATATAAAGTGATTATTTCTTTTTTTTTCACAGCAGACTCATCAGTTTCAGGATATCTGTGTGGGTATTGGTGACCACCATGGGCTCAATCTCCCCTGACCACCACACTCAGCAGAACAAACCCCAAGAATGTTTAATTAACCTCTCACCAAGCCACTATTTTTGCTTCAGTAGAAAGGTACCAAAACCAGTTTCATGCAACTTCCTCTAATCTAATTCCTTAGCTGAAAAACACAGTTTCAATAGTTCTGGACAATTCAGAAATAGCACATTTAAAAATAGTCACTAAATAAAGCTGAAGCCAAAACTGGCAACTGCAATTTGCTTGCAAATGTTTTGAGCAGAGTAAAAGCCTAAAGGGAGTTATATCATGAAGAATTAATCACTTCCTCTAAGAAAAGCAAACAGGGTCAAGAATCTGGCATTAAATTCACAGAGGATTTTTGGTGTTTCTAAATAAATTGTGTTGTGTTACTATTATTTACCCATATTTGCTTGTACAAGGACTCCATCACTACAGTCACAGCAGCATATGGGACATCTCCGTCTAGGATTTAATTTTTTCTTCTAAGCTAAACAACCCATTTTATTGAACAATATTTGAAGCAAGCCTGTGATGTTGATTTGGTGCTTACTGTTCTGTTAAGCCACACATGAACATAAACATTCCAGAGGTAACCATGAAGTTGTCCCAGTTCTGGCAATAAGTAAAGACTTATTTATTATCTATTTTAATATAAACACATACTATTTTTGCAGCACTTTTGTTTGCTGTTGGTGGCCTGTCCTTATTTATACAGGTGAAATCTGGGTCAAAGATTCAGTTAGAATGCAATTATTTATTTGATTTAGAGCTCTGTATCCAAAACTTGGTATCACCAATTTGATGATCTGGATTCATATTTTAAGCCAAAATTAATTCCAGAGACAGCAAGTGGAAAAAGACATGGACAAAACCTAACTCATAAAATTTGGCAGAACCAGTTTATCTTTGTGCCACTACCAGCATATAAAGTGAAAAGAGAATTTGACCCTTTATTTCCCCTCTCCTTCCAGTCACCTGACTGATGATGTGGGAACATCACAAGAAATTTACTGCTCATATTCTTCTGCTCTCCTCTGAGAACTCTTTAGAGGTCCAAGAGCATTGCAACAATTTAAAGCTGCAGCTCATGAACCCTACAAGCTTTCAGAAGAAGTGTGAGTTCTCATATGGAAAACATGCTCAGTATTCCTGTCACTTTAATTAAACATGTTCTTGACATATGGTTAAGCAGAATCAGCCTTCCTTGTGCTCAAAAAACCCCTGGTGGCTTCCAGGCTGAACATGTTCCCTGAAAAAAATTAAGAAATATTCTCCAAACAAAGATATTTACCCAATTATAGCAATTACAA
Organism: Lonchura striata; assembly: GCF_050655825.1. Lineage (NCBI taxonomy): Eukaryota > Metazoa > Chordata > Aves > Passeriformes > Estrildidae > Lonchura > Lonchura striata. Next base: position 36,035,700 of record NC_140708.1, on the reverse strand, counting down.
CCAATTATAGCTAACTGCAATTTAAGACATGATCTAGAAAGCTGGCATTCTCTCTCATGGCCTCATGGTAATAATACAAATTCCAACTTCTGTCACCAAAAGAGACTCAGACCTCCCTGTCCACACAAATACCAGACAATGAAATGCTCACCCTCTCCTAGCCAGTGTAAAGAGTGGCACACTGTGAAATCTTCCTTGAGCTGGCAAATGTGTAAAGCTATTCAGTCACAAAGAACTATTAATTAAAAGAACCCTACTGATTCCTTTTCCATTTTTAATTATTGCATATCTGGCCTACCTGGAATTGCTCCATTGGATACAAACCTGGATTTACAAGCATTTCTTTCCCATGCACATTGATTTTTCAGATAAAGAACACTCCAGGACTTGCAAGTTCTTATTTTGTTTGTGGAGAGATTTTGTCAGCCTGACACAAATGTCAAAATGACATCAGACATTAAATGAAAAGGAAGAAATCAATTACAAACAGCTGCCTATCCATCCCATTAGTACAATGTATGCCTGCAAATTCAGTGATCTTTTCAGGTCCCAGTTGTGCACATGACTTGTCCAATTAAATGTTCTGTGTTCATTCACCTTAATTTTCCTCTTGCATGTGTTGCATTCAGTTAAATTCTCTTTATCCATACATCACTTTTTTCATCAGCTGGTATGCTGGGTAATCACGACCAATAAAAGGTTTTCTGCTGATTTCTGCACAGTTTGTTCTATTTGTTTCATTGAATACACTCAATCATTCTGTCTGTATGTCCATGCATTTGGGTGTTCATTTTTTGCCTGTAGCTTGCTGCTGCTGTTTCCATCTTGTTGCAAGGAGGGAAAAATACATCTGGAGAGGTGGAGATGCCATGAGGCCTCTCCAGAGCAGGCTGCCCAAAGGTTGTCTGCAAGAAAACTCTTCAGGGGGCACACAGGCAAGAAAAAATGCTGCATTTATGATCTTTAAACATCACTGTTTTGATGAAGCATTGGCGTAGAGAGGCTGCATGGTTCCATCACAGGTGCTAGTTTAAATTAGCATAAAATTGCCAATGGATTATAAAACCATGGAAATACCAAATATGTAATAAACAAATGTATATTTCAGAGTTATTTTGGGTGTCAGAATAGCAACGTTTGTGCCACTCAGGAACACCTCTGAGCTCCTGGACACAGGTCCATCCCTTCTCACAAGACTGGCAGTACACTGGAAAAGCAAAATGGGTTCCAAATAATCCAAAAGATCCAGAGATTTCTTTGATCCAGCAGAACGTGCAAGTCACTCTTTGGCTTTATGCAACAGTCTGTGCTCCACACATTTTCCTTTTTTTATGACGTGCACTCCTTGGCCCGGGGAGGTGAAGCCAAGGAAATCATCTGTGCTCCAAGAACACAGAACTCTCCTTCAGGGCACAAGTTGGCTCTGGGAGTGGTAGCAGGTTACTCACAACATTTTGATGGAGTGAGCAAGGTCAGACCAGGCCATTGGGAGTGCCAGTGCTGTCACTCTTGACACATCCCTGCATTTTACACTCTTGCAGCTCCCCATTTACAGCACCACGGATTTTCTTGTTAAAGGCCTCGTCCTGCATGGATGAAGTTTTAGATTCTGGTATAACAAAGCTTGTGATTGACAGCCTATCCTAGAAATGCCTTAAGAAAAACTGTTTTGAAGATCACAATGGCTCTTGACTGAAGCTTCTAACCCCTCTTTATGAGCTGCCTGGCAGCTTTTACTTGTGATTTATTTTCTCCATGGGTTCAAGTGAAGTACGAAATACCAAGTGTAGTGGGCTACTTGTAACCATCATACCAACCATACTATGGTTTATGTCAGCTCTCATCCTCACCACTTACATTCCTGCAGTTATGAAATAGAAAAAATAATCCCCCAAACACTAACAGAAACAAAAAAAAACCCCAAACAAACTACCCTTTTAGGTGCTGTTTCATGAATTTCACAACACGCAGTGAAGGATGACAGAAATCTGAAGGGTGGAACTCGGGGATCTCTGTGACCTCGTAACAATCTTGTGCTGAAGGGAGAAAGGTGCCAAGGAAAAAATTTGGACTGGGATTATGGAAGGAAAGTTCATAAATATTCACACTATAAGATGACAGGAAGGACAGGATTTAAAACTGAGCTAAGAAAATTGAAAACTATAGCACAATTTGCAAACATTAATTATTATATCTCAAACATCCTCATTGCCTCATGGGTGTAGGAATCCATTATAATGGTGTGCTTCCCATAATACTTTTTTGGTTTTCATTTTTTATACTACTGGGAATGAAGTAATAACAAGAAACTAAATTTGTGATCACAACTATTAACTGTTCTTCATAAAACTGACAATTTTGGTTATCAAAATAATTTTGCTGCAGAGAAGCATTGTATGATTGTCAAATTAAATGCTTTCCTTCTCCATTATGAAAATAAAATAGGTATGGATTTTTAAGGCTTGTCAGAGACTTAGATATAATAACATAATAACATCAGGCTTCAAACAGCTAAGTAGTTCAAGCAGCTGCAGAATTGCCTCACTCTAACATACACTTACCAAGTGATAAAAATTACTGAATATATAATATCTCTTCATTCTTATCACATTTTAACAAAAGGTTTTGTGGTGCGAAATGCAGTGAACTCAGCCACACTAATCTTATGTCATGGAGAAAGCTGCTCTCATAATTTGGATGTAAATACTCCGGGACGTCATTCTGCTCCAATAAATTAGGTGTGAGCTGCAGCACCATAACTCAGAGCTCATACAACCAGTGCTAGGTAAGAGGAAAACCCCAGGACTCCTGCTGTGGCTGCTCCACTGGCTTGGAACTAAAGCTTATAACTACCTACAAACACCTACTACTCATTTATTTATTTCTGTGACTCAAACAAGGAACAAGGACCAAAGTCAGCTCACAATTTCATTCATCTGATTTCATCACCCAACTTGTTGGCGATATGTATTTCTGTACAATTAGGCAATTTGAAGCTACCACTTTCAAAAAAGTTCCATAGATACGACTTACTGCTTCTCACTTGGCAGTTCTTAGAACAGCTGAAAGCAACAAACAATACTGGCCAAAAAATCCCAAAGAAGCTTAAAGTAATCAAGTTATTTTACAGATTAAAAGAAGTTTTATCAGACATGACATAAAACGCACAAGAAATCAGCTTCTCAAGACAGAACAAGAAACCCTTACAAACATTTAAGTCAGTAAAACTAATTAAATCAGGTAGATGAATTCTCAAAAAGCCACCTAAAAATGTCAGGCTACAGCACAAACTGGAGGTATCTGATCAAACCATGAGACCTAGATTGAGGACCTCAAAGCCAAAAGAACAGCTACTGTACTGTCCTACTTCATACTCCACTGGAATATAACAAAATAAATATTTACTATATAAACAAAGGTCTGCACTGGGGAACAGACGCCCCTCAGAATCACAGTGTTCTGGAACCTTGAATATGCTTCATTCTGCTGACAGTCCTGCTGTGACTGGATCATCTCAGATGGTTCCCAAGATGAGAAATGGTCACAGGCTCACAAATTTATTTCCAGAAGGAAATTTCTGACTTTCTGAAAATCAGAAATTCAGACTCCTCCAGCAAAAATCATGTTCACAATCCAGAAGAAGAAGAGCAACCCCAAACCAGGGAAAGGACAACTTTTTACAAAAGAGGCAATGTGTTTAAGTGAACTTACAGGAAGAGTGGATGCTAGGAAAACTTTTTCTGCCTTCAGAGACCAGGTCTGGATCACCTGTGCAGTGCATTTCAGAGTTCATTACTCCATCTGGAAAGCAGCGGTAAAAGAAATCGGGACGCGGTCTACAAAAAACACCATGGATATTAAAAATACAAAAGCTGTAGTAACGAATAAACCTCACAGTGATTATTACATTTACTGTTTATCACATACATGCAGGTTACTCTTGCCTAGAGTGATCAGTTTTGCACAGAGCAAAGCATAATGACTCCCAAATTTTCGCAGGTCTTGCCAAAACACCCAGCTCAGAACATCCAAAAAACAGCCACCAAAATCTAAACCAGCCCTGGTGCTGACTGTCTCAGTGCATTGAGCAAACCTCTGAGTTTCTCCTGAGCCTGCTGTGAGCTGGGCCTGTAGGTTTGACTGGTGTCATATTGATCCTGAGCTAGCAAACCACATGGAGAAGAAAAGGGAACGATTGCAGATTCAGAGACAAGCTGACAGCAAAATACTTGGCTTGGAGTGCAGGAAAAATGAGCTTATTCCTGTCAAAAGAAGTGGGTGTTTTCTTAATTATTTGAAAAGCACCCATCAAATAAAAGTGCCAAGTGCCATTACTGTCAGGGCACCAGCTCTGCAGCAGAGAGGGCTCATCAGAAACCAAGCACAGATATTCCTTCCACAAGGCTGCAAAACATCCCAGCAACAAAAGCAGCAGTGGACTCTGTCAAACAGTGTATTAATTCAAATGAAATGTGTGTTTTTCAGCTGAAATTATTTACAATTTTGATAAAGAGACAAAAAATACCTAAAACATTGTGGGTCTCAGATTCAGTCAAAGAGAGAAACGGAGAGTTTCTAGCCAGGCAGAAGCCTGGGAAAGAGCTGGAGGAGAATGTAAATAATTCTTTATCTCTCTTGTTCACATTGTTTATAGTTAAGTTCTATCACTGTGCATCAAGCACTTTGCACCAATGCTGTGGGTTATTTTCACTTCAGGACCAATGGATTTGGTCCTCACGGAGCTCTGTATAAAAGAGCAGTGTATTCTGAATAAAACCAGAGTTTTACTCGCACAGCCTTCTGAGCAGAGTCTTATTCCCGTCCTGCCTCAACAGCGACAAAACATATTTTCTGAGCCCTTCATTCAAAACAATGCTTCCCCAAAGGAATGTTCTGCCTAGAAATCCATTTACTGTTTCACTGCCAGGTTTGTTTTGCTGTGCATGTTGATGGCACCTGGGCACAGAACGTGCTTCTCACAAAATGCAGCCCCTGGGTGGCACAGAGAACTGATGGCTATTTAATCAGACAGGAGGCACTGGCACCTGAGCTCCCACCTGCTGTGACTCTCCCCTGCCATGCTGCCAATGTAATGCACTGATTTCAGCTCCCAGCACTCCTTCCACAGCCCTGGCTTGTCTGGGTCTGCCAGCGAGCCAAACAAGCAGAGCACAGGGCAGGATCCCTGCCACAGCTGGGTGTCACCTCATGGAGCTGTACAACACCTGCAGCAGCCCAGGGACAGCTCCACAGGGCCCCTCTGATTCCAGGTGCTCTGCAGCAGCAGCTCGCTATTTATTGGGATTTGTTGTAGCTGTCAATCTGTCTCCATTCCTCTCAAGTTAAACCCATCATTTAGAACATGACAGGACTTACCTTCCCACTATTAATTTAATAGTATTTGTGCAGACACCATTCAGGGCTAGAGCCAAGGAAACAGCTACAAAACACAATGAACAGAGAGAACAATAACCTAAGCACCAAGCAATAAATTGCAGCGTTACAGCATTTGATTTACAGACTTAAATCATTACTGGATTGAAAACTGAATGACCTTTTTTTTCAGCCTACTGTTTTTCTTGTTAGCTAGACTAAGGACAGACCTCAGAGCATTGTAATAATCATGACTTACTTTGCTCTTATTTCCCTACACAAAGCCACTTTTCCTACCGTGCCATTTGCACAGGCGTAAGTCAATAATTGGGAAAAAAAATCAGAGAATGAAGTACTGTGGTTTTGCAATTTTTTGAGTTTTGTAATTCTTCACCAGATTAAACTCTCATGCTCTTTTTGTCAAGCAGAATTCCTATATTCCAATACACAAGATGTATAGATATATCTACATGTGTATTTACGTGTGTGTATGCATATATATATATATATATATATATATATATATATATACACAAACATATATATGTGTGTGTGTGATACAATTAAACACTTCACTTCCAGGCTAAAGAATTGCCTTTTGGCCAAAACTACAATTAGATGACTTTATTTCTCTTGCAAAAGCATTTGGATATTTTGATTAAATATTTCAGTATCTTCCCATTACATTTATTCCCACGATAAACAAATTTTTCTAATAAAATTGGAGAACAAGAAGGAACTGTCATACTAGGTAAGACTTAACATCTGTTCTATTTGTGTTTGCATGCCAATTCTCCAGACTTTCCAAAGAACATCATTTCAAGCCTGTGGAGATCTTTTCCTTGATTTCACTGGCACTTGGATCCTGCACATACACATTTTATATTAAAACTGATTTAATTTTGCAGTCCACACCATAGTTCCCTGTTGCAAACAAGGAGCCAATGAATTTTATTTCCAAACAGAAAGAAAATTATTAGGCAAATGTCTGATTTCCAGCAGAACATTTACAGTAACATAGCTTTGATTATGACAGCCACTGAGCTATTTTCTCCTTGGGCTGCTGCCCCAGATGCTGCACTTCAGCAGCACTCCTCCTGTCTCAATAAAACCTTTGCCTGAGGATATTACAGATCATAAAAATGTCTTATAGTGTTATGTGTTATATTTTTTAAAGTTTAAAAAAAAAGTGGGACCTTCATCAAAGCAAAAATAAGGGTTTTCTCAGAATATAACAATAGCTGCCAGCAAAAATGAAAGAACAAGTCAATCCTAGGGACACCCATACTGTTCCAAAAACTCTCTTCTTTCAACACCTGTGTTCACAGTGACCACTCAATTCTGTGCTCTGTTTTTCCCCTCCATTGTTTTGTATCAGTTTCTTATGGAAATTGCATGGGGAAATTTTCCATAAAGTCAAATGCAGATGAACAGCAATGCCACAGAACTACACTCCCCTTCCTAAAAAACATATCTGCTTTTGAAGGCAGGCTGTAAAATTCAGTCTTTTTATTTTGTGATCTCTTGATTGTTCCTTGTACACCTGACAGAGCTGAGCCTTCACTGTTGCACCTGGCAAGCCAAGCATCAAGTGACAGTGTGAATGTAGGATAGTAAAAAAAAAATAAAATTCTATTTACTCTGCTGTTGTTTCCTTTAAGAAAGATTCATATTGCTCATCTAAAGTCATATAATCCAGTCAGTGAGAGATTTAGGCACTCCCAGGGCAAGGCTGAAGGACACCTAAATTAACTCTGCCTTACTCCAGGTGCATTGAATGCCCTTCTCTGTACTGAGGGGCAAAGAATTTTCATCTCTTTTTCACTTTTTCCTCTCCTCCATGCATCATGCTTAAAGAAATCCACATTTTGGGGATATTTTTTATGGACATTCTGTGCCAGCTCTCAGCAAATCAGAAGCACACCACACCTAATGAACCTTCACACATCCAGATACTGAACTTTATATTAGTGTACAGTGCACTTGAACACAAGTAAGCCACAAGAAGTTCCACACTTAGGGCACAAACTGAACAGAACACCACGGTTGGTGTTTCCTTAGTCTGGGCAGCAAGAGGAATAGCTGGCAACTTTTCTGCTAGATGTTATTGAGGGAGTAACAACAGAAGGCAAAACAGCAGGAAAAAACATTAAATAATGTCTTTTTAGAACAAAAAGGTGAAAGTAAGTGATGGAGAAACTGAGCCTAAGCTCCTTTCCTGCTTACACAAGAGGAAGGGAGGATCAGAACTGACTCTGTGTGTTTGATGAACAAGGAGTTATTTCCAGTGGACTTGTCAGTAAAGTATCACTCTAAAACATTTCAGAACTTACAACAAATGACAGGTATCAGTCAAAACAAACCTATGATAATTTCACACTTGTTGAGAGCAACTAGAGAAAGAATAATCTATGGGAATTAAGCCTTGTCTAAATTTATTTTTCCAATTACATAGTGCCATTTACATCTTATCTAGTTAAGGCAAGGCTGAGTATTTCTTTGATTTTACCATGTAACGGGCAATAAATAACATGTAAATTGGCCAGTAAAACAGAATTTCAGAATTATGAATATTTTAAACATAAGGCCAACAAAAACATTTGCAGTTCTTAGCGCTTCAAGGTATCCCTTGCCAGTGAAAGTGCTTGAATCAATATTGGTCTCTGGCAATATCTATAAATAAAAAGGATCTGAGCACATATCACTGTAAGATTTCAAGAGACAGACACATACAGAATTAGCTGAAACAGCTTAAAACTTACCCTCTCTATTGTCCTCTGCTCCAATTTCCTGCCTACAACTGTAATTACACCTCACCCATAGCACAGCCACCACTGCTCACAGTCCAAGATAAAGTACACAGCTAATTCCATTGGCAGTTTAAGATGAAACAACAGCTTCTAATTAGAAAACCTGAGCCAAGAGCATGGATTTTGCAATGGGTTGCAGTAAATTGCAGGAGAAGATCAGAGAAAACAATGAGAGGAGTAATTTCCTACACTAAACAGCTGAGTCGCACAGGACTTTCCAGTCAAAGCCTTGATTTAGAATAGCTGCAAGTATAAATAAGAGGTAAGTAATAGATTGGGTGTGACAGAAAAAATAGAAATCTGAACAGTCCCTCAGATGGACTTGTCTTTGCTGAACAAATTCCAGTCCTTGCTGACTAGATTGTGGAATTAAGGCACAGAATCTACAAACACAAATAAACCCAAAGGCTTTGTGTGAGACACCCTGAAAAGGATGATGGACTGGAAGGGGGACAGGTTTTCTTCAAGGCTTGGACAACACTTGGAATCAATCTCTGAGAGCCATCAGACATTTTTCCACCTTGAAGCATGCCATACATTACCTAAGAAAGCCTCTTTAATTTCGGTCTTGTCTGTTCGACGGATTATTTTCACCACAAAAATGACTGCTAGTGGCGTGAGGAACGAAATTGCCTGTGAGAGATAACAAACACCACGTGTGAGAGCATCAATTCTTCCTCAGTCCCACTGATTAATAATTAGCTGCAGCCAGCTCCATTTAAACTGCATGATCTTTATCAAACTCCTGACCTTAAGCAAAGTGGGTTGATTTGTCTTTGCAGCTCCAGGGTGATGAGCACATTAATATTCCAATAGAGCCCTTGGCTATAATTGATTTGTAATTGCCCAGAGATGCATTAAAAATGTTAGCTTCTCCAGTGAAAAAATAACAGCCCACAAAGTCCACAAAATTCCAAAATTCAGATTTTGGACATTTTTTTTCCTCAGGGTGCATTGCTGAGGAAGGCAGCCCACCCCTACTCAACACAACAGACTGCAGCACCACCCTCCTGGCATTTTGAAATGCTCTTTATCTTACTTTTTGTTTTCTTTTCAGTGCTTGAATGCATTGGGAAGATTGTGTCTTTATGATTCTTTTGTTAACAAGTGTTAGGATATGGAGAAAGCTGCTTTATTTTGTTCAAAGTCAGAAAAACACCTGAGAATCTACAGGTTTAGTCACTGGTTAAACAGAACCTTATCCTGGAATTGTCAGTGCTGGAGGACAGGAATCCTCCTACAAGGAACCTGAAATGTCTCAATTTCAGGTTCCTCAGTGCACACACGTTATTCTCTTAAAAAATGTGAAAATTACAGAGTTTGAGGTTTGGGTTTGGTTTTTTATTCAAACAAGACAAAAATTAAGCTGGCACAAGGGATATCAGGTCTTAAGTAAGATTATGCTTTCTTTACTGAAGCTGAACTGGGCTTTACTCTTAAATGGCCCCACTGCCAGAAAAACCAGACCACACAGATATATTATGCCAAAAGACATGTGACTCAATCTTCTTTTTATACCACAGATGAATCCCAGTCCTCACTTTATGATTTTAGACAATCTGAGTGGGAAACAACACAAGAGTGGGCAATGTTTGTAATTTTGGCTGTAGTTTTCACTGTTTGTAATTTTGGTGCATCTTGTATCAGATTATCCTTGCCTGTATCTGCAAAATACTAACTCAGTGAACCATGCAGATTAAAACACAGGCTGGAGTCTGTTCCCCTTTTCTACATTTAGGAAGGCAGGCACCAGAATTTGTGCAAAATGAGGAGTCACTTCCACTTAAAATCTCCCCCTGTCTAAAGATGTGTGAAATTCAAGTTTGGATGCCAATGTCACGTGTTACTGCTCCAGAAATACTCACTTCTCTCTATCCTCATCAACAATTTAATTTCTGCTTTCAGAGACAGTGTGAATGAAAAAAAAATGTTAAAGCAAATCCTAGAATTCCCAGTTTCATTCTTCAAAATAAGTATGGCCACCAGGAAAAAAAAAAAAAAAAAAAAGATGAAAAATATCTGCATTCCAGGACTGAAGAACATGCAGAAATATAGCCAAGGCTGACAGGTTTATAGTGGTGGTTTAATGGAGTCAGAAATCTTTTGAACAAGCAGGAGCATCAGAAATTATCAACCAAGAATAGCATTCAAGTGGCTGCTTATTCCAAACCACTTCACCATCCATCTTCAGAAATCTGGTAAAACTGCAGATTTCCTCATATTTTACAAGCATGTGAATTTTTTAGGGAGATGAACTATTAATGTTTGTGATGTATTGCTGCTCCTTACACAAAAGCACTATCTGGAAGGTGTTTTTTATTCTGCAGTAAAATGTACACACAAAGAAATTTTGGCTTGGGACAGACTGCTTTTGTTTTTTTATTTTGCAAAAAAGAGTTTCTCTATGGCTCATATCTAAAAGAGATTTGGCAACATTTTAATGAGCAATACTCCCCTCAGATGCATCTCAGCTGTTTCCTTTCCCAGCAGTGAAATATTCCAGCATTGCCAGGCTTTTGTGAAAGACGGACAAAATCTTTGTTATTTATTATTCATCCTGGCAAGGCAGAGATGTGCTGAAGTTACAGGGACACATTTCCATTCATCCAAGGGAAAGCTGGCAGTTACCTGCACTTTCCAAGACAAGGAACATCCTTTGATAGAGAGACAGAACCAGGCTCAGCTCCTTCCAGTTTTTGCTACCCACGCAGAAGTTCAGCTTTGCCTAATCTGGATGTGCATTCACAACATTTCTCTTGAATTCAAGTCTTTCATAGCAAATAAAATAATCCAGCAATTCATAAAGTCTTAGAGATTGCTTTCTGATAAACCATGGCCATAATTTCAGTATCAGTACAGTAGTTGCAACAAATTCTTTCCATAATGAAAGATTGCAAGCAATGCTACAGTCGGATTTTTCTTCATTAAATTTAAAAAAGTAAGAAAAGAATATACAAATTACCCATGTTTCTTAATTTAAGAAGCTGTTGACTTTTTAAAATCTGAGCCAGAAAGAAAACACAGGTCATACAAATGTTACTGACACAGAGTTGCCTCAAAGAGTTGCCTCAAAGTTCCATCCACCACAAAGTTTGCCAAGTCTGGGGCAATATTATATTATATATTATATATTATATATTATATATTATATATTATATATTATATATTATATATTATATATTATATATTATATATTATATATTATATATTATATATGTTATATATGTTATATATGTTATATATGTTATATATGTTATATATGTTATATTAAAATATATATATTATATGGAAATTATTATTATGGGAATATTATTATGGGAATATATTATCATTATATCCTAGAACAGTGCTTCCCAGTGCCTACAGCCTAGGCAACAAGAGGATGGACTAATGATTATCCCAACTGGTTTCAAAAATCATTTCAGCACTGCAGCAAAACCCTGTGCAATGATTCACCTTTGGCTCTTGAACTCCTCAGTTACAAACAGATCAGAGAAACCATGTAACAAAACAATGCTGAGCATGAGGAAAAAATCCCACAATTAAAATCAGTCTTTGCTAGCACTACAATTTACTGTTTGCCTTGGGAGTTGCTTTGTTTGTTTGATTTTTGATTTTTGGGGTTTTTACACAGCTATATTCTGTTTCAGGAAAACATATATTTTCATCCATTCAGGATTAAAAAGTCCAAAATAGAACTGCTTCTTAATGCAATATAAAAAAAATGTTTCTTGTTTATAAAGGCAAATTTAAAAATCAGGCCTTCAGCCTCTGTCTTAGAAGGATGGGATATATGATCACCTCTTATGCAGGAGGCGCCTTTAAAGTGTTCTTTAATTAAAATTTTATTATAAATTTATTATTTATTTTCTATTATTTATTTTATTATATTTATTATTTTATTTAAGCATATTTATTATTTATTTTATTATACATTTATTTTAAAAAGCTGAATAGAAATTATACAGATGATTTGCATTTAATCTGAATTCAAGTTTGAAAAGTAAAACCCTAGCCTCACTGAAGACTCAGGAAAAGATGACTGAGGCAGATTTTAGAAAGACTGAGCTACTGCTTTTACAGCCTGAACTACACCCATAATTTCAGCATTTCTGAGCTGGTGTGTCTTGCTGCACTCTTTCATATAGAGATTATTATGATCATTAATCACTGCTATTGAAGGTTATCAAAATTATGAAGTTTGATAACCAAATTCAGCCATCCAGTCTGCATGTGCTGAGCAGGGAAGAGCCAGAAGAGCAGTGACAGCAGGGCAGCTCTGTGATATATTTAGTGTTGGCAGAAGCTAAAACAAAGGTTTTGCCTCTAGGGAAAGAAAAAGATTATTCAGAGTCCAGTACCTCAGTGCCCAACATGCCTAAAACAAATTGGATCTCAAAATTTCAGCACTTAACCTTATAAGAGCATGGCAAGGTTTTGTCAGGTCACCCAACCAGCTAATTGAAAAAACTTCCCTACTCATTTCTCTCACATCCCTCTCAGCAAACACAGCTCCCAATCCTAAACTGAAAAATCAACATTCATAAATTCAGTCATCTGATAGCACTGCTTGTCAAAGACTTCCCACAATTTGCTACGATTTGGACAACATTGGCTTGGAAAAGAATTGCCTTTAGGATTAAAGAAACTTCCTCTACTTGTGAAATATTTCCTGCTGCTTATCAAAGGAGCATTTAGTGAATTTGCAGGCATGAAGTGACCCACGGGCCGTTAGTACTTACAAACATGAGCCGTGTGGGGATGTTGTCTGACTGCACCAAGGGGTTTTTGTAGAGCCAGATCTCCTCTGGCTGGATCACTCGCTGGAATGGATCCAAAAATTCCGTAAAACTGAAAAAAAAAAAATAAAGATACAAATTTTTCACTATTTAAAGTGATGACCAAAAACCCCCAGAAGAGTTCTGCTCATTTAGAATTCCCCCCAGGTTTGACTATGACACATCATGCATGAATTATCCTTATTAATAAATTGCTACACTGCTATCCTACCTCACTGCATTTTCATAAGACAAACTTTATAAATATACTCTTCAGAAAATGAGGTTTAAAAGTCTACATCTTTGAAGATATTCTACAACTTGATATTCTCCACTACTGTGGAGAATAATTTATTTTGGAGGGGAGCGAAAGTGTGCAAATAACACTGTGAGATTAAATAAATAATGTAGTAATTTATTATCAATTTACAATCACGTAATCCAGTCTTTTATAACAAATGCAAAATGTTAAATGTCTTTCAAATGTCAAGATTCAGATTTTGAGGCATGACAGTTGCATTTGCAGGATCACAATGCAAAAGAAAGAAGCAGCCCAGAAAATTTCTTCCACTGATAGAAAAAAGAGATAACTTTAGAAAATATCTCCAAAAGAGACTGACCCCTAAAATAGGATGGGCTGTCAAGAGAATCTAAGTCTACCAGAAATGTCTCATTCTACCAAAATAGTTTTAATTTCATTGTGTCTTATAAGGCAAAAAAAAAAAAAAAAAAACAAACACCAAAAAACAAAACAAAACAAAAAATAAACCACCAAAAAAAAACCAAAACAATAAAATCCACCCAAACAAACACACACAAAACCCTCATTGCTCTGTAATTACGTTATTTTGCAATTAAGAGCACCAAAATGAAATGTTGAGGTCTCATTGCTCTGTAGAAAGTAACTTGTGTGGCTATCTTTTGTCATGCACTGAAAGAAAAAGCAAGAATTGTGATGTGTGGTTACAACTGGAAGCTTCAGAAGATGTTCATGACTACCTAAATTGTCTCACTTCACTTACACTCATTTTCCACAGAGTTCTTCAGTGCTCTTTAACTTTTCTTGGCTTTGAATTAATATCAGACAACCTGGGAGGTTTGGCCTTTGCCCTGTGCTGCTCATTTTGGGTCTGGTAATAAACCAGAGCTTGAGGAGTGGGTGCAGATAAACCAGAGCCAGAACTCAGAGCTGCAGCAGCCCCAAGATTTACTTACTGGAAGTTTTCCAAAGCCAAGAGCTTTAAACCTCTCCAAACCCAGGTTTTACATCAGGAGCAGGCACATAAATGACTTTGCAAAGAGAAAAAGCCCATAGAGATTTGCAGAGCAAGTGAAATGAAACCATTAAACCATACTCACACATGCAGCTCTCCCCAGGGATGAGAAGCCTCAAACCCAGCTGGGTCAGCAATTTCCTCGAGAGGAGCCAGCCACTGCCACTGCCCATGGCAGGGAGCTGCAACCAGAGCATCTTCAAAGGTTTCTCCCACCCCAAACCCTTCTCTGACCACTTTGCCTGAGCACACTCAGACTCCCTCCACACGGCATCCAAAAGAGCCCAGCTGTGAAAAATACCAATCACTTGGTTTTTAAAATTTTAAAAGTTTAATTATAATAAAATGGTTACAAAAATAGTAATTAGAGTAAAAAATTTAGCATTAGGGAAATTACAAGACAATAAAAAGCAAAGAATTATGGATGTCCAGATGCTCTTGGACACTATCATGAAAAGCATGTTTTGTGAACAAAGGAATAACCTTAAAACCATACACTGTTGCATATTCATATATTCATGGTTATGCATACATTCTATTTAAAACAAGAACTCTCTCTGTTGTATGTTAACTGTTTCCTTTAATCCCCATGGTGTCTTTGAGTCTGAGCAAGGCCTGAAGAAATTAGCTTCTTCTGATAAGAAAACTATAAATTCCTCTTCTCTGGAAGATTTTGGTGTTCCTCGAAGTGAGTACCTCATTCCTTAAAAAACCCCTTCACATACATAGTTTCTGTTTTAACTACTAAAGCTTCATTTTAACTACAAAACTACATTTACCATACTATTAAAATGTCAATACAGCACACATAGTAACTATCTGCATAGAGCCATATAATATGTATTTTTCACACCAACCAGCCTCTTCTTCCTCTCCTTTCCTAAAGGAAAACAACCAAATTTAAGGACCAAAGAAGGTCAAACACAGCTTTGTCACTTGTAACAGTATTTCTGTTTCCTATACTGGCCTATATGGACAAGAAGATTGTTCTGGGAGCTAAAGGAGTCTGGTTCTGCATGGGGAATATTCACTGTCATACTCAGCTTCTCCAAACCCAGAGTCTGAGCCTGCTGTAAGGAAGGTGAACTTCAGAAGAATCAAAACAATTGGTTTCAGTGTTTTCAAAATGACAGCAAAGCTTTTTTAAGTTTAAAAGACAATGGCTTGTGCAAGACATGAAAATAGGAAACATTTCTAAAGAAAAACAGTTCAGTATCACCCATATGAAAAATTCATTTTCTAGTTTTCAACTAGAAAAATAAAGGTCAGCTCCCAGACAATGTAAGTAGGTTTGGTTCCAAATTTCAACAAAGAGACAGACTTAAAGTATATTATTTGAAGCATTTCTGGTAACTGCAGAGAGCAAAACACAAACATCTGTGCTTCAAGGTGATCATGACATATCTGTGCACCAGTGCACTTTTGGAAATTTGTCACATTGGATCAGAAATGTAATTAATTTGATGTTAAGACATTTGACATTATGAACAAATGCCAACAGAGTTAAAGGTTTGGGGCTCTTCTTGATCTTTTGTTTTCTGTCCCTCGTGATGTAACAAAGCTAAAATTATTTTTGTTTAGATCTGATGAATTTTTTAAAAATCAAACTTAGTTCTCACAGAAAATGTGCTAGGACACTGCAGATACATACTGTTATAAGATTTAATGCCTTTAAGAGCAAAATAACACATGCTAAAGAGATGAAAATGTAATAAATCATAGTATCTGATTTATGGTATCTGATTTCAGATGAGGACTGATATTATGATTAATATATACTCATCTGTACTCATAAAGAATGAGTAATTTCAACAAATCCATCAATGACTGTAATTATTGTTATTTTATGCAACAGCAGCAGTTTTGTAACTACTATATATTAAATCTGATTAGGTTTTCATTTATTTCTTTGACTTGGGTTCTGAATATCTTCCTAAAACTGTGTTCAAATTTAGTGTAACATAATGAAAAAAAAAAAAAAAACCAGAAAACAAACAAAAACATTTTCTGAAACTGGGCAAAATAATTTCGGAATCACAGCTGAAGGAGAAAAAAATATCTGCAGAAGGCAGCAGATGTCTCTGTGAACAATACAGAAATAGAAAGTAAACAGTTAAAGAAAAGAGACTGTAAAAAAAGAAATAACTTTTTTTTTAATCTTCCTGAAGAGCTCAACTGCTAATTAAATTTTTATGCCAAGACTCATAAGAGAACAATTCTCTTCTCTTTTGAAGCATCACCAGTGGGTGAGTGGATATGAGCTTTCACTAGCTTGAAGGCAATTCCCTTTGTACTCTATTAAACAATCATGAGGACATACTGCCTTCTAAGCCTGCCTGACACTTGGATTTATGCTCCTTTGTCCAAACCAAAAGTACAGTCTATCACTATTCATAAGTCAGCTCAAGCTTGTTTAAAGGACTAGATGTGATGAGAAATGAATGGAGGCCTTGGACAAAGAAAACTGAATTTGATCTTTTTGTGTTATGGCCCAAAGTACAACCTCAATCATGGAAGTGTCCCCTGGCAGCAGGTGGGCAAAAAAGCTTCCTTTGTTTTAGCACAGAAAAACTTAGTCTTAGCTTTTTGGCCTTTTTTCTTCATTTTTACATATCCACCCAACATTTTTAACAGCTTAGCAAGCAAGATTTCCAACACTTCAGCCTGATGACACATCTTTAAGGCATAAAAGCATTTCCATTAACTTCAAGAGCCTTTAACTGCGACTTTCAAAGCGGCCCAAGGGAAAGAGGAGCCCAAACTCCATTAAAAACATCAATGAGCAACAGGTGCCCAGTCCCTGGGGTTGCTTTTGGCCATGCCAGCCCTGCTGCTTACAGCTCCACACGGAGTTAAAATGGAGTAAAAATGCTGCTCTTTTCCCAGGTCTTCGAGGTACATTAACTTCATTTCCATTTCACAGCGTGCAGCCCTTTAGGATCATTTCGTGCCAGCACCACATCACAGCCAGAGCCAGGTAACAGCT
Organism: Lonchura striata; assembly: GCF_050655825.1. Lineage (NCBI taxonomy): Eukaryota > Metazoa > Chordata > Aves > Passeriformes > Estrildidae > Lonchura > Lonchura striata. Next base: position 36,018,479 of record NC_140708.1, on the reverse strand, counting down.
CACTAAAAGCAGTTTTGTGATGTTATGGACTAATAACTTGGGGTTATCTTTTTATGAAACCACTCACTGATAGTGAAGGAATAAAACAGAGCATAAATATCCTCACTGAGGTTTTGCCCTGAGTTTCCAGAGTGGCTTTCATCCCCCAGAAGCAGCAGCAGGATATTGTTTGGCACCTCACCTTACTGTTTCCACCACTGCCTGGCCCTCAGCTGCATGAACCACTCGGCAAAGTTTAAATTCTGCCTGGTTCTGAGTACCAACTAAAGAGGGCTTGGTTGGTTGGCAGGAGAAGGGGGAAATTGGTTTTTTTTTTTTTTTTTGCCTTTTACTTTTCCTCTCACAGACAACTCTTGTCCCAAATACCAAGTGACAATAACAGAGAGGACAGAGTACACATGGGATGGCAAAGCACCGGGAGAGAATGAACAGAAACTTGTGATTGTGACACCCAGACTTTCATCCCAGACTCCCAATGAATGCCACTCCTCTTTTCTAAGCTTCATCTGTTGATAAGCAGATTTTATCCTCAAATGGCTCTGTCTGCATGCCCCCATTGGGGCAATCAACAAAAAGATAGCAGATGTACATCAGCTTCTCTTATAAATCACCTCTGGGACTTCTGGGGAATAAATTTGCCCTGACCACCATGCAGAACTCTGTGTGAGCAAACACTGCTGCCTCTCCCAAAAACACAGGTTAACTGGGACTGTTGGAACTCCATTTTGCATGTTTTTACATGGATATTTCCTCTAGTATTCCCCAAGCTGGGTCTCACAGCTAGAAATAAAAGCTTGTCTGGTGTGCCTGCCATGTTAAATCGTGCAATCAGCTGTTCTGCAAGGCTGTGAACGGTGTCAGTGGTGCTGAAGTTGGTAATAGTTGCCCTAATTACAGAGGATGTGCACAATTTATAACTCAGGATTTGCTTTAGGGGCTTCCCACAAGTGATGCAGGCTGAGAAAGAAAGAGCCCAGAGTTTGCATCAGCTGAGTGCATTGAACACTGTTCACATCACCTTGGCTCACATTTGAATTCAAGACTTCAGTTTTCCCTTTCTGAAACACACTAATAGTGGGGAAAGCATTCATGTCATGTTATTTGATGTACCTGGAGAGGATAACTGATTCTCAAGCCATGAGAAAACCTAGGTTTGTTTACTGCCTACAGGTAACATTACGGGAAAAAAATACCGTAAATTCTTGGAGGTTATTTTACAAATTCCTGCAAAAACAGACAAAGTATGAGAAGCTTGAAATGTTCTGTGGCTGGCATGTAAAATTAACAAAACTGAAGGAGAGGGGATGTGATGAGGGGAGATAAGCAATGCCTGGGGTTTATCACTGTGATTCTGCTCTCCATGGAGCTGGAGCAATTCAGACTCTGAAATGCTGCTGCCTGTGTGCATCAGCACGGTGAGATAGCTTTGTGTCAGCTCAGAGGTTAGCACAAGCAAAGAGATCTGAGCCATTTCATAGCTAAAGTAATTTGGGAAATCCACAGCTCCTCAGCCATCAAGAAGGGTTACAATATATATGGCCAAGACTCAATTATGAATGATGAGCAAGGGAGAAGCTGGCATGAATTAAAAATATAACTTCAGTAATATAAACTCTACTTTGATAGAAACATTTTCTGTAAAGGCATAACACTGGGTGTCAAGAGATTTGATGTTTCCTGGTATGGTTTTACAGAGTAATGTTGGGCAAATCATTCCAGTATAAGTGCCAAAGTAACTCTTAATTCTGCAGTTTGTTTATTAATTGGACTTTATTAACTACACATGCCAAGTATGCACTGCTGGAAAACACCCAGCAAAAGCTTTAACTTCTCTAGAGAAACCAAAAGGAAAGAGTTAATTTTAAAGATATATATCCTAATTTATATTGCAATAGGTAGCGAATGCAAGAGGTGCTCCCATCAGAACAGACCTGATGTTTTATTGGCTCTCCATAGACTTTTATGGAAACGTGTTACTGTAAATATCATTTTCTAACTGCACTAAAACCAGTTAAGTGCTGTGCACTCACACTGACACAGAAACTCCAGTATCAATAAATTACCCCTTTTTAACAGCTAAAAACTTTTTATTTCCCAGGACACTGCCATGCAGGGCTTCCACCTGCTATTTCTGATTAACAATTTGAAAACCCCATACAGAGCTTTATTAGGACTGATAAAGACAAAGGGCACAGGCAATGTTTTTGGGGTTTTTATTTAATGCCACTGGCAAGTAGAGGACTGGTTCTGGAAGGTAGCTTTGCCTTCAGATGAGTCAGTATGACTGATGGAAAATATTTCTGAATAGTTTAAATTAGCTAGCAATTGCAGTGTGACATTTAATTAGCACATATGCCTCCATTAGCCCTTCAGATATACAAGAAATCATTTTGATTAAGAAAATATGGAAAATAAATTTTGATGTGGTTTTAAAACACAGCTGTCATATTTGCCTGAAGTTCTAAAAAAGGAGAGCTTCCAGTATCTTCCTTCAGCCTTACTGATAGGTTTCCCAGATTTGCCTCACATATCCACTGATTTTACTGATTTATATCAGGGTGTAACTTCTTCCAAAGATGAATGGCCTCTCCTCCTTGCAGCCAACACTGCACCCAGCAACAGCTGTAGTGCCTGGGTTCACTTTAAAGCTCAGATCCCAAACTAAAAAGACAATACAGGCTCACAACAGGAGTCCTGCAGCTTATGAAATCACATATAAATGAAATATATACTTAGAATACATAATATGAAAGAGCAAATCAACAATCTTTTCACAATGCTGAAAAAGAATGAACAGCCTGGAGAGGAGTTTTAGAACCTGTTAGTTTTCTTTGCACTTAAATTATATTGTCCCTCTTTTCTCAGCTCCTGGCATTTGAACTCTCTCTAAGTAAAAAATTTTCATCCTGTGACAGAGAGGAAAGGGAAAGATTATCTGAGCATGCATAAACAGCACAAGAACAAGAACTTAACATAGCTAGGAAGTTGTTTTTTTGCACCCGAAAGATTCTAAAAACTTCCAGTCCATTCATTCTCCTTGTTAGGGGCTGAGGCTTTGAGAGCAAGTAGAGCTAAATATCACTGAAAACATCATTATTGTGAATCAAGACAACTCCCATTCCATGGGAATAAAATGGGTTTCCAGGCCTTAAAGTACTTAATTAGCTTCAATACAGCATTTTCACCATCATATCTCCCTCACAGAAGTGGGATATTTGGAAGTGAAAGGAAGAAAGAAGGAACAGCTGGTCATGCAGCATTGCAGCTTTGATCAGAAGAGCAGCAGACACGAGTGATTATACTGAACCATGAAAAAATCTACTGCAAAATGACTCTAAGTCATATTTTTTGACTTGTTTTTAATTTTCACAACTTTCCTTGACCTAATATTGAAAGTGATCTTTGCAGCTTTGCGTTCTGGTCAGCAGAGTATAAAATAAACCATTCTGAAACAAAATCAGCTTTTGTTGTTTTGGCATTTAGCTGCTCCTGGGGTGAAAGAACCATCCAGTCCTTGTGATCCCTGCTCACATGGAGCAGTGCTGCCCTTGGAAAACAAGGCAAGGAGGTCAGAGCTGCTGCTTATTGTGTCAAGATGCAACTCTTCAGGCCATCCAGAAATGTACCAGAAATAATCAACAGTGGTAATTTTAGAGAAATAACCAATATCAGCCAAGTGAAAACTGTTGGCTCCGGCTTTCATTGCATTAGTTCTTAATTTATTTGCTAAAATAAAATTATTTATGGTATTAGTTGCTGCCTCTATCCTCTGTTTTTATAAATATACCTTATGATATAAGATATTTCACAAAAGCATTTTAATGTGTGTTGGGGAGGAGAAAGTAGAGAGAAATGAAATAGTGAGTTTTGCAGAGAATTGTCAAAGCTGGCAGTTGTACACCATCCTAAAGTGAAAAACAAAATTCATATTACAGGCTTAAATTAACTAAGCACATATCTGAATAATGAACCCAAACACCCTGCAGACAGTCAAAATTTTCCTCTTGATGTTTTTAATGCTTACTTTGATTACATCTCAAACTGTTTTCAGTCAAACTCTCCACAGTTCCCTGCACAACTACACAGCAAATTGATGGACCTGAGCCTGGTTAAGTTTCTTTTTTTTTATATCTGCATGTCACACACTATTGATTATGTTTGGACCCAAATTAAAAGTTGGGGTAAACTCACAACCATGCTGAGTTTCTCTGTGACAAAAGCTTCCCCTCTCAGTTATGCCTGTCCCTCCCTCACTCCTCCTCCTAATGATATTCCCAATAAAATCCAACTCTGTTAAAATCACTCAGTACAAAACCACTTGTGTGCCAGCTACAGGTTCCAGAGTATGAGCAATGATTAAAAAAAATAATAACGTTAGGAGAAGAAGATCTAGAAATGAAGACTAGGAATGTAACTTTTTGGATTTGTAGCACTCACTGAGGTGCAATAGCAATGGTTCCACTCCTGGAAAGCACCTTGGGCACAGACAAACACAATTATTAATTATTAATTATTAATGGCCTCTCTTAGATCTGTTCTCCATCAGTGAGAACTGGCAGTTAGTGAAAACAGGATGATTTCTCTATCAGGTGGCACTCCCCTCTGTTCTCCCTTTTCAAGGCTTCACTTGGCAGGGAGCCACGAACCCTCCAGAGTTTGTAAAACATTTCTGAGCTAGCATCATACATGCTAAAGAGGCAGTAAAACTTCTCATCCAAAAATGGCTAAAATGTCAGATTGCAGAGTAAAACATTGCACCTAATCTAGCATTTCATTTGTCCCACAATCTGATTAATGCAGAATATTTAGCACACAAACTTTGGCAGGCACTGCCCTGCACAAGCTTCTCTTCAGTGTTTGCTGAAGTATTCTCCAAGTAATTTCAAATTGGCATCTCTGTTTCCTTTCCCACCCACCAAGATGAGTCAAAAAATCCCTTACAAGGAATTTCAGTTCAAACTTTTACCCACACACTGGGGCACTCTCAGGCAATGGAAACCTCAGTTCACCCAGTTCACTCCAGTTTACAGGAGCAGCCAGTCTGTCTCCTCACAGCAAGGCAAAACTTGATGTAAAATACACTAAATACTTCAGTGTAACTTGCATTTCAAAGCTTCCACAGGTGGAGACTCTCCCTGTCCTTGGCAGTCCATCACAGTGCTCCAAGTCCTTAACATTAGAATATATTTCCTCACACTCAACCTGAGTTTCCTTTGCTACAAATTTAAAAATCTTTCCTTTCTAATTCCCAGAGGAGGTCAAGAGCAACTTGCTGTCTCCATACACCTTTATGGAGCTGCTTACCTGGGAAAAATCACTGCCATGTCTCCTCAGACCTTCAGATTAAACAACTGAATTACTTCTACCTTTTCCAGAAAAAAAAAAGAAAAAAAAAAAAAAAAAAAAAAAAGATGTTTTCTATACCTCTCTTACAATCTTCCTCACTCCTCCCTCCTCCAACTCTCTGGAATTCACCTGAATAATTAACTCAATCAGCTACTTACTATGAAAACACCAATTGTTACCCTGTTGCCTACTCTACAGTAAAACAATTTCCACTTATTGCATTCTTATGCCATTTTAATTAAAATTCAGTGGTATTTTAACAAGGAAAATCTTTAGCCATTCGGATAGTAAAGCTAGAAGTGTTTTGTAATGCAGAGAAACAAATAAAATACACAGTGACTGTAGCAATCTGATTTAAAAAGAAGAAAAAAAATACCAATCTAGTTTTCTACAGAGTTGTATCACAGAATTTTTATATAGAAATGATTTTTGGTCCAATGATGACAAATTTAACATTTAAAGGCAAGGGAAAAATGTGAATAGAAGGTACTTTAAAATCCATATAGTCATGAAAATCTTAGTTCAAGTGTTAGAACTGACAACTTTGTCTCTTCCATGCAGACAATGCAACTGGATCCAGAACCCAGAAACAAGTGAAGCTTTCCTCAACCATCCAAGCCTAAGTCTCTGCTGCTCATTAGTGGATCACAACCAGTGCTTTAATTAGGGACATGAGTGTTGTGTTTAGCTTTCTGGCCTTGTCTCTAATCCTTGCCAATACAGATGCAGCACTCAGGCATCCCCTGTCCAGTACCAGCACAGTCCTCACTACACAGAAAAGTAACAAGACTCGCTAAATATTATCCTTAATTCATTTTTAGCATCAATAATTCTGCCAGCTATTTCCAAGTACTGGCTTTTCAAAGGCACTGACAGATTGGGAGACCATAAAGATCTTGATTTACTGTGCTAGATATGAGTACATTCTCAGCAGTAAGACTATAATTTTTATTAAATTCTTTCCCATAAGAATCACAGTTGTGCCCTATCTTGACTGTGCTCAGATCGAAGTATAAGAATCAATGTATTAAAGAAAAAATTTTCCCCAGGAACCCTATCAGTAGCATTCTCCCTATAAAACATCCTCAATCAGGCTAGAAGCAAATAAACTGTGAGTACATGGGATTCAACAACAAGATTCAACAAGAGACACAAAGTCACCATTTACTCCTCAAAAAACCTGGAGCAGATGCTTTGGCATTGACAATAACATCCTCTTTTAGCATGTATTCAGCTGTGAGTTTAGCCATGGAGATCAACTGTAAATCCTATCCTATTAGCAGGACAATTAGAATTACTGCCATTAAATCCCCTTCCCTCTTCCCATCCTTTCACTGCCTCTTTCCCCCAGACTCAGGGAAGACAACTGAAATAATTCAGTTCCACAGTCTAGAAGTATTGATACAACAGTCTGTAAAAAGAATCTGTCTTTTGCTCAGACCAGAGTCTGCACAAAAAGACAGGTAGGTACAATTTCTCCTGAATAACTGTTATCAAAGCCAGTAAAATCCTACCCTACTCCAATAAATAAAATAGAGAAACAATGGAATCAGGAGATTCAGTTAATGGAAACTCCAAATAGCTGAACAGCAGGATGGCACTGAGTGGATGCTGCTTCATCACTCCCCTCCTCAGCTGGATGGGGGAGAGAAAATACACTGAAAGGCACCTGGGTGGAGGTGAGAACAGGCAGAGCTCACTCAGCAGTTACTGTCAGGAAAAACAGGCTTGACTGAAAGAAACTAGTCCAGTCACAGCAGGAAAATGAGAAAATAAAACCTAAGACTTAAAACAGCTTGCCACCCTTCTCCCCGGGCTTAAAGTGGAATTTTTTCTCCTTCTTCCCCTGCAGTGGTACAAGGGGTGGGGAATGCAGACTGAGATCAGATTATCACAGCCACCCCTGCCACCAAAACCTGGCCATAAAACCAGAATAGCAGCAAATTTCCCTGTGACTCCCTGGGAATTCCCACACAGGACAGGCACACGCTCACTTTGCTCTGTGCCTCCTGTGACACCAGGTACCACTGGTATTTAGGGTGCTTTGTTTTCACAGTAACCTGTCCAGGACACAGTGCAAATTAAAATTAGAAAGTTAAATTAACTTAATTTAAAACTGAACACAGTGCAAGTTAAAATTCAGGTTACTTTGTGTATATCAGGGAGGTACAGGAGCTCCACTCCAGCTCTCCCATCCCTTCAAAGGTGTGACCAACTCTGCTAGAACAAGTCTGTAGCTCAATATGCAACCTCTGATAGGTGTCCTCAGATCCCAAGCACCAGAAAAACTCTTTTCTACAGCAGGTCTTGCCCTTACGTCTTCATTAACCCTACTCAGTGAATTAGACTTTAACCTGCACCACAAAACAAATCTTTCCCTCACTATTTATTTACAGCTTACAACGATGCAGCTATTTTAAAGCAGGTTAGAAAACATATTGATGTTTTCATTTCCTATTGTCACTACTATTTGTGAGTCTAACACTGAAAAACTCCAAGACTGTTCAATGTGTTTGGCTACCTCATGACGAAGAATTTATCAATTAACTAAAAGATTATGGAGAGAAAAATAAGGATTGCCCTTGTTGACTTGATGAGAAATGAGGGTACACAGAAATGAAATCCAAGACTGTGAGGATCAGAAGTCAAATATCAGGTTCCAAACAAAGTCAGAATTATGGGATATTCAAACTGAGAACAGAGGGCACAAAACCACTAAGAAGTGGCCAAATACCTGCTTTGAAACCATCACTAGAGAACCAAGGCTTAAGAAGAAGAAGCCAAGGCCTAAGAAGAATTAAATTTGTTTTGAATTCTGGGTCCAACTGATTTGTGCAAATTCACAGCATTTGAGCCAGAATGAGAAAATAAATCTTAATGTCTCATTCTGGTGATTTCTTCTCAATGCCATCTTGCTTGTGCCACCTGCAGTCACAATTTTCAATTTTCAATCCTCCAAAAATCCCATCCATAGGAGAGATAAAAGGCAAACACACTCTGGGAGCAGTGCAGAAGTGCAGCGTTGTAGGATTTCCTCGGGTAATTGATTTTCTGTATGTGTTAACAAGACAATACACAGTATCGTTTGTAAAGGCAACACATGCAGGATATCCAGAAGACAACATCCCCTGACAAAGAAAGCTACTTGAAAGAGCTTTGCACACTAAATTATTTCATGCATATTCATAACTTGATTAAAATATTAATACTGTAAAGTTGTAAGAAAAACAACAGGCACAGAAACAGCTTTTATTTACTTACACCAGGAGCTGAACATGGCACACACACAAAGGACTGTCAGCATTACTCAGTGCTGGAAACTCACACGTGTGCAATATATATCTGTATATTAGCCTGCAGATAAACATTTACTCCCAAGGGAGGCTGCTAATGAGACTCTGCTGTGGGGAAGATATCCAATTACTCCGAATGACATTTATATTTTAATCACATCACATGCACTGAAGAGCTTGAGGTTTGATGAAGCAATCCTTGAAAGACTTTGCCTTTTTAATCAATTAGCTCTCTAAACATCAGTGACGTGCTGTTGACGAGTCCTTGGGTTAAATATACAACAACAACAAATCCTCTCTCCCCGCCAGGAGGAAACAATGTGCTCTTCTAAAACTTCTGAAACAGGTGCAAAAGTTTTCCTCATAGAAGACACCTAAAACAGAACACTAAGAAATAAAGACACCCCCCAGGCTCACTCTGAGCTACCACACAGGGAATTCATTTTAGGACAGATGAAAAGCTTTGTTTTAAGGGCAACACTCCTGTGTAAAACCATCAGACTCACTCACAAATCCTTTTATAATTGGCTTATCTGAATAAAACAAAGTCAGGCAAAACAATTTGCTTTCTTCAAGCAACCTGTAAGTGACAAAAGCCACTGCACACATGGAGGTGAAAGTTTGGTCATTTTTAACATGTTTCAGCATTAATCAGCATTTTAAGATGCTCCAAGTCATAGAAATAAGTACAAAAATGAAGAAAAACAGAGCTGCACGACCCTAATCCAATCATTCTTCAAATTAGTATTGGATTTTTCCTGTAAACAGTAAATCCTCATGGCTGGTGTATTAAACAACAGACCACTGCTATTTCTGAGAGCTTGCATGAAAAGCCCACTTTAAAAATGAAACTCAGTTCTGTACTCACAAATATTTCTTAATAAGTAAAAACCTAGAACTGAGTCAGTTGTTATCATTATCCTCCCTAAATGGCTCTGAATTAAACCAAAAATGTGCATTAACAAGATTCCAAGATTCCTAATTCAGTCAGATCAGGGCAGCCCAATCAAAAGGTGCAAGGATAAATATTTTGAAAGCTAAAAATTTATTTGATAATTAAGAAACTGGGAGAAAATGTGGAGCAGAACAGAAATATCACCATCCTTGTAGTTTGGATCTTGCAGCTTGAGAGCTATTTTGCTGAAGGTGCTCAAAGATACCTATTTAACTTTGCAGTAAAGTTCGTATTTAGGTACATTTTTTTTCCTGCAACCACTTGTTTTTGGGTTTTGACGCTTTGTTGTTTGGAGTTAGGGTTTGTTAGCTTATATTTTTAACTCCTGCAACTCAATTTTCCTTATAATAGGAAATTCCTTAAAAGTCCTTATAATAAATCTCTTCTAACTAATCCCTCCTTCAATACCACTAAATCCTGAGGGCTAAAATGCCCTTTAGCACAGATCTCTATAAAGGCAGAGAAGCTTGAGTTGCTAAATTTCAATACCTAATCTGGTCTTTAATTGCTAAGTGAGCTCTCAGCAATTGCCATGAACACAACACCTAGAACTGAGTCAGTTGTTATCATTATCCTCCCTAAATGGCTCTGAATTCAACCAAATCAATACTCAACTACCAAAAATGTGCATTGCTTCTAAGGGTGCCCATCTGCAGGATAGAAGAGATCTTATATAACAAGTACAGGTTTCTGCCTTTGATGGAATGACTGACGTTGATAATTATGGCAACTGGAAGAAAAAGAAATTGCCAGTCTTAAACATAGAAAACATGGTTGCTCTTGATCTAAAATACATTCAAATTGGCAATACACTCAGTTTCAGCAATCATCAACAGAAGTTTTCACACCTCCATTTTTATGAAATGACATTTATTACCAAGCAAAGCACCAGAGTGGAATGTGCACCTTTTTCTTTTGCATTCTGGGATACAAAATATGCCAGTCTATTGCTGGGAGTGACACGAGCTGTTAGGTTGAAGCTCAAAGACATCTGGGAGGCACAGATGGTTCAGAACCCTCAAGTAGCTGTGGAACCATTCCCTTCAAGGTCAGGCTTCTGCCACTGCAAGGATTGCTAATGACACAAAGCCAGCAAGACCTTTTCAGAAAGGGCTCCTTCTCCTCTGTCCAGTTCCTCATTTCCTGGCACTCACCACAGAGATGAGCTCAGACCCAGCCTCAAATCATTTCTGTTAATGGCTTTTCCTCTCCAAGGGAGGTGAAACTTGCAGCCCTTCCACTCCTAGAAATCTCTTCTGCAGGAGAGCTCAAGCTGCTGCTGCCTGGATTCCAGTCCCAGGGCTTCCAAATTCACCAGTGAATCTCTGAAAAGAGATTCCTGAACTGAACTCAATGCTCCATAAAAAACTTTGCACTGGCTCTCTATAAAACCACAGGAAACAGAGTGTTTAAACCTCTGCAACATAAAAGTTCCAAAATGTGAATAATTGCCACTTTAGAAAACTGAGGGAACTATTGAATACTATTGCAATAGCAAAAGATCACTTCTGTGCTAATATTATCTGAATAGGAAAGCTCTCCTTTTGGCCTACCTAGAGATGATATTCTTGCAACCATTACCAGCAAATAAAGTGCAGCTCTTCATGAAACTAAATAGTGACCTGAATTTGGAACACTACCATGCCCATCACTTTCAGATGTCAATGAATGCTCTGAATGACCTATTGAAATACCAGAATTATTCCCCAGAATCCAAATGAGGCAAAAACTGAGCTGTGTGAAAATATGAGAATTCTTCCACAGGCATTTGCCATTATGGTGACTCTACCAAGAGCTTTTCTGTTAGCTACCTTTCCTCAGAAGATTTTGGATCAAAGGCATAAAGAGTGGTGAAAATAATGGAATATTTTAGAGAGAAATAAAGAGAGAAGAAAAGCACAACCAAGAAATTACTGATTATTATGGTTCATGATTTACATATCATAGTAATAAGCTACATGAAGAGATCTCCTATGGGGTGGTGTAGGTGATGAATTACACACACAATCATAAAGAAGAGAAAGGTTCTGATGTAGCATCAGCTTCTGAAGTCTTTGCTCGCCCTGTAACTCCATGTATTCCAGAAAGGAGTTCTGTTGACAGGAACAGGTCTACTTTCAAAGTGAGATGCAACTGAACTGACAGGTATCAAAGGCACCTCACAGGGTTTTGTTGCAAATCAAAAGATTTGCATCAATATTCAGGAGAAATGAGCACCGAGGAAAAAATCAAACACCAGTAAATTGGACAAGTTATTAATTAACCATGAGGGATTCAGAAAAGACTCATCAAAGCATTCAGTTTCATCGGGTCTAAGTCAATATCACAGCTTAACAGATGTCCTGTACTGCCTGCATCTGTGACCAACAGCATCCATCCTCAGGAAAACAAGCGAGCAAACAGCAAAATGTGATCCCGGTTCTGTGGTACTCCTGAGAGATCACAAAGACTGAGAGCACTCATCTTTAAACAGTTAGCAATAGAAATGAAAGCTTGTGTAACTTTTCATTGTTCAAATGCAGGCAGAACACAAACTGAGTGGAAGAAAGGGCTGCAATACACAAAGCAAAATGATGGATAACTGCTTTCTCCTAAAAAAAAAAAAAAAAAAAAAAAAAAGCTAAGAGAATAAATGGTCCTGCAGCGATAGCTGCACATCTTTCAACAAGCAGATTTTCGTGACTTTCCTCCCTGCCCCAACAGAGTGCGGAGAAGCTTCCGAAACCCTTTCTCCCACGTTTCGTCTCCCGCGGTCCCTGCTCAGCTCCAGCGCCGGCGCTGCAGCTCCGCGGGCCCGGCGCTCCAGCTGCTGCCAGATCCAGCTGTTGAGGCGCGTTCACAGCCCCGCCGGGTGAGACTTGACCCCACAGACCGCCACCGACCCACCAGCACCTTTGAGGCTGCATTGTTTTGGCTGGTGGCTTCTTGCGCACTTCTCTCCCAAACAGCAGCTTCTCCAAGAAAAATTCCACTCGGCTCTTCGGCAAAACGCCGGGGCTGGGAGAGTTCCCTCAAAGCCTCACCTGGGCGAAATATTCCACCCTGAGCATCCCTGAGGGGGCACCGGCGGCTGCTCGGGCATCCCGAGAGGGGTTCGCACCCACCGGGCGAGCCCCGCACCTCCATCCCGCACCTCCCTCCCGCACCGCCCGGCCGGTGCGAGCGGCTCGCAGAGCAGCACGGGCCGAAGTTGCCGCGGTGCCGCTGCCCGCCGCCGCCCGCCGCTACTCACACGAAGACCCCGAAGAGCAGCACCCGTATGCCGATCTCGATCGCCAGCTCCCGCATGGTGGGTCCGGCGCTGCCGCAGCCCCGCACGCCGCCTGTCACGCCCGGGGGCAGCGGGGCCGCCTCGGGCCGCCCGTCCCGCAGCGCCGGAGCCCCGCGCGGAGCCCGCCCGGCCCCGCCATCCCTCGGCCGCCGCCGCTCTGCGGGGCGCGGCGCTGGCGCGGCGGAGCGAGCGCCGGGGGAGGGTCCCGGTGAATAACGCCGTGTCTGTCCCCGATCGGGGGAGGGTCCCGGTGAACAACGCGGTGTCCCCGCTCGGGGGAGGGTCCCGGTGAATAACGCGGTGTCTGTCCCCGCTCGGGGGAGGGTCCCGGTAATTAACGCGGTGTCCCCGATCGGGGGGAGGGTCCCAGTAATTAACGTGGTGTCCCCGCTCGGGGGAGGGTCCCGGTGAACAACGCGGTGTCCCCGCTCGGGGGAGGGTCCCGGTGGATAACGCGGTGTCACCACTCGGGGGAGGGTCCCGGTAATTAACGCGGTGTCCCCGCTCATGGGAGGGTCCCGGTGGATAACGCGGTGTCCCCGCTCGGGGGAGGGTCCCGGTGGATAACGCGGTGTCCCCGCTCGGCGGAGGGGGCCGGGGATCCTGGGGATTTCCCCTCCCCGCCTCCCCGCCCGCCCCGCGGCGCTGCCGAGCGGAGCCGCAGCCGAGCCCGGCCGGGTCCGTCCCGCCGCCCGGGGCTCGCCGGCACGGGGACGCTGTGCCCGCCTAAGGCGGGGAAGGGGCGCGATGAGAGCGATTTCTCCGCTCCTCTTGGCGCGGCGCTCCGCATCCTTCCCTGGAGGGAACCCATCGGTGCGCGGGGATGGCTCCCCAGGGCACCGCCGCCGCACGCTGGATGGCAGCTCCGGCCGTGGGCCGGCGGTCCGGGGCTCATCGCTGGCTCGCAATGAAGCCCCGCGCTTGGAAAGGATGAAGAAGAGCAATAATGAACGGGGCCGGCGGGAGGGAGCATCGCCGCACACGGATAACGCCGGGTGTTCACAAACCCGCGCTGCCGGCCCGGTGTAAGAGGGACAATCACGCACCGCACCAGCCGAGCCGAGCCTGGCCATTCGCTTTATCTTGCCATAAAGGACTAACACAGCTCGAACACGCTCTGCTGCATGTGTTTATATAACAGGCTTTTCACCTGCTCACACATCCGTGCCGTACTAAACCCTACTCCTCATTGTTAATGCAGATAACCCAGCGTGGCGCCCCGGTGTCCCTTGGTCAGATTCTGCATAATGTGTGATATTATAGCCTAAAGATGTCATTAACCCAGTGCCTGTTCTTTCCCAGAGATGAGTTTAGCTAAACATGCAGAGGTTGTTGTTATATGTGACCCCAAATTGCTGGGATGGGAGAAAGGCAGCAAAACAAGCAATGATTTGGTTTAGTCCTGTGATCCCTCCAATCCATCCACCATTCTCTCAATGGCATTCTCTGAGTTGCCCAATCCTTGTATTGTCTCAGTCTACTTTTGCACAGAGTTCACTTAACTTCCTTTGACATCCTAAGCATGGAGAAACTCCAGAACATCTTTAGTGTAAGAGAGTTTCAGCCTTAAGTCATGAAAGGCAGCAAACTAATTCACATTTAAATGTATTTAATTATCTGCTTTCTTAGAGCATTTGAAGGGGATGTCCTCCAGGAAAGTGTTCGTAGCTATTAACACTGCACATATCTACAAACCAGCCATCAGGACTGCAGCAGGAATCCAATCCACTTTCCTACATGATTATTGCTGCAGAATTAATGCCAGAGAGGCTTTGTTAAGCCTATCTGCCTAATATATGCACTGTGCATTAAAGGGAAGCTTTGAACTCTGAATTAACTACTAAGCAGTAAAACTTTTATTGACCATGTTTGTGGAAGAACAGAGACATAAGATTCTGTGCTAAACTCATCTACAGAGAACTACACCAGTGCTTGATTTGTTGCAAGGAGAATTACCAAAACCCAGAAAACCCAGATGTGTGACTGGCATTGGAGAAAACACTAACCATCTTACTTATAAAAAGACATCTTTCTCCCTTTTATTTCATTAATTTCCAGACAAAGCTCAGTCAGCTACTTATATTCTGGATTTTAAAAAATGTAATTTGCTCTCAGGAAGCAAAGCTAAATTGTGAAATCTCCGTATTCAACTGGTGGTGGCGGTGGCAAAGGACATGCCACCTTCCTTTGAGGGCACTCAGTTGGTCTTCTGTTGCCAAATATTTGTACTTCCTCTGATTTGTGCCCCCAGTGACTGAAGGTGTACCTACACTCCTGGCAGGTGTGCACAGGAATAATCCTTGTTTTTATTAATAGTCAGAAATAGCCTCGTAATTTGTGTGGATCAAGCCAGTCATGAAACAAGGAGTTCTCCTTACAAATGGAACAAGATTTGTCTTGCTGCAGTGTTCTGGCTCTCCAACATGTATCAGCTGATGGTGATTTATGAAGCATAAATACTTCAGACTGATTTTTCTTTTTTAACTAGACCCAGCTTGCAGCTGGTTGCTGAACAAAAACTTGCGTTGACTTTTAAACTGAATATGAGCTATCATGGTAAATAGCAAGAAAAAGATTTTAGGCTAAATTGTGGAATTAAGCTACAAGCTAGCAGGAGGTACAGCACAGCCACTGCACTAGAGCACATTCCTAGAGCAAACCACGGTGACCCTGGAAACATCCCAGATTTTTATCTATCCCTACACCAGGCACAGCAGGTGCCCTCAAAGCTATTTATGCTTTTAAGAGTGACTGGAGGGGAGAGAGAACTGATCCCACCCCGATGGAGGCAGCTGTCCATCCTTTTAGGGGGCTATCTTGGGTTCCCTGTACTTTTCTCTCACAAAGATTAGTTTCTCTTTGAGCCACCTGCAGCCAACTTTCAGTCCTCAAAGAGGTGCTCACAGCCAGAGCTGACCTGGCTTTTCTGGAGATTACAGCCTTGTGCCAGGATGTGTGCATGATTCTTACCTGCCTTGGGGCAAAATCATGGTAAGCTGAGCTTAAAAAAATCTTGATTTTTCTATCAAAACAGGAAAATTTCATCCTGCCAAAAGGCTGTGGAAAATAGCAAGCTTGCAGCAGAAGGGACATGAGAAAAAACCAGGTGGTAGTAACACCTGAAACTCTGAAACCAGGCAAGAGTCTCAACACAACACATAAAAGTGAAATTATTTTGTATATTTTAAAAAGGATTCAAAGGATGTTGAATAAAGTTTTCATACCTTTCATAGTTCTGACAAAAAATCAGGAGCTGCTTGGCAGACAACTCTCATTTTGGAGTGATTTACACTCAGATTTGTCACAGGACATAAAACTGATGTGGGTTCAGATCCACTGAGATCAAATATCAAGACATGTCTGGATGAACAACTTTTCCAGTTTTCCACTGCCTGAGTCTGTAGACAACCAGATGTTTAAGCAAAAACTGCTGGTCAAAGAAACACTAAAATCCAGCCTAACACGACACCAGGGCAGCTTTTTATTCTTTAGCAATTACAGTCCACTAAACCACCTATTATTCTTTCAAAGATATAAATGAAGAGTTATTTTAGCTCTTTCTTACATTGTCTTTACTTCTGTCAGTATTATTTTTTCTTTTTGCCTTTTACCACTTCTCCTCCTGCCTGCTTGAGTATTTAAATATAGGTCAAAGTGGAGAAAAGCCCTTTTTCCCCTTCCTTTCCTGCATACGCATTCCCTGTGCACAGTCTGATCTGTGCTGCACACCCAGATGCAGTGCACAGCCCTCGGCTGGAGATTCAGCTATAGAAGGACTCCAGTCATGGAGGGTTTTATCAAAAAAAGCAGAATCAAGACTGAGATAGTTTTATTTATTCTGTACATGTCTACAGAGATGCATATGGCAATGTGAATTTCCCGTTATCATTGGATTTGGCTGCTATTCCACATACATTGCTGCTGGTCTCTTTCCTAAGTAGTTATGGGTGCAAAAGAAACTTCAGGCAATAAAACTCCAAAGGAATTAAAAACCTCAATCAGCATGAAGCAGCCTTACCCACCTTAATTGCCCTGGACATCATATTTAAAACATTTATAAAAGCAAATCATTAATGCTTCTGTTTAGTTACTCTGCAGGTGCCTCCAACTGGCTCCTGATTGTGCCTAATTAAACAGTTCTGAACATTAATGCATCGGCGAGCTTCAGCAGTTGCCGTTTAATGAAGTTGTGTCAAATATTTCATCTGGGAATTTTTTTGGGGGGTGAATGCATGTGCTTGGGGCCATCTGGTGGAGCAGGACTACAACGCACTGAACGTGCTGCTGCCCACCCGGGGCAGACTCCCCTGGCCATGCCCGGGCATCCCGGGCATCCCGGGCATCCCACCCTGCCAGCACAGCCAGCCCTGGCTGCTCTCCTTCATGGACTCACCTGGCCACTCCCGGGCATGAGGAACCCCTGAGGGAGCTGGGGGTGCTCAGCCTGGAGAAAAGGAGACTCAGGGGTGACCCCATCACTCTCCACAGCTCCTGGAAGGTGCCTGTGCTCAGCTGGGGTTGGGTTCTTTCTCCAGGCAGCACTGACAGAACCAGAGCACACAGCCTCAAGCTGCTCCAAGGGAAATCCAGGTTGGATATCAGGAAAAAGTTTTTCACAGAAAGGTGATAAAGTTCTGGAATGGCTGCCCAGGGAGGTGGTGGAGTCCCCACCCCTGGGTGTGTTTAACAAAGCCTGGATGTGGCACTGGGTGCCAGGGTTGAGTTGAGGGGTTGGAGCTGGGTTGGACACAATGATCTTGAAGGTCTCTTCCAACCCAGTGATTCTGGAATTCTGTGACATCCCAGACATCCCATCCTGCCAGGACATCCAGCCCTCTGTGCTCTCCTTTATGGACTCACCTGGCCACTGCCAGGCATCCCAGATATCCCACCCCTACAGAACAGCCAGCCCTCTGGGCTCTCTATCTGTTGTCCATGGAATTTCTCTACTAAACCCTGACTTTTTTCAAAATGTGTCCTTTATAACTCTTCTAGACCAAGAAATGTTTTCAGCCAGTACAGCACTGCCTCTAATAATCATCATCTTGGGAAAATTTGATTAGTCTAAACAATTAAATTCACATATACATGAAACTGAGATAAATTATTTATGAGCCAATTGACATTTACACCACTGGTGCTGTTAGTACTCAATATACTGTGTGTATTGTTATGGGGTTACTGTTGTAAAAGTATTCATGCTCCCATTATAAACTTGTGATAAATTCAAGTCTTTAACCTTTACAATATTTAGGGCTCTTGTGCAGTGTTTAGCAAGAGACTGTGACTTAAAGCAGACATCTGCTATCTTTAATCTTGAGTAACACTTCATGCCAAGAATGGCCTTATTGACTTCAATGAAATTGTTGTGTAATTACTTTTTATCTTTTTCTTTTTTTTTTTTTTCTTTTTTGGTCTTCTAAATGTAGTAGAAGCTTGCCAACCATTGCTGCAGTCATTTCAAATTGCTCTTGACTTGAAAGGGAGCACAGTGATGCAGGATAATTAAATAGAAGAAGTAAATGGAAGAACAAGTTCTACATAAGTGGAGGAAAACAAAATAAAATGGCCAATTGTCTTGGGCAGGAGTGAGCTGCAAAACAAATACTCCAGGGTTTGAACGTGGCCTCATGGGTTGTTGCTGGTAACAATAAAAGGCTGTTTGTTCATGTTTCATTTGGATTCTTGGAAACCACAAGCCATTTCTCCTGGATTCTTAATAAAGCAGTCAGAATTTTGAAGCCACTCACAGCAGGAATTTGTTCTAACCCAAATTTACTGGAAATAGCCCCAGGAAGGGTAAAGTAGGGTGAGACAGTGTATTAATACATTTTCAGACTACACTCCCCTTTAAGCTGTCCCAGGAATCCCACACTGAGAGCACAGATCTGCATCCCCAGCCCTGGAAGAACACTGAATTTGGGGGCTGTGCTCACTGCAGTGCTGCCTGAGGGCTTCAGGAGCAATGTCCAGGGTTTTCCCAGCAGGAATCACGTCTTGCTGCTCTTCTGAGGGATCCTCAGCCACTGATCGTGTCAGTGATTTGTAGGAGCAGAAAAATAGGATTTTCTGCTCGATGAGAACAAGACCAATTTCTAAGTTGTAGCTCTGAGTGACTGCAAAAGCGATTTCCTAACCCAGGAAACAACACCAGGCACCTAATTCATCTTTAAATTCTGTGGTGCTGTGAGACTGGGCGCATTGTGGCAAAAGGAGCATTTTACTTTTTCTCCACACATCAATTGCAGGCTGAAGTGCCTGGTCAGTAAGTGCAGAAGTGGAATCACCCTTAATTCCATGGCTAATTGGGATACATTGATGATGTTTTGTCAGACTCATAGCACAGGTCAGAGGAGAGCTGAAGCATCCTGGCTCCATGAATGCCACTGAAGGCAAATTAAAATTAGACATGAACCCTTCGTGCTGTTTGGAACTGAGGCGGCAAAATTTTGTTTCCCAACTTGAACCCTGGAATTCATTCTTCTCAGCACTTATTAAGTCATAATTTATGTGCTTATTTAAATACCAAAGTCATTTCTGTCTGGCCCATCCAGCATGATGCAGGCTACTGTTAAATGAAGATACTTGGTTTAATTTGTATCATTTTCAATATATATTAGAGGATATATTTTACCAGTGCTCAAGAAGATGAAGGACAGAGAAAGCATTGAGGAGTATTAACTTCTGGATGCCTGGAAAATGCATTCACAGTTTCATTATTTGCTGAAAGATAAGCTTGGTGCTTATTTTTGCACTGTGACAGCCTCATTTTCTTTGCCTCCTATATTATCTATATTTAAAAAATCAGCAGCTCTGCAACTGGAGTAGGCTAAGGAGCTGATTGAGTCTGTGTGTGTGTGTGTGACTGCTAATTTTGCACATTTTGCTGCAGTTCCTCAAAGTAAAGACTACTAATTAATTAAAGGGAGATAGAATCCCAAGCAGTCAGTGTTCCAAGCCAGTTTTGTCATTAATGTTGCCTGGCAGAGGAAGTGCACAGCATTCCTGTAAAAATCCTATAATTTTGGACACCAGCATCTCCCTGAGCTGGCAAATCCAAACACTTTTCTCTAGGTAAGCCAGAGATTGCTGACCATATCTAAGTGGGAAATGATAACAGCTGTTGATAATGATGAAATCCAAGCACAGGCAGCTGATTTAGATTATCTGCCCCGAGCTTGGTGCCACCAGAATGGATGCTGGTCACTGGTTATGGCACCAATATTTAGGTTTCATTTTATGAGGCAACTTTGTCTCCTCTCAGAAGTAAAAATAAGGAATTTCTGTCACTGGGCAACTTCTCCTCAGAAAGCCAAAGGCAAATAGTAAATATTTATTTGACTTTTTAAACATATTATGCAATTTTATGCGTAGATATATAAATAGAGATAAATGAACAAACTCAAGCAAAATCAGTTCATGCATATTTTACTTTTTAAAACTGCAGACAGATTTTAATCAACTGGCTTTAAATAGTGAGTTTTTGTGCTGTCTGGGGGTAGAAAGGAAGCTGTTTAACATCATGCTACACCAACACTGCTGTGTGTAAATATTCAACTGCAGAGCTACTTTTGGCAAAACTATGACTTTCTGCTGGGCAAGTACCCACAAAAGGATCCTGTTGTGGATTCAGCCACAAATTACAAGGTTTTCAAAAGGATTTTGACTCAAAATAAATGAAATTGTGCAATTCCTATAAAATTCCTTACTGACCAAAACTAGTTCTGTGCATTTATCATAATCAATGTGGAGTCACAAGGGCAATAATGATTAGCTAATTATTGCTGGGGTTTAGGGAAGAAACTAATATTTCCCTGAATGCTTCATTTCTGCAGACAGAAAAGAACAGGGCAGCTCTGTTGGCAATTCAGCCCTTAAATAAAACAGAATTTCTGTTGATGTTTCCAAGGCTTTTAGTGGAAGGCTTGACATGTTCTGTGCTCTAATTTATTCTAGAGGGAATATTTAACTCAACCTCAGTGGCAATGGGCTACAAGAAAGCAGTAGCTTCTTACCAGACTTAAGTTCAAGGTTCTTTAACTGAGTTGGCACTGAAATTGCAAATATGCACATGAGCTAAAATGCTTTAAAATCTCCAGGAAGGCATTTAATTAAGCACACTGAAAAATAAGGAATAAAGTTATTTTTTTCTATTAGATTGGCTACCCTGAGTATTCTGAGGTATTTTTTTTTCCATTTCCTACTGAATTTTTTATTTAAAAGAATAGTACAAATAAAAGAGAATTACTACTTCTAGAGAAAGATGTGAGAAAACCCAATATCTTCAGGCATCTATTTATACATTTTTTTCTTGAATAATTCATCCTTATTTGGTCCCCAGGGTAGTTAATGATAATTTCTAAATGTGGTGAGTAATCAGTTTTGCTAGATTTCTGCTGGATATGACAAAAAAGGCAAAAAAATAGACCCAAACATGAGCACATCTGACTACTTTCTAAGTATTAAAATTTTAAAAATAATTACCTTTTTCAGGATCCTCAGTCTTCTCATTTTGTCTTCCTGTCTTACAATTTTTGACTCTTAGGATTCACATTCTCATGTCTTGTTTTCTCCTAGTAAAAAATACAGAGTTTTCTAAATAGTGGACATGAACTATCCATTATATACCAAAATTAAAGGTTAACTTTAGTAAAATAATGAAAAAAAAAAACTATGTTTCTTTAGGTGGTTCCAAAACTATGGATCCCCAGTTTGCCCAGCAATCATGAAGTGTGGACAAGTTTTTTTGGGAAGTGGCATTCCATTCAGTTTCCTACACTCAGGTGGAATAAATTGAATTAATGCATCCTTGGAGCCAAATAAAAAGTTCATTTATTCTTAATTTTAATCCTCTGTCATTTTTTAAAGTATCTTTTTCACATTTCTTCTTCTTTGTCTTCATCTTCTTCCTCCATCTACTTTGTTTTTTTTCCTCCTTCAAAGAGTTAATATCTTCTCCCAGCCCCATTTTCTAGCTGTTGATAATCAAAACATATTTACTGAACTGCATTTTAGGTCTTGATGGAGAAAGGGGATAAAGTAATGTTTCAATGCTGGTATTAACATAGTCCACAGGAGTGATCCTCTTCATGCATGGAATTGAGACAAGTTTAGATTTACAGTGGAACAAAAATATCAAAGCATTCTCTCATCTATATAATCCCAAAATAACCTCAATTTCTCCTTATTTCTGAAGGGACTATGACTTGCTCTCATTTGTAATTTTCTGCAACTGGAAAGAGCAGTGGAAAGGCTCTAATTCCAGATCTTGAGATTTAGAGTTGCAAACAAAGGTTTTAGTAGTGGAGTGGAGAAGGCCACTTTTGAATAAGGGAATAATCTTGTGATTTGTTTTAATGCTGCTTTCAGTCCATGGATTTGGGCTGGAAATTCCCATCCATGCTTTCAGGATAAGGTTCTTTAAATCCTGGCCTAGAAAACTTGTTTGGGTTTACTATTTCCTTGCTTTTGAAGGAAGCATCTGGATATATCAAGAAGAAAATATCACCTTTTTTTTTTTTTTTTTTTTTTTTGTTTTTTTTTGTTATGGTGTGAGGGTAAAAATAGTTCTTTTTAATGAAATATGCAGTCTTTAACTACAGTTTTACAAGCTGCTCGTGGGCACACCACTGAATCATCAGTGGACTCTGAAGTACTGGAATATTTCTACTATTAATGCAGTTTTATTACACAACAATTGTAAATTTTAATTAGTGACTTTTTGAGAATGGCACTAAGATCTGAGTTTACAACATTTAAATTCAAATGTACATAGATGGAGAGATAAAAGAAGTATGATCTCATCTGACTTTAAACTGAAAATATAGTGATGGAACTTTAAATATAGTGATGGAAAGATTTAGGAAATATTGCAGATCAAATAAGTGATTTTATAGGTATAAAAGGTATATTTTTTTAATGTGTGAGTACTTACAGGTCAGGAGCACTGGACATTTGCTTCAAGTTTTCTTTTCAGTAAATGAAGACACAACAGTTTTCTGCAATTGTATGATCTTCACAGACCTGTCAGGAAGAGAAATTCGTAACTTTGATTTACCAGGGATAATTTGAAGCAGAAGTTCTGTGCTGGGGGACTTAAAAAAATTGTGAGTGTGCTACCTGTTGTAGTAATGGTGATCCAAACAATGGAGTCATAAAATCATTTAGGCTGGAAAAGATCATTGAGCCCAAAAATTAACCCATCACTGACTTCTGTCTCAGACTCAGGGTGGAAAGGAATCTGTGCACAAGTTCCTGCAAGGCAGAAATCCATATTTCCTAACTGTGGCACAGAGCTGCATCTCCTTTTGAATTTTCTGTACCTTTCAAGCCGTCCAAAGAATCAGAGCAATATTAAATTGCATTCCTGTCAAGAGAATGGAAAAGTAAGGCTAAAGCTTCAGGAGTTTTCCTTGACAATAAACCTATTACAGCAACTTATTTTGTATCTAGAGACAGCAAATAAGGCTCAGGAAATGTATGAGCAGCCAGCCTGGTTGTTTAAAGTGTCTGATTCACTCTCTGAAGTGTAAAGTGCCTTGGATAAAGAAATGCCAACACAAAAATACAAAGGAAGCAAAATCGGGTATTTCTTCAAAAATGATAGCTCTGTATAGATGATAATGATACATGCAGATAAAAATGAGAGTGAGGGAGTGAAAAAGTCTTAAGTTCAGCTCCTGAGCTGTAACTGGATGTTGCCTTTGTGCTTTATTACTTTAATTGTGTCTTTTATTATGTCTTTTTTATAAAGCCCCTTCTGCAGCAGTCTGATACTTTTGATGTTTAGGAGACAAAACCAGTCCTGTGCACAGTGGGCATCTGTGTTGCACCAACACCATGCAGTATTTACATCAATATTTTAAAATTTAGAATGCTTTCTTTACTCAAAATATTTTTTTTCTTCAAAACAGCTACAAGATGAAAGGACAAAAAAAAAAAAAAAAAGGCTCTTTCTCCTTTGAAGAAAATATTGATTTCAAAGGCACATAAAGTCATCACAATCTAAAGTGAGATGAAGATAACAGCTCCTAACCAAATCACCACAGCCTAAGAACAGCAGTTCTTAGGAATCATTAAAAGAATTGCACAAATATTAAAGAATTTGAATATTACAGAATGTATCACATACACTGCTTTCCATATCTATTTATTATGAAGGTATTAGCTTGAATTTTTGCATGAATCAAACCTTGTCATGCCATATGGGAAAGCTGCCAATTATTTCATTGACTGTTATTCCCTACAACATATCTGTCCTAAAATACCTGCCAGCACATTGTATTATGTGCTCTCAAAATCTTGCATTTCATATTGCCACTGTTAGAACAAAGGCAGCAATGACATTCAGCTCTCTTTCAAACCAAAATTAAAACCTTTTAGAACCAAAATTCTGTAATAATTCCAAAAGATCTGGGTTCTCTCCCCAGTAACTTTTGTGTCTTCAAAGTAAACCTTTAGTGGGAGCCAAGAACCTCCCAGGTTAGTTTTGAGTTCTGGGTGAGCTTTGCCAGCCAGAAGTTTGACCCGTGAAACAAGAGCATAAATATCCCCAAATTTTGAAAGTATTTACACCTGCTAGGCAATCTTCCAAAATTCTTCTCTGCTTTTAAAAAAGAGTTGAAATAACAAGTTGAAGTGTCTCTGTGAAGACTGGAAAATAAAGGGTTTAGATTCAATTAATTATGGCACTGAAAGGATCCAATTTCTGGAAAATCTATTTTTATTTTCCATGCAAGGCCAAACAATAAAAACAATTTTTTCTCAGGGAAGGAAAAAAAAAAAGAAAAAAAAATATACTGTTTTCCACAAAAATATAGACTTTACCAAATTCTCTATGAAATAGCAGTTTTTTCCCAAGCTGGCAGGTCTTGGCATAGACACAGGGAATAGGGACAGCTCCCCTGCTTGCACAGCCAACAACCTCACATCTAATAAAGGGAGATTACAATGAAGCATTCAGCTTTTTCTCCCTTTTTCTACATCCCCCAGCCCCTGCTCTGTTTTTGCCTCTGAGTGCCAATAGCAAAGCAGATGGGAGGCTACCCCTGTAAAAGAAGCAGAATTTTGAGTCATGGCAAAGAGATAAAAACTCTGAAAGCTGCCACAGGACGAGGAGAATAATGTCCCAGAGAGAGATGGAGTTGCACAAAACACATTTTATCCCTGCAAAATGGTGCAATTAAAAGTAGGAATCACTTAAAAAATAAAAGTGAGGTGGGAACTTCATGGGATGTTGAAATGATTTTGTATTTCATAACATTTCTTGAGGAGGAAAGAAGGGGATGGCTCAGAAACTCACAAATTATTCATTTCAGGATCAGACAAAATTGGAAAATCTTGGGGCTAAGGTGCTGTGCTTTCAGCTGTGATTACACCAGTGGAGCCAGGAAAAGAGAAAAACAAGTTCTGTGGTAAATAAAGGGATCCAGGCAGAGCAAAACCTCCGTGTTGATCTTTCTGCTGTCCTGGGGTTCTCCTCATGGGCAAAGCTTGCAAAGGGAAGGTTTTGCAAGCAGAGCAATATTCCAAACCTTTCTGGCATGTGTTACACGTGGATTTGTGTTTGTGGGGAGCCTCCCAGGAGTGGGCTCTGGGTGTGAAACTGCTGAGCACTCAGTGTCTGTACATTTAGGGGCTGTTCTGGACTGTGTCTAGGCTGGACTAAATGTCTGGGAGAGCATTCATTAGATGAGTTTCTAATTTAAAAAAATCTATAGATGAGTGTCCAGTCAATGGATCAGGTGGATCTTCCTGTTGGTTTCATCCAAATGAAGTTTGGTTTCTGTGCTCTGAGACACAATGACACCATCAAAATGTGGTCAAGGAGAATGATCTGGAGATTCTCTCACAAAGCTTGATGCCTCAGGTTCTAGCTTTTATATTTTTCAGGTTCTGTGCTGCGTTAGTGTGTGGGTCTGAGCTTCATATCAGGGGATGCTGAGCTCTCTGCACAGAGCAGGGAGACAAAACAATTCCTGCTCCAGCTGGGCACCAAGGACAAATGATCCAAATCTCAGCCCAGGAGCACAAACACCGTGGGCTGGAGAGAGAAAATCCAGCAGGGTGGGACTGCCTGGGCTGGAGCTGGAATGGGACAATGAACTCCAAGGTGCCAATGGAGCAGAACTGATCAAAGTGAGAGACCTTGTGACCAGTTGTGCATTTTGGGACCATTTTGGTTCATTTGGGTGCAGCCCTGGCTGGGCTCTGGTGCTGCCCAAGGTGGATCCATGGAGGAGATCCTTGAATAAATCCCTGCTTTATTCTTTAGCTCTGCCCAGCCTCTGCTCTAGGGCAGCCTGCACAAGGCATCAAGCTGCTGCTAACACACTACTGAGGGCAAAGCTTCAGCCACTGAAGATTCTGCATCCATTCAGGTTTTCAGTTTTCCAAACCCCAGGGCAATTCATCCCTCTCCTGGTGTGATCCCAGCAGATATTCCCTGGCTGGGCACATTTCACACCCTTCTGCTGTGACAGGGAGCTTTGCTGACTCCATCCACTCTTCCACAAAAAGCAGGCAAGGTACCAGAGATAGACACTGTTGCTTGTTCATTCACAAACCACTTCTCAAAATCCCTTTTCCTGTATTTATCTGTTGACCAAATGAGTATAAATGCTAAAATAGATGTTGTTGATCATCTAATTCTAAAAAAAAACCAAAACAAAAAACTAAAAAACAGGAGTGCTGAGCCAGAGACCTGTTTGAGAATGGCATCTCATCAAAAACCATCATTATCTCTTCTGAAAAAGGAAAATCCCACTTAAGTGCAGAGAGAGGTTAAAGTGGCAGGTCAGAAGTGGCTCAGGAGACAAGAGGGAATCTCTCAGAGAGGTTTACCTAAAGCCCTGGGATTTGGGGTCCAAATCCCACAAAGAAGATGAGAGCAAATGCTGCTCTAATGAGCTCTAATGCCAATTATAAATGGCATCCTCTGCTTGGCCATGAAACTCCATGTGGCAGCTGCAAGCAACACGTGGGCTTTTTAAATCATCTGGATTTCTTCCACAGAGGAAAAAAAAAATACATCCCTATTACTTCTTTTTATGAGCTCCACCTCTGGTGCCTTCTGCTTAATGATCAGTGCAGCATAAAACATCAGTCAACAAAAAGCAGCACAAACAATTTCCTTGGCTGATTTATCTCCTGTGTGGCTGCAGGAGGGAATGTAGGAAATGCCTTTTCCTTGCCCTGTTAGAGGCTGCAGATTACAGTAAGAACATTTCCAATATTTACTCAGTGCCCTAGGCTCAGGGCTGGTGGTGTTTCCAGAGAAAAGCCTCTTGCAGGTGTTCATAACTTAATTCCTTACTGAGACCCCTCAGATCTGTGTCAATGAATGGGTTTTTAGGAGGCTGATACTATTTAAAAAAAGGCTTTTCAAATAGGAATCAATTTTTTTCATACACTGAAGAAAGCTTTCATTACACATTCATGGGACTCAGAGAAAGGGGAGGAGAAAATTTATGTAGGTGTTCTCTCCTCAGAGCTTCCAACCTTTAACATGTTTGAAAATGCACCAGTAAGCAAAGCAACCTACCTAAAGTGCTTTAACACTTGCTAAAACATTTTTTAGTCCCCTCCTGCACTAACCCACACACATTTTAGGGATCATGGTGAAAAACTCACATTTAACAGCAAATTATGTCCATTTTATGCTCTTTTACAAGGAAATTCTGTGGAGACTCTTCCCCTAGCAACTTCTGCTACTTTATAAATTATATTTGGCTAAACCTACTCAATTTCTGTGCTACAGAAGTCCAAAGTAGAAACAATATTAAACCTTTATTCAGCTTTTTGTTTTTTTGGTTTTTTTTTTTTTTGCATTTCCATACTGTAACAGATCAGAGACTGTCTAGCAGTTAATAAGCTAATAAATGCAACATAAAAATTTGCCATGCACTCTATTTGTCACTATATATAAATCCTATTACAAACAGCTCTTGGAGAATAAAAATTAAATCAGTGGTTTTGTCTTATATGGTGTTGATATAAAAAGGAACAGTGTTGGTCCAGAAATTTTATGTCTGTATTGGCAGGTCAGAGAAGCAATAGGGAAGAACTAATGTATGATATCAGGTATAAAAAGAGTCTTTCTGAAAATATTTTTTCATTTAAGCCCACCTGACTTTCCTATAAATTGAGATCTTAAACAAACTTTAGCTCTGAACATTTAACCAAAAATCTGAATTCAACGTGGTACTCATTTCACCTTAACTTTGTATTTCATATGTTGTGTAATTTAAGATGTTCATTTCCACTCCCTTTGCAGTCAGTGTAGAAGAGCAGCATCTTCAGAGAGGAGCCTGTGCTGTCTGTTCAGATTTTATGATGGGATAAATCTCTTGATGAGGTGTCCATATGTGGTGATATGGCTGAGTATAATGCTAATCAGAAAAATAAAAATAAAGGCAGATGAACAAAAGCTAATTAAAATATTTTAAGGCTTTAATTAATTAAAATATTTAAAGGCTTTAGTTCCCATGAGGATTAAAATGCTTTCTAATTTTCTTTTAGTATATTTTTCTTATTTTCTTTTATTATTATTTCACTTCTGCCTTGTTTTAAGCTAGTCATTAGTCAGGCTTAAAAATAATCCCTTTGTGAAACACATTTTAAAATATGTATGGATTTTATTCAATCACCTGCTTACATGTGTTTTGTGCCACCTAGGCTCATGAACTTGGCACTAAGAGTGACATTGCATTTGCAAGAGGTACTTTAAACTGATTTACAATATCTTGATAGAGGATGCAGTCAAGCCTAGAGAATTCTGCTTTGACACAGGTTTTAGCAGATTATTTTAAGCATACAGAGCTTAGTTCACAAATCAGTGGGAATGATTCAATATTGCTGTAAAAGGAGGTAGAATTCCAAAAGAGAGCTGAAATTCCTTTTAAAAATTGCCATTTCTAACATCAGCCAATCTCTCCTGTGGCAGGGACACCATTCCAGTTTTAAATTCTAGGCAATCATTGCTTCTCATAAGTTGTTGCTCAGTTCCCAGCCCTGATTTGTCACCAGCACCCCAAGTTTGACCCAAATGAAGATAAACCTCTTCCTTCCAAAATCAATGCATCACAAATGGGCAGTGGCATCGCCAGAGTTTTATTTGTTATTCATTTGGAAGGTGTTATTTTATGATCTTTAAATAAGAAGGGGAATAAATTACATATATAAGACTGCCCATCTCCTTGTCCTCTTCTCCGAAAGTTTCAAGTCCCCCTTGTAAATGTCTGTAATTTTAATTTTCTGTAAAGTGATTCCCATGTTCTGAGTGGCAGCCCTGCTGTTTTTAGAGGTTCCATTCTCCTCTGCCAAAGGCTAAAAATATGTCTGGTCACCAGTGCATCCAAGGTAATCCTATTCATATGTTGATTCTCCTTGAAAAGCCCTTCATTCCAACCTGGCAATGCCTAAGAGTTTCTTAATTCCTTTTGATTCTGCTTTTCCAGAATAGAATTTTCCCTTAGTGCTGACAGCCTCAAAGTGAAGGGGTAAAATAGGCCAATGTTCAAAAAGATGAATGGGGAGGATGAAGGGATCCATCTTTCATGAGAGTAATGCTAAAATTCACCCTCCTGTCCCACTGCTACCCATAAATAATGGCACTGGTTTAAAAATAATGACATTTTTCTAACACAGAAGCTTGGATTCTTTTGTATTTTCACCACAGGCACCTTTTCTCACAAGTAGGGGTTATAGACTCTGCCCTGAGTGGAATGGTCCAGGACAGTGCAGTGAGGAGTAGGGAGGCAAGAGAAAAGAAATTTATTTGGCTCATGGAATATAAATTCCTGGAACTTAATTCTCAGTATTGGCCTTTTAACTAAAAGAGGAAATTTTTTCTCTTTCCTGGTGAAATGGGAGAGGGTCCTGAGCACATCTCCTCTGAAGGGGAGGCTCAGGGCCAGCTCCAGGGCTGCCCAGTGGAGGGATGTCCCTTCCCACTGGGAGAGCTCCCAGACCTGCTGCAACCAGCCCCTGGCCTTGGGAGCTCCTTGGTGCTCAGTTCTGGCTTCATCCACAGCACCTGCTCCTCCACAGCCACCCTCACCCACCCTGACAAACTTTTCATGCAGAAAACAACAGCTTCTCTTAGAAAAGAGAAATATCTATTGTGCAGAAATGCAATCAAGGATATAGCTCTGAAGAAAAATAGATCTAGTACACCCATAACTAACTACAGTCTCTTAGCTCTGATAAATCAGTACAGAAACTGGAGCTAAAAAAATCTATAATATTACCAGAATTACATATTGGACTGTCTATAGGTTCAAAATGGTTTTTTGTCCTGCTCCTCACATATTGGCTTCCTCAGCAGCAGCTCAGATCTGCAATGTTGCAAAAATTGATAATTTTCCACATGTGAACGTCTGTTCTGTTCATCCCTCCCTTTCTGGGAGTGAGATTCTCTCAGAAAACACAGGGATCCCACAGAAATGAACACAGACCATGAATTATTCAAAACAAGTATTCATATCTACAGAATTAATAATATATGTTGAGGCAAAGCCTCATTATTTTTCAAACCTCTTTTTTGTAACTTGACTCATTGCTCTTTGCATGCAAAATTATACTCATAGAAGCTACATTATTATCAACTAAATATTGTTTCCACAAACCCAAATGTTAACTCGCTTTTTCTCTCAGACACTTCAGATTAGGTCATGAGTTTAAATATTTGGTACAGATCCCAGGAGAGGGATTTTGCTAAGGCATCAAATGATGCAGGGTTGGGGCAGCAGATATAGAAACACATATTTAGAACCGTATGTGCTGGTACAGCATTCCAGGGAAGAAGTTGCAATATACGAAAATACATTTGGATCAGGCTTTTCCCTCCAAATGACATCAAAACCTCTGTTTTCAAGAATGTGCACAGCCTAGGAATTCTTCTAGATTGCTCTTTCATGCTCAGGTCCAAAGAAGGCTCCGTGATGTGACCACCACACATCTGTGAGCCACGAGTCCACATTTTTAAAGCAGCCAATGTGCAAAGGCTCAAAACCATCTCAGAAGACAAGAAGAAGCCTTTCCAACCCTACTCTGCTACCAGAGGAGTCCAGGACATCCCTCTGGCTGCCCTGGCTGGCTCCAGACCCTGGCAGGGGTCTCAGAGACCTTGGCAAGAAGTCAAAAACACCCGTGGCTTCAATTTTAGCCCATGGAAAAAGCTGCCAACTCTGGATGAGGAATTACAAGCCACAAGGGTTTGAGTAGTGTGATGTTTGAACTAACACAGGGTGGAAAAGTGGAATTTGGGGATTTTTTATATTGGGAATTATATTCATAATTCAAGGGGTCAAGATGGAGGAATTTGGCTGTGTTCTAGCCTTCTTTTCCTTCTTCTTGTTCACCATGTCTTGGTGTGATGGTGCCACTTTTCTATTGGTTTGAGGTAGAGATTCACAGTCTAACATAGGTGATAAGTCATTGGTAAAGAAATTGTAAACATACAATAAGTAGTTTTGAGTATATAATGTGGGAACTGCCTAAGGCTCAAAGGCAGAATGTTATGGTGGACTTGCTAGCCAGAGCTCAGCAGGTCAGAGAAAGAATGTTATAGATAAGAAGAAATAAATTTTTGGGGTTAGCTTGTTGAGACTTTAATAGTGTAAAAAGTCTTTTCTTCTTTAGCTTGGTTGTTGGAGAAAAGGTTTGGAATGCGTGAAGCTGAGTTTTTAAGATTGTTTATTTTTATCTATAATAGTTTTTTTCTGACTTGCTGAGGTCCAGCTAGTTATGGCAGTCTTTTTTCTAGCCCTGGGTGTCTCTTACATTATATATTTAAAATTATGTGTATTATGTTTACAGTTCTTGTACTAATACCTAAAATCTATGTTGGACAGTGTGTCCCTATCCTAGACTAATAGAAAAATGTCACTATCACACTGAGACATGAAGGACAAGGAGAACAAGAAGAAGGTTAGGACACGCCCAAATCCCTCTATCTTGTCCTCTGAATTACATTCTAAAAAAGTCCCAAAATTCTACTTTTCTACTCTGTGTCAATTTTTCTATTACACTGCTCAAACCCTTTTGGTTTGTAATTCCTTATATAAGGTTGACAGCCTCTCCCATGGGCTAAAATTGAAGTTACAGGTGTTTTTTGACTTGCTGCCAAGGTTCTTGAGCCCTTTGCCAGGGTCTCAAGGCATTTGGGGCAGCCAAAGGGATGCTCTGGACTCTGACAAAAACAACCTTGAAAACACAATCAGATTCATTCCAGGCTCCTTCTTTGGCTGCATGGGTGGGGAAAAGAACTTTCATATTGTTGGGGTCCCACCAAGCAGACCCTGACACACAATGCCATCCCCCACAATCAGCCTGGAGTCACTGCTGGTGTTCTGTGGCCCACGGGGGACCTGCAGGTATTTCACTGTTCCAACAGAATCAAAGCATTGCAATTTTGGAGGGTCCATTTCTGGTTTGGTGACTCATGCAGAACTGCATGAATATTAATGATTGCTCAAAGAGACAGGAGGGAACTTCAGCTGGAGGAGGTCAAGCAAAAAAACCCCTTGAGACGGAGAACCCAGCTCTGAAACTGCACCCTGACAGTCTCAAAAATGCCTTTATTCTGTAGTAAAGCTTTGAAGTATTGTGCATGGCAATCTCATATCCACATAAAATGTCAACTAAATAATTTCTAAAGAACAAGAGATTTTAACACAGAGATTAAATCATGAAATTGTTCACTAAAGAAGTGGTAAGATACTCTGACCTGGATCACTTCACATCAAGCTTAAAACTTACAGCTGCATATTCAAATTCAAGAAGTCTTTAAATTTTTATGTAGCCTGATTGCTGGTAAAAAATGTTATGAAAATGGGTAATCGTTGATGGACATATAAACTGATCTTGTTTGTGCAACAGCTGTATAAACTTCACATAGAATAATCAAAATAAAAAAAATTAAGGGCCAATATAATTTCCTGAAGTGCTGTGAAAAAACACAAGTAATATTTCAAAGCATATCTTTGCCTCCTAGCCCTAACTATGCTGTGGACAGAGAAAAATATAATAGTTGCAGCAGCATGCTCAAGATTTCTGTAGTCTGAGAACAGCTTTGAAATACCACTTTTGTGCTATCAAACAAAATGTTTAAAGTAAGCTTTCTTTGTTATTGTAAGCTCAAAATGCTTTGATCCCTGTATGTCATAACAAGCTAGCTTTGGGGTTATCTGATGGGTTTTTTTCAGTAGCTACATTATAAATTGATAAAATTATTAGATTGCTTTTTGGGGTGTAATGATACATCTCAAAAAAAGAAATCAATAAATTCAGCACCATGAAGTTCTAGGCTGCTCCACCTTTCAAATGAAAGTACGTAAATTTATGTAGGCAGCTTAGCCCTCAGTAACACCATCATTTTTGTCAGTGAGGTACAAACAGTGCTTTAGAAAAACACTAAAAATTAATCCCACAGCCAAAGTTCACTGCTCAAATTCCAGGAGAATATTCTGTGTTCTGCATATGGAGGTCACAACACACAAGAGTAGAAACAGATATGACTTAATATAAATACAATAAATGGAATTTTTTTATTAACAAACTGTAGTTTAATAAAGATGTATTCAGGGCCCTATTATTGTATGTACAAATTAATATGGAATGCAGATTTAGTCTGTTGTAATCAAAGTGCACAGACCAATAAATGAGACCCAAAATTAGAAAGGATGAGGTTTATTATTGAAATCAAATTGAAAGCATAATCCAACAATTCTGGCTATAGCTTTTCTGTACTGCCACACAACAATGTGTGCAGCACCCACAGAAAATATTTTTTAAAGATCATTAAAATAAAATGCTTTTGATTTCTTCAGTTGGGAGATCATTGCACTGTCCCAACAGAGAGATGAAGAACTCCAGCATTATGTTTAGAGTTATCCAGGTCCTTGAAATGCATGACCACTGATCATTTTACCAATATTTGCCTGTTTCTAATTTGAAAAACCCCTCTGCACCTTCTGATATAATTTTTTTTTGGTTCAAATTAACAATCCAGCTCTACAAAGATTTTCCTGTAACTAGCACAGTGGCTACAGAGCTCCCCGAATCAAGATAAATGTTTTATAGAATCTATTTCCGAGCTGAAAATTCTTTTGAGAACTGGCAGACTCAGGGACTTCAGAGCAGCTAAGCAAGGCAGGAAAATCTCCAGTCACTGCAATCAGATTTGCATGTCTGGATTCTGCAGTATGGAAGCAAAGCACCTAAGAAAAGACAGCAAATCAGGAGGTGCTGCAATCTCTGGGATGTACAGAAAATTCCCTTTCCATACAAGGACAGCCTCAGTAAATAAAGATGGCTCATTGGAATTATTTGCTGCTTGGTCTGAGTGGCTGTAATTCAAGATCAGATGTGGTGGACTCCAGGGGACAGTGATATTTTATATTCCTGTGAAGAGAAAGACAAACCTCTGCCCCTTCCCATCATATTCAGTTTCAGATATATATATAAAGAGGGTAATAAATAAACAAAGCTATTAGGAAAGAAGGGGCCAGTATACTGATAAGCACATCAGCTTTTCAGCATGGTGTCAGCAGGATAAATGCAAATTCTTGGGGTTTATTTCATGGAATTAGGGGAAGAGTTTCCCTCCGAGACAATATTTTTTGACAGAATTCCGAATTTCCTTAGGATGATCCTTCAGCAGCAGGATTTGTGACTTTGTGTCCCCTGCTGATTTGTGATTTCATGTCTGCAGCATCCCCAGCCTGGCTGGATTTGTGTGCTGCACCTGAAAGCTGAGCTGCTTCTATTCATCAGCTCAGTTGTTTCCTCAGACTTCCCTGGCAATTCCTTCAGCTCTGCAGCTCATCTTTCCAAGCACCTCTGCCCCTTTGGGTCCCATCTGGTTCAGTGTTTATTCATTTTCTTTGAAGGTTTTGTCTTAGCTCCTCACAGAACAGACTAGATATTCAAAAACCTCTCCTGATTTCCTGCTGAAAAACATGTGCCTCCTTCCAGCCTCAATTTTCATTAATCTGGCCTCATCATCTTGCCAGTTTTTCTTCAAATGCTCTCCATGTAGTCCCTGCTTTCCTTCACAAATTGTCTAACCCTGATTTGATTTTAGGTTTGGGGGGATTTTGTTTGGCAGTTTTCGTTTGATTCTAATATATTTTTATCTGCAGTTTTGTCTTATCCCAGGCCCTTTTAGAAGGACTCCCACTCACAATGTGAATTTTAAGATCAGATTATACTGCTGGCTGTCCCATTTTCTCATTGTCTTCAATGTGATCCTTATGCTCTGCAACTCAGTAGAATCCTATATTTAAATATGTGTCTTAATGCCCTTGGACACCTTGGGTAAATTTTACCACCTTTTTATTTTTGTACTTCTTTCTTTTTGACTGGCTTGTCAGTACCACAGAGGCTGTCAGGACCCACACAAAGCACGTGTATTTTGTGAATTAATATTTATAAAGACAGGCAGTGGGATGTGATTTTCATGAGAAAGGTTTCATGCTAAGCACAAAGTATTTTTGTGTTAAATTGTTCATCAACAAAGAGCTAATGCATCAAGGAATGACCTTTACTTGTTCATCCATGCCATCAGTCTTAATTTAGAAACCCAGCAATGTCCTTAAACAGGATAATTATGAAGTTAAGCTCACACATAAATCATCAGTGTAAAAATTAGGCGTACAGGCTGAGGGATATTTTAGCTTTCAGTTTTCATTCTATAGCATTTTGTTAGCCTAGCAAGAAGAAACTGAGGAACAGCTTGTAAATTCAGGGGGCATCATCCCGAGTCCTTTCTTGAATTCAAAACAAGAAATCTGGGAAAGAATTATTTCCTTAATTTTGCAAAAACCAGAGTGCAGGTTTGGTGACATCTTGTGCTGTGTGTCTGCAGTGTCACAGCAGAGTGTGACACCCTCAGCTCCTGCCACCCAGCCCCTTCCTGGGGTTCCTGGATCCATCCCTAACGAG
Organism: Lonchura striata; assembly: GCF_050655825.1. Lineage (NCBI taxonomy): Eukaryota > Metazoa > Chordata > Aves > Passeriformes > Estrildidae > Lonchura > Lonchura striata. The sequence goes on along the minus strand of NC_140708.1, from coordinate 35,982,667 downwards.
AAAACTGATTTTGCTTCCCTACAGAAATACACTGGCCTGAGAACAGGGAATGCTCTTCTACACTGACTGCAAGGGAGTGGAAATGAACATCTTAAATTACACAACATATGAAATGCAAAGTTAAGGTGAAATGAGTACCACGTTGAATTCAGATTTTTGGTTAAATGTTCAGAGCTAAAGTTTGTTTAAGATCTCAATTTATAGGAAAGTCAGGTGGGCTTAAATGAAAAAATCTTTTCAGAAAGACTCTTTTTATACCTGATATCATACATTAGTTCTTCCCTATTGCTTCTCTGACCTGCCAATACAGACATAAAATCTCTGGACCAACACTGTTCCTTTTTATATCAACACCATATACGACAAAACCACTGATTTAATTTTTATTCTCCAAGATCTGTTTGTAATAGAAGCAAATGAGGTTTCTTAAACAGCATATAAATAACACTTGATGTTATTTACATCAAATTTATACAGCATATTGTAACATTTGATGTTTCCTGTCTGGCAAGGATGAGATTATGGCTTGTGAAGCAGCTGCTGAAATACACATTACACCTGAAAATGCACTGGGAACAGGTCAGGGGAACCACTGCAGGTACAAATACTGCCAGCTGAGGGACTTGCATTCCCTCAATCCTTCTCAACTGCCCTGTGCTTGTTCACTTCCATCATTCCCATGTCTCTGCCTTTTCTCCTTGTCCAACAGGATCTGCTCACCCTTTTGTGGTCAGATTCAGGAATCATTCCAGAGGTGGTGTTTCATCTACAGGCACAGTGGATATTGCTGCAGTTCTTTCTTTCAGCTAATTTTCTCCTCAGTGAGCTTGAGCTTGTTCTTAACTTACAGACTGAGCTGGCTACAGAGCACTGAGCAAGTGGTAGTTTGAGACTGACTCTGAGCCTTGATAGTTGCTTTTCCCAGTAGAAACTTTCCCTTTTCATCCCAGAAAAAGTGATGTCCCCCTTCCCAGCTAAACCAGTACCACCAATACAATCATTATTTCACTGATTGCTGTGTAGGAAAGGCTGCACGCTGTAAGTGAGCACAAACACGTGTGCCATTAACTCAGTAATGCAAATTCCATCAGATTCTGCAGAGGGTTTGTGCTCCATCTGCAAGTGCAGCTGATTGTGCTGTCCTGCACAGATCTGCCAGGCCCCCTTTCAGACACCAGATCTAATCAGCAAAACTAAATTGCTCAGGAATTAGCTCTGCAGGAAAAGCTGGCTCAAAAATGGATTCATTTTATTGTTTCAGAAAGTTCATAAGTGTACCATTTTTCCCCAGCAGACCCATCTCTCAGGGAGATATTAACTGTAATGGAACAGGCTCAATCATTCATTTCTTTATAAAATGGGCAGGCTTATCACCATGTGGAATGGGTAAAATAGGTGAGCTGTGGAATCTGTGAAGGGCAGTCTATCAGAATGTGCTGGGTAACCTTCACAAGCATGCCTAAATGTCTTTGATTAAGGGCTTTTCTTCTGTAACTAGTGATAAATGCTGGAATATTGATTTCCATAAGCTTGTTACTGAAGACAGAGAACATATTCCAAAATGGGATTAGAGCAGTAGCTAGAGAGGAAATACTTCAAGCTTTCACACACACACACAAAAAAAAAAAAAAAAAAAAAAAAAAAAAAAAAAAAAAAATTGCCCACAAGGGAGAAGAAAAGAAAGTTAGCTGTAGCAATGTCCTTATAAGAACGTTGTAAATGCCTTGGAGGCAAAAGGTACTTTATTTTAAGATTACTAAATTAAGCACAGCATGTAAGAGGAAAATGTCTTTCATACAGAAGTCTGTGGATTTCCTACAGCCCATAACATAAATAGGAACCCAGTCTGCTGAAAGAAGATATCTGCCACAAACATGACATTTCTTCTCTCTGATTTTGTGCAGCAAGTGTCTGTAGCATCACTTAATACAACAACAAGTTGTTTGCTGAAGATTCTTACTCTTTTAAAGAGGCCCCTCTAGGCATGTTTGGGAAAGTTCCACAATCTGATTGCTGGGTTCTCCTTTTACTCCAGAAACAGGGATCCTGAGTGCAGAGAATCATTGTGTTCAGAAAATAAACTGATTTAGGTAAACAAAACAGAACACAGGCACCCACTGAGATTGCAGAAAAACAAGATATTGGGACCTGAAATGCTTTAAAAATATCCACAAGGCTTATATTCCATTTCTTTGCTCAAACATCTGCATGTTGCTTTGTCTTTTCTTAATAAAAAACAAGGAATAAGCATTGATAGAAACACCAGTATTTTCCATGAATCTAAATTTCAAAAGCAGACAGAAGAATTCTGTAATATTTTTCCATGCTCATGTTTACAATTTAAAAGGTCTCAGTTACCCAGTTAGACATCAGAAGGAATAACATGAAATGTAGGTGATAACTCCCCATCAGAACCAAAGCAGTGAAGGTTGGTGGTGATCAGCATTTGGAATCACTGCTGCTCTCCCAGCTGTGCAAAAGCTTTTATTGCTATTCCACCAGCTGCACTTGGCTTAACTTCTCTTCTCCTGTGTCTTCCAGAAAACCAAGGTGATATCCCACATGACACTGATCCCAAAATCACAGGGGACCTGTCTGTTAAAGCCTCGTGCAGAGCCTGATGACACCAATGGAAAAAATTCTTTTGATTTTCACAAGTTTTGTATTTCCAAAGACACATCTTCCTCTTCTGGCAGGTGCTGTCTCAAGAAACAGCTTCAGCATTACCACTCTTTAAATATCAGAGAAACCCATTCCTGCACATGTTCCAAATTTTCAGGGCTATTTATTCCAAATAAATTGACTGAATCTTTCTAGTACCAATTCTAACTGTTGGGTCTTCTACAATCCATTAAATTTCTCATTTCTTGTCATTACAATGGCTTTCTTTTTTATTCTCTGTTCATTATGTATATATTGTTTACAAGGTAACACTTTATTCTTTCTCCCATTTCTAACAGTTCAGTCATGCTTATACAGTACAAACTTGATTTCATTTCTTAGCAAGGGCCACAGGGAAATTGAAGAGGTTCTGTTCATTATCCTGTCTTGTAATTATGTTTCTGGCTCTGCTTTCTAAAATAGCTCTTGGATGCCTCTGGTTCTAGGACTGTTTTAAATCTGATGAGTGTCTCATTATCTGACATGTTTTAAACTGCTGAAGCAGATAAACCCAACTTGGGGACTGCTCACTGTGTGTCCAGAAATTTTAAGTAGAAAAAGGTGTGAGGCAATGCATTTGATGATGTGTGAATTCCAGGCTGGATTTCATTTCTTTGAACTTTGTGGTATTATTGCTAGCACAGAATAATCCATACAGATTCACCCACTTTTAATAACACTGCTTAACTCCACGGCATCCATCACAAGGACAGTAGACACTTGATTCTCTTGCTAATGTATGAATTTTCTGGCAACATTTGAAAGAGCTAATGACTCCCTGGCTAATTTTTTTGTATATGAGGGAGACTATGGTATTTTTCTTAAAATGGACAGATTTCCAGTCTTCCCTTTGAACAAATCCCTTGGAAAAGGGTTCTATTCCCCACTGAGGAGCAAATCCAATTTAGAGGAGTGCACCAGGGTACAAATTCCTGAAATCTGCAGGGCTGCATAAGGGAATGACAAGCATGAAAAATAAAACCCCTTTGCTGTAAAAAGAGTTCATTGCTGCCCAGAGGACTTCAAACTACAGAAAAGGGATAAAAAAAATAACTCTCAAGGGAAAGAAAACCTGACCTCCTGATCTTCCTTTTCCTGGGCTGATGGAGAATCCTCATGGTCAATGACAGGAGGGTTCTGAGAAATATTTCAGCCTGGCATCCCTCAAGTCTCCCCTGGCCATGACACAGATTAGATCACTGCCAGTTTTGCTATTTTCAGAAGAATTGTCTTTGCTCTCTGTATCTGTACAACCTGTGCAATGCTAAAAATGAGGAAGGAGGTAGGGGTTGGTCACTCCTCACATTTGTCTTGAAGCAATCATCAAAATTGGCATTTATTAGTCTCCCTTTGTGCTACTTTCTGTAATGGCCAATCTTCAACCATCAGAAACTGGACTGAAACAATATCACATTCTGCCTCGAGGTAAATTTGTCAGATTAATGGCACCTATAAAAGAAACAGTGGCTCCTTAAAATACTGACTCCAGGCCTTCTACAAAATGCAGCTCCAGAAGCAAACCTGAGTTTTGGTGTCTGTGGTGCAGAATAAATGCACAGTGCAGGGAAGGTCTGCCAGGATTTCCAGACTGTCTTTGCAGCTGCTTCAGCAATAGGTAAGTCCTATCATTTTGCTTTTTATTTTCTCCTCTACCTCATGTGACCCAAACTCTCTGACATCAAGAAATTGTGGGTTAAAGAGTAGAGTGAGTTAGGCACATCCTATGTTTTTTTTTTCCTGTTGGAGCTATTCCACTGCATACCTGATTCAATATTCCCTCTATCTTTGAGATGTATCTCAGACTCCAATCTCAGCCTTGCCCTGAGAGCACTCCAACCTGTAGGCTGCAAACTTAATTGTGGACATCTTCATTTCATTCCAAATCAGTGAGTACTTAATTAATTTTACAAACCCCTGCAGCTACTCCAAAGTTCTCCTCAATGATTTCCTATAACCCTCTGAGAACACTTCTCTGGAACACAAGGAATGTGGTTTAGACCCTTTTTCACAGGAATTAGAGGAAGACCTTCTTTCATACCTCAAAGAAGTATTTTAAGAAATGAAGCTTATAAAGAAAGGCCCCTTTATACACTTTAATGAGTAAACTACACAGGAAAAAAAAAAATTCCTTAATTATTCACAATCATGAATTCTGAAAAAAAAAAAATAATAATGTTCATTACAGAAAACAGTTCAGTAACAGCAAAGCATGACAGAGGACACCGAGTAAGACACTTGGATGGAATCAACAGAAATAAGGTGAATTTCCTGTCCAGTCCCTCAAAACCTCTTGCCTAGGGCTAGGACTCATTTTTTTTTCCCTGGAACTGTCCTTACTCCACTGTTCTTGGCAAAATCTATACTCATGATTTTATCCTGATGTTAATATATTTTAATTTAATTCCAAGAGCACTACAACATGATAATATGATATATTACTCAAGTACTTTTGGAAAGGTATATTTATCAATCTTCCAGAAGCAATAGCTGCAATTTTTTCATGTATTGTTTTGAGAGAACAATGAAGAGTCTGCATGAGCAGCTTGAAGGTGAAACAGTTCACCACCCTGGCTAGATTTTCACCTACTGCAGTTTAAAAGAATCTTGAAATGGAGAGAATTAAAAACTCATCTGTCTGCTGCCTATGAAAGGCTCACAGGAAATTATATTCTTCTAATTAAATAATTTTCATTCTGTATCAGAAGGCACTGTGCCATGCTAAGAACCACACCCTAACCACTAAAAATTGAGGGTTTCTCCCCAGGTTTGAGTGGGAATTTCCCTCCTTACCTGTGGAATAAAGGCTGTCAGGACAAGGTGTGGAGGTGCTCCTGTCCCCTGAGCCATGGAACACCTCCATCAGCAATCCTGGCTTTGGGAACACGAGGGAAAACCTGCTGACATTTGGAGAACAGCAAGAATTCCCTTTAGTGTTTTATATATTTGTCAAACAAGTAATTAAGCTGTTGTGTAAATGTGCTGTAATCACAATAAATACTCTGTGGAAGGGCTCAGGTAATGAATGTTGTGCATTGCTGGGAACAGGCTGGCTGGGTAGAATACAGTAATTCATAGATTAAGTCTCTAGAATTCTCTCAGTGTAAAAGGATTGGCAGCTCTGGAATTTATTACCTCTCATGGGAAAATGGAACAGTAGCTTTATATTCCCTTCACAGCCACTTTTTTCCCTGTGTTTCCTAGAAGGTACTCTAAATATTTCAGAGGTTATTCACATTCCATACCCTCCAGGCAGCTCCTGTTGATTTATTGGGAAGTTAACACCTTTGGCTATGTTCTCAGTGATACATTCCTGAATATCTGATATGCTTGAATGCAACTTTAACTCAGAGCTGCATACATTTTGAGGAGAGACATTTTCAAAACAAGGACCTAAAAAAGCTTGTTTGAGAAAACAGAGCAGGAGTCTGTGACCCTTGCAGTCAGGGATTCAGAATTGCATGAATGTAGATGCCTCTCGAAATAAATCTGAATTTATCAAAACAAAACTGTGGATAGAGCCCCTGAATATTTTTTGGTGCCTGGAAGAAAAGGCTGCCTGGATATGATTTAGCAGATAGGGAAGAAAAGGGCTCCCTTTGAAACCAGTTGATTAAAAGCCTTTCATAACATGATAGAGAACTGAATTAATGAAATAATGCCTAAAGTGTGAGAGCTGTTAATATTACTTTAAACAAAACCATCATATAAAATATTCATTAGTGCACAGAAAATAAAAAGATAGCATCTAATTAATCCATTTAGCCTCTAAATCACTAATTAATCTCATTAATATAGTCAACATTTTGTGTTAGATAAGAGAAATTAATGGCAGTTGTGTCCCTTCTACGTTTAGGGACAGCTGTAAAAACATAGGAAACAGATATTTTAAAATATCAGCATTTCCCTGTGTTTGGATATTTCTGAGGTGTCTTCATGAAGAAGAAACTAAGGGCAGCAGTTGCCTGGAATTGCAAGGAGTGAGCAGAGCTGTAACAAGCTCACTTCTCACATGGATTTATTACCTTATTATTGAGGGGTCTGCAGCTGAAGATACAGCTCAGAGCTTATAAAAGCAAATTGGTTTTCATACTTCCCTTCTATATATTTAACAGTGATTCTTCACCTATTTTTCTGTCTAAACTTCAGCTGTGCTATGATTCCAAATGATTGAGGTCTTTCTGCACAGTCCAGGCAGAAAGGAGACCTGACTTAGGGTTAGCACCATTATTTAGGTTAGACTTGTTCCTGCTGCTGTTTCACACTGGTTGTAAGGAAAAAAAAAATCAGAGGTCTATTTAATTCTTTTTTTTTTTTAAAGGAATTTAAAAGTTAACCATAAAACGCAGAGGGTATTGAAGCAATAGATCATACATCAGCTTAATGAGGCACCAAAATAATGCATGTACCTTGTAAAGACAGCTGCCCAAGGATTGCCTCTCTCAAAAGCAGCTCTGTGATGATAGCATGGAAGAGAAACTGTTGAATCTAAGGAAGGTTTGAAAACTAGATGCAATATCAAACTTTAAATGGATTTTTACACATTAACGTTTTCACAAACTTGATTCCGGTTTCCAGGGCACTGCTTCATTACAAGAAAAGGACTGCCTCGGGCAAGAAACTTCAGAGTTTTTGTGATTTTTCAACATTTTTTAACTCCTTAAAGATGCTGATTTGGCAAAACAGAGAGGAAATGAAATATTTCCCAACTCAAAATACTCTGTAATTATTCCTGCCTTATAATTACCCCTGAAACTGCTTGGTGTTCATTGTGTGCCTTAAAAGAGCCCTTATTAAAGTTCAGATACTTTTTCATTCTGGAGAGAAAGAAGAGAAGACAATTCTCTTAGGTGGAATCTAAAATTAATGCCAAAATTTGCCCTCATTTACTATGGTTTAAATACACTCAGCCATTTTATTATCTCCAGAGGTGTAAGTAATGCCCTACTTTGATCTGGATGGAATTAATTCCCACACAGCTTGAGAAGTGGTTTGGGTCCTTTGAATGCACTACACTCAGAGCAAAAGCAAAAAAAACAGAAATATTGTTGTGTTCCAAAGAATCAGAGGCTCAGGAAGTAATCAATTTCCACCAAAATGGTGTTGTTCTGCTGCAAAAATAAATATACTGTACAATTAAAGCGAGGCAACAACCCTTTCAATGCAAACAAGATTCCAAGCAAGTAATATTATCACTGAATTCATGGAGTTATTAACTGACTGAGTTAATCTGTGAGTTAATGTGCTTTTTTTGGATCAAAGCCTTAGAAATTTTGACACACCTCTCTCTGTAGGAAGAAAACCTGGATTAGCTAATGTACCCTTGTTCTATTAAAAATACAGCCATTAAGACATTTAAATTAAATATGATTAGTCAGCTCTGATTAAAACCTCAGCATATGTCGAGTTTTAATTAGAGTACAGTAAGTGAAAGTCATATGCAACTTTGCTTAATGCTGCAGTGCTCAGTGGCCATAAATGTCAAAACCCACGAAATTAACTTCTCTCCACATGCAAATACTCCAGGAAACTACACCAGGAACAAATTAAACACATGAAATTGTCTTGTTACTGATCTATTATGTAGTTAAAATAAAGTGGAACCTCTGTCATACCAGCAAATCTGTTCTCCTGTCCCCAGTAAGGAATATTTTCTGCCTTTCTAAAATTGCACCCGTTCCAAAGGCTAAATTCAGGCAACTCTAACAAGGCCTAAGGATTCAACGATGAAAAATATTTCTTGGAAAGCTCCATCTGTTATCAGTCTACAAGAGGACTTGTAATTTGTGAAAAAACTCAAGAGTGCTGTCTGAAAGGGGGCTGCTCATGCTCATCTGCTGCATGTTTCCAAACACTCACTGCAAGCATCTCACTTTAATCTGGGAAGCAATCACTGAAGTGTCCTGCTCTGCCCTTTAAAAGCAGTGATGCAGCAAGCTTATGAAAGAGAAAAACAGATAATTATCTACTAAATACTCATTGCAACCTGGCAGCTGCAGAGGGAAAAGCTCAAATGCACTAGACAAAGCAAAAATATATAAGATATATGAGATATATTATTATTATAATAATAAAAAGAGATGTTATTTCTAGTGAGAGATTTTAAAGGGGAAAAAACGTTAGGTTTTCAGCAAATAGCAATAGTATTTAAAGAAGCAATGGAAGCTAGTGAATGTGGAATGCAGCTCTCTGATGCCAACCAAGAACTTCCCAAGACAGGAATTATCAAGAGGAGAACGAGTATTTTGAGGCAGTGGATTGAGATGGACCCTCAGGGTGGCAATAGATGAGTGCAATCCAAGAGCTGGAATTAATCAATAAGGAAAGAATCCATGAAAACCTGGAGGAAATTACTAAGATATAGGGAAACAATTAGAACAAGGGCAACTTTTAAAAACTTTTCTTCTTGTGCAATGAATGAGCCAGTGGCTAAACTAACCTGTTTAAAATAATTTTGTTTTTCAAGTCATCTTAATCAGCAACTTCCCCAACTTCCTAAAAGCAGGAATGTCTCAGTGCTCATAAATACTCATAAATAACGAGTGGCCCAATCCATTTGAGTTCATTGATTTGAAAGAGGAGAGAGAAATCACATTATCCAATGGAAGTATTTGTGGCAACACAAGTGCAGCCAGAGAGAGATTATTACAATGAGTTTTTTGAACAGGGGTCTAAAACTGCACCCAGAGCTAAAATCACTGTGGCATATATCTGTTCCCTCAGATATATCAGTTTTACACTGACATTTACAATTTCATTAGCTTCAGTGGCACAGATTTAGGTGGAAGGAGGGTTTCTTGGCATTTGAATATAAAACACACCACGCTGGAAACACCTCTCGTAAATATTTCACTGCATCTATAAACTGAAAATGTTAGACCCCTCCTGGCCATGGAGCAGGAGTGATTTAAACTTGACAGTACAACCTGGTATTTCCTGTGTCCTTGTGTCCTGCCCAGCCCCTTCTGGTGACAAAGTGCAGCCTGAGTGGAGCCAACAAAATCACTGTAGAACAGAGATATTTGGGTTTCACTGCTCCCACACCAGTATAATATTGCTGGCATTCATGTAATTACCTCTGATTTCCTCTGGTAAAAGCATACAGAAATGTATGGAACAGATATGGCCTCCAAATTAGGACAAAATCCTTTCAAATTAAGGAAAAGTCTCACCATGCTCGTTTTAGACTGCACACTTTAGTGGCACCTTATAAATATTTATGAAGTTCATTAACGGACGTATAATATTTGAGCTTTAATTGTTTAAGGACATTAAAACTTGATTTTAATAGAGGTCATATAACTTCTGGATTCCTAGTGTACCAGCTCCAGACCTTTAAAACTTAATGGCAATGATGGGTTTTCCATCATGGGGTCAGAGGCATTAGCAAATGCAATTTTCCAGACCCATCTAAAATATCATTAATTCTGTCCTGTGCATATAAACTGATCTGAGTTATCAGAGTCATGGTTTGTTTAACACAGGGCAAATCCTAGACTTGTATCTCCTATTCCTCAAATAAACTCCTCAAGCTGACAAAAGCAATTACACTGGGACAACATGAAGTCACATTGGGAAATTGTTGAAAATCACAAATGAGGTTAATATTCCACTATAGGAAAGGTTTCATTAAGTACCCTTAAGCCCTGTCCTGTTTTTTTGTGCACATTAGGGAACTTTGCCATGTTCCAAACCAAAAGCCATTTTGCCATTTGTGGCATTTTACACTTACAGAACTCTACTACTAGATTTAGCTGCATTTTCTGCTCTTGAAAGTCAGCAGATTCTCTTCAGTTCTTCCTGAGTAAATAGATTTGTTGTGGTTTATTTCTTCAGCTGGAGTAGGTGGGAGAAATTTTGATGCATTTGCTCTGTTTCATTTGTGCCACCAGTTAAAGGAACACATTTCTCTGGCCATTTTAGAAAGCTTTTATTGCAGCTGGCTTAAAAAGTTTTAGAGGTGTTGTTGCTTCAAGGATGTAGTTCCCACAAGAGTAAAACAATATATAGCTCTTTCTACCTCTTGTTCTTTGGCAGTGTAAACAGGGATGAAATTTAGCAAGCTCTTATTTCAGTCAGGAGTTTCATAAAGAAACCCTCCCAAAGGGATTCCCTCATCTTTGAAAGAAGCCAGCATGTTCATGGTGTGATTTTCTAGCTGTTTCCCACTGCTCTGCAGCATTCTGCAGTGGTGGTAGCACTCCCCTACTTCGACAGCCACTTTTCAAAAATCACTTTGCACTTTTATTGGAAAGCAGAGATCTTTCTAAGGCAGATCCTTTCATGTTCTTAGTGGCATTTTTTACTGGAAAAATTCTTATAGAAATAAACTGTATCTTCTTAGAACCTTTTAAGATCTGTGGGGTTTTAAATAAACCCATGAAAATCTGAAAATTTATATCAGTGATAAGAGAGATGCCTGTAATTGAAATGCAGCTGTGATAGAAATAGAGCTGGCACTGAGATTTCGAATTCAGGATGGCTATATATTAACACACTAATGTTAATTAGTCCATTAGCAATTAAGTAATATACTGACATTAAAATAAAATTAGTAAACTAAACAGTGTCTGAATAAATGGAGGTGATGGGGAAAACTCATAATCAGCCAGAATAATGAAAATTCTAGCAGAGACCAACTCCCTGGGGAAGGCTTCAGTGGAATAAAATGCACTGATCAGCAAAATATGGATCAGAAAGGATCCCTGAAGATCATCTGCTCCAACCTTCCAGTAGAAATGGGGTTTTGCAAAGAACAGGTGTTGTCCACCATGGCTTTGTCAATCCATACCTTTAAAATCTCCATTAAAGATTCCTAGAAATTTTGCTTTTGTACAGCAACACCTCACTAGTGAAAAGGATTTTCCAGCATGCCCATTCTGAACCCCCCAAATTGCAGCTCAGGGCTGTTCCCCTGTGCTGTTCAACCAGCACAGAAGAGTTTGGCTCCACTGCCTTTGGCTCTCCCTGTCAAACAGCTGAAGGTTGTTCTCAGCTCACAAAATTCCATCTCCAAGTTCAGTGCCTGTCCAGGTCCCTGACCAGCCTCAGTTGCACCCTCCCTGTTTTCCAGCAGGACTGGGTTGATGCTAAGGCTTCCTCACCCTATTTTTGGTTCATCTCCACAAGGTCTTCACTGTCCCAGTCCTCAAGACCCCTCTGAGTTACCTCCCAGCCATTTGGCAATTATTGCTCCTGCTTTAGAATCCTCCACAAACCTATGGAGGGTACACTGTGTTTTTCCAGCTGTGACTCCCTAAATGTGGAGCAGTTCTTGGCTCTGCCCTCTGCACATCATTTCCCCCAGTCAGTGGTACAGAAGGAATTGTCTTGCACTCAGAATCCAAGTCACATCTGCCAGCATGATCACAGCTGAGTCAAGGTTCCCTCCTGTACCCAGCCTGTAGGCATAATACATGCTGAGCCCAGGGAGTGACAGCACTGAGTGACAGTTTCAGAACATTTTGTTACAATTTTTTTTTAGTATGAAAGGTAGATGCTGCATAATTAAAAGTGAAGTTAAATTTTCAGGGAATTCTTTCCTTTTCTTCATATAATGAATTTAAGTTGTAATCAAACTTTAAAAATATAAGATCTGGTTTAGTGTTTTCTAGGTGAATCAATTTCATTTTCAGATTAAAGCCTATGTTATAATTTAGGAACTGACAAAACGAAGAGAAAAAACAAAGATGTGTCTGTTTAGTTTAAAATCTATTTCTTTTTCTTTTAAAGGAAAACTATTATCCCCAAACTGGTGATTGCACTACAGGTACAAATGCAGTCCTGACCCAGAATTGAAAGCCTGGCAGGGTACACTTCAGGATTCCAGGAGATGTCTAAGATGCTACAAAAGTCATTTGTAACCATCCTCCACTGTGGCTTGGTCCATCCTCTTTCTGTGACTGTGATTTCTGTATGTCTCAAAAAGACTGCAGTCAATGCTGCAAGGGCAGATTGTTTCTCTGAGTTGTAACAACCTCTCTCTGTTTTTAACAGGTTTTCTAAATGTTTTAACTCATCCTGTACAGATTTGTGCATTTGTGTCCATCTCACACACTGCACAAGGATCCCAGGGCAATTAACCTTTGGGAGGACATGAACAAGAAACCTCAGGGAGGAGAAATCCAGGTGAAAAAAGAAAAAGCAGTGACTGAGCTGAGGCACTGGAGCTGCCAGACCCCAGAGTTCACAGATAACCAGATTTATTTCTCCACACAGCCAGGAATTGTTGTGCCACAGCAGTGCCTATTTTGAATTAAGGTAAATCTCATCCCCCTTGCAGATGGCCCTAGTGCAGCTTTGCCTTCCATACTGAAGGACCAGTGTAATTCAGAGTGAATTTTGGCTGACAGATAATAAATAAAGCAAGACAGATACCACCCTGAAAAAAAAGTAACAACCATGATTACTTTAATAGAGAATTAAAAAAAAAAAATAAATAAAGAGATCTTAAAGGCTTTCAGTCTTTACTATAATGGAGATACTTCAATAAATGTATTCAGGGGTTGTATTTAATTGAATTCTTAGGATCTGGCTTGCATTTGGAAGTTTACCAAAATATCTAGTCAGGAACAATTACCAGGCTAGACTCTCTAATAGAGATTTAAGATGTCTTTTTCCTATTTAGTATAACCTATGCTGGAACTATGCCTGAAGAGCTGTTTTGGAAGGATTCTGAGAGTAGATAAATCTTTATAATTATGAAAGAGCCACATAATATAATATGCAAGGACCAGGTAAAAATCGTCCATCCCAAAAAAGAATTTTCAAAATTCTACTAGAGAGTCAAATACGAGTTGTAAGTTAGAAGAAAAACTGAGATGTGGCATCTCACATATCTCAGGTCTCTAAAGAAGCTCTTAAAACCTATTAGTTTTAACTACATTTACAAGGTTTCATTCATACTTGGTAATGCCTTAAGATGACCGGGCTTTCACTTTGTCTGCAATTGCATTCATTGAGTTTGGCTGCTAAACTTCATATCTTAGAATGCGTTGAATACCTTAAAATATTACTGTGTTTTATTCTGAGAACCCATCCAGGTGACATTTATAGACCATTTTTCCATGACTAAGGCAGTGTTGTGTCAGTGAAAAACAAAATTAAGATAAAGTAGAACCCATCCCTCAATGTCTCCTGGAGACAGAATAGCAGAGGCCAGTGCAGGAGAAGCAAGTGCAGGACTCAGAAAATTATGTTTAACATCCAAAGAATGCCTAAATACTGGCAAAGCAGCTGAGGGGAGCAATTTTAGAGCATTTTAATTCTGTATCACTCATGGATCTTCTGTTCACACCTGAGAACACCAAGGGAAGTTCACCCTGTGAGGCACCCAGAGCTTCTGCCATGGTTGGAGACTGTGACAGTGTGAGGAGCAGAATGGGAGAGCCAAACCACTGGAACATTCCTCCAGACCAGTGGATTAAATGGGCACCCAGATGCTGTTTTAGGAAAGAATAAGGAAGGGTGCATCTGTAATCTGCAATTATTCTGAATCTGTAAATATCCTGAGTGCTCTGTCGCTCTTGCTAATTTTATTAACATTTTAGTGGGTTTGGGGAGTTCTATAAAACAGAGGAGGTGTAGCAGGGTTATATCAGTGTGGTCACTCCATCAGCTTAGGGCAATAACCTGTGGCACTTTTAGCAAATTTTGTCCTCTCAAATCCACACTACACACCACTGTACACACAGCTGGGCTTGGGGCTTTGCAGGAGACTGGCTGACCCAGCTTTACAAGGAGGTAACCAGCAGGAATTCTGGAAACATTTGTCCCTTTTTATGGATAATCACAGGATCATTTAAGACTGAAGGAGTTGATTGCATGAAGTCCATCTTGGACACAGTAGTGACACTAAAAAAGGCCCAGAAAGTGCTGCCACTTCCTTCTAGCAGGCCTCAAAACTCTCAAGTAAAAAGTGACCCATTTCCTTATTCTTTTACACATATTTTCCTTTTCCCTTCAGGAAAATCAAGCCTTGATGAACAGCCAGAATGAGAAGTGGGACTAATTCCCTGCAGCTGGGTCTCTGCTAAAGACAACCAGCCCCAAAATGCTGCCCCATCTGCAAACTGGATGTGAGCAGCTCAATTCATCCCAAAAAATCCCAAAATACACTGCATTCCTGCACTGCTGCATCTCTAACTCCAGACAAGCTTTGGCTGCCTATTTCTTTTTTTTTTTTTTTTTCATTCTGCAATGAAACTATGCAGGAAAGATCCCAACCATGCAAAGGAATATTCTCAGCTAATATAAATCAGGGTTATTTCACAAAAGGCAATGAACTGAAGCTGGTTTATGTCTCCTACAGCTGTAGATCAAAACAGAATTAGCTTGAAACCTGCTGCATGGAGCTATTTAGAATTATTTGTGAAGTGCCTAATCCCCAGAAGCTTATGTTCAGGTAATTAATCACAATGTACTTGTTACCCTGATTTGCTAATAGAGCTGCTGGGTGAAGACTACAATCCTGGCACAGAATTCTGCCTTGCCTTTTCATATTGTATATTGTTTTATTATTATTTATTTATTGTTAATTTCACAGCAAGAAAGTGGAGTTGAGCAAGCCCCACCTTAGTGTTTAATCAACACAGAAAGTTTTGGGAATCCTGTGACCCACTGAGGTTCTAATAAACCATTATTTATATATCTTCAAATATGTGACTGGAGATGTTTGACTGACCACCACTTGTTTTGACCACTCTAACATTCACTCAAGGAAGTTCAAATTTTTCAGCTTTCCCCTTTTAAAAAATCTATCATCTTGGGAATGAGATCAGAAAATTCTGGTTGTTCTTAGAGTTACTCCTGTTTATGCCAGATCACCACAAACTATAATAATGGTTTTGGCAACTGAGTAAAAAATAATCCAAAGAAATAACTTTGCAGACTACATAGTTGACAGAACTTGACCCTCAAATTTCAGTGTCATCACAAGATTTTGTGAGAGTGCAATCACTGCCAGGCAAACACACTCTCAGTGCTGGAAAAGGACATTTTTTCTCTGGTTTGTGAAGGCATTTTTGTGTAAGTCCCAACATCTTTCATCTTTCTCCCACAATGCTGGACTAGTTGGATTATTTGAAATTTCTTCCTTCTAAATGGGATATTCCTCCTGTCAAGTAACCTGGACTGGTATTTCTTTGCCTGTTTCACCATTGTTTAAGGCCAACAAGGAATTTATTAGCCTATTTCCATCTCTTTTGCCAGGACCCTAAAAACATTTATTGAGGAAATAAACTGATGCTCTAGTTCAGTCCTTTTCTCTCCAAAATTGCTCATTCCTTGTTCCTCACAGCCACTTTTAGCACTTTATGAAATTTGTACTACATCCTATTTTACACGAGTCACAGCACGATTTCACAAATGATACTGCATCAGTTTCTACAGCAAAGAAATAAAGTTCCATTTACTAGAATTCCTTCCATTTTTTTATTACCAACATTGATATCAAATAAAAAATGAGATGATTCTAGCCACTGATTTTTTACAACCTTATATAACATTTTTCTTTCTTTCCCCCTTTACATCTATACTTGACCCATTTCTCTTCTACTGATCTGTTTCCAAATATTCTTCTTCCATCTAATTCAAACCAAATGACTGGTTTGGGCCTAATCACTCCTCCCTCAATGTCTTTAATAATGTATGGATTGCATTTGATTTTTTTTTAAGTTTCCTGTTTCAGGATGCATTCCTAACCATAATAAAGAAGCATAATAAAATATTTCATCTTAATGCAAAGTCCTGCTCCAGGCACCTGATTTCAGAATATTAAGATGGAAAATATCCAGAACTCTCACTTCTCTGCAACTAAACATAAATTTCTAGAGCTAAAGTGATACATTTTTTTTTATATATCTCAATTGCCCTTGAATCAACATCTTACAATCTTATTTCTTCTTTCTTTTGAATCTTCTATTTGATCAAACATTTTATTATTTTTGATGGGATACTGTAAATAGTTTCCTGACATCCAATGAAGATGTGATTGATACTGCCAGCATGAGATGAATCATCACAGACTGAATTTCATGACTTTAGTAAAAAGGAACCATTTTTGCCTTATTCCCTCTACAAGTAAAACATAATAAGTGCAGTTAACTGTGTTAATATTATTATAATTCAGAAAAAAGTCTGATTAAAAGAAAGCACATGTTCTTGTTAGCAGGATGAATATTGAAAAACGACAGTGTAACTTGCAGGGATCTCCCTCTATTTTGTGTGAGGACAAATCAGTGAGATGTTGAATTTAAACCTATTAATCCATCTGTAGTTTATATTTTTTTAATTTCTCTATTTTATTTAATCTGCTAATATACAAATATATTTATATAGATATGTCAAAAAATCAGAATGAGCTGGGATCCTCCTTAATATAAGTGATTTTGGGGACTGTACTCAAATCTGATTGGAGCGAGTCCTTCATATTTTTTCCCAGGATATTTTCTGATTATTTCCTTTTCCCCAGCACTTACCATCTCTCTGCCCATGTGCTAAATGTCATTAAAACCTCACAGAGCCACCAGCCTTGTTGAGTTGTTTGGCTTCTGACACATCTGTATATGGACCAAAAATCCAAACTGAAAATGAGCTCAACAAATACCCAAATACATCCTGTTTGTTGAAAAAATATTCTATTCTCTCATAGCTTCCAGACTTGACTATGGATTTGTTGATATACAGGAATGTTTCTTATACACTACATTTTTTTGGATGCTTGTGAAGGGGCTTAACCAGTGGAGGCATTATTCTTAAGCAAACTTATTTAATGCAAGGTTAAATGTATTTGTTTCCATCTGCTCTGTTGGCAGAAAGGATTTTTGGCAGCTAAGCCAGGAAAAGCCACAGAGCAATCACCATAAAATCTCACTGACACTAGCAAGGGTGAGGAGTGTCACTGGAATGAAAATATCCTGGCACCTTTCACACAACATCATGCCACTGCTTCAAGAAAGAATCATGGGGTGGGTTTGGTTGCCTATTTTTTTTCTTTCCTCCAAAATAAATTCCTAAATTGTTTTAATTTATTTCAGGAATGAAAAACATGCATCTGAACAATCCCATTTGCAACATCGAGTACTCAGCTTAAATTACTTTTCAAGGATGGAGCTTTCCATTTTATGCATGCTAAGGGACATCATTAAAATCACAGGAGAGGCCCACATTCATGGGGAGCTGTAGGAGTCCACCACAGAATATTTTTGCCTCATTTTCTGGCTCTCAGGAAGGTGATTAGCTCTGAGAACAAGCACAGTGTAAGTGGAAAAGTGAATTTTTTTTATTCCCTGGTCTTCCCCATCCTGCTGTCACGAGAGGTCCTTGGCAGTGGCTGTCACTCAGGCTGGGCTGTGCACTCAGGGGGGACCCCACTAAAGGTCAAAGCTTTCACCTTGGCACCACACTCTGAGAGAATTAATAGGAAAAAAACACCCTGCTAATCACTAATTAACTTGGAGTGATTGTTGTTGCTTTCACCTCACTTCTGCACGCAGTCAATGTGCCCAATATTGAAATGCATTTTCCTGGAAATATAATTTATCTGCTGTTTGTGACTCCAGGCTGGAACACATCCTAAAGGATCTGACAGCTGGGAACTCCAGAAATGCAGAGTAAGAGCTGTGAATCAGCCTGAGAAGGACAAACCATGCTAACTGCAGAGTTTGGCTGCTAAAATTCAGAATTTCCAGATCCCCATCCTGAACACTGGCACAGGACTCACTGCTGCTTCCCATTTCTCTGTGTATCAACAACAAGAATTTGGTTCACTGCTGCTTTGCCTTGGGGGTTCTGTTCCCTGGGGCATTCACAATTGCCTCAGAACTCTCAAAGTTTTCCCTAATTTTTTTCTCTTTTGTGTGAAAACCAATAAAAATCAGATATTTCATGAACAATTCTTTTTTAAATTCTCTCTCCTGGGAAATCAGATGTTCTCCTTATTGCAAGCAAGTTTTTTACAGGATGAAAAGAACTTTTAAGCAGCTCTAAAGATGGGTTTTTTTCACAGCAAAATATCCCCACCCACTTGTGCAGTTTATTTTACATAATTTGGTGTCTCTTTAGCCATGGCACCGTTGAAGAGGCTAGAATGTGATATTCTCAGTTGGTTTGCTGGCCAATAAACTCAAAATGCCCAGCATCTTGGAATCTGACAGTGCTTATCAGTTTATGCTTGAATTTTACAATTGAAAAAATAAAATAAATTACCTGAACAACTTACCCCATCATTTCACTTCTAATGGCAAGAAAGATAGCAAAAATGGACCAATAACTCATTTTTAAGGTGTGGAAGTTTCAAGAGCAAAAAATTCCTCCAGATTCGTGATTTCTTATAGACCTTTGTAATAGTTACAATGAAAAAAATTCTGTAATCAAACTGAAAGGCACAATATTAAATACTGTGCCATATTTTGAAACTGTTTTCAAGTCTGTTCAACTATCTTGTCCTTTATAAAGCAAATTTCTTCCCATATCTACCACAATTTCTGATATTAAAGCCATGTCCACAAGTCTCCATCTAGAGAGAACTGCATAACAACCCACTTCTGCTATTGACTAAAACTTTAAAGCTGCTTCTTTTTTGGTTATTTCTGCATTTCTGTTTGATGATGTTGTCTCATTCTTAGTTTTCATTTGATGTTATTGGGTTAGTTTGAGTTGGTGCTGTAAGTAAATTTTGCTGGGTGGTACAATCTGCCCTAGAAATATCAATGATCTAATAGCTGCAGTAAAAATCAGCACGTTATTCTTGCAGTCCTTATGAAGTAGAAATAAGTGATTTTTATGTACTTTAGGTAAATATAAATTAAAGAGAAAAGAAGCCCTTTTATTTACAGGAATATATAAAAGAACAAACCATGCACTGAGAAGTTCAGCTGTAGCAAGTGATGTGCACATATGCAAAAATAAAGTGTTTCTCTGGATGTATTCCCTGGGGAATATATTTTTGTTCTGTTTTGGGTTTTTGGGGGTTTTTTGGTTTTTGGGTTTTTTTGTTTGTTTGTTTTTGGGGGGGTTGTTTTCGGTTTTGCTTTGTTGGTTTTTTTTTGTTTTTTTGAGGCGAGATGGTTAATATTGCTTAAAACTATCATGTTTTAAATTTAATGCTATAATTTATTAATTTTAATTTTTTTTCCTCATTGCATAACAGGAGATCAACCTCACTGCAATAAATATTTCTCATTTCCAGTGAAACTGAGGAATTCCACAGGCCAAAGCTGTGCAATGCAAAGCACTGTAGGGACAAAGAGAAACCATCCCAGGTAGCACCATAAACAAACAGGTAAAAAGTGGGAGTAGGAACAGTTTCAAAGCATTAAAATTATTTATTCAGCATCATGCAGTTAAGGAACTCTGCTGAGTAAGATGCAGGTTGTCTGACTCTCATTTTTGACTTCTGACAACCACATGCTGCTTTTCTCCCAAGCCCACAATCTGTACCACATCTCTCTGCTTGTTTACCAGCTCAAAATCCATGAATTACAAAAACTCTATTTCCCCTCTCCATAACTATGCACTGCTAAACTTCAGAGCAGCAGATGGACTAAGGGATGTGAAAAGAACTGCAGAAAATAAAAAGGTAAATTACTTCTGAGAACAGGCCTGTCTGAAATTCTGAGGACATAATGGAACCCCCAGATTTATGCCAGCTGATGGTGTCACCACACAGCATTTCAGATGTGGAAATTATGCATAATTCCAGATCATTTGAATTGAACAAAGAATTCACAAGTTTCTTTCATGCAGCTACCAGAAAGTCACAATTCCCTTGCTGAATTTCACTTGCCTTACACGTAGAAAACCTTCCTAATTTCTATCTCTGTTCAGACATGATGTAGAAACTTTAAAAGAGTTTTCATTTCCTATGTAGGATGTGAGATCCCACAAATCTTGGAGCAAGAGATGAAGATGATGGCATCCTTAAGCTACTAAAACACAGTTTGCTTACATCAGTCCCTCAAGTTCTCTAACCTGATATGTGGGTCAGAGGAACTAAATTTTTTACATCTCTCATTTGCACTGAAAATATTTATACTAGTAAATACTTAATTACATGAGAGCCTCCTGGCAATATTCATTATTAAATTAGTTATTAAATTATATTACGTGTCTTGGGAAATAGCAAACAATTTACCAAGGGCAAGACAAATTTCAGCCTGAAGAACTTGGGGTTTTTAAGTCACCACCAGGAAAGCTCCAAGGTAACAGAACCCATCAAAATAACTTTGTTGGAGGGAGGTGTCTCCAGGTAGTCCCAATTTAGCTGCACATCCCACTGCTGCTGCTACCAACATTATCTTTGCTGTTATACTCATTAGCAGCTTTGTTATGCTAAACAATCACTTTATTTTAGTAATGCAGGCATAACTCTGGATTAATTCGCTTAGACTTAATTGCACCTCAGGGAAAAACAAACTGAGAGCACACTGACAAAAAAGCGTGATTGAGACTGGAGAGTTGTGGGAATTTGCTAATAATTGTATAGATTGGCTTCCACCACCAGTGATGCTTTTACATTGAAAAAGCAGTTTTCTCCCATTTCTTCTGACTTCCTGTGCCTATCTTTCTGAGAGGAAGAGTAAAGAATTCAAGGAATCCTTAAAAAATGAGAGATTGTTGTGAGTTACCAGATTTAGTACAAAATTAACAAGAGGTCTAGCTATGAACCTGAACCCAGACTATTCATTCAGTTCTAGACTGGTTCCAGTTTCTCTCTCAGCTTTTTCTAAGAATCAACTATTACAGAATCCACCTTTGAGCTGCTTCCAACAATTGCTAAGAAGTGGCAAAACTGTTCTCAGTGAAAGAATTCCATCACATTTTGAAGCCATTTAAAACTCAATGTACTCCCTTTTGCCTGCCCACCTGCTTTCCTCTTCCCCCCAGATCTTTAAGTCACTGCTTAGTTCTTCAAGGTAAGCTTTCAAATAAGCAAAAGGAAAATGCATTACCTGCTATGAATACACTGAGAGTTTTCAGTGCTGTTTATTTTGGGTTTGTTTTTTATTTACCACGACAAAACCTAATTGCTCCGCAGCCCAGTTGCCTGGAGCCTTCCACCTTGTGAAACCTGTGCTATGAAGTGGTTCAGTTGTCAGGAGGATTTAATCCCTAATCAGTCTCTGCCATCAGATGGTGCAGGCTGCCAGACAAATCCTTGGGTTTAATCCTGCATTTGGTCTTGGTGTGTGTCTGCAGCAGGAGCAGCACAGGGGGAGAGAACAAAGAGAACATCTGGGACCCTCCTGCACCTCAGCCTCATGAGCAGAGCCTGGGGTTGCCTTGTTCTGCTCCCCCAAATGGTTCCCACAGCTGCCCTAATTAGTAGATGGGCTCGTTACTAACTTAGATTTCACATGATTTTAACTCTCCTGGACACCATTGTGTAACACTCTTTTTCCAGCCAAAGTAGAACTTTCTATTTGAAAAGCTCCTTAATGTGGGAAATAGTAAAAGTAAGATTTTCAGAAAGCTGGGAAAAGTGGGCCTTAGAAAACCTATTAACAATACATAATACTTCATTATTAAGCTTAAAATGTTTTGCTATCTTGCTAGACATATTTTTCTGCAGACTTAAGGTCTATCTTAGCCAAAGCTCAAACTCAAGCTATTGTTTCATGTCCTGCCTTGCTGTACTATTGTAAATTTTTCTACCTTCAGACTTCCCAGTTGCAGCTGTTTCTAAGTTCTCTGCTCTTTCTCTTTCTAAGGCCTGCTTTTCCAACTTTCTGAAAATCTTCTTACCTTCACTGTTTCCCACATTTAACTTTCCATTTGTGCTGCCCTTATATTTTCTATATTGGTCACTACCAGTCTCTGAACATCATCATATCCCCACACACACATTTTATAGCAAGGACTGAACTATTTCAGTATCCAATTCTGGGCATTCTGGCTTGTCTACCTTTATGAAGCTCTTAAGAAAGCATTTTTAATCAAGAACATGTGCTTTACCCTGGCTCAAATATGAATTGGTATTTCTTCTTCAAGTTCTTCCAATTAAATTTGCCTATATCAATTAAATTTCTCTCTCTGAATCCTACAGCTTGCTCTTGAAGTTAATCTCTTAAACTTTATTTGAATAGTAGAATATCTGAGTCCACAAAAGAGTCTGAAGGTGAACATGGAGCTGAAAGCAAAGAGCTTGCACAGCTCTGTGCCATATTTCCTTAGCTCTGAGAGTCTCACAAATGGGATGGGATGCAAACATTATGAAGAGCATTCTTTGGAATGCAGTCATATGAAGGATTTAGATTTTATGTAAAACTTATTTAAATTAAAAAAAAAAAAAAAAAAAAACCCAAAAAAAACCAGAAAACAAAAATCCAAACCAAAAAAAATAGCACTGAATATGCAGAGAACCTGAGTAGAACCTGATGAACCTCAGAAGTATAAATTGTCTTTGCATCAGATTTCTCAGAATTGCTGCTTCTCCAAGACCAGAGGCATCCATGAGGTGAGTGTGATTCTACTGGAAATTTATTGTTCCTTTCACCTTGAATTGTTTTACTACAACCCACAGCCCTAATTCAGATGCAATTCACAGTCACCATGATGATGATGAACTGTACAAGTGTCAAGCTACTTTAAAATCTGAATCTGGTTTAGTTTCAATTAGTAGTGTCTCTGTTCCTAAATTAGTTTCAGATTTGCATGTGGAGGTTGCCTGCTATCAACATTTGAGAGATAAATATCTATATATTAATATATATTCCCAATCCATTGTGTCCACTCAAAATTCAGTGAGGCAGTCAGCAAAACTATATATTTTGTTTGGAATTATTTCTACAAAAAGGTGATTACTTCTTTGGAACAAAAGCATCTTCAGGGACACCCATGATTTACAACATTGTGAGAAAAACAGACAAAATATTTTATCAAAAAAATAAAAAATAGATGAAAAAGCTTAAATCAGGGGAAAGCAGATCAAAAAGTCTATACCAGTTGTTTTCAAGGAAAACAGCTAAAAATGCTTTAAAACCTGCAGGTTCCACTGCGATTTAGTGTCTGTTTGAAATTCATTGTAAAAAACAGTGAAACTTCCACAAATTTTACTCAATATCAGATAGAAGTAGACAAGGACATGTAATTGCATCCACAGCCCACAGTCTGTGGGAATGAAAGGAGCAAATCATCTATCTCATCTCCCCAGAGACACTGAGAAAATAAAATACTTTTGCTCCCAGGCTTCAGCATTAGTCATGAACTACTGGCCCATCCCAATTGATATTTGGCATTCTTTTCTCACAGGTAAAACTCTGTTTTACAGAGAGAAAAACAACATTTGCTGAAATTTCCACTATTTCTGCTCATTGAACTTATGTCAGGATCAAGAAAATTAATTTAATCTTTAATTTGAAATTAATTTAGTACTTTCAGATTTAGAGGAAAGAGAGCCACAAAGCTGTGATTGGAAATTCACAGTATTTCCTTGTGCTACAGCTTAATCTGAGCTTCTCTCTGTGCAGGTTTCTCTTCCTTAATAAGCATCCTTGACATCCAATCTGCTCCGTGGTGGGATTTGAATAACAACCTTCAGGATGGGCACCCATGGCCCCACTGAGCTGTGAAATGAATCGGACACAGGTAACAGCTTTTCTGTCACCCTGGCATGAATCAAAAACTCCTCAGCCCCCAGCTGCTGACAGACATAATTTAATCCTTGGGAATTTGGAGGGAATTTGAGACTTGGCCTCAGGAGCCAAGTCACCTGAACCGTGGTGCCTCAAGCATCCAACATCCAAATCCCAACATTTGGGATGCTGCTGCAGGAAAGGGGGGAGAGGATGTTGGTGTTTAAACTTCTGGGAGGTGGGAAAAATTCCTTCCAAGTTGCTGCTTATTATAACAACTGCTGGCAAAAGGTAAATTTCAGTCTGGATTGCGATGCCTGGGAGCCAAATGTTGTGATGATGGTTCCTGCAGCCTGATGGGCTGGGATTCACTTGGGCATTAGGAAGTAATAAACTGGCAGAGTTATAGGGAACAGGCTCAAAACCACATCCAGCAAAGCCTTAAGAACTTTTCCCTGCTTCTTAACCCTGTGCTTCTTTAATTTTAACCTTCAAAAAAAACAAATTTGAAAGATTCCCCAAACCTTATTCCATAATTGCCTGTGGATGCATCATTTTCTTCTGGCTTGCCTCTCCTCCACCCATTTTTTTTTTTTCTTAAATCTTTTGAAGCCCCATACCTCGAGACACTAAGAGATGAAGAATAAAATTATTTAAGAGAGAATAGAGAGCAAGGTGAGGAAAAGGGTGGGCTGCATGATGCATTTCTGGACCCATGGAAGCATGTGAAATGAGTCACTGGTCATGAAACTGAGTGATCACAAAGGGATGAGATACAATGAGGAGGAGGAGAAGCAGTCGAAAATGTTAGTGTGCTCACTGAAATCTGTTAAAAAGCTACTTTAAAGTAATTAACAATGACTACAAAAGCAGTAACACTCTGTAACACTGAAGCTTTGGAAAAAAATTCGCTCACATGAGTACAGTCATTATATGATCATAATCTAGTGAGAAAATCACCACCAGCAAAATTCCCAGAGGAACATAAAATCACTGCCAGCTAACAGCATGCAGGCTGCTCCTGGCAAAAGCATAAATTGGATGCATTACAATAGGAATAGGATGATTACAGCTTCACCTTTCAAAAAGTTCACGGTGATCCCTTATTTTTTCTCCATTTCTATGTATTGAATGTTTGCTGCTGCTCTTTAATAATCTCCAACACACACTGCTTTAGGATTTTTGGGCAATTTCCAGAGCTCAGTTATATTTACAAGGCTGCATTTACACAGCTCTGGGGGACTAAACTGAAACATTAATCGGTTTTAATCTTTGAAACCTTCTCCTTCAGGAATTTTGACTAATTTGTTTCATGCAAACTGCTCCTTGCTTAAGCAGCTTCAGATGTTAACTTCTTTTTTAATAAAGAGGGACTTCAGGAACATCTACTGGAAGGACAATATTCCACACTTGTCTCTGTAAGGACATGGACCCTGCTGAGGAAGGGGCTGACACAGAGCCATTGGGTCAGGAATAATGAATATCAAATCTGGTGAATGCCAGCAGAAACCATCTGAAGAAAAATTGTAACTTTTAGACTGAATTTAAATATCTAGAACAATTTAGGGGAGAAAAATGCCAATTTGTTTTGACTTTGGTTTAAATAATAGACAACCAAGACTGGGCAAGTTCAAATATGGTAATTTGGTTTCAATTTTCATTAAAAAAAAGTCATTAATGGAGCCTAACCCTGTGTCTCTCATCTCCCCACGGCTGGGCTCTGAGACACAGCCATTTAAATACTCAAATCATGGTAAATTTGCTGTATCTGGAGAGAACCTAGAACACACTGAGCTGCTGGGAAACACTCTGGGCTTTCCTGGGTAAAAATCATATTATTTTTCACTGGCATTGCCAGATCTGTGGTCAGTCCTTGCAGAAAAAAAATTAAAACCTTGAAACTCAGCCCCAGCTGTGCAGATCATTCCAGCTTTTAAAAGCCTCCAACACTTTTACAGGGCATCTCCTGTATTATTAATGTCATCCATCTTTCAGATATTCATGGTTTCAGTGACTGGTTCTTTCCATGACACTTTTATATATCCTGTTCTACACGAGAGATAAGGAGCTGCAACTCAGCTGTGCGTTTATACAGAATAAAGATATTTAAGATCCTTTTTTTTTTTCCTAATGCTGATGAACCAGAAGATCCAAAGGTTCTGGGGGGTTTTTAAGGCTCCTGCATTCAACCCACACTCTCACAGGCAGGGAGGAAATTTGCTCCAAGCCTAAAAATGGGTCAGCAAGGCCATGGGGAGAAGAGGTCTGTGCTCGGTGAAACACCACTGGATGGCTCATGACATGGCCTGAGGAGGGGATCAGGCACTATCCTGGATTTCTTTGTGGAATACAAAGGATATCAGACTTTTCCCTGGCATTTTTGTGAAATAGTAAGGGAATCAGACACCCCCCCTAGCATTTTTATAGAATAGGAAGTGAATCAGACACCCCCCCTAGCATTTTTATAGAATAGGAAGGGGATCAGACCCCCTGGCATTTCTGTGGAATATGAAGAGAATCAGACTCTTCCCTGGCATTTTTGTGGAATATGAAGGATATCAGTCACCCCCTGGCATTTTTGTGTCACAGCCTGATCTGGCACCCTGGGGCAATGCAGCCCTCGGGACTTACACCCAGTCCACTGCAGAGCTGTGCCAGAATGAGTGGTTGGAATTTGCCTTGACCTTTCCAGTTCATTGCTATTCAAAAACTTCAAGGGTGACAGAATTAAGGTGATTTCCTTTGCACTTGTTCCATGAGAGTCTGAGGCAGAGACTCAGACTCCTTCCATGCAGATAACAAATCAAGTTATGTCCCCTAGGCCTGAACACACAAAAGCACACAGAGCACAAGGAGCAGGCAAAAATGGAGCTTTGACATTTCTGCCTCCAAACAGAACAATTTAAAACTTCCAAAACAGCCAGACAAAAAACATGGAAGAAGCAATTATGATTAGTGTTAAGCTCCATCCATCAGCCACTTTCTGTCCTGACTTTACTTCCCATGGGCATAAGAAATAAAGTCCATTTCTCCAACAGGAAAAAATTCTAGAAAATAGGGGGACAAAAATGGAGTCTTATAGTTGGCTCAAATCCATCAAGATACTTATTAACACTTTCTTTATGTTCCTTGACTCCCCCATCCTTACAATGAGCTGCCTTAATAAAGCACCTGGGATCATCTTCCAGGTACAATCTGTACTCAGATTTTATCCAGATTGATGTGTTTACTCAGCACACTGAACTTAACTTGCCTAATTTCTGCTTCAGAAACAAATCTGACTTCTTTCAAGGCATTTTAGAGCCTAGTAAAAGATCTTCACTATTTTAATTGGTTAAAAAAGCTCCTGTCCTAAGTAAATTATGTTCCTCTGTGATGCATAATGAATGCAGTGGTGTTCATTGTAATAAACTACCTAGGTCTATAAACTGAATGTTGCTGAAATGAGTTATTTTTTAATTTCAAATTCTTAAATCAAACTCTAGTAGGCCTCCAATTACAGGCTGTCAGATAGAGATTTCAGCATACATCAGTATATTTAAATATCAGAACAAGTCCTGTTACAATTGTCTTTCCATCTGTCGTGTTTTCTGCTGAAAGGTAGAATATTGATTAATGACAAACCAACCTCAGAAACGTTTCTAAAACACACACACTCTCCAAAGGGCATTATCAAGATTTATTTAGAGATTCAGTGACAAGGCAAAGCAGGAGCTCACAGTGTTTCCTAAGCACTGAGTTTTAATTCCCCTGGGGATTCTTGGGAATGCCTTCAGTGTTCCAGGCCTGCTAACAACCCCAGGATATTCCGAATTTCCACCCTGCATGGGCACTGCTTTGTGAGCTGCCAATCACAGGTTTGGGGACTCAAACTCCAAAAGTTATTGGGTCACAGGTGTATCCCAGCTCAGTGGCACCCAGGTACAGCACACCTAGAGCCCAAATCCTACATCCTGCAGCAAATCCACTGTGCTAATAAAGGAATGTGCAGAGAAAAGATGAGCTGAGGTTCTTAATCCCAAAATCCTTTAGATTCTCCAATCTAAGGATTAGCATCAACATCTTCTCCATAAACCCCTGTTGCAGCTGGGCATCAGGTGCTGAGCATTTTAGAATTGCTCTTTTACCCCACACCCATATTTCACTTTTTTAAACTGATAGAGAAGAGCATTTAAGGCAGTATGTATTATTTTTATCCCAAAGGATTGTACTTTTTTTTTTTCATTCCAAGGAATTTTACATGAGAATTTTCATTTTTCATCTGTAGCTTTGTAAAGCTGACATTTTGGAGATGTTTGCAAAATAGCTACTTGAAAGCCACTCAAAACTCACACTGTCATATACTTTCTGACATTAATCTCATTTAAATGGAAAAAAAAAAGTCCATTTCAACTTCAAAAAAGTCATTTCATGCAGGAAATATGCAGGGTTTGGGAATATTTTCTGCCTCACAAGGCTCAATCCTAAACTCCTGATGAAATATAGAGTTTGAGCCATTTTTAATTCCTTTTGGAAAGTTTCCCTCAAATGCACCCATTTAGGTGAGTCACAAGCTAAACTCCCTAGCAGAGCTAGATTTCCTTATAATTTCTCACACCTGAAAAAGCTGTGTCTGTCCATGTGCATGATCCCAAAGATCTTTGTCTTACCTGGCCTCATGCAGGCAAGGGAGGGAACCATAAACCCTTCCACAATGTGGTGCTCAGACACATTTCTGTGTCTCACACACATCCCAGGATTTATTCTGGTTTTATTCTGGACATGGGCAGCAATATTTTTATATTTTATTTTTATATACTTATATATTATTATATTTTATTCTGACTGGGCACCAATACCTGCTACTAAAACTCACTCATCTCAGTGCCAAGATGTTTGGCAGCTTTTGGTGCTGTTTTTCCTTCAAGTTTTCAGTCATGGTGCAGCCAAGTTTCAGAGTATTTGCTAAATTGAGCACTTATTCCCTTCTCAGGTCCTCTCCCTGCTCATCTTCAGTCATTTTCTACTATGGTGCTGCAAATCTTCTCAGTTCTTTATTCCCCCAGAACAGCCAAGCAGATATTGACAGAAATCTCTACTGCAGGCATATGTGTTTTCCATTTTGCTAAATGCAAAAAAGCAGCACTTTAGCTCTGCAGAGCTGAAGTGGTGCTTTAGTTATTGATTTCTATCCAAAATACTCCCCTGGATTTCTCACCAGAGTCCAATCTTCCCAAACAACACATAATTACTTGTTGCAGACAGCACCCCTCCAGTGTGGCTCCAAATCAAATCTGGTTGTGTGAAAAATCCCATACAAAATCCTATCTCTGTATTAAAATAAAATAGATAATTTCACACATAGCCATCTTTTTCTAAGCATTCCCATATTTGCTCAAACTGTTGCATTTGCCCGTTACTTTGAAAAAGAAAAGTACATGAAGGGATTCAGCAAATGCATTGGCCTAATTTGATTTCTTGTTGTAGACCAGAGAAACTCTGCAGAGTTCAGTGAAGTTGTTTTTAATGAATGTCACTATAGGAAGAAGAAGTAGGCCAAGCACAGGTATGTTTTATTAAAGCCTCTGAGCTCCCAGGCACACAGCAGTATTAATAGCACTGGAAAATGATCTGTGAGATTAATTTACAAAAGAAATTTGAAGAAAATATATGGAAAATGTACTACCAAGATTAATTGTCCACACACTAGAAACAGTCATGATTTTCAAGCTGAAAAGTTAAGGACATTTCAAGAGCTATTTTTTAGGGAATGGCATAATAACTTCATAAATAACAAGTAAGTGTAATGATAAATCCAAACTACAAGAGGCCAGAAGTAACAGACATCAGGAAATTGCTTAAAACCCTTAAACTTTCAGAAACTAGATTTGCACTGTTGGATAAAACTCAGTACTGTTTAGGGGTAAAGGAAATAAAAAAGAATTAACTTATTTAGGGGACAAGGGTACAGATTTTACCTGGATCATTAGAGAGTGCCCATGGCAGGGCAGATCTGAAATAAGCTGGTAGATGTGCCTTGATGTACAACTACAAGAGCACAGCAAAATGTGCTTTATCTGCTCCATGCAGACTCTCTGCCTTTAAAAATACAACCCAAACTTCTTCTCTCATGGTGCAAAGTTATTGTAGTAGTAGCAAAGTTATTGCAGCAAGACAGAACTGAGAAGAGATGATAAAGAGCACATTGGCACTACAGAAGAGTAACAAACCCACAAACGGCAGGAACATTATTTTGACTGTACTGCCTCAAGTTCACTGGCTTTCTGCTGCCAGAAAATGTTGTAACAATTCCATTTTTGCTTTATCCTTGTCTCATTAAAATGAACACTGAAAAGACTTCGCTGCCTAAACTCCTCTGGATTTGGTCACCATCTCTGTTGTAGCTGCCCACTAAATGTACAAATTCACCACCAGCTTTTCAGCAATAAAAAACAGAATTATCGCAGAATGGTTTGGGTTGTAAGGAAACTTAAAGCCCATCCAGTGCCACCCCTGCCCATGGGGACAACTTCCACTGTCCCAGGCTGCTCCAAGCCCTGCCCAACCTGGCCTTGGGCATTTCCAGGGATCCAGGGGCAGCCACAGCTGCTCTGGGCACCTGTGCCAGGGCTGCCCACCCTCACAGGGAACAATTTATTCCCAATATCCCATCCAACTCTTCATGTCTATCACCCAGTGTTGGAATTTGTGGTATTGATTTTGAGATTGTAAAAAGTTTTTGGTTTTTTTGCCCTTTTGCTAAAGAAGAAGTTATAATTTGTTCATGTTGGTTTTTAAGGTTGTTTACTTTTGTTTATTTATAATATGTTTTGTTGCTTTGCTATAGCTTTGCTTTGTAGGGCAGTGTGTGGGGCTCTGCCCCTTAGTGGGATGTTATAAACATTATATATTATAAATTTTGTGTGTTATATTTATAATAATGTGTTAATATTTATTATTTATGTTGAACAGTGTGTTTTTAAACTAATAGAAAAATGTTAACACTATAGTGAAACATGGAGGGCATGCAGAAGGAGAACAAGGATAAAATATACTTAATTTCTTTTATTTTGTCTCTTTTGAACCTTTAATCTAGAAACTTAAAATTTTATTTTTGTACTTGTGCTACATTTAATGATTGTTTATATTAAATACTTAGGTGGTAGTTTATCTTGTAAGATTGAAAACTTTTTTTTAATGGACAGATCACAGATAGTGTTTCCTGGGGCTCTGTATAGGGGGGTTCTTGACCCCGTGTTAGGGTTTTAGGCAGATTCCCACAACCCAGCTCAAGGTCCTTTTTGTTTCCTGTGAGAACCCCAGCCTTGCTCTGGGATCTCATAAGGTGGTGAAATTCCTCCTCCAACCCGTGCTTCCAAAGAAAAACTGCACAGCCTCTTGTTGTTTGGTCTCAAGGCAGTTTATTGTCAGTTATCTAAAAGATTTTCTTCTCGGGCTGTGGCTGTTTGCTCAGCAGCCAAGGCAGAGGCACACACACACCCTGACATCCTCTCTGTCTGCTCTCCTCTTCTTTTCTCCCCCCACCCAGGGCTGCTGCTGTCTTTTATATGATATATTATGTATTACATGTTTACAGTTTTTCCCCAATACCTACTACCTATATTACAAAGTGCTTTTCTACTCTAAACCAATCTGTGAGTGCCAACATCACCAAGAACATGGAGGCAAGGAAGAAGAAGGAGGCAGAACAGGATCAGCCCACTTTCCTCCACCTTAGAACTTCTGACCCCCATGTACAAAGTAAAACCCCCCTGTACAGGTGCTAAAACCCCCCTGTACAATACTAAAATATTTTCCCCTCTGTTTTGTAACTACTTTTACTATACTATCTAACCCTTTGTGACTGCTTGTTCCACCTCCAGAGTTGGTAATTCATTCCATGGCTCAAACTCAAAATCACAGCTGTTTCCAGCTGCCTGCCGGGGTCCAAAATGCTTCTGACCAAGGCCTGGAACCGCTAAAAATGTCTGAGAGGCATTTTGAGTTCTGACAGTTTCCCAGGTATTTATTTGCATGTCTGCACTGCAGGAAGGTGTCCCCGGCAGATCTCAGCAGGCTGTCATCTCTTTGCTGTTGGGCTGCTGCAGAGCTCAGTGCCACAGGCATCCACAGCCAGGCTGGGCTGTGTGACTGCTGCCACTGCACAGCCAGCCTGCACACAGCCTCACTCACTGACCAGAGGCTCTCCAGGCCCATTTTGCTGCTCTTAGCTGTGACAAATGCTCCAAGCCCAGCAGGGAGCAGGAGGGGATCACCAGCCTGACACTTTCAGCAGAGCCCTGGATCACAATTCAGCACACAATTCTCCGTGTCGTGACAAACGGTTTTCTTTCATTTTCTGGCTTAACATTACTGGAAGTGGTTCAAATACAAAATATTCTCAGAGACTCCAACAAATATTATTTTAACTGAATAAATACAATAATCATCTTTATTAATGACTGTTTTCCTCCGACTCCAAAATTCAGATCTGATCTGCTATTGAAACACTATTTCCTACTCTGCCAACACAGCTTTTGTTTCATCTTCCTGACTCCAAAAACTCCAAAAGGTTCATTGCAACACAAATCTTCTCACAGGCAAAGCCTGAGAGGTCCCCTCAAGATTTTCTGGCTGGCAGAAACACAGGACTTGCCAGGATGCTTGGGGCTGCCTCCCAGCCTCCTGCTTATTTACAAGGGATTCCTCTTTCGATATACAGCTCTTCTGTGTTTCATGTGCTTCAGTTCTCATCTCTCCCTCTAAACTGTTCAAAAACAAATTTATACAGGTACGTGTGTGCATTTTGTTGTGTAAGGTTTATATAAGAATGGGCTTTGAGCAACCTGGTCTAGGGGGAAGGTTCCTTGCCCATGGCAGAAATGTTGGAACTAGAGGAATTTAAGGTCCATTCCAACAACCAAAATCACACAGTAATTCCATGATAGAGGTGAATATTACATGATTAATGTAATATTCCAGAATTAGAATTCCATGTATTCAAGAATATTCCATGATAGATGTGTGAATATTACATAGACTATTATATGAGAATGCAGAGGTACATAATTCTGACATGTCCAAATTTCAGCACTAAAATGTACCTAGACCTGTGCATGTTACTGCACAGGATTTCTACATCAAATCCTACCAATAATGTTTTGGTCTTTGCAATCAATTTTGCTAAAATTTTGCCTCAAGGAAGAAAAGTTTCACACATACTTTTTTTGCTATATGATTTATCCTCAGGCCCATTTGCTCTTTGAAACCTGCCTGCACTCCCACTATAAATAAGGAATACCACTGCTATTTAGGATTTATTTCATTGTCAGCTGCCCGACTTTTCTGCTCAGAGAAGGTGCAGCCTTTCACAAAAATTTTTTGGAATTCTGCATCCTAGTCCAGCACCAGCTTCAAGGAGTAAAGGAAGCACATGGAATTGGACTAGCCCTTATCCATCAGACCTGAACAGTTTAGATAAGAGTGTAGAAGTAAAGAAGTAAAAGTATATCAGAAAGAAAAAAAAAATGTGTAAACCTAAATTTGGAAACCAAAAGCTGCAAAATCCAGACTGGATTGAAACTCAGATATGTCCACCACCAGAATATACAACAGGCCAGTGTGGGTTCAAACTGGTGTGTGGCAGAGGCAGCTTTATCCCTTCCCCCATAAACCACTGTTTCTCTGAAAGAAAAGAAGCTCTTGAATTTTTTCCTCTGAAAAAAAATTATCTGTAGATAGGGGTCTAGATATTATGGAGCAAACTAGGATTAAAATCTGTTTGGGAGAGTACTTCTGCACCAATTCTCCCTTTCAGTATCTCTTTCAGTGACAGAAAGTGTTTAAATTATTATGATAGTAAAGATAGAAGAAACAGCTGCTCCTGTTGGCACACTTCACTGTAAGTGTGCTCTGGGATGAGTATTTGGCACTGGGGACAGAGAGAAGCATTTGTCTTTTCAGTGGCTAGAAGCTGGCCATTTTCTGCCACTTTTCACAACACTGTTAGTCCTGTATTGCTGCATTTCCTTTCTTTCCATTGCCAAATAAACAAGGGAATTGCTTACTCAGGGGTGGTGAGGTAAGGGTTCAGTTAATTAATGCCTGAAGGTGCAGGTGGATTTCACACATGATGAAAATGAGGGTGATCTTCAACTTGCTCCTGCTCATTTATTCATGAGGATAACAGGCAGCAAAGAGCAGCATATTGAAGTTTGCAGGAAAGCTTCATTCCTTCAGAGACACACAATTCCAAGCCAGAGCAGCTCTGTATCTGCTCCCACTGCAAAGTGCAAGCCAAGAGGAAAGTAAATTAAAAGACTGAGTGTCAGCTTTCCCAAGGCATCCCCTGCAGCTGAGAACAAAATAAAATCTCATCTTTCTTGACGTGGGAACCTTTTATTGAAAAGGAAAAAAAATCTTTTACTCCACTTCCCTCCCAAGTGGACCTTCCTGCCTTGGACATGAAACACATTTCCAGCAGCCCCAGCCCTCCCTGCCCAGCACACCACGGTGCTGCTGCTGGGCAGACCAGGAGGGAAGAGAAGGGGCAGAGGTAAAGAAAGCTGCCTGCTTCAGCCAGCAGCACTGGGGCTGCTCTGAGTGCCTGAGGGAGAGCCTGGAGTGAGCCTGGGAGAGCTGAGACCTGCAGGGTACACGGCTGAGGGATGTGACTCCTGAGCAGCACCATTCACATCCATGCTTGCTGTTATCAGGACTCAGTGGGGTCATCTCCTCAGTTTGGGGTTTTTTAGTTCAGAGTTGAAACACTTCAGATTTGTGGCTTTTGAAACTGAAATACTGCTTTCTATGTGAATACCCATTAAAATTCCTGTTTCAGCTGATGTCTGGGTAGCTTTTTGTGTCTATCTGAACAGTGTCCCCAAGGTGATGTTACCAGTTTGCAGACACTTCACTATCCAGTTCTTCATTTAATCCTTGACACTAAATTGGCCTCAAGCCATCCAGATGCCTCTGCAGAGCCTTCCTCCCTCCAGCAGATCCACAATCCCACCCACCTTGGTGTTGTCTGTGAACATCCCAACTTGAGTGCAAAATCAGGGAACAACAGATGAGAATTGGTTCAGGAAAGGTGACCAGCCTGATATTTTTCACCAAGGAATGTGGTGGAATAAGAAGATCCTGTGAGTAGGACAAAATTTCCAATGGAGGGCATTTGAGGATAAATACGTTGTGAGAAACACCAGGGCCTGTTTGGCTGGTGGTGGGGAGGGGAATGGGGTGCAGCTGCTCAGCACACAGATCCCTCCCCACCTTACTCCAGGGACAGCTTTGTGCCTTCAGAGAGGAGCCAAGAGAATGTCTTTCTTCTTAAATTCTCTGAGCAATACTTATACAACAGGATATACAGGACGTTGCTGGACCTAGGGAACAACTTGAAATTCAGAGCTGCTTTAGGGCTGCTCTGAAGTGTGCTAAGTTACAGCAGCTGCTGCAGAGCCATTTCCTCAGCAGACAATGCCCAAGTGCCTGCTATTCCTTATCCTCTGCTACCTGTTCTGCACTTCATTCCTCCCTTTCTATCCCTCCTCCTCTCTCCTCTTCTCCTGGCTGTCCTGGAGATGGTGCAGGGATCTGGCAGGAGCCATTACAGAGGCAAAGGATGCTCCAGGGCCCTGATGTGCTGGGAGTTCTAGATTAGAATTTTGGAATAGGATGCAGCTCCCTGCTACAAAGAGCTCTCTCTCATCCTAACCACTCAACTAATGCAGTGAATCCTCTCAGGCAAAGGATCTATTGCAGTTCTGTTCTCTGAATATGTATTTCAGAAAAATCCCATGTTCCTGTCATAGCCAGACCTCAGCGTGTTTGCTGAGTGTTTCCTCTGCAGTAAAACACTTATCTGCACATTTCTTGGGTTAGGTATGGAAAAAACACTTGGAGAGATGAAAGAGCATCAGCAGAACAATATACTTGCTGCCACCTACAGAAAGCAAGATGAGACTAACAATGAGACTGGAAGCACTGAGACAGAAAATAATTCAGGGCTAAGGACAGAAGTCTTCAGAACACTGGCAATATCAGAGGCCAACTGGGATAAAATATTGAGAAATAAGTGATTGTCTTGAGATTAAAAAAAACCAAAAACACTCGCAGTGACCCAGAGCTAAAGAGTTCTGAAAATTCTTAGGATGGAACTGGCCACACTGTAAGATGTCTTCATAAAGAGCAGCTGTATCATACAGGGAAGGATGAAATCTTCATGGCTGCTTCAAAGGATGTTAAAAGTTATTTTAAACCAAGTAGAAATGTGTGTTCATTTAAGCACAGCTTGGTTTCCTAAATTCAGATGGATTTTCAAGACACCAGATACATGTTATATTGTGCATTCGATGCAGCACAACACTGTGAAGGATCTTTGAGAAAAATGGGAAATTAGCAACAGATTTTCAATGGAGAAAAACACTACAAAACCATCCATAAAATCAAATAAACAGCCCAAGATTTTAAAATACAGAGCACATACACTCAATGTTTACAGGAGGTACAGCTCGAAGGAAAACACTGAAGAGGCGTGAGGAGTCAAAAAACAAGCAAGTGAAAATGAAATATGATGGTTTTCTGATCTTTATAAATATCTGCAATACATCAGTACAGACAGTGCTGGACAAAGAATCCAACAGGAATTTTTACAAACAACTTCCTCTGAAACCTGAGAAAATTTGAAGACACATTCATGGAATTGAGCTGATCAAAGCCAGACAGGAATTGCAATAAAGCTTTGAGGAAAAATCAACAGAATTTTTAAAAGAAACAGTGAAATAAATTTTAGGTTATTTTTAATGGGTTATAAGAACAGGGACAGGGACACATGTTGGGTTATGTCAAAGAGGAATGATGGATTTTTTTTCTAGGTGCTCAGCTATGAGCTTTGTGTAGAACAAGCATCTCACAGTTTAGATCCTAATTCTTTTCTAGAGCTGGCAGGAACATTTCCAAATAATTTGAGAAAATCACCAAAATATCTTTTCTTCTAATGCATCTTGAGTGTTATACATAGACTGGGTCCACCACAGGATTTTTTGCTCAGGAGAATTTTTCTGATCTAAGATAGAATTTCTTATCAGAAAAAAAGAGTGCCACAGTCGTTTTTAGAAACTAAACACCTTGCCAAGTGCTTTGGATAAACAGCACTTTGAATGAAAAATGAGGGACATTGATTATAATTAGCAGTGAATAAAAAAAAGTCCTACTCTCCCTCATTATCTGCTCCTAAGAAATAGTCTGTAACCAGCTTTCACTGGAACCTCAAATGATGGTTTAACAAATCTGTTGCTTCAGACTTTTTTTCCTGCAGGAAACAGCTCCATTCCAATAACAAAGTACTGACTAGAACATGAGCCCAGCACCCACAGGATACACTTAGATCAGAAAGGTGTTATTCTTCTGACCCTCAATAGCTTTTATCAGTATTTTATAGCTGAAAAGAACCTATTTTCTTTGCATTGCATTTTTAATAGATACATTTTATGGCAATACCTAGTCAATGCACCAGCTGAAAGATCCACAGATCACCAAGATAAGCACACTTGAAACAGTCATCTGCCTCCTCTCACAGACCACAGCCACCTTTCATCACTTTAAT
Organism: Lonchura striata; assembly: GCF_050655825.1. Taxonomy (NCBI): domain Eukaryota; kingdom Metazoa; phylum Chordata; class Aves; order Passeriformes; family Estrildidae; genus Lonchura; species Lonchura striata. The sequence goes on along the minus strand of NC_140708.1, from coordinate 35,944,852 downwards.
TCCTCAGAATTTCAAAGAACCTCCATGAGAAAATGTCCTTCAGAAGGAGCTTTTGAACTCCCCCTTGTACCAGAATTATTTTCCAGGCAGAGCCCCAGCTGATGGCAGACACCACCTGCACCTGGGTGCTTCAGACTGCCAGGCACAGGAGACAAAGGCTTTAAATCAATTAATTCTACACTTTAAAAGGAGGAAACAATGGTGAAGCCATGGCAAAACAAGCAGAATTACTTTTTTCCCTCCAGATATCCCAGACTGGCAGTATTTTTATTTGTTCTAAATCCCCAGAAATCACTGTCATACCAATTATCAGACATATTCCTACTAAGATGACTCAAGAATCAAATTTCCATTTTCTGGCACCCAGAACCATCACTGAAAGAGCAATAGAGGCAAGATATGGAAACAACAACATAAATTCATTAAATCACTGTCAGAGTACCACAGACCTGTGCTGAGTAGCATGAACAAAGCCAGAGTCATCCCCTAGGAACAAACAGAAAAAAGGTTTCTGAGGCACAAAAGCCTCAAATTTCTGTTTTCCAATAGAAAGAAAAGCAAAGCTGTTTTAAAAGAGATGAGTTTTTGTCTATTTTCTTCTCTACTACAAGCCCAGTCTTGTTCTTGCTTTGATCTGTTCATTGTAACAAAGAGTGAGCACCACTGAACTGTGTTGTACAAATAACTGAAATAACAGCTAGAAGATTAATTCTGTGTAATGATTATTCTTCTTCCCTGGGAAAGAAGGCTCCTTAATTCACACATTCTAACTGCTCCATTAATTCAGTGTGCCTGACCTGGTGATCTCTTGTTAGCTGGTTAAAAGGACGCAAAAAAAGTGAAATCCCTTTTCCTGAGGAAGCAAATCAAACTCAAATGATCAATTAGCCAATAATCAGCACTGGCAGATGGGATGGAACATGAAGACTCATCCTCTTCTGTATTTGGAAAGGTAACATGGCATAACTAAATTTGACTGAAACAAATCATTCTAATTTAAAGAATCAGGGTCAAAAAAAAAAAATCTCAGTAACTTTGCCCCACACTTTGGCAGGTGCTGCTCAGCCCTTGTCAATCATTTTTAATTTAGAAAATCCCCTTTTGACCTGCTGACCTCAGTGTGTCTGTTTTCTTCTCCTTTTTTGTATTTGAATCCTGTTAACAGCAATAATCTTTACATCATTGCTCTCTACATATAAACGTGACCCCAGCTGGGGTCAATGCAAACAGAATGAAGGAAACAAAACTTCAAACACATAAATCCACTCCGCCCTAAATTTCTCTATTATTATTACCCTATTATTTGCTATAGTTTCCTCATTATTTCTGCTATCCTTTTCCTTCAAAATCAGGAAATATAAGGTGCAGCTTTTTCCAATTTCTCTTCCTAATATTGAAAGTCACATCTTTTTTTGATACTGTAGTAAATCTAGAGCAAAACTTATGTCTCCTTTAGGGCAAACATGACAGCTTGCTGTTCACAGAAACAAGTTATACCCATTAATCAATTCTCTGAAAACTGAGTCTTTTTATCAAAATTATACAGCTGCAGTTTCTAAGAAATAAAACAATCCATAATACCATGGCACTAATTAAGGCACTTGGAAATGAGGGCAGTGACAAAAAGAATTTCTTTGGCCCTTAGGTTGTCCACATAAACATACAAAGACTATGGAAGCTAAACTCCTCAAGCACCAGATTTTACTTCTTTTTTCCTGTGAAAATTCTGGTTAGAGACAATAAATGAACCTAGAGATAAACTAAGCCCAAGCAATGAGAACAATTCTTGCAAACAGAAAATTTAGGAAGTATCTTCTCCTGTTTTAAGAGATAAAAAAGGTCACGGAATCATATAATAGTCATGGGAATAAGGTTCCCAACCCTAAATGAACTATTTATGGAATACAAGTACAAAGCAATAAAATACCTTTTTCATTGTCAATATTATTAATACTTTAAATTTGTATGTTACACAATGATGCCAGAAAGGCCTGTCCACTGGAGATAACAATTCAATTAAAGAAATAAACCAAGATTTTAAAAAGTTGATAAAGGTGAGTTTGTTTCAGTGGACTTGGAATTTCACATTGTGGGACCACCTCTCATCTCAAGGGCTTAGCTTAGTCATAAAGAATGTGTGAGTTTGATTTAGAAAGCTTTTTTTTTAAGCAAATTAAATTCACCTGATCCCTCTCAGTTGACTGACAATCTATTAATAAAAGCAATTCTTTTGCTGAATACAGGAGTCTTAGGAAATACAAGAATTTTCTTGTTGCAATTCCAACCACATTTTTCATCCAAAATTTCCCTAAGAAATAAATTCCATCCGTAGATTTTCCCCCAAGGCCATGACACAAATTGAATTTGTTATTATTTCTCTGGTTGCTCTCCAGTTTTATTTTTGCTTCCCTGATTTTTCTTCTCTAACCTCTGACACTGTTCCATAGTGATGGAGGTGAGGGGTGAGAAGGGAAGAGGAGATTGCAAAACTATTAAATTCCAATCCCAGCATTTACATGATGACAATCCCTTGGCCTTTTCCATCTAAGACCCATTTAATTGTTCATTACTCTCAAACAGGTGACAGATACCCAGTATGTGCATCAGCTTTAAAGATATTTGTGGTTGCCAATAGATTAAAAAATAAGCATGCTGGAGGCCACCTAACTCTGGGTTAATATATTTTAAAAAATAGATTTATATGGCATTTTAATGGATAACCCTGTGAAATACAGTAAGAGTGATGGGACTTTGCCTAGATAACACCAGATGATGACACTAACAAGTCAGCAGGATGTAATAAGAACAAGTTAGCAGGAATAAGTAACTGCAACACTCACTGTGCAGCAATGTGAAATTTCTCACTGTGGTGATTATTTATATTGCAGCATCAAAGTAGCAGCACTATGATTAAAATCCTGTTACAAAATTCAGTTTTAATAAGAGCTTTAACCTTTAGCTTGTTGGAAAAAAGTACCATTAGAATGGTAAAAAGTCAAAACATAGAGTAAGAACTTTGAGTGGTATTTTAAACCATACTTTTATAGTGGTTGGATGAAGAATTTGAGACATCAAGCATTGAATCTTCTAAAATATTTTTCATTATTTTCATTTAAAATAGTTTTGTACAAAGAAATCAAGACCATTTTAACCATCAAATCAAGACCAATCAAGATCAGCAGTCAAAGTTGGGCTCCATGGAAGTTCCCTCCTGCAGCAGTAGCTACACATCACTGTGTTTTCTGTCTTGCATTTTAGTCTCATAGTCAGTGTCACAAACCATCATTTTAATTTCAGAGATCTCAGCTGTGTTAAGACAAAATTACTTCACAAATGTGTGGAATGTTGTGGCAGCCCTGACACTGAAATTGCTACCTAGGAACAGAAGGATGATGTTAAAGGTGAATAACAAAGAGCAAATGTTGGAATATAGTCACCTTCTAAAGAGGGAAATGAAAGCACTGCTGGTCCCACTACAGGCAATACAAACAAGAAGGTATGCACAAATCTTTCCTTTTTAGCTTTTATTTCTACACCTTTAGGCATAGAAACATTGATTTTTTTAAATTATTGTTATATAGTAACATTAAACCATAATATTAATGCCATTAAATAGAGCTTTGATAATTAATTGTAATTTGGTCTACCATGCTGGGCCATAAAATTGATAGTTTCCACAGTTTAATCAAGCAGCACTTAGAAAAGTAATACTGCAGTGATATGGGTGAAACTATGGAAATGGTGGAAATTTGAAATGTTGCAGGGTCCCAGTTTCAGCCCACGTGGGACTGGGAGCTGTTCTGGTTTTTGCACAACCTTTCCTTCAATGTCCTTCACGAGTAACAAAAGCAGCTGGTGTCTCAGCAGAGAAAAGAGACTCAAATCTCTTTGAATAAAGAGAATAGCTCCTCTCTATTAAATATAGTCCTGGAGCAGGGGTAGGTGTTAAGGAGGAGAACACAGTGACATTGTGACATTCAATAGCATGACATTGAATTGAGGCAGCAGGATGAGACACAGCCCACAGACTGGTCACTGCCACTCTCAGAAATGACAGTGGGAAAAGATTTCTAAGATGCATTTTCATCTCTTACACTCAATAGAGAACAGAGATCTTGACTCCCACATACCTGACACAGTGCTGGGCGATGATTTGAAGAGAAGAGAATGAAATAATATTATCTCACTTTGAGAAAATAGAATTACTTTTGAAAATGTCATGGTTTGCAACAACTGTACGTTGATTTCTTTATTACCATGAAACCATGCCTCCACATTTTGTAAATCAAATTCAAAGCACTACAGTGGAAATTGCTTTTCACCACTCCTAACAATTTTAGACCCTGGGTCAAAGAAAATAATTTTTCAACACACTTTTCATAAGACCTTATTATGCTTTACTATAGCTTTTGCTCCTGCAGTGCCTTACATCTTTATTCTCAAAATAATAAAAGAGGGAGATATCATAAAACAAATGTGGGGTTTATGGTTAAAATGCTGGGGAATTACACTGACTTGGGAAAAGGCAAGTTGAAAACAATCCATCTGGGGGTCAAGCAGGGCTCTTGCCCTTTCATTTTTCTGTAACAAGAGCTCATTTACTGCTTGTTTTTAATCAGTCCTGCAGCACCTTTGCTGCTCTGTTCCTCATCACATCACCAGGCTGGGGTGATGCAGCAGATCCAGGTCCCTGGGGCTTGGGGGGACTATGATATTCACATAATTCTCCCAGGTTCAATTAATTTTTGGTCTGATGCAGTTGTTTCCAGGTCTGTTTAGAAAACTGAAGGTGTGGAAATAGGTTCAACCGGGTTTCAGGGCAAGGCTGCAAGGACTGTGAGGGACATTTCCAGTTCCAGTCCACAATGAGCTGCTCTGAGCTCTCTGCTCTGCCTGGCCCTGGGAGTGATCTGTGAACATCAGCTTTTCATCACTGCCCTCAAGCCCATCTGTAAATCCTCTTTTTTCTTAGTCATGGTTCTATTTGCCAGTAACTCACCCTACTTAATGGAACAAGGTGACTTTTAGGGATATTAGAAAGAGATTTGTTTAAAACTTTAGGAATAAAGCACAGATGCTGGGTATCCATTCTCCCCTTTAGAGCATGTTTAAATAAACAGAGCCCAGTGAAGCCTACAGCATAATTTTCATTCACTTTGACAAATTATGGGTGGGGAACATTAATCACTGGTTAATCTTCAGAGATATGACACAACCTTACCCCCACAAACTTAAAATCTTAGTGCAGTGCATACATCAAAGCAATTACAAACTTACAGCAGCAGACAAAATAAAAGAACAAGAGAAAAAGAACCCACAAAGCAAATTTATTCCCAACTTCAGACTACTAAAAGGTCTTGTATTCTCATTTGGTTTGAATATAGCTCATAACAACAATAAATGTTTCATGCCAGGGGCAATAGTCTTACACAGCACTTGCTGTAGTCTCTCTCATTTCTCTCCTCTTGACCCATGTTCATATTTGCAAGGCAAATACTTCAGGGACTACCCATGTCTGCAAGCTATAAAATGATATCAGGTTTACAGCAGACATCCATCTTCCTCAAAAATGCTCTCACTATTCTTCAGCAATATTCCCAATTATTAACTCAGGGCAAAGCTTTGCATCATTTTTGCACTGCAGAACAGAGCTGTAAAATTATTTTCCTAAGAGGATTCATTCCCATTAGTGGTGTATTTACTGTTGCCTCCACATGCAATCAAATCATCATTTGTATAAACCTTCCCTTGCAAATCAAGTGTTTGTATTCAGCATCTCTCAAGCTGTTGCTGCTGTCACTGTGAAAAGAACAAAATAAAAGGATTCTCCTGGGATGCTCACTCCTGGAGTGGGTCCAGTGGTGGGCTACAAAGATGGAGAGCCTGGAAATTCTCTATTATTTGGATGAGGATATAGAGAATGATGCTATAGATTCACACCTGTGCAGTCACATCCACCCCTTGGCAACTCCATCCAACCTTGTCCTGCTTCAGGACCTGCTCATTTGGTCTCTAAAACAATTCACAATTCTTTACTCCATTAAAAACCAAGGCTCACTTTGCACCCAATCTATTTTTTAAATAGGAAACTGTGCAGATATTAAAATTCCATCTAAAGAAGAAGGCTAAAAGCAGCTGAAATTTTAAAAAAATCCCCAATCTTGCTTTCCAAGATATTACATTTTACAGGCAGCCAGTATTACTTTATTTATATCCTATTACAAATGGCATTCAAATTTAAACATCTGCAAGGTGTTAAGCATCCTCAGCAAATTTCTGAGTAAGCTCAACTCCCACCAGCTACAGATGGAGAGGAGGGGGCTGAGAAGTACACTGCAGGAGTCATTCTTGAGTACATTTAAATTTAATTCCATTTTTAGAGGTGTTGTGCTTTGGGGCCACCAAATCACTCTCCACATTTAGAAGGCTGACTCTTACAGCAGCTGAAAGCTACACTTCAGCTTCTCCTGAAGGTCTGTATTTCTCAGTACTTTGACACTGTGACTGGTTGAGAAGGTCCAAAGTATAAAATCCACCATAAAATCCATAAAACCAGGAGAGCATAGCACAAAGTTTTTTGTTTTGTTTTTTTTTTTTTAATTTATTCTAACTTGAAAGCAAAACAGCTCCCAGCTTTTGGTATCTGATGGCAGCTTGTGCCAGTTGGGTGGATTCTACATGGGAAATGTGGATAATTTAGATTTATGCAGAACATTGGTTGTGCTCTCCATTGGCTGAATAACAATATTCTCCTGCTGGGTTAGATTAGGAGTTTAGGCCAAATAAATTATCAAAATAGAGACTCTTGTTGAGCTCAAATCTTTGAAAATTCATGAGAGATATGTCTCTTAAAGAGACCTGTATAGCTTAGCAGTACTAAATTACAGGAAGAATTGCTATACAACCTGAAAAACAAAGTATTCCCCTTTTCCATTAACTCTATTTAATAGGGCCAGGACAGCCTAAGACTAGAGAAGTAACAATATTAACACTGTGAGCAGCTTCTTCAGGAAAACACGTTTGTACTTGATGAAACTGAATAGATTGACAACTCTGTGAGCCACTGCAAACCATCAATTATAACTGTAATATTTCTCTCTGTAGATTTTAGCAATTTATGAAGCTAAAATATCATAGCAGAAGCTTTAGGATGTATTCTATAGCACCAAGCACATCCCAGCCCTGATCCCTGCCTGGGGAAGAAGGTTGTGCTCATTAAAAAGATAATAGAACATGAGAATCTATCTTGTAACGTTTGTAAACAGCTCCTCAAGTCAGAAGCTTTCTAGAGATCAAAGGAGCTCGAGATATCAAAGCTTCTGATGCACAAGGGAGGTTTAGAATATAATCAACATTCTGAGCATCAACACAAAGGCTCAGGAGCCAAAATGCCCCTTCCCAGCTCTCAAACTGCTTGGGATAAATTTTAATCCAGCAATTTTTGAGCAGAAGTGATTTGGGGTCAGTTTGTTTTTTTTGTTTTTTTTTCCAAAGAGTTTGTGTATTTTCTAAAGAGTTAGATTTTCTCATTAAAGTGAGAGCAGCATGATTTCAGAAAAAGGTGTGCATAAAAAGCACCCTTTCATTAACATCTTGATTAGAATACCAGTAATGTACAATTAACCACTTTTAAATTCAAAATTATGAGCCATCTTTTGAGGTTGTAATTGCACCTCAGAATCCAGAGCAGCTTAAATAAGCATTGCACATACATCTTCAACTAAAACAAAATATCCCCTGGTTATAAATCTCAAGATATAGATAAAATATGCTTTATATGATGGTAGACTAGTCAGATGTAGTATAGTTATCACAGCAGGACATCTGAAGGCTTTAGCATGGTTTGGGGGTATGGTTTTTTTCTCCATAAAGGCAATTTGGGAGAAGTCTTTAGAGAACCCAACAGGATTTTATGCTGTTGCTGTACTTTGTGTCATTATCTTTTAGCAGAACACTGCTAAAATATTTCATCAAAAAATAAAAAAAATAAAAAATACACTAAACAACAAAACCCAAAAAATCCCCCTCTGAGAGCTGACTCCAAATTCTCTCTGAGGTTGTAGGTGCACTGCAGGCTCTATCCATAAGCAGTAACTCCAAGATAATAACTTTGATACCTTGAAAACCCATGAAAACAGGAGGCATCAACCATCCTGAAAAGCCACTCTTCAAGGCAATGCTTGGGAAAAAAAAAATAACCCAGCATATATCCAGTGATTTAATAATATCTCTGTTAGAATGATGATAAAACCTTCAAAATGCACAGAAGATCACAGCCAGTGCTTTTAGCTTTTCTAGCAAACACACAGCGTGCCTTTGCTCCAAAGGCTTAAAATCAGATGTAGAGAGAGCAGAAGGAGCAAATAAAGGGATGTTTTTGCCCTGGTGATGCAAAGGGAGGCACTGGGGGTCAGAGCCCTGGGCAGTGGCACCTCCCTGCCCCTGGGCTCCAGCCCAGCTCCCTTTCCTCCACAGCAGCTCCAGGGATGCCCCAGCACAGCTCCCCTCAATAAACTGCAAGCAACAGGGACAGATGAAGAGATCACTACTTTACACCAGGCATTTTAATAACCTGCTTTGAAAATGCCAATTAGAGTCCAAGAATCGCAGAGGATTGCAAGACTATTTCACAACACTAAATAATGCTAAATATTACACAATTATCTAATTTATTTATTTTTTAACACGATTTCCTTAGCATGGACAGGGTGGAAAAACAAATAAATGGCAGCTCTAGCACATGGCTCATTAAGTCTTAGGCCGAGTTCTAATTATTTCTCAAAAAGAAATGTCAATTGCAACACTACTTCTAATTTAGCCACTGAAGTGATGTATTAAGAGCAACATCTCTGGGCAGAATGACAGTAATTACCCATATTGCAATAAAAGCTCAGAACAGCACATCAAGGAAATCTCAAGTATGGTGAAACAAAGTCATTCTGTAAAGATTTTTTGCAGGCTTAATTCTTTTGGATGTTCTTTCCTTGAGCAACTGATGATTATTCTGCACAGAGATAATTATAAAAAAGTCATACTGTGAAAAGAGCAGTGTCAGTTTGTAGCAAATTCTGCAGAAAATCTTTCCATTTATTTAAATGTAAAAGTCTTTGCAGTTTTCCTGAAGCATTCACCTTCTGTTGAATGCATGTTCATAATCATAAAAGTCTTCAGTGTCCACTTTCTTCTCAGTTTAAATCAAATAAGCTGATATTTTATCTGATTTATCTGCAAACTCATAAAATACTTATATATCAATCAACACATCCTATCTACCCAAAAAAATAAAGGTTAACAGATTACATTTCAATAGATTTTTTTCTGTTCAGCTGGTGCCTTTCTCTTAGTCCACTAATTGAAATGGTTTAGATTTCTCTGAATCGCTCTTTGGTTTAGAAAGGAATTTTATTAGCCTTCTTTTCCCTCACATCCACCATCCTGAAGATTTCATTCTTCAATGGCTTCTAGGATGGCTTTTGTATTAAAATAAATGTATTTAATTTATTTAAATTTATTTTATTGCTTCTATGATGGCTTTTGTATTTATGGCTTATTGTACTACGTTTTTTATACAAGAATATTTTAGCACTCTAGATCTCACAGGAATTATCACATTTGAAGGTGTGTGATCAGTGCCCCAGGTTGTGATGACAGTAAACCTCTCCTTTGGTTGGAACAACCTGCTCTTACACCCACAGCGTGTTCCACGACAGAACCTTTCACATGTCTCAGCTTTGCTGCCAACACCAGACCTTCTCCATTCTCACTGTGAAACCAGTTCCCCTTCAAGTCACAAAGAATCAGCACCTGATCTCCTCCTCCCTGCTCTTTCAGCTTCTGATGACTTCCTGCTCATTGCACTAAAGCCAAATTTTCTAGTAAAACAGAGCTTTTCCCAGTTTGACTCCCCAAAGCATTCAGGAGGTGTAAAAACATTTAAAAGCACAATTAAAAGGCAAAGCAATGGATTGTGAGCTCTGCCCCAACTTCAAAGGATGAGGCAACAAACCCTAAAGTCCTGGGACACAAATTAAAATCATCAGCTCTGGATATCCCCAAAATTAACAGTTTCTGCAGGATCTCTTCTGACCAATAAGGATTTTCAGAATCTTGAGCATGACGTGTGTTAGATCCTCACACACAACTGAAGGAAGGATGGATTTGAGAAGAAGATTCAGCTAGAGCAGATCCCCGACAAAAATCCCCACGATTAAAGAAAATTAAAGAAAAATAAAGTGGTTCCTGCCACGTCTGTTGACTCAAGTCTCCAACTAATAATGGGAGGCCCAGGCTGGTAATAAATGCAGGAGCTATTTGCCTGTAATATGCAGGTATCTGACAGGATTCATTTTAGTCCCTTTTTTTAAAGCAGACACTTATCAACAGTCCAATTATCTTAATGCCAAGTCATAAAAATTAAGAAAAAAAAAATAATCAAAGAGAAGACAAAAACAAGGATGATTAGAAATGGACCTCATTTGCAGGAGGTACTTTGACACCCACAAAAAGAGCAGTGACACCAGAAGCAGCAAAAAACCTCATTAGCGACTAAGGAGAAGTTTTGCACAAAAAGCTAAAGTCACCATAAAACAACAGAACCTCCTGCTGGAATGAGGTTGGCCCTGGGTTTTTCATCATTCAGGTTGGTTTTGGTGCCATATGGTCAAAAATGAGAAGCTTCTAAACTGACTAATTGTGAGAGAAGTGGAGTGAGCTGTCTGATATAGAGAGTATCCTCCAGGTTCCCTCTCCTTCCACAAAGGGGTTTCAGTAACCAAACCAATCTTTGATTTGTACGTAGCAAAACTTTTCTCTTATAATTTTGCTCACAATTCAGGCATGTAAAACCTACCCCCTTTTGTCCCACTCGTGGAAGTAGCAAGGAAAAGGAAGAGATAATTATTGTTGTTCCTTTATTTTAACCACTGAAAACCCTTAGGTGCTCATAAGAAATGTAACGTGGAGAAAGAACTTTACAGAGATTTAAAAGAGGCTGAAAAGGGAGTTAAAAGACCAGTTAACTGCTTATAGAGTTGTGAAGATCAGCTGAGACTGAATTTTGTCATTAAGACTGCAGGGATGCAAAGGGAACTGGAAATTGCAGCTGCTGAGATTGCCCATGGTCCATAACATGTCCATCACCATTAGGATGGCCTGAGAAAGTGGGTTTCTGTGAAATATGGTGTTGTTTGTATGGACAGCGTGCAATAACAGACTTGCACATTTTTCAGAAAAATAGCAGGAAAAAAGAAAAGCAAGGAAAGAAGAGAAAAAATACCCTGTTACTAAAACAGCCAAAGAAAACAACACAAATCTTTATTTTTGTAAACATTTTCATGTTAGCAATGTGCCCCTGCTTCTACCTTCGATCAATCGTTTTCATGGGTGACAGGGAAATTTCATTTCCTTGTGATTCCTCCCTTGACCCAAGATGAGCTTTTGCTCCTCAGAACCAGATCCCTTCACCACAACTCTCATGCAGATGTCCCAAGCACTTGGAAATTGATATTTTACAAAATAAAAGAGCTGCAATGCCTCAGTGTCAGTCCCAGAAGGTCAAAGCCTCCCTGCCTGCATCTCACACTTGCCCTTCTACAAATGTTTTTCACAGGGAAGCCAGCTGAGAGCCCTCATTCTGCTTTCTTTCATCTGCCCAAAGAGGCAGAGGTCATCTATCTTCAAAATAATTATCACTTTTAAGGCAACCTTGTGATCAGTTGTCTCAAAGAGCAGCTCAGCATGGTGTGATGCCAGACCTGTCCCTGGGAGCAGAGCACAGCCATCCTCTCCTGCAGGGCTTGGCAGACAGGGAATTCTGTTCTGGCTGCATGAACAGATTTGGGAGTGACTGGCCAAGAGATGAGACTGAGCCACGTCTGCATGCTGAGGTGCTCTTGATAGTAAAAGGGTTTTAAAATCATGGGGATTTAGGGTTAAAAGGAAAATTAAGCTTAGTAGGCCCTGAAAAGAAAAATAAATACCCTAGGTACATGAAGACTTTGTACTTTGCTAGAACTGCACCTGTGTAGCTAGGACATGATAACTGATATAATTGTTAGATGTGATGATGGTTTAGTAATTAAATATAATTACTGTTTAATCATAAGAATAATGATGGGAAACTGTGGTCAGGGGCCTAAGAAAGATCACGAGAAACTCATGTCAATGTATACAATAGAACAATATAAGTTTAATAATTAATATGTAAGTTATATAATGATAGAATATAAAATACATTCAGCTCAAAGCCATGTCAGAGTCAGATTTGGGTCTGCACCCCTGATTCCCAGAGCTCTCAATAAAAGCACCTGCAGATAATCATATCCTGTGATTATGTGTGTTCCTGAATTCTAACACTCTGACATCCCAGACAAACCTGGCAGATTTTAAAAGAGCTGAGTTTTGAAATATCTACTGAGGCTTAATTCCAAATTTTGGGGTTGCCCAGTCTAAGTATCACAGAACGCAGTATCACAAGAGAATTCATGCCAAAAGTTCACATATTTGAAAATTCCCGTGTATGAAAATTTAACAGACTCTGGTCAAAATTCACAACCTGGTTATCTGCACCCAGCTTCAGTCATCAGGCTGACTACAGCACCTCACACTGACAACAGCTGATTTTCTGAAATTCAGTTACATTCCAGAAAAAAGTCACAAGCCAGGGTTTTATATTGGCCTCCAATGACAGAAAAAAGAAAAAACAGGTACACCAACTGTTGAATACATTCTTGTAAAAAATCACAAGGGAATGAGCAATAGCCTGCATTACTGACTTGAGAATTTCCAACAGCCTTTCTGGCTTTTCCACCAAAAAACCCAAATGCTCTAATTCACTCATTTTTATTATGTGACAAGAGTTGTAGCACAATTCTGGTATCTATTTTTTTTTTTTAATAGATAGTTGTATTCAGCTGAAAGCATTATATTTAAGTTAAATAATCCCTATGATTTGGGATATATGGCAACAAATACATAATTCTCTATATTACCTTATTTCTTTTCATGTCAACACCATGCACACAGCAGAATTACAATTCCAAAAATCACATAGAATGAAGTAAATATTTGCTATTATCATTGCCCTCAAAGTATATGGAATTTCTTTTTATGGTTATTATATAACCAATTCAGTCTGATACGGTGAAAGTGTAAAACTGCCAAATCCAATGTATAAACAATATTGTGCCCTTGAGTTAGTCAGTAGCTGCAACACATGGTTATGTTTTGGAACATAACTGAGCTGAACCCACACATTTCTCTTTTTAGCATGTGTGATTCCATCAAATATGTTCAAAGCTCAATTTCTGGTTGTGTTCTGTACTGACAGCTATAAAAACTAATGACTGTACTGCAGGGTGGAACATTTGGGTCACTTTCACCAGCAGAAATCAAGAATAATTTTGCCATGGTGCCTAAGTACCTTCACACTGAAATCTCAGCTGGCAGTTTCTCTGAGTAAAAAACAAATCCAAAGCAGGGCTTGATGGCTGAGAGGCACATGGAATTTATACTTCTTTTAATAATGACATTCATTTAATGTCATTTTAATGACGACATTCACAGTTCAGAATTTTTAGGGATGACTTAGAAACACTGTTAATATCAGAGAGGTTATTCTGCCTTTGTCTCTTAATAAAAACCACAAGCATGCAGATCTATGAGGATTTAACACCAATATTTTCAAATGTCAAAGCAGTTTAAATCAGCCTCTTTGTTTATCTCTTTGTTTATCAGCAACTCCTCCAAGCCCCATAAAGGAGGCAGCTCCCAGTGCCAGTTCCAGCTTCACAGGCTGAGCAGAATTTTCCAGCATTGCTCTGCCAAATTATCAGGGCCTGACCAACTCCCAGATCTGCAGGAGCATCACTGAGATCAGAGGCTTGGAAGCAAAATATCTGCTCCCTCCAGTTGTCATTTTTATATCTCTGGACAAAAATCTTCTCACAGAGTGCTCCTGATGCAAAGCTCCAAGCACTCAACATTTTGTCACATCTAGAGACACACGGAAAGGGCTGCAGGCATTCCCAGTTATCCCAATCTCATTAACTCCTTGTTCTCCAGGCAAGAACAAATCCAGGCAGTTTGTTTCTGTCAAATTTCATTTATCTAGACCTCATTCAAAGTGAGGAGATGTTTTTCTACAGCACAGTGGACATTGGATCAGATTCTATGAAAAAGTCCCTCTAGGTGGGTAACATTTTACAAAACCTTTTCATTCTCTTGAATTTTGTACTAAGGCCCAAATAAGGCATTAGCCAATAATTTATTACCAGCGCACTCTTAATAGACATATTTTCAGATGTGCAACACATCAATAATATACATGTCCATAAAACATATTTCTATATATGCCTATATATATTTAAAACTATACCAGTCTTTATTGAATTCAAATGCACAATATTGCTTTACTGAAGCATGTGTTTTTTTGGTTGGGATTTATTAACTGTTAATGCAACAAGAAGTAAATTTAATTTAGGAACAGAGCATTGGAAAATGCATTTTAAGAGGTAACATTGAACTCATACAATCATTTTGGTTGGAAAATACCCTTAAGATCAGAATCCAAGATTTAAATAGAAACTATTAAACTTTTAAGACTAAGCTGCCAGAATTCAAAACTTTCTGAGCAGATTCTTTTAGATATTCTACAAGCGCAGGGTGTGATGGTAATGTCAAATTTATTTATTTGGTTATATTTTGTGGTCTGTGGGATTTCTTATTTGGCAGAGTGCTACTGCAATATCCTAAAATCACCATACAAGTGAAAATACAGGAACTGCAGTCTGCAGTTCAATCACAATCCCAGTAAAACCCCACTCTACAGCACACCTGTAAAGGAACACACCAGCAATTATATAAAATGGGAGTTATTCAAGCATGACTGTAAACATCAACTTTTATTTGTCTATGGTAGACTACTATCAATAATTGCTCTACTTTACAGACCTACAGTCCTCCCTAAATCTCTGGTTTTTAGCATCTCTTTCTTTTGTGATGGGTGTCAGGAGAGCTTTCACAGATCTGCAAAACCTCTCTGCAAATGTGGCACTTTCTTGTCAGATGTGCAGGTGGCCCTTTACTGAAACAAAATTATTATGTGCATTTTCACTCATTTTAGTGATGCTTTTAGGGAAGAATTGTACCATTTTCTAATGGATTGGATAATCACCTCTTGGTCTTTCTGCAGTAATGAGAAGCAGTGGAATTTCCAAATGTGCCCAGAGTGATTGCTCAAAGATAAAAAAAAAAAAAAAAAAACCACAAAAATCAAGGGGTATTTAACATCTGTCAAAACTCCCATTTTTACTCAACTTACAACAACCTGACAGAAATCAATATTCTCTATATGTTCTCTTAATTATCCTTTGACATGCAGCTGATTAACAAGGAGCAGCAGGGGAGGTGAACTGAAAACACTGCCTCCTTCCCTAATAAAAAATTACTCACCAGTGCTTTACATGAGAAATGAACCCAGTCCTGTGTTACAACAGTATTTTGTTTGATCATCTTTTAGAAGGTCAAATTTCCCTGGCTCGCAGACACAAGGAAAACTTCCTCTTCTAAAGGCACAGCATAAGACAACATTGATTTTTCTAAACCAACTGGGCATGCAGGTAGGACTGTAGAAGGTATGCAGAAAGTGGATTTAAGAAAGCTTACATTAATTTTCAAGCATTTCAGTATACATATATATGTGTATATATGTACACAAA
The DNA here is from genome assembly GCF_050655825.1 of Lonchura striata. Taxonomy (NCBI): domain Eukaryota; kingdom Metazoa; phylum Chordata; class Aves; order Passeriformes; family Estrildidae; genus Lonchura; species Lonchura striata. The sequence continues at coordinate 35,929,136 of NC_140708.1, read as the reverse complement.
AAAAATTCAAACCTAGAAAGTTTGTTGGAAGGTTTTGTAAAGCAAACTCATCAGTAATTGTCGCCTTCATTGATTTGTCCAGCGTCTTAAATAAAAAAAAAAAAAGTCAAATTATTTGGCAATTTGTGACATATTGAAAAGCCTGATTAAAACTTAAAAGGCAATTATTAGTTTTCTAGCTCTCAAAGAAATAACGGTAATGCAATTTTGACCAAAATAGGATTTTGGTGAATAGGACTATGCTACTGAAAACAAAATTGAGGCTCTGTAGCAGTTCTGCTGAAGTAATAAAGATGACTAAGAAGAAAGAGAAAACCCTGAAGGCCAAATGATCTCTAAAGATACAATTTCACACTTTTTATTAGGAAAGAACAAAAACACTAATCCAGAAACCAATTCATATAGTTAATACCAATTCTCTTACACTAGCAAACAAATACGAATTTAAGTGATAAAGCCAGTAAGGTTTAATGTAGGAATTCAAAAGAGATTAAGCACGTTTATTAAATGCAGGTAGAGAACAAATAGAATATGATCCAACAAGTCAGAAAATAACGCCATGAAACCTAAAATAAAGCAAGGAAATTCATCTCATTATGGCAGTGCTGCTCCTCTAGACTGCAGATTTCTTTTGAGACCCAATCTCTCATTTCCACAGGGCCCAAAGTGTAACAAAACCTGCTCACTTTTGAACCAGGTTTAAATTTATTGGTCTTGGCAAGGACTGCACTCTCTGCTGAAAACGAGTGGCATGACAGAAGCACTAAAGGTCCCAAAATCTCATTTTTTCAGATCAATGAAGTGGTTTTTCACCCACATATTCACACTGTGCCTTCCTGTGTCCCTATTGATCACATTCCTTTAACTGAATAATGTACTATTAATCTTTGGGGGCATTTTGGCTTTTTCTGAAGAGTGCATATCTGAAGTGAAAGTAGGAAGACTTAAAAGAATGTCAAAATCTTCAGGTAAGGAGGTGCCTTTACAAAATACACAACTATATTACAATATAATGGCAAGAAAAGTGATTTCTCTGTCTCCAAGGGCAGCACTGCAGGGACAGCAAGAAGCTGCTGATATGGACCAGCTGACAAGGTTGCTTTGAAATCTTGAAAGAAGCCTACCTGTACCTTTCATCACAGGAGAAATCATGAGCTAACCTAGAAAATATATATAACACCATAACCAACCCTACAGCAGCTTAAAACCACTCCTAAGAATAAATAATGTAGAGTAAACATAACAGAGTAGTAGAAAATTCAAGAATTACAAGGTGGTATTAGGAATTAGGAAACAAGGAAAAATACTCAGAGTCATACTCAACGCTCTGTTAGCTGAAGAAAAAGCTATAATCTGTTTCTAAAAATCTTTAAGGAAACTGCACTTTCATTCATTACAATTACCAGATTTTGAAAAATTGGAATACTCAAATTTTCCACTGCCAAAACCAGGTTCAGCCAACCCCAAGTTTAAAAAAAAAAAAAAAAAGAAGCACCCTTCTCCTTGAAATTGCCAGATATCAGTAATTGCACATTATAAAAACTCTTTCACCCCTTTTTCCTGCAGTCCTGCAAGGTTTTGGTCCAGCCCCCTATTTCTCTGGACAATGTCCTATCCACCCTTTTTCTCTGTGTCCAGGTCCCACCTCTCTCAGTCTCTGCTCTGGTTTAGCACTGAGCTCACTCAACATTGCAAACAAAATAAATACCAAAACCAAAAGAAACACTGAGAGAAAAAAGAAGAAAAATTAAATATTTCCACTTTTTTTTCCAACAGGACAATTTATTAGTGTCACTCCCATGGATTGCTCAGTTTAATTAATTGCTTCTGCTCAACAGAGAAGGAGATGATTACTACAAAAACCCAAATAAACCGTGAAATCTGTGGTAGCAATATTAATTTTGAAAGAAGTGATTTAAATATGCCAGAAACATATTTATATTCTCAGCAACATTTCACTGACAAGGGACCCAATTCAGGAATGGGCACAACTTCAGCAATACTCTTCCAAATATTACTTTTTGACATGCTTAAATGGAGGCTTTATTGAATAAAATTTCAGTAACATTCTATTTGAAGTTACAGTGTGAAATTCACTCAAGGAGTGAAGTTCAGTACCACACTTTTTGTATTTTTTAGTTTGTTTCTGGATGTGCTCAGCTTGTAAAACACTAAATAATCAGAAAGTCAAATCTTCTTTGCCTCATCTTCTCCCACATTCAAGATGGAATTCAATCTAATTGCATTTTTTAAAGAAATTAGATTTTTTTAAAGATAATTACATTTTTTAAAGAAGCTTCACTATTAAAGGTAGCTCTTAAATTATTTAAATTCTTAAGTTGCAAAGTGGTGTCTTTTCACTTTTTATCTGACTGGAATAAACTGAATGCTGATTTTGCAGGGAAAATAAAGAGCCCTGTCACTTGGTGCAGATTTCTCTCAGGTAAGCACACGCTGGTTCAGTGCCAACCTCATTAAAAACAAGGTGGAACCAGTGCCTTTCATGGTGCAGCCTGACTTGTCCTTTCAACATGCCCAGTTGAGGATCACCTGTCTTCCCCTACTGAACTGGGACACTTTTTTGTAGTTCAAGAGAAAAGGGAAAACATGGTTTTAACATTTAAAATGACCTCTAATTAACTCTTCCTGCCTTTATGTTAATGAGTACCCCGCAGCTGAAACATCACTCAGTCGTGCCATTCATTAATTCATCTCGCAATTAATTGCATGAAGTGCTTTCCATATCTGCTCTTGTAGAGCTTCACTTTGCAAAATGAGTTGATTCATCTGTGGGTGCTGGGCACGTGTTTGGAAACACAAAACAGAGCACCAAATATTGTGCATTAATCTCACTACTGCAACTGCTCTTAGGCTCTTGCCATATCAACCCTACAGACTTTTATACTGAATATTCCTTCCAGTTAAATAGGTAAGTGAAATGAGAAAAAAAATATTAAATTCTTCTTTTTTTTTCCTGATAAAGGCCAAATAGAGGGACAGGCAGCAATTTTCTACAAACAGGAACAACACATGGAGATCACTTGGTGCAACTCAGCCCAACACAAGTAAAATCATGGTAATTAAGCCTGTTAGAAGACTGAATGATCTGCTTCATGAATTCTAGAATCTCTTGCTCAATAAATAAACTAAACCCATAGCAATCATGTGATGGATTAGCAATTCCCACTTGCCTTTTCCCAGCTCTTCACAGGCAGTAATTGGCTCTGACATGGTTCATCACCCTCGTTGTTACTGCAGCAGACACCCTGCGTTCCTAAAAGGAGCCAGGAACACCAACCAGCTCTGCAATTAATCATGGCAATTAATCACAAAATTCATCACCTCTATAAGAGCTTTCACCTCCACAGTGCCTTGTAAACCTGCACCAGACACCAGTCCAGGGCTAAAGGAGCAGTAATGAGGATCCTGTGTTTACAGCTCAGGAGCTCTGCCAGGACAGTTCCTCCTCTCCATCCTCAGCCCATCCTGCACCTCCTCCTCTTGCTCATGTAAGTTCATTCCCACATTAAAACATTCAAGGCAAATGGATCTGCTCTAATTTTTCAATATTTGGATGTTTCTTCACCCAATTCTAGCAACACTTAAGAAAATGAGTACCCATAGAATCAGAATAGCTGGGGCTTGAAGAGACCTTTAAAGTCTTCTGGTCCAACCCCTGACATGGGCAGGGACATCTTCAACCAGACCAAGTAGCTCTAAGCCCCATCCAACCTTGGACACCTCCAGGAATCTCAAAAGGTAGGTTATTTCCTGCAGTTTTGGGGTTTTCACTACACAGTCAAGGTCTGCTGTACTGTCCCTATACTGCTCCCAAGAAAATGGAAATAGAAAAGAATTAGCTTGTGAGTTCCCACTAAATGTTTCATCTACCCCTTTATTCCAAAAGAGGAAAGACCAAAAATCAAACAAACAAAGCCACAAGCAACCAAACAAAAAAACAAAGAAAATTAAATTTAAAAAAATATATAAGAACAGAAGGATTAATCCTTAAACAAAATGAAATAACTACACTGAAAATGTCCTGCTGACTTCAGCTTGTGCCTGTGACCTGCCCACGCTCTGCAGGTGCACAAGCCAGACATATGGCACAGGTAGAAATCTTTGCTTATTAATTGCCTTGCAGTAATTAATTAAAATTTTCATCTCAAGCTGCTGACTTGCATTTCTCTGCTTAAGGGAGGTCACAAGATTCAGAGACTGGGGGAGTGATTGTGTCCCAGACCAGCTGCCTTGCTGGACATCCACAGTCCTACAGCCTCGAGGTCACAGCTGTTCCTCCCCAAGGCTTGGAAAGAGAAAACTCTGAAAATCTGCTGCTGGACAGCTCAATATTTTTTATGTCTGATGCTAAGCACAAAAATTAAATGTGAATTTAATGGAATATAAATTCTATCAGCCTTCTTATCTGTACTTCCTCTACTTTCACAGATAAAATGTTTTTTCCTTCAGCATTATATCTATGTTTTGTATGAAGAACAGGTAGAGATGCCAGTTTATTTCCAGTTACTCAATTATAAGGTATTAATGGGTCATTTTTACTTTATTGTTACTTTACTTCTTTTCAGCATTTTTCAGATAATAATATGCAAGGAAGTAAACAAAAGTTTCTGGACTGTGAGAAAACTGAAGCTACTGCAGAAAATAAGATATTCACCAAGAAATACAGGGGCTTTTAAAATAATTGCTATTATTAGTGTTCTTTTCTTAATTGCTACCATTACAAAACTCAAACATAGTTACAACAAAATACAATCTTTTCCACATGTTTTTTTGTAGCAGAAGTAACATTTAGTAATACTAACCCATCAGGCAATACCATCAGCCATATTCAATGTCAGATGATTAAAGTTTAACTTTTGACACCAGCAGAAAAATTATTTCAATGCAATATCTTCTATTTTTTGTTCACTCTGCATCACAGCAGCAAGTCAGAATTGGCAAATCAACACTATAGGTATTTACAGTGCAAAATCAAAGAAAGAAAAAAAAAAAAACGCTTGCAGCAGCACATCTTAGATGAAAGAAAATAACCACTACAACACATAAAACAAGAAAAAGTTGTGATATAGAGGTCTTGTCTGTACAATATTCCCTAATGCTGAGAAAAGCCAGTCCCAGTGGAAGTAAAATTAATGAATTTCAAAATAATCTCTTTGGTCTAGAGTCTGAGCTCAAACAGGCTGCTCTGATGGTCAGAAATCATTAATCTGACAGTCTGTGCTTGAATTTTCTGCCTTGGTAACCTCCCACAGAATTCACTTGGACTGACAAAGGGAATGTCCCATGTCACACACAGGGGTTTTCCTACTGGAATGTGGGTTTTAAGCACCCAGCTCTTCCCAAGTCCCATACAAAGCCTTGGCTGTGACAGGATCCCACATCCTCATTCACAGCAATAAATCCTCTTACACTTCTCCCCCACACTTCAAAAAAACCAGCTTAGCAATGAAAGTGCAATTATGTAATTCCACATAACTACACCACATTCTTCTAAGTGTATTTAGGAGCTTGCATTTCTACCCTAAGTCCCCAGTCAGTCTAATTCAAGGCATCCATTACTCTAATCCCAGCTCTAAGAAGATTTCCGTGAACAATTTGCTTGTTCCCAGCCATTATTACAAGCCTGCCAATATTCTAATTATGAATTTCATTTATTTTGGTCATGTTACCCAAGCTGTTCTGTGCTATTTAAAAGGTAATTTCATTGCTTTAGGTTTTTGGGTTTAGTATGAGGTTTTTTTCCAAACAGCTTTTCTGTAAAAGCCACAATTCGTAACTGCTCTCTGAGCCAGATGTATAATTTGTTTGAATTCTGTGAGAAATGAGAAGCTTTATTTCTGTTCCTGAATTCTTATCTTTCCAGGTCATAAGAGCCAGAGAATCTGTTTTCCCACCCTAATTGATTCCCCATAAAATTCCTATTAGTTATGCCGAGTAGTAAACACTTATAAGCTAATGGAATTGGGCAACTTGATTACAAAAGCATTTTAAATAATCATCTACATCTGCCTATTGCAGCATTCCACATTGCTGTGGCTTGCATCACCACAATGCTGAACATAAAATCATTCACATGCAATATTGTACTGGGATCTAAGCTTTTTACTTTTGGAAAGAGGAAAATTGAACTTTTTCAAGTTTTTCCACTGTTTTGAAGAACACAGCCCAACCTCATTCACTCCACACTCGCCCTGCCCAGGCAAGTGCACTCAAAGGGGGAAAATCTTGAGTTCCACTCTGTAAAACGTCACAGTTTGTGCCAAGGGTTTGAGGACTCTGCTGGTTTCGGGTGACAAAAAATCTCTCACAAGTGCTGGGGTTGTTTTTTTGGAAGCCACCACAGCTGCACATCACCAGGTAACATTTGGGAAAAGCCAAAAAGCAGCACTGCACACCACAGGATCTTCCCAGGTGAGGACCGGGAGAAGGAGCCCATCCCAAATCACGGCATCAAGTGAATGAATGAATCTATGTTTTTCAAAATCTAAATTTGCAAGACTTTATCACAGAAAGTCATTCAGGAAAACAATCTGATGAGCAAATTTATACCCCAAAGTCTAAGTCTGCACAAACTGGCCAAAGTTTCAGATGATTCAACCAGTCACAGAAGAACATGGAACAACATCAACAAATACCAAACAAGGATCAAAGTCTTCCTATGCAAAAAACGCCAACGCTGATGGAAAAAATTCATTATTAATGACTAACTTGGTGTTGCCTGCACTGACACCAGAGGTATATTTTCCAATTCAATTGCTCTGCATGTACCAAATTAATTACAAATGAATATAAGATTTCACCTAATTTCACCTACTACCTGCATGTCACAGGTACTTGATGCCACGCTCCCGCCCCAGGTCCCAGTTCTGGATCCCATTCTGCCCCGGCTAGCTCTCCAATGGGGCGAGAAGGGCAGAGGGAGGCACCCTGTGCTGAGCCCAGCAGAGAATTGGAGAGTGCTTTGTGGGTCTGACAGGCACATCTTGCTAGGGGCTGAATCCAAAGTTAATTATAGCCCAGCAGGGCCAACAACACCTGAACAACACCAACAAACAAGAGCACCAGCAGGGCGCTTGCAACACCTTATATACTGAGAGGAGGGGACTCAGTCAGCCAATGGGAGCACAAGGGGAGTGGCTTTGTATTGACAGACACATGTGGGAACCAATGAGGGATGGATATGGGCGGGGCCTCAGGCCCCTGTCCAATCACCCGGCACCTCAGATGGAAGGTTCTGGATGTATGGGCGGGGCTACCAAGTGACGGACAGGGTGCCTGGGAGGGGCCAAGGGGGATGATTGACACCCAGGGTAAGGCGGGAAAACAGGGACAAACCAAGCTGAATGTGCGGGTACATAGGATCAAACCATCACATTGCGAAATGATAACAAAACATGCAATAACACAACTCCACAACCGGATGTTCCTTGACAAGTGATAGTCTGATTCTATTTTCTGTATAAGCAACTTTTATGTGCATACAAATACACTGGAACAAAACTTCGTCAAGCTCCAGATGTATCTGCAAAGAAAATTTGCAGCCTAAATTAGAGAACAAATTGAGGGCAACTTGAGCACTCCTCCTCCTTGTTCTTTTTCTAACAAAGAAATGCAGATTAATTGTAAGCATGGAATTTCTCACATTTCGACTGTCTGTCTCCTTGAAAATCTAATTGTAATCCATAAACACTTTTCCCAGAGATTATAATAACCTACTGACACCCTTCTATGTACAGCCTTATACACCAAATTTAACACTTTTGAACATGAGAGATTTCTCAAATTTAAATTATTTACTTATGTCTTACACTATGCTTAAAGTGGATTCAAACCCCACTCACTTTTTTCCTATGGAAAGAATTTCAATGGTGATGCATGAAACAGATACAAATTAATTTGTGTTTAAGTTCACATTCTCCACTTGATTCATCTGAGTATTTTGCTCATTTACAGATTCAGTCCCCATGACTACACTTTTTCCATCAATAAGGTGAAATTCTTAGTCCAAATCTTTAGCATGCTGAATATTTTTACAATCTTAGCTATGTATAATCTGCTGACCTTTAAGAAGTCAAGTATTTAATTTTATTTAATCAAATATGTTCCTTGAGAAAACATAAATCCTAATTCTGTTAAAACTGAAATTTCAGGAGAAAAAAAATTGGGCAGTCTGTTGTGCTGTCAGACCCATTTATCAATGCTTATATTTTAAGATAACCTTTTCCTTTAAAAAGCAAATTGGATGAAAATTACCTTTCAAGAAATATCCAACACAAAAATACTTTCTTTGAATGCTATAAATTTAAAATACTGTGTCAGTGCCATAAGCAGCAAAAGAATTTGAATCAAAGCCATATTAAGTAATTTTCCATCAATAATTAAAATTCTAATCCTTTCAAATCTTTGCACTGATTTGGCATTAGGGAAGCGTACCAATTTTCATATCCACATATCAGGAGTGCAGCTTTCCATGGTGTTTTCCTTTCCTGTTATCTGTGAGGATGAAGAGTTCAGTTTCGACTTTGAAACAGTCCTTAATAGCGACAGCAATCCCCAATGTCAAACTTTAGAATTGTTAACTTTTTTTTTAATGATGGCCATTATAGTAAAGGTGGGGTGGTGGAAATGGAAAAACTATTAATGCCCCACTCTGTAGTGGGGTTTAAAATTATATTTCCCCTGAAACTTTTGGTAATAGAAAAAACTAACATAAATAATACACCAAAAACATCTATCCTGGGCCAAAAGGGCTTTGTCCATGAAGTCAGCTGGGATGAGAAACTGAGGAAGTCCATGGTGTGTGCACTGGAAGAGCTTGAGCTGAACTGTGCTTGCCTCACCTGCATCTCCTGCTTGATAAGAAAGTAAATATGCAAAGAACCACCTAAAAATTATCACAAATCATTCACTTCCATCTACAATTACATATTTTTTGGCATATTTATATTTCTCTTCAGGTAACAGACAAAGCTGCTGTGACTTCTACATCACTTTTGGAGCACTTTGCCAGAACCAGGATTATTGGCAAGGAAGTGAGGCAAATATTTCCCTGAGAAAAGCTTCAGTTTGAATTCCTAAGGGTGTTCACCTCTCTAGAGCAGTGCCTTTAACATTTGCCACAAGGTTTGTAAAAAAAGACAGAAAATGTCACTCATTCAAGAATTACATTTTCTGAAAGAGGAGAGCAGCTTGGCTCAGGGGCACAGACAAAGACTTCTCCAAAGTCTCCAGTGCCCAAGAATTGAGTTGCAAGTTGAACCTTGACATCCCCAAGATGCAGGTTCCCAAAGGAGATGAATATTCAGAACATGCCAACAATTCACCTGCAGGAAACCAGACCCTGTGGGAGAGGGGTGGGGGAAACTGAGGTGAAATCTATACGGACATATGTAAGCAAGTGCATCTTCAGTGCCATATGGCTTCCATAGCAGAGCCAGATATTCCTTCCAAGCTGGACAGACAAAACTACTGCAGGAAAATCTGCTTCAACCACATTAACATCCCACCCATACACCACATATACACTGAATTTAAAGATCAGAGCTGCTCCCTCATGCCCCAGTGCAGTGATAACTGCAAATTGCAAAGCTCAAGCAGCCAGAGCTGTCTGCAACATAGCCTGGTTGCCCCTGCAACCAGCTGATTTTATACATCTGCAATACACTAAACATAATTATCTGGTAATTTTCCTAAATGAAAAAATGAATTTAAATTACTGAAGCACAAAATGCCTTCTGCACACCAGTTTGCAAAGTCCACATCCAGCAAAGAGCAGTGCTTTATTCTAATTATGTCTAAAGTAGATGATACTATTTCAGAAATAAGCTTTTATACTGGTAAGACTGAAGAAATGGCTTCATAATGCTTGTGGAACTTATCTTCTCCATTTTCAATTCCAGTGAAGCCAGAATTTAAACAAATAAGAATTCCCTTTGAGAATGTGCAGGGCAGACCTCAAGTCTACACATGTTATATTCTGTTTCTTTATTCATACAGACAATTCTATCAGAGGCCGTGAAACTGCTCCCATGAACACACCACAGATCAAATCTTACTCTGAGTTGATCAGTTAAAGGTTGGACTCTGTGTCCTTAGAAGTCTTTCCCAACCTAAATAATGTTGTGATTTTTACTCTTTATATGTTATTAAAGATATCTGTATTACAATGAAATGGAAGCCATACCCTGATTTACAAGCAGCAAACGCAGTTAATGCTTAAAGGAACTAAAATGCCTCATCCTCATGCTGCAAATGTCCCCAGATATTTGGATCCCATACAGGACCAAGGGAGGAAAGTGAAGAGGCTGATTACCTGCCAGGGGCACCTCCCTGTCCTGCTGCTCAGTGAGGACACCTCGAGGAGCAGCAGATCCACCAGAGAAATGTTCAGAGTTAATCAGGATCGATTCATTATTGACCCATTCAACACACAGCTCAGCTCTGCACAGCAGAGAGCAATGGCACAGATAAATCAGGTGTAATAAAGCTGCCATTGACAGACTTGTAACAGCAAGTGCAGTCTGAACAAAGAATTGAGTCCACTAATCTATATAAAAAAGCCACTTTCATTTTGTAGAAATAGTAATTTAATTTACTTTATGTAAACTCTGCAAAGAAACAAGGATGGTGTGTTTAACATATGTATTTTCTTTTATGATTTAACAGAATATTTATACATGTAAGGTTAGTTTTTAAAACTGGAAATTTAACATATTTGTGCCTTGTAGCTATTTTTCAATCCTGGTTTTTCAGTTGTTCCTTTGAAGCATGCTGACTTTACATGAGTATGTAATTGCTTTACAAATTAATGAACAGAATTGAAATCTACTCTGAAAATGGGATGAGTTACTCAGCATTCAGACTTAGAGTGTGTCGGGGGAATTTACTTCTTGGGGACTCTGCCAACATCACAGCTATAAATGGATGGGTTGTTCTTTCCCATTTCGGAATATGAATCTGTTCTCAGGAGCCTGGGGCAGATTGTCTGGGTCAAACACCTGAAGGAAGGAAAGCAAAATGATCCTGCTGTGTGACAGAATCAACTGATCCAGCCCTGCAACATTGATCCTTCAGCACTTTGCCCCTCAAGCCAACACACAGATGAGCCCAAAGGATGAGAATCAATTTAGAACACCACATTAAAATTTCAGGTAGAAAACAGAGCTAAATGCCACCTTAGGATTGAATCTTGGGGAGATGGATAACATCCACACAATCCTGCTCCAATACAGTGTGGAAGGAAAGAGGTTTTCATCTTCTTTAACACAACAGATACAGGCAGCCTTGTGTATGTCCTAGAAAACTGAACTAGGGACCTAAAATAACTCTTAAAAATAAAACAAAGAATTAGATTATGTAAAGATTAGGAGAATTTTCCCACCTTCATAACAATTTGAAAAAATTTGCTGTTTTAGGACAGCACAAAGTCACCAGATTTTCTCTACACTTGATTATATTTGTAACCTTCTCTTTCCTCCTTAGAAAACTGAAAACACAATTTTTCTTTGAAAAGCTTAGCCTGGCTGTCATGTGCTCACACCACAGAGGAGGGCATGAGCAGTGCCACCACAGTGTCACCACTGTCACCACTCTGTCCTGCACACTGCCTCGCTCAGCTGCTGGGGAAGCCTGTAGAGAGTGGTTTCCCCACGTCAGATGTGACTTCTCCTTTCCAAAGGCAAAACACGAGATAAAACAAGGCTTTAAGACTTCACATGAAAAGATTCATCTTCAAAGCCAGCTCCAAGCAAAGGAAACATCGATGGAAACACTTCTGAGGGCAGAGGTGCTGCAGGAAGTTCATGCTTTGATTTTGGTCTGGGTTAAACACCTGTATGTTTAATCATTTACACTGATTTCTGAAAGGCACAAATACAGCAGAGACAGCTGAGGGGCTGTTGTGGGTTTAGGTTTCCTCCTTTGTCTCTTCTCAGCATCACACATGAGCAATTCCATATTTATTGGACTCAGCATCAGTCCCAGGACAGAGCTTTGCTCCATTTCTTTCCATTTTAAAGTTTTTAGCTATCTGCTCCAGTTTTACATTTATTCTGGATTTGGTTTGTGGGGTTTTTTGCTAATAATTCGCATTCTTCATTCCTCAAACTTTCAATGAAACTTCTTCAGCACTTTTCACTGTGATTAATCTCACCCTCTAGCTCTTTCTTTTTAGCATAATCCATTAGGCTTGCATAATTTTTTGTTCTGGACCTGGATTTATTCAGAAAGTTGCATTTTTAAGTGAATTCTCAATTACCATTTTGTTTCTTGTGAACAAAGTGATTGCTGCTGGCAGTCTCAAGAGATCTAGCAAAGAAAAGCAGTTAGACAAATGTGGGGATTCTTGATTAGCTAATGTCACTGGTTTTCCCAAAACAGCCTCTTTTATGCTGATCTTACATCTGTTTGAGTCTGAATTATCTACTGCTTCTATTTACAAAACTTAAAGCCAAAACAGCCTGCCTGCTGCTTTCTCTGATGCGTCCAAAGAAAATGTCACACAAAAAATTAAAAATAAAAAGAAATGTCATGCAGCTATACTTTGATTCTTGGTTTATCTGGCCACTAGGAAATCAAAAAAATTTCTTAATAACAAGCAGAAGCAATTGTAGTTTCTTGTTGTCTTACAATCAGCTTTTGTTTTGTTGAAAAAGAACTGGGGTTTATAAGAAAATTATCAAGATTAGTGGGAAACTATATTTTAGGGGCCTACACTGGGTTTAATTTTTATCATCTTATTATTGATGTACAATTTTTCATAAGCTTGGAGTTTTCCAATGAGTAATTTCTTAGAGCCAACCTTTTACTTTCTTCAAGCCAACTTTTTATCTTCTTCAGAACAGCAGAAAATTAGATACCAATCTTCTAAAGGGCCAGGCCCACTTCTTGAGCAAGAGGCTAACCCTGCTGTGAGTGCTAGCAGCAAAAAAACTCAAGAAATTGTCAGCTGTTGCCTCAAACTCCTCAGGGAGCTGCAAATTACCATTATACACAGTTGACAGATGCCTCTGCAGGAGTTACCTATCATGAAGTCCACATTAAAGACTTATTTATGTCCTTAACAGGAGAAGTCTTGCTGATCTGAATGCCTTTAAATGGAGGATTAATTGCCTCTCCCTTGAATATCTGATTCTGTTCCATCAATCTGATTACATCAGATTCCCTTGTCTACAGCACAAAACTTCATTACAGCCCAACCCCTGCAAGCAGCTCCATTGCCACAAGAGCAAAGCCAGCTGTGATTGCAATGGAGCACCATTTCTCAAGGTGATTTCAGCTCTCTCACTCCATCCCTCATGGTTCCTTCCTTCTGAGGTCTGCAGCCCTGCAAACAGGGTTTAAATCTTCCAGGACAGGGAGTGTGGGCAGCAGTCAACCCACATAACATCAGGCAGTGTATCTCAAGAAAAGGGGATCAGTCCTTTCCTTGTGCCTGGTACCTGGTCACTCATTTATTAAATGTGGGAGCAGGGCTCTTACCCAGATCACAACATGAAAAGAAGAGTTTTGTGTGAAGGAAGTGCTCCAAAAGCCCAGCACTTTCCTACTCACTGCACAATCCACTAAATTGTTCAGCAATAAAAAGGGTTATATGTAGGCTGAGCTGGAAACAGCCAGGCAGCAAGCCTGCCACATAAAATTCTGTTTATTCCTCTAATTTCTGATGAAATATTTTATGAAAATACATTTAAAATATGTGGAAATATGTTGAAATATGTTCTGTTCCATCCCTGGAAGCATTCAAGGTCAGGTTGGTTGGGCCTTGGAGGAACCTGGGATAGTGGAAATTGTCCCTGCCCATGGCAAGGGGTTGGAAGGAGATGATCTTTGGGGCACTTCCCAATCCAAACCATCCCATGGTTCTATGATATTATCAATTTCTGCTTCTCATAGCTCCAATTCCCTTCAAAATTAACCTATTTGAATTCAGCAGAAGATACAAGAAACTGAGGAGCTCGTCCCTTTGCTTCCCTGGTAAATGAAAATACATTTATTGCTGTGGACATACCCAAAATCTGATCATTCTAGGCCAGGGATCCCTTTATCCAAAGTTTAGCCAAAAGTAACACATTTCCATAAAAAACTTCACAGTGAAGAAACAATGGTCCTAATTAGCTAATTTTGAACTGAACACCCCAAAAGGAATGCCAGAATCTTGCCTTAATCTGACCACTCTTTTAAAAGCAAGTCCTAAAGGGTAAAAAGATGAAAAGGAGGAAAAAAAAAATCACATTAATGGATTTTAGGAGCACAAATTGTACAATTCAACCTGCCTGACATTTCAAAGTAAGGGACAGTGAAAGGGACTGATTGTGGGCAGAGGCAGTGGCTAAAATCCAGCATCTGCCCCACAGCAGGTCCCCAGGGCACCCCACTGCTCCAGCATCTCCTAGGCTCCCTGTGAGCATTATCAGGAAGAAAAGCAGGAACAATTGCTGAGAACCACATGAAAAGAGTGCCAGAAATCACACTGCAGCTCCTTGGAGAGCCCTCCAGAAGGGCTGGAATTAGACACAGCTCAAGTGTTCCCTCTCAGGCACGTCCTCCAGTCCCCCTGAGCTTCCCAAAATCACAGTGCCTGGTCAGCCTGGGCATTCAAAGGCTGATTGCAATAATTTCAAGTTCTGTATTAAAGACAAACAAAAGCCCATTGGAGCATCTCACTGAAAAGCAGGCTGCTTTTTTTAAAAAAATCACAATAAATCCTTCATAAAAAAAAAAGAGATAAAATTACATGATATCCCATATCCCCTGCTCCCTTTCTCATTTCAGGGAGTTTTTCCCAGTAGCAAAACAGAAAAGAAGAATGTTTTGAAAGAGAAATATACTTAAAATCAATACATCTGTTCCAAAAATTTACAAGTAAGCAGCTATTTCACAAATTCCATGAAAAATACTTTCAATTTTTCTCTTTTGTTAATGAAAAGCATTTAAAGGGCTACATTGATCTATAACCAGTAGTTTTCAGGAGCTGAGAAGACTATACATGTACCTCCTACCCACACCTGAAATGTGATAAACACTTTGCTAAAGTACTAAAAATACTTTGCATTTTTAAAATGGCATTCTGTTTTTCCAAAGATTTTCACACACCCTCATGTCCTAACACCATTTGAAATGGTTCTGTTTTATTTTTGGAAATGCAGCACTACGCAGTGCCCTACAGTGATATCTCTATCCAGATCCTAATGAAGAGTCATCCATAAAACAGAAGTGGCAATAAAGCCAATGAAATCAGACAAGACTGTGGTAGTTAATATGTAGATAAATTATTATTCAGTAATTAGCAGGGAGGTTCAAACATAAACCTGACAAGTATCTGACAGCATAAAATGTATCAGGAGCCTCTAAGAATGAGCAGAACGAGAAAGATCCTCCAGAAAAAAATTTTACTATTTGTTAATCTCAGAGAAAAGCCTGCTTCTTTCTGCATCTCCCTATTAATAAGAGAAATGTAAAAGGTCAAAAAGGTGAGAAAAAAAGAAAGATCAGCTGAGGTCTAGAATGGCTTGGAAGCAGCCAAGCTCAGCAGGCTTGGAATTGTGATCCTGGGGTAGAGATGCTCAGGGCAGATAAAGCAAAAGGATGCAAGAAAAGGAGGAAAACCAGGAATTCCAAAGAGAATGGAGCTGTTTGTGCACAGTGTCTTCAGTGTGAGAACTGGGGACATCAAATTAAGGTTCACAACAAGAGGCAGCTCATCATCAAGCCCCTAGTTCATATTAAAATGCAATTTTTATCAAGACATAGAACTGGCTGAGGGTTGCTAAACACACAGACAAATATCTGCTTGAAGGGTTTGAGGGCTGCCAACTCCTTTTTGAGATTCAGATATATCTGGATATTCAGCTTTTATCCTAATTTGCACCAAAATAGAGCAGAACAAGGAGGCTGACTACTTTGGAAAACTTCATCCCAAGTTCTGACAAGAACAACAATCCTAATGACTGTTGTCATGTCTTTATCAAAGCATTTGATGTACAGAACTTTTTAGAATAAACACTTGCAATTTGTTACTTAGAGTTCCCACTGGAAACTATGATCTAGATAATGGTAAGAAAAGGATATTTTTCTCTTGAAGTATTTACCTCTCCCCAAAGAAATTCTTCTTCTTCCTCTGGGGAACCTAAAGCAAACTTGAAATGGTTCTTTATTTTTATAAATACAGAGAACTAGATGCTATGCAAGAGCAGACCTACACTTTATCGTGGCTGGCTAGCCAGTGTGTTTATTCATCCTCTTTCCACTTACACAAGAGTTCTCTGAAGCCCAGAAAATCACTGCCCTAAGGCAGATTAGATGTGCACAGCCATGAAAAGTGATAAAAAGAGCCACAGCTCCAATAATAAAAAAAACCTCAAGTTTAAAGCAACAAAATAATACCCTGTCACCCCCTTCCCTGCTGCAGGAGCACAGGACCTCTGAGCTCAGAGCTCTTTCCCCAACTCTGAGCTCAGAGCTCTTTCCCCAATCTGGGAAGAAAATATTCTTCTCCTAAAGACCCCTGAAGATGCTTAGTGCTAATTAACTATATTGAGCTTAAAATATTCAATACAAGCATCTATACTATGCTACCACAAGAAGTATGCTGTCTAAATTCAGAGGTGTTTAATAAATAAAAAACACCAACATGGCAAAAAAAAAAACAAATACCAACTGGTTTCATGCTGTTTACAACATTTGAGGAAGTCAAAAGGGCCCCTGTGAGGTTTTACAGCTTATTCAAAAGAAACAGCTCAAAACTGTGTTGCCTTTCAAATGAAGTAAACTCTAAAATGAAGCAAAGAGATGATGCACAACTTGCTCACACATTTGTTTTCTCCAGGTGCTGCCCTCAAGCTCTGCTCCCCTGCCAGCAGCACCCAGGGACACCAACACCCAGCTCATGGGCTTGCCTTGCCATCTCTAACAACATTTAGCATTTTCTTCTCACCCTGCTCCTTTCCTTTCAATTCATTTTTGCATTGAAGAGTGATTTTTGGCATCCTGCTTTATCTTTCACGATTTACAGATTTTGAAGAGATGGCAGGATTTCAAACTAGGAGGTGTCTAAGGTCCAGCAAAAGAAATTAAATGTTAATAGTCTGTTTTAAATACATATAGATTTGGCACTGCCTCAGCTAAGACAATTAATACTGTATAAAAAGCTGAAAAGTTGAAGTTTTCTCCCATAAAAATCCTATCTCATTGCATTCAAAAGGATTTGTGTTTCAACAATCTCAAAAATCCACAGGGTTTAGACCAAATTTTGTGTAAACTGGTAACACACAGGTTTTGGGAGAAACATTACCCTCAGAGGCCATTACACAGACTTTATCCAGTGGGAACTGAGGAAATAATAGTTACTGCTGTGGATGTTGTAATTCTAGTTATGAGCTACAGCGCAGCGATGCCAAAAGGCAAAGCCTGACAGAGCAATAAAGCAAAACGAGTCCATTATCCCAAGAAGAAAGTCCCTAATTCCACCCAGGTTCTAAACCAGTATTGTCACCATCAACAGATTTACAGACATTTCCATTTCCAAAGCCCTTGGTGCACATTAAAGCAGCCAACTTGCAGAGCTCCTGTGAGCAAACTTCATTATGGCCAGCACTCCATCCCAAAGACATGAAGGGGTTTTTTTCACCCTCTGGCTGACTCAGTGCTGGCCCCATTTACACCAGAGGGTCAATGGTGCAGTGTCATGGCAAAGTCATAATCCCCCTGTTTGTAGCACAGCACCTAGCACAGGCTGCAGCAGAGGAAAATTCCCTCCCCAGGTTATTCTACAGGTTCTTATTGCCAGGGAGCACTGCTTCACATACTCCACAAATCTGCACCACCAGGAACAACAATTCTGTGTAAGTGAGACAAGGGAAGAGCTACATCCCCAGCTCTGAGCCAGTTTTACTGTCACTGCTCAGTAGATGGAACATTTGTCTCTGAACCAGCTGCACCAAGCAGAGGTGTGAGCCACTGCATGGACCTGCAGGTGGATTACATGTGGGCTGTATGCACATGGGCTGCCTGGAAAATACAAGTCTGGGGTTTTTATGGCTTTTTCTTCAGTGCCAGCAGAAATACAGTTCCGAGGTTAGGATCAGAGTTCATGCCCCATCAGCCTCCACAGCTCCATGCTCGTGGCAGGCTGTAGGGTCTTGCCTCTGCTCCTTTTAAAGCAGCAAGTCCTTGATCTCTGCTCCTATTTGTAGCAGGATCATTTGTGTGTGTCCTCAGGCAAGCTGTGAAACAAAAGGTTTGGCAGCTGGGGCAGCACAGCTTCACCTGCTCTGTGCAGCTCATGGAGACAGGGCAGGAACACGCACTGCAAGCACAGCAGGTCACACCTGAAGCACATCCCTTAAACCTTCCCTCTCCAGGGCATTGCCCTGTGCTTGGAGAATGGAGCATTAATGATATAGGCTTTAAGGTGACAAGGTCAGGCTGGAGGAGCAGGCTTGCCTCTAATTTGAGGTTTCAAGGGGGTTAAAGTCTCATTACAGCACAAGTTAAAATGGTTATTTCCCCCCCCCCCCCCCACCCTTCTTTTCAGCTTTTCTGTGTGGTGGGGTTGGCCTTGGCTGGCTGCTGGTTGCCCATCACGCTGCTCTATCACTTCCCTCCTCAGCATGACAGAGAAAATAAGATGGAAAAAAAGAAAAAAACCCTCATGAGTCAAGACAAAGGCAGTTTAATAAAGCAAATCCAGTGCAGAGCAGCGAAGGAAAACAAGATTTATCCTCCACTCCCAGCAGCAGGCAATGTCTAGCCAATTCCCAGGAAGGAGTACTGCAGCACCCATAGCAGTCACTCCAGAAAACAAATGTTGTAATAATGAACACACACACACTCCCTTCCTCCCAGCTGCCATTGCTGAGCAGATAGCCTGTGATAAGTGGATCCCTTGGTCAGTTTGGGTCAGCTGTCCTGTCTCTGTTCCCTCCCAGGATTTTGTCCACCCCCAAGTGAGGAGTGTTGGAGGGAGAGCTGTGACACTGCTCCCAAACTCTGGCGTGCTCTGGGCACCTCCCCAGCTCCCAGCACAGCTCTGGCAGGGCAGCAGAGGGGAAAATCAACTCCCTCTCAGCAGATCCAGTGTGTTCTGTCCAGCCAAAACCCCATCCAGATCCCCAGGATGAGATCATGAGATAAGCACCAAGCCTCTCCCAAGGTTTGTCAAGACTTTTGTCTGGAAAGCAGAGTCCTTCCCTGGATTTGAAGCTTTATTTGAGATCACAGTGCCTCAAAATAAAAACATTTCCAATTCAAACAGGCACTTGGGGCTGAAATTTGGCTTTGTCAAAAGAATTCTGAGCAGGTCCCCTCAGGACACAGACAGTGCTCCCTCATTTCTCCTTTCCTCCTGATTCACTTTCTTTCCTCCACATCCTTTAAGTCTTCAATTTTTTCTGCTCTGGGGACAGCAGGGAAAGAGCATCTCAGGGCTGATTCTTTCCCTCTCTTCTTTTGCACTGTGCAACCAAACCAACTGCAGCTTCAGGACCTTTTAAGACTGAAATAATAATTAACAAGACTGAAACTATAATTACCAGAAAGAACTAAACACCAAAATAAGAGACAGGAAGGATGACTGTTTAACACTACCTTTTTCTAGCCTAAAGACAAAGACATTGATTTTTTATGATTCATCCTCATAGTATTTCAAACAGAAGCTTCATTAGTATGAGACATTGATCTAGCAGCCCAAGATGTCTCTATTGTTTGAGTTCTGCTGGCTGAGCCACCTGGGTGCAAAAGCTTATTTCAAAGCTCTGAACTCAGAGGAAAGTCAATATATTGCTTTGCTTCTATAATTTCATATGAGCTTGTGCACTGAAGACAAGAAAAAAAAAAACTTAAGCCTAAAATATTCACAGTGGGCTGCAAAGGATTAACCCCTTCCAAATTCAGGGCAGAAGGGTTAGAACTTTAAGGATATTTAAGTTTCCTTCAAACCCAAATCATTCCCTGACTCTATGACTGATCTCAGGCATTCCCATGAAAAACATTGACATTTTCTGAATAACTATAGCAAAAAAAAAAAAAAAATCTATGTATTAATTACAGAATTTACTGCAAACTCAGCTGCCTTCCTACACACATTCACATTTGGAATTCTAGTAGGCATCCTATAGTTGGTTTTTACAAGGATTATCTGACTAAGAAGGCATATTCCAAAAAGAAAATTGCTAAGTCTGGCTTGGGTTGTAACACTTGCCATGAATGATGTCCTGCTGTGATTATTCAGAAAGTCCTATGCCATGAAATAGATAAAACAATACATAATTACAGTTTCTGGTCTGTCTGAATCAAAGCTCCCCTCCAATACTCCTGATGTAATCCAATTTACTTCCCTTGCAGCTTTTGTTTTCTGCCCAAATATCCAAATTAATCATCTTCCTTCAAATTTAAAAAACATCATGAATATTACCAAAAAGCAGAACCTGAAAATTTGTCCTGCTGGCATTTCATTCTCATGATAAATTTAGCAAGTCACAATGGGAAAACCAAATCCACTCTGCTAAGCTTTGTGAAATGGGCTGCACAAAATATGCAGCAACAAACCAGAATCACTGCAAATATTTATATAAGTATTCCTCAGGAAAATGCAGTGTAGCTCTCAATTTCACCCACATTCATTAAACTTTTTCAACTGATGACATCTGGAGAACAAATTCAACTTATCTATGGCTCAAACTGAAATCAGCCAGCACCCTGACCCTGTATAGTCCACAAAGGACTATCTAGTTAGGAATATTATTTATTTTTATTATTATTATATATATTATTTATTATATATATTAATATAATATTGTTACTAGGTTTGGAATGTTTTTACTAACCCAATACAAAATCTCAGTCTAAAATTGATACAGACTTTTGTTTTCCCACTGCACCAGGCTACAGCAGAATAAATTTATGAAATTAATCTCTTTACTTACCAACAACAGCAATATGAAACAGGAAAAACTATCAGAAACTAAGTTTTATGCATGTTGTTTTCAACTACTCAGGATTGAATGAGAAATTCATTATGGGGCTTTTTCCTTCTGGGTATGTTTTTGTTTGGGGATTTATTTATTTTTTTTTTTTAGCAGCCCAAGCAGTGCAATCATTGCTGTATCTTTTCTGCAGAGCAGGGTATATTTGTCTCTAAGGGTGGTTGAAGAGGAGCAGCATCTAAACCTCCATGCTGAGCAGGAGCACACCAGGAAGAAATGGAGTATTCAGGACATTAATATTCATCCATTAAATATGGATGGCAGGGGTGTCAAAATTAGCCTCCTACCTGGGGGTCAGGTTTGAGGCACTTGGCAGCACAATTTGGGAAACAAACACTGCTGCTGCTTGGTGGAGACACAGAGACCTTCTGTCTCCCCCAGAGCCCATCTGGCATCTCCCACAAGCCCTGAATTCACTTACCCAACACAAACAAGTGAATAAGCCCTCTGTGTTTAATACTTCACAGAATTTCATCTTAAAGGGAGCTGGGTTAAAAAAAATAGGAAGGAAGGAATCAGTCTGACTATTTGTACAACAGACTACACACTGTTTCCTCTTGGTCAGGGCTAATTCCACGCACTGATATTATTTGCATGCTCTGCTGATTGGCATTGGAAGAGATTATCTCATAGAAATTGCAAAGAAGTAAATGAATATGTGTATTCTGTCAGTCCCACCTCAGTGACTAAATACTGTTATTTGGGAAGAAATACACACACAACTTGGTCAACAAGCCAGGATTCCTTTAAAAGAGAAAAAGAAAAGCTAGATTTTATTTTTTCCCTCCCTTTTTTTTGAGTGGTAAACAAATGAGCTGTGAATTCAGCTGCAGAAATAAACCTTGCTAATGTATGAGGTCACCTAATTTAAGGATGCATTTAGTCAGAAGTGTCTGACAGTCAGATCAGCGCACCGATCCCTTCTCACTCAATATTTGGGAGTGTTGAGACAATGTGTCATTAAAGGCCTATTTCTAAATGTCATGACAGCTGCATCACAAGACTAAGAAACAAATTTTATTTATTAAAATTCTCAGTTGCTCAGACCAGATTGCTCCATAAGAATCTTCATTTTGTTTGGGGAATTAAAGTTGCAATCTTGGTACTCTCAAGAACAGCTTGTTTGAGAGGTTGTGCTCCTTTACAAGATTAAATAATCTTCCAGGATCACAGATTAACACTCTACTGACCCTCCTGTGAGCCCTTGGGCACCTCTCAGCACCACCCAGAGGCATGGGATTTACAAACATCATACTCACTTATTTGGCTTTAAAGTTTGGGGGTTTCTTTACTCTATTGGCACAAGACTGTTCCACGCAGTTTTGTACAGGATACTTCTTAAAACTTAAGTGTAGTAATCCTATCCCAGCTATTCCTGATGCTCAACCATCATAAAGAATTGGAGAAAGTCAAGTTGCTGTGTTCATAAAAGTGTAAAGAGAAATTAAAGTAGAAGAACTGGTTAGGTGGGAAAAAATTGTTTTTTAACACAACAAAAATATAATAAATAATGAACAAATACAAGAAATATATATTGGCCTGCATAAATAAGTAGTTTGGCTCAGGTTAGCAAAATTTTTATCACACATAATGCAAAAAGTAGCTTAGCTGAGGAACTTAGCAAGTCTGAGGCAGTTTCACAGGTAAAATAACTCTTTCTTCCTGTATTAAAACTGATCAGTGCTTGTAACTTATTTCTTATACCATTAAAAATTTCCTCTTGACTTATTCACATATCACCATCATTAAGTGATTACACTTAAAACTTCAGAGCAAGAAAATTCAACATCATAGCTAAAGCTCCTTTATGACATTTATTTGTTATTTGCTATGCAACATCAACTATAATTTGAGTCATCATCATTCTTTTTCAATGAGGAGGCAATTTAGTGACATCAAATGAGCTGGGACTAACATGCTTGTAGTGCATATATCCAAGTCATCAATACTGTTTCCTATGGTATAGAAAGAAAAAAACAAACATAAAAAATTGACAAAAAACCTTCAACCCCACCCCACCCCCCCCCCAAAAAAAAAAAAAAATCACAAAAATCCAAAGAAACACACCAAAATTAGTTACTGGACTGTTACAATTCTCAGTTCAGAACAGAGTACATGACAGAAGTCAGAACCCAAAGTGCTGGGCACAGCATGGCACTGACAGCACCCCTGGCTCTGCTTTGGGGTCACTGTTTCTCACAGGCCAGTGTGAACATCATGAGCCCTCCAAAACCCCAGAAAAGGCTAGAGAACCTCTACAGAGTCAGATTTTCCCATTCTGCATTGGACCACACAACCTATAACACTTGGTTTCTAAAGTTTTTTTGTTCTTTTCTCTTTACTTACAACTTCCAAAAAAAAAACCAGCTTCAAGGAGCTGAAGCTCTGAATCTCACATTTCATGGAAAGCTGGCCAAGTTTATACTTCAAATCTCCTTAGAAATCCCAGGCTATATGTTATTTGATTCTGTTTCCACCACTCTGCTCTATTTTCTGTTGCTTCAGTCCATCCTTTCCCAGCATTTCTGATGCAGCTGCAGGGGGCTGGAGGAAAAGCTCCAGGGAGTGGAGATCTGGAGGTGAGTGGGCAAAGCTGAGCCCCAGGTGCTGGGCAGGGTCTGGGGGCTCCTGCACCAAGGGAGGCAGGTTGGAGAACCAAATATGTGCTCATGGTCTCTCAGACTGAGCCCTTTTCTGACCCAGAGATGGGGCAACTGAGAGGTGTTTTAAAAACTTCTACTCCATTTTCAGTCTCATGGGAAGGGTGTTATAATTCACATCACCACGATCAGAGCTAATTATTTCTTAATTACAATACATTATAAGCATATCTCGGCCTATGAGCTTTTTGCCACACTGTGTTGCAAATGCCTTAAAACCAATCACCTAAAATTACCCCTCATGGGTCCTACTACAACATACCTTTCATAGTTCTATTTCTCCAAAATATCCAGTCTTATTTACAAGACCATCCTTTGAAACTTGTTTCTGGCTCCATTTCTCTCTCAACCATGTCTGTCCTATTCCAGGGCATTTCTAAGTCAGCATTTCTTGTCTCAAGCTTTGCATGCAGATGCACACTGGGTGAGCCTTGTGTCAGGCTTTGACAGTTCTCTATAAACCCATTTCCCAACATTGGCCATGTCTGCTGAGAGCTCAGAAAGCTCCCTCCCAGCTCAGCTGGGTGCAGGGGTGAGCCCCAGGACACAGGGATGTCCCAAACCCATCCCAACCTCTGCTGGGTGCAGGGGTGAGCCCCCAGGACACAGGGATGTCCCAAACCCACCCTGAGCTCCCAGGACACAGGGATGTCCCAGACCAACCCTGAACTCCCAGGACACAGGGATGTCCCAGACCCATCCCAACCTCTGCTGGGTGCAGGGGTGAGCCCCCAGGACA
Organism: Lonchura striata; assembly: GCF_050655825.1. Classification (NCBI taxonomy): domain Eukaryota; kingdom Metazoa; phylum Chordata; class Aves; order Passeriformes; family Estrildidae; genus Lonchura; species Lonchura striata. Next base: position 35,904,735 of record NC_140708.1, on the reverse strand, counting down.
CAGGGATGTCCCAGACCCACCCTGAGCTCCCAGGACACAGGGATGTCCCAGACCCACCCTGAGTCCCCAGGACACAGGGATGTCCCAGACCCACCCTGAGCTCCCAGGACACAGGGATGTCCCAGACCCACCCTGCTGCTCCAGGCTCTCTATTTCCCACAATAAAGTCTCCTGAGCTGGGAGAAGCAGAGGCTTGGGGACACCACACGTGCTGCCTGCTCCACCACAAGCTGCATGAAGGTTCAAGTGCCACCATTTTCCATCTCTGTCACTTCTCTGTCCCATCCCCTCAGACTTTTTCCTAATGCACAGCTTCCCTGTGCTGCCCGTAAATCTGAAGCCCTTTGGGGCAGATATTTTTCTGATTGCCTGTTTGCTCTGGCAGAGGCCCCAGCTGGATTCTCCAGAGCCTAAACTCATTATTCCAGGGCTGCCTTTTTCTGCCTCAAGCACTGTGTTTTTCTTTAAAGTCAGTGAGCATTCCAGAACATGAATCTGGAAATTTACATATTGCTTTATTACAAAAGTGTTTATGCTTTTAAGTCTTCCTTCTCTCTGTATAATGAAATTACAAAGCAGGAATCTTTCATAACAAAATTTGATGTGGATATGCCTGGAAAGTGAAATCAGAAGGCAGCAGTGATGGGGAAAGCTGCAATCAATCACTGCAGGCAGGCTGTTCCCCTTGACAGCAGTCAAACAGGTAGAAAATTCAGTAATTTGATAATTAGCTTCAGTAGAAAACCAGGAAGAAACATTATGATGCCAGTGACTGCATATTTAGCATCAGATCTGACCTGCACATCAGGCTCATGAGTGATGGCTACAGCAGAAATTGCACAGAAGTCAGGCTGCAAATGCTTATTTAGGGCTGAATTTGTTTTGTTCTTAGTTCCACTGCCTGCAGGGAATAACCTAGCAAAGTAGGGCAACCCCCCTGTGTGGGGAATAATGTGTTGACTTTATGTTTAGAAAGTTGAATTAGTTATGAGTTTTTCTTTATCTTTTTAATATAATATTGTATAAAATAAAAATATCTCCAGACAGTCACAACATAGCTTTGATTTAATTGGTTAATTAATTTAAACAACTATCACTGGTGTCTAATTAACAAATTACTTTTTGGCAAACAATTTCTATAACATATTCTACATGTGTTAAATAATAGGAGTGGTGAATATAGAGGTAAGAATTGTTCTTTTCTTTCTCTGAGCTCTGTCACTGCATCTCACAGCTTCCCAGGAAAAATCCTGGGAGAGAGAATCATGTCTCTGTTCAGAGAATGTGAACACCACAGTAACCCAGTGCTTCTCTGTCACCTCCTTCCTTCCACAGCCCTCAAAAATTATCCAGGGGGAGAGGCACAGCCAGACAAAGTGTCCCCCCACCTTATTCCTGATGAACAGACTTCTCAAGGGTCAGGTTTTCTCCACTGACTACAGAGATGCCTCACATTAGAAACCAGATTTTAGAATTGGTGTTTCAGGCAGAGAAGCTTCCTCCAAAAGTTAACTTTTAGTCCTAAATGTATAAAATTTATGGAATTCTCATGACAGTACTTAAATAAACACAAGCATTCACCTCCTCAGCATTTATGGAGCAAGGGAGTTGAGGTGTTCTCTTCTCCCCTGTTCCACCAGAGGCATCTGAAACAGCTCCTTCTCCAGCAGCAGCCTTGGGTCAGAACAGAACTGGCTTTTCATAAATTTACATTCATTAACTCTTGCATAAGACTGCCTGCACATTTTTTTAGAGACATGGAGATGTGCAATGTAGCAAAGTGCTCTAAAACCCCAAATTTCTCTAGCTGTCTTCAAACACAAAATCAAAACTTGCCTTAAAGCTTCCCGGCCTTCTTTCATGAATGGAAGAGAAAAGATTTTTAATTTTAGCCCCAAGTTTGGGACTTAAACCATGATTTATGACTGTTTCTTTTTTTAAATAGACAAGAAGAATCTTGGAGTTTCCAGTTCTGTTTACAGATTGTGGGGGTTCTTTCAAAAATAAAGGATAAAGACTAATTGATATTTTTATAACGAGCCAAAGCAAACTCCAGCATAAAACACAATAAAATTAAACAAATTTGAAGGCAAACTCAAACTCCAATGTTTTTAATTCTAATTTGCTCTAGTGAATAATGGCAAAGCCTACCAAAAGACAGCTTGTAAAAAGCTTCCAAGGGCCTTCATGAATAATCCTGTCAGCCAGAAGTATTCAAAAATCTAAGCATCAAACAAAAAAATGCTTTTCTGTCATTTTTTGTGAATTCAGGCAGCTGAAAATCACTTTATTGAAAGATAAAATACTCATAAAAAATATCATATATCTTCAGACAAAAAAAGGTCAGTCATAAGTTATTACAACTTTTTTTTCTCTTCAAGGATCTCTGCAACTCTCATTTTCAGACTTCTTTCTTTCAGTGAAAGAGAAAAGTATGTTGGGAAATCACTGGGTTTTTGGAAAAGAAAAATTGCTCTTATTGTCAGTAGAAAAAAAATGACTAAGGTTATAGGTAATCTCCTAGGAGAGCACTCCTAAAGCTTTAAGCCAGCAAATGTGAAAGACAAAAATACTCTTGTGGAAAAAAGATATCCTGCACTGGGTCCTTGCAGTCCATTAAAGGCCATCACTCACAACTTGCTAATAAGGGCAGCACCAACACTTTGGAGCATTTTCTCTTTGTCACAGGCAGAGCTGAACCTCTAATCTAGGAATGAAAACAGCCCCTCAAGTCATGCTGCTGCAACAATTTAATATTTAGCCACCCCTCATGACAACATAGATTTCAAATAAAAAGAACAAAGGCTGTATTAAAAAGATATTACTCATTAAAGGGAATAAATCCTAACTATTTTTTTCTGATAGAAACAAACATGGAACTGGGAAGTTCAGTGGTGTAAACTGAGCTCTTTAAAATAAACAAAACAATAAAAAAGCCAATAGACACCAACACAGCCACTCCATAAATAAAACTTACAGACCTGATTTCAGCAGAAGCCAAGTAAAAGAAACCAACTAAAAATATATTACAGGAGATTTTGCTTGACAGAGGAAGTGAATTTGCATTTTACAGCTGTTTATGTGTATTTGTGATACATTTAATATGCTGTGACCTTCAGGAGTAATAAAATTTGAGTTTTCATCCCATCAGAAGCTATTTGGCATGCTGCAGGTTGCTGAGGCAGGCCATCACTCCAAAGTGGGAAGCAATAAACTTGTTGGACTTATTTCCCTGAAGCACCCTGACTCCTGGCTGACACTTGGAGCAGTCCTAACTAATTATAATTGCTCCATAAAAACAAGACTTGGGCAAGAGTGACTTTTTAACAAAGTATTCTCTTAATGGCTTGGCAGAAATACATCATTTTCCCTCAACTTCTTGGAGATATCTTTAGGTGAAACCAGGTGAGTTACCTCTAGTTTCTCTACTATAAAGTCTGCAATAACAAGGAACTATATTTCTGCTCACCTTGGCAAATCAAAATACAGGGCAAAATTGCCATTGCTATAAATCTATAAACAATAAGACCAGGCTGACAAGCAAAAAAATAGCATTGCAAGTAATGTTTCATGATAAATAAATTTTATTTTTTTTAAATTGCATTTGTACCTTCTTGGCCTAGAGTGGTACTGTTAAACTGAATGTGATTTAAATTACAGCCCTGTGGAATTTGTTGGATATTTATAAGTTATATAGGTTTTCCACAGTGGATATAAGAGGCAGTGCCTTTCCAGTGCAGAGTAGGCTCAGCAGATAAATTGATCACATTTGTCAGAGCAAGGAACAAGTGGTAGTTGAACACAGCAGACTGTTTGAAGGCACAAATTATTTCCTAAATTTGCTTTATTTATAAGGATTCCCTAGCTAAGAAGACTGTTTCTACTCTTTCTCCATCAGATGCCAGGTGCAGCACATAAGAAGAGACAATTGCTGGAACAATCTGGCCCACCAACAATGTAAAAAGACATTGATTAACTGGTCAGGGATAGAGTAACCAACAGCTTCGCTGAAAATTCCCCAAGAAATCATGTAAATAACTCAGTCTTCTCATCTCATTAGGCTCCCCCAGTCCCACAGTGGGAGCTGAAACATCTCCCTGAAAACTCAGCACCGTGCTCCAAAGTGTGGCAATTATGCTTCACACCCAGTTATTTGGTTATTTACATCTATTTGTGCAAAACCACAGCAAAACACTGAGACGTGGTTCTTGTTGTTTCAGCAGACAACTGGGTCTTTAGTTTGTACCACTTTTACCATAGTTAGATTACTTTTAAGTTCAAAATCATTTAAATAGCTTCTTTTTAAAAGAATGGGCAGTATTTCTTACAGGAATTGTTTTTCTCCCTCCCCAGGAGCCTCATCACATCCTTGCCAGCTCTAATTTAATCAAGGAGATAGATATTTCTGCCTTTATGGAGAAGTTAAGTTTCCTGCTTTCTTTCTTTTACCCTGGTGGAATTTATCTCCAGTTTCTAACAACACACTCCCATTTTTTAAGCTGCAAGCAGACACACTGCAACCAGCCAACTTCACTCAGCAAACAAAAATTGGTGTTTCATACAAAAATCCTGCATGTACTGAACAAGACAATTCACCAACAGATAAACTTCACACACACGCTGCAGTAAGGTGGAAAAATTATAAAAGAAAGGTCTCAAAATCAGTCCTGCTCTGTGAGATCAGTGGCTGGCCTGTTAAGCCAGTATTTTGCAAGTTCCCATTGAAAGCAATCCTGGTGTGAACAGTTTGTGTTAGCACAACAATCTATTCCTGGGTGAAAAACAACTTGCACCTGCATAAATCTATCCATGAGACCCAGTGGAGAAACTACGTAAACAAACTAAGAATAGAGAGACCTGATGGATAAGTAAAATACCTTTTACTAACCAATAAAGTAATTAGCAAAAAAAGCTGCTAACCAACTAGAGTCACACACCAGGTCTGTAAAACTGTATAAAAATGAGTTATATGAATAAAGAATGGGCTTTTTCCTGCATGAAGTGGAGATTCACGTGGTTTATTCTCATACATATACATTATGTTAAAATACTTTCAAGGCCATAGGGCAAGGAATAAATTGCAAGATTGTCAAAGAAGCACCAGAAGGCCTCAGCAAGCCCAGTTGTGGCTGCTAGTATTATGCTTGTTCTTCCACAGCTTCACTGGGTAACCCTGAGAAGCACATCTTTTCACCCCACTGCCCAAAGATATATTCTTTAAAGTGTATAAAAAGTGACCACTGAGCAGTAGGTCACCTGGTGGCCTCAGGACTTCCCTCTCAGCAGCATGAAACTCTGTACAGGTCAGGATTTGGTTATCCAGCTCTTCAGAGGAGTCAGCTTTCCTCTCACAGGGTGGAGGGCAGAGTCCAGGGCAGCAGGGAGGTCTGGGGGTTAAAAGGAAAACCAGGAAACTCTGCTGACCCCAGGGTAACTTTGAGCTGGCACTGCTGGCTCAACACATCCAAGGTCTGAGGATAAACCATTGTTTGTTTTTCCAGATTGAATTAAATGAAGAAACCTCTCCCAACCCTTTATAGGGCTGCCTGAAAAAAAAACAAAAAAACAAAAAACAAAAAACACCACTTCTAATCTAACATATTTCTGCCCTCAGATCTACTTTACAGTTTGGATTCCTCATGGGGTAAGAGGAAAACCAGAAAACTCTGCTGACCCCAGGGTAACTTTGAGCTGGCCCTGCTGGCTCAGCACATCCAAGGTCTGAGCATTGGCAGCTACAGGCTGATGCTCTGCAGAGTTTGATAATGATTTTTAAGGGCTTGGCTTAAGAGGCAGAGCCTCAGACACTTTAGGCTGTGGGAAATTCCCAAAAATTGCAGTTGGCATTGAGCTAATCTCTAAATGCTTCCTTAGTCCAGCTTGTCAAAGGGGCAGCCCCTCGAGCTGTGCCATCACAGTCAGAGCACTTGGTGACCCAGGGGCTCTGGAGGACACCACATCCTTCCATCTCAGACTCCAGAATTCTTTTTCCAGGCATTTTGTAAGGAAGAGCTCATAAACAGGGTAGAGGAAATTAAAGGCATGCAAACTTATCAGAGGTCAGCCTCTATGCAATTAACATTCTGTTTTAATACAGTCATTTGAGAAAACAGAACTGGATACAGACAAAAAAGTGAGGAAAGTAATTTATGATGCTGAGGATAAGTCAGGCTTTCGTCTCACAGCAGATGGGAGAAACATTCCCTCAGCTGGAAGATCTAGAGAGGAAAGGTTCTGTCCTTTTGGGAGTGTTTTTACCAGAATTTGATTCATTTGAGGTAGACTTCTTGATTTACAGGAGACAAAGAAGTAACATCACACCTGCTAGTCTTTCTATATGCAGTTATTTTTCACAGATTTCATTCACCTACTTAAAAAATAGTTACATACCCTGGAATTAAAAAAAAATCTCACTACTTTTAGAGTAAATGTTTTGATCAGCTGAATAAGGTATTTAATAACTGAGATTATGAATCTTTAGTCCATCAGCATTTTGTTTCCTTCTGTGACCAGTATGTTTTTCTACAGCAAAAAAAAAAATTGCTTTGGGAAGGCAACTTTGATTATTATCATTGCAAAAGAATGTTCCTGGCTATGACTGGACCATATCCTTAGATCTTGAGAACTTGTAGATGTTGGAGCACAGTCAATGTACATAAATATATATATATAGTTTGTACTGATTTCTGTTATAAAATTAACTTCTTTCACAATCATGTATCATAGATTCTATGCATTACCTTGGGAAATTTTCACAAGGTTTGTGTGCAATCTGTCTGGAAATCCCATGTCATTTCATAGAGACTAAACACCCTCAGCTGCTCCTCATGTGTTTTCTAGACCCTCCCCCCGCTACATCTGGACAGCTCCAGCTTTCTTGAAAGTCTTTAAAAAAACATCTCCCTAAAAATAAGCACCCTCCTTTTTAGAAATAGCAAATATCTCTATTTAAAAAAAATAAATAAAAACCCTCCTGAGTCACCACCTGTACATTTCTGGTTAGTCAGAGAGCAGAGCCTGAATTTCATGCTCCTTTCTGTCAAATTTATGCCCACTGACAAAGCTCCAGGCATGGCACAAAACCTTCCCATTCCAAAGTTAATCCATAAACATTCCTTTAAACAAAACTTCAAACCTCCAAGCAAGCTCCCTCTGATCAGAGCTTTGTGTCAGGCAGGCACAGCATTTCTGATCCTCCATCACTGATTGAAAAGCCAGGTTTATCATATCATCAAGCCACAGCTCAGCTGCTGCTAAGCCTTCCCACCATGCAGCTGTGTGAAGTCTGGCTGCTGATGAAAACATGGTTTGAGTTCCAATTTTTACCTCTTTGATCCCCATTTTGTCCAGAAATCAATTTTCAGCACTAAAATGCTCCCATCTCAGACGTGAGCTGCCTAAATAAGGCACAGTAGATAGATCTGTAACCATTTTCAGATCTTTTGTTTTTTCCCCTCATGACTAGGCACGTGAAATTTTAAAACAGGAAAGCAATAGTGATTGTTTTGTTCCAGGAGTTGTTTATATATTTGAATTTCCCAGAGGTCTGATGGATTATAGCAGATGCCAAGAGGAGGTTTGAATAATTTTATTCCTATAATCCACACTCATTCTTTTGTCAAACTTGTGTTGGCAGCACTCCCCTGGTTACATTATGCAGCCTCTATATTAATATTGCAAAGAAATCATTTATCTCAGCTCTAAACTTCCTGTTATTGCCATTTTTACTTTATTTTACTTCAAGGAGAAGGTATAAAGTGTTACTCTGTCAGGATTACTTCATGAACCCTTGGCACAGGCTGCCCAGGGAGGTGGTGCAAGCCCTGGGAGTGTCTGAGGTCAGGTCAGACAGGACCCTGAGGATCCTGATCTCCTTGAAGATGTCCCTGCTCATTGCAGGGGGCTGGATGAGGCGACCTTTAAAGGTCCCTTGAATCCAAACGACTTTGTGATTTTAACCCACTGAGCTGGAGACACTCCTGATACCTCTGGTCAGCTCACATGCGTGGTCTCCCAGCTTTGAATGCTCCCAGCCTTCCACAACCCTGTTGGGCCAAAATTTATTCTCCTCTGAGCCCAAAATTTTATCTCCTCTGGCTGCAGATCCCAGGAGGCTCCGTTTCAGTCAATCCATGCACAACTGCTTCTATTTCAGATATAAAATTGTGTATTCAGTCTTTTTCCACACTGACAAAGGTAGCCCAGTGGCAACCACGACTTCCTCGGGTGCCCAAGCCAAGGCAATTAAATCAGAGGAGCCCATTTCATCAGCAAAAGCCATCAGCAGGCAAAGCTAATTAATCACTGCAAACACATTTTCTCTTTGGCTTCTGAATTCTCTCAGGCAGCCTCAATGCCCATACACAACCCTTCAAGACTGATGAGCTTCCAGTTTCTGTGACACATGAGGTGCCCTTCCTTCAGGAACTCTCCACTTCTCCAAGACCAGCACTGAAAAACTGATAAATGGCTTTTCACTGGGCAGGGGATGAATAATGAGGGTTCATGGGGTAAAAAAATTAAAGCACAGCCCCAAAAGCACCTCACAGAAGTTACAGATCCCCCCCTTGCTTCCTGGAGAACCCACTGAACTGCAGTACAAATTTTGTACACCTGTAAGTGACTTGCCAAGGATATATTGCTAATATTGAGTTCTCAGCCAGTAATTACTCCTAAATAATTCTGGAAACAAGTCAATGGCATAAACCTCCTTTGTCAGAATCCAAAATGAAAGGAATTCTCAGAACTTTGGGCCTGTAAGCAAAAGCTTAGAATTAAACACAGGATTTGTTCCGAGACCTTGGAAAAGGCTCCCAAACTTAAGTGCTAAAAGTGAGAATGTGGATTTGTAGTTTAAAGCAGAGATGAGTTACCTTAAGAAGAGGAAAGTCTTCAGTTTTGGAGTTTAAGATACAGAAAAAATAGAAGTAGCTACAAAGGTAAAAAAGGAGCCTAGAATGCAGTGCTGGAGGTTTGTGTGTCATAACATGATTGGCTAAGAAAGCTGACACTGTAGCACGAGTCCATAAGAATATTTATTTAAGAATTTATTTAAATATTTAAAGATTGGGTCAAAAGTATAAATATCCTTGTTATCAGTGTTTTATTGGTCAATAACCCCTTAAAAGGTCATGTAACCTTCTGAACCATGCTGTTACAATGTGAGCAGAACTCACCCTTCCTATGTAGAAGAAAATAAACCACATCATCAAAAAAAACCTCAGAGGCCCCATCTCAAACTCATTCAAAATTCCTTCCAAATTCCCCACAAGTGAATTATCACACTCCTCCTTTTAAATACACAGGTGAGCCCTCTGCAGCCAGGCTGTAATTTGGCTTTAAGTCAGTCAGGATTGGGTGTTTGAAGTTTTGAAGGTCATATTGACACTCGCTGCCTGCTGGATTATTCTCAACAAGAAAAGGACAAAAAGAGAAAAATACTGGGAACAAAACTATGCTACAGTAGGCACTGGAGATCAGAAACAGATATTTGAGGGATTCCCTTCTCTTTTGCAGGCGTTTTGGAATCAGCAGCTCTTTCCTTGTTCCCAGGTGAGAGCAGCACCCAGGACATCCCAAAGGAGAAACTGGACCACTGTGTTCCATTTTTGCCTCCTGAAAGGAGAGAAGGACGTGCTGAAGCACATCATTTCAAGCCTCTCACACTGGTTTGTTATTCAGGACCTGAGCTGTGCAATGCAGGGCCTCTCACCAGAGCTGCATGGAAAGGGAACCTTTGGAAAAATCCCACTGCCAGCTAAACACCTGTACAGACAAAGGGAGCCTGGAGTCATTGGAGGGAAATTGTACATAAATGCCATGGAGATTGGAGCAATATATTTCTATTTGCATGCATGTACTTTATTTTTTTGAAACAAGATTCTACAGGGCAGAACAAATGCATCGTGCACCAAAGCCAACTCAAAAACTGTCAGCAATTAGTTTTCTTCAATAGACATGATGTTTTTTCTGTGACAATAAAGCCCTGTGACTATTCTGCCTCCCAGCAGATTGCAGGGCAGCTCATCTGTAAATTCCCCAAAGCATCAGGACGTATGGCTGAGCATGGTATTGCAGTCAGGATGGGGAATGCTCTGAATGCCTGAGCCTACCTTCAGCCATCTGGAGTCCCTCCTCTATTTAATTATTTCTAGGGTTCATGTAGTCTCCTGTTAATTAATTTAAGAAATAAAGTAGGTTTGTCCCACGTTCAGAAAACTGGCATTCTTCAATTTAGTGACAACTTGAAGGACTACAAAATAATAATTACATTGAGTATATATTATGTTGAGTATATTGATATAAAAATGCAGCTTAAACACCAAACACATCACCCACTGAGCAAGATCTTCAATTTCTGATCACTGTGTTTTGCTGTAGAGAAAGGAGATGATCCAGTTGTGTCCACATCAGGAAGGGGTTCTGTACAGAGCTGGGCACAACGCAAGGTCCAGAGAAGAACAAAACTGCCACCCCAAAATCCCTTATCACACATGGTCTGCAGATACATAGGATACAGAACCCTGAAGGGAGCATGAACCAGCTTTTCCCATTTCCAGAAACACAATAAGATCTCAAAGCCGCCTTTGAGATCACAAAGAGGCCTTGAAACCCATTTATGCCTGTGGGTTTAGTGCTGCAATTACCTGTACCCCAAATAAATCATGGGGATAGTGAATATTTGGGGCTGCTGGTTGCCCCAGAGGGCTGTAGGATTGTGGTTGGAGCAGTTGATAAACCAGAGGCAGGTGTAGGGGTTTTAGGGAGGTTTGTAATTGTCTATGATTTTTATTTCTTTTTAACAGAAGCTTGAATTGCATTTAATCAGAGAAAAGGTGATGCACATAATTACACCACAGCATGGATGTGCCATTATGGGCTATTTTTTTTCCCCCCTTTTAATTTCAGTCAGTGATTTGAAGCATTAATAACCTTCCTAATTTTTTCTAACTAATGTAAGCACAGATGCTAATCTTACTTGCATAAGCAGCTCCTCGCATCGCTGTTTTCCAGGGACTAAAATTCAGCAAATTCATTGGACTCTGCAAGGGAATTGCAGAATCTGTCTGGGAGCATTTGATCATTTCCAAGTGCACCCCAGCTTCTACCACAAAGCCCTGTCTGAACCAGTGTCCAAAGTGATTTGTTTGTTTCCTGGACACTTAGAATTCTCATGGAGGATGATATTCCTCTGAGGAGTTTTGTTCCAGAACATATTTACCAATAACTATCCAATCCTAAAGTACAATTAATTATCAATCAGTTGCCATAAAGCCTAGGACTACCTGAACTAGATGCAGTCAAGTTGCCTGCACAGAAGTTCATCACTACAAACTTCCTAAAGAATTTAGGTCATGTATTCTGCCATAAATTTTAATTTCTTCTTAATGAAACTAAACTTGCTCATTACAGCAAACATCCCAAGACTAGTCCCTTATCAAATTATTTTCATATGGATACAGCTTGAGAAAAATAGAATTTTATTGGGAACTGCCTCATATTCTTCACTGGTAAGCTACAAGAATTGAGATAACATTACTAAAAGGATTTCAAAAGCATTTAATAAAGAGTCCTTTAATAGTGGATAGGTGTGAGAATTAAAACAATCTACTAATTGCACAATTTATCTTGCAGTGCCTCCCGTAGGGAAGAAGAACATCTATAGGTAAAAATAATTAGGTCTGTTTTTCAATATACGAGACCACAGTGAAATGCTGGATGCTCTCCTGAATAACTCCAGGCTTAATTCTCAAAAATCACAAGACCTTTACCTTGCAAAGGCAAAAAAATCACTTGAGTAGGAAAAAGAACGCTTGCAGGCTATTGCTTGTTTTTCCAGATTGAATTAAATGAAGAAAACTCTCCCAACCCTTTATAGGGCTGCCTGGAAAAAAAAAAAAAAACACTTCTAATATAATATATTTCTGCCCTCAAATCTAGTTTATAGTTTGGAGCCCTCATGAGTCTTTTATGGGCCTTTTTGAGGAAATACACTGAGACCTAAACACTAGCAAGACTAGTTTTATTTCAAATTACCACTATCAAATATGCCTAAATACACACAGGTGATTGGAAAAGAAAAAAATAAATACATGGCTCACTACTCTTGTACAAAACCAGAACCACCTAAAGAACAGCCCCAAAAGCCACAATCTTGGGGAAGACTGAATCAGAGACAATATTTCCAAGAATTCCAGAAGAACAAGATTAAACCTGTGGTAATTCTGATAAGTTACTTTTGTCTTTTACTTCCTACAGATATAATCACACAACATTATAGTCACAGACACAAACACAGCAATTACAGAGCAATCACTCTTCACCATCCCTTTATAAGTAGTTTAGGTTCCAGAAATCACAACTGTAGTTTTGTTTGGGGTTGCTTAGGGTATTTTTTAGGCAAAACTTAAGAAAGGTAAGCAGGGATGGAAGCAGTTCTCCAGAAATAGAAAAAATATTAGTTCAAAAGTGCCACAAGTGTTGTTCCAGGTGTACCAGACAAGGCAGATTTATTCTGCAGAGCTCCAGGGTGCAGAGGAGCTGCCAGTTTGTGTTAGAGCTGCCACTGCAGAGCACAGAATCCTTCCCAATTCCCTCAGAGCCACCCCAAACCACGTGCAGTACAACACTGAACCACAGCCAAAGCACATCCCAGCAATAGTTTGCATTATATTAGACTGATTTCACCAGCAATCCTTTTCCCCTTCAATCATTTTTTTTATCCTTAATCATATTTATTCATTGTGGCAAGTGTCAGACCTCATTCACTCATTGCCAAGGTTGTCTCAGCATCCCAGGAGCTACGGCAGCCTTGGATCTCTTGGATCTCTGCTGTGAGCACAACCAGGGCTGAAGCAGCTGCACTTGTGAGCCCCTGTAACCACCCAGGGCTGCAGAGATTGAGATTGATCTGACTGCTCCTGGTACACGAGAGTCTGCAGCAGCATCTCCCACTGTGCCACACAGAAAACACAGCAAAAAACACCAAACAGCTGCTCAAAAGCTCAAACAAAAGGGCAAGCCAGGTGTATTAAGTTCCTTTTCCCACCTATTTCCATCATGTGTTATGCAATTATCTTATTTCTGTGCACAATGTAAAAATAACATCTGAATTTTCTCTTGGCTTGCTGGTGCTGAATACCATGGAAAGCTGCACTGGCATGAGCAACATGCTTCAAACCTTGAGCACACCAAGTTAAAAAGTGCAGTCTAAGGATTAACAGCTCCTCAAAAGAACAGTGTTTGCTACACCCCCAAAAAAGGGCCTAGAATGAGATTTTTCTTACATGGCACCAAGTCAGAACTATGTGATCTTTAAGGTCCCTTCCAACACAAACCATGCTGTGATTCTGTAGTGGGGGAGGAAGGGGCAGCAATGGGAGGGAAGAGATGGTTTCCAAGCTGCTTTGGTGACAGCACAGCCCCAGTACCACCCACACATGTGACAGCATCACCTTGCCTTGACTCATCTGTGCCTTACTTTCATTTGCACAAGTTACAACCAGACAGGACACGATCCCTGTGTTCTCTTGAGCACTGGGACACAAAAAGGATGCCTGCAAAGCACCAGCAGCATCAGATGAGAGGTTTCATTGCCAGGAAAAGTGCTGGTGATAGAAATCTGGGGGAGATGTGCTCAAACCCAGCCCTGATGTATGTCACAACCCCTCAGGGAAGTTAATACAGAGCTCCACAATTAAAGAAATTCATCACCCTCCCATCTCGTGCCAGCTTTTTCCCTTAATACAATGCATAAGGAAGGCCAAGGAAAGTAGAGAAACCAAGGAATCACTTTGACAAATGCTCCCTTTCAAGGCCTGCCAGCCTGAGGGAGCAGGTAATATTTCTCATGGACTGTGCAACTTGCCAGACACCCAACATTTAATTGCAGGGTGTAACCCAGGTGCAAAGGCTCAGCAGCTGCAGGCTGGGGAAGCTGGAAGAGAAGCTGGAGCAGATGGAATCCATCAGCCCATCCCAGGAGCCCACCCTGGGCCCTGCTGCACCCACACCTTCCACACTGGGAGCCCAGGTGCCCCTGGAGCACAGCCTGGTGTAAAGAACAGAACAAAGGGCAGAAAAAGCAGGGGCTCAGAGATTATTAGATGTCAGAACTCACAATGTCCCTCAGACATTTTTGGATGTTCAGGGTCCAGGTCAGAAGCATTTGAGACCCTGGCAGGCAGCTGGAAACAGCTGTGATTTTGGGTTTGAACCCTGGAACGATTTACCAACCTTGCAGGAAGAACAAGAAGTCACAAAAGTTTAGATATTATAGTAGAAGGAGTCACAAAGTAAAGGGAAGAATTTTTGAGTCCTGTACAGGGGGGTTTTGATTTTGTACATGGGGGTCAGAAATTTTAAGATAGAGGGATCTGGGCCTGCCCTGTCCTCCCTCTTTCTTCTTCCTTACCTCCATGTTCTTGGTGATGTTGGCACTCACATATTGGTTTAGAGAAAAGCACCATTTAATATAGGTAATAGGCATTGGGGAAAAACTGTAACCATGTAACACGTAATGTACCATATAAAAGATAGAAAATCACCATTTAATATAGGTAATAGGCATTGGGGAAAAACTGTAACCATGTCACACGTAATGTCCCATATAAAAGCAGCAGCAGCCCTGGCGGGGAGAGAAGAAGCAGTCGGAGTCAGAGAGGATGTCAGGGTGTGTATGTGCCTCTGCCTGAGCTGTGAGCAAACCACAGCAGCCCCAGAAGAAAATCTTTTAGATAACTCACAATAAACTGCCTTGAGACCAGACAACAGAAGATTTCTGAGCCTTTCTCTGAAAGCACGGGTTGGAGGAGAGATTTTCCACCACATGAAGCCACCCCTGACCCAGGGTGAGCTCCGGCAATTAGAGGCTCCTACAAAGCCATCAGGCATCTCTTGCAGAGCTGCTCCCTCCCTCCCTGTCCCCCACCTGTGACACCAGGCAGCCGAGGCACACGGGGCATCCCCATCCCTGAGAACTGCTCACTCTGCCTGCTTTATTGCCACAAATTGAGAATGAGCTTTTCTCTTCAGTTTTTAATTCATTTCTTGCTTCTCAGAACTCTCACAAAAAGAAGCAAGCCATGAGTCAATGTTTTTTAAGGCACCTCAGGTCACAGGGTGAGAGAAAACCAAACCAGTGGAAAAAACAGTACAGAAAAATCCATGGAGATCTAAACTGCAGCTGAACTTCAGCTGCAGACCCATCCCTGCCTAACCCTGCCATCAAAAAAGAGCCCAGGGTTTACAACTGCAGAGTTATTCCTACTTTCCTAAGACAGCAGAAAATTTAAATGCAAAATATTTATGTACAATTTGTTGTGCAGAGTCACAAGCCCAAGTACAGCCACCCAGCCTGTCCCAGGGGCTGGCCAGCAGCAGCCCAACAAATGCTCTGACAACACCAACGAGGCAGAAAACACCCCACCAACTTCCTCAAAGCATTTCAAAATAATTTTTTTTTCATAAAATTGAGAAGATTAACAGGTAAGATCAACACTGACCTCTTCTGAGCTGAGCCATCCCCCTTCCTGCTCCTTCCATGTGTGCAGCCACCTCTTTGCTCATCCAAAAAATTTATATCAGCTGTGGGGGTCAGGAATCATTGCTGATTTCTAAGTTTCACCTGGCCAGCAGATCAGGCACACCAGATAAGCACCAGCTGGGATGGGGACAGTGTTCTGTCTCAGAGTTTGCATGTGTTTTGTATTGCTGTGATTTGACTTTTGGTTTTGGGATTGGAAGGTCCTCTTATATCAGATACCTCATCCCTTATCATTACAGGTTCTGTATGTTTGAATTAAGTTTATTACATTTACTATGCCATTTCCTCTCAGAAATACTGGTCTTTACAGTGGAAATGAAACTTCTAAATTCTGATGCCACAAATTGAAGGGTTGGCTGTGCTGAGGCAGCAGCACCACTTCTTCACGTCATGAAATTCTAATGTTTTTCTCTATTTTGACCAATAAATAGGAGAACTATTGCTTAAAATAATAACTATTCACAAAGTTGTTGCTAACACACATCATTGCCTTCTAAAACAGCCATTTCCTGAAGAAAAAAAAAAAAAAAAAGAGAATAGCATCACTACTGGAAAAGCAAGTTTTGAAAGAGTTAGTGTATTTGGCAAGGCAGACACACCGTGCCTTTAATTTGATTTTGACAACCACACAAAGGAGTCTGTTAAAAAATGAAGCAGGCATGAAATGGATGGTGATTCTCTTGAATCAAACCTTCTGAAAAAGGTGGTATTTAGGCTTCAGTTTCTTCTGTCACACAATCAGCTGTGAGCCTTCCCAAGAGTCACTCACTGGAACTGGAATCACTGGCAACAATTTCAGTGCAAGCCCAGAGCACACTCACCCAGGGGCAAGAGAGGGCAGAGTCTGTCCTGAAGCAAACAGCACTTGGGGGAAATTATTCCCAGTTAAAAGGTTCATTATGGCTTTTTTGTAGTAATGGGAAAAAAAAAACCAAAAAACAACAAAACAATAAAAAAGCTGAATTCTTACCGTAGGCTCTGCCTTTTTCTTCAACTGATCAAAGTGGATCCCATTTCCTGCTTCTTGGAACAGAAAATTGCTTTTTGAGCGGAACTTTTTGGCACCAAATAGCTTTATAATTTTTTGTCTTGTTTAGAAATAACTTTTCAGCAATTTTGTTGAACAGCAGAAGAAAAATAATTAAAGTTACTTTATGTGAGATAACATATGAAAATAATTTTTCTATACAAAATTCATTAGAATAACACATTAAAAAATAGAAAACAGAAAACCATCAGTTTTGACATCCAGAAAGTTTGTATGAATTTTTTTTACTTATTTGGGTTTGAAATCCAAGCTTAAAAGATCATCACTATAACCCTGTAACACCGTGACCCTATTCATGTAATGTGAGTAAGGGACCTGAGGGCTTTTTCTAGAATTCATATTTAACAATTATTTAATTTCTTGTCATTTATGAAAAGAAAATTCTGGCAGTTTTGTGTTTCAATTATTTAGTGATACATTTGGCACACAGACGTTTCCCTATGTAAAATTATGACACTCTCAGACAGGGGTAAGTTGAGTGTTTTCTTGGCTGGGCACAGTGCCTGGACAAATCTAATTAAGTATTGAAGAAAAATTTCCCAATTTAATTTTGAATGCTTATATCTGTCATTCAGATCCCTTTGCTTCCAGTACTGGAATAAAATATCAAAGAATGCAAGGTGCAAAGGTGTCCAAGAATCTCCAACAACAATTGTATCCCATGCTGTCATAAATAAATAAAAGAAAAACAAATAAACATTGTGGAAAAACATTCCTAAAAGTGTTTCGAATCTCATATTGCACTGGAACAAATGGATGATGATGGAAAGCACAGCTTGCTTTGTACTTGAATACTGATGGTTATATCTGAAGGAGTTATTTTTCTGAATAAAATATTTTTTGTCTATTTCAGGCAAGCCATCCCATTGATGTTAGATATTTTTACATGATTACCTTAAAAGACCATGTAGCTTATTCCAACTTTTGCCTTGATTGCATAAATCAGCAGTTATTTTAATCGAAGTGGAAAATATTCCGACTTGAGACCCAAACAGGGCAAAACTTCTGTCTGCTGTAAGAGACAGAAGTAGCTTGAAAAGCTCTGTGTTATTCAGGCTGGCATTTCTGATTGTCTCAGAGGGGAAAGCTGCTTTTAATCCCATTATCCCTGCTGGAAGAGCAGCCTGGAACCAGCCAGAGCCAAGGGAGCAGCTCCACTGGTGCCACCCTGCTCCTTCCCAAACCTCTCCCCAGCTGAAAACCCTGCTCTCAGGGCAGCAGCTGAAAGAAAAATCTTTTATTGTGCTGGTCAGCAGCACCTGAAAGCAACAGGAGTGAAAAGCAGGGACTTCTTATGAGGGGGTGCTGGACAGGACAAACATAGGTCAGGCCAATATGGTCAATCAAACGTTCTCCCTTTATTTGAGAGAAGATGGCAGTTTATATTCACTTCTATATAATTTACAGGTTACAAAGGCACTCTCATTGGCAAGCTAACATTGTTTACCTTTGCCTTAAGGTGGTCAAGCTTTTCACACTGCAGCTTTACTCTAATTCACACTCAGCTCATTACTTTGTAGTCACCTTAACATAATTTCTAACTGTGCCACAACTAATTTATTACTGCATCAAAGGCTCCTAGGCCCCACCAAGGCTGCTCATCAGAGCCTGTCTGAGGAGCAGCTCAATTCTCACTCCAGACATTAATTCTGCCCTCCCTCTCTCAGAAATTCTGCAACAGGAGTGCTCTGAATGGTGCCCTGGGGGTCAGGAGGGATGTGGGACCAGGAGGATGCAGGTTTGGGGAGGAGGGTCCAGCAGGGAGCTGAGGGCAGTGCTTGGTTTGGAAAAGCTGTGAGGACACCTGAGGAAGGTCATGGAAACATGGAATGGGCTGGAAGGGACCTTAAATCCCATCTCCTTCCATCTCTCCCATGGCAGGGACACCTTCCACTGCCCCAGGCTGCTCCAAGCCCTGTCCAGCCTGGCCTTGGGCATTTCCAGGGATCCAGGGGCAGCCACAGCTGCTCTGGGCACCCTGTGCCAGGGCTCAGCACCCTCACAAGGAGGGATTTCTTCCTAACACCCAATCTAAATCTGCCTCCTTCAATTTGAGCTCATCCCCCGTTGTCCCATCACTCCATCCTTTGTCCCAACTCAACTCCTTTTCCAGCTCTCCTGGAGCCCCTTCAGGCACTGGGAGGGTCTCAGGTCTCAGGTCTCAGGTCTCAGGGTCCTCAGTCCTCTGAGCATCATTTCTCATCATTTCCCCAGATGTTTCCCAGGCCAGCAATAAGCTCTTTGGTCTTTCTCCACGGGCTTCCGAGGTTTTTCAAATGAGGTATAAAACCAATCCTCTCTTCTTTGCAAATAATTTCTCTTTCTGTTGCCTATTTTTGTCTTCTAAGCTCCAAATGAAACTTCCAAGCTGGTGCTGAAAAAGGAGCAGGAGCATGGAGAAAGAGCTGGTGCCATGTCCAGAGCCTGCATTGGGCTCTTCTTCTGCCCAGTGCATGAGGAACCTTTCCAGAGCTGTGATATGGATATTCACACAGCAAATTCAATGCCATGACCCAAGACTCTCCAATCTTTCCATTTCAATGCAGCTGGCTCATCCCATCAGGGTGATTTAGGCTTCAGTTGCTTTACTTTTTCCCCCAACCATCTGGAATTGGCCACTCAGTCAGCAAAGCTGATATGGTGACCAGCAATATTAATTAGTCTGTCTGGTAAGCCTAATAAAGAGCAAAGCTTTGTATTTCTCTATTCTATTTCCTAATTAATTCACTACTATATAAGTATGTACTTCACAAAGTGTTTTATAAGGAAACAGACACAGGCTGCCAATTCTTCTTCCTCTGTAAAATCCAGGCTCTGATGCTTGTATTGGAAATAATTTTAGCAGGCTGAAAAAAACAGAGTAAGGCATTGGGCAGAAATAAGCATTCGTATTAAAAGATTAAATATATTCCAATTCAACCATAGGATTTTGAACATTTCATTTCCACCAGGGTCTCATTTTATGAGCATATAGATAATTTTGCCATGGTATGTGACTGAATTGATTTCATTTCTGCATTGTCTAGAACTATCTAAATTCCCAACTAAGGAACAATGAGCTATGGACAAGGGAATTTCCTTTTTCTTGTCTCATCCACAATCCCTAATGAGTCCCTGCTTTGCTGTCAGCCACCATCATAAGCTGGAACAAGTTTTAAAAGTGAGGAAATATACTGAAGTTGTTTGGTTTTGACACCCCTCAGGGAATGGGTGACACTCCACTGACACTCCTTTGAGCACGGCTGGAAGGATTTATTTCAGTTTTCCACCATTTCATTTTCAATTCCCTGAACTTACATATGAGATTTTTCCTTAGCAGACATCAACCTTAATGCTGACGAAAAGTTCATGTAAATGTGATCTAGTTTTGGGAATTTATCTCTTTTTGGGTGAGAGATTAAACATTTTAGGGTGTGTTTTAGTGGTTTTGTTTTGTTTTGTTTTTTTAGCTTTTATTTCAAGTAAGATGTTCAATGGAAAGAGCAAAACAGAGGCAAGGGAATTCTCCCTTTGCAAGCAAATGTCATGCAGGAAGGCTGTTTTTATTTGGCACAAATAGTTTTTAAAATATATATATTTATTGTTTGACTCCACACCTCCTGTCCAGACTCCAGATTTTATCCCATAGCTTCAGTCAGTCTGCCTTAAATAAGTTTTCACAAAGTAAGGAAAGAGTTGGGCAAAAAGTTAATTTGAAGACATTTTCATCTATGTGATTACACATTGCTGACAGGAAGGACAATGGCACAGAACTAATAAAAAGGGAGGGGGGGAAAAGCTGGAGAATGGGAGAGGAAACAAAAAGGTAAAAATGGGTTTAATGCACAAAGATCTATCTATGCAGAGTTGAAAAGCCAGTCTGTGAAAAGCCAATTAGTGCACCAAATATGAAAAGCACCTGAATTAACCAGAGAGAACATCATCAAAGAGAGCTGAGACAGGGATGTTCCCAGCATGCAGACATAAAGACATTGCAGATGAGTATATAAGAAAATGTTTTTAAAAAGAAATGAAATGCAGTGGGAATTCAGTAAAAACAAGCCTGTAATGGGCAAATGATAGGCTGTGAAATAAAGTAGGAAAGCCAAATCTTTATAGTGTCTAACACTGACAAAACACTTTAAGGCTGAGTTTATGAGGTTCTGTGCCATAAACATCAAAACTTAGAAAGCACATTTATTGCTTGATGCATGTTTTTATTTAATCTCTTGGGGTGTTAATGGGCAGAAAGATGGATTCTAGTATAATACCCATGCTACCAGAAAAAAAAAAAAGGACTAACATTAGCATTGATGTTTTAAATGATTAAAAAATGTCTTGAAAATTGTATCTCCTATTAAGAAACTTGGATGCCCCTTGTGGTCTGAACACACTGAGAAGTGCTTTGATATAAAAGTCAAATTTGTAAGTAATTTTTCTGCATTTGTAGTGGTCACCTGCTGGCTTTTATTCAAAGGAGATCAAACAGAAATGTTTTTTCTGGTTCTCATCCATTTGGATAAAGAAAACTGTTTAGGCACTACAATAATAAATAAAAAGTTGTTTGAGTTTCTTGCAATTACTGGCAAAAATGCATTTAAAACCCCAAATACAATGGGAAAATATTTTGGCAAAGTATTTGCACTGAGATATGAGAAGCCTGAATTAAGGAATGTGGGTGCTTCCTGCAGGCTAAATGAATCTTGTCTCTGTATCCTTGAGTATTTCATATTTCTGGAGGCAGTCAGTGCCTCAAGCTAATGGCAACACCCAGGATTCTCATTGAGCTCAAGTTAATATTTTAGTTGTCACCATGCCAAGATGATTTGCAGTGCATGTGGAAATTTTGCTGCCTGCTCTTCGTATGAGGATTTTTTCTTTCAGATAATAAATTCCCTACAGTCAGAGGTTAGCTTTGCAATCAGGACAGTAAATACTGAATTGCTGTGAAACCTGAGCACTGCCTTAATCTTTGGGATGGGTTTTTTTTTTAATGTTTCACCTTTAAAGATGTGATTGCTACCAGAGGTTTTGCTCAAGCTTTGAGGACAAGAGTGACCTGTGCCCACAGCAGGGGCTTGGAATGAGATGATCTTTCAGGTCCTTTCCAAGCCAAATCATTCTACAATTATGAATTAACTGTCTCACTCTGTGAATTATGTCTCACTCTATAAATTAACTATCCTCACTCTGACACACCAGAATCTGTTTTTCAGCCCTGGCTCAAAGACTGCATCATGAAATATGATGAGAGAGCTGGCAGACCTTGGGTTGCTGCTTTGCACAACAAACCACAGGATCACAACAGGCTGAATATTTCACTTCCCAGTGAAAAGAGCTCCATGAAGATTCCCTAAAGAAGTTAATTCCAGCTTTGACCTGAAATGACAAAGCTGCAGGTTAGTGGAGACCTCAACAAATAAGTATTGCTGGAGGAATTGAGCCTCCTGCAGCCCAGCCTCCAAGAAAACACATCCAAAGCTGCAGATGAACCAACTTTGGCTGTGTTAGAAATGCCAATTTTGTTACTTCACCATCTCTGAAATTTTGAATGTTTGATTTCACAGCTCTTCAAGTGTTATTCTAAAGCTGTTGACTGAAGACTGTCTTTAAGTTCCTGCCGATGTTTTTCAATTTATTCAGCATGTACAATTCAAACTTTTCCTATTTTTCTGTGACTAGTTCTTTAACAAACTAAAGCCCAACATACTCTAGAGATCTCTGATAATTTTCTGAAGAATTTACATAGATATCTCTGTGTGTCCATGTAAAAAATATATCTATACATATATGTATTTATTTACAGAACCTCCACGCCGACAACTGTTTTTGGCATGAGAAATTCTCTCTCCTCCTGTTTTGCTGACTGAATTTTCAGACAGCAGATTTTTCTTCCTAAACTGAGTATTACATTCACTCTGTTTTACAGAGCAAATAAAGCCCCTAGCAGATGGCCAGCCAAGGCTATTACAGGCTGTCATTACTTCCCACACCCACTTGTCCCTCCAGATTAGGAAATACGAGTGAAGAGTTGCTTTTCCTCGTGCACTTTTTCCTATTTCCATTGCCAGTGAGCAGATGATGCCTCACAGATATCTCCAGCTCTTCCCCAAGCACTCTGATGCCATTCCAAGGGGTTGCTTTGCTTTCCTGTCTCAGAGAAGGAAAATGGAAGTTTTAAAGAGGTAAAACACCTGCTCCCTGAGAAAGGGAGCACAGCATTTCACAGCACAAATAAAATCTGGCTGGGACAGAAATTGAAGAAAAATCCGATTTATGCCCAAAAAAAGGTGCTTTCCCCAGAGCCATCAGTACAAGGTGTCCACACCCTACAGGAAGACTTCTGCAGAGTAATAATTCACAAAACAGACACACAGGCTGCTGTAGCTCAGGAATTTCTCACAATCCAGGCATTTGTTTCTTCATTTCCAGCTCCTTCCTTCTCCCCCCTTGCCTGGCAGGACACTGAGGCACAGCAGCACAGCCAGCTGGGCAGGGAAGCCTTGAGGCTGGCTGGGAATGGATGCGATTTAAGCACAGCTTATTTCACAGTAATTAATCCATTTTTCACTCCTCAGTGCTTCCCCAGTTTTGTTCTGTCAGGTCCCAGGAAAAGCAGAGTGATGGAGGAGCCAGGGATGCAGCAGCAGTGCCAGGTACAGCCCAGGCACCCAGCACATCCTGAGCACCCAAAAACTCCCTGACTCTGGGGCCTTTGTTATTTATTCAGGGCTGTGCTGTTCCTATGATTAAAGCTATATTTGGTATAAATTCTTCTAACTTTTGGGCAGCTTGTGCACTGGTTGAAATTTTCCATTAATAATTTGAGTTCCACCACTGCCACCCCTTTGGTCGCTGTCCCAGCCCCAACACCCCAGCAGAGGTTCTGGGTGAATCCTAACCCTGCACAGCCCCTGGGCCAGCCACTGCTGACTTGGTTTTCATTTCTGCTGATTAAAGACCTGCAGGACACAATGCAAAAGCATTTTGGTGACACGCCCTTGCTCCTGCTCATGTTTTGTGACCTTTTTGTCAGATTTTAGCATAATCTCTGAGGCTGGAGCTCAGACAGTTGGTGAGGGTGCTTGTGCACACAGCAGCTTCAGGACCTGGGAGGCACAGAAAATTTCAGAATAAAAATAATTATTTTATTTTATTTTTTTCTTATTTTTTCTTTCTTGTTTTTCCCCCCACAACATCAGTTCTACAGCTAAAGTTTACAGTCAGTGGAAAATGAAAAAGTTGGCATAATCAGACTAGATGGGGTTTCCACTTGATGATAGTGATTTTTTTTCAGCATGAGGATTAAGTAGATGTATAAACACTTTCAGAATTAACTTCCAAACACCAGATGGAAAAGTAATTGGAGTCAGTGTAGAAATCTGTATTCCAAATCACTGATATATCTTTAATTCAAGGTTACAACAGGTATCTATTTGCATTTTTTATCTCAGCTCTGATCTCTCTGGGCTTTATCATGCTCAGTAATGATGATTCATAAGCAGTGAAGGACATGGCTGAAATTCCCTTTCAAAATGTCATTTACAGGGCAAACAACAAGGCAGAAGAAATACTTTTTTTTTTTTGCTTATGAACTGAGCAAACTCACCTGGGGAAATGTAAGTGACAAATAAATGTGCCATTTCCCCCTGCCACTCGCAGTGTGACTTTCCAGAACAGAACCATACTTTAACTTGAAAGCAAAAATTACCTTTGCCAAGTAATCCATAGTAAACAATGTGATTTTAATTACAGCTCGTTAGTTTTTGTTTACTGTGCCTGGGAGACACCAGCCTGCCCTGAAATTCATCAGACCCTTTGGGTGGATTACCATTAATTTTAATGGGCTAAAAATGATCCCTTGAAATCCCGTGGTGTAAAAAAATTTAAGTATGACTTTCAACACCTTTAGAATCAAAAAGATTTCTTACTTGCATGTTTTTGCAGACCCAAAAGGCTTGAGAACAATCCTAATGGGGCACTGCTTGCTGAGTTTAGTGACAGGTACTGCAGAAGCAATTAAAGGCTTGAAGTCTTGAGTAGCTGAACAAAAATTCTGGTTTTCTTTTGTGTGCAGAAGGTCACTAAAGTGAATTTGAAGCTGGTGTGATAGCACTGGATGGCTTCTAAAAACCTGACACAGAGTTAGCAGGGTTTGACAGGGTGTGTCAAATGATTTCTGTGGAGCTCCAAAGACTCATTTCTGATTATTTTGGAAGCAAAGTGACACAAGAATATGGAAGTGCTTTTTCAAAGTTAGATAGTGAAATAAGCTTTAATAATTTAAGATCATTCATGCCATAAATACCAAGCAGCTTCACTGTGGAATTTCTAACCCAGAAGAGGAGGCCAACCTCCTCAGCAGAAGATAGAATGAGTTGAGGAAAATGTTTTTAATCATAATAGTGGCCTCTAAAGCTCTGAGGATGCTCAAAAAGATAACATCAGCTTTTAGGAACTGTTTGACTTCAAAGAAATTGCTGTCACAGAAAACTGAAAATTGATGATTCCATTTCTCTATCTTACCTGACCAGGTAGTCCAGAGCTGCTGTTGCTGTAAAGGGAGCATCACTCCTTAAAATCCTAAAGTAATATTCACAGCCTCCCAGTAAGGGTGGAAAAAAAGTGAAATATTACCATGGCAGCAGAAAAATCTGGAATCCAGAATACAAACCACTTTGACATAGGCTGCCCCTAGTTCTGGGTCATCCTCAACCATGAAAGGCCAGTGGCTGCAGAAGGCTGCAATGAGCAGAGTCTTTTCCTCTTTCAAAAGTTTTTCCTCTTTCCTTTTTCTTGCTCCAGCTGACCATTCCTGAGCTCTACCACAGTGAGCTGATGCTTCACCTGCCTTCAGGGCTTCTCATATGTATTTTTCTTTTGCCAGTCTGTGAGTTCTTTCTTTCTGATTCCTCTTAGACCAGTAGCAGGGCAAAAGTTAGTAGGTAGTGGTATAACCCATGATAGAAGAATGCAATAGAAATTACAGTTACATGCAAATAAAAAAAAGAGTGTTTTCCATTCCAGAAAGAATTGTTGGAATGTTACTCTTTGTTATTTATTCAGGGCTTCACTGTTTCTACGATTAGTGCTATATTTGGTATAAATTAGTTCTAACTTTTGGCCAGCTAGTGCACTAAAAAGTATTTGTATTGCAAGCTGCCAATGCAAAAAGGTACAACATAAATCAGTCCATGTGCAGATTGGAAGGAACTTGATTCTTTTCTTCCCCCTCATTTAGCAGTGCTAAGTGTTTTCTTCAGTCAGAAGTGTGAAATATTATCTTAAAGTTTTCAAAATAACTCCCAGGCCACTTTAATCAGTGTCTTAAAGCAAACAAGAAGGGTTCAAAAAACAGGAATTACAAAAGCCCAGGCTATGAAAAGGCTTTTTTAAAGGAAACAAAGCCTCTGTGAGCATCACTCTCTTTCAGAACTTTAATTAGGTCTCTGTTTAAAGTATATCAAAGAACAGATGGTTTTCACAGTTAATAGGCAGCTTGGAACCATCCAATATCAGTCATAAAATTCTAACCAGGAACCCCAAGAGGACACAGTTTGAGGCCAGACCATCTTTCCCAAATGGACCAGCCTGTATGTTTGTTTCTAACCTGGGGAAAGGCAATTATCAAGAGCTAAAGCAGTGTTTTTCTGTAACTGGAACTTTCAGCTTTTCCCATACATGGTCTCCCATCCCAATGGTCAAATATTTATAGAGGCCAGTATCCAACAAAAGGACAGAATTCACTCTGGTTTTGAAAGTCAGTGTCAGATATAGGAATTTGAAGCAGACTCTATCTAAAGGACAAATCCTTAATTCCAGGATCTTTTACTGGGCTCTGAATCTCATCCATGTGATGGAAGAAATCCCAGAAGAATCAGCCAGGTTCAGAAAAAGGAGTTTCAGTTTGATTCTGGCTTTCCTTAATAAGTACAAGTTACAGTGCTGAGCTATAGTAATGATCCTCTGAATTTAATCCCTGTATTATCTATTAACTTAGCAGGAAAGTTCTGTTTAAGTTTAATCACTGTCTGTGTTCCATCAGGTGAACTTTTTTACTCCTGAATTCTTTATAGGGCTTTGAATTAAGTGCTACATAATAAATAACTACCTCTCTCTTACCCTCAAATCCTGTAGACCTTAATTAAGTTCTCAATACCAAGCAACTTTGCAGTTTCTGGATGTAGCCAGAAACTGAAAAGGTTCAAATCAAAGAACCAAAATGAAGGGACCTTAAATCCCATCCAGTCCCATCCCCTGCCATGGCAGGGACACTTTCCACTGTCCCAGGCTGCTCCAAACCCCCTCCAGCCTGGCCTTGGGCACTGCCAGGAATTGGGATCCACAGCTCCTCTGGGCACCCTGTGCCAGGGTCTGCCCACCCTCACAGGGAGGAATTCCTTCCCAATATTCCATCTAAACCTACTCTAAAAGCAGATTATTTGTTCATATTGGTTCATTGTCTTGATAGAGAAATGGGAGCAGGTTTTGGATAAAGACACTGACTTACAAAAAGATGATTGCACTGTGATCAGATCCAGACACTCACCACAATCTGGAGCCTCCCAGTGCCTACAGTAACTCCCATATTTCAATATGTTCATATTCTGGCTTAAAAGAGTCTCATATCATAGCAGTGACAGGCAGCAATAATAAAGCTGCAGTTCTTCATGTGCGATTTGAAAATAACAAAAGAAATTGGATTTTTGACTGATTTCCCTAAAAGAAAAAATCTTGATTGCTTGGAAACATAAAAGTATACAGCTTTGGAACTATACATTTATGTAACTGCACAAAATAAAGCTATTTATCCTTTAAAGGGAAACAGAAAATACTGTATTTTTCAAGGTGAACTCATTAAAGGCAGTATTTAGGAATTGAACATTTAACCTTTCTTGCTGTAGTGATGCCACAGTGATGTAAATCAAAGATTCCATTTGTTGCACTTACTTTTATCTCTTTTTTCCATATGCCATGTATACTGCACCATCTTAGAGACTGAATTTTTTTATATAGGGATATAGGAAAGTGAACTTACACGTATTTGTGGTTTTTGGCCCTTAATCATCTGTCCTAGAAAATCAATGAGCAGGAATTCCTGTGGACAAAATGTACCTTCCATTTAAAAATTAAGTAAATTTTAGTAGCTGGCTTCAGATAATAACAATTCCTCCTTTTAACAGCTAAATACTCCAGATGGGCATTTTCCACTCTGAGAAGAGTAACCATTATTCCTGTAACATGTAAAGCCAGCTCCAGCAGCCTGGTGAACACTGATGCTTTGGTGAGTGGATTCTCTGCTTTCCTGAAGCATTTCCTTGCAGGGAAATGCTGATGTTTGGGATGAAAAGCTGCCATCAAGCAGCTGAGTGTTGTCCCACATACCTGCTCTGCTTGGAAATGTTCACATAACTTGAATTTCAAGGTCACTTCTTGCCTGAATAGTCGGGCTGTGTGGTTAGATGAGGTGCAGAGCTCCCTGGAGCTCCTGCACTCCTGGGTTCTGCTTTCAGTCCCAGCACACAGCAAGGCAGCCTTGCTTCCCTTGCTTCCCTTGCTTCCCTTTCTTCCTGCCCTCAGCTGCTTGCTGCAGCTCTGTGGATCTGTTCGTGGGAGGGTTTGAGAAATGAAACTCAACAGGTGGTGGGATTGCTACTGGCAGCCCATTTATTATCGTTAGCTGGTACAAGGAAAACAGTGTTCAAGCAAAACATTAAAAAAAGAAATAAATAAAGCAAGTGACAGGGCTCTAATCTCTGTATTTGACATTATTTTTAATTTCCACTGAGCCTTACAGGAACTATTCATCAAGTTCTTTTCCTGGAGGATTTTTTTCTCTGTGTACATTCAGAAGACAGAATTTGCAAAAATTATACTGATGTGGTATCTATTTAGAACAAAAAAGGGGAGAGTGATCCCTTTGCTTCATTCCAAAGTACATCAAGAGGAAGGCAATCCTTCCCACTGAGTTACATCACACTGAGACCCAAGGCACACAGCAAACACATCAGTATTTAGCACGGTGGAGTTTTACTGATATTAACAAAAGACACTGAACCCTGGGAAACATTACACAACAGGTTGAGCCTAGATTAAAAAAAATGTATTAAATTAGTCTTCTATAATATGAAATCATATGAATCAAGCTAACACTAATTAGAGAGGTTTTTGAGTTAATTTTTGGGTTTTTTTTAAGAAAGAGGGGCTGGTGTGTGGTCACTTTGCTGCAGATTTCTGGTGGGACACTGGCCCTGCCTGCTTTAATCAAGTGCTGTTCCTGTATAACCCCTGCAATTCCAGCAAAGCAAGCAGCAGAAAAAAAGCAACACAAAATGGATTTGGAAAGGAGCCACCACTCCATAATTCTCCAGCTGAACCCCAAGCTCTGGTTGCTGTTCTGCAAAGTGCCAAAGTCATCTGTGAGTGCAGGCTGGGGAAGCAGCAGGACATTCATTCCATGTCCTAAATCCACTGCACCTGTGAATGCACTGCTGCAAACTTCTCCTCTTCATTGGTATGCTGCTCTGCTTGGGATGTCAGGAGCAGAACATGCAGTGTATGATGAGTTTGGAGAGGATTTTGGAGACTGAACTAAAATGAGCTATCACAAGTGGCAAGTGCCACACTCTGAGTGTCACAAACATTCATTACAGCAATCCACCAGCTCCCTTAAAGTCTCTCCCCAGGCTCTAAAGACACGGGGGTATGTCAGCTTAATTATCCAGGATACTGTGCTGCTACTGCTTCATTTGAATATTTTCTGTGATGTTGCCTGGGCTTTGGGGCAGGGTCCCACTTTCTGATGTTTTGAGGCAACACAGTGTTCTTTTCAGTACTTAAAATTTAACTGAAGGTCACAGCTCAGGGGGATAAGACAGCTGCCCCAAATTGTTCCTGAACGAGGAATTTTCCTGTTTCATTCACAGTAACCTCAGTGTTTACACCTAGTCTGAGCTTAAATAGAATCCCTGACCAGGGCTGGGGGCAGAGGTCTCAGGTCAGGCTGTTTGGTGTCACTAAGGCTTTTTAGTGCCCTTAGAATGGTGACAGAGCTGTGCCAGGCCCTTGGGTGGTGCAAACCAGCTCCAGCACTGTTTAGGAGTGATGCAGGCATTTTTAATTACCCTCCATTGCCTCGATCTGCTCTTTGCAAAAGGCAGAGGGAAGGGGGAAGGGGCTGAGACGGGCTCTGCGTGTCCCCAGCAAAGTGTCTGCAGGTGTCAGAGAGCACCAGGAATGCACTCACATGTTACAGAAAGGGTAAGAGCAATCAAAAGAGAGAAGTGAGGCTGATCTGGGTTATATTTTTTGATCTTTCTGCTTTCACATCAGTGAGTTGCAGCTGCAGCTTATAAAGGTCCCAGATAAGATGCAGTTCCCCCTGAAGCCCCATGGTAGCTTTGCTAATGGTGCATGATATGGGAAAATGCTGATAAACAGTGCCAGGAAAAGGAAAATGAAAATCCTTTTCTCACCTCTTAAGGTTGGTTAAAAAATATATATATTGATAGCTCTAAAAATTTCATAGTATGATGAAATACAGTACAGTGCTGGGTGATTCTCACAGAATCAGAGGATTTTAGGGAGCACAGTGGCTCACCTGGTCCCACCTTGAGCACAGGCACAGGATGGTGTCCAGAGGGTTCTGGAACATCACCAGTGAGGGAGACTCCACACATCTCTGGTCTCTATCCCAGTGCTCAGTCACTGCAGAGGGAACTTCTTCCTCATCTTCACCTGGAACTTCCCGGGCATCATTTTCTGTCCATTGCCTCTTCATGGTGTTAACAGCAAAGAAAATTTCAAAAACCACCAATGGCTGCTGGTAGCAAAGTCATAGTTAATTGTGGCATGCACATTTCTCTCTCTCTCAGGATTTTTCATAGAGGTGCAGAGAGAGAAAAAAAAATAAGCCAATTTCTATTTCTGCTCCTTGTTTTTCCTATGTGGAATGTGTTTGGAGAATTGTTTACCTGGGGTGATTGCTTGGTTGGATTCTGGTGAGGATTGTTTGAGCCTGATGGCCAATCCAACCCACCTGGGGCTGGACTCTGGCAAGAGGGTCATGAGTTGTGATTTAGTTAGAGAAAGTAGTATGTAGTTTTAGTATCACCTTTAAATAGTATATTAATGTATTTTAGCACAGTTATAATAAAGAAATCATTCAGCCTTCTGAACTAGAGTCAGACATCATAATTTCTTCCCATTGGGTTCACCTGCATTTACAATAGCTAATGATTTTGCAAAGACCACCCACAGCAATTTTATTTACTGTCTTGTTGGCTAGTGAGCTTGCAGGAAAATTGATCCTATTCTACACTAGACTAGCTCAAATTTTAGCAGAGTAACATTGAGAAAGAGGATGGTTGTTGTTGTTGTAGAGACTCAGGTGCTTGTAGAGAAAACTCCCTCAGCAGTTCAGGTCACCAAGTGATCCTGGGCTCACCCTGCCCTTGGCTGGAGGTGCCACGGTGCTGTTTGAAAGCAGAGCTGCTGCTCCTGTAGAACCAGTGACATCACAAATTAGTTTTGGCTGAACTTCTTTTCAGAGCTTTGTTTATAAAGGATCCTGAAGGTGCTCGAAAACAACCTTATCTTTTCTTATATACAAAAATTGCCTTTAACAGTTTAGACTGTCAGTTCTGAGACATGTATAGATGAGTTTATAGTTATATAATTCAGCTGGACTGGAGAGAAAACATCATATTATGCTGACTGGTAATAGTAGAAGCTGTGCTTGTCTCATCAGTGTAAATGTATTTTTTTTTTATAAACAGTTTAAGGATTTTATTCTAATTATTTTGTTATATTTTAATGAGGCATTTTGAATGAAGTTAAATTTTAATGTCTGTTGAGTTTGCTCTGTTAATGATATTACTTCTATTTTATATAAATGTTTTGGTTGCAGTTTTATACTTTCTGCAAGAAAATATCACAACCATTACTTCCTATGAGATAATAGAAAAGCCATAATTTCATGTTCTGTATTAGATATAAATGGAGCTGTCATGCAATATTCCATTTCTGACAAGAAACCAATAAACCAGGAGAAAAAAAGAAGGTAAAAGAGAAGACTAAAAAAAATCCAAACGAAGCTGTGATTGATGAGCATGTAACTGAGCTAGGATCTCATGAATAATGTTAGTTACACAACATGCCAAAAGACAGAGCTTCCAAAGGGAGTGATTTTGTGATTAGTTGTAAATTGTAATCAGGACCAGAATAGTTCCAGGAAATAAATGCTGCTAAGCACAGAAATGAAGAAAATTGAAAACCATTCTCATGTTAAACAGTGCTTTGTTTTTCTTGGCATCATATTTTGTGGCAGCTGTCCTGCCTATAAAGTATTGATTTGGGGGATTTTTTAAATTGACAGCTGAAAAATCTTATTAAAACCGAGCCCAACCTGTGCTGCTGATAATATTACATGTTATTATATCTGAAAGAACTTTTTTTAAATTTGATTTTCTATTCAGTAATTTACCATTCACACATTAGATGTCTTGGGCAATAAAAACATCTGTCATTATTTTGCTTTCTGGATTGTCACATTTTAACAGGGGTTTGTAATATGTGAAATGCTCAGAGAGGTTTGTAGGTAAAACCATTCCTTTCATTTCAACAAAATGAAAATATAAGAAAATAATTGAATCAATATTTGATCCTACAGAATAAATTTTGCCTTCTCACAAAACATAAGCTACCTGACAACATTAATAGATACAACTGAAGTGCCTGAGAAACTTCTGAAATTTGGTATTCAAGACCAACATGACAGAATAATTAACACAGGCCATCTAGGTTGGTAGAATTTCAGCCTGTAATTCTTTCCTTAGTGCTTAGAGTTAAAACTAAAGGGAGGAAAAAAAATCATCAGCGTTTGGTTTCATGTCTTGCACAGAAATGCTCTTACACAAGGTCAACATTACGTGCATTGCTCTCCCATGGATTGTCTGCACTTGCTGATAATTCATTCATTTTCTGGCTCATCAGCTCTTCCTTCCAAGAGATTAAATGGCCCTTGAGTCTCCTCAAGAAATACGAGAGAGTTTGATTGCACAGGGAGGACAAGAAGGATGAATGGATTGAATTTCCACATGGCTCCTTCCTTTGCTTCTCTTATTTCTCTGCTTCTTGGGAAACAAAAGATCTGTTGCCAGTGCAGGAAAACCAGGATAGATCCTTTGGGAGGTTTTGCTTTCCAAAACCAACTTGGGCCAGGTGAAATTTCCCTGTGAAGGAATCTTTCTGGACAAGAGGGTGCTGCTGGCGGTGGGGGACAGGAGTCTCACACACTTAATCATCTTTCTCTGGAAAAATTCTTGCTACTGGTCTTTCCTTTCCATGTCAAAGAAGAAATTTTAATTCATTTCCATAGGTTTGTTTCCCTGTTACTGAATAAAAATATGAATGAAGACCCCCTCT
This sequence comes from Lonchura striata, assembly GCF_050655825.1. Classification (NCBI taxonomy): domain Eukaryota; kingdom Metazoa; phylum Chordata; class Aves; order Passeriformes; family Estrildidae; genus Lonchura; species Lonchura striata. Next base: position 35,871,739 of record NC_140708.1, on the reverse strand, counting down.
GAAACATGCCTTCTCAGGAAGGGCCTGTGTGAGCATCATCAATTTATGGTGCAAGACAAATCATTGTCTCAGAGCAAGATAAAGGTATGAACATTTTATTTGACCTCCTTTACTCCTGTAGCTATTTAATGCAAACAAACATTTATATTCCCCTTTACATCTTGGATCTTAAAAGGAAGGACCCATCATGGGTATTTTTATGTTCAAATAGGACTTTTGGTTTTGCTGCACATTTTTGTGAAGTGCCTTTGCAGAGGTGTGGACTGAACTGGCCATGGAGGGAAGGGCAGGAGATTGTCAGCAGGGCTTGCTCTCCAAAAACATGCCAAGCCAGATCTAAACCCCACTGAAGCACTAGCAAACTTCCATTCTCTTTCAACTGGCTTTCCATTTCTGATACGATTAATCCTCATTTTATATAGTACTTCCCACATTCCATACTGGGCATGAAAATAGCTAGTTAGGTTCTGCTCAAGCAGCCTCAAAAAGATAAAATTAAAACAAAATCTGCGGTGTGTTTATATATATAATGGCCAATACTAACCGAGCTCCTAAAAGCCATAATTCCCCTTCAGAAGGAAATATCAGGGCTTCTCTGCCACAGTGCAGGACAGAACCTGGTCTGGTTTTGAGCGGAATACACATTTAAACCAGCTGCTGTTTTTGCAGGACATGAACACACACCATGGACACAGAGCATCAAGGTCTCTGGTTTACAGTACAGGTTAACTCAGGGGCACCATCCCTGCCTGAGTAAAGGCATTGTCATTATCTCTGAGAAAGGTACTTAGAGTCATTCTCTGGTGTATATTAATAATGATACACTAATTGAATCCTGAAGCTCATTGCTCAGAAGCAATGGATTCGGGGCTGATAGTAGTATTTTATAGTTTTGGATAGAATGCAAGTGAGAGCATTGCCAAGATAAACTCAAGGTTTGCTTTTATTGCTGGCAGGCATTGCAGAAGCTCCTTTGTTAGAGCTGGAGTTCTGAAAAATATATCAGCACAAAGCTCAGCCCCAAGACCTTAACTCACTGTGCTGAAGGTGAACACCTTAAAAATCTGTGCTGAAATTCCCTTACTAAGGAGAATTTAAGAAATTCCTTTCCCTCCTGAAGGAATTATTTCTTGAAACTCAGCATGGATAGGTAAAGATTGTGGAGTCCATTGTTATTTTAAAGTACCCTCAAGAGAGCAAGAAATGAGACATTTATTACCTTTGCATTGCAGGTTGCCACTGGCACATGAAGTTTACCAGTGGAAAATGGGCAAGGCTGGACAGGAACACTTTTTATCCATAGCAAGCCCTTGTTAAAATGTTGGCAGCATATTTTGGAGCCAGACACAGTCAGACACACCACCAGGAAACTGCAGGGGACACAAAAGGAATTGCAGTATTCTTGTTTGTCCTCAGACGTGCTGTGCGTGATTTCTGTGGTTTGGCAGGCACCTAGAACAGACTCTTTCCCCTCTGTATTCCAGTGGGATTTTCTGATCACTCTCTTGGGTACCTAAAAAGACAATTCATCCAGAGAACTGTGCTCTTCACACAGAGCTTTTCTGTGCAGCTCTGGAGTCAAGGGATCGTGGAGCTCTGTAACAAATCTTGGCAAGTGGCAGATATTCACTGGATTTGAAAGTTGGTGCATTCCTAAGGGAACTGCTTACAAAGATGACAAGCCATCTGTCCCTACTTCTGGTGTTTTCTCTGCTACCATAGCCATAAGTTAAGGCAGAAATAATGTTTTCAACTCAAAAGCCTAATTTGGGCTGTAAATTGTAGGTTTGTAATGATCAAATCTAGTTTAAGCCAGGCAGTGAATATTTTTTACATTGCCCTTTGCTGGTGGGAATTTCTTCTTCTAGCACTGACGTCTTGCAGATCACTGCTCTGTTATTTGCATTTAATATGGTATATTATCACATCACCAAGTCCACATTCTGGACTCCTGCTTGTTTCACCCAGATCCAGGATTATTTACAGGTACCATTCTGCTGCATTGGCTGCTCTCTCCCAGTGGATATTCTATTATAATAAATGTGGGCAGTATAAAAAAACCACATTGCAGAATATTGCTTTGATTAGCAAGGGTGCATTGGAGAGTTACATACACGGACACCTGGAATGAAGAGCAGTAAAAGGAAAATATTATTTCATTTCTTTGCAGACACATTGTGTGGGCAGAGCTGAGCCTTCCTGCAGGCTCTAAGCCCTCACAGCTGAATCTGTGACCAGAACAAATGAGCTTGGACTCAAGGCACCAGGCAAGGAAAGGTTTTTGGAATGAGGCATTTTTCTTGGGCAGGATAAGGGGATAAGAAGCCCAGCAGAGGCCCAATCATGCTCCCATCAGAGGCATCCCAGGTACTGTGCCAGGCAAAGACCAGGAGCTACTCAGCCACAGGAGGGTCCAGCTGCCAGCACAGACAAGTTTCTGCAAAAAGCTTTTCTACTTTGCTCCCCAATCCATTCTTCACACTGTTTTTCTTAACAATTTCCAGAAATTAAGGCTGCAGAACTTTCCCTTTCCTTCACCGTCCTACCATCAGCTTCAATTTTAAATAAATTTGGTGAACTTCAAAATTCTGACCCCTGCTAGTAAAAGCACAGGATGCCTCAAGCTTTCCTTAGGGCTGTGGCTGATAAAGGACCAGGGTTAAGCTCATTGACTTTATGCCTGTTTTGAAAGAGTTTGTCCTTCCTACAGACTTCCAAAGTTTCACTGCTGGCCAAGCCCAAACCCACAATGTTTTTAGCCTACAGATTATATTAACTTCTACTGAACTAATCCCTAATTGCTTTACCCTCAGTGCTTCCAGTACAACATCTGATATGATTAGCTAGGCCATTAATTATCTTGTACTTTAACTATGAACCTCCTGCTGAAATCCAAGGAAAGGTCAATGCATATCTGGAGAAAATCATACCTAACAAGGTCCATTTATCAGCAAATTAGGCACACTGTGAGTTCAGCACACACAGACTGTCCAAAGGGTTTTTACTCCTGTGCTAATGGTACATTAGATTTTTTGCTAAGGATATTTGCTTGTAGTCAACAGGAGACTGCCTGGCTAAAAACTTCCCATAGACATTAGTTAACAAAAATCCTTTATACATTATAACAATGACTCAGATTAAAGAATGCAGAAGATATTTGTTAAGTAGTCCAGTCTGCACAGATACCAAATGGCACCTGAGGAGCTGCTGTTGCAGACAGTAAGGCTGTTATATGTTTTCATCCTCAAATAATAAAAAAACCATCGTTGTTGCCACATAAACCTCCCAAGGAACAGCTTGACAAGCATTTGCTTCCAGCAGTGTTGCTGGCCTAAGTTCCACAGCCTCAGGCTGTCGCCTCTGCTGTGGCTGAGAAGTTCTTTGGCTCACCTGAACCAGGAGCTGATCCAGAGGAAAAAGCTTTTTTTCCCTTCTGAACTACTTTTAACCTGAGTCCAGGTCACCAAGCAGCCCCCCAGCTGCACAGACACATCCAAGCAGGCAGCTGAGTGACCAAACCAGGGAAGAAGCCTTGTAGGGTGATGTTACTACTCCAAATATGTCAAAACACAACATGAGTGACTGCAGAATTAATTACTGAGTTCACATTAGAGTAAAAGGAGCCTGACACAAGCCCTTTGAACACAGCACAGATGCATTTCCACCCCTGCCTTGAATCTGCTGTGTCAGGGGTCTGCTGCAGCTGGAGTTTTGAACTTAATGCCATTTAAAAGAAAGGCACCACATCAAGGTCATATTGGTAAAATCACTCAAGTGTATTTCAGTTCAATACATCTTTAAGGGTTTATAACTTGCATAATTTCTCCCGGAGGAAGGGATCTATTATCAAAACAAAGGACAAAAGGCTGAAGAAGCTGCCCATATTCTGCCCATGTATTTGGCATTCCTTTATTTCCTCTTCCAGTTTATAAACATCTGGGTAATAAAAGAGAAATAAAACATCTGGGTGCACAGAGCAGTTTTGCACAGATGGCTGAGCTCAGGAGGACTTGGGAGCCAAACCCAGTTTACTGCAGCTCTTGCTCAGGCAGCTCTCTGTGCCCAGGCACTGCAGTGAGCTCCTGCTTCAGAGGTTACAGGGCAGAGGCTCTCAGCCCCTTTGCAAATCAAGCATTGATGATACAGGAGAAATCCCTCTTCTGCCCTCAGGACTTTTCAAACAGGTGCCTCATTACATAAACACATAATATATACATATGCATTTATACCTAATTGTTAATTCTATCTCAGTTTGTAGTTTCTGGTAATAGCTCTTTTGATGCTGCTGTGAGGCACCACTAAGTGTTATCTCCTGAGAGGAATTTCACAAATCACTCAATATGAGATATCACCACATCTCAATCAATAAACTTGTATCATGACCCTATTAACAAAGAGGCTTCCAGTGGCTGAAACCACATATATTTGTACAAAGGATGGCCTGAAAAACAAAACTAATCTTGTTTATTGACAGAGCTCAGCTCTGAGAAAGAATAGTCCCTTAACAAATCATCTAGCCAAGATATTTGCAGAAATGCTGCCACCTTCATGAAGGACTTTGCGAGGTGATTTATTTCTGCTCTCCAGCTACAACTCCTATTTCTCACTGTCAGTATTTTCTCCACATGGAGCTTCCACTGAGAAGTGAAGGGGCAAAACCAGAGGAAGTATTTGCCATGACAAAGCTGAGCTCCCCTTTTCCTGGCTACTTTATAGGGGCAGAAATCTGAGACCTGATTCTCCCTCAGATCCCTTCTCCAGCTCCCTTCCACACCACTTTAGACCCTCCCTGGTGGCTGCTAGAGCTGATTATTTAAATATTCAGAGCTGTATTTTCTTAGTTCTCTGTGCAGACAGAAAAGTGGGGACAGAACAATCATACCTGAACATCCTGCAATGCAGAGAACACCATGAATCCCCTAAGCTACCAACAGATGAATAACCAAATGTTCCACAACAAACCTCAGCTTAGGAAAACTTGGCTTCTCACTAAACTCTAGAGAGCTCCTGGTTTCTGAATAAACCCTATCCTACTCATGCACTCAGAGCAGTCTTGAGCATAAACATTGCTTTGGTTGTATTCATGAGGCATTTTAACATTACATTAAAAGTTATTTGAACTGGTTTTTGGCAGAAAGTGAGGATAGTTCTCCTCTCAGGCCTTTGCTCTCTATAACCACGCGTTAAATAGACACACTTCACTTTTGATTGCCTGGCTTTATATGGATCTGAAGCTGGTTTATGGACATACAAAAGATGTTTCTTTTACAGCCTCCATATGTAAAGGAAGCCTGGGAGCCCTGCATTTAAGAGCCATCGAGCTGAAAGCAGCTGCACTTTGGGGAGCTGCGTTTTACCTTCAAGGGGATGCATTAGGTGGGCTTCTCTGCTCTCCAAACAGCTCAGCTGAGTGCCAGGAACAAACCCTGTACTCCTGGCAACCTCTGCTCAGGTCACTGAAAATTTCCACTGTGGAAAGAAGACAAATACTTCGGTCTTTGGGATCTGCAACAGAGGGCAGAGCAGTTTCTGGTTTTCTGTCCATAGGTGGCTTGGCAGTTAGGAATAAACCCTAAAAGGAAGTGCTGGGTGATGGCTGTGCTGGGTGATGGCTGTGCTGTCACACAGGCCAGGGGGCTGTCCAGCAGGAAAGCAGCTCTGCAGGGACAGCTCTGGGTGCTGGTGACTGTGGGTAACATCTACATCCCTGCTTTTCTTCCCCCCAATAGCATCACACAGCCAAAGAACACAAGGTTGCCACACTCCCACGTTTTCTGGTCACACCCCACGTGCAGGGCCAAGGATGCTGCAAGGACCCTGTGTGGAGGCAGCAGATCCCAGCTCACTGCTGCAGGGCCCATTTTTCCTTCCTGGCAGATTCCAGGAGTTGTGTGGTACCCAGAGCCCATCTTCTGCTTCCCTTCACCCCATCCTGCCCCCAAGGGAAAATGGGAACACTTTAGAGGACGTCCCTGGTAAATCTGCACCTGAAGCAAATAAACACCCCCTCAGTGGCTCTGTGCAAATGCCCTGCAGGCTGCCTGTAATCATACTTACACTGGAGTGGTTCCATCAGCCCTTGGGAAGTTAATCCTGATTTACAGTTATGTAAACCGAGTCTAGAGCCAAGCTCAGAGTTCAAGAGTTCCTGTTAGAAGAGTGTGAAAAAAAACCCAGATTGCTCCTATTAAATCCAAGCAGTTGCCAGTGATTCCACCATTTGGATTAAGCACAGGTTTGCCAAGAGCACCGAAATGGGAACTAGCATGTGAAATAATAGTTCCCATTATTAAACAGAAATTAATGGGATTTTTTATTTCAGCTCTGGGGAACACACCCTAATTCAAAGGAATGATTAAAAATAATAGTCCATCTATACAGCTCTGCCCCAATCCCTGCTCCTATTTGAACATCCAGTCTCCACCAGCATACCCTGGCACTGATAATTTTGTAGGAAATATGAAATGCTAAATTTTATTATCCATCATATGGTAAAAAAATAATCACATGAGGGAGGAACCAGGGAGAATATTATTATGGAAATAGCATTTTAGACAGTTTTTAAAACATTTGTCATATTGCAGACACAAAGTTATAAATATTAATTTATCATTCACTGTGAAAGAATAAGTCCAGCACAGTTACTGGAAATTTTCTGTGCCATACAAGGCATCTCCCAGCACAAGAAGGAATTATTTGACTATGCTGCTTTTATGAACAGCTGTGAGAGGAGGTGTTCCCATGGGACAAGAACATCCCTACTGGCAGAATAGGGAGTCCTGGAACAGAGGGAGAGCAGCAGTGCCTAAGAAGTTTTCTAAAACAAAAAGTTTTCAATGAAAAATTCACTTCTGTCCAAATGAGATTTTTTTTTGGAAGGTAATGGATTTCTTACAGAGGCTCTGATTTTTTTGCTTCGAATTAGGTCATAAAATTTTCCACTTCCTTTCTATGCCCTGTTCCATAGATATTTTGATTCTGTCTTCTAGACAATATATATTTTTTTTTAATACTCACAATCACTTCAGCACAGATGAAAATGATGTCGCTGTCGAGGCAAGATGGGAATGAATAGACTTGACTAAATATAGCAGGGAAACTTTAAATTTTTGTACATGGATTGGCTTATTAAAGTGTAATCAAACTCACCTGTTTAATAATGCATTATAATACATACAAAAATACATCAAAATTTCCTGGATATACTGGAAGCTGTGCTGTGTATGGTATGTGTTGCAGCACACAAGGAAGATTTCTGCTGAGGAAGCAAAGTATTCATTTGCAGCAGATTTCAAATCACTCTATGAACTCTATTTTTTTTTGTTGTTGTTTTATATAACCATAGGTTGCACTCATTTTTCCTTCATGTCCAAACTTCCATTTGCTTTTAAGATGTAAGAATTGCTCATTACTGTAGTTGCAGCCCATTTTTTGTTTCTATAACTAGAATTTTTATGCCATATTCCCAAACCAATTTCTGCACTCCACATACTCCTCATTCCTGCAGCATCCTCCTGCTCCCCCTTCCATTACAGAGGCAGCTCCTTGCCTGCCAGGGTCCCCCTGCAGCAACTCCTCACACAGACCCATAAAATCTGACTGGTCCTTGGTGCTGCTGTCCCCTCCCAAGGGGATGTGTCACAGCCCAGCACCTTGTTAAAAATGCTATTTAAGCAAACTCATCAGACTGCTCAGTGTGGCACAGAGCTGTTAAATACAAATGTATATAACCCTCCACTCTGATATTTAACATGGAAATGAGGCCAGTGGCCATGGTGCTTGGGTTGTGTATAGTTATATATATATAAAATTTGTATTCTAACTAACAAAAGACATTGTAAAGCTTAAAAAGTTCTGTTTGAAAGGTTAATTTATAAAGATACAAATACATTTATTTGTCTGTTTTGGATTAAAAGTTTCCTTTTTATCCAAACTTGCAAACTTTCTCCGCAGAGCAAGAAGGATTTTGGAAAGCCAGTTCAGTGGGAAGCCCCAAGACTCCCATGGCAAGCAAAAGATGCCAAGGGAAGTGTTGGGTCTTGAGAGGCCAAACAGGAAAATCTCATCGTTGTCCTCAATTATCAAATGTGAGAGTACAAGAGAAGATAGAGATGTTATTATTGAAGATGCAAAGAAAGGACAAACGGCCACAGATACGAGCCCCACCCAGAAAATTTCAACTGTGTATCAGAAAAAAACCTGCAAGCCTAGTAGTCAAACATTACAACAGGGCCAGAGAGGCAAAGATCTCCAGCTTTGAACAAGGCCCTAAGCAGGGAAGTTGAACTAAGCAACCTTCCAAGCTATCTTCTGTGATTAAACACAAAACCTTGTTGAAAAGACCCGTTGGAAGTAAGGTAATTTTAATTACAGCCATCAATTTGTATACACAATAATGTGTATTTTACATATATCAAGGGAAAAAAAGAAACATACTGCATTTCAAAATTTGTTTACTGCAATAACAGAGTCAAATAGTCAGGAATAAGGTTAAGCCACTAATATGAAGGAAAGTCACAATGTGTGTAAAAATTGAAGCCAGAGGAAAGCTAAAGAAGTTCAGTACTCAGAGACATTAATTCCAAGGTTTCACAATACCTAATTCATTTCAACCTCACTACATGAAAATGGAGTCTGGATTGCAGGGCTGAACCTAGATTATTATCTAACTCCCATAAGCTTCACGTTCCTATTTACACTAACAGTTTTGAGATGTCAAACTGCAAGGTCAAGGTAAGTGTTTTAGTTCTCATAACTGCAGCCTGCTTTCACTAAAATTGCCTTAATTAACTTACAATAGTCTGTGATTCTATAATTACCGGATCAAAATTTCATTTTAAATCATTCCTCATTTCAGGATATGTGAACACTGAACTAGCTGTAACAAACTTCTAATATTTTCAAAGGCAAAAGTTCATTTTCACTTAAAAAAAAGCCACAATAAAACTCTTAACAGAGGCTTAAAAAGGTCTTTATAAAATAATCTCCATCACACTTACAATAGTAAGAAAATCATTCTGGTTGCTAGTTTTTAGTAAATATGAACTGGTTTGTGTAATCTGTATTAAAGATGGTTATAACTTCAGTTCACATTTCATTTCTTAAAGGGGCATGAACAAATGTGTCAAGAAAAGTAGATTATTGCTGTTTCTCATCAAGTCCTTTTTACTAAGGACATGCTGCCTTGGTAGGTGAAGCATGTCTGGCAGCCAGCTGAGACAGGAGAGAAGTTATGATCTGTGTGCCAAAAAAACCTTCATTAAGCACCTTATATTTGGCAATGGTACAACTGAGCTGATTTAAGATCAAAACTGTGTCATTCCATCCATCTCCTGAATGACAGTCCTGATCATCTCATAACTTAAGTTTGCTTGAAGTGACACAAGAAGGTAGAATCCAAGCAGGTTCTGGACTGGCAGCAAAAAAACCTCTGATGTTTATCCTCCCATATGCAACTATGAAAATACCAGATGTTCTTCAGAGGGTTTTTCACCAGGTCTGCTGGAGCAACAGGCATGGCTGTGCAGAGAGAACAGAACATGGACATATTGGAAATAGGAAATCTATCAGGTTTTCTATTCCTGCAGTATTATTAATCATATTAAATATGCCACCATTCAATTTAAAGAGGTCTCAAAAAGATCTAAAATTCCATACATGTTTTTAAACAAACTTTTCATACAGTAAGCCTCTGAAATGTACTTTCTGTGGACACAAATTGGCAATTACAACTGCAAACAGGAAAAGCTACTAGCAACTGCTAATAGGGTGTCATTCGTTATACATTTTAACCAGCTGTTAAGATTCTTTAGCTTTTGGTAATAAATTATCCTAGTGAGGATGGTGACAGTTCATTATGTCCAAGGTTTAATCTGCTGGTCCACCTCTTTCCATTGTTTATATGAAACCTTACACTACTGTTTCACAAAGAGCAGCTCCTAGAAGATCTAAATCAAGTCACTCGTGCAAAATAAAATGCATGTTGCTGTCAGAGGCACCGCTGATAATAATTACTGCCACCCTTCACATTTGAAGGTCTGAAAAGAACAGAAAAAAAGAGAAAAATCCACATGACTGCTAACACTGAGGGACAATTTTCCACTTCAGTAATTGCAGATTCCTTGTGATGTGATGATATTTAACACAGCACATGTAAAGACATTTCTTGTCATGTGGAAAAGATCCTGGTCTTGTGGTGTGCAGCCTTCCCAAGACACCACTTCAGTGCATTCTGCCCTCTCATTTAAGCCTCTGGTATCTGAATCCCAGTCTCAAACCCTGTCCAGTCAAGCCAGTGCTGGGGGACATTCTGAGCAACTCCTGATGGATTTACAGAATTCCCTGATTGTGCTTTGCTATGTGACATCCTGCTAATCTGTCCCCCAACAGTGTCATTCTCAATGAAAAAACCACAATTATCCCAGTGTTTGCTGCAGCTGAGCAACAAACTCCTCAGAGCTCTGCCCTGATAAATCATCACACCCCATTCCCCCCTGCAATGAGGCTTAAAGGCTTTCCTTTGCAGTGAGATTCCTATGATTCCAACCAGAGCCAGCATAAAGAAATAGAAGTAGATAAAAAAATCTGGTGACTTGAGACTGTGCATAAGCCATTGTGATGACTGATACAACACTGTCAGAGCTGTGCAGCCAGCTGGTGCCTTTTTACTTTTACTTCTCCATGCTTTAAAGAAATGCATTTGATCAGCCTTGACATTTTATTTAAAAAAAAAGCTGCTATCAACTGACCATCAGAATCATTCTGTTACAAAAGAGTACTAAAACTGTATGGTAGCAATGAAAGATACCTAAAATATTCCTCTGAAATGTCAAGCAATTCTCTTCATGCTGGGTATTTATGTACCTTGACATTATCAGCTCTTCTGAAAATGGAGAAATACATCAGAAACTATCTTGTATGATTCCAAAAAGGCAAGGTGCATATTATTTCTTCCCTGCCTCTCAAAATAAATAATTTTCTTTTCTGTAACATTCAGTGATGCAAACTGGTACAATACAGATCCTTAGTTTGGAAACCTACATCTTAAAATAAAAATACCTGCAAGAATATTTCAGCTCTAAGATACTCTAAGATATTGTAACATGTATTTGGTTTCTTTTCAAAGCAAACTGCCATGCTGAAATTCTTAATCTATACAAAGATAATAAAATACTGCCCTATATAAGGGTCTCATTACTTTATCAATAGCAATGTTTAACACCTTCTTAGGAGACAAACAGCTTTTTGTTGACAAATGTGCACCAGTGGTCAATCAATCCAGTATTTACATTACACCAGTGAAACACTTCTGGGGTTCTTACTGCACTGTAAATAAAGTTTCATCATATCAAATTTCACCAAATTTTCCTATTCTTGAACATTCACTGGACAACAGAACTGAGGAAGAAGCATAAGAAAGAGAACATCTTTTGGTTGCATTTGTAGTGGCAATTATTATCCAGTACCAAAAGCAATAACATCCGATATCTTCTGGAAATGAAAGGAAGAACTCAAAGGCTTTCTCTGCATTCAAGTTGAGAAATTGTTTTGGCAATCAAAATGACATTTAATGACTGTTTCATAATTTAAACTTCAGAGAAGAATGGGAAAGTAAAGACATCTAAACTGTAGCTGAATTTGATATGAGGACAGAAGTTACATTAGAGCAAACTTACAAATTCATATTTTTACATCAATGCTGTGGCTGCTCAGGATTGATATTCATGGTCCTGTATATCTCCTTGAGAAACAGCAAGGCAGTGTCTTCAGATCCCCTACGAAGAATGAAATAAATCAAGCAAAAGGAAAAAAAGGGAAGGGAAAAAAAAAAAAGAGGAAAAAGTTAGGAGAATTAGAAGATGGACCATACTGAAGTAAGTCACATTCCATCTTATTTCAGCTCTCCAAAATTCTGCACAACCTCTTGGCCTAGTATTTATTTTTTATGAACATGGCCTTACCTCTACCAGCTTCCTTCAAGCTGTAATTCTACCCAAGTTTTGAATTAGTTCTGCTATCAACCCTGGCCTATGCATTTACCTTTTTTCTAGGGCATCTCCTCCTCCTGTCCTCTCTAACTTCCTATGCTGCAACTCTAAATCTCCTCCTCTATCCTCTTCTTTGATTTTACTTCCTCATTTTAATCTCCTCAAATAATGTATCACTTTTTGTCCTGAATATATTCCACATTTCATTCTACTCATTTTGTCCCACTCCACTAATTAGCCAAGTTCTAGCAGCAATATTCTAATTCTTCTCTAACTGGCAGGCCCTGAATCGTAAACAGACTATGTTAAACACCCATAGTCTTCCTCTCTTGCTTGCCACTAAAATGTTAGATAGCTCTCCAATAATTTAAAGATTAGTATAATTCAAGTGCCATGTTTTCAAGTGGCTGTTTTCCCTCCTCTTTTCCAAAATCAGAGTTTCAGTCTGTCTGAATCTAAAGTTAACATGAAAAGACTTAATTTTCTTCTTCATCTATAAAATGCTATTTAAACACGCATTAACAATACAACAAAATAACAATGTTAAACAGGGAAATTTTAACAAAGTTCCAGAGCTGCAGGAGTTGTTAAATGTGGGCAGCTTCCTGTGCTTTTTAAAATAAATGATATAGGGAGCCAGTGAAGGAGATTGAAATGGTCAGAACTGTGATCCTCCAAATGTGAGGAACATAATTTGCAGAACACCAGTACAGGATTAAACACGCAAGCTAAGGGAAAATATGCATTTTCCACAATTCAGCACAGATATTTCATGATGGTCCCTGCATTAAATGAGCAGCCAACAAGCAAGCAGAAGGTTCAGCACAGAAGCTCCAATCTCTCCAACACTCAGAGCATTTCATTTAAAGCTTTTCCCTCCATTCCTCAGGAAAAAAATGCTCTCCGATTTGGGTCATTAATCACTGTGCTTATCTTCCTTACTCGAATGACAAAACCAGCCACGGGTACCAAGCGTTTAAAATGCTGGCAGGGATCGGCTGCCACCCTGTGGAAGGAATTCCAGTCCCTTCAGCCCTGCCTGTGGAACGGCACTGCCACCACCGGGTCACCGGGCAGAGCCCAGGGCTCACAGCAGCCCCGGGAACCCCTCCTCTGGCAGGTGCTGAGCTTCCACTGGGAAGTGATCATGGCTCTAATCAGACCCTTCAGGCAACACCTGCAGAGCTGTGTTCTAACCTCTGGGAAAAAATGCCTGCTGCTAAAATTACCTACTGAAAATCAAAACTGTCAGGAAGAAGGTAGGGCACTCTTCAGCACCTGCTGAACTCAGAATGAGAGACCAGTCACTCCTCTCAACAACACCACTTTGCACAGCTCACAGCTGACACTCAAGGTTGGCTATTGCACACCAAGATGTGTTGTTAAATATAGTTCACATATCCTTTGCTCTGACAGAAGAAGCAATTAAGTTTTACCACTTATTGTACTCTAATAAAAATCCTTCATGAACAGTTTTATTTAAAAAGCTACAGTTGTGAAAACGCTTCCAGAATTCTCCTTGTTTTGAAAATGACAGTAGCTAAAAATGCTTGTTTGGAGTGTCAAAGGTCAAGAGAACAGTGTGCAATGTCCATATTGCAAACAGCTTTGCTCACTGTGTGCTAACACAGAATTTTACTTTGAAATAGGATTAACAAATAGTGACATCCAAGCACAATACACTGAGCCTAACACTCCTGGACAATCACATATACTGTGTCCCTTAAGAGCATTTCTGGAATCACAGCTATCTCCCCTTACCAGTAGCACAGGTGACTCTGCAAAGCAAACAGGTACTCATTGAAGCTTTCAATCGGTTTCTCTTGTAGAACATAATCAATGCGACGCCCTCCATTCAGCATCCCAACCTTCACCAAAACATCTTCATCTTTTGGAGGGTCTGGACTTTCAGTGATCTTCTCAGCTAAAATCAAAGAGTTTAACATTTAAACTATTTTCAAGCATACCCTGCTTGACTGTAATTAAGAAATACTACCCATTTTTTCTGCTGTAATTTCCAAGTGTTTTTGATGAGACAATAGTAACCTGAACTGCCCAGCATGGTTCAAAAATGTTACTGAACTATAGGCTTACTTCTTTCCTAACAATTTAAACAGTTTTCTCAAGAAGTAACTGCTGAGTTATCTCTCCCTGAACTCACTTCCACCCACATAGCTTTAATTGTAATTCCTCTCCCACACCCAGCTGAGGAGGATCAGCTTTGGTGGGAACCTGGTGTTTAGCAGAGACCTCCTTAACAGGGTCAGGAAAATCAATAGTACACAGTCACTGGGATACTCAAGTGTCAACTTATTTGAGATAAGTAAGTTACAGAAAAACCAATAATGTGTCCATGTACCTTCCACCACCTGCTTTTCTTCCTCCTCTTTAATTTGGTTAGCTACTTTCTCCAGTTCTGCTTGCAGCTGGGTTGAAGATGTATGAGCACGTGCAAATTCATTAAGAGTCTGCCATGCACTCTTCAAAGAGCTAATAAAGCCCTGCTTCAGATCAGATCCCATCCGAGACAGAGAGTCTTTCAGCTCTGAGAAAGAAAAAACACACAAAAAATTTACTTTAGAAGGATTTAAAATTACAAACTCAAAGCAGAATGATAAGGTTCTGTTCAATAAACATCCCAATTACCAGGGGAAATAAGCCTGCTATGTCATAATGTGTGTTTCCTGCTTCTCTATTCCATTTTAAAAGATTAGGTGAAGTACAATTAATACATAATTGACTTCTTGCTGAATGGGTCAATGAATCCATCTAGATCAAACTCAAAACAGGAGCAATAGACTGGAGATTTTTCTCCTTTACTATACACACTTTTGGAGAGCTGTAATCTGAATTAATTATCTCGTGTAGTCTAGCAAAGCAGACTCACTGTAATGGACAATTCCAAAGGACAGATGCTGCAGAATCTCTCCAAGTGCCTAAACAGAGGCTTTCAGGAGGGCTCTGTGAACTTGCACAACAGAAAAACTGACTTTCCTTATTAGATGTGCAAAATTCAAGTAGAGCACCTTGGTCTGAAGTGCACCCATGAGCAACAAAATCAGTCTCTGCCCTCCAATGGCTCCAGAACCTCCTTTTCCCTCAGGGTTTCCAACACTGAACAGGCTCTGGTTAAACACATCATGGTGGTCATTAGGGACACCAATAAATTTAGTTTCTGCTTCACAGCTTCTTAGAAATGAAGGAGATCAAGCAATGTACAATGTTTTAATGGAACTTCGGTAATGAGAAAGTTCAATCTGGAGGAAATGTGATTATTACTTTTGAATGGAATTGTGAATGCCCAACTTATGGGGCTGGGTGAAATCACCTGTGATGTTTAGGAAAAATATGGAGTCAGACATCCAGGGATATTAATTAATCTCTTAAAATCTTACAATATTCTACTGCATCAAGTGAGAAATAATGAGTAGGATCCATATGAAATAACTTTTCTTTTTACCCAGATGAAGTCTTTTTCTGCCTTTATGATGTGGAATGAGAACTGGTTTTAAATCCATGTCTTCAACGATCATTGGTTCTAACCTGTAAGCCACTGGATCAAGCTGTTAAGAGACAAACAAATTGTCATTTGATTATCTTTAAAATTATTCTAATTATCACATCTCAGTGAAAAAAATCCTTATTTATGGATTATAAACAAACATTTTTGAATTCTGCACTATTAGAATTGACAGAAATTCAGTTCATGACATATTAAGCAGGTTCATGAACTACTTTGGTCTTGTTCTCCTACAGAAGAAGATTCTAATGAGGAAACACAAGAGCAAGATTTCCTTGCACTCAATCTATATCAACTTAAAATTGTTAAACAAAATGAGACAGAGGAGAAAAAACACTGCATGCAAAAATACAAATATTCCATAAAAATCTACAAGAGTGGCCTCAAATTAATGAAAAAAACCCCTAATAACTCTCACCAAAAAAACTTCCTTAATTCTGCAAAGAAACAAGGCAAATTATGAAAACAATCCATGCCTGGAAGTGGTTTAGGAAATGTACATAGAGGAACAAGAGGTGTAATGCTCAGAAGGTAGAATTTAGTATTCTTTTTTGTCATCTACCTCAACTAAAATCAAATGTCAAAAGCTGTGCTACTCACTGGGTGATAGATATTGAAGAACCCCTTGCAGGTAGGGAGTCTGTAGTTTTCATCAATCTTCTCCACACCCCTCACAGTAAGGAACACACCAATAGGAGAACCAAGAGCAAAGAAAATATCTGGTTCAAAGTCCAGTGCACTGTAAACCACAGAAACCTACCAGACAGAAATCAGACACATCATCTCTCAGAACCGTCAGCTTCAAAGGAACTAGCCAAGTATCATCAACATTAAAAAAAATCATAGTAAAAAGAGAGGATTGATCAAATCCTTTAAATCGTTCAAATCATTTAGATCTGCACAGTCTCACCTGGCCAGTTCCAACTTCAAAATACTCATAGTCAATGTTCACAGAAGACACAGATGCACCAACTGGGAGCTTCCTCTTTGAGTGCATCTGACCAGACTCTGAAGGTGAGACAGAAGAAATTGCCTCTTTTGATTTCTGAGTGTCTTCTTGAGTCTGGAGTGTGGCAGCCAGCACTGCTTTCTTTTCTGCTACTGCTTTCTTCTGTTCCTTTTGAGAAAAGTTTTAAAGTTAGGGAGAAAAAAGGTTAATTTCACAGCTGTCAAAATTCCTTTAATATATTCAGGATGTTAACAAGAGTGTTCAAGAACAGAAGCTACTCCACAGCAAGGAGGTCAGTTACATTTGCTTAACAACTTTTAATTTCCATCCTGAAATAAGTATTTACCTGCTTGGCTGCTCTGTCTTTTACAAAATTAGCTATTTTCTTTCTTGGTCCAAGAGGTATGCCCATCTCCTTCAGGTCATCAACTGTACACATGAGCTAAAGAAACAAACACCAAACACACACATCAAAATATATTTTTCTAGTAAAAAAGTACATACAACTTTTCTAGTAAAATGAATAATTTCATACTCGCAATGACTTATGAATTTGTTAAGTCAGTTTATAAAGCTACAGAAAATACAAAAACTTAAGAAGACATGACACAAAGTACCTTAACATAACTGGGGCAGATATACCACATCAAGAAAAAACAACAAGAGCTGCAGAACACTCAGACTTCAAGTTGATTGATTATCTTATCTTTGCAACTGCTCTCATGGCCACAGAAGTGAGAGGAAAACCAAAACAGCAAGAAGAAAACCCTAACATAAACCTCCATTCCCTGGGCAGCCCCTACAAGTCAAGTGAACATTTCTGTACCAGGGACTCCATGTCGATCCGCTCCTTTTCGAAGGTGCTGACGTACTCTGCCAAATTGAGCATTTCCAGAGTCTTCTGCAGAGTGGGAACATCCTCCTCTGCCTCAGCCTCACAAAGGTCATCAGCAGAAGTAGCAATGGAGGAGCCCAGGGAACTGGTATCTTCAGTCATCTCAACAAAACAGCACACAAACAGAATCAAACCCTCTAACAGTGGAAAACCAGTTAGAAGCAAATAAAACCAAGTTTAACTATTTTCTCTTAAAAACATTATCAAGCAAGCTCTGTAAATATATATCCATTTTCAGTGAAGCAGGATGAAGACTTTCCACTAAAACAGAACTACAAAATAAAGATTTAAAAATTACTATGAGAGACAACACACTCAAAAATGCTCCCTTCTATTCCTCAAACAACTGATCACCATTTCTAGTCTAAACACTGATTCTTTCTCTGTTATACTCCTGCCCCATCACTTACTGTTAGACCAAGTTACATGTTCACAAGGTCAAAGCTGATATTCACCATCAAAACTCATGACTGGCCTACCTGAAACTTAAGACAGATCTAATTAATTTGTCCTGAGAAATGACAATATTTATAAAACAGCATATTTCCATTAACATGCTTAATGTACTATCAAAACCCACAAACTTGCATCAGCTAATAAATTCTGAAAAGTTAAGAAAACAATGACTGAAAATTCCAGCTCTATAGGCCTGAAAAGAGCAGCATGCAAATTACCTGTTTATCATGAACAGCCACATCTTTCACACTCCCATTAACACCAGAGAATGTTCCAGAATTTACCGATGAAGCCAAGTCCTTCTGGTTAGACAGTATGTCAAATAGAATTAAGGAACCTGCAAACAGGAATTAGAGTTGATTTGAGAAAAGTATCAGGTTTTCCTGTCCCTAAATCTTGATCAAGATTTATATGCAATAGTAGTGTCACAGTATAGCTTGATTAAGAGATGGCTAAATTAAAATACACATATATTAATTTGAATATAATCACTCACAGCTAAAAGCAACCCCTTTTCTTCCCTGTTCATGCTTTATGTAGTTGCCATGATTAAACTATTTTTCCTTAAACTCCTGAGACTGACGAACTGGAGGAAAAGTTACAGTCCAAACCAGTATGTCAATATTCTGCTCCAACACTTATTCTCCAAAAAGTGATTGTACTTTTACAAAGTGGGGGTTCTGAGACATAGACATCACCCACCTAACACGACAGCAGATAATCTGTTAACTTTTAAACACAGATTAGACACGAAGGTTTCATAAAGGGAAGTACTAACTTTCTCTTAAAGCCTGATGAATTCAGCTGTTGAGAGAAGTTTGTCAGCTGTTTTCTGAAAGACAGCCATGCCCTAACAGCTAATTTGAGGCATAACAGAGAGGTCATTGAGAGGAACTCATCTGGGCTAAAAGCAGCATTCCTCAGACAATCACCTAAGCTGTGCCCAGCCACAGAGACTCCCCCTTTGAAGTCGGGGTTTCGGCTCATGAAGAGCGCGTACAGGCGGTTCATCTCCATGCCCACTTTATCCACGATGGTCTGGCAGTAGGTGGGGCTGTTGTAGAACAGGATGTCGAGCAGCGTTTCGTTGGTGAAATGCCTCAGGCGACCAATGCTCGGCAAAGTGATTTTCTTTATGTTCCTGGTAACACAAAATCGTTAAAAGCATGAAAGGCTTTTAAGAAATGCTCGTGAGAACTTCGTTAGCTTTTGAAATTAATGCAATGTAAATGCTACAGAAAGGGTCTCTAAAGAGATTTTAAAAAGCCATACAGCCTTCAGGCCTCGTTGCACATTCACACATTAATGCTACCTGCTGATTGTAATATTTGAGAAAGATACAGCTCCTTTTCTTTCTCTTCAGGCTGAAGGGATGCCTGAAATAACCTCTTCTCTATTCCAACACTGCTCTAAAAGTACCAGGGAAGTTTGGTGAGCAGACTGACGTGGAAGAGGAAAAGGAACTCGCATATAAAATTAGAATCACTGAATGGTAATACTGAAGAAAACGCTTGGCACCACCATCTGCCTGCCTGGAGTCAAGACAGCTGCACTGGAATTGCAATAGACTTGAGACTGCCTGGTTTGATTAACAGAATAAGGATCCCTCCTCATGCAGTGCTCAAATGCAAATAAAACACCAAGGCTGGAGGAGGAAAGCAGAGAGATTTGACTGAGCTACAACAGTCTGGAGAATATCAGCATCACTTTAAGTGGCACAGGTTGCCACCTTCACAATTTTTACTTCCCAGCTTTGAGCAAGGGAAACAGCTTGAAATGTGAAGTCACAGCAAAGGGGTAGGCACAGAGAAGAGATTTAAAACAGATTTTTAAATGCTGTAACACTCCTACCCAAATATAGATACTTTGCTTCAAAAAAAGAACTCCTTAGCTCAAGTGCCTAATCATAATTCAGGCACTCCTCTAGGACTGGACAGAGGGCTCAATGCCTTCCTCAGAAATAATTGCTAGGGTCAAACTCAATCAGACTGCAGGAAATTAAAGATTAGAAACCTCTCCATTCTAAATTGTGCACACCTCATGGACAAAACATCTCCAGGCTCACCACCTCATCCTTGTGATCACAATCTCTACACACTCACTCATCATCACGTATCATGCATTGGTCACTCTCATGCAAATCCAGTACTGAAAAGCTGAGTGCATCAAAATAAACAAGAGATACACCTCATGCCTTTCCAGCTTTCCAAATACTCCTCATCAAAATGTTAATTTAAAAAAATCTGCAGCTCTCTAATCCAGTCATGTGATATGAACTACTCTTTTTCTCCACTTTCCATAACCCACTAAACAGCAGCTTTTAAGATGTTTTCAACATTAAACAACACCCTCATCTCACCTGTCTACACCTGTTGCATCTCCATGCAGAGAACTGTGCCAGTGAACTGGAAGGAATTCCACCCTGCTCACTTTGCGTTCCTCCAAACACTTCTTAAAGTGAGTCTGCAACAACTTCAGAGAAACAGTCCTAAAATCATCAACTGTGAAGAAAAAGAAGAATGAAAGTTTCATAGCTGCAGTACTCAAGTAACAAATAAATAGCTCCTCCTTCCCCTTAATTTCACAGATAGAATACAAATGACAGTGGAAAAATCTTTCCAAATATTACTATTTTAACAATAAGGTACACATTTTTGTTAGAGTGGATTTTCTAGCAAGTTTCTATTTATCTCACAATGACTGCCTGTTCACTCTATAAGCAGACAGGGCTTGCTTTATTTACTCAGTTGTAACAGTGTATTAAAAAAAAAAAAAAAAAAAGCAAACACAAAACCACACCACACACACAAGCCACACAAAGCAAACACATCCACTCACACCACAGAAAGAAAAAGCAAAAAAACCAATCAACCAAAAAAACCCCTCACCACACATCCCAAAACCCAAATCACCAAACAAGTGTGATATTGAGTACTAGTAATAACAGCTAAACCTTCAAGTTTGACAGAACACAGATTCTACCTTTGGAAAATAATCATGAAAAAATGCAATTTGTTAACTGTAGAGACTTTTCTTAAAAAATAATATAAAGATATGCTTATCTGAATATGAGCTAGAGAGAGCCACATTTAAACAGCAAGAATATAACTGCTCATTATACAAGCCCAAACTTACCACATTCAACAATGCTTCTAAACCTCAAGTCACATACAGGACCTATGCCATGAACCATAAATACTAGATGGTCAATTTGGGACATTTCTCCTGTAGAAAAAAAAAAAAAAAAAAAAAAAAAAAAAAAAAGGAAAACATTCAGAGTACCAATATGTACAGCAGGAGTGAAGTTCAGTGTCTAGCAAGTGTAATACACACTTGTTTAATAAAGTCTTTTACATAACATGGTTCAGGACATAACAGAGCCCACAGGACTCCTTTGATTAAAATACCCCAAAACCAGATAACCTCAGCAAACAGCTGAGATGAAGGAATAAATTTAACTTTTAGACTCCAGGTATGAACAGCACACAGCCACTCCACCCACTATTGTCCAGCTTCTGCACAGATCCAGACTGACTGCTCCCAGTGCAGACTGTCCGAAGTACACCAGGAATCTCATCACCTACCATCAGGAATCTCATCATGGTCATCATCAATTCCACGTTTCACTACCCTTGGCCTTGCCTGCCCATCTTGAGTGGTGCCCCATTCATCTGGTGTGGCAGAAGGCTGGAACTGAACTATGACCTGGAACAAATACAGTGTCAAATTCAAACCACAGTAAAACCTCATGACTCACACTGTTAAGTCTGAAAGCACTGCATGGTTGAACATACTTTTTGATTGCTTTACCTTGCATCTGAAAATCAAATGTTTTCTTCCACAAAATCCTCATTAGTGTGAAAAGAAAACAGATGACTCAAAGTAACCACTAGGTGAAGAAGCTAGGCCTGTTCAGTGATTCTGAACCATTTTAACTCCTCAGCCAAGCATTATTCAAGCTCCTCCTTCCTAGTCTCCAGTATCCACTCTTCCTTAGCAGATGACTGCTAATGTGAGGAAATTGAATGCTACCTGATTTATAGGTATTTTCTCCTACCACAAGGAGAAAATGGAAAAAAATAAGTGCAGTGCTTTTCAGGGAAGAACAGCATCTGAAGTAGTCAAAAAAAACTGAAAAGTGAGTAATTCAGTAGTACAGTTGTTTATAGGACTTACAGTCTCAACTCATATTTATGACATCAAGTGGCTTAAATGCTCCTTCTCTAGATTTTTAGTGGACAGAATTCCCTAACCAGGATTATTAAACACTTTAACTAGAAGCAACCATGATCCTTTCAGTCCCTTGGATAGGTCTGTGTATTAATTACTGTATCTGTGATAAGTGAACAGTTAACAGTATTGATCAATAAGGTTGAAGTCCATGAAGTCTCATGAAGAACATGAGACTGCTCACTTTTAAAGCTTGTCTTGCTATACTTTCTCATGGCCTACAAATAAGCAGAAACCTTCTCAGGCCCTAAAGAAACTACTTACCTTATAGCTAGATTAATGCTCTTCTCCACATGGAAGCTCTTTGTTTTAATTTCATTTGATATAGACTGAGGTTAAACTAATTCAAGTTGCTTACCATTTGCTGCCAGTTATCCTTCGCCAAAATATTTACCATGCAAACCCTTATTCTCTTTGGGTTTCAGAAAGCACTGTCTTTTAACCACATGACAGCACATTGAAGCAAGCACAAGTTTAGTGTTCTGTAAACTTGATCAACTTTAATGCACACACACCTAGAACAAACTGGTATGTTTCATGCAAGAGTAGGACCAATTCAATTTATGTTTCCATCCATTTGCTCACTCCCCCTTAATGAATCCTGTAAGACACAATTGCCAAAATCCATTACCTTTGGATTATGCATGACAATTGTCTCCCCATTTGGAAATTCAAGTCGCCGATGCCATTGATTTGTAGTTACAGCCCTTTTATATTCTGCCTGAAACAGAAAACAAGTTACACAAAATCAGCATGGCAACCTTCTCAGTATTTTGTAGCCTCATGTAATGCTACAGTTAAAATTTACATAACTTTCTTTATATAAAAATGTCACATGTAAAACTACGCAAGCAGATTTTTGTGGTATTCACATTCTCTAAACACAGAGAGACATGAGTCTCTCCCAGGAGTTTTCCTGGGAAGCTGTGAGATGCAGTGAGAAAGCTCAGAGAAAGAAAACAGTTCTTATCTCAATTCACTGCCCCTGTTTGGCACATGTGGAATGTGTTATGGAGATTGTTTACTGAAGAGTGATTTATTAATTGGACACCAGTGATAGTTGTTTGGATCAATTGGCCAATTGGAAAAAGCTGTGTTGTGGCTATCTGGAGATAATCATGGGCTTTTCTTGAGTATATTTTTAGTATGATACAGTTCTAGTATAGTATAGTATTAATGTAATATAATGTAGCTTAATAAAAGCAATTAATTCAGCTTTCTGCAACATGGAGTCAGAGCACGTTATTCCCCATGCAGGGGGGTCACACTGTTTCAATAGATTTTAAGTCACAGCAATGCAGGACTGATGCAGGAGCAATGTGGCCTTCTAGTCACTCCTCTTTCCAGGATTTTCTTATGTTCCAGAAAGTGCACTCTGAAATTCATCTTCATGAAACAGAACTGTTTCTAAGGTGATGAACACAATGAACTCACAAGGTCTCTGCCACTTACGAACCTCCAACTTGTCACTGAAGTCCTCAGTGTAAGGGATGAAGCGGCTGTCCTTGTCTCCCTTGTAGAACCACAGGCAGCGCCTCACTTCCGAGGGCTCCTCGTCCCAGTACACGGCTTTCCTCATGCGCTCGTACAGGAACACGTCGTAGCGGCCGCCGTCCGTGCTCAGCACCACGCTCTCGGGGTCAGGCTGGACTGGGACACACAGCCAGGTGTGATTACCACACTAACACAGCTCTGCTCTGTGCTCTCGGGGTCAGGCTGGACTGGGACACACAGCCAGGTGTGATTACCACACTAACACAGCTCTGCCCTGTGCTCAGCACCACACTCAGGGTCAGGCTGGGCTGGGACACACAGCCAGGTGTGCTTACCACACTGACACATCTCTGCTCTGTGCTCTTGGGGTCAGGCTGGGCTGGGACACACAGCCAGGTGTGCTTACCACACTAACACATCTCTGCTCTGTGCTCTTGGGGTCAGGCTGGGCTGGGACACACAGCCAGATGTGCTTACCACACTAACACAGCTCTGCTCTGTGCTCTCGGGGTCAGGGTGGACTGGGACACGCAGCCAGATGTGCTTACCACACTGACACAGCTCTGCCCTGTGCTCAGCACCACGCTCTCGGGGTCAGGCTGGACTGGGACACACAGCCAGGTGTGCTTACCACACTGACACATCTCTGCTCTGTGCTCTCGGGGTCAGGCTGGGCTGGGACACACAGCCACACGTGCTTACCACACTGACACATCTCTGCTCTGTGCTCTTGGGGTCAGGCTGGACTGGGACACACAGCCAGGTGTCCTTACCACACTGACACATCTCTGCTCTGTGCTCTTGGGGTCAGGCTGGGCTGGGACACACAGCCAGGTGTGCTTACCACACTGACACATCTCTGCTCTGTGCTCTTGGGGTCAGGCTGGACTGGGACACACAGCCAGGTGTCCTTACCACACTAACACATCTCTGCTCTCTCAGCCCAGCCCCAGCCACTCCTGTGATCAATTATGAGGCCATTAGGACTGACAGTCACACCATGGCAGAGAAGCTTTGTAACACTGTGATGCTTCTAGAATGTTCCTATATGCTCTGTACATAACAAAAAGCTTGGAAAAACTCCCAAATACTTATTCCAGAACTGACAAAGTTTAACAAAAAGAACACCCAAGACACAAATAACAAAGAGCTCTATATGAAAATCTGATACTTATTTGGGATGGTACATCTCAACACTGAGATCACAGCATCAGGCAGTGATGTCAGTGAAATTAACTGGCACAAAACATTACTTATTACTGCCACACACAAGTGGCATTACCCCAACATTTTCCTTTAGTCCTTCTGCTCACCTCTGGATAAGACAGGACTTACCAGAATTATAGACCTCCTCTAGTTTTGCAGAATCCAGAATGCTGAATGGCATCCATATTTGCTTGTCCTCCACCTCCTTACAGTAGAACCAGTGGGGCTGAACTGGCTCATATTGGTTCTGCAGCAGCACAGGAGGGGCTGGGACCAGGGGCCCTGCAGGCCTGGCAGGCTGGAGCTGGGACTGGGACGGTGGAAACTGAAAAAAGATGGGCTCAGCCTTTCAGTCTCACAGGGTTTTTGCAGAACTCTTTTATACTTTACTATAGGAAATATTCTGAACCTTTATTTCTAACATGCTTTTCTCCCCAAGAACATTACCTTCCATTCTAAAAATATTCTCCACTTCATCATGTGTTTAAGAACTTACACCTTCTCAAATTGTGAAAGAACGTGAATTTCATTTCTATAAACACTGTTAAAAACTACCATGGTTTGGCATCATGATGACCTAAAATCAGTGAGATTTCAAATATTCTCTTAAATTTTCAAAAGAGCTGAACTTGTTTCTTACAACCACAAAATGTGACATGAAAATAAAAACATATTCTTCACATTGTTTATTTACACATAATTAATTATGCTTTTGCATAAAGACTGCCAATTTTAACAAGTGGCCACTTCAGCTATAGGTCTCTTCCTGCAAAGTGACCTGAACAGGAAGATTCCACACTCAAATGTAGCATTGGTGGCACAAGAAAGGTAACTGATTTTGAAAGGGTCTGCAGCCTACATAAAGCTGCTTTCATACAAATTGTACAAAAATCCCAGTCAGTACAACTAAATCAACTCATGTCAGCAGCAGCAACTGCACTGGTTGATAATACATTAAAAAGGGGAAAAAAAAAAAAGGCACCAAAATATTTTATAATATATAAAATCCAATATATAGAAGTTCTGAAATTATACATTAGAAGGGGAAAAAAGGGGCAGGAAAGTATTGTAAAATATATAAAATCCAATAAATAGAAGTTCTGAAATTATACAATCTAAAACTCCAGACTGTTTAGGTTTTACTGCCTTTGCTATGCTTTGTCATTATATAACCTTCACATTCTTCATTAACAATAACAGATATACAATAATAGCTCAGGCAAAAATAAAAACAGTTTTTGGTATCTTCAAGGCAAACGTGCCAGGTTTTATTAACCCATTGGCATTACTTTAATAATGCTTTTGTGCAGGTAGAAAACAATGAAGATTATCGCTTTATATCACACAAAATCCTCAACCGATGTGTTTCAAAGAATTTGCTGACAATTTTATGTGATTTAGTTTCAAAAAATTCTGCCTTCACCAACAAAACCAGCTTAAAAAGAGATTTCAGACCATATCTTTGAAATGGCTGAATGACCTGATTTAAAGCTGAGGCACAAAAAATGCAGCAACACAGCTGAAACTCAGCAAACTCAGAAATCCACAGAAAAGTGCCAGAGAACTTCACAACCTGGCTTTGTTTCTGATGCCCAGAGGCTGACAGAGCTACAGCCTCAGGATACACTCACTTCAAAGATCAGGAAGTTTTCCTGCAACAACAGTTCCAAGCTACTTCTAGTGAAAAGCTTTTGCTGTTGTAAACGGTTCAAGACTTCTTCTGGGTTTTTTTGCAGAGAAGAAAAATCTTCAAAAGATTAAATACACAGCTGAAAGAGGAAAGTGCCTTGTTTTGCTGTGGCAGCTGGAGTCACGTACCTGTGTCAGCGGCCCCGGGGGTGTCTGGTACATCTGCACAGGTGGCACAGGGGATGCTGTGGCAGGGGGATGGCTCTGCTGCAGCTGGGGAGGGGTGAGGTAGGGGTTGGCCCTGCTGCTCAGGGTGGTGTGCCTGTAGGGGTTGTAGCCCTGCTGCTGCGGGGTCCCTGTGGGCAGGGCAGCGCTGGCAGGTGGGGGACAGCTCTGCTGAGGGGGCTGGTACGGCGCCATTCCCACCTGGGAAGGGGGTGGTGCACTGTAAGACTGGGATTTGGGAATATGTGGTGAAAAGGCATTTTGCCCATCCTGGGACCCAGACACGAGTGGAAGTGAAGTGGGAGGTCTGGAGAAGGCTGGTGCTCCAACAGGTGTTGAAACAGTTGTTAAGGGTGGCTGTCCTATACTCCCAAAGGGATCACTGCTGCTGGGAACTTGAGAGAAGTAGCTGAAAGTCTGTGGAGGGTTGGGGCTGGCTGATGTCTGACCCAAGAAGCTGTCCTCTTCCCCAACATCTGCAGAATCATCTGCAAAAACAAAAGGATGACCAGAGATCTTGTGAGAGCTTCAAATCACTGTATGGGGTCAAAATGTTCTGCAACACCATCAGCTATGGCCAAAACTGTTGGGCTCCATAACATTTACCCATCCTTGATTCAGCACATCATAAAATGAAACAAAAGATACCAAGTCTTCAAGAACATTTAAAATGGACCATGAAAGTCACTCAGTGTACACAGAAAAAGCAACAAATATTATATAAGAAACCAAAATATAACTGGAGTCAGGACTTTCCCAGGGCAATTTGACAGGCACTAAAATCCCAACTTCACTTATCCCTCAAATGCAAGAACAACCTTGGTTTATATCCTTTCAACATGAAAACAGCTACTAAGCATAGGACTTTAGGCTCCTATTTTTAGGATAGAGCTTAAAAACATTCCTAAATAGGCCAACCTTACAGGTTAAACCATCCATTCTTGCCTGCTCCTTCAGCAGAGCCCTCTCAAGGTTTCTCATCTGTTTGCAAAGTGGCCATAACTCATGATCCCAAGCCACTTAATGAGCAGGACTTAGTCCAGTTCGCTCTAAAAATCCTACTCTAGACTTGCATAAAAGCCACATCTCTCATGCAGAAAAATCATTCTGCATAATTGCAAGAGAGGATTTAAAAATATGCAAGGCCATGAATGCCCCTTCACATGGAGAAAATAAGTAAAAGAACTCCTGACCAATCACAGTTTTCTGCTTTGCGGTGACCTAGGAACAAGTGGGAACAAAGGAGGTTTGTCATGATTTGAGGTCTCACAGCAAGCTCACCTCAGGCTGGGATGCCTCCTGAGGGAACAGCACCTTGCAAGGAGTCAGTGCCATCTGCAGAAACCAGCAGTGTTTCAACTGTCTGGCAATCAAATGATGCCAGGCTGTGGGGGAGACACCACAGAGCATCTCTGCTGCTCAGTGCCCAGGCAGAGAGACCAAGAGTCTCTGCAGCTGCGAGCAGCCAACAACAAATGCCTTTATCCACAGCCAACACAACTGTAATAGGGAGCATCAAGGGAGTACAGGGGAATCCATGGAGAAGTCTCCCTAGGAAGCTGCTGTTCTAATTAATTAATCATAAAAGAGGCAGCTGCCAAGATTAAAAAGAACTATTTTAACCATCTTTTATTTAGTCTGTACAGACGGTGTCAATTTGAGGCATCACCTGCCTCAAATACCTCTTGCTTTCCCTTCCAGCACTTGATCCCACTTTGAGGAACAAAGCCAAAATCTCTGTGTGGAGAATACTGAAACCACTTATACCCAGTGACCACTCTGAAGTCAGGCCTGGGGATCATTTCCCAGCTGCAAGCATAAGCCATTTATACTAAATAAAAGGTCTCAGCATACTAAGTAAAGGTCTTTCACATTTCATAAACAGTGTGGGACAGAGAGAAGCACACTGCAAACCATGCTGTCAACTCTCAGCTTTCCCAAACAACTGGCAGCTGAGCAGGCCCTTCACCTCGCCGTGTCAGGCCACCACAAACATGCAGCAGTGTGCCCAAGAGCTCTCAGGGCCTTCAGCAAATGAATATTCACAAAGCACCCACTATTCTCCAGTTTCAAATAGGTTTTGGAGATTTAAGCCTAAGTGCAGCTTTCCTTGCAAAATGAGGATGACAAAAGCTCTGCCTAAAAAACCCCTATAAGTACATATATGCACACACATGCAGTTTTCCAACACAAAAAGTTACTGTTGATCTGGACTTTTTCTAATTTTGCAAAAACTACGCTGTAAAAACAAGCACGTCATACAAATGTTTAAAAATGGGTGTATAGCTTTGATGTGTTCTCCCCGTGCACAGAACAACCTTTCTTCACCTGTGAGTGTGCCAACCTCCTGTACATCCCTCCCCACACGAGGCAGAACTTTGTCATTCACAGACTGTCACCACACAACCACAAGTGACATCAGTCCACGTTGTCACTGGGATCACTCCTCCCACCTTACAGTAAATATATTGATTACATCACCCACACCTGAGCCAGAGAATGCATCTTATTGTCAAACTGCATAGCTCACACCACTAACTAATCACTCTTGGAGACAGATAAACAAATGAATGCCTGCACACAGCTCCCTAATCTTGGCTGTCAGGTGTCAAACAAATCCCTGGATTGATTCTTACTACATTTACACAATTAAAAATCATGACTACAAATACAAAATATTCCACTCAGCAAGAAGATCCCAACAGCACCTGGCTAGACAGATGGTGAGTACACTTGACTGTGGAAACAGAACATTTAACAGGACATGGGCCTTACTTGGACTGACACTGAAATTCACTCCACCTGCAAGACCATGAATCCTCACCTGATCAAATTTTAAGTTACACGGAGAGAATAAGATTCACCACGTTAATCAAATCCCATCAGATTTTATCCTCGGCTGGCTTCAAAATGTTCAGGAAATTGCCAGGACAGCCATTTGCATAAAGCTACTAGCCAGATCAGCACTTAAAAATTGTTCTATTTTCTTAATGAAAATATAATGTGTATTTGCATGAAAGAAAAACTATAATGCTTGTACAAAGGAATTAGTAAATGTATCAACTACCTAGATACTTCAAGTAAGTAGAAATAATCTTTTAATGCTTTTATCCCTCCTATCCAAAAAATGTAGTTTATCTAAAAAACTATTCCAAAGCCATAACTGGCAAACGTTTTATTAAATCTACAGAGAAGTACTACACTGGTTGCCAGCCATATTAATACTTATTTCAGCTAAGATACAACAGTGTTGAAATGAAGTCTTGAAGACTCAGCATAAAACAGTTTGGGTTAAAAGAGACCTTCAGAGGTCATTAGTCCAATCCCAACACGTACAATACAGTAAAATTTCAAATATCTTGTTTCTAGATGCATTCTAATGTTTCAAGCTTTAATCTCTGACTGAATACATTCCCAAAAAAATCCATTCCTTTATCTGAAACTGCCTGAACACCAGATTGTAAATTGCACGCGCATGTGTTGGGAACACCATTAAAGCTTTAGGAGAAAAGGATATTAGAACCAGGATTAAATTAGCAAGGATATTTAAGGCGGCTGCTTAAGGTACTATTTTCAAACCCGGAAAACAGAAGATAACGTGAGAGAGGAGCTTAAAAAACGCGGAAACATGCAGTACGCGCTGAATGGAAGCACCGACGCCTCGGAAGCGCGACGATCAGCGCCCGTCCTCAGGCACAGCGCTAAATCCACACACACACACGCATCAAGCGGGGGAAGCAGAAGAAATTAAGTGCCGGAAAGCGGCACTGGGGGCACTTCGGCTCTGGGGACTCTCCCGGCCCTTCCCTTTGCCGGCGGGACCCCGCACATCCCCCGCGCTCCCGGTTGCGCTCCTTCCCCGCCTCCCTCTCTCTCCGTACCGGCGGGCAGCAGCGCGGGGCCGGGCGGCGCGGCCGGCGCTTGGCTGACGGGGATGAAGGGCACGTTGAAGCTGAACTCGGTGGCGGAGGAGGAGAAGAGCAGGTTGGTGCCGGTGCCTCCCCCGGGCTTCGCCGCCGCCATGGCCGCGCCCCGGCCACGTCCCGGCCGCGGCCCCTTCCGCCCGCACCCAAGATGGCGGCGGCGGCCGCGCGCAGCCGTGAGGGGCGGGCGGGAGGCGGGCGCGGCCGCCATTCCCGCAGGAAGAGGAGGAGGAGGAAGCGGCGGCGATCCCCGCGCTGGGCTGGCGGGAGGGACTCGGCGGCCGCAGGGTGCCGGCAGCCCCGCGGGGCACCCCGCCATGCCGTGCGTGGGCGACTGGCTGAACAGCCCCCTGAGCATCGTGCAGGGCATCTTCGGTGAGGCAGGGCGGGAGCGCCCGGAACCGGAGAACCGGAGGGCGCTTTCCCTCGTGGGGTGGTGGCGGGGCAGATTCTCTGTCTTATGTCGTGTATGTCTTATATACAGCGTGTTTTGCGTTCCCCGTGTATCTCTGGGTTCTGCAGCAAGGCGCGCTGTCTGCCCTGATGTTACCAGCGCGGTCAGCCGCGGCTCTGGCCGTGCTGGGCTTGATCTTCACTAAAACAACACCGACATAAAAATTCCCGCAGCCGACAGAGCGCGGAAAGCGGAGCCTGGGCTCCTGCCCTTCCCCGCTGGGGCGATGCGGAGCTTTCCCTCGCTCCCAGGAATGGCTCTGTGCTTCTTGGTTGGCCTTAAAGGCTTTGAAATGGGAAGTCAGTGACTTGCAAGGGGAGTAAATTAGTCTAAGCTGCACTTCCGTAAAATAAAAGTGAAAGTTGGGTTTGTTCGATATGCTGGGTAAAAGTCTCTTATGTGGTGGTAATGGGCACATCGATATGGTTTTGGGTTTTTTTGTAGCCCAAAATGCTCCGAACTCTGACTGGGAGAAGAAGGTAACCGAATACTTCAAGGAGAAATTAAAAGAAAACAATGCTACTAACTGGGTGAGAGTGTTTTATTCTTTTCGAGTTACACTTTTTTTAAGCTTCGTTGTTTATTATTACACTTTATTGCAGTGGCTTGCTTTTGATAAGTCCTGCTTTTTCGTGATAAGCGTGCAGCTGAATTTCAGGCCCAGGCTTTGGGATGTGGAATTTGCACCTCGGCTGCTTTAACCTGAGTGTAAAGCCAGGATGTGAAATCCCAGCCCACCCATGCCCTTGCCTTCAGCACCCTCCTTCCCCCAGGCCATTGCTGCTGGCTGCTGCCACTCTGGAGCACAGTCAGTAGATGGCAGGCGATGACAAATATTGTCATTTTTGGGGAAGTGCGAGTCCTCACTGTGCACCACCAGCTGCTGGTTATGAACCTCTTGTCTCAGGAGCTTTTATCACAATGCTGAACACTTGTGTGGGTTGAATAAATAGTTGTCTGGACCTTCAGGTTTTAAGGAAAAAATGCTTTTCCTACTAAAACTGTGCTGGGTCAGGCCTGGTTTGTGCAGTTTAGCCGGGAAGATGTGCTTTAGGTTTTAAAAATAAAGTGTGAACAGTGGAGTTCAAAAGCTGATACTTTCCTAAAAGGCTGTAGCAGAAATGGCATAATGGGACTGATAAGGGGATTAGAAGCTTTCATATCAAATCTGTTCTACCTATGACTAAAACCAGGTGAAAATTATTGGCTTTATTTCTCTGTCAGTGAATGTATTGTGTACTTAGTATTAAATGGTAGCTTAAATCAAAGCTACCATTAATAAATGGCAAAATTGAGTAAAATTTACCACATCAGAAGGAATTGAAATCATATTTTCTTACTCAAAAAATACCGTGAGGCAATATACTTTTGTTAAAATGCCACTTCCTATAGGGCCACTTTTGTTGCATTTTAATGTTGGATGTGGGCTTTTTCAGCAAAGATTTTCTCTTCAAATTTAGAAAACTCTATTCATATTACAAGTCTTGCTCTTTGAAGTTGTACCACGTGCTTAGGCGTTGATTTTCTTTTCCTTCTATTTTCCCATTGTCATGTAAAACTGCGTGAAAAAGACTTCCCCAATGTTGACTTGGAAATTAACATACAGGTTTTCCAGGACCTTTTGTTATAGGCAATTGTGCATGCAAATTGCTCTAGTACTGCTGGTACACAGCACGAGGTGGAAGTGCTGTTAAGTAGAAATAAGATAAGTGAAAAATTCTGTTTAATCCTGCAGCTGCAATAATTCGAAATTGAAAACTTGGTTTCAAATGTTGTACAGTTTTCATACAGTTCCAGTGACCTGTAACAGCTTCTTTTATAGGAAGATGTTCTTTCAGTATTTGGAACTGGAAGAATTTGGGAACTGTTAATTCTGTTAACTTCCTGATAATTGTAACAGCCATTGCAGGAAGGTGTTGGGATAGAAACATTTTGTTGGTGCTAAGATTAGGATGGGAGATGCACTCAGAAAATACTAAGTGTGATATATATATATATATATATGTGTGTGTGTGTGTGTATATATAGGGGTTTGAGGAGGAGGATGGTCAAAGAATTAAGTTTTACTGCTGGTTTTCGCTCTTTTTTTTTTTGCATCAATATATACCAGTTGCATAGAACAATCTCTTTTTTCACAGGTCCCATCACTGAATGATGTTCCTGTACATTACCTAAAACCCAACAGCTTAGTGAAATTTCGCTGCATGGTTCAAGATATGTTTGATCCTGAGTTTTACATGGGAGTGTATGAAACAGTTGACCCAAACACAAATGCACGTGTAAGTGAAATACTGAGTTACTATTTTAGCAAATGTTTGTCATTTTACTTATTCTGGTCCTTGTATTTCTGTAGTTTGTGAGTTAAACCTATGGAGTGTGGACACTGACTGTAACTGTGTTCAGCTCAAGTGGCATCAGTAAAAAATAACCTGCTACATTTCTGTTGAATAGAAAATGTTAAAGTGATGAAAGGTTTGGCAGGATGTCTGTGAGGGACTTTGGGCTTCAGTGATTTTGGTGTGATTGATATTCCGGATGCTGTCAGAAACAGAATGATTGCATTGCTTTTTCCCTCTTGACAGGTTTTGCATTTTGGTAAATACAGAGATGTGGCAGAATGTGGGGTAAGTTATAAAAATTATATGAACTTAAAGAACAAATATTGGGTGGAAAGTTGTAGTTTTGTAAGTGTGACAGAGCTTCTTTGGTACTTGACAATGAAGTTGCTGCTCTAAATGCAAAGTTAATCTTTGGGTTGGAAAGCAGAGTATTCATAACTGCTCACTGGCATTAATTTCAGTGGGCTTCCAGCTGTTTCTCTTGTATTTAAAATTTGTTTTGGTTGAGTGGAAGGGGGAATGCCCATGACCTTGAAACTGCCTGCTGTGGAAAACAGTTACTTTTGGTAGTGCAGTACAATTTGAATCAAAACATTATATATTCATATTTCCTGAGTTACGTAGTCTTACATGTTAATTGTAACTTCTGGCTGATTAACTGAATCTGTGGGGTTAGTTTAAAAAAGGAAAACAAATTGCAATCAGATTTTTAACAAAATTTCTCTTGGGATTCCAGCCTCAGCAGGAACTTGATTTGAACTCCTCACAAACAGTCACCTCAGAGAGACAAACTTTCTACTGTGTTCCAGTGCCTGGTGAATCAGCATGGGTGAAAGAAATATCTTTTTTTGACTAAGCCAGTGTTTTGTTATACAATCAGTGGTCACCAACTAATTAATTAGATTTAGGAGATAAAGTTATTTAAAACTTCTTTTTTTCTTTTAGTGAATCTGGAGAGGTGATAGGTGTAGAAAGAGAAAAAAGGAAAGTTGATGGCGTGTAATATACACAAAGAGGATGCAAATTGATTTAGGAGCATTAGTTTTGATTCCATAGATGTTTTTGCTTGGGAAAGTCTTGAAAATTTCTGTTCATTTCTAGTTGCTAATGCTTAGGAAAAGGGAAATTTTAATTGAGCCATTGGCATTTTCTGCAGCAGGACACTGTTTCACAGTAAGAGTCTCCTATAAAACACCTGTAACTGAGCGTGTTAAGATTAGGATTTTGTTAAAAAAACCAACAACTAAACCTTAGTGTGGTTGAGGTTTCCCTGCTCAGCCTGTGGCTTCCTTAACCCTCGATCCCAGGCCTACATCAGTGCCAGCCAGGCCCGAGTGAGCCCCTCCACCTCCTACACCCCCAGTCGGCACAAGAGGAGCTATGAGGAGGATGAGGACATGGATCTGCATCCCTCCAAACAGAAGGAGCAACACATGGGTAAGAGCTGCTGGTGGTGAATAGTTGTTCTGATATCTCTCCAGGATTTGGCAAAAATTCATTGCTAAAAACTGATATTTTGCCAGCTGTTTTCATTGTTATTGTTGTTGCAGCCTTTAGGATTTGGAGGCTTTGTTGAAGTCAGTGGTTTGATTTGAAGGAGTGTGGGAGAGCCCATAGTGTTGTATGTGTGTTGTGTGACTTGCTGACAATCTACAGAAATGTTTAATATAAACTGCGTTTTATGCATATTCTTACCTGTTTTTTTAAATATGAAATGCAGAAAAATATTACCTTTGCAGTCCTGTCGACTGTAGAAAAAAAAAAATTGCCTGGTTTAAACACTGCAGAAAAAAATTTCTTTGAAAATCAGGTTTCTGTCCATGATACATAGATCTTTGCCAGTACTCTCTCCCACACTTAACTTGATTACATAAAATATGCACTTGTGAGACTTCTCATATCAAGAGTATATTCTGTCAGGAATATTGCATTATTAAATATTCTTGTCTCAGATGTTTTCTTAAATTAGTTTTACTCTGTGTTGCTTACTAAAGAAAGTTGTTCAGCTCTGCATTTCTGTTGTTAAGCCTGAAAATCCTGTGTTTTTCAGGCAGTGGAAGTGATATCCATGGATGTGTGGAGCCAAAGAGATTAGAAACAGAAGCTTCTGCAGGTCATCATGTCATTTCTCCCAACTGCTCCCCTCCACTTGACCTAAATTTTCCTTTGCCAGGAGAGAAGGGACCAGCATGTCTCGTAAAGGTGAGAGATGGAGAGGTGATGAGCAGGGCTGGGCTCTCTGTGAGGCAGGCAGAATCAGCCTTGCACTGGTTTGTAGGCACAGAAATGTGTCTGGAGTCCAGAATTTTGTTTCCAGAGATAATTACATTCTTTCTCTTCACTAACACAGTGTTTCTCTTCTTGAGTGCTGCATTTGAATTGCTGAAATCCTTCAGCAGCATTTATTAGAGCTTGCACCTTCTCACCCCACTTAGTTTAAAAGGAAAGATTCCAGGGTGCA
Source organism: Lonchura striata (assembly GCF_050655825.1). NCBI lineage: Eukaryota > Metazoa > Chordata > Aves > Passeriformes > Estrildidae > Lonchura > Lonchura striata. Next base: position 35,835,971 of record NC_140708.1, on the reverse strand, counting down.
GCTGGTATTTAGCCCTGGTATTTAATTGAAAAACAGCTGTGAAAAACCAAGCTGAAAAACCAATAAACTACACATTGGTGTATTGAATTTGAAATAGTCCTTGATTCACTGCTATGTTATATTACTATGAAACTTTACACAAACTTGCTCTGCTATTGCTGTATTGACTTCTCTCTTACTCTGTAAATCTTGATGAATCAGAGTAGAATACAATTGTTGGCACTCATGTGGCAAAAAATGCCAATAGAAAAAGTGTGGAGTCATAACACTCCCTTTTCCAGTGTAAGCTCACTGACACTGAGGGCAAGGGGACACCTCTTCACTCAGACTGTTCTCAGTCCAGAGTTGAGATTCCTGAATTTCCTGTCCGACAGTTTTTCTGCTGTCCTGCATCTGGCCCATCTGCCTCAGCATTTTATTTTCTGTTTGGGGCAGGTCTATGAGAGCTGGGAGAGCTTCAAAGTCAATGATGTGCTGGAGGTGTTTGGTGTTCTGTCTGTGGACCCAGTGCTGAGCATAGTGAACAGTGAAGAGAGGTAAGGCTGTGCTGGAATTCAGGTTTTTATTGCAGTGAGCAGACAAGGAAATGTGGAAGTACATGATAATTATGCTTAAGAAGTGAATTTTGTTGCTTTAAAATAGCTTGATGAGGAAAGTGTTATATCCAGCATCCTGGAAACTGAAGTCCAATGTGCTCTGGTACATCCATATCCTTGGATACCCAGTGCATCTTTTTTTAGGTTGTACACTCTTGTAAAGCAGAAAATGCTTCTATAGCTAAATGTTTTGTACTCTTTCATGTGTACAACATTTTCCGTGAATGAGTGAATAGTGAACAAATATTTCAAGGAAGCTTTAAAATTATAAATGTCCTTTTGAAGTAATTTCAAAGTCCATGAAGGTTGTTACCAGAAAAGTAAACACTCTGAAGAATATAAGAAAAAATGTTTGCATGTCTGCATGTACAGTGATAGTAACCAAAATGAGTAAAAAATGGGTTGATTTCTCTATAATCACATCTTCTTAATCCACTGATAGAAACTTCCCATTTCACCTGCTGTTCTGCAATTCCATGCCTGACAGAATACAAAATCATTTAGGATGCAAGAAGTCAATTGTGAAAATAAAACTCTTTACCAAAATTTAACATAAATACTGCTGATGTACCACTACACTCTGAATTATTTCTGTTGGTGAGTCTGTTCATCTGTCTAGCAAGTACAATACCCAGAGTGCAATGTGAATCCTTTACAATGCCAACTTCTTAAAAATTACCTCAGCCTGGTCAGCTGCTTTTTGTTATCATCTGTGTGACAGCTAATCCCAGACTGACAGCTCAGTTGCACTGTCACAGGTGCTTGTGGGTTTTGTCCTGTATCATTCTATAACAAGACAAAATGGTGGCATTTAGCAACATTTTGAATGCAAACAAAACAAATCTCTTTGAATGCAAAGAGTGGATACTGTGTGAGTGAACTGCTGAAGTGGCTTTGAAGTTACAAAGCCTGACAGCCTTTAAAACCATTACAAGAAAATGAAAATTGTGCTAAACTTTACTGTCATTTAATATAGTTGCTTCAGGGATTTTACTTCCTAAAAATGAAAAATTAAAACCACCTAGAAGAAAATTTTTAAGACACAAGCTTTGCCCTCCCTGAACATTTATCTGAACTCTTAAATTAGAGGTAATACCTCCAGGTTCCAGCAGAGGTACGTTAGGATTTATTTATTCACGGTTCTTTTACTCAGCCAGTGATAGAGATGTGATGTGACTGTCTAGAAGATCTTGTCAGGCTCCAGAATCTGGTGGGATATGAAAGTCCCACGTGTGCTTACAGAGACAAATGTAATAAATTACCTTATTTTTTTAAACCTGGTGTTTACACTTCACTCAGTACAGGCTGGACAGAACAGTATGTAATATTTTACTTGAAACTACAGCCTGTTAAATGGTGCAGCAAATAATAAATGTGATTATGTTTGTGCGGTTTGGTTTTGAGGGTTTTTTGTTGGGTTGTTTTTTTCTTCAGAAAAATATGGTTTGATTATTTTGTGAAAATAATAGAATCCAGATATTTTGGGTCAAGCCTGCTTTGGTGTTAATATGTCATTATGTAATTGTGATTCAGTATTTATGTTGTTTATGAAGATCCCAAAGAAGGTGGTTTGAATGTGGGAGGTGTCACCAGGAGCTGGGAGTGGGTGTTGTTTGTTCCTCTGTTCTTGGCCTGGCTCCAGCTGCTCTGGCTCAGAGGGAGAGCAATTCCTGTGGGATGTTTCTGAGTCCAGCTGTGCTGTGCCTCTCCCCAGGGACAGCTCAGCCCTGGATCCCATGGAGTGCATGGACACGGCAGAGGAGCAGAGGGTGCACAGCCCCCCGGCCTCCTTAGTGCCCAGGATCCATGTGATTTTGGCACAGAAGCTGCAACACATTAACCCCTTACTGCCTGCCTGCCTTAACGAAGAGGAGAGCAAATCCTGTGAGTGTCTGAACTCTGGGTGTTTTCCAGAACATCTGAACAAATATTGCTTTGCTGAGAGGCAAATGCCTCAACAGCAGGGTTTGAATTTAAATCTTGTTAAATGGAAGAGCCATGCAATGCTGCACAGGATGCAGATGTTTGTGTTTATGTAATGTTTACATTTTTATTTGGCTGAAATAAATGTGATTTATGTGGACTTTGGTTTTGTAGTCTACGTGCCCAAGGATTTTACCAAGTTGTTCAGCCATAAGATTTGATTTATTTTCAAACAGAGTTGGGAATTGCTGGAAAATTGGATTTCCAATTTAGTACGATGCTGGAAATAAGAAACATACTGATAATATAGAGACTCATAATACTGTGCACAAAATAAGGCAATTCTGCTTTTAAGCAGCTGTGCTATTCCTTGTTTGACTGTATTTTTCATTTAATTATTGCATGCAGACTTCTGGTATTTGTAACTCTCTTCCTTGAGCGCCTTGTATTGCTTGTTCTGATAATATGTAAGAGGTTTTTTCTGCCTTTAATATAAAATGGAGCAGTTTTGGATTTTATAAATTTGGCTCTACACTTTATACCCTACTGCAAATGTATTACACAATATCTAATCTTTTTAAAAAATAATTTCCAAGGAAGTGTTGAGTGATTCAGGTTTTCCAAAACCAGTTGAAAAAAACAATGTGCATTTGGGGATTTTTTCCTAGATTACTTTGGAATAAACATTTTTACCAAACTGACAGAAAGTCAAATTTATATAGAGGGAAAAGGGTGAGAAACAAGAAGATTTTCTGACATTTATCCTATGCTCTTTTGCCAGTTGTTTCTAATTTCATGTCTGAGCTGTCACCAGTGAGAGCAGAGTTGCTGGGGTTCCTCACCCATGCCCTCTTGGGAGACAGTTTGGCTGCTGAATACCTGATACTGCATCTCATTTCTACAGTGTGAGTATTTACATGTGTGCTGAGAACTTGTGTATTTATCATTTCAAAGAAATCTCCTTCTATGGGGTTTTTCACCAGTCTGCAAATAAATGGCAGGAATAGCTTAAATAATACTTACTTCAGTAGTACTTTGTTCAGGTAGAGTTGTCCTGTCACAATACACACAAAGGCAGATTTCAGTGTCCGAAATAACAGTGAGTATTGATAAAAGTATTGATAAAAGACCAGTTTATGGCAGTGTATCTCTTCAGTGCTGCTTTGAGAGCTGACAGACTCTCCAAGACACTTTTAAACAGAGGTATGAAAACATCTTTCCTACTCTGGCTTCTTCTAATGAGTAGGACATGCCACTGACTTCCCAATAACAGCATCTCCTGACTGCAGGAATTGTTGCCTAGGTACTACAAGGTACATCCTGGGAATTTGTTTATTTAAATGTAAACCTGTTTAATGGTAAGTTCAAGTGATCTATTTAGCATGTGATAGAAATTTATTCTTATCTTGATTTAAACTATGTCTGGGTGAAAGAGCAGCATCCTTTGACTCATTAAATTCTTAAGTGTGAAACTTCAGACATTATAGTTGTCAGGTTCAAATTTAATGGTAGTCATTTTAGGCTTCAATATCAAAATGAGTTGTTTTCATTCTTTTTAGTAAGATTGTGAATGTTCCAACACTTAGCCTAGAATGTATTTTCTCTCTTAGCTAGTATCACAAAAAGGTTGAGAGTTGTCAAGAATGGGGAGAAGATACACAGTGAGAAGAGGTAGAGGAAAGCTGAGGGCAAGTAAAGGAAATGAACAAGTGTGATAAGGAAGGAAGTTGAGATTGAGCAGCAGAAAGGAAAAGAATGAAGTGTGTTCACTGAGTAAAACAGAGTACAAGAAGAACAGAATGTCTGGGAGGCCATTGCAGGTGCCAAGCACTGTAAATTACTGTTTTTGTGTGGTGCTGTGAGCAGCAGCTTCAGCCTGGCTCAGGTCCTTGGGCACCACACAAGGAAGGCAGAGGAGCTGGCTGATTTTGGTGTGTGTGTTCTGAAATCCTGCTGGCTGTCAGAGACACCACTCAGTGCTCCAGCTGAATGACACCTGTACCCAGTGTTAGCCAGGCGTTTGCCTAACCTGTGCTGCTTTTGGTGCAGCTATGCCAGACGGGACGTGCTTCCTCTGGGAAAATTCACCGTCAACCTGAGCGGCTGCCCCCGGAACAGCGCCTTCACGGAGCACCTGTACCGCCTCATCCAGCAGCTGGTGCCAGCAGTAAGCATTGCCTGGGCAGGCCTGGGGGATGTGTTCTCACTGCTTCAGCTTGGTCAAGGCAGGCTGATGAATGCTCTCCTGCATTTAGAGAGCAGATATCTATAGAGATGTGGCTGGCCTGGGTGTTGAAGTCTGTGTGCCTCATCATCTAGGATGAATATGGGATAAAATCATCTCCTCAGAGGTATTGAATTGACAGGCAGATGCTGCATGCTTTATTTGGTCTTTCTGGATTTATGTTTAGGCGTTTGGGTTATTTAATTATGATGTCATTAGGTTTATGGATAATGCTCTGCAGAAAAGCCACAGTAATTCAATTTGGGGTCACACTAACAGTATTGCTGCAATAAATCATGTGCAGAACAGGTGATAGGAATTCCTAACAGCAATAGTTTCCTTTGGGAAATTTTGAAGTATACAGCATTTGGATATTTGGGATGATTAAAGTGTTGCAGTGACAAGCTTTGCTGTGCAGGTTCCCAGCCCAGCTGGAGCTGCAGGAAGCAGCATTCCCTGGGGAAGCTGGAGCACAGCAGAGGTGCTGATGGTTTTTTCTCCTTGCAGTCCTACCACCTGCGGATGAGCATCGAGAGCATGAACCAGGCGCGCTTCATCCCCCACAAGGACTACACGGCCAACCGCCTGGTCAGCGGGCTGCTGCAGCTGGCCAGCAACACCTCCCTGGTCATAGATGAGACCCAGCTCGAGCAGGGACAGCTGGACACAGCAGGTACACCCTGTCTGTGTCTGCAGTCTCACTGGGGAGGTTAAAAGCTGCTGTGGTTTAACACAGTGGTGATAATCGTGTCCCGCTGGGGTCTGTTGCAAAACTGTGTGTGGTTTCTACATCCTATTGCATTGCTTTGAAGCAGCTTCCTGCAACTTCTCAGCCAACTTAAGATAAACTGGGAGAACTCTTTATTACCAAAATAACTCTGATTCATTGGAGTGGCCTTTCATTTTCCTGTGATAGTGCATGAAGTGGGCAAAGCATATGCTGATGCCTTATGCTCTATATTTTTACTGTATATCTGGAAACCATCCCTGAGAACACAGCTATAAACTGGAGGAAAAAAATTGCTATTACTGTGTTAAAAATAGCAGGGATTCTATTTTACAAGCTGATATAGCACTGTGTACCATGCTTTCAGCAGAGCTTTAGAAATGAATTTAATTATAACTTCCATAAAAGAGCTGAGTTGCGTATTAAAAGCTCAGTACCTGGATAATGCACAGTACAGGTGTCTTTGGTGAGTCCTGGGGCTGTCCTGTGCACGGCCAGCTGTTGGAGCCCAGTAATCCTTGTGGGTCCCTTCCATCTCAGGAGATTCTATGAAACAACAGGAAATCACTGCAAGTAAATTAATTTTAAAATAAAAATGCTGTCTGTAGAAAGCTGCTTTGGTTTTTTTTTTAATTACTGCTCTTAGAAGTTGCTAATTGAAATTATTCAATTGCTTTTGAGTTTTCAGTAGTTTTTGCTACTCAGCTTTAGTAAAGCTACAAAATTTTGCTAAAGGAAACAGTAAAATTAGTAACAAGCTCTGCATTGTTTGTTTCAAAAAAAATTAAAATATTATAAACTCCCATTAGAGAGAACTCTTGCTGTGGTGGTTTATAGGTTTTCTAAAATGTTTGTAATGTTTAAAAATACTCAGCATTTAATGAAAAAGTAATATTTTAGTTCTTAAAAATTGCAGATTAAAAAGGGTTGGTAATTTTGTTTCTTTTTTGCTGATGTGATATTGTTTTCTACTGAATTTAGAGTAAAGAAGTAAAGATTTTTCGTTTATTACAGCAGCATTGGGAGCAAAATTTAATCCTAGAGAATAGTGTCTTCAGATGTAGTAGTTGGTTTGGAACTCTTGGAAGCTACAGCTTAGAAATTTCAAATGGAAAAATGTCCCAGAAGATAATCCTAATCTTAAATTTGCCTTTATTTGCTTACTTTGCCTTTATTTACAATATACTAAATAATTACCAAGTATTTAAAAGCAAAACCATGATAGTAGTATTATCATTTGATGCAGTAACTGCTAAAGAGAAATTCAGTTTGTCAGGTACATGTTGGTATTTCAAAGAGAGAATTCCGAGAGTCAACCAGTTATTTGTCAATTTTAACCTTTTATATTTTAAATAATTTAATTCCAGGTAAGGTGAGTAAGTACTATAAAAAATTTTGGCAAAATTAAATTGGTTGTGTTTGTCTGCTTTTGATGAGAGATTTCTTTTTTTGTTTTTATCTCTAAATAGATACCTGGCTTTGTAGGGCCAGTGAAAACATGAGCTATAAACTCATGTACTAAGCCAAAGTTTAGGCCTGAAATCAAGAGTTCTTATTTTTGGCTCACATTAAGTAATGTTTGTCTCTGTCTGGAAGACACCTCAGACACAGAAGGAACAGGATGATTGCAGGAATCCTTCTGCTGGCTGCTCCTTAAAGACAGATGGGAAACAAAAATCAGGGCTGACATTTGTTGTGGTCCAGTGCTCAGGGAATTTGCTCTTGCTCTTGCAGGTGTCCGTAACGTGACAGCCCTGGGTAACCTGATCACTTGGCAGAAGGTGGATTATGACTTCAATTACCACCGGATGGAATTCCCATGCAACATTAATGTTCTGATCACTTCCGAGGGCCGCTCGCTCCTGCCGGTACGGGAGGGGCTCCCAGGTTCTGCAGGGGAACTGCAGCTGGCAGCTGCTGCCACAGCAGGCACTGCCCGGGACCAGTGGGGACAGGAAACTTGTCTTGTGACCAGGGAGGGTGTGACACTGGCAGTAGCTGCTGCCTCCTCGCTCGTGGCTGGAAAATGCAGAGATGGAGCTTCCCTCCTCTGTTTGAATGGGGATGGTGAGGTGTGAAGGACCCAGGGATGGGGAAAGCTGCAGAGATGTGCTGCTCTCTGGCATGGTGGGTTCTGAGGTGATGGCCACAGATGTGGCATTGCCCCTGCAGTAACCTGAGCTTGCAAATATCTGCTTGAATCAGGAGCTGTTCAAAATATGAGCTGGGGAATGTTTCAGAACCTTAGTTCTGGGAAATAAGTGACTTCTGCTGCTTTTGAGAATAAATTAGTCTTGGAATAGAAAATAGCGGGATGTGGAAAGAGATGAAATGTGATTTTCTTTTTCAGTCAGATTGCCAAGTCCACTTACAGCCACAGATAATTCCCCCGAACATGGAAGAGTACATGAGCAGCCTCCTCACTGCAGTGCTGCCCTCCATGCTGAACAAATTCCGAATTTACCTGAGTTTATTGAGGCTGCTGGACTACAGTATATCTGATGAGGTGACCAAGGTAGGAACACTTCCCCAATACATTTTCAATGGTTTATTTGCATAGAAAGCACCTTAGTAGACAGTTACTGTACTTGCCCTGTCAGTGATTCTCCTTTACAAAACCCAAACAGAAGAGTTTTCACATCCTGACTGTGCCTTCAAGGGTTTGTAAAGCATATACTGAATTTATTACAGATAAGGAACAGTGCATGCAATCTGCTTTCTAACACTCATTTTGAAAATGGGTTCTTTTCAAAGATGAGAAGTAGCCTGGCTTTACTCAGGCTCACTTCTGGACAGCAATGAGTTGAAACGTTGAAATCTAAAGGTCATTACAGTGTTCAGCTCCTCAAAAGCTTTTCTCCTTGTGGCGATCTGGTTTGCTCCATCATTCCACGCTGTGTTTTTCCAGGCAGTAGAAGAAGACTTTGTGGAAATGCGCAAGAACAACCCCGAGAGCGTCACGGCCGATGACCTGCACAAAATGCTGCTGGTGGCCAGGTGGGTGTGGTGCCCTTGTCACCACTCGGGGCTTCCCAGCAAGCTGCAGGTGACCAAGCCTAGAATCTCCTCTGCCTTGTTCCTCTCAGGCAAAGTATTCCGTCCCTGCTTTCATCCCATGCTTTCCTACTGCTGAAGGCCAGCTGGGTTTGAGCTGGGCAGGGTTCCAGCAGCTGCAGGAGCTGTTCCTGACTGGCTCTTTGTGCTCCCCCAGGTTCCTGTCGCTCAGTGCGGGGCAGACGACGCTGTCGAGGGAGAGGTGGCTGAGAGCAAAGCAGCTGGAGGCACTGCGCAAGGCCAGGCTGCAGCAGCAGAAATGTGTCAATGGCAATGAACTCTAACACCTGCTGGATGTCACCCTGAAAATGTCTCTAATCCTCGGTGGAACCCATACTAAGATTGGAATATTGTTTATACCAGTTTTTGTAGATAATTTATACCAAAAAGTTATGGATATTTACCCTTGCGGTCTGAACACACTTAACTCTGTTCAGCCACCTAAACATATTTTATGGAATTTTTTTGGACCCCGTTTTGTAATTGAAAATTGGTAACACTGAGCAAATTGTTTGATATTAAACTTTAATACTGAGGTTGTGTAAACTTTCTCCCTTTAATAAGAAGAGAATTTAAGCCAAAGCCCTTCCTACATAGCAGTGGTAGGCTCTGTTCTGGAGTACATTTGTGCTCTGCTTTCTGCCTGGCTGAATTGTGAGGATCAGAGCTATCAGGGGCCAGCAGCTGCAGCTGCAGGAGGTGCTGACTTCACTCTCTGTGCACAGCACACTCAGAGCAGCAGCATTGTGATGGTATCACTGTGTGGTACCAAGCAGTGATTTGATCTTACCCATGACCAACTCAGGTATGAAATATGTTTGCCTTGTGCTTAGAGCAGACCATGACTTCTCAAATTTCTACAATGAGCTTTATCCTGATACAGCTTCTTAAAAAACCCCACACTGACTGGACAATGGATGATACTCCTGTTCTACTTGGCAGTACTGCAGGGTGTGTAAATGGTTTGGATAATGTCACTGAAGCATGAAGAATGGTCTCTCCATCCCAGATTCCTGCTGTGCAGTTTGAGTAGTCCTCAGAGGACATGCTGACCCTAATGGGACTTGCAGAACTCGTTTACCAAAGGTGGCTTAGAGTGAAAGCCTGGGAGTAATCCAGGGAGGCTGCAGAAACCTGTGATGGAGCCACTTCCACATTTTGCTTTAATTAATCCTGTTCAGAACAAGATAAAAGACTGACCAAGTTTTCATTAAGCTCAGATCCCCTCTACTTAGTGCTTTCTGCTGGCTGAAATCAGAGGGACAGGAACCCCCTTTTTTATGGCATTTTCCTGTTCTAAACATAGGTTTTGCTGTACAGCCAATCTGGCTATTTTGTCTCTTCACACTATAATGAGTACTTATTATGAGAAACTTTTTTTTATATCCTAAACTTGAGCCAAGTTTAGTGCTGTTTCAAATCACTTAGAGGTTATTTCTTTTTTTTTTTTTAACACTAGAAATGAATACTCATGGTTTCATCTGACTTGTGTTGCATTACTGTGAAGTGAAGCAACTGAACAAATGAGGAAGGAAATTGGGTCTCTTCAAAAGGCAGCTGGGCTGGAATGCAGGGTTGGGTTCTAAGATTGCCTCAGGGGATGGTTTTGTGCCCATTGCCATCTCCAATATTTCATAGGCAGGGCTGGGACAGTTCCCAAGCTGGAAGGACATTGATCTGGAGAGGGACAGGACAAGGGGCAATGACTTCAAACTTACAGATTTATATAAAATATGAAGAAATTCTGCCCTGTGAAGGTGGTGAGGCCCTGGCAAAAGTTGCCCAGAAAAGCAACACCATTCTAAGAGGATAAAGAACTGAAGTCATGGCTGTGTCCCTTGGCTACCAGGGAATTGTGTCTGTAATTTTGAAAAAAAACCCAAAGCTCTGCAGTCCCTCATCCCTTAACATCACATATCAAACCCATCTTTTGCTTCCACTTTTTTATTAAAATATCTCATGTATATTGCTCACATTAAAATACAGCAGTAGTTTAATTTTAAATATAGCCACAAGTATAGACACTCAAAAAAAAAACAAAAAAAAAAACCAAAACAAAAACCCAAACCCACATCACTTTAATAAAATAAATAAACCAAATTTGTTTATCAAAGTTTCAGGTGATAAATGATTTCAGACACAGTACAAGTCCTAAGACACAGAGCTAGCCTAGCCCAGGACACGACGTTGTGGGGACACCACGTGCAGCCTATCTACAGTAGAGGGACAGGACAGAGGCACTGGGTCTGGCAGGGTGGTTACAGTCACAAACCACAGCACAGGAAGGTCCTGCTTCACAGCAGCTTCTGGACAATGTCCTAGCCTGGAATGGCATGGCAAGGCATTCCTGGGAAGGAGGATTTAACAGATGGAATCCTTTGACACACAGAGCAAAGGGGATATTTTATCCAGCTCCCAGCAGATGCTTCACCCTGCGAGGTGCAAAGCTGGAGCTGGTTGGGAATTTGGTCTTTAATAGATGCTGACAGCTATGCTCTAATGCAACCCTGATCTTACAAAGCAGTGCACTGGCCTTCTGCTTTAGATGTTAGTTGGGATTTTGCATCATTTTTCATACTTGAAGAGAACCCTAGCACAGAGGGACACAGTGCCTGATGGGCAGGTATCTGGCTCATCTTGCTTTACAGAGAAAAAAATTAGAGCAAATGGGCATAGTTTGGAACTTAAAAAAAAGAAAGGAACTGCTTTAGTATGGCCAAGACAATTCAAAGACATTTGCTTCATTTCCCATCACCTCAAAACAAGTGAGGGAATAAACCAATCTACAGAAGAAATCTGCACTGCAGGAGTGTGGGTATTTCAGATTCGGTCTCTAAGTTTTATATATAATGAAAGTATCCCAGGATGTCTGGAAAGAAAATGATAGTAAGAAAATCTTACTTTCTGGTTAACATACTTAAATTCAACAAAAACACATTGGTTCCCATGGTAGAGGCACAATTCATAGACAGCTGCATCTAGAACTTCATTGAAAACAAGTAAAAATACTAGTCCAAAAATAAATAAAATGTAATTTACCGGTACTTTATTTTGCTGGTGTAGTGCAAGGTAAGTAAGGTCAGAGAAGTGCAGTATCATCCTTTGAGTATAAATACTTTCTACACAATTCAGAAGAGCTACAAAATTAGTCTCAAAAAAATAACTGTGCAACACATCTAAGATAGACAGCATGCTTATTGAATCCCAGTGTCTAAGCTACCTGTTTAAATATGGTTTATACAGGTTCTGTCTCACCTGCCTGAGGGAATTCTGAAGCTTGGTCAGAACCAAATTCATTTGCATCTCTCACTGCTTGTAAACAAATTACCTGTTATCAATCCCAGTATCCAGTAGCAGTTCATGCCACAATAGTCCTGATGTCATTGTGTTATTTTATTAGAAGCCACAGCTAGAAGAACACTTCCCGAATGAACAACTAGATCTGAATTATTCGTGTCTGGCATTGCGTAAACATTTCTCTCAGTTCTTTTTGTTTGATTTCATTTAAAGCTTCTGGTTCCGCAGGGCTCTTTTGGACCTTTGCCACAGCAAAATTAATCCCTTGAGTCAATCCTGCCTGGGTGATGTTGGCAACCTGGACCATGGAGCTGCGGATTTTAGCGAAGGGAGACACGGCCCTGCTGCTGCTGCCGTCAGCAGGGGAAGGAGTGGTGTGGAGTCCTGCCTCGTGGTTCCCACACACAGATCCCGGGCTCCTGTGGGATTTACTCAAGTCAGGCCCAGCGACAGCCAAGAGCTGAGGGTTTGGCTCAGCAGACTGAACATCCAGCTTTGATGGCCTGGAAGGAACGTCTGCAACAGCTTCGGCCTTGGCTTCTGCCTTCTTGGCTGCGCTCCCGCTGGTTTGGGTCTGTGTGTGACGGGGCTCCTGAGAACCAGCCTGGGGCTCCACCACATCGCAGCCCTTGCTCTGGGCATCCTGCACGAACCTCTGGCAGTACACATCCACGGGCTTGGCGAACTGCAGCTCCGCGCTGCCGGCAGCGCCCTGGCCCTCGGCCGGCAGGGCAGCGCCGACGCTGAGCTCGGTGCTGCTGAGGGACTGCGAGCGGCTGCCCGGGCGCGGCGCCGAGGCGATGATGCCGCAGCTGGGCAGCACGTAGTCCGTGGGGCCGATGCTCTCCAGGGAACCCGCCAGCTGCGCCTCCTCGTCCGACTTGGAGTTGCTCAGGAAGTCATCGGAGTGGAACGAGTCGTTGTCTGAGGCTTCCGTGTCAGATTCACTAGGGGCTTTGGGATCTACCCCTGGATTCTCCAGAGTTTCAAGGCTGCTGTCTGATTTCCAAAGATTCACTTTCAAATTTGGCTTTAAAAAATTGACTTTCACTTCAGGTTTGGCAAAGCTGCCCAGCTTCCGAAGGTTGCTGATGTTCACGTTGGATTTGGTTTGTTTCACCTTTTGATTGAGCGAGGAGAACTTGCTCAGTAAATAATTCTTGCCTTGGGCCAGGGACCCTCTGTTCTGAGACCGAATGCCAATGATGTCTTCATGAGGTTTGCTGCTCCTCCTAGAAGAGGAAGAAGCTCTTTAATGTACAATCAAAGCACCAAGTATACACTGTCTTCCAGTCTACTTCTTTAACAGAAGTGGACATTTCAGTTCCTAAGTTACCCTTTCTTTACATAAATAATAAATTTAATCCTTTTTTTTTACATAATAATATTGTATCCATATAAGCTAAGCAAGCTCAAACCAACAAAGGACAGTAGCCAAACAAGGGGAACAGGAAGTTCCTGCAGGTACTTTAAATTCTGATGAAGAACAATTTAAATGCTCAATTTTTTTAACCCTGACATTGTGTATACTCAGTATCCACATTTTGCAAGTAGTCAGTCTGCAATACCTATAAAAAGAACAAGGTTTTTTTTACTACACTTTCTACTCAGCTGGGAGAAGCAGCTGAGTTGAGAGCAAAGGTGGGATACAGAAGGCTCACATCATTCAGGTACTCACCTCTCCAGCTTCTTCTCAATAATGGGCACATCCATCCCCATTGCTTGCTTTGTGATTCTCAGCATTTCTGCAATGCACTGAAGAGTGTCTGAAATGCAAGCAGCAGCCTGTCAGACCCTTAAAAACACCCTTAAAAGTCTATATTCTACAATTAACAACAAAACAGATCTAATTTTAACATAATTTTGTTTCGTTTTATTGCCTTTTTTTTCTTTTACCCTGCAGAGCAGTTGTGCCCTTCAAGTTGCAATTCTGATTTAAAGCTTACAAAACAAACCTAAAGAATAATCTCTCCTTCAGCCCTAAATACTCAGCATTAAGTGAACCACTGCCACGCTGCCTCATTTGGGGAAAGAAAAGAAGCAATTTTATTTATTCTAATCCTCACTGACAAAACTCAGTGCTCCGGGCATGAAGTGATATTTTTTCCCTTGTTAGTGTTCAGTTAAACAACAAGCAAGGACATTTCCAAACACTGATTTCACTAAAGAAATCCATTTCTTTACCTCTTTAGTAGTTAATTTAACTTCATTTTCTAAGTTTTTGGAGTAGTAAAGACCGAGAGGGAAATTACTCTAGTTCTAGAGAGATGTTTTGCTTTAAAGCTGTATCTGAAACTTATTTTTCTTTCTAGTAAAACAGTAAGATATGAATGGTTTTTTTTAATTGCTTTCCCACTTAACACAACAGAATTTTATTGGAGTGATTTCTGAAGAAGGAGAAATTTTAAAAGCAACGGAACAATTGTTTTTTAGAGAAACACCAATGCACTGGATACACTTCTATGTCTAAAACTTCTACATAGGATACAAACCTTTTCCATCTTCTTCTGGGCTGCGAGCCACAGCCCTGAGAGTGTGAAAATATCCACTCATTTCTTTGTATTTGTAATGCAGCCTCATGCAAGAGAACTTGGGTTTGCCAAAGAGAGTAGGCTCAGGCCCTGAGAGAGAAACCAGGAGAAATCTTTAACCAAACACTGAAAGAGATACTGCAGAGCCTGCCCCTAAGGGTATGTAAGTGCTGACAGTCTTTTTCAGCCGAAAATGTTTCATGTTTTTATAAGAGCAGGACAGATACTTTAAATGAAAGATTTTCACATTAACTAAACAATCAGTAACTTACAAAAAGCAATTAAACTCTCTGTATGTTTATTACAATCCAACCTGATTGTTTATTGCAGTTCTCCCTTTCAAATAGAAGGAAAAAAAAAGTTTTACACTTTCTACATTCTCTGGGATTTTTAGGGAATGCTCTTGCAAGGATTAAAGGGAAAGCTAATGTTTTTATCAAGGGAATGTAATGGAAATTTGAAGATTTAGGCCAGTACTTCAACTCTTCAGTGTAGTGCATAATCCACAACATTAAATGAGATGTGGATGAGGATGTTTCACTCTGTTCTGTACCTCAGAATACAAATCTCCACAAGTGAGGCAGACCTTTCACCTGAATGCTCAGAAATTGCAGAGGCAGTGAAAGTCAGTCAGGAGATGATGAAATCACTCTGTGTTGTGTAACGGAGGATTAAACTCCATCAGGAGGCCACACCCTCCCTTCTCCCCAACTGGATCACCTTTTTCATGATTCAAAGACATCACATCTTTAATGCTTCCTGTAGAAAATGCTGGATTTAGCCTGCAGATGTTACATTCTATGGCAAATAAATTAAACAGCATAACAAGGTACTTTTGTAACAGCATGTTTGTTATCAGCCCTTAAGAAAGAAGCTTTACAAAGTTATGAAACAGATCTGAAGTACAATTCCAAGCCAGTTGCTGTGTTTGGATCAAAGGAAGAGAGCCCTGAATGCACAAATCTGTGACTCATTACAGAAGTTGGCAAAATTGCTACTGCCATTTGATAAATAATGAAATCTGTTTGGATGACTCCATGGCTCTTTTAGGAGTTTGAAAGAGGGAAAATTCCAGAACCCTTCCAATGATCAAAGCTTCCATTTCCCGCAGCAGGAAGAGTCTGGCATCTGTTACCAGCCAGAAGGGCCATTTCTAGGTGGGGTGCCAAGGGTTTGTGCCACACTTCAATGACTGCTGCTTCAATACATTTGTAGAATGCTTTGATAAGTGCTCAAGCCATTGTTAAGAGCATTCAAAAAAAAAAAAAGTGACTGTTTTCTTACCTATTTCTATTTTTTCCAGGGCTTCAAGACTTAACCTTTGGTACTGATTCACTTTGTCAATCTCATCATCGTAACTGGAAAAAAGAAACAGAATTTAGTGCTTCCTACTAATCTAAAGCAAAGCTACTAAAATAAACTACACGTAGTAAGGGAAAGTGGTAACTTACTAGGCCACATAATAGGCAGAATTTGAAAGTAAAAGCAGCACATCCACATCCTTATGAGTGGCATCGATGAGACTGAAGGGAAAAAAAATAAACAGAGGGTAGAAGGTTTTATTTGCAGGGCTGTAACCTGTGCCCAGTGCGTTCTGGGGACACTTTAAGAGCTGAACACAAGTTACAGGAAGTTTCAATCACAGTGTGTTATCAAATCCATGTAAGCAACCCTCTCTCTCAAACCTGAAGTTACCTAAAAGCTCAAATATGTCAGCAAAAAGTCCAAAAATAAATAAAGCCCACGAGCTATTAAAAATGCTACTAGAGAAATGGAAAAATACCTCAGACTCAGTGAGGGTGATGAGTCTGTGCCCTGAATAGCTGTCATACCAACCTGCTCTGCTGGTTTTAGATGCTGAAGTTTAAGCTGCAGGAGATCTACTGTTTTTCTCTTGCAAGCTCCTGAACACTGAACTTGCTATGGAGTGAAGTTCAGAGCTGAGGCCCACTACTTCCCATGAACAGAAATCCAGCCTGTCCAACTGCTGACTCATTCCCCAGGGATTCAATCTCATCAGTTAAGTTACACTTTCCCTATAAAGCAATAGGGAACAACAGCTCCTCAAGCACTCCCTCTTAACCACACTTAGTTCTACAAGTTCTCTTCATGGTACCTGCCACATTTTGGCAATATTAACCACATCCATCCATCCATTTCCAGATGATGTCTCAAAGGTCATTCCAGCATGCACCATTTTTATGGCATTTTGGGAAAAGCACATGTTTAGATGCTTTTGTCCTTCTACAGAACTGTCCACACATCAGCTATCAAAACCTTTTAACATCACAAGTAACTAACAGAAGTTTCAGAGTAGCAGCTGATGAGTTTTAACTTCGTTCAACAAACCTTGGATCACAGTCAATGAGTGCCCAACCTCCATGGAATTTTTCATCATCTGGCAAGAGCAGTTTCATGTAGCTCTGCAGCAGCTGGCTGATCAATTCCTGGTGGCTCCTCAGGTTCTCCTTGTGCAGGGCTTCGTGCTCCTTCTCTTTTGTAAATATGGAGTACAGGTCCTCTGTCACAGGGATACCCTGCATCAAATCTAAACAAACCCCAGGAAATAACAAGCAAGAAACAGTTAAAAATGACATATGGCAAGAGTTTGTAAATTCCTTCTAAATGCTGCATTTTAATCATGCTCTTGGTAGTCTTTCTGAAAAGAATGTTTCCTGGAACTGAAAACTCAGAAGGTGTAACTCTACTTTCAGTGAAAAACAAGAGTTCCTCACAATTTTAAGAGATACTTGCTACATGAATTTACCTTTGTCTTAAAAAAAAGAGATGCTACAAGACATTTAATGCTAAAATGAAGCTGGGGCAAAGTCTCCAACGACTCACACTGCAATCCCTTTGAATTGAATGTTGCTTAAATTGTAAAGTGAGTGAGAATGTTCCTTGTAGTGTCCAGTACAGACATGTACCAACTCACAATGCTTTTAAGCAACAGGGGAAAAAAAAAAATCAGTCAGAAAGACGAAAGCAATATGATTTAATAATCCATTCTAAATACCACAGCCTAGCTGGGCTGAAATTGTGCTCTTACCTATGACTGCTTGCCTGTAAGCATCCCTGAAACGATTTAGGTAGTATCTGTTTGCAGAGTTCACTCCATCCTTCATCACCCCTGCCAGCTTTCTTTCACCAGTCCTTGTGAAGTCACCCTGTCACACACAAGATGCAAATCTTTACATCAAAATTAGGAGCAGCAGGCTCAGCTCAAAGAAACTCAGAAACTCAGAACAGAATAGATGGAAATTCAGGAATTATCTTCAAGTAACAATTTTATATAGAAGTTGAAAATACCGATTTTTTTTTTCAAAGAGCATCTTCTGGCATTGACTCTGCAGAAAATCCTGTGGTTTTGACAGATTTACAATTTCAGTAGGAAATTTTAATAGAAAACAAATCTGGATGTATAAGCCAGCTAACATTGAAGCAGGACTTTCAATACATCAATCACTGTGATGCTTCACTACCTCCAAAAGAAAAAAAAAAACCCTTTATTTTTTGGCCTTTAATGTGAAAGCAACACAACTGGGACAGTAGAGACAACTGAAGCTTACTGAAAAATGGTTTTCATCTCACTGCTTTCGCTACCAAAACAAGACAAACATAACATACTGGAGGAAAGCAACACATCCTCACAACCTCAGAAACAAAAGGAAGTTTTTAGGCCACGGAAGGTTTAGAATTTGAATAAAACGTTGTTTTGGTAGTTACACTTCATTTTCCATTTCAAGGGAGGCTCCTGCCTTCCTTAGCAGACACCTGGCTTTCCAAACCAAGACAATACCCCAGGGTTCCCAGCTGAGCCCCGTGGCCAAGGCTCACCTGGGGCAGGTGAGCTCCCCCTTACCTTGAGGGCGGCCGTGCCCGCGTACTGCCGGCTGATGGCATCGCCGTTGTTGGCCCACATGATCTGGTAGATCCTGTTGCATTTCACTGGCAGAGGCTGCTCTGGTGGCATCACACCCAGCTTTTTGAGCTGCAGTTTGACATATGTATTAATTCAGTGCCCAAAGTAAAAGTGATTCTCGGTATCAGAACTCCGTAAAGGAAGCGCTTGTCAGATTTTGTATGAGGGGAGGAGGAAGCCATTGTGCTGATTTGTCAGATTAAATTAATGAATTGGTGGTTTATTGCTAAACATCACATCAGTGGAGGCAGCAGTAACATTAATTATGGATGTTAAGTCAATCATCAAAAAATTAGCTGAAGAAAACAAGTTACTGTAGATTCTACAGGAAATTTTTCAATAGGGAATCATCAAAAAACAGGCGTCACAATTTTAAAATAAACAAGTTAATTTGTCTTCTATTGCAAAGGCATTCATGACCTCAAGGGTCTGAAACCAAATAAAAACAACTTCTTATGTTGGTTTATTATTAGTGCTTGCACATTTTGGACAGTTACTGCTGTCACTGATATTAGGGTGAGATCTCTCCCTCTTAGAACACCCAGTCCTTCGGTTTTCCCCAGATAAGCCTCGGGTACAACACCAATGTCAGGCTTTGTACACACACTGAGTGGGTAGAGCAGCACATGCACAACTGCAGTGCAGCCACTAAATGATAGGGATAACTTGGAACAAATGATAGGAAAACTTCCATTTACAACTGAAACTAAATGCTCAAGGACTCTTTTCAAGTTAGATGAAAATTAACACAGAGCTGCTCATTGACTCTGAAAGCCCTATCAAGTTTCCAGATGAGAGAAAGCAGGTCCAGAGGTTCCAAGGAAGAAGTGTGAGATACATGTAACCCTCAGTCCTTCACTCCATGCCACTGACCCTGCAATGCTCAGGGCATTTCTCAGTCATTAATTGATGCCCAAGAACTTCAGCTCCAGGATGAGAATGATGCAGCACATCACAAGTTCACACTTCAGCAACGATTGACTCTTCACAACAATCTGTAACACTCTTGTTTTTGAAAGAATTGTCTTGGAACTCGAGAGTTACCCTGGATAGAAACCCTATTCTAAAATATTGACTGGGGGATTGCTGATCCCTCCCCTGGTCCTCAGTACTCCTGTGTCAGGAGCTCATAATAGCAGATCACAGAGAGGAACTGCCAGGTACAACAGCCAGATCCATTCACTTTCCACCCTAATGAAGGACCCACTTCATCCTTTCTCCTTCACTTTAACCATAATCAGGTTTGCTCATTTTGGGCTGTGACTGGAGCTCTGGTGTTCCAGTTGCAGGACATTAAGTCTGCATTAGGTCTGTAGCAGAACTGTGTCAGTCAAGTCTTCACAAGGGAACAGAGCCACCACTGAGCTTATAGAAAGCAAGTGAGGGCCAGAGCAAAGAGGAAAACTACAGGAAAGTACTCTCAATCTGCTTGAAAACCCCTCCTCTGTACAGGGAGAGCTATTCACAGCCATCAAGGCTATTTACATCATGAATTAATTATTCCTCTACACACAGAAGGGACAACTCATCTCCCTACTTGCTGCATCACAGTATTTCACTTCAAAGCTCCTAAAATAGCACCCAACTTGTTAAGATTTTAGTCCTTTAACATAAATTCAGTGAGGCACTTTGGGGAGAAGGTGTCTTGTTTCTAAACTCTGTATTCCTACATAAATAACTTAATCTGAAATTACTAAATCCAAACAAGACAATCCTCTCCAAGTTGTGGACAGTCAGTCCTTAAGGAGGCATCACTGCTCTGTAATTATTTCAAGTTTTGCATTTGTATATATTATTCCTCTCGGCTTCATGGTACTTCAAACATTTTGCAAAGATTTTTTCATAGAGGTCAGTTCAGCATTTTTCAAACACATAAATTTCTCTGTGAAGAACAGTTAAGGTGTGAGGCACTCAGCCCTCAGATTTACATGCCTGCTGCTCCATGACCACTCTGGCAATAGCAGCCTGCACAACGTTGGTCCTATCCAGGCAGTCCATGCAGTTAACCCGGAAAATTCCCTCCTGCTTACAGATCACTCCTGCTTGGTCAACCCTGCCAACAGGAAGAGAACAAAAGCACACTGAGACACTGAAAATCCAGTGTAATTCATCAGCTGCTATAAACAGTAGAACATGGAGCACTATTTATGGTTGTACTCACACCCCAGCCACACCCCACACTGAATTAACTCTTCTTGTTCCAACTTAACCTCCTCTTTAATCTAGTCTGGATATCTGACAAAATCCTACTGAGGCCATAAACTTGAGATGCAATCAGATGCTGAATTCAATTCATACATACATAATAAAAGCTTTCAAGAGCAAAGGCATTTAATTTCAAAAACAGAGAATCCAATGATAATGACAGCCATACAGAACATTAGAGAGCAATTGACTGAGGCTGCAGCCACACGTTACCCAAATGTATGAACTTTAATCAGTTCAAAACAAGGTCAAACATGTCTGCTTGCTGTCAACAGTAAGGGTGCCATCCTAGGGTTTGTGGGTCAAATACAGAGTGTTTCACATTAAATGTGAGTGACCCTAGAAGTGTGAAATGCAGAAATGCAGTAAACCTCAGGGAGGAAACAGCACCTGAGAATTCCTGCTGTCACATGGATAGAACACCAACACTTATGACAAAAACTCTGACAAACAAGCTGGATGTCAAAAGAGAAATATAAAACA
Source organism: Lonchura striata (assembly GCF_050655825.1). NCBI lineage: Eukaryota > Metazoa > Chordata > Aves > Passeriformes > Estrildidae > Lonchura > Lonchura striata. Next base: position 35,815,009 of record NC_140708.1, on the reverse strand, counting down.
TGTTGGTTTGGAGAAAAATAAGGCCTATGAATATCTACTCATTGTTGGTGTTTTCCTCTACAAATGTTCCCTACTAGTCTAAAAACAGTTAAGTACCTACCAGCACCACTTCATGTCAAGAATAATATCATGAATGGCATCAGTCAGTGTTTGAACATTTTCAAACTTCATTCCTCGGCTGAAATAGAGAATTTCACAAAAGTTAGTTTGAACTAGAGCAGTGACTTTAGTTAGCAACTTTATCTTATTTGTACTGCTAACAAATATGATGTTTTGGCTAACAGAGACAAGCATTCCCTCCTGCAATGAGCTTTAAACAGGAGCCAACTGACAATGAGCCAATATTCAGAACTATTTTGCAGTACAGTTCAACGTCCAAATCCAAGGCAAGAGGTTAAAAGATCATAAAATTCTCAAGACTTAGCATTTTTTAATGCTGCTTCCATTAGGAAGTGTGCAGCTATTCAGGCATGTGTAACATTTTGTTCTCATTTTAGTCTCAAGAAAAAGAACTACTGTAGATTTGGAACTGGGAAGGTGAGTCTTGCTTTGCCAGTGATTGTACAGAGAAAACCACCTACAGACACATCACCCCCTCCTCCCCCTACCCCATCTGGTTATTTTTCAGGATTGCTCTCAATTCACTCCTGCTCACAGTGCAGAAACAGTCCTGGTCACTATAGCTGTTTGTAGGAAAAAAGTGAATGAAGGAAAATGAAAATTCCTCTAAACAAAAGATTAATTATCAAATCAATCCAGGGTGCCACCAGTCCTACAGAACTCTCAAAGGCCAATACTGTTCTGAGAGGGGTTTCCCTTCCCACCACCCCCTCTGACAGCACCTACTAATGCCATACTCAGTCAGCCAGTAATGCTCTCCCAGGCCAGCTGCAATCCCCAGATTAAGTTTGGAAGTGAAGATTAAACCAGTTTAGACCTCACACAAATGCAGCCTGCTTGAGGGGAGCAGGAGAAATACATGCCTGTGACAGATGACATGCCTGGCATGTGAGCACTGCTCTGGAGCACACAGCAACAGAGGGCAGTCATAAAACAGCAACTACTCACATTGGATTAAGATAAAATCCGTGTATTTTATATTGAAATAACAACATCAGGGTCCTGAAAGAACCCATCATGTTTTTATAGAAACAAGTAAGAGAAACGGAAATAGAGAATTAAAAGCAAAATGCTACATAGCTTGAAAAAGCAGGTCAGCCACAGCTTTACACTCATGGCATGTTTAAGGAAACTCTTAAAATGTGTGACAATTAAGCTCTGACTGATAAGTAACTGCATATTTAACAGGTCAGAGACACAACATCACAAACAGCAGTGCTTGGTTACCCAAGCTTTAAGTTTTATAGTGCTTTAGTTTAAAAACTGTATTCTTGTTTAAAAGAACAGTGTTTCATGTAAAAGTAGAAATAATGAGTTTTCTCCTCATTTATTGGCTTTTCATGCCAATAAAAAAGATGCAAAGTGACATTTCTGAAAGGTTTCTTACCAGTGCTCATGGAAGTCAAATGAAACATAAGTCAGATTTGCATTGTTGTAGAGAAGAACTTGTTTAAGGTAAGCATCTCCAATAATCTTCTCTCTGCCTGTCTGATCCACCAAGTTAATAATAACCTGTTCAAAAGTTTAATTATTTAACACTCATCATCTGCTACACAACTTGCTTAGATTTACACCATGCAATAACAAATATCTCCAGAGTTAAAGACTCATAGCAATCTTGCTGAAGTTACAACCTTTGATAGATTGTACCCAAAACAAATAAGCTCCAACAGTTCCCTGCCTACACAAATTTAAATATAGAGAACCTCTGAATACATAGGACAGGTACACAGAAATAAACATTGCCATAAGTTACTCCTGGGTTTTACTGGTTATTTACAAGGTTATTTGAAAAACCTAAAGTAAAATTCTATTTATGTACCAACCTTCCAATTGTCAACAAGCTTCTAAAAAACCCACACCACATCACCAAGAAAAACAAACTAAAAGCATTAACTTTCAGCCCCTGCATTTTCATCAGATTACTATTCTGTCATGTAGTACTCACCTGCTTTTTGTAGTTTTTCAGCTGTTCTTCAAAGTGTGCACGAAAACAGGACACGGTTTCATTTTCACCTACAAGGCAGAGCAGTGTTAGACAGAAGCAGCCTGTTCAGCACTAAATCCTGTTTGATGCATTAAATCATGCCCAAATTTGTACTCTAAAAAGCCAAGATACCTTAGCTTAAAGATAATAACTCATTGTACAAAATTACTTTTAAAGGTCTTGCATTAATTTGCTCTGCTTCAACACTGCTGTTATAAGCAAACACGTCCTTGAATTTTGCTGCCTTTTGCTTTTTGAGCAGAGGAGATGGGACAAAAAAATAACTTTTAATAATCCTGCTTCATTCTTCTACATATGCACCACACCCACATAAAGGAGAGTTCCAGGGGGCCCTGATTTTTAGGTTTTTCTCCCAAATACTTACTCTTGTCCAGCCGGGGCCGTGGGTTATACCTGTATCCAACTTGGCTCCAGAAAACAGGCACAGAGCCTCGTGTTTGGATATAGGAAAGGGTGTGATTATGGACATGGATCAGTTGCTCTGTCTCAACATAATTTGCCACGTTTCCATTTTTATCAACACCCCTCCTCTTATACCGCATTCCTGGGGAAATGAGAATGGTCAAGTCACATTTAAGTATTTGCTTAAACATTAATAATTTATATTGCTGTTTTTGACAATGCTAACCAAACCCAAGAGTTCTAGTCCAAATCCATGATCAACAATAGAAGTCACTCCTATCCTAGTTTATTCCATAAAAGCTAATTTGACTATATGGATAAAGTTTATTTACTGATACACTATGAGCAGCAGAACGTAAGCTGACAGGACAGGGCAATCAGATTAAAGTCACAAATAACTCTGGTCCATCTTAGAAGACACATTTGTTCCTGTTCTGTCACATTTAGCACAAAAGTTTTACTTCAGTGCTCAGTATTTCCCATAAACCTAAAGGCCACTTTTACTGGCAGAGGCTCCACTTCTTACATAGATCCCACAAACAGTCCAAGAGGATTTACAGGTTTCACAAAACAGAAGCCTTCCCCTCCTTGTGTAACTAATTCCCCTTAACTTGTGTAACTAATTCTGCCCATTAAGAAGAGATAAAGCTCCTCTGACTACAGTTTTATGCCTACCCAGCTCTGAACTGCTCATTAAACAGAAATGTGTTTGCATATCCTTGACTCAAAGGAGAGCATATCATTATTTCACAAAGGATGCAGGTGGTAGCAAGGACAGGGAAGAGTAAGAGAGTTGGAAAAATATTCAAGGTCATGCAAATTCAGTTCCGTGTCTGGAAGTAGCATTGAACCAATTTTTTGAACTGAACCTTGACAGTACAGACAGGAAGAGGTTAAAAGCAGGAAAGGGAAAGGAATGTAAAATACCTATAATAGGGCTCTCTATAGAGAAATTGTCAGGGCAGCATTACAGCCTTTAATCAGACAGGGAGAAAATTCTACACAGTTTATGCTTTGGAATAGAAATTAGATGAGCAAATATGAGAAAATTCTACACAGTTTATGCTCTGGACTAGAGATCAGATGAGCAAATATGAGAAAATTCTACACAGTTTATGCTCTGGACTAGAAATCAGATCAGCAAAGTAACATTCACAGTAATAAGGAATCAGTAAGAAATTTTCCCTCTAGAATATCTGTGTAACAATTTAGTATGAAAAAAGCAGACTGTAAACTAGGTACTACTCTGAAACCCCAAAGTATTTACTACAAGTTGTTCTGACAAACCATTTCCCTTGGAACTGAATTAAATGCATCCAAGTGAGTAGTAGTACAAAGCTACAGTCCCATAGCAGGGTAAGCTCAACAGGTTTTTTTCTGGGTTTTTTGACATGTTAAAAACCCAACTGTGTAAGAAAGGAGTTGGAGATATTAGAATGTCTTCATAAAAACCAGATAGACTGAAAAGCCTGGAGTTAAACAGGATTTATGAAGCTGTAAAATGATTCAATCTTTCTCTCTGAGACCGTAAGGACAGGGAATAATTTCTGTTTGCCTCGCTACTCTAAATCAAATAAGGTACAAGACCAAAGCATGGTCACATTTCACACCTTGCCCTTAATAAACATTTCCTGGGACACAGGCATGCACACATGCAGCTTTTCAAGCCTCTTCAGCTGCTGCCAAAGCCCTCAAAGACCTTTGAAAATTTAACTCCCATCTAAGCCTAGCAAAATATATCAGCACAGAGTTATAAGGAAGGTCCTAATCAGGAGCATCTCTGCAAAAATAAAACTCTACCTCAGGAATGTGACCTCCAAGGATGCATTCAGTGCTCCTGAGCAGACCACTGAAGCTCAACTCAGCAGCCAGCCCAAGTGACAGCTGTGCAGTGCTCTCCTCTCCCTGCTCCCAGCAGGGAAGGCTGCAGTGCAGACTGACAAGGGCTGCCCATCTGCTGAGCAACTCAGTGCTGGATGCTGAGAACTTCAGACTTTCTGTGCTGACAGGCACTGACCCCCAGGAGAACCCTGCATTTGACCTGAGGCCATGGAAAAGGCTTCCAAAATTGAATGACACAACGGGGATTGTGGGTGTGGAGTTTGGATAGAAGTGTGTGATATCACAGGGTGGGAAACTTAAGTGCTTAAGGGTTTAGAATATGGCAATAGATATAAAGCAAGATGGAGATTTTAGGGCAGAGGCTGCTCTTTGTTCACCTTCACCATCTTCTCCGTGGGTTTGGGTGGTTTTGTGTAATTGGGTAAAATTCCTCATTGTGGGCACGGTTGGTTGGTTATTGGGTTAAAAGTAAAAATCATTTAGGTGTCATTTCTTAAATGGACAGTTTATCCTTAAAAAGCCTTGCAGGGAGAGAGATGGGGCTCCATTTTTAGTTTGTTAGAGTGAAGTGCTGCAGAACTCACAGCTTGTGAGACTGTGACATAGATAAGAAATAATAAACATCTGAGTCCCAACAAGAAATACCATCTCACACATTTAATCCCAACGCTAGCAAAAAAAAGAAGCAAATATTCAACAACTCAGCACTGTCCACTTTTAGCAGCTGCATGCCTCTGCAGTGCTCAGCCACAGCCCAGCAGCCGAGCTGTGCCTGCCTACCCGCTCTGTGCCGGCTCCGGCGGGAGATGAGCGCCACCAGGAACGTCGGGTGGACGTCATCCACACAGGATGATTCCTGAGGAGGAGTTTCAGGACTGCTCTTATCATCATCAGAAGATTCACTGTAGTTTACTACAAGTTCTTCAATTTGCACAAATCCTTGAATGATGGGGATAATCCAGAAGTCCACTTCAGCATTCTGAAAGGTACAAAAAACATTTATTGTCCTGTTGGTCCAACATTAGCTACAATTATTTCTGCCATTTCTCACGTTTATAAAACAGTTGCTTCACATGCTTTTCGTCCTTTAATTTTTGCTATACCCTTATTTCTGTAAGAGCATTTTTCCTCCATCAGTCACAGGGCTTTTAAATCAGGAGGAAGAAAGAAAGCAATTTTTTTACTAGTTTCTGCTTTAAGGCAGTTTTAAAACCTCTGTGTGGACACATACTGTATCACATTTATACAGAAAGGTAGATGCTAGCCTGTTTTCAGCAACACATAATAGTATAGATCTTCATATGGGATAATTTAGTCCTCAAGACAAGTGGTTCATAGCTCTGCACGCTAAAACATTGATTTCTTAAACAGAATCGAGATCAAAATTCCCTACTAACTCAAGGTTATCCATTTATATCTTATAACATGAAAAATACAACTCATTAAACTCCTGCATTACACACAACTTTTCACACAAGACATAGGTTTACCCTGCTGTGACTCCATAACCATTTGTTTATGCATAATTATCCATGAAAGAGGAGCAGGGCATAAGACATCTGCTGTCACCCCGAAAGAAAATTAGACTTGGCCTAAACTGGCATACAGAAGTTAGAAACTTAGTCCTTGTCCATGAGGTTAATTTAAAATGATGTAAGGTCATATATTAAAGAAAGAAGGGTGGTTTGCTGCTTCTTTATGTGCTCGCTTACCAGGAAAATGTTTTATTTACTCTGAACATACTCAGAACAACTTGTTCTACACTGGTTTTACACTGATTAGCTACTGTGCTCAAAGAGACAAAACACTATCCTCCACTATGGAAAACCAAAATCTTATCTCAGGGAAACTTTGAAATTCAGGGGTTCTTTCTTTCCTGGCTCCTCCTCATTATAAAGTTCAGCTCTGTTCATGGATAATCCATTTCACATAAAAACACAACTTTACCTTCAGAAATCAGTACAAACACATCACACCAAGTTATTCTACATTGCTTTATTGCATCACATGTTTTATTTCAGCTGAAGTTCATTCCTCAGCAATGATCACAGACTGGCTGGGGAAAGAAAGCAGTGCCAGCTGCTCAGCTGCAGAAGGCACAGCCCTGATCCTGACCTGTCTGCCAAGCAGGTTTGTAAACAAACCCCTACAAGGCCTTAAGCAAACATCTCAACTAAAAAGAACTAAAGAATTGTTTTCATAATATGCATTAGAAATAGGACTCACATCAATGCTGATAAGATCTTCAATCATGTGCTTGTTCCAAAAGAATCTGTCATCTACCTGTTCAGAAGACAAAAGGGTAGGTTTTGCAGTATTACAAGTTAGGTTTGGCAATATCTGAGGGAAGGACATCAGTGGCCATCAGTTTATTCACCACACCCCACAAATCAGTGCTTTAAATGAAACACTTCAGGTCATGCTGCTGCAGAATTTTGTTTCCTTGCACCTGAGCTGGTTACAGGACAAGGTGTTCAGCTGCTGTAAAATGTGACCAGCCAGGTCTGGACCATGACCATTATTGGACAGCTCATACCCCAGGTGGAAGAAACAAACACAAACAAACAAACACAAGCACTCACTTTTCGCCACAGGGGTAGGTTGGTTTTCTCACAGGCGCTCTGCCTCTGCACAGAATTTGTCAGGTCATAGCTCAGGCTGTAGTAAAAGGAGTCTGAATCCATGAACATTTTGAACAGCTCCTCCAATAACCTCTTCTCCAGTCTCTCCTTCTCTTTGCTTTCTCTAATCTGAAAGAAAAAAATGTCTCTCATGTCTTTCTCTGTGAGTGAAAAAGACTCCAGTAATATTTCCTTTTCTAACCTTGGAGGACAAACTTGCCCAGTGATGAGCAGGACCTTAAAACTCCCAGCAAAGAAAATCACAAGAGATAGTAGCCTGAGAAACATAATTCTAATTTTAATAACTACTGTTTTGACTTCCTAATCCAAGTCATTATTGGTTAAAAGCAGTTAGATGAGAATGTATGGTGTTCTGAGGAACCAGGCATCAAATTGTGCCCAATTCTCTATTATAAGAGACACTTACGTAAAGAAATTTCTACAAGTTTAGAACCTCACTAGAAGCTAATCCTAGTAAAAGAGAACTCTATTAGCAACTCTGCCAAAATTATGTCATTACAAAATGAAAAAAAATCACAGAAGAGCCACAGCTAAGTAATCAAAAAAATAAAACTGGGCATCAAGAAAGTAGCTCCATATTCTGCAGTTTTTTTAAGGGCTTTGTATTCCATTTGATCATCCATTAAAACCTTTGAATTATGGACTCAATATTTGGAACAAAGAAGGAAACGGCAGAAAACTTTACCTTCTTTTTATTTGGAGCAGACACATTAGATTTAATTTGAGTAAGAGTCTTCAGCAGGAATTTTGTGTCATCAGGGGACTGTGTTATCTTCTCTGGCTTGTTTATCCCAAAATGGTGCTTTTTACAAAGCTAAAATAATGACATTGAATTAAAGCCAATATTTAAATACTCTTTAAAAAGTTCAAAGAAAACTGAAAGTCTACAAAAGCAAGATTTTCATGTCCACAAACTTAGGGAAGACACTGAAATAGAGGGAGGAGCATGCAGGCTTCCATCTATGGCCTAATTCCACTCTTCTATAAAAGGCATTTTGTCCTTTGATTGTGAGACTCTCTGCCTCAATTTGTCATGACTTGAGTACTCAGACCCACTCCAACTTCCCACCCAAATTAAGTTAGCACTACTCAGTTTTATTTTTGTTCCTTTATCCATTCTCTTTTGGGGGGAAAAAATGGCAACATTTTAAAGGATTTCCCTTCAAGCCAAGTTACATAATTAAGAGTCCAAAATGGGATGAAAGCAAGAGAATCCATTAAAAAATATACTTTCTCCTGGTTCATTGTGGTATTCCCCATTATCTTTATGAAATTTAGGTATTATCTGGTTGCAATTCCCCTCCCCAAGAGAACATGTGATTTCTGTTTAAAAAAAATACTTTTTATCAAAAACCAATATTTTAAAAAGCACAAAATATTCAAGAGGTTTGCTTAAACCAGGAAAAAGAGACAAGACGCATTTGACTTTTATTTCACTGAAGCAGGAGGGGGACAGTCAGAGTTCCTTGAGGATTGCCATACCTCCAGTTCCAGATCCTGAGGTTCTGTCTCAGAAAGTGGAATCACTGCAATCTTGGTTATTTTGCAAACCTCGTGATCTCCTGGAAGTTTGCCAATCAATGCTTTCTGACGAATTAAAAGCAGCCACCATGGTAAATCTGGAAAAAAAGAGATCAGTAGATGCTTTTATTTGTTTTGTCAGGAATTTATTTTTATTAATGTGCCAGAAACTATTTGACTAGAAGAATCCAGTGAACGGTGATTTGTTATTGTTGTATTTTGTTATTATGCACTGCAATAAAATAAACAAAGACTTTAAAATATTTATTCAGCCTCAATATAATAAGGAGATTAACTGTTTCACAGACTTACATCAAAGTAACCCCTGCTTCACCTATAGCAATTAACAATCTCTAGGATGATGCACGTTCCCACTAATGGCAGCACAATTTGAGAACAGCTGGAGCTCAGACAGCAAGTTAAGAATTTCCCTTTGTACCTCCTGTCATGTATCAAACAGCAAGACAGACAAAGGTAACACCTGATTGCAAGATTCATGAGTGAAGAAATCTGATGAGTAAACATGGGCTGCACCACATAAAGCAGTTTACACGTGTTTAAAGGCTCATGACAGCGTTCCTGAAGAGCATAAAGTGGTGGAGAAATTAGTGAGATAAAAATTAATGAAGGTATTGGTGACAGGAGCATTCCAGACACATCCAGCCTACAGCACTTGCAGCTACAGGACCCACACTTTAATGAGACAGGGAAACACAGCAAACATGCCCACTGACTGCTGAGAAGTGCCTGGACATTCCTAGATTTCAATCCCTTGGCTAGAGCAGGAGTTGTGTGCTGGGCTTTTAGGAGTCAAAAGCAAAAGTTCTGTTAAGGGAGATGGAAAAGTCCTAGAGACAAACACACACATTCACTACTTCTCCCAGCTGAGAAGCAGCCAACTGAGTTCAGCTGAAAAGGTGACATAAAGACATAAAAACCCTGCTGTGATAGACTTAAATATGCTCCCACACTTGTGATGGCAGAATGTGTCATGTATTGTGCCTCTGAATACGATCCACAGCCTTTGAAAAGTCTATTTAGCAGCTCTATAGCAAATACAAACCCTGTTCTCCTTGCTCAGTAAATTCTGAACAGTATTTTATCCTCTGAATGCTTAAGAAAAACACAGAAAACCCCAGCAGTTTCTTTTATCTGAAGAACAGGAATAGTCACTGCCAACAGACAACTGTGTGCTGTGACACTGCACTCCTCCCTTGAATTCTGCATTACTGCCTTTAAAAAATAGATATATTTATGGTAGGTATTAAGAAGCCTTTAAAAATTTCAGATCCTCATAACTACAGACGTGCTGTGAGAGCCAGAGGGTGCCTCTCAAAAAGGCAGGATGGGAAGGGGAATGAAGACATGTACCACTTCTTTAACATGCATGGTCCTGTAAAGGGAGTCCTGTGCTGTTCCTGAACACTGCAGCAGAATCCTCATCTCTGCAGATCAGACACCTCAGGTCAGGGGTTGATCTCAGGGTGTCACCCTGATGGAGCAGAGTCAGCCCTGAGGCTGGAGCAGGGCTGTCACAAGAACAATCCAAGCTGTCTCACAAGCACAGTCTCCTCAAACTGGTCAAAGGATACCAGATCAGGAGAGGAGAGTGACAGCAAATGCCACTCAGTGATCCTGCTGGAGCTGGAGTAGCTCCTCCGTGCAGCTGTAGGGAACATGCCTTGGAGAACACCTGCCTTTGGCCCCAGCATCCCACCCAGCAGCCATGGGAAAAACAAGCTGAGGAAAATGACAGATTTTATCCAACAGCAAGAAGACCAATGAACAGGTTAAAAAAATCCTTTTGCAAAGGAGAAATTGAAATGCTGCCAAACCCACCAGCAACACATAAAGATGCCTATCAGTTCATCTGAAAAGATCTACCCTTTCTGTGCTGATTTCTAGCAGGCAAACCCAGCAGGCTCTGAAAACCAGGGCAATCCAAGCTTTTACAACAGGGTGTCCAGGCAGATATCCCTGCTGGGCAGTCCTATAATTTCATCTGTTCCCACCTGCAGAAGGTTGGCCACACAATTTACTCCTAGGAGATCACCAGTGTATGTCAACAAACAAAACAGACACTCTTCTAACAAAGGTGACCATCTAGAGCTCCAGTGAATTAATCAGTAGGGCTCTACTGGGGATTAGTGTAAGGTAAAGGCATTTCTGAACAAATATGCCACAGTAAAAAACTGGAAAAGGAAAAAAAACTCTGCCCAATACCTGTATTAACAAACCCTGGTAGCTGTAAACAAGAACTTAAGAGCTTAATACTGACAAGTGAGTTGAGTATCCTTTTGTCATTTTTTAAAAGGCACTGAAATGTCATCTGGGTGTACATTGCAAAGCTCTTTGTATTATAGCCAGAGCTACAGAACATTGAAAGAAAACAGGAATTCCCCAGCAGATCAAAAGTAAACAGTCAGGAAGCAATTATGCAGATAAAGTATGCCCTGAAGTAAAAGCTTCAACAATAACCATAAAAGCAGCACATTATAATAGCCAGCAATATCTAAATAACTGAATCCCTAAATACAGAGAATGTGCTTCTGCAGTCAGGAGGAAAAAAGCAGTTCCACAGATCAGTGACTGCCTGCTCAATGTGTGAGCTCTGCTGTGCACTGCAGGACAGGACAGCTCTATGCCACTCCAGAAAAGTGAATGTTTCAAGGCATCTCTCAGGATATAATGTTCATTTTCAGTGTTTTATGAACTAGGCCAGAGCAGATGGTGACAACTAGCTTGAAGTATTGCATCCAGAGGAAGCTATTACCTCTCATTCCTCACTAAAATGGAAATTTACTCCTCTGTTGTTTCAACACTGTCAGCACAACACTGCTGTTTTTTCTCTAACACTTCCCCAGCAATCTAGCATGTACTTTCCCCCAAATGCTTTTGCAGTAACTTTTCATACTGTACATGAGTTTATCACAAATGCTGATTTCTGCAAGGATTTTCATTTTAGCCAAGAAATTCTACACTACCAATTTCATACTTTTTGTTACTTGAACAACTTAAAAAATGGCTGCATGCAAAAAGAATGCTTTGGGTTGTTGACTGTATGAAATTCAGTTATATCTCAATGAAGTGATTTCAGAACAGCCTGTAGTTTCTATCAAGATTCAAAGGCATGCTAACAAAAAAAAGCTGGGGATAAGGAAGGAAGAACTCCATTTCCTTCCTGTTTACAGAGTCTGTGGACTCTTGCCAGCAGCATTTAACCTGGGTCTTAATTAACCAGTACTGGGACACTCCAAATGAATCCAAGTACAGACACTGCAGTGCACAGGGGTGTGCTTTGACCAAGAAACAGAACCTGAGGCAGAAATTATTGTGTTAAGTGGCAACTGCTGGAACTGGTTAGGAAATCCAGCTTTCGTTATAGTCAGATATATTGGAGAACAAAATTAAATTCTATAAAGGAGATACTTTATGCAAAAGATGGGTTTGCCTCTATATGGCAAGATTATGGAAAGACAATTTTAATTGTGCATCTTACCAAGAAAATGTGCAATGAACTGTTGCACTAACATCTCCACAATATATCCTAAAACCCTTTTCCTTTTATTCCCATTGTTACTATGTATTTTCTTTCATGTTATTTTGGAATGGGCCAGAAAATGGTAAGCAATTATATTCTTACATTCTGATATTCAACTAACATTTTATTGTTTGTGTTTGAGTTCCCCACACACACACAAAAAATAAAGTATCTGAATGTTTAAGAAAATTCACTTTGGGGAAGAACAAAATATTGCTTTAAATAGATTTGAATCCCAAATATAAGTGTACAATTATGTTCAGAGGTACAACTGGCCTTCTCATGTCAAAAATTCTCTGAAGAATTAAAAAGTACACCATGTAATATTGGCTAACTGGTTTCTATGAGAGAGCTTCCCTGTCACAGCAGCTTTCCTACAAATTCTCCTGTATGAGGCAAGCAATAAAACCAGCAAGATTAAGAGTAAATTAAAACCCATCCCTAGTTACAGCTCATTGGCAAGGGTATTCCAATGCTAAATTACAGGCAGCCATTGACTGATTATAGGGACATTTCAAGGTCATTTTAAATAATTCCAGCATTCCTGCAATAAACAAATCTTTCAGGAACACATGAGCTCTATGACCAAGATATTCAAGTGCATACAGGCTTTGTCACAGCCCTAGAGTGCACTGGTAGCAATTTCAATACTTAAAAAGGCATTTGATGTTCTCAGCTTTTGTGTGTGCCAAGGATTTTTAAAACCTCTTTTCAACAACAGCTGGTAACAAGGCTCTGAGCAGGACAAGCCCAAATTCTTCAAATGAGCTTCAAACTAATTATTTTTGATCCTGATAACCTGGGGGCAGGAAAGAAGAAATCAGAGCAGCAAGTCCTCCTGTTGCAGGTCAGGCATTTCACCCAGCTCCTCCAGCACAGTTCTCCTGCTGAGCCTGGACAGAGCATCCAGCAATGTAAAATATTTATACAACTTCTGCTGATAAAGTTTCCAGGTGACAAAGATTGATACAAGAATAAGTAATGAAGACAGGTTACTGTTACAGACTGCTAGATGATTCAGCCTGAGGATAACAACATGCCACACTTGAATATGATCAAGTAGGAGTTCACTGAAAATAGCAGGTTTGAGAAGAGCTGTGTGAGACACCTCAGCCAGCCCTCTCCTTGTCACTGCAGCCTGATGGATGACACTCATCAGAAATGGCACCAAATCCCAGGAGCTCTCAAAAGAAAAGTAAGGATAAATAGCTGGAGGTTGTTTTTTTTCAGATGTTTAATAGTAGAAAACAAGACACCATTTATAGGACAGTTGCATCACTAAACAGCAGAATATTTACAACAAAAAAAAAGAATGAACAGTCTGTGATGGTGTTATCTGAACAAGGCAGAGACAAAAGGAAACACTTCCACTGACCTAAGGAGAAGCTGAGTGGAATGCCTGGATGAGCTTAATTGATTCAGTAGCTCTATAGGACACATGGAAAGAAGAGATATCAGGCTTATTACCTGATAATCTTAATTTACCTGACAACAGCAAGATGACACCTGTTGAAGTATCACACTCGGGGGAAAGTTTCAACTCAGATTTCATAAGCAGAGGAAGCAGCTCACAATAAACACACATGCAAATATCTTCAGTTACCACAACATACCAAAAAACCTTCCAGAAAGCATTTGAAGTCTCCCTTTTCAAAGGCTTTTATAACTAGAGTCCCTAGAGTGAAGGGGGGGAAGACTTTTGTGTACCCAAGGGGCTGGTTTTAAAACACCACACCCCACACAAACACAAAAAACATGTGTCAAAACCAATCACTGAGCACTTTCCCACAGCAGAAAAAGGTCATTACTGGAATTTAGCCATCATTCATCATGGACAGCACATGCTGACCAGCACACACAACCTGGATGAAGAGAAGAAAAAGTGACATGGCAGAGTCTGAACCACTTCATATCACCAGATCTGAAAAAAAAAAGGTGCCTGAATAAATCTGGAGAATGAGCACAGACAAAAATATCAGGTGAATTCACAGAAGATGAAGTGATGTGACTAGAAGGAGGACATCATCATGAACCTCATGAAGAGGTGGGCTCTGAACTATTAGTCCCAGAAACAGGACCAGGAGTCACAGTACCTGTGGAGCCATGATAATTCCTAGGATTTATCTGCCCTACACTCATGCCAGGGTGTCCCAGTCCCTGTCCTCCATCCCATTATTGCCACCCTGAGCAATCTGTTTCTATTCAAGGGACCACAAACATCTGATCCATCTCAGCATTTAATCCATCCTGCCCTCCTGGAACACACTTGAAACTTTACCTGTATTGATCATATTGCCAGGCACTACTTGAAATGCAGGGTGTAAGCACTCACAAAAACAATGGCACACAGCAAGGGCTTCTGGCCACCTTTCCTTCCTGCCAGTAAATAGATAGCCAGAGTTCTACTGGCAGAGGTATCTTGCTGGACAAAGCTGGTATATATCAAAATAAATACTTATTATAGCTACAGGAATTTGAAGCTGATAAAGCTGCAGGAGTACTGAGTTTATTTTACAGGAACACATTACTACTATCTGTTAGAGAAAAGCTTATCAATAAAATAACAATTAATTCTACACCTGCTTGAGTTTTATAGTTCTGTCATTTGACTGCAAACAATTTTTAAGTGTTTCTTTTGCTTTCAAATATTCCTCTACCAAGGCAGCAATTATTATTCAGGTTTTTATATAGCATTGAGAATTCAGGCCTTATAATTTTGTGAAAGCTTCCTTTATTAGTTTTTGTACCATAGGAGAATAACAGGAATCTCCTTGAAAGGATTATTCCAAAAGATTTAATAATTTTATAAATCTCACATGGAGATTCAAAGAGAACTTCAAATACAAGTTTCTCTCATTTGTGAATGCAGGTCTCTATTCTTACAAGACAGTGCCAACTCACAATACTTTCACTGGAGAGCAGAGTGAATTTGCATGTGCAGCTGTAAGAGAATCACTTTGACAAGTCCATTTGGGGAGTGTTCCTCCACATCATTCCACTGGAACTGTGCAGTGTAATTTGTAATATCACAGAACTTCAGCAGTAAAGAAATAAAACCCCCATTAGTAGAGAGAAAAGTACAGACCTGTATGAAGCTGGACTTTCCCAATGACTCCCTCCACCAGGCCCAGACAAATGGGATTCCAAGCCAAAAGAAGATCAGTGGCTGCAAAAAAGAACAAAGCTCCTGTTTTTAAACAGTAAGCTAAACAGGACAATTAAAGTGAACAGTCACCCTTCTCCACTTTCCCCACCTTAGAGGGTAAAAAATGTAAAATAATTCTAGCAATAATAAGATGATGTATACATCCATTTTTGCTTGCTACCAAGTAGGTATGAAAAAAATATATAAATCCCTATCACAGATGTTTTCCACATTTTTGAGGGGCAGTAATTGAATTTAATGGAGGCTTAATTCTTCTCATATCCACTAGAATTTTTCATGTAAGCAAAATTTTACATGGCTGTAGTGAAACTGAATAGAGGTCACTAAGTTACCAGCACAGCTTCAAAACCCAGCAGATGTTGACTTTCATTCCCAGCTCCCTCCTATTTGTATGCTATTACTTTCACATCCTCTTTCTATAAACACACAGACACTTCCTCTTCTGTTAAAACACTCTCCACAAGTACATGGAATATCAAAGTACACAAAGTTAAGGTTCAGGTTTTTAGTTCTCCTACTCTTAACAAATTCCAGTGAACCACACAGGAAGTAGAAGAGAAAGCAAGAAGAAAATGAGTTTCTAACTGTGGTGCAGTACCTGTTCAAGGATTTGAGAGAGAGGGACAAAAGGAAATTCCCAATTCAAATCTTTAAAGTGAAAACAAATACTTAAAAGCAAATATCTGTGTAGGAGAGCAAAATCTCAAAGGAGAATAAGTTCTTCTATACCCTTTGTTATTATTTACCAAAACACACTTGTTCCTAGGTAAAAAGAGCTTCTCCACTTTTAATATCCAGACAAATTTAATATCTTAGCTGTAAGTAGGTGTAAGTAGATGAACATTTGAAGGAACAAACTCACTAAAGAGTACAAGTCAACCACATAAACACTTTATCTACAATATCTTTGTTTCTTCTTGTAAAACTGAGATCTGCAGGTGACAACTGTTACTATGGTTTTTTTTAAAAAACATCCTTGTTTTAAAATACTGAATCCTCCTTGAAATATTTGTAACTGAGGCCTTGATATTCCAAGAACACACATTGATTTCCCAGTTTCCACTATAACATTTAATAGTACTAGATTCAGCTATTTTCCTCATTAAACACAAGCATTTCCATGAGCTACAATAGAAACGGTTGGAGTCAGGGTAGATCCAGAATAAACTCATTAAATGGGATGGATCACACATGTCTTCACACAGACAAGCAAGAACTAAAAGCCCACCGTAGAAGAATTTAAAGCAATGTTTGCAGCAGCATGCAGGGCTGCAATTAATTAATTAATAGTGTGTAACCATTCTGGACCAAATTCCTGTTTTCTTCCTTTCTCTAGACAGTGACTTGAGCTGCACAGAACCTCGTGTGAAGCATGGCAGAATAAAATGAACTTCCTAGGGAGACTAACACAGCTGAGCATCAGGAAATCAGTGACAGTGGGTATGAGAGGTTGGTGTGCCTCAATCTCTGCTGAAACACCTGAACACATCTTGGATCCTCTGACACATTTGTGCTCATACAAAACAAGTTCTAGAACAGCCTGAGCTCAGTTTCACTCCAAATAGCACACAGGAGAATCTCAGTGCTGAGTGGGAAATCTGCACTAGCAGCAAAGGGGAATGCAGGCAGCCTTCCTCTCTCCCAAACTTTCCACCTTCTTTCCCAGTTTTGTCTAAACTCTGGAACTCTTCTACAGCTGCACTGTCTCACACTTTGTCTACTTATTGCTATCCTTGAATTTATCTTTGAAATTTGAATTTTAATTTGAAATTTGAATTTAGCCTTAAATTCATATTTTCACCAGCCAATGATATCAAGTAGCAAACAAAGCCAGACACAGGAGGAATTTAAAGAACCAAATCAATGAACCAAACCATAAGCCTAGTAATCTAGAAGATATGCTATGCCTTTCTAAAACTCTGGTTTCCTGCTGTGATAAAGTATTAGCAAGAAAATCTCACTTGCTATCCAGAGTCTTCATCTAGGAGTTTACAAGAGATAAAAAAGTGAGGAAACAAGGTTTTGTTTTAATTAGAGGAGTAAGGAAACAAAATTTTAGACCTGCCTGTAAAAG
The DNA here is from genome assembly GCF_050655825.1 of Lonchura striata. Classification (NCBI taxonomy): domain Eukaryota; kingdom Metazoa; phylum Chordata; class Aves; order Passeriformes; family Estrildidae; genus Lonchura; species Lonchura striata. The sequence continues at coordinate 35,797,693 of NC_140708.1, read as the reverse complement.
GATATAAGAAAACAGAACATCTTACACAGATGTTTTATTACTCTTGTGAGTTCCTCTGACAGAGGCAGCACTAAAAAATTCAAGCCTTCTACAGGACTCCTACTACCCCAGCAGCAGAGACAAAATGAGAAATGACTCTAAACTTTAAGTACTGACAAGCTTTGGAAAAGAAGAGCATGTATTTGGTATCAAATGCTTATTCCACTTTCAGAGTTTAAAGGCAGCAAATACAGATCCACCAGCTGGGCAGCACTGGCTCTCAGGTCAGTGTGATTATCAAGCTACCAATGGTAAAGGCTGACTGCTTAAAGAAAATTTTCCACAGGGAAGACAGGGTATCGGGGGAAAAAAGATAAATAAATAAATTAATATAATATATATATATTTAGCAATATATAAGGGGATTACCACATTTTTTTCATTGTCCATGAAAACCTTGATGCAATGAAGCCTTACAGGAGAAATGCTTTTAGGCTGTGAAAAAACACCAATTGTGGAATCACACTGACTTCCTTTTGGTGATAGCATCATTAAATTTGGGTTTCTTACACTATTTCTAGAGAATATTCTATAGGAAAATATGTGTGACAGCACAGAGGCAAGGCAGTTTTTTTAAACTAAATAAAGCATATTTGGTTCCAACCTGATTAGAACTTTGTTATTGGTTAACATTCAGTTTCCTGTGTGACAACTATAGCTCAGAGCCAACACCCAATCATGCTGAATAAATATCATTACAGTAAATACCAATATGAACCTCTTGCTCCTGATGAGTGCACTCTGGAAATAAGAAATGGATGAACCAAACAAAATAAAGGTTTAAATATAATTCCCCCACCCATCCCCAAAGATGGGCTTTCACGCTGAGTGCACTCCTTTTCACTATGTATATGAAGAAGTTGCCTCCAACTTTTGTCTAACACTAAAATTGATCAAGACTGTTTCCTTGCAGCTATTTGGGAAAACTGGCAGCAGAAATCTCTAGCCACTATCTTGAATCTTTGAAAATTATCACCACTCTATATTTAAAATCGTTACATAAGCAAAGATCCAGAGATCCAAGAATGTTAACTGCAAGCCTGCAGATATAAGTATTTAACTGTATCATATTTTACAGAATTTATGAGGTAGCCTAAAACGGTAGACAGTGATACATGCTCAGAAGGTATGCACATCCTTTTGAAGTCATAAAAATAACCATACAAAACAAAACTGAAAATGTTCTATTCAAAGTTTTACAGACAGCATACATGAGACCTGGCCACATTTGACTGCTGCATGCTGAAAGAGCTCATGACAAGCTTGATTATTTATTTTTTGAGGAAATGACTATCAGTAAGAGTTAGCCACCACAAGGCTCTATCAAAGGAAACTCTGAACTTTCCTTACAGACAAAACAGACAATGTTTTGAGATATAATGTGAAATACAACTTATCAATAATCACTCGTTTCCCCACAGAAATTTCACTTCCTATAAATGTCATACTAGTCCTCCTTTAAACCTCACAGAGCCAGGAATAAAGACTTATCAGTTTTAAACTGCACCACAGTGATGTTGAAACTGCCTTAACAGTATTGTGCTGATAATAAAAGAGCGTGTCAAAACAGTCCTTGTCCCTCAAAGCAGAAAGGCAGAAGCTGTGTCCAGAAAGAATCACTGGGAGCCGTGAGATGAGTCCCATGGAAGATCTTCCCTGACTTGAGGAATTCTCTGCTGTCCTCAATGTGTTTAAATTTGAGAGAACTGCCAGTGTTTGACAGGCCTTAACACTCTGATGTATGCACTTGCTTACCAAGTTTCCATCCTGAAGTACAAAATCGCTCATTCCTTCCCTTATCCTACTAAATAAATTCAAGTTACTGAAACAAATGTTGGGTTTTTTTGCTGATTCCTGTCAGAGATAAATGACCACTGCAATGCATTTACCATTCACAGTGATTGTATCAGCATTCAGTTGCAGCACAACAGAGGTTCTGTCACAATTTCAGAACAAAACCAGCTTTGATGTGATTGACTTCCAGCACCACCACCCTCAGAGCTCACCAGCAGTGATGCAGAGCCGTGCAGCACCAGATAAAGTCTCTTCAATTCTTTATGTTTACACAAACATAACCCTGATAAAAGTGATACAAAAGCAACTTGGAAGAACATCAAAACCCAAAACCGCTTTCTGGCTCTTTCTGCAGTCTGCCACCAGCTGAGTTGATCCAAGGTCAGGCACAAACTCTGATAGGAAAACAAACCACTGCTTTGGGATAAACCACTTGCTCAACACAGAATGGCTGGAGGCAAGGCTGGGGAGGCAGGCTGGCAGCTTCCCCTGGAGAAGGCAGGAAGAAAAGAAGATTTAATTTGTTATCACCTGAAGCCAGCCCATACTGCCTGGTTCAATCCATTGAGTAGCTGCAATTGTTTCTGTTCCAAGCCTGCTGTAGTTCAGAGGGCACACACACACCTCTCATCTCCCTGGCTGCTGGCATTTGGGAGTGAACTCCAGCTAGGAATGTTTCCTGACAGTGTACTCAATACAAAACACACACATCATCACTGGACTGCCTTTAGGTTACACTTAAGTGTATAAACATGGACATTCATGTGTCAATTCTCAAAAAGTCTTCCTGGAGTCTGACAGAACACTAATTCTCCATCATTTTCACCACTCAACACAAGCCACAGATATTTATATAGAAAAAAAATAAAAGCAGAATGACTCACTGTGTACAGCCAAAATAAATCATGAAGTTCTGCTAATGTAAATTTTAACATCAGAGGTGTTAATTTTCAAGAAGAAGCTTCAGTATTTTAAAATAGATTTCAGGGGGCTTTTTTTTCCCTTTAAATTGTGTCTGCTTCAGATCAAAAACAACTGCAAGACTTTATTATTAGCATTATTTGACCTTTATGACCTCCTGTGGCTTTCCAAAAGAAAGTCTGCTTCCAAGTTCCAGTTCATCTTTGAATAGTGCTCTGGAATTTTAGCCAGGATTAAGAGGTTATGAATTAACTGGGAAGACTTAAGAATAAAAAGTTGAACTTCTTTCTCTTGCAGGAAACAAAGTACTACTTATGCAAATAAAACTTAGGCTAATTGAGTTTTCCTTTCAACACTGATTTCTAAAACTGTATTTAAACTACTTGCAGAAAGATGAAGCATTAAGGCATTGAGTATTACAAGCTCTTAATTGTTGTGAAGTGTTAATTTAATTTACTTGCATGTTCTCCTCCAAACTATCCCTTCAAGTAATCACCTACTTTATTGGGACACTTCCTTCAATATCTCAGCATTAAAAGAGATGCACACAAACAGGTCAAGTACAATTTAGTGACAGATTTAAAGCAGTGGGGAAGGCAGCACACAATAATAGACATCTATAGTGCTGCTGCCAAAGCAGGATGCAAGTCCCAGAGAAAGCAACTAACAAAAATGAATCCCTACTACTCATCTTGATAAAGAAATACTTCTTTGTATTCTGGTGCAGCCAGAAAATCCCTTGAGTCACCAGGCATTGCTTGGGAAACTGGAAAACATACGGAAAAAGTTCAGTTGTCTGGAGAGTGTCCAGTGTTACATGGAATTGCACAAGGAACCCCTGTGCTGGAAGTGGAAACAAACTGCTGTCACCAGTGTTTGCTCCAAACAGAGTCTGACCCTGTGCATCAGTGGCCTGCAAACTTTTTTATCAAATGTCACACCAAGAAAAACAAAATTAGCACATATCCCAAATATGTATATTTATTTGTCCAGCAGAACACATAAAGCATTTATATTGCATGTATTATAAAACATACAAACAATAAGAGGTTTTTAATGGGTGAAATAAACATTATTTTAAAACAGTGTTTATTTTTATTAATGGTATTAAGTATTTTCTTCCTACACCCCCAGTGGACTGCCTTGAGCACCCACAAGCTGTGTGCACCCCACTTCAGAGACCACTGATGGCTAAATGTATGCCACAAGCTATGATGTTTGAAACAAGAATCAGCTCCTCACATCCCTTCCACAAACCTGTAAATACCACTCAGAAAACCACCCAGCAGGGACTCTTAAAATGCAAATAAGTGCCAAGCCACTGGAGCTCAGAGGGTTGGTTTTTTGCTTGGTTGATTTGGCTTTTTTTTCTTTTTCTTTTTAACTTTAGAGCTTCCTTTTATTTTTCACATTGCTGAACTCTGTTAGCAAACATATTTTCTCAGAAGTAAAACAGAAGAGAAAAAAACATATTTTATCCTTCCAAAAGCAACAACTCTGCACAAATTAATATTATTCCACACCAACACACATTTATCCCTATTTTTAGCCAGTATTTCAACAAAGCTCAAGTTGTTTGAGGATACCCTTAAAGCTAAGAAAGCACTAGGTTGTCTGCAATTTTTTAAATCCTATTTACTCTGCAAGAAGGAAACTATCAATCAGGCAGGAAAAAGATTTTATTCAAACCTACTTACAAAACTGACAGCTTAAACACTATGTTCACTCATTCTGAAGACTGTCTATTAAAAGTTTGCTCAGCTACAGCTATACTGAAAGAAGAGCACAAGAAAGCTATTAAAAAATTAAAATATAAACATTTACTGAGCAGAAGGATTTCACAATTATGGAAATTAGTTTGTTTTACTAATCACTGAGCTGACTTATGCTAATGCTCCTTAAGAGCCATGAGAGAATTGCAGTGTGAGCCAAGTTGAAGCAAGGCAAAGTTTTCCCTCACTGTCACCTGTTCTTCTGATGCCATAATTAACTTTCCTCCCTGATTGTCCAACTAATCAGTCTCAAAGCACAAGAAGAGTTATGTGTTGGAAACAACCATTTCTAACACTAAATATGGGGGTTATACTCAAAAATTTGGCATGTGTTGCAGGAACAGACAGGATTACCCCACCCCTCCAATATTCCTCCCTCTGTTTTTTTTTTTTAAGTGTTGGGGACAATTTGACTACTCAGCAGAAACATATTATTTAAATGTTACTGGAAGGCATGCAAATATAGGGAAACACTTAACAATCACCCATATGTGCAAAAGTTGCTGTTTTTCCTTAACTGAGAAACAGACAAGGGAAAAAAAGTGAAAGATAACAATTAATGGCAGACCAGCATATTTGCCATTTACATCTTGCAACTACCTCTTGGGCAAGGTCATTTACTTTGAAATTTGGCTCAGAATTCTGTTTTCCAGTTCAAAGAATGTTCAAGGGCCTTGTTTCAGAGATTCAGCAAACACTGCTCCAGGGTTTCTATTCAAGTAAGATTACTGCCTTAAAAGGAAAATCTCAGTGTTCAAGTGCTATTTCATTCATTTGGGTTCAACTTTTCAGGAAAAAAGTCCTCTCCCAGTTTTTATTGGGTAAGATGTTTGGAGCAAGAAAATATAACTGATGATTAAGTATTAATATTCCTGTTTACCAAAGCCCAGCTTTAATAAAAAACACTTTCTGCACTATTTCCAAATTCTTCCTCTAGATACCCAACCAATAATTTCTCCTCTTCTTGATACTCCACTCGCATTACTTTATTTTCTATCCCATTCCAACCTGCAACAGTTGTTTTGAAAGAACACAAGCAGCACATCAAACAAGTGGCTGCCTTGTCCTGCAGTTCAGTTTTAAACTTAAAATCACAAAAATTTTCACGTTTCCTTACACATACAGCTGAAGTATCACCCACACCATTAAACTGTGAAACAACCTAACAAGAAGAACAGTGTTCTCATGAAAAAACCACAATCCCTTGGTACAGATGCAGATCTTTCTTAATTGAAATCAGTGCTCTCTGTTCTAAATATTTTAGCTGCAGTTAGTCTGCAATTTCCTACTCAATATTTAGTTAATACTAACTCATGACATCAAAAATGAGTCACCTCTGCCAGCAAAATACAAGCCACAGAAATGCACTTAAATTAGATTAATTTTAATTCCAGGGGAAGGCAAAAAAAAAAAAAAAAAAAAAAAAAAACCACAAAAACAACATCAAGACCAAAATATCAAGATATGAAGCATTACGAGTTTTTCCTGTATTTAAAACCTCAGGTCATTTCAGCATGGACAGGAATTCCAAGAAAATCTACATATCTAAGTTAGGACAAGTTTGGCATTTTCAGAACTCTTCATAGAAGGAAAAGGAGGAAAAAAAAAAAAAAAAAAAAGAGAGGGGAACACCCTTGTCATATTCAACTCATCACCTGCTCAGACTCAACAGGAAAGTAAAGAAACACCTCACCTCAAGGTGTATTTAATTCTCACCAGGTTAGGCTTTAACACACTATCAACCCACTTAAGTCTCAGTTTTAGGTTTACTATGTTTTATAAAAAGAACCATGAATGGAATTACGAAGTACATTTTACTTATAAAAGGTAGAAAGTAATTTCTCTCTGAGAAATATATAGGAAGACCTCGCCTCAGAGTCAGCTAAAACAGTGACTAACGTATGTAATATTTAATCAGAGGAAGGATATAGAGCAGCCCACTCCCCTGGTCCCCTCTGTTCTCTTTCACAAGAAGGCAAAAGCAGCAACAGGGACCCAACTGCTGCAGATTTTTTCAGCCTACATCCTCGCTGGGCTGCAGCTAATGCAGATCAGGTCTGACATCTGGCTTGTCACATACGCCACAAGGACGTGGTGCTGACAACCCAGAGAGAGGAGGGAACAGAGGAACAGAATGAGCAAGCAAGGGTGAGAAACAGTGCAGCACCCACTGCAGCTAAAAAGGTGTCAAAAAACAGCTTGAGGTTCCTTCTGAAGTTACTTGAAATCCTGAAGCTCCAGCCTCCTGTGGAATTCATTTCCCAGAATAGATAGGCAGTTTCCAAGACATACTACTGAAGTTCAGGAAGGCAGTTTTGTATGAAATAATTCAGCAGCATGACTTCACACTCAGGCTGTCACCCCTCAGAGCCATGTCTAGGACTGCTCTGTAGACTTAAACTTAGCAATACACATTTTGGTGGCAGTGGCATCACTCCTTACACCATTCATTAGCTCAAAGCTTTCACTTGAGCACTTCCAGGCTTCCACAAAGAACTGCTCTTCCTCCTCCATTCTACAGCCATGAAGAGCAGCTCAGGAATTCTGACAAGTCAATTCTACATGACTCCTGCCACGCCTTTGGGGAGTAAGGCAAGCACACAGCTGGAATATTAGATGGCCTTATGATTTGTGATTCAGAGATGGTGTCACACTATCAGATTAAGACACCTAACCTGAAATGTGTCTCCTGCTACTCTGAAAATACTGTTGGGTAACACATCCCTCACTGAAAGTATTTAAAGTGCATTGCTTCAGTTGCTGACTCGCAACCGTTTTCAACAGATGAAAATGAATACTGCAACAATAAATTCCTAAAGCGTTTGTTTGAAACAAACAAATGCTCAACTGCCTCTAGTTTACAGTTCCAGAGGTAAAATACAGCTTAACCCATCTTACTCTTTCAGAGGCAATGGAGTCTTTGAGCATGACATCCCCAAAAGCTGTGTCAGACTAATTCCAATCTGTGTACCCCTCAAAATATTTTGTAAGTTTTTTTTTCTCCAAAGCAGTGGGAATCACCACAATGACAAGAAATAGTTTTAGTAGGAACTGTTCCCAATCTTATTTGACATTACTGCCTGCAATATTATCAAGGCCAGCACAATGATAATAGAAGCTTTACACCACAACAGTCTCACTCCTTCTACTGCTGTTAAAAAATGGTAAGGAGAATTCAGTGCCTTCAACACTTTCTATCCTTTACACACACACACATATATATGTATACATACGCAAATATAAACACAATTTATATAAACACCATCAATAAAAACATATTTCTAATCTGTGTAGAACTACTAGTCAGGAGCAGCCACACAAAGCATAAACAAAGTAATCCAAGAGTGAAATCCTGACCATGACCTGATGTAAGGCATTTAAGGCATGGTTGAACAGCACATGTTTTTTCTCTACACAGAAAAATGTACACTCTCAATAGCCAAATTATTAAAAAAAAAACAAAGTCTATGATGCCAAAGTGATTCATGGATTTCCTGCAGGTGACTCATTAGTGCTTTCACTTTAGAGAATAAAAAAAACAGAAACATCTTGTAAACACAGGCTGACATCCTTCAAACGAGGGCCAACCTCAGACTTTGCTTATAGCAAATATTTACCAAGATTATTTGCCATTTGTTTTAATTCAAGCTGTTATCTCCATGATTCAAAGAGGTCAGAAATACAGCTCTCAATATTGGCACATTTCTGAACATGCCTTTACAGTTGAGGGAGGAGAGTACTTTAAAGCTTAGCATCAGTTCTTTAGATTCAGACCTACCCTCTGAAGTAATGATTTGCAAAGTTTACCAGTATTATCTATTTCAACCCATGAACATGCAAAGATTAATTCAGAGCAGCCTCTATGAGACAGAATTTTTATAACCAAGGCCTCCAAAACCAAGCAGAGACACACAGCTAGATCACAGCCTTTTGACAGATTATTAAACATGTCAATGAACACAAGTTATGACTTTGTTGGTTTTTTTTAACACGGCAGTGACTCATCACACAGAAATCCATTTACTCATTTCCGGGTATGAAATTGGCCTCAATAATAAATAGTCAAATGTAATAAAATTACAAACTTGACGATATGCAGTTTTGCCTTAATACAAGAAAGAGCTATTGATCTAAGAAACACTTCCTGTGAGAGAACTGTTTCTTTCTTGGGCTTAATTTCAACCTGCTAAGGTATTTCATTTCACAGACCTGGAGTCCACTGTCAAGATGATGATCCACAGAGAGGGCTGGAAAAACAAAGCTGCAATCACATGGAAATGGGAAAGCATTGCTAACAATCGAGAGTTTCAAGCAGACCAGGGGACTTTAATATCACATTACCTTTCGTTAATCTGCAGGTCACACACAATAGGGATCACATGGAAACTGCCTGAAAATGCAGAGGCAGGCAAAGGACAAAATGTTGCTGGAACAGCAAGCAGACAAACTGCTGGGCACTGGCAAAGCCTCCAGGAGGTTAAGGTACACCAAAAAATAAACAAAAAAACACAGCAATGGCTGCATGAAAGCAAGGCACTGATGCTTTTAAAAGTTGAAGTTATCAAAGACTAATCTCCAGAACTATAGATCACTAGTTGGTGGTTTAATTCCTGTGGATCAAGGAAGACCTTTCAGCCCATGCAGATGGCTCTAGCCATCACAAACCTAAACCTGAGAGGTTTTCTACCCTGTGAAAGCACAAGTTTCACTGACTAGCAGCACTGTCTTCTAGCTTAACATCAATTATTTTGTAAGGTCATTTGCAAATCCAAGTATTGCTGGGAAGTTGATGGACAAGAATTAGTCACGCTAACTTGACACAGATTGCAATTTTATCTCAGAGATGCAAACAAATTGTGCTGAGAAGATACAGCCAAGGATGAAAACATAAGAAAGTGCAGTACGAAAAACAGTTCTTTGAAAAAAAAACACAGATAACAATGGTATTTGCTGTTTACATTTAAAGCTTGCCCAGCCTTTCACAGAAGCTCATAAAGTCTACTGTACTCAGATAGTCAACCTGGTCAAACACATGTTTAGCCACCTTTTTTTGGCATAACACAGATCCCAGTTTTAGAAAGCTGTAAGTAACATCTGTGCAGCCTACCGCACGTTTTGGTGAAACACCCAGCTAACTTAGAGCTCCTTTCTCATACAAGCAGGGTCAGCCTGGTCCTTTACATCAAAGCCACGTATAAGAATCACAGAGAACGATGAACACACATAGAACGGTTTGGCTTGAAATAGACTTTAGAGATCATCTCGTTCCAACCTCCTGCCATGGGCAGGGCGCACACATTACACAGAGCAAAGGCGGCATTTTATTTTAGAGACACCTTTACTCCTAGGCAGGACAGGACAATTACCATTCTTTCAAAATTCCCTTTTACACAACTCCAGCTCAATTTTTGTTCGCGCTGCCTTCCCTTCTGTCTCATATCGATACACAGAGTGGAGCTCTGCGCGACTGTCGCTTGCACAGCCTGCGAGCACTGAAAAATTCGGAAGCGCTGTAGAAGCCACAGAACGTCAAAGGCTCGGAATGGACCTTAGAGATGACCCGGTCCCGACCCAACGCAGCCGCCTGTTCCGTTTCCCCCGGACGTGGCGACCCCGGGGCACACCTGCCCAAAGACACAACGCCCCGGGAGCATCCCTTACGTAAGGCTGACACCGGCCCCCAGCGCAGCGATGCTCCCCGGGGTGACCGGGTGCCTCTGGCCGCCGGCACCGACCCGGGTCACAGCGGGCACGGAGCCTTTCCCCGCCGCTCGATTTGCGGGGAAACAGCCGCACGGCGAGGCACAGCGCCACCGGGACACCGGGGCGATGGGCAGCGCTACCGGACCGACCCCGGCCCCGCCCGGCTCCCAGCCCGCCCTTCCCCGCGCGGGCGGGCGGCGGGCGCGGCCGCCGGGGGTCTCACCGGCTCGCAGCTGCAGGCTGCCGTCCCTCCGGCTGCACCACAGCGCCCGCTCGCCGCTCTGCAGGATGTAGTGGTCCTTGGCTTGGAACAGCTCCATGCTGGCGCGCCGGGAGCCGCCGGCAGCGAGGGACGGAGGGCGGCCGGGGAGGAAGGGGCGCTCCCGCCGCCGCCGCGCGCGCGGCCCCGGGGGCGGAAGGGGGAATGGCCGGGCACGGCGGGCGCGCGCTCCCGAGCGGGCGGGCGCGCGCACGCGGGCGCTGCCACCCACCCCGGAGCGCGAGCGGGCGGAGCGGGCGCGAGCCCGGGTTCCGCTCCCGCCGCCGCACGTGACCGCGCGCGGCCCCGCCCCGCGCGCCTTTAAAGGGGCAGAGCAGGGGGCGGGGGCTCAGGGGCGGGGTCTGTGCTGGGGCGGCCCCTCGGAGGGGCGGGGCGGCGCCCCCGAGCCTGCCCGACGGGCTCCGGAGGTCTTGGGGCTGCTTCGCTCAGCCCCTTCAGCCCGGTTCCCCCAGATCTATTCCCGTCAGCCCGGTTCCCTCAGATCGGCTCTCCTCAGCCCGGTCCCCTCAGAAAGATTCCCGTCAGCCCCTTCCCCTCAGCCCGGTCCCCTCAGATCGATTTCCTTCAGCCCGGCTCCCTCAGATCGGCTCTCCTCAGCCCGGCTCCACTCAGATCGATTCGCCTCAGCCTCTTCCCCTCAGCCTCTTCCCCTCAGCCCTTTCCCCTCAGCCTCTTCCCCTCAGCCTCTTCCCCTCAGCCCTTTCCCCTCAGCCCGGCTCCCCTCAGATCGGCTCTCCTCAGCCCTTTTCCCTTAGCCTTTTTCACTCAGCCTTTTCCCCTCAGCCCTTTCCCCTCAGCCCTTTTCCCTCAGCCCGGCTCCCCTCAGATCGGCTCTCCTCAGCCCTTTCCCCTCAGCCCTTTTCCCTCAGCCTCAGCCCTATTCCCTCAGTCCTTTTCCCTCAGCCCGCTCCCCTCAGCCCGGCTCCCCTCAGCCCTTTTCCCTCAGCCCGGCTCCCCTCAGATCGGCTCTCCTCAGCCCTTTCCCCTCAGCCCTTTCCCCTCAGCCTTGTCCCCTCAGCCCTTTCCCCTCAGCCCTTTCCCCTCAGCCCGGCTCCCCTCAGCCCTTTCCCCTCAGCCCTTTCCCCTCAGCCCTTTTCCCTCAGTCCTTTTCCCTCAGCCTTGTCCCCTCAGCCCTTTTCCCTCAGCTTGGCTCCTCTCAGTTCAGCTCCCCTCAGCCCTCAGAAGGTGATACGCGGTATTAACTCGTGGTGAAAGGAGGCTCAGGCTCAGCACAGGGCTCATCTTTATTCTAAATATTGACCCAGAAGGCGAATTATTCAGAAGGGCAAATTATTCCCTCTGTCTCTTCTGCAGGCGACACTGGAAAATGTACCTGCAAACTTGTCACTGCTACAGACCGTTCCCAGCCTTACCGAGGGCTTCTCCACAAGCTTCCACAGCTTTTGTTTGGTTACAGAAGCTGAAGTCCCACTCCCTGTGAAATTGAGGAAGAGATGGACTCAGACAGAAAGCATCCTGTCCTGCAAGCCCGGGGAGTGACACCTGACATCCCAATGAAGGGCTGCTGGCTGCTTCAGTTCACAAAAGATTTACCAATTATTGTTAAACCACCTACAGTAGGAGAAAAACACTACTTTCAAACCACTCTTTGAAAAGATCAGTTTCTCTCATACTATTTTTCTCCATTTATATATTATTGATGCCACAAAACACTAAGTGACTAAAGGACATTAAGAAATGAGAAATCTCATTATTAAATGTGAATATTCAAGAGGCAGGGAAGAGCTTGCTTTTGGGAGGTACTGAGCAGCCAGTCTGAAAATGCATTTAAGTGCAGGCATGATTTTAGATGTATAATTTAAATAGGTTTAATTGAACATTAAAATCTTTTAAGATAAGCATGCACTTCAGAAATTTCCTGCTTTGGGACTAGGAACTGAGCTTCTCAGTGGGTCAAAACGTTATTTTTACTTCAAAGTCTTCTGCACTATCATTCACTAAATATTTCTCTCTTGCAATATCATCTCTATTCTGTTTGCGTTTCCCAAATAGTTCTGTGTTGTAGCACAATGCATAGGTCACCATTAAAATGCTTGCAGGGATTTCAGGGACAGACTTTTGTTTTGCCCTTTTTCACGCTTTGATCAGAGCTTTTTTATTTCCCTGTGGGTAATTTTCTGTTTGCATTCAGTGGTTTTCCATAGATTCACAGCTGGGTGCTGTTTTTATGAGCCTCACAGCTTTAGTTGGTATAGGGGAAAAAAACTGAAAGATTAATTTTGCATTTTTGCAATTCATTGTCACTAGCTGACAGTAAGGAAATGCGTAGGCTGACAATTAGTCATGCACTCTCTCAGTATTACCTGATTGCCAGCAGCTTGAATTCAAGTTTAAATGTTGGTTAAAGGAAAGGAATATGATCTAGTAACACTCTACACTTGGAAGTACAATTAGCTGGATATATTGGACAAATACATCACTCTTCCTGAGCTGAAGGGTACCAGATTTGGAAATGACAGCAGAGGGAGGAACTTTATTTCTAAATGTTGGTCATTTAAAAGTCGTGAAACAATTTGTTTGTTTGTTTGTTTGGCCTCAATGCTCCTGGCAGCCTCCAGAAAAACATTAGAAAAATCTTGGGTCATCTTTTTTGATGCCAAAGTAACTACAGAAGCATTTCTTGTTACCCTTCATGCTCCTTGCTAGTTTTTAATCCATCTGTGCTTTGTCCTTCCTATTTTCATCCCTGTGTGTCCAAGGCAACACCTCTATATTCCTCCCTGGCATTCCCTGCCCACTTCCATGTGCTTCTGTTTTCCTTTGGAGCATAGGGAGGTTCTCTTAGTGAGGTTTCTTTTCTCTTCTGAAATATGTTTTTGAGAAGGCTTTTGTGTGCTTTTTACAGAGGGTCTGCTATGTATTAAACAGAGACTGAAGAGTCTCCTTTGAGAAGGAACCTCAAAACAAGAGCAACACAAGAGGGTCTCCTGGCAGGCAATATAGCAGATAAAAATATGTGTTTGGGACTGGAACATTTTCTGAAGTGACAGTAAATGTACTACTGAAAAATAGTTGTGTGTTGTGTTCTGTAACAGAAAAATACAAAACCACTGGCATGAACATTAGGTTTTTGGCAAGAAAATGAAAACTCTCCAAACCCAGGGAAAGCAGTTCTGCATAAGAATTTTTGCCCGAATTTATTTTTAGCTTTCTTTTCACTGAAGAAGCTTTTTGTGGCAGCTGTAGTTATCTCTAAAGGAAGAGGAACGCTGGTATTTCCTCCTTCACCATGAAAATCTCTGACTTGCAATGGGAATATTTCTATTTCAGTGAGCACTAGGAAGAGAACAACCTTCTCCTTTCAAAGCAATGTGTATGTGGTTAATATCTGCAATATACTCTATGGCTTATGTACACTGCATTGATTTCCCTCTGTTGCACTGGCTCTTAAGAGCAAATCAATGGGACCATTTTCAAAAATAAATGAGAATATTTTGTTTGCCTACGATTCTTTTATTCTGGAATTGCAAATTGCACTTTGCCAACTACCAATTGGTGCACATAAAAACATTCCTTACTGTGCTGTTGGGCTGCCTTCCTCAGTTAAAATATGGTTTATACTATACCAAGGCCACATTTAATTCATAATTTCTCCAAAGTAAACAGCAGGCTGTTCTTCATGGCCATTGTAATCAAATTTACATCTCATTTAAAACAGATTCTACATGCTTTTCCTCAGTTTGAAGAAGTTAGTGGTTTTATTACCCTTTGGAAGAATTTATCTCCCTTTCTTTACTTTTAATTTGAGCAGGAATTTTTCTAAACAGCAAAATAGCTTACATTACAAAAAATCTGCCTTTAGAAAGGGTAAAAGGTAAAATTTCATAATCACTGGAATTTGTCTTTTAAAAAAATTTAAAAGTTTTTTTTTTCCTGATATCATTTAGCCAATTTGAATTAATTCTGCAATTAGCTTTCTTGGAAGTTGCTTTAATTTCCCTAGGGGTTTTTTTTTTTTTCTATTTTAATATTATAGAAACAAAAAACATCCTCATCTTTGTAATGTTACTGGTTCTACTGAATCTAGCTTCTTCCACAAGATGTATCAGTAGATTAGACAGTAAAACAGCAAAAGTAACAAAAAATTAAAATTTTATATCTATATCTATATCTATATCTATATCTATATCTATATCTATATCTATATCTATATCTATATCTATATCTATATATCTATATATATATATATATATATATACAGTTATATGTATATAATTGAATATATATATTATATATATATATTCAATTTTTGCATTACTTTTATTTTTGCATTACTTTTATTTTTGCATGACTGTGAATACTGTGGAGGCCCAGCATCAAATGACACCTGAAGAACACAGTAGCTGCCAAGTGCTGAAGTGTTATACATTTCTTTTTGTCACTTTTCCCTGGGTTTGGCTGCCATAGGAAAAGGAAATGTATTAGCTATTCAGTGCAAAAATCTGTCAGTCATATGTGATGCAAATAAATGCAGGAAAAGTGGGAGGGGGGGTTGAATCACATTCCTCTTGCTCCCTGTTCTCCCGGCACTCACTATTTATACAATATTTATGAATTATTATGCATTGTTTACATTCGTGTCATGCCCAGGAGCTCCAGTTCTGATGAGGATCCCCACTGTGGGAGATGCTGTGCAGAGCCAGCAGTGTCTGCTCAGATTCCAGGGATTCAGAGCCCTTACCAAAGGCAAGGTCAATAACAGAATGAGATGTTTAAGGGAAGAACATAAGATGATGAGGAATTTTTCATCAGCTTGGAAGGCAGTGGTCTCAGCATTCCAGGATTTAAGCATTACCGAGTTGTGATGGAAAATTACTTTATTACTCCATTCAATTAATAATGTTTCAACACTAAATATTTATATTATATCATTCTAGTGAACTTCATTCTCTATATTGAGAATAACATGCTTTCAAAATAGCACTTGTACAGCACAGCAAAAGCCCATGCAACAAATTAACTTGGGGTCAAACTTTCTTCACCCCAGGAGTTGTTCCAGAGGGAACTTGGCAGTGAGGTCTGACATGCTGTGACATTCAGCAACAATACTGAACACTGCTAAAGCCAGCTTCAATAATCCTCTCCTCCTTCCCAGCTGTGTGCTTCTATTCCTGTCCCATGCCTGCGCTGGAGAGACACAAGCATTTGTGCAGCATATTGTCAGCTGGATTTGCAGATGCACAATAACCTATTAAATACTATTTATGAAACTGGATATCCCAGCAACTGAGGTTAGAACAAACTTACCTGGCCTTACTGAGCAGAAGGAGCCTGATTTTGTGGGGTCAGGACTTAGTGCCACTCAGCCAGTGCCAGTGTCCCACTGAGCTGAATCAGATCGTGTCTATGGGATGGATACATTTATGCCAACCATGCCTACGTTAGGAAGAAGTGCCATAAAATTGGAAAGGATTTGGAGAACTGAACAGCTGCTGCTGAGGATCCAGCTTCTGAACTATGATTACTCCAGGGACTTTATTTAAGCTTAGATCTAGTTTAGTTTTGTCCTACAGACCCCTCAGCAGCTGGAGCCTATCAGAAGCAGATCTGCAGTTCAGCAGTTCTGCAGTTCTGCAGTTCTGCAGCTCTACATCTCCTGTTTTCTGTTGCAACTCTTAAGGAACTCAATTCATGTGCTCACATATGGAACAGCAGATCCCTGAGATGAGCCTCAGAGAGTGTCATCCAAAGGAGCTTTTTCAGGGACCATCACCTTTTCCAAATGTCATGAGGTGGAACAGTAAGAGTGGTCTTCTGGAAGCCTTGCTGTATCTCAGACAAATTCACCAAAACAGAGATGAGGTGATTGTTTTTAACACTGTAAGTGAAATTACTCTGGCAGAAATTTGGAGCCACCAAAAGCCTCTCTGACACACCATGGGTCTTCACGAGAATTTATATCTAGACAACCTCAGCCCTCTACATAATGCTGCTTTTACACTGCAGATACACCTCAGTGTTTAAGAGGAGTAGGGATGTGTGAAGTTCGAAGAATGACACTCAACCCTCTCCTCCCAAGAGCAGAATCTCTAGCTGCCAGGCAACAATTTAGGTCAAAAAACATTTATCAGCTCTTCCTTCATCTGTGGCATGTGGATAAAAAAGTCCTGTGTAGATCTTGCAATCTTCAAGCTCTTGATGCTCAGTTAAGTACTGTGCCGGTAATTAGAATTCTTATGAATCTCAAAGGACGAAACCAGAAGATTAAAAGAACTTTATTTTCCTGTGAGATTATATGTTCTACACTTGAGTGTCTGGAAGAGATGATCATTGCTATATACAGGCTAAAAGTGTTTATTGCTGGCTTTGCTTTTCTTGTGCAATGCTATGTAGGTCATTGTCAAACCCAGGGAAAGAAGATAGACATGAGACTGAAAAAGAGGACTGAAAATCAGAAAGTGTGAGTCCTTGTCCTTGAACAGATAGCAGGTTCTTTGCATCACACTTTTACATTTATGACTAAAGGTAACATTTGTTCCCTACTATGCAAAAGTCTTAGAGCCTGACTATATTGATATGTGTAAAATGTTTTAAATTGTCATGGTAACAATTTACATTCATATTTATATGCAGATAAATTAAAGCAAGGTCTATCTTTTATGGTGATAATAATAAAATAGAATTTATGTATGGTCATACCTCAAACAAATCAGGGATGTTTTGTATTTTTGTTGGAGTCAGTCAGGTTCTGCATTTACAGGGGGGACTGCCAGTGAGAAGCAAGATTGGTGTGGAGCAAGGTGGAATTAGAGCCATGTGAATCACTTGGTGATGTGCTTTTCACTTTGATATTTTAATTATGTTACAATATCTATCTATCTGAACAATTTATATACTGCATTTCTGTCATAGGTTTTTACCCTGGCTCTATGGCTATGTGTGATAAATCAGAGGGCTGTAACACTTTGACAGGTATGGAGCTACACAAATGACTCGGCTTCACCTGATGTTTCTGAGATATGGTCAAAGGCATTCCTAAACAAAATTTTAAACTGTCCTAGAAACTGCATATGAATGACCAATTGCCTCTTTGGAGTAAGAGACACATGAGGAATTGCAGGGCACCCTTTCATTTATTACACCATATTACACCACAGAGGATGGGGGAGGAAGTAGAACTATCCCTGAGTGATTACTGAAGGGAAAATGACAAGCATGTGTTGTTGCTGCAGGAGTTACACCAGGTCATCAGTCTGGTAGGGCCAGGTGGAGACACCATCAGCTTGGAGAAGAAAGCGCTGGCCTTTGAAAACTGACAGAGGATGGAGGCCCCAGAAAGCAGGAAAAGTATTCAGGTTTATAATTTCCTGTTGTTTTCCAATGTCTGTGAAACCACTGGGCAGTTATAACTTTCTATACATTGAGGAATCTGCGCCACCATCCTGATCCTAACAGAAGGAAAATAGGAAGAGTCACAGAATTTTAGATCTTTTCTTAAATGAAAAAAAAGAACATTAAAAAAACCCAAAGTAAGTACTTTCAAGTACCTGCAAGACAACTAAGTGTGAACAGTTAAGATAATAAACATGAGATTGAATCAACATTCTTTTTTCTTATAGCAGCCTGGGCAATAGTTGTGTCTGTAATTAATACAATTTTTGATCCAGTTCCTTGTGATTTCCCTGTAACTACCTAAGGAAATATGGTCACTTCTGGCACCTCCATAGTCCTAACATTTGGGAATTTTCTCCTGGAGTGTAGTTACTAACAATTCACACCCTAGTTTGGTGCTATCCTGTACCTTTGCCAACAGCCCAAATAATGTAATAACAAGTGTACTTAGGAAACTCATCAGGCTAGAAGGGTCTGAGAGCCCACTGTGTATCAGGGTTCCATTGTGAGGTTATTGTGCCAAGCTGAATAAATCACCTGAAATGAATGAAATGCCTGGCAAGAGGAAAAAATTTCATGAGTAATAATCATCTGTATAAATACAAGCTCAGGAACAGCTGGTTAATCAGGAGTTCTGGGGTAATCCTAGATCATAAATTGATGGAGGAACCAGCAAAAAAAGTGAAAAAGAAATCCATTTATACTACAATGAATGCACAGGAGCATTACGCATAATACCTGTGCAGTAATCCTTTTACTCTGCCCTGAGACAGACCTCAGTGGGAATTCTATATTCAGTTTGATACAACAATTTTAAGAATTATATATCGAAAACAGGCCAAAGGAAATCAAGGGTAATCTGAACTTTAAAAGCTGTGATTTATTATTTGAAGAACAGGGATTTTTTTGAACTGGTTTCTCATTGGAAACAGGAAAATAGTCTTGAAACACACAATAATTGCTGGAAAAAGGACAAGAATAACTTGTTTCTTTGCCCAGTGTCACTGAACCATAGAATGCTGGAGGCTGAAAAGTACCTGTGGTTCAAGCACTCTGCTCACAGCAGGATCAACTAGGGAAAGTTGTCCAGGTTCGTTCCAGAGGGGTTTGGGTATCTCCAAAGACAGTGACCCCACTCCCACGCTGGGCAATCTGTGCCACTGTTTGACCACCCTCAGAGAAAAATAAAAATTCTTGACTCTAAGTGAAATTTCCTGTATTTCAGTTTGCAGCCATTTCCTCTTGTCTCCTCACAGGATATCCATGAGAAGGGTCTAGCCTCAAATTCTTGTCCTCCTCCCTTCAGGCATTTACACACATTGAAAAGGTTCCTCCCTGAGTCTTTTCATTTTGAGGCTAAACAATCCCAAGTCTTATTCCAGAAAATACAAGTACTGAGCATAACACAGGAAGAATGAGTTACACAAACAAAGAATGAGTTAGAAACAAAGCATTTGGCTAAACAGGTCTGGGAACAGACTGCTCAGTGACATTATCTGGGCACTATCCACCACTGGTGCTGTTTAAGAACAGGTTAGGCAAGACAGGAACGAGGTAATGTGATCTCTGCCTATTCACAACCTACAAGGATTTGCTGCACCCTTCATTTCTATGAATTTTATGGTCTCTATGCCCATTTCCACGTTTCTTTAACCTTCTTTTCACCCTGTCTTTCTTGTCTCATGCATGTATCTGTCAAGCAGCAGTAGAAGTTTCTGCAGCAATCCCACAGAACTGCAAATACTTGCCAGCTGCAAGAAATTGCCAACATCCATCTTACTCAACCCTCTTTGCTTTCTGTGCCTCTCCTGGCTGGGCTCTAAGCCTTCTGAACAATAGACTTCATGTCATGTCCAGTGTGCAGCTCTTGTGAGGTCACTGCCTCGTTATAAATATTGTGCAAATTGAACTTGGGCATCCAGAGCCACCTGAGAAATTGTCACAGTTCAGGCCAGTGGATTCCAGCACTTCCCTAAGGCTGTAGAAACTTCACCAGAAGGTTTGGGCCCCAGCTTCTCAATTGATTGTTTTAATTAAGAAAAGAAAGCCTCCTTCATAAGAGTTTTGTTTCTTTCTGTGACATTTATTAACTTTTTTTTTTTAAATTTTTCCTAGGCAGCTGTTGTAAGCTGTGGAAGGAAAAAAGGAAAAAAAGAGAAAAAAAGCTGACATTCCATTTCTCCCCCCTCAGACATATTTACCTCTTTACAGAAAAAGCAGCCTTGAATGGGCCAAAAAACCCACCCCAAAAAAAATGAGAAAGCAAACATGAGCAAGTCCCCAAATAACTTTTCTGCTCAGCTAAACCAGTTTGAAATGAGGTTTCTGAGACCAGCTGGTGCATCACACAAGCAATTGTTCTGTTTGGCTGATTTGATTTGCCTCAAGCTGTAATGTTAATTACAGTTAAAAAAAAAATAAACACAAACTCCAGTTAAATTTGCTAACAATCCTAAAAATAGGAGCTCCTGTCCTACTCTTAATCAAACACAGCATCCAAAAGCAAACACAATTTAACACTAACAAAACCAGCTGTGGTCATAGGATTGATTCTTACTTAGAGTATGTAATTTGAAATATCAGTTTTGTTTAATATATTTGATTCAGTTTAAGAAAGATAAAATGAAAAATTTATGTCCTGCCACAGTTTTATAATGCCTATGGGGAAAGGATTTGGGGAGCACTGGGAATCAACACCTCTGGGTTATATAACTGACACTTGAATAATTCCCTGTGTTACTTGTAAACTGGAATAATGGGCACATGACCTATGCCCATGGAGTATTTCATGACTGGAAAGCACTTTGGAATCAGGTAACTAAAAGACTACGTAAGTATACACCAGAGCATGCTAAGTTCCCTGAGGTGGAAATCAGGTGAAAAATAATACCCAAAAATGTGATAATAGGATTAATTTATGTGGACACTAGTCCATCACGCAAAGATCAATTTTTGCTCTATGCTTTACATGTCCTCTTCTTACAGTCCAATTTGTTCAAGGGAAGGCTGTCTCAGCTATCAAATAATAAAAATTGGAGCAATCCTTAGAGGTTTGTGGCTCCTTGGCAGCTTTTATTGGTGACATAAGTCACTCTGAAGGGATATGCAATCACCTCTTCTCAAGGAAAAGTGCCTTATATGAATTCTGACCTGGACTGGCTTTGACCAACACCCAACAAAAGAAATATTTACTGAATAGATTGATTGTGATTTCAATATCTTGCCCTTTCAAAATGGGTTTCTCAGAAATCAAAGTGTACCTATACCAGTGCTGGTCAGAAGGGACCTCTGGAGATTATTAGCCTAACCCTTCACGTCAGGCAGCACTTTATTTAAAAGCAGGGCTGCAATTTTATATCTTGCTGCTCCTCACATTGCATCTTCCAAGCCTGTATAAGGAAAATAGCTGATACAAAGCACTGGAACCACTTAAATCCCACTCTTACTGTGCAGATTTGAAGAAGAGTTCTAAGAGCAACACCTGAGCCAAAATGACGTTCGTGTGCTGATGCAGAAGTGATGTTTTGTGCCATACGGCGGACACAAGCGTTGCCTGCTCCGTGCAGGGCTCCGTGCCGGTGCCGGTGCGCCGGTCCCGGCGGGGTTCTGGCGTCACTCCCGTTTTCCCGTAAATCCGCCGGTTTTGGCTGCGCCGCATCCGCGGGGCGCTGCTGCCCCCTGCCGGCCGCGCTGCGTCACCGGGCTCGGACGTCACAGCGGGGCACCGGCACCGGCACTGCACCGGCACCGGCACCGCACCGGCACCGGCACTGCACCGGCACCGGCACTGCACCGGCATCGGCACCGGCACCGGCACCGCCACCGCCACCACCACCGCACCGGCACCGGCACCGCACCGCCACCGCACCGGCACCGGCACCGCTGTGTCACGTCCCGGCTCTGGTGCTGCTCCGGCTCTGATGGGCCGTTCTCTCGGCGCACAGAACCACTGAATTGCCAAGGTCGGAGGGACCTCCCAGGTCATCCAGTCCGTTGTCCACCCCGTCACGATCCGCTTGCAGTGGGGTCTCGTGATGGCTCGTTAGCCGATCCCAAAGTGCAAAGGACAAACAGCAGGGGACTGTCAGTTTAATCACAACAAATGCACCTTTATTAGGGCCCAAAACAGTAAATAGTGGGGTCAGAAAAGAAATAAGAAAGACAGAGAGAAGGAGAGAAGAGGGGGATGGGAATAGCTGCCAGCACAAGCGAGGTCCTCACTGGTCCAGACGATGGGGATCCGTCTTGTGTTGGGGAGAGTCTCCAAAGTCCTGCCCAACCCAGGGGTCCAGTTATAGTCCACAGAGGGAAAAGGGGGGAACATGCAGAACAATGAGAATCTATTGAAATTGCTGTGGGGGGAACAGGTGAATCTACTGAAAACTATCCAGGCAGGACGAACACAATGAAGAATAAATCCATTGGAGTTACTGGAGAAGAACAGGTCATGTCATTCTCCCCCCCACTCTTTGTGGTAGGGGTCTCAGCCTCAGTCCTTGGGGAGAGGGTTCTTGATCTCCGTCTGTCACGGTGGTAGCGAGGCAGATGAGGGGTCTGCAGTGAGAGACCACCAGGGTCACCCCAACAGTTCATTCGGCTTAAAGGTGGAGAGTGAAGTAGGCGCTGCAGCAGCCGCCCTGTGCTGGCTCCATGCCAGGTCATCACCAGTTCCTTGCCAACTCCTTGCCAACTCCTTGCCAGGCCTCATTGGGCACAGCTGGTGTGACGGTGCAGTGGCTGCACCTGCACTGTTGCCTTCTCCAAGCCAGAACTGCAGCAGGGGGATTTTCTTTCTCGTGGCAATTGGCAGGCAAATGAGTGAGGGTCTTCATACGGCCTCTTACAACCCCTAAACCCCAAACCACATCACCCAGCTCTTCTGTAGGTCTCAGATTCAGTCAAAGAGAAAACGGAAAATTTCTAACCAGGCAGAAGCATGAGAAAGTGCTGAGAAGGAATGTAAACAAGTTCTTTATCTCTCTAGTTGTTCACATTGTTCATAGTTAGGTTTTGCTACTGTACGTCATTCACTGCACACCAATGCTGTAAGATGTTTTCACTTCAGGACCAATAGAGTTGGTCTGCACGAAGCTCTGTATAGAAGAGTGATTTATTTTGAAATAAATCAGAGTTATACTCTCAGCTTTCTGCACAAAGTCTATTCATTCCCATCCTGCCTCAACAGCATCACTCCTCTTGAATGCCTTCAGGGATGATGACTCCACCATCTGCACAGGCATCTCCCAATGCCTGAGAACCCAGAGAGTGGAAAAATTTTCTTCTAATATCTAGCCTTAATGTCCCCATCTCAAAATCTGTATGATGAATGCTTCAATACCACTCACTGGCACTGTTAGGTTCTTCCACTGAGTGGATTTTGCCTTTATCAGAGCATCATGTGAGAAAACATGTTAATTAGGAACAAGTGTCTCAGATCAAGCCCAAGGAACTTCAGGAGTTTAGATTTTAAATTTCACAGACTCCTGGGGTTTTGTTTTGCCAAGATGTGCTTTCTGCAGATGACCTGCTTGAGTCACACTGGAAATGTCCATTTGAGCTAATACAAAAATTGAGTCTTTTCTTGCTCTGTCATTTACATAAATATATTCAGGCTCTGTTCCAACTTCTGGAAGCAAAGAAAGCTTTGGCTGTCCAGCCCTTGAGACAGAAAACCCACCAGGGAGGACAGGGGAAATTGTAAGCACAAAAAGCTCCTTAAATCTCCTGCCCCTGAGAGGAGAGTTACAGGAAAAGAAGCAGCAGGAGATTACACTGATGCATCAGAGATCACCAGCAACTACCAGAGACTCATGCAGAGCTCCCAATGGAAAACTGAGGGACAGTAAGTTAAAATATCACCATGTGACACTGAATTTCACCCTCTTGATGTAGCTTGGGTGGCACAAAATGTGAATAAATTATAAAGAGAAATGCTTTAAGCCTCTCTGTAAAAATCTGAGAACATATGTTTAATTTTAATGTAATTAAACCAAGAAAACATCACTTACAGTAAAGAAATAACTTTTATAAGATTTATCACAGGAAAATACAATACACACTCACAAATAATGCAGATATGTCTCAATTCTATATTCCTCATTTGATAAAAACCACAAATTCAAGTGACTGAGTAAAATTTGCAAACTTTTCAGGATGAGCATTGATACAGGGCCTGGTTTTGCAGCTGGCTGATTCATTCCCTCCTATAGAAAAGCCAGGCCCATCACCCCAGTGCTGACTGCTCACTAATCTCAAAAGCAGGTGTTATTGAGAGCAAGGTATTTGAAACCACACCTTCCCCAATGTTTTTTCCACTTCAATTTACCATCCTTTCCCCCAGTTAGGTTGTGCTCAGTTTCAAGCCTGCAGGAAATTAAGACCTGCTGCTTGTGTTCGCTCCAGAAGAGCTGCTGGAACAACTCCAGGTTTGTTCTTTCTGAATCTGCAGGCTTGTATTTCTTTTGAGATTGATGGATTAGGATTGTTGGTGATTTTGAGATGTGGAATGAGGATTAGAGTTGTGGTTATGGAATAAAAAGGTGAAGAAATGAGCCAATGGCTTTCTTTTGGGTTTATAAACTGAAACCAACTCTAATGCCTGTGTTGGGGAAATTATCTTCATGTAGATCCCAGACTGGAAATATTTATTAATTTTATGTGGAGATCAAGAGTGTAATGTGCATTCAGTGGTCTACAAAACCCAACTTGGAAGTTAAATCTCAAAGTATCCCATATTAAAATGCTGGATATGTCAATGTTGTTTGTTAAAACTGGAACAGCAGGACCCCAAGGCCTCCAATGCAAACCTGACACCTTTTATAAAAAAGATTTGAAAATAAACCCTAGGAATGCAGGCATCCCCCAAATCCTGCCCACGGCGCTGGGGACCATCCTGCCAGCACGGTGGGCATATGCAAAGTGAGAAAATTCTCTTCACTATTACAGGAAACCATTTTCCATCACGGTCCTTCTGCTTTTCCAGCACAGCAGAAGGAAATTCTGGTGCCTGGGAGGCGCGGCAGTGCTGCAGGGAGGTGGCAGTGCCACCCTGGGACCCCTCGTGGGGACACTCAGGAGGGTTTGGTGGCATCAGCAGCATCCCAGGAGGTGAGACTGATGCCTTGAGAAGGCTGACCTAGAACAGAGGCTGGACAGAGCTAAAGAATAAAGCAGGGATTTATTAGGAGGCCTCCATGGACACACCTTGGGCAGGACAAGAGCCCAGCCAGGGACACACCCCAGGTGAACCAAAATGGTCCCAAAATGCACGAGCGCTCCCGGGGCTCTCCCTGGGATCAGTTCTGCTCCATTGGCACCTTGGAGTTCATTGTCCCATTCCAGCTCCAGCCCATCAGTCCCACCCTGCTTGTTTTTCTCTCTCCAGCCCACGGTGTTTGTGCTCCTGGGCTGAGGTTTGGATCATTTGTCCTTGGTGCCCAGCTGGAGCAGGAAATGTTTTGTCTCTGCTCTGTGCAGAGAGCTCACCATCCCCTAATATGAAGCTCAGACCTGCACACTAAAGCAGCTCAGAATCTGAAAAATATAAAAGCTAAACCCTGAGGCATCAAGACCCGTGCCCTGCCCCGGTTCTCTCATCAAATGACATCCTGTGAGGATGTATTCAATTCTGACTGCAATCCCAAAACAGGGATGTGCACACAGAGGGGCTGCTGGGGTCCCACCCTAAATTCAAGGCACGGGAGGAACCAGAACTCAGCCACGCAGTTCTCAGCTCTGTCAAATCCACGTCCTCTCATTTCACAACCATGTCTTGTTTCTTAGCGTAGTCGAGCGCCAACTATTTAAGGCAGGGATTCCCTACGCAGGTAATTGTATGTTATATAACAAGAGTTACATGTCTAATTGTTACTAAGGGGGGAAAAGAAGGTATAACAATAATAATTGCTATGATTCCTGCCTTCTCCAGTAGTGCCTATTTTCCTTGAAGTAATCAAGGACTTGTTGCTAGGTAGTTAATATTAAAGGTACCTTAAATATTTTAATGTGTCTATGCCTGCTGTTTCTAGGCAGCAATATTTGTTTATGATATTGTTATCCAACCCTACCTTATAGCCTTTATTCAGTGTAATCTAATATATCTATACAGTTAAACTTCAGTCCTGATACTTTTATTTGTCACAGAGTAGCATATTGAAGTAACTGCTCTTTAGAATAAAAAGATACCTCTGATGCACAAGATGTAATCTTTGTCAGGGTGCTAGTTAACAACCTAAGGAACTAAATGAAACAAACAAGGCCATTTAAAATTTGGTAGTGCTTCAGTGCACTTTCAGCACCAGCAGATGCTTCCATCTGCCGTAGTGCAAATTTCGAGAGTTTTAAAGGAAATTGGATTCTTTCACTCTTGGGTGGAGAGAAGCTCAATTTGGATTGATTTACTGTTAACTTGATCCTTGTTTCCATGCTTCCAGGCATGTTCCTTCTAAAAAACTGGCTTTATACCGGCCATGCAGAAACTTGGATAAACCTTTGAGATTA
The DNA here is from genome assembly GCF_050655825.1 of Lonchura striata. Taxonomy (NCBI): domain Eukaryota; kingdom Metazoa; phylum Chordata; class Aves; order Passeriformes; family Estrildidae; genus Lonchura; species Lonchura striata. The sequence continues at coordinate 35,771,332 of NC_140708.1, read as the reverse complement.
TTGTCTCAAGGTCAAGATGACCTTTAATTGATGACAGAGGTTAGAGTTGAACTCTCAGCACTTTTTTTGACCAAACTCTCTAAATTTTTAAGAGAAATCTTCACATGCTCTATCTTGCTCTTTTTTCTAAGTGGTAATAGTCAAAGGAAAGAAATGTTTAATGGTTGTGGAAAGGCAGCTGGGAAGAGCAGGAATGGAGATGAGACAGGAGCTCATCATCAATTGTGACAAGGGAAGGTCCTGGGGACCAAGTGCTCACCAACTCCTACTGAAATGCCCAGTTAGGGATGTGTGTTACTATTTCATCAGTCCTTTGGAAGTAAAAATGGCTGCTGGGCAAAACTGCTTTAGGTTTTCCTTGCTTTCATCTCATCCTGATTTCAATAAAATAGGAAAGCTCACACTGGGTTAAACATTATGGCTCTTACTAACAGACTTTACAATCTGAGCAGTGCACTTGGAGTGGCAAGACAGAGTGCTGACAACTCCTATTCTTTGCCACAGATCAGTATGGGCTGCAGGAAAAAACACATTATCTGCCTGCCAGCCCTGTGGGAAACACGCAAGGGAATTATTCCAGACACTGCTCATTTCTGCAAATGGAAGGAACAGAGCTTTCCTGACAAGACAGAAATGGATGAGAACTCAAAGTTCACAAAATGATGAAAAGCAATAAATCAGGGCTTCAAGTAACCCATGTGGATGATTTTGCAAATCTCATCTGTTCACTGTCAGGGGCTGCAGAAATGCAGTAAAAAACAGGCTAAGTTCTGTAACCCTGTTGTTGCTAAATTCAGTGTATTTCTTTTACTCTTTTAAAACTCAGGTAACCCCCCATTTTTAAAAATTCTTTTATATTTGTGAAGTCAAATGAACAGCAGACAGATCATCTATCCACTGAATAGATATAAGCAGTAATATTTCAAAGTTTGTTACATTTTCTTGCCTGTTCACCTCATGCCTAGCATAAGCACCATATTTCATTAGAAGGAGTTAATTATTTTTATCTCTATTCTATCTCCAGCCTTTTTACCAAGACTTCCAACAACGTTATCCTTTAGTGCAAACCCTATCAGTGATTTCTGTGTTTGTTGTAGCACACGTCAGAGAACATTGCACAGTCCTTGAACAGATGTCAAATGTAATGAACCAGGGATGAAGAAAACCAGATTACATTTTTAATTCTGAAACATGAAGTGTGTCCTTACAGATCAATGCTCTTTGGAATTATTTCCTGAAATATGTGTGGCAAATGTGCTTTTCTTCTTACAGTCTGAAATTTAATGTAAGATCCTCCACTTCTGCTAAAGGCTGGCTGGACCTGCTCCTTCCTTTCATGCACATTTCCAGCTTCTGGAGTGGAAATTCCATCAGGAACCACTGAACTGGCCTCTTTATTAAGTTGCTTATTTATAGATCCTGGAAAGGTGTTTGACTGAGAATTGGTGTGTTCCCCTGCTTTGTAACCAGCCTCTTGCTCATTTTAAAGTAACTCCTGCTCTGGATTACAGGGGCTGGCACCCAGTTACATTGGTCTCTAGTGCCAACAGAACATCCAGGGTCCCTTAGTGGTTCACAGGGACTGATCCCCTGCACAATCCTATGGATGTGTTCTTTGGGCAGAGCTCAGGAACCCAAATTATCCATTCTTAAAGGCTGCTTCTTTGTACAACCAGGCCAATGGATCTTAGTGTCACCCATTTATTATTAAGCAAAAGATTTATCTCAAGAAAAAAATAGTTTAAACACACTTGTTCATTTGGCTCTCCTGGACCATTGCACGTAAATAGGTGAAAGTGCCAATAAAACCACTGCTTGCTAAATGCTAAAATGATTATGTTAATATTTCAGTAATGGCAGTACTATATCTATCCAGAGAAGTTTGGCTTTAGAGTTCTAGTATTTACAGTAAGGCTCCAGGAAATGGTATTTTGTATGGTTAACTTCTGGCTTCAGTCTGTATTCCACAGAGAGTGCTGAGCTCAGATAAGTTTTCCTTGAAGGCTTCCTTTACCCAAGTGGCCCAGAAGGGCTTTGTTTCTGTCAGAAAAACTGTTTTACTGCTGGTTTTTGTAACAAACCCAAAGTTTTATGATATTCAACTTTTACAGCACTAAGGTTTGTTTCTAAGACATCTCTATTTTATTTCTTGGACACAACAGAACCAAAAGCACAGAAATTATTGCCCATTATTAGACCTTCAGTCAAAGCCAATTTTTCCCCATGTCTGTGTACGTTTTATTTAAGTTCATGACATAGTGCCTTCTATTTGATTGCCTGAGTATTTAAAAAGATCAAGACATGCACATTTAAGGAGGGAAACTGAAAATGTAGCAAACTAAAACCTTCTCATAAGCATACCTTGACTGAGAGAGATTTGTCCTCTTCAGCAGCTGTGTGCCAGCCACCAGAAGCTACTTTTTAATTATAATTATTTTTAAAAGAGAGACTCTCACTGAGGACACTGGATCAGGGCTTTCTTTGACTTACCTTGACCTGAGGTGCAGGGGCAGAATCTGCCTCTACAAATCACTGTGCTGCTTTCCTGGGTGGAGTGTAATTTGTACCCCTTCCCTTCCCCACCTTGCCTGCAAACACAGCTGAGCCAACATCAAGCTGAAAGCAAAACACATCCCAGATAAAAGATTTGTTCCTCCCTCTGGAGAGGAACTGGACACCAAGCCCTGTCTCACCCTGCTCCTGGGGGCAGTGCAACTGCTGCCCCTTCCTTGGGGCATGGCATGGTTTGGCAGTCTGTAAATAAATAGTCAAAGTGCTATATTTACAGGAAACACAATGCCCTGCTGCTGTGAGGGTTTAAATATAGAGAACAGGCCACTACTGGCATTTAAAATAGCACTAGCTGGACAAGATAGTGCAATCAGAAAATAGCCTAAGCTTTTACTGTGGTTCCATGTACAGGCTTTTCATATCCCTCCTGCTACTTTCAAACGAGCTGAATCAGTGCCTTTCACTGACAGGAGATCGTTTGCTTTTGAATAAATTGCATTGCTTGACATTTGTTCAATTTTTTGAAATGGCTACTGCAAATACACCGTGTATTTGAAAACCAAACCTTGCATTCAACAGCACTGGCTGTATTTGTGAAATAATGTAACAGAATTATTATGGTTTTAAACTCCTAAATGCTTTCTACCTGAGTTTCAAAGCCAAGTTTCCAGCTGTCACCCAGCTGGAAACCCTCACACAGAGCAGGTACCACCACCCTGCAGAAAGGCAAGAGCAGGAGGAACCCCCTTCTTCTCCCTGCCAGCTCCACACAGCCTTGGTACCAAGTCAAGGCAGCAAACAGGCTCTGCACAGAGTAGGTCAGGAGCTCACAGGGAATGGGTGGGAATCTTCAGCTGCTTCCTCCTTGGCCACCCCCTCCTCCCAGCCCATATGCAGGATTTGCAGCTATGCTGATGTGTCCAGACATATAAACTGGACTGGGCGCAGTTTAGTCTTGAGCAAGAGAGGAAACAAAGAGAGACTATGACTCAGAGCACCAGTCTCCAGCTAGGCAGCTCCAGGGCAGCCAAATGTACTTTCCCTTATTAGGCCACATCATGAAACCTCACTTTGTTCTGAGTTGTACCTCATTCTGCAGTAGTAGCACTGACTTTAAGAATCAACTTCAAAAGCAGCACTTGGCAGAGTGCGGCTCTACCTGCAGCTTTGCTTCTTAATAGAACCCCATCAGCTGTAATTCAACTTGACTCCACCTACTCTGACCAACACTGAGTAATAGAATATGAATCAGGCTCCATTAACAGCAGATGACATGTATTAAAAATATAGCACCTGTTTAGCTCCCTGTAAAAATGACATTTTTAAGACTATAATCCTAATTTCCCCTGTGCCACCTCAGTTAATGAGGTAGTTTTGATCCAGATTATTTTAGTAGTCTACAAAGAGAAACCATTAAAAGATAGGGCATTATACCTCCCATAGACTTTGCTTAGAGAGCTCAGTTCTAAAATTCCACAGCTGATTTTCCTCAATTTAAGTATTTTTGTTACATGATGTCAGATTTGTGTCCTCAGCTGAAATATAACCCTGCATGAGCAATGTGTCGCTGAAGTGAGTTCATGCAGGAATTATGCAGGCAGCTGAACTTTCACACCTCTTCTTCTAAAATGCCTCAAATGCTGCTCCCAAAGCTGGAGCAGCCAAAAGGTTACAAGGCATTGTGTATTCTCACACGGTGCTGTTGACTATGAAAATGAAACTAAAAGAAGCATCAACCTTCCACCTGCAACTAAGCAGACAGTACACAGCTAAAATGCTACACATATTTCAGTATAATTTACTTGTTATATTGTTACTTTAAAATAGTGACAGTTCTCAGTGACCACTCTCTAACCCGCCTCTTAAAAAGAAGACATTTTCAGATGGGCTTAAACATTTTTTCAAATGCACTCTCAGGATTCTAAGTGTAGTTCAGTAAGAGATTAATTGCCTTGAGCAGATTTGTTTTGACAATCATAAATTTGGGGTTCTATGCTGCAAAGATGCTATCAGGTGAAAGAATATTTGCATTTGTAAAATTAACAAGTCAAGTGTAACTTCTGGATTTCAGTTAGGACCCCTTCCTCCCCTGCACTGACTCTGCATTTCATTTCACATGGGTGTAGCTGAAAAATGCTTTATCTCTCCTGCTTAAGTGCAAACTGTTAATCTCTTTGAAAAAAGCACTGCTTAAAACTGTTCACAGTTTTAACATACTGACTCTATGAATACAAAATGTATTTCTAAACACAAAACGTGTACTTCTGCGTACAAAATTCTGTACTTGTTAATAAAACAATAGTGACTTTGCAGAAGAAGTTAAGATCTGGAAATTTCTGTAAGACAACCGCAGATCTCAATGTTATGAACATTTCTGTTAAATGCTGACTTCCAGGGCCAGGGGGCAGAAATGGCTCAGCCAAATTCCTTTCTCAATCCATAGATGTGACACAGCAACAACATCAGAAGGGAGGACACCAATAGACATGTTTTTCCCTTGATGAGCAAACAGCTGTCAGACTTCAACTATAATGCTACACTAACAAATCTCTGTGTTCAGAAGAGTGCATTTAAAACCAATTACTGCCTTTAGAGTTCCAGCTTATAAAATCACAAGACTAAATTAGGCTTCCATATTATTTTATTTCCCTCTTAAAATATAGCATTGAAGTCCTGCACACATATAAATATCCCTACAGTTTCTTGCACACTTTCTATCCATCATTACTTAAAGTGCCCAACTGTGAACATTAAAAGTAAAAACATTACTGTTAAGAGTGGCTATACTTTCAGGAGGACTGGTATTCTGACAATGCAGGCCACTGATTTTACAAAAATCACCTGCAAAAGAATACACCTTAAACAACACGCATCAATATTAACCCTGAAGTCATTTTTTTTTTCCCGTTCAGCTTATCTAAAAGCAATTAATGTACAGGGTTTATTTTTGAAACATGTCTTTTACATAGTGTAAGAATAAAGGATAAATGCATCACTTTCTTTCTAGCTCCCTCCTTTCCCCACAAAGTGTTTACTGTGTCCCAAGCTGCTATGTTGATTAAAACCAGTTGAAAAGAGCTCTGGAAATGCATGCAACTTAAAATTCACTTAAACACACTTTAAGTTATAAAGTCTGAGAGATTTTGATTTCAGCACGTGGCTACGGTTCAGTTGGGTTATTGGATGTGTTTGTCGTGGTGGCGAGATTGGTAAACACTTCTTCCTTAGTTTCAGGCTGATGTCTTTCCATTTTGGTTTCCTCTTTAGCATTTTTATTACTGGTATCTCCCTTGCTCTTCACTTCCACAGGTTCAATCTCCATGATTTCCTGTGGTGGCTTAAACTCTGGCAAATTTGGCTGAAGTCCATCAACTTGAACAGGTTCTGGGACATCTTCTGCTTTCTGTTCAAGTTTTTCCAAAATGGTCTGGACCTTCCTTACACCATCTCTCCTGGCCTGGCGCACATCTGCACGACCCTCAGGGTCCACTGAGTCTAGGGCTAGCAACTCTTTGGTCAAATACTCTTCAATCATCAAGTACTTTTTGTCAGTTTTCTTGCCTTCAAAGGAGTTGACCGCCTGCTCAAGCATTTGTACTTTCTCCAGAATTGCTTCCACTTTCAAAACACCAGGATGCTTTTGAGGCTCTCCTGTTTCCATCGTCTTCGGCGGCACTGCTTCTTCAGGAGGAGGCCTTTCCTGGGGAGGAGCAGCCTTAGCAGGGGAAGGAGCCTTTTTGTCAGCTTTCTCTGCCATGGCTGGAGGCTTCTGGGGTTGTGGCTTAGGTTCTGGTTCTTGGTGGGTGACCTGGATTGGGATATATGTGGAGGGTGCCTCTGTTTCGGGCGGTGGGGCTGCCTTGTTGTCAGGCTTGACTTCTGGAGGAGGGGCTGGTCTTGGTGGCTCCTGAGCTGGGACTTGTTGCTGAGAAACCTGGTGAGCAAGGCAAGTTTTGTGTTGAGACACAACGTTCCTTATTTCCCTCTAAAGAGCAAGTAATCTAACATCTAATTTTCTGTACTCCTAGCAGTGCAATTTCACACACACGAGATGTTTAATCTTCCCTGAGCGTTGCTGAATTTTACTGTTTTAAAGTGAAAAACAGCACTGTGCTGAACAGTTATTATAGTCACCGATCAACTCTTTCAAACATTAAATTTCAACCCACCAAATCCTTCCCATGCTCAATAAAATAAGCCTCATAAGCACGTTTAAAAGACAGGACCTTTGAGCAAAGTCTTCACCTAGCTTAAATCAGTGAGATTTCTTGCTGAAGACAGATTTCATCCCCTTTCCCTAATTAAGGGCTCACCTTTCTTGAAAAGCCAACTACTTTGCTGAGTTTTAATCACACTTTGGGCTATTCTCATCCTATTCTTGTTTTCAGGACATTGCTTGTTTGGTTAGTGCTTATTTTTAACCTTTAACCTATTTACATGCAGAGGTTACTGTGTCAATCTTATTACACTGTAGTGATTAAAGCCTGTTCTTGGGATTACTCCACTTTTTCAATCATCAAATCAGAAATCTCTTGAAATTGAGATTAGTTTTGAAATCTTAGCAGGAAACTGAAATTTATGAGATCTGCATTTTCCTCCCCCTGATACCCCCCCTTTAGTTGCTTGGGCCCATAAACAGTTGCTTTGAAAGATACTAAATCCAGCTCTCATGGATTTAAATGGCTGGAATAAAATATCTGTATTTAAAACAAGTACATAAATGCCTTACACTGAGACTCTTACAGCTTTACCTGTTAGACATAAAATTTGCTTAGGGAGAGCAAACTCTCACCCACAAAAATAAATTAGCACTGACCTAGATTATGTCATTAAATCTTAAGTCTTCCTTCTTTTGTCCTAACCTGGGTTTTCAAAATAATTAACCTAATTTTGCTCCTGTCATTTTTAATGTGAAAAATCTCAAGAGGAAATCAATGCTTGTTTCTGTACATACCCACTTCCACCACACACTCACAGCTGTCTAATACCCAGGAGCCTTTTAATTGTAGTTTTAGTAAGAATTCTAACATGGAAAAAATGTTCAGTGAGCAGCGGGTTCTATGACCAAGAACATGCTTCAAGTCACAAGAATAAAAAGCTCTGGATTTTGCTTATCCTCTTTCTTCATAGCAAAAATTACTTTGTGCATCTGATGCTATCCCCTAAATGGCTCTGAGACATCAGTGAAGTATATTTACATAAATGTCACAAATCCCACAGACCTGGTTTTCATCTCATAAACATAATGCAACATCAGTGACCTCAGTGTAATTAAACCGAATTATACTCTGACAAGGGAAGATTAAATCGTGTGTTAAATCATATTTCAGTGATCCACCACAGTCCTGACAGGTGGAAAGGCAACTTGCTTGCTTATCTCAGTATCTCCCAGCCTGTTTAAATCTAGCAGTGGAGACTGCTTTAGGTGCTCTCACGGATGTGTTAGTACAAGCTCATTTTTCAGCTCTAGCCACACTCAGCTCCCTGGCAGGTGAATCATTTTCCCATTCTACATACCTGGGGTCTGTCTACTACTGTCTGCACTCGGATGGGAGCTGGGGACTGCATCTGGCTGCTCACTCTGGCCGGGGAGCTCTCCCGACTGGAGGAGCCTCTCTGAGCCACTCGGAACGGCGACTGCGCCCGCGCCGCCTTGGGCTCCCGCTCCTCCGGCTGGATTTTGTGGAACACCGGCTGGTGGGCTTGGAACTCGCTCTGCTGGGCTGGGTAGTGGGTCTTCTGTGCCTGGTGGTAGGCTTGTGCAGGCTGACGGGGCATGTTTTCATGGATCACAGGGATTGGGATGTAACCGCGAGGCAGCGGATGGCTCCCCGCGTTGGCTCTGCCAGAGGTCTGAGGCGAAGCTGTTGGAGGGTCGGATGCTCCAGGAGGTTGAGGCTGCCATGGAAACAAAAATCCATTATTAAATGGTAACCATCGTGTGCTCACAATACTTTTAATTTCTGAAGAGAAAAGGGGGCATCTTCATAGAAACTGAACTCGTGTTTCTGGCATGCAAGGACTCCATTTCCCTGGTTTTTTGGCCAAGAGCCTCACTAGACAAACCACGTAAGTTGTGAGAGCATCATCATAACAAGCAGGAACCTGAGCTACAGCATTCCCAGCCCTGAAATGAGCAGGGAGTGGATGCTCACTCAGAATGTTTGCTGCTTTTGCATGGCTGTTCCTGTCTAAACCTGTTAAATTTGAGGTAAACTAAGCAAACAAATTACATGTTGGAGACAAGCCCATGCCCCTAAGAGCACACAGCACTGACTTCTGATCCTGGCCACACAAACAGATTTTGTACGTTTTGTTGGGGTTTTTTAGAGCATGTCATTAATTTAGTGATGCAAATATGGCTAATTCCCCTTTGCCCCCTCTCCTGTGAAAGGCCAGACTGGAGCTGCAAGAGCAGAGAACAGACAAGGCAGGAGAGAAAGGGGACAAAACCCCTCTTCTGGTAATGATCAACTGCTCCTGGAACAGCAGGAACCTTGGATAAATAAATGATGGCTTGCATTTCAGCACCCATCAGTGGCACTACTGGTGGCTCTGCTGATGTGCAGTGTAGGGTCTCCAACACAGGCTCTGGTCATTTGTCATCCACACTGCACTGCCAGAGTGTGTAACAGCAAGTTCTGAGGCCTTCTCTCTCTGCTTATCTCCATTAAATGGGAAAAGACACATTCCTAAAGCCACTCTGCAGACAGGGCAAAGCTGTACACAGCTGGGAGAAGGAAAAGCTGAGCCTGTTGTCTTAGACAGGCATGGTTAGTCAAGACAGCTGAGAAACCTGCCAACAGGATTTTAATTACATTCTTCAAACTCCGAATGGGTTTCAGAGAAGATGCCACCACTGCTGAATTACAGACTTGATATGTTTTCAGCTTGGTGAAGGCTGAGTTTCCTGCTCATCTTACTTTGAATAAAAATGAGGCTTATATTTCCATATATTACAGGAATACCAATCTGCTAATTCTCTACAGAGAGCAGGCCAAAAATTTCACCTGAAACACAAAACAAGCAGGGTGACATTTTTTCAAAGAAGTCCATAGTCTGAAAGTATCTTCACATGCCACTGAAGGACAAGAATACTTTACAACTCACTCCTAAATCTGTATATATGTAAATCCATTTCATACAACTGAAATTTGCCATTAGGAAGCAAAGATCCTCTGAAGTGGCCTGGGTTGTTAGCTGACTGGACATTTGTCTCTCCCACTTTGTTCACCCTGTTTGACTCAGGGTGCAGAACACAAGAGGCTTGTCTGTGGGGGAACCTGTGCAAACCCTAAAAAAACCCCTCCCCTGCCACAGGTCCCGCTCAGCTGTGCATTTATCTCTGCAGAATCATTCCAGAACAGAAGCGGGTGACGCTAGAAAAAACCCATACATATTCATGCTGCCATGACTGTGCACTTTCAGCACCCTGCAAGTGCTGGGGGGGGGAAAAAAACCAACAAAAAAAACCCACAATCCTGTGGCAAGCTGGGCTTTCTAAGCTCCCCCGTGTGACATTGAGGCCACAAATGCTGCAAGCAGAGCCCGGCGCTGCTGACGCTCACCTCGGGTCCGTGCGCGGCCGGCGCCGCCGCAGCTGCCGGTGTCTGTCCACATTGTTTATCGGCCTCCGGCCTCGCCGGCGACTCGGGGCCACCATAGCCCCCCCTGAGGGGAGCCTGGGCCTGCCCCGGGGCGGGCACGGCCTCTGCCTTGTACCTCTGCGGGGAGGAGAAGCAGGGGTGCTGCTGCCGGCCGTCGATGCCCTCGTGGATGACGGGGATGGGGATGTAGCCCGCCCGCAGCTTGGGGTAGCCCACGTGTCCTTCTCGGGCCGCCGGCGGCTTGGGGCTGTCGCGAGATGGGCCATTTGCTGAGGACTGGCCTTCCTGCAAGGGAGAATGGCAGAGAAAACTGCTTGTTGGTAGCTCAAACGTGGCAAGAGAAAGGTGTCCTGAAGGTCTGTCCTAAAAGCAGCAGCAGGTATGAGGAGCTCAGAGGTTCTCAGGACAGCCAACAGCAGGTGCCAACACTGCAGGAAAGGGGAGGAAGCTCAAAAGTCTGCTTATGTGTGGGGCTTCTCAAAAGCATTCACTTGTTCTTTGAAATTCCTGCCTCATTCCACCTGGATTTCTTGTTTACCATCACGAGCACTTAGCCACCAACCCAGCCTCTTCAGAAGGACCTCATCCAATTCAAACAAGTACCAATGGGACCAAAGACATTTCCTCAGCACCTCTCAGGACACATCTGAAAAGACACTTGCAAACAACACTAATCCCAACAGAAGCACAGATTTTATTGGTATTGTTCTCCCCACTGGCTATTTGAAGAGATACTGACACTGCACACTGAAAATGTATTCACTTCCAGCTTAGGAGGATCTGGTTCAGTAAACACTGAGGGAGAGGGATATCTTAACAAAGAGGAAAACACTGAAAAGCAAGTTTTAAAAACCCCTGTGTTGTCTCAGTAAACTCACTGGACAATGTCAAAGCTCTGGCAAGGGTGGAAGTGGTTCGTACTAAGAGTTCTCACAAGTCCTCTAGTAAGTTCTTCCTGCGTCGGTCATTCTATTTTGAGACCCTGTGAGGGCCAAGTTCCAGATGTATCTCTAAGTCAGATCATGTAACAAGCACCTCTGTCATTCAGAGGGTAATGTCATTATTCAGTAAGGGGAGAATTTAATAAGGGGACATATGGTGCAAGTGTTGGAAACCCTATTTTTAAAGAGGTGTTTAAGCTGCAAAAATATTTCATGTTGCTCCTGTACACATTAACACACTAATTCATCAGGAATTCACTATTTTACCAAATAGATTATCAGTGTTCCTCCTATATGATAGTATCACCTTAAAAAGTGATTTCTGAGAATTCCTCTGAGCAATAAAACTGCAGAGAATACAGGCTGTTATTTATGTAAACTAATGAAGACAAGAAACAAGCTAAAAGTCTGAGCGCCACCATTCCATTTCCTTTTACTCATTTAATTTAAAAAAAAAAAAAAAAATCCTCCACAAAGGAAGAATTCTAGAAGAGACACAGAGGAGAGCCAGGCCTAGAAAGTTCGCGGAGAGCAGCAGTCTGAAGTTGGCTTTCCCAGCTGCAGAACAAGGATGATCTCATGCCAACGTCTGCACCACCGGGATCCACGGATGAGTCATTTCCAATTCACCCTACCAGGAAACCACATTCCTCTGCTGCACACGGGCTGTCGGGGGCTTTCAGAACCCCCCACACCAACACACACTCGCTCTTTCACCTTCCACCACCAGCACAACCCCGGCCCCGCAGCTCTGCCAGGATCTGCAGCAAACTGCATTTGCCGGAAAATAAAAAAAAAAAATAAATCAGAGGTGTGCTCAGCTGACAACAATGTGAGGCCGTGCTGGAGCCAAGCGTGTGTCAGAGGTGATGATTCCCAGCGGGAAGCAGCACCTTGGTGCTGCGCTGACTCCGGGCATTCTGCGAGTGCTCGCCAGTGTCCCCACCACAGTAACCTGAGCAGCCTCCCCACCTACAGCCACGGCTCCCACCGCTATAAAAAGGAGATTCCCTCACTTCCAGCGGCTCTGCGGGAAGGGTTCAGGAGCCGGGTGGGCCAGCAGCAGCTACAGGTGCTCTGGCAGGAGAAGGTGGTGTCAGCCAAAGCTGCTCTGCCCCACTTGAGGAGGGGGAGAACATCCCAAAGGGAGCAGCTGTTTTGGGGTCTGCATTGTCTTTGATGGCTCCATTTGCAGAGAAGATCTGCAGTTTTCTGGCATGCCCCACAATGATAAATCATTCAAAATGGACAGTGTCCCACTCCCCCCACCCTCCATGAACCCCCCAAAGAGTCAAGCCATGGGCTTCCCCTCCCTTGTCTGCATGTTCAGACCCGTAGGGCTGCCCTTGTTTTGAACCTTCCCGGCAATCTGAGAAATCTGCCACTGCAACTTAAACCCTGCTAGGAAATACAAAAGAGTCAGCGCAAAACCAAAGCATAAATCAGGTTGGACTGCTTTTTCAAAGCATCCAGTTTAAAAGTTAAGTAGAGCTTCTGTCAATACTTAAGGGGTTTTTGTTTTGTTGTTTTCTATTTCTTTTAATAGACTACACTCCCATGATTTCTCATGTATTCTTACAACTTCAGACAACCTGTGCTGCTCCTGTGGAAAGTAGGATTTTAAACTGGTCCTTTGTTGCAGGCTTTTTTCCCCTGTAGTCAGGTCTACCCACAGCTGTGCAGTCATACTGGGACAGCCCTTGGTGAAAGAGCAAATGCAGCATCCTTGTTTTTCCTACCATCAGTGGCTCCGAGGCACAGATCAGGTTTAGGAAAGGTGCTCTCATCACAACTGCACTTCCTGATCCACACTGTCCCCTTCAACACTTAATTAATACTTAACTCTGCAAACAGTTGCCTACATTAGCCTGTTTGTATCACCACGTCTTTAGCATTCTTTCTTCCATGTTTCTTTTCTTCCCACTGTGGTACAATCACAAACAGGGACAATCCAGGTATTCTGAAAGTCCCATCACAGGGGAATGGCAGCACTGAGGAGGCCCTGGGTTTGGGGAGATGCTGCCAGTGGTCCAGCTCTGTATTTAGTGAGAATCTGACACAGCAGCAAGTGCGTGCAGATCCCAGTGTACCTGTCTCCAAACTTCTGGCCACAGCATTCTGTTCCATGCAGGAGAGCCTGTGTTTCCAGCCTGGGCAAACAGGTTCTGGAAGAGTTCAGGAAAAGCTCAGGTGTGCCTGGGGACACTGTGCCCATGAGGAGGAATGGAATCAAGCTCTGGAAAACTCACCTTCACACTACTATAAAGACATTCACAGATTCCTTCCTAATGCTTTAATTCCACAGAACAGCCAGCACAACAAAAAGTAGCCATTTTTTGGTTTTATTTGCCTTCTATCACATACAGTTCTTGCTTGCTACATTAACAAACCTGTTACTTGAAAGAAGTCCAGAGCTCACGTATAATTCAAATCTGCACAAAGAGAATGACCAACAAATGAATGACAAGTCTTATTCCATCATCCTTCCTGGTTTAAGCATACAAAAACAGGAACCAAACTCAGGTTTCTGCATTAAAACAAATTGAAGCAAAATTTCTCCTGCCCTCATCTAAGGCAATAAGACACTCCTTAAAATTGAGAATAGCTACAAGCAGCAGAGTATCAACTAATTTTCAGTAAGTACCAGGACTGACTATCAGCAATCCCACACCCAATTTACCTTGAAGAGAGAATCCCTCAAAAGGAGGGAGCACAAAAATGCAAAAACTGCCTTGAGCAGCTCAGAAATTTTCACGACAGTTCCAATTGACATTTCAGGTAGCCTGAAATACATGCAGGAACTCAAACCTGATCCAGCACTCTGGGAGATGCTGAGGTAAGCCATCCCATCCAGGCAAATGAGAGGTTTGGCCCAGCTGCAGGAGGGACAGAGGAGCTGTGCCTGAAGATCTGCTCAGGAGCAGGGACAGTGCTCACAGCTCTCAGGACGAGCGTTTCTGTTGTGAGGCCATCACCAGGATAAATAAAGGTGCAGCCAGCACGAGTTGTGCAAGTGGAAAAAACACTTCATACCCCCACATCCTACTGCTGGCTTCCCGTGGGAAGGGCACTGTCAGGACAGACACTAAAATCCTCCAACTTGCTCCCATTTATAAATGACTTGAAGCCATGAGCCACTGGAATAAAAAAAGTGACAGCAAGAGCAAAAGCACAACCCTGCACCAGGGTTCCCAGCAGAGCTTTACTATCTGGAGTGGATAATGGATAAATCCTAATGTGCCCCAAGTCTGCTCAAGTGTTCTTCCAGACCCAAACACAGAAACCTGCAAATTCAGTCACTGCTGATGCCAGCAAATTGCAACTGGAGTCTTCCAAGACAGGTCTACTGTTCAAATTAAATTTGTCAAAATATTCTGTATTCATGTTAAATGACTTCAATAGTTGTATCAAATTCAGAATCTCCCTTTTGAGACATCTTACATAACACATTTGTCATTCCTCCAATACTGAAATATTCGACAGAATAAAGTCTAAAAACCTCCTTTGTTGCCATTGCACTCCTGCATTTTTCTTAACCTGTACTGGTGTTATTTGCAGTACAGTCAAATCAGTCTCTAAAGCACATGTAATTCACACATGTAGCACCCCTGCAGCTCTTGCAGAGCAGCAGTGCAAGTATTTAAATTGTACTGGTTTTGTAAATATTATCTAGCAAGGGGAAAACAAAATTTACCAAGACTGCCAAGAGATCAAACAACTTCTCAGGATGCAAACAGATGGTCCACTGACTCCAGTGTCGTTCTGAACTTTTAAGCTGCTGCTACAGAGTACCATGCAAACAATTATTCTGGTTGCTCAAATGACTGAGAAATTACCCGTACTTGACAAAATCTTACTTGAGAACACACCTTTCCTAACTTTAAGCCTAAATCCCATCTATTTAGGAAGAAAGGAGTACATGATTCTGTTCTTTCATCATCAAATACAGCAATATAACCAAAATGAGTGACAAAACAACCCAGTTTCAGTCACACACATGCTCAAATCCACATTTTACCAGAAATTGCCATGAATAACAAAAAAAGCCAGTGTCACCCATTATTCGAATTAAGAATGAAGTAACTATTCTATTTAATAAAGAAAATACAGTTTTTGTCATAGAAATGCTGGAATTAGATTCCACATCCACTTGTACTTCACTTCTGGCCAGATCTCCTCTCCTTCTTTGTTGCACAAACTACAGAAGTACTACAGAACCTTTGCTACCAATAGAAATCAACATATCCCAAGTATTTCTCAGAAGTTCCTCATGGCTGCTGTGTGTTTGAACACGCTGATAGCACAACACCAGCATGAGCTGGGTTTTACTAACACTTCCCAGAGAACTACACGAGTTGCAGGGTACCCAGTGATTTACTCTCAGTGCTGACTCCAAACTTCTTACAGCCCTGCCTCAGCTGCTGGAGACATTTGCATTCTCACCCTTTTACTCATAATTTGTGCTTAAATATATAGACTGAGCACATAGGCATTTGAGCAAGATATCATTAGCTAATGACTGAAGGGAACCATGAATAAGCTTAGTTGCATGAGCTGTCTCAGTAGGACTTCGTGTCAGTCGCATCATGTAACCCAATTACAGGCCAAGCTGCTTTTGATGTTCTACTTGCTGAATGCTGACTTTTATTTCCCAACATACACATGTGTAGGCACACAGGCCTTTTGTTCTCTCTTGTAATTATCAAGTTGTATTATACAAGCATTACACTAACATTTGCTCTAACTGATGCCATTAGAAATAAATAAACATCATTAAAAACTGAAGGAGAAAACTAATCCTAAACTCTTCAGAACAGAGAGCCTTAATGGAGGAAATATGTTGGCTATCTTGTAGATCAATCTTGTTCCAGGAACAAAACCTGTCCTCTTTTAATCACTAGGAGATTCTGTCTTGAGCTGAAATGCCTTGAGCAGACATGACAACACCTGCCCCATGTACCCATGAGTGGAAGTTGGCACTGAAAGCACCCCATGGGCCAAACTGAACATGTCTGAGAAAGAAACAATGAGTGCTCTTCGAGAGCTGGGATCACCACCCACCCCACCAGCTTTAGTGGATGGAGTTAGAGAAAAGCCCTTCAGAGTGCTAGCAAATATCCTTGCCAAGGGGGATGAGAATGACACTTTATTCAGTTATTTCTGTCCACTGCCTCATTACCTAAGAAGCAGGTGGTCAAACTGTTGCTTTCCTATTAGTTATGACCCAGGAATCTGGAAAACATCAGAAAGCACAACTCTCAAAGATTTGCAAAACAATGCCCCATAAAAAAAAAAAAAGGAAAATAAGTAGATAATGGTTGAAGAGTAGGCTGTGAATTTCAGTTTATTGTCAGGCTTCACATTTTCATCTAAAACTTCATTTTGAACACAGCAGTTTTCTGACTTCACTTCCTTAAAGAGCAATTCTCCAGCACTATGAAAGCACTCGTACATTGCACCTCTTTTATTAATTTAGAGGCTTTACCATCAGCCATAAAAAACACACTTTTGTGCTACACAGCCTACTGGGTAATGTCTGACAAGTCTCTTCCCCACCCTATGCCTAATTTTCCTGTCTGTAAAACCAAGAAGGAAAAATAAAAATAATCAAACCAACAGCTTCTGCGACATATTTAAGAGACAGCATTTCTTTTTGCCTGTAATTAAGTAATGTGATCTGTGTGAACAAGCCATTTCTTCTCATTTACATTTACCTTTAGCAGAGAGAGCACAGCTTGCTTACAGAGTGATAATGCCTGCACACCCTAAGGTACAATGGATTGTTACCTGGCCTTATCATAGTTCAAGTGGGAACAATTCTGTTTCTGCCACGTTGTAGTCGTGGAAAAGTTCTGCCTGTGCATACAAGTGTTAAAAACCCAGCTCCCAGGTAAGAATGCTACCACCTGGCACAAGTATTCTTTCTTCCTTTGTCCTTTAGATAAGGGGCACAGGTGCCTCTGTGTAGGAGTTACACAGAACCCTGGAACACCTTCTCTGCTTTTCCTCTTGCATTATCTCCAGTGTCATTTCCTCCTGCTCCTGTCTCTTATTTCCGATTAGCCCCACCCCATGTTTTCAGGTTGATTGATGCATCCATAAGTTAACTCCCTGCTCACCATGTTCTGTCAGGGGGGGCTTTAAATAACCACACCCAGCAGCTTCAGGGAATCTGGGCAAAGCCAGGACACAACCCTCCAAATATCCCCACTGGTAATTGTACCACTCCTACCTATTAAGCCTTTTCTATATAGTACCTTTTTAATCCAGTAACTAACTTGTTAGCCTGACAGAATGCACATCAGCATTAGGAATGTAAAAACACTGCAGGTGGAAGAGACCTTAACTGTTACTAAGCTGACCTCACACTCCCTTCCCTTGAGGAGAACCACTGTGAGAGGTACAGCTTCAGAGAGGCTGTTCTGACCCCTCAATGTAATTTCTAATTTGGTCTACCAAGGATTTTTCAGTCAACCTGACCACAAGAAGTCAGTGCTCAAAAATAAGCCTTCTGCTAAAGAGCTGTGAATTGAGTGACTTCAGACTTATTTGGGGAAGCAGAGAGAAAAAGAGATGCAACAGCCATGAAGGGAGAGGATGGAAACTTAGGTGTAGTCAGCTGTTCCCCAGTGAAGCATCAGCAGCAGGGTGAGATGGCTTCTTCTTCCTTTGTTTAGCCTGTGCAGTCATTGCTGCAGCCAATACTTATCATAGATCACTTTTATGGCTGCTCCCCGACTTGTGCCCAGCTGCTGCAGCTTTTATCTCAAACCCAAGGCACCAGTGAGCTATTGATCGCTCCAATATCCACCAGTGGAGCTCAGCACAGTCAATTCCTTTGGTTTATTTTTAGCTGCATTATTTCCCAGGGGGTTTACTGCATGTGGAAACAACACATAGAAGGGGCATTGATAAATACCTATACAAACCTTGTTTTCTTCTTTAAATGTAATCTATTTTTATTGACACTTTGGGGAACACCAAGTTAACAATTTAGTGTCATAAGGCAATCCTGCAGGAAGTATGCAGAGCTGTGATGCCCTCAGCACAGAAAATAACTACAACAAATAAGCATAGGAAATGAGCAATTCTATCAAATAAAAGGACAAGTGACACTGCTAATAAACACATTTTTTACTAGATGTATATACATCTTCACAGTATTGATTATACCTTTCCTTAAATTACTGTTAACTGATCAGATCCTTAAAAGAAAATCATTAGTCTACCAAGAAGCTTCATGAATAAATATTTTTCTGTCATTTGAAAATTCATCCCTTATTTCTCACTGAAACAACATGAGATTTTTCCCTCTTTCTCATGAAGGGCTCCCCAAGCCATCCTTATGCTGCCATGATTTCTTATATGTAACAGAAACAAACGTGCAGAAGAATACCCATCCTTCACGTCAGTAAAAAACAAAAAAAAAAAAAGGCCAGACTGAGTGGGAAATAACCAAGAGCCATCTGAATTCACAAATGCACCTAAAATACAGAGTTAAATGCAAAATCAAGGTCTGGTTTCGTTGCTTTAAAAAGGCTTTGACATGGGTTACAATTTCAAAGGAGCCACTTCAACTTTTACCCGATTATGTATCTGGCACAGATTACTGCAGCCAGCATGGCTACACTGATGTTAAGCCCAGGGTAAGTGAGAAGGCCAAGATCAAGCACTCGGGAACAACAGGACTTTGTTATGACACTGTCTCAGCCATATTCTTACCTAGCTAGAAAAGCTCAGTTAGCCCTAGATCTGTGCTCCAGTCATTGTCCACTTAGTGTGCAATACCACATTTCATTGCCTAATCTTTTCTGAAAGGGAACAAAAATTCACAGACAGAATATTGGTGGATTTACTGCAAGACCACCTCAAAGGTGGTCAAAAATTTTCTAGTTTCACTGTCATATTTCAGTGAAAGCAATGCAGTGATGAAGTCAGCACAAGTTTGACCTTCGTATAATCATTCTTGAAAAGGTGCATGAAGTCTGACACATGCAGTCAGCTTTTGTCATTCTCAGATCACTTCTAGAAACCCCAAGTTCTCATTTGAGCTAGGCTGAGAATAATGAAGGAAATCAGAAAGCTCTACCCATCAAATCTGGTTTTTGCTTTCATCTGTGGTTATGTCCTTCCTACCTGTTTAGGTATTAACAGAAGTCTGGCATCTTCAAAAATCCTTGTTGGATTTGGAAGTCAATGTCAATGGGTAATTTGCTTTCATTGCCATTGCCCAGCTAAGAGAATATTTAGAAAAGGACGTATTTCCCTTGGGCCTGATTCTAAGATTCTTTTGCTAACTAGTACCTGTCCTTGTGGAATACACTGGTACTCAACAAACTGATGATTTCAGCAGCTGTCCATGAATTCCAGCAGACACATTTAACTCGAGGCTCTGATAAATGCCCATGTGAGAGCAGTTACACACAACTTCTACCACCATAAACTGGAAGACTTTTTTTAGCTAGGAACTCCCAAAAAACAACAGCTCATCTCTGGAGGCATTTCCCTGTCTCACAGTGAACAAACCCAAAGCACACGTTCCAGCTTGCAGCCAGGAGTAACAGATTTTCCTGTTTGGAAAAGAGTGTGTCCCACAAAAGCTGTTCAAAAGCAAATACAGCTTTTTCTACCTGTGACAGCCCTTGCAATAGAAGAGGCACTTCTCATCACCACAGATTTCACACGAGATAGGGGTGAAAATTTGTTTTGTTTCAGGCACCCACTCAAGCAGAGGGCTGATCCACCAGACAGCTTCCAACTCTCTTCACACCATTATTGAAAGCAGCTTGAATTTGACTATTCTGTTAAATAGGTTAGTCTCAAGTGGTATTCCTGGAACAAAACCCTTTCAGGAAACAGCACACTTTTCTTTTCAAGTACGTTCTATGGCTATAAAAACCACACCATCTTTATTTTTACTACCACAACAGCGAGTGTTAGCAGGTGCCTCCATAAAGGAGAGAAAGCACTTTTTCCTATGCTACTCTCAATATTCTTACTTTCAAATTCCATTTTTCTAAGACCTTTGTATATTATTACTATAATTTATTTATAGACCAAACGAACTAGCACTTAGAGAGCTGCAAAGGGGGTTAATTTGTGATAGAGAAACACATCCCTTCCTTGCCGAGGCCAGCTGCTCTCACACCGAGCTTTCAGTCACGGCCCGCGCTCGCGAACCGGGCAATTACTATTTTAAGAAACGGCAAGTTCATAAAATAATTAACACTCCTTGAGCGCGTCGCTCCTCTCGTTGTAGGGGAGAAAACAGAGATCCGGAGCAGCCGCATGCCGCATCCAGCGGCCCCTTCCCCGCTGCTGCGGGGACACAGAGCCCGACCCCGGGGCTCCCCCCGGGGCTCCGGTGCAGCCCGCGGAGCTCCGCGCCCGGGACGTGCCCGAGCCCCCGGCCGGGAGCGCGGCGGAGCGGTCAGCCCGCGGTTACGCGATGCTCCGCGCGGAGAAGAGCGCCGAGACCCCGGGGAATCGCTTTCCCACCAGGCAAATCCCACCAGGCTCAAGTTTCCAGCGCTTTCTGCCCCCAGCCGCCGCGCCGTTGGGCCGAGGGCTGTATTCCGCCAAGGAACGGGCTGTATTCCCCAAAAGCCGCGGAACCTGACCCGAAAGGGTCACTCCGCAGGGCCCCGGCCGCTCTCCCCTCCGCGCCTCTCCTTCCATGGACATATTTGGACTGAGATGCGGCTTTTCCCCGAGCGTGCTTCGGAACAAAACCGGAGCGGCAGCTGCCGGCAGTGTGGGACCAGGGAAAAGAAAACGGGAAAAGAAAAAATAAGTTGGAGCCCGAGCCGGATCTCTCATTTTTTTTTAAGGCATCCAGCGTTCGGGCAGTTCACAGCTGAAAAATAAATCAGCTTCGCCTCTCCCCGGGAGGCCGGGCGGACTTAACCAACTTTAAATAAACATTACAGGGCCGAGGTATCGAATGCACAAAAAAGGGACTGCAGTGCGTCAGAGCCAAAAGGCAGCTCCCGCCCTCCCCGCACGGCCCCGACCCCCCTCGCCCCGCGGGACCCCGGCCCGGCCACCCCCGCCCGCCCCACCTGCGGCGCCGCCCGCAGGCGCGGGTCGCTCCAGGTCGTGGTGCGGCTGTTGTGATCCACGAAGAAGGGCCAGCCGGTCTGCGGGTCGATCTTGATCTCCCAGCCGGGGGGCAGCGGCTCGGCGCTGCCCTCCATCTGCGGCGGCGGCGGGCTCTGCGCGGCGGCGCTCATGGCGGGGCAGAGCGCGGGCCGCGCCGGCCGCTTTATCCGCCGCGGGCCGGGGGGCGGGGGCGCGGGGCTGGAACTGTCTGGAAACGGCGGCGGGGGCGGGACGAGGGGCGGGACGCGGAGGAGGAGGAGGAGGGCGGGGGACGGCGGAGGAGCCGCCGGCTGGAAACTTCTGGCTGTGTCCAGCGCGGCTCGGCAGCCCCCCGGGGCAGCGGGGAGGGCTGGCTGGGAACGCCCCGGGGCGGCGTGGCCGGCTCTGCTCGCCGCCGGCGCCGCGCGGTGAGCGCCCAGCCCGGCTGCGCTCCCGCTCCGGCCGGTCCCTGCCGCGCCCCGAGCCGTCCTTGGGCAGCCCGCAGCCCGCCGGCGCTCTGGCAAGGCAGCTCCGACCTACTGCCCCGTGCTCTGAGCGAAAGATCAACGCTCCTCCCCAAAACGCCCTGCCCCGTGACTGATAATTCGGGGTTATGGCAGATAAACAACAAAAATAATGCTTCTTAAGTGAGGGTGTGGGCAAGCGTTGTTCTTCGGATTCAACTGGCTTGAACTTTCTCAGCACTTTGCAAATGCGTGTCTCAGTTCTCAGTTTCCCGTAGAAATACACCTGAAGGCAAAGAGTGTGTCTGTGCGGTTTAAAACAGTGGCTCTCTGATGGGTGCTCTATCAGCAGGTCATGCACTCAGTGGGTTTGGTTGGAGGTAACTGTGCTTCTCAACTGCACCACTTCAGTCATCTGACAGTCACAGGAGCAGCCGCAGATGCCTGTTGATAGTCACTCTAAGTAGAAGAGTGAATGCACAGTGTCCCTCAAACGCAGAAGTTACCTTCTGCAAAACTTTGCTTCGAGGAATTCAAAGTATGGATTCCTCGGAGATACATGCTTATTATTGAAGTATCTCTTATTTCAAAAAGACCAGGATCTCCTCCTGCTCGAGGCAGGATCAAAGATCTCCTGATACTGCTTGCCACTGATGGTCATTCATTTTTTGACAGGAGGTTTTGTTTATCACACTGACAAACCAAAGAATTGCTGACACTTGCTCCTTCACTCCTGCAGCTCTTCCATCCTGCGTGTCCCTTGCTGTCAGGACCGCACTGCTCCATCACAGACCCATTTTTCTGTTCCCACTGTTGTGTGCCTTTGACTCCTAAGTATTATAAATGGATAATTTTTTTCCCAGAGCATTTACTTGCAGATGTCTGTATTGCCATCACCTTTCCTGACTTACCTATTTTCTAAGCAACAAAGCCCAAACTTTGCTGATCTCAAAGTCCTGAACTGGTGCCTGTCCCTGGCCATGTTTTCTACCTCTGCTGCCTCTTATGCTGTCTGGTATAAAACCTCTGCTCAGCCTCAGCAATGTCAGCAGTAGCCTCAAATGGAGTAATATCAGCGATTTATTCTGCTTCCAATGTGCAGAGGAATTTCACTCCCGGTTTTGCAACAAAAAGGCACACTTAGACCATATGTTCCCTGTAGCATATGCCAGAGTCTCTTCCAAATCAACAAAAGCAGCTGATTCAGACACAGGGGACACAGATGTTAAAAAGGTCCTGCAGGAAAATTACTTTTGTAAGTTGAGGAAGTGATACAAATGGGGTTTGTAGCTGAGGGAATGTAAACAAAGGCACGAAGAATGGGGGGGGTCCTTTTATTTTGCTGCAGCTGGCAGCCAACCATATACTCAGCAGAGCTAATGAATACGGTCAGCAAGTAGATGAAAAATTAATTAAAGGAAATTTCAAAGGGATATCTAACTTAAGTTGGACATTTTTGTGGGGGCATACCCTACGAAGAAACAAAGAAACTAGCCCATGATAATTTCACAGAAATTATCATGGGCTAGTGATTCAAAATTCATTCGAGCTGCTGCAGGGTCGACAAGCATCCAGCTGGAAACAGAACAGTCTGGGCTGACAGGGAAAAGCCTTTTAGTGATTGAATTTAGTTGGCAAGACATCACGCTTTTTCTGTTAATGAAATTGTCTTTCCTGACAGGTAGGATTTAGCCTGGTTTCCTGTGCAGGTGAAAGCACTGCCAGTGAGGCAGGTTACACAGGATATCTACACAGGGACTCACTGTTTGCTCTCTGGTGATGGGGTGTCACTGGGCCATAGCTGTGACCCTGAGGCAATGTGGCTTCTAGTTCATGTTGTCATTAGCCATCCTTCAGATCAGAATGATTTATGAAAATGTCCATGTAGGAAATACTGCCAAGCAAAAATCTTGGCTTCAGGAAAATCTGTTATTAAGATAAGTGAGTCTCTGTAGTGTCTGGCTAATCTCAGATGAGACTCCAGGCTCAAGGTCTTTGTGCTCTATTTCAGAAGGGAGAATGCTCAAGAGGCATTTTCTACTTTTTGTGTTCTTCATGTAAGTGCAAACACAGCACTCCTGACTTGTCCAGGTTCCTATCTGCACAGCGCTTCACACACCCAGGAGTACCAAACTAAACATTTGCTCCAGGGCCTTCCACTACAACTAGAAACCATGTACTTGTAGTTACCCAGAGTGGGTTTACTCTACAGGGTCACCCACGTTTCTCTGACTTGAACACGGGCTGCAGAGCTCCCTCCCAGCTGCACAGCAGCTCTAGCTCAGGTTGTACAGGGCAGCACTGTTGCAATAGAATTGTTATTCACTGCATTAATCAAGCAGATCTCTCTGGTGTGTCAGGAAACAACACTTCTTGCAGTGAGATCCAGATCAGCTTTCTACCTCCTGAGTACCTGCAGCACTTTCACAGGTCACCTGAGCAGGAAAGGCTCTGTTAAGCAGCACTGGGAGTTCAGGTGTTTGTTCTGGGTGAGCATTGCAGAGAGCTGGCATTGATGAACCTGGGTGAGTGACGTGCCTGGCACGTGTCGAGTGCTGTGCTGTGAAGCAGGCTCCAGTCCAAGTCCTCTGCTGGGTGCATTTGAGTCATATAAACAATCCTAATAAATCCAACAAGCACAGACTTTCTCAATCCTCAGATTCAAGAGACATGATGAATTTGACCTGCATGATTTCCATCTCTTGATGTTTCATGCAGAGTATCACTGAGTAGCCCAGGGCTTCACTGATTATATTTTGAATATCCAGGTGTATGAATAGCTCCAGGTGCATGAACTTTTTAAGCTACAAGCAAACAGGTCCCACTTATGACTTGATATAACCAGAGCTGTACAGATGTTTGGCTTCATGGTTTGTTCACAATCATGGAACTGTTTGTTGGGCCACTGAAACAATTGGGGCCTGCCTTTGAGAAAATTAAAGATGCAAAGTGATTGCTAATCTTTTACTAATCTGCCACTTCTGCTACAGACACTTCAGATTTGATCTCTAGTATTTGGTACACAATTTAGTGTAACTGGTGGTGAAGTGGAGAACAGAAGTAGGTGAATGAAGCCATCCACAAATGGTCTGATCTCACTCTGATTGCTGCATGGTGCTGACATTGCTTGGCTCTTAGAGCTTGATCATGCCATCTGCTTGTTGGAGTCACAGTAACTGGCAAGTCATTTGATAGATAAATATATTTCCTATGAACTTTAATAGAAAATTCAAAGTATAAATAAGAAATTAGAGTGCTAATTGTACTGTTTAAATGGAGAAAAGCTTTTTAAATGTACGTGTTGGAATCACACTGCAACTACACTAAAGCTCTGCATTCCCAAAGCACGTACTCTGATTACAAATTTTCAGATTTTTTGAAAAATACTGCAGGAGCTAATCCCAGCACAATTTTTACTTTCTTTTCCCTCTTTATTTCCACCTGGAATGAATTTGTCATAAACCAGGGAGCAAATCTGGCTGTGAACACTGCAAAACCAGCTTTAATTTCTGTGACCTGTATGCAACAAAAGCAAAATTCAATTCCAAGCATAGGCAGCATAAGACAACTTGAATGTTTAGAGCTACTCATTCTCTTAATATGTCATGATATGGCACATGCCAAGTGAATTAATGTTTCCAAAATAGGCATTATTGGGCTGCTCATTCTCTGTTCTTCCAGTGTCTGTCAGATAGAAGCCTAAGGAGGCAGCTCTTTGGTTTAGGAGTGTCTGGGTCTAACCAGGGAACAGAACTTTGTCTTCCTTGGACATCAGGAGGATGAAGGAGAGTCGGTCTGAGCCGGTGCTTTAATTGCCACAGTGGCCAGCACCCATTAGAATTGAGAGGCTCCCACCTAGTGGATAATCTGCCCTGCTGTACTCCGGGCTGCCACGGTCCAAATGTGCTTGGGAACATCTTGAGTCATTTTTCCAAAGTTTACTGGCAAATCTTGGTCCAAAACAGTATCATTTCCAGACCTGAGGGTGCCCAATAGCAGAAACAGTACAGAGTTTGGAAAAAACAACTGAAAAGGGAGTTTAAAAACCCTCTTTGATGAGCAAATCGATCCTTTTATGAGCAGAATGTTGCACATGTAAAGGCAGAAGTATTTCTCCAGTTTCTGTGGGTACTGCAGCTGATTTAATTATATTGGTGCTCTGTCCCTAACCATCCCTTCCAAATATTTTTATTCCCTTGAATTGAAGAAGCAGATGCAGAGCTGATAGCATCTCTGGCTCTCACCCTGGCACAGTGGAGTCTCAAAGGAGGCAACAGACTGAAAAGAAAGAAACAAATGCATGTCCTTTATTCTCTGCTCCTTCTGGCTCTCCTTGGAGCAGCATCTGCCTGGGAATTCAGCTCTGGAAGTGCCTGCATTTCCTAGCCATACAAAGAGCTCTTCGGGTCCGTGCCAGGAATGCAACCCCTCCACTTCTTCAGAGTGTGGTTGGCTGCTCAAGGCTGGCTCGCTGATAAGAGCAGTGACAAGGCTTGGAAGGAGCTTTAATGCCTCCCCTCCTTTCTCCTGGAGCTGTTTGCTGCTGAGCTCTCACCCCAGGCCCCCTCCAAAGATATCCCACAGCTGCAGTGCCATAATTACTGTTTGCCTACCTAGGGAATCCATCACACAGGACAGCTGGATCAGCAGGATGGGCAGAGGTGAGGAGGGTTTCTGGACAGTGTTACTCCTCAGAGCATCAGCTGTCTTATCCATGGAGGCATTTAACCATCCACTCAATGCTGCAAACCAGTCAGAAAAACCAAAAACTAAAACTAAAATCTGAAAACTTAAACCCTGTGGTGGCACAGAACCCACACATTCCTTTAATGGGGAATATCCCTGTGCCTCTGCTGAAATTTGAAGCAGCCACGAAGTCAGGACAAATCTTCACTGGCACAATAACCTTCAGGAGATGGAGTTATAAACAAAACCATGCTTGCAGGTATCCTCCTGCAAAAGTGAGTTATGCCATGGTGAATTTTAATACAGTCTTCAGCAGTAAAGAAATCCAAGTGGAAAATCCTACTCTGCATACTCCTGATAAAAACAAAACAACAGCCAGAGGATGCATTTATAAAAGACTACTTGTTATAATAATTTTCCTCTAATTTCCTTGCTAACAGAGTTAAAAATCCCATCTCTAGCAGTGTCTCTGTCTGGTGTTCACACATGGTTTATGATGGATTGGATGGCTCAGGGGTTCCTGCAGCAGGACTACAGAGGGAAAACCTGCAGGTCAAACTGGAATGCCACTAACTTCCTTCTTAAATTAGAACTGAAAACTGCAATCTGCAGCTCCTGATCACAATTTATTTTCTGCCCTCCTTGCTCGAGGGTCACCTGAGAGGGCAGAGGGGCAGGAAATTGGGGACTCCACTTCTGCTGCAGGGGCTGCTCCAGGGGCTGAGTCATGACTGCATCTCCATGGATTCAGAGGAAGACAAACCTGGATAATGCATAAAACCTGCAGTTCAGAGCAGCTGCAGGGAAATACTTTCCAAATTTAATCAATTTTCTGAAACAGAAGATTAGGTGATGCTTATCTGTGTTTACAGAACTGTAATTTTGGTCTGTAGTACCTAAAAGGATTTTTTTCAATCTTTGGCTGATTTTACCTGGAACAAAGCTGTTTTCCTTTCCCACTGCTTATATTTCTAAATAGTCCAGGGCACTGAAAAACTAGATTTTTGTTCTAAGGGCATATTGCAAATTTTCTCATATTTTTCTGAAGTCTCATATTTTGTTGTGGTGGAGTTTTTTTGGTGTTTTTTTTTATTATTTTGTTTTTGTTTTGTTTTGTTTGGTTTTGTTTTTTTTCCTTTGGCTGAACATTATCTGCACTGTGGTTTATGTATCAGGAAAAAAATACAGGTGGTGCAAAACACAAAACCAGTGGATCTGATTTCTAGAGGTTTATACTGGCATGGAAAGATCTTTGCTAAGCTTTGGGACAGCACAGCCCTCCTTGTGTTCCCTGGGAATGTGGCCTGGCAGTTAAATGGAGCAGATCACTTCCACTCTTCAGCACATCCCAAGTTGCCAAAATAGTCTGCCTTGGCAAGGTGAGAGAGCCAGAGCAGTCTGAGAAGCAGCAGAGTGCTGCCCTGGTTTCTTCTTCCATTCAAAGAAAATACTTGGAGATTTCTTAATTGCCAGTGATCTTCACTGAGAAGGAAAAAATCTTTTCCTTTTTTTGCCATTGTGTAGAAAAATTTCAATATCATCCCAGAATAACCCCATGTTTAGGGCAGGCACTGGATTGTGGTTTAAGTCTTGTGGCTCTCACCCACATCAAAGCCTTTAACCTTTATTTCTTGCAGCCTAGTTCAGCTCTATACCACAAGATCACTGCATGTGGGTTTTTTTGTCTTTTGTCTGAGAATTTTTCTCGCTCCATGTCTGTGTTTCCTGAAGCCCATCCTGCATTAGGTGCAAATTTTTGCCTTGAGAATTCTATTTTAAGCCTTTACTCTCTGCTGCTTTAATCAACAGGAGCAGAACCCAGTTCTGGGACTGAAGTCCTCTGTGTTTCACCATGGGTTTTTAGCTCCACATCTTCACTGGGAGCAATGCCAGGTCTGAACATCCAGGAAGAACTTGCAAGAGAGGGAGCTGAGTAGTCTGAAGTAATATCAAGCAGGCAGCAAGACTCAGCAGAGCAATAAACAGATTAAAAGAATCTTGCATGTCTGAGCCCTTGTACTGAGCACACAGTGTGGGATGCTGTGATCTAGTAGTGTCTAGACAATAATATCCTACATAACTTTCTTTTCTCTCAAACATGAATACAGCCAGAAGTTTCCAAAAAGAAAATACAGGAAGAAAATTTCAGGTTTCCAGCCTCACTAGTCAAAGAATTCCAGGTGACTTTTGCACAGAATCCCCACCATGTTTTTACAATTCATCTGTGTGCATGGTTCCCCCTTTTGCTTGTTCCAGGGTTAAAGTCTCAGAAATAAAATCTTTGTAAGAGGTTGTGCAAGGAAGGTTGTGCATTTGTAATATGATGCATTTATGTGTCAGTGAATTACGTTTTAATGTACAATCAATGGGAATGTTCTTGTTCACCATTATTTAGCATAATTAAACAAAGATGTTGAGTGATTATGAAGTATGCATAATGCACAGAAATACATTTTAAAAACAAATAGGTTTGGAACAACATCTCTTTTGCTTCTAAGCAGTCAAATAAAGACATGTCTTACACAGTTCTGCTTCATGGTTTTGGTATAACAAACTCTTGAGCTGCAAGAATCAAAGTTTGGGGTAATTGTGATAAGCAGATGTCTCCTGTTAAGATGTCCAGGGAGTCATGTTCTCTTGGAATATTTTTCTTCAGTTTCATATAAAGATGCTGTGAAGTTTCTGGCTTTTTGAAGCAGCTCCAGTTGAGACAGAGGTCAGCCTTCAACGTTTCTTTTTGTGAACCTCAGCAAAGCAACACTGCATCAGTTTGTCTGTGTATTTAACTCCCTGGTTTTGCCAGACACATTTTCTGCTGCTGGCTCTCTGGGATCCCATCCAGTGCTTTTTCAGAGTTTAGACTATAATCAGATAGGAGCAGTGTGACACCACAGAAAGTTTCCTTGTAGTTTAGAATACATGTGTCTTTTCTTCCTGCAAACAAGGAAGCTGACAGATGACAAATTCTGGATGGCATTTGAACTAAACTTCCAGTAGACTGGCAGCGTCTTTATGTTTATTTTTGGTGGAATGACCTTTCCACGTGTAAAGGCTTTAGATGCTTTCTGATTAAGTTATACTTCCACATGAGAAACTTTCAGCTCAGAGGAATTAGGTGAAATTTTAAGAAAAAGGATGTTCCCTTGAAACACAAGTTTGTAATGAAATTTGCTTTTTCTTGTTTTTTTTTTCTTTTGGTTGCTGTCAATTTTTACAACCAGATTTTTAGAAGAGTTGATGGGCTTGATGAACTATGAAAAAACATAAATGACTCTTCTAGTTTTGACCTACAGGTAAGATTTCTTCCTCTTAGTAAAAGGTAACTGATATCAAAATAAAAGTGTATTTTGATGCAGGAAACTGATCCTTCTTCATGTTTTCTGATTTTTAGAAGTTTTAGTTATTTGATAATTCCTTTTCTGTTTCCTTATGAATTATTATTTAATTATTTTACTTTACTCAGCTCCCATCCTGTCCTAGGTATGGTTTCCTACCTGTTTTCTGTGAGGGAAGAGCTTTGGCTGTGTCTGTATTGCAAAATTCAAATAGCCCAGACTATAAACCCTGTCTCCTTGTAAATGTCAGCCTCCTAGCTAAGTCAGGTAAAACTAAAGACATTCCATTTAGATGAACCATTAGGTTTTGGGGTGAGAATAAATATATAAAATAAAGAAAAGAAATCAAAGTCAGGAGTGGAAAGCATGTTTTCAGGACATGGTTTAAATTCAGGCTCCTTTTCTGGTTGCATTCCATAATTCTGTGCTACTTCCCACTTAGCTCACAGGAATCTGCCCAGTCTGACCAAGGGCTGAGTAGCAGCTGTGAGGAGATCTCCAAATTTTGCCCCAGGAATTTCTGTTACATGTCTGAAATCGTCCATATTTGAAGAGTTATTTTAAGTCTCACCACACCTGCTGTTCTTCAGAAGGATAATTTTATCTGTAAAGAAAGAAAAAAAAAATCAAAGTAATTAGATTTAAAAGAGGCTGGATATCAAGACTAACCCTCTTGCTATTGAAGTAAAGATGATAAAGAGCAAGAAAATGTATTTAAGGCTAGTTTCCTTCTGCCTGCTTCCCATCAGGGCTCTGACCTCACTGTCCCACATCCTGCAGAGTCTCTGCTGGGTGAGAGCAGCTCCTCAGAGATGCTCTCCCAGATCCCCTCCTGCCCCATCCCTTCCTCCTCCCTTCTGGGGAAGCAGCAGAGCCAGAGGCAGCACTGGCTTCTGCCTCCCAAGGCATCCCTGTTCCTAATTCCACAATGCTTGTGCTACCTCCCAGGTGGACCTACAGAATCCTCAGGTAATGATTAAGAACTCCAGCCTTTCTTGTGTCTTGATTTTCTTCATAAATCTGTAAAATGTGGGTTCTGTGTAGGGAAAAAAAAAAAATTAGAAGTGCTTTGATTTTAGAGCTGAGGTGAAGACCAGCCAGCAAACCATCTCTGCAAGATTTCACTGCCACAGCAGAGCTGTCAGACTTGGAATTAAGAATAAGGTATGCAGGCTGACAATTCCCAGTAGCTTGGCTGCTCTGACAGAGAGAAATCAAGGGGCAAGTCCAAAACAATTCCTTTGCTGGAGTCATTATTGGCTCATTATCTTCATTATTGGCTCTTTTTCTTTCTTTTTAAGAACTGCTATATTCCCACTAAGTTTTCACTGTAATGTTGTTGTAGCATCTGGGCAACTCTCTGGGCTCAGCCATCCAACCAGACTTTTACCCAGCAAACAGAGCTCCTATCAAGCCATGGACAGCCAGTTTCTCCAGGAGGATGCTGTGGAAAATGGTGTTAAATTCTTTCCTAAAGTCCAGACAGACACATCCACAGCCTTTCCTCATCCACCACGTGGGTCTCCCTCTCACAGGAGGAGAAGCAGATTTTACGTTTTCCTAATCTCGTGTTGCCTAGGTTAACAAATGTGAAAAGAGGTACTGGTTAGTGGGAAAACATAGTTGCACAATGGAGTTTTTATTCCCCAGAGAATTTCTCCTGAGATCAGTGCTATCAAACACTCTGAATACTGCAAATCCTAAACCCAGCAGAAAAACTTCACCCTCAGCACATGCTTGGAGAAGACTCAGTCAGTGTATAATTGCTTTATCTTTATAAAGCAATTTATATATTTATACCCAGTTTTTGCAGGGATTTTGAGTATCTCTGAAACTGAAACAAACCTTTATTTTTTTTTTTTCTTATTGCTGCATTAGACAAAAACATGTTGGCAGGGACTTGGCAGTTCAGGCAGTGGGCACATCCTCCACAACTCCATTCTGTCTCACACCAGTCCTGCTGCATCATTCCTGGAGCTGCAGGCACTGGAAAATGTCACAACACTCCGAGAATTCCTGGCATTTACTGCCTGTAGACCAAAATGTGAAACAAAAAAAGTCTTTGATGGCTGCTGGACACAGATTTCTTACCTGCAGATCTCTGGCTATTCAAAATCTATGCTTAGAGTACTCCAATAATTCCTTACATATCCAAACTGCTTTGGTTTTAATACATTTTTAAGAGTTGCTTAAGCCACCTCTCTCTGCATCCGTGTGCTAGAAAAGCTTCTACCACAAATGTGTGCCTGGCAACAGTCTTGCATGTTTGAATTAAAGAGATGAAAACACTACTGTGAGAGCAGCAGACACAAAAATACCAACTTTGATAACTATATAAGCAGCTTTCTCTGTGGTATTACTATTTTGGAACGGGGTGGGGGGGATTTAAGAGTACTTGAATATTCACTATGTGTACAAATGGATTTTTTTCCAGAATGAGAGTGCTGTGATTATTCTGCAGGAGCTGCATGTGAAGGTGCTCATCCTCTGCCTCTCCAGAGCTTGGGGGACAGTGAGTTTTATTTTTGAGATCACAACTGCTCTATATGAAAAGCAGTGCGCTCAGGATAATAATCTTTAAAACATGCCTTGCTATTCTGAATTTAAAGATATTTCAGATAAAAGTAGGGACAGGAAGGTAAAATGTAAGAAAATGCTTCAGCAAAATTTTTGTCTTCCATGCAAAAAGCCTACAGATAATTACAGGAAAGTAACCCTTTGTGTTTGTGGTTACTACAGAACTACTAGGAAATTAATGGGCATGCTGTTTATTAGTTTAACACATGAAACAGTCACACGTGTGCAATAAACCATTTGGGGCAGCTGCAGAGATGCTAGTTCAGACATCTTCGTACAAATTTATTTGTTTCTCATTAGTAACTAAGTGGGTTAAATCAGGTCCTTGATGGATGTGTTCCTGGGAAGGACCCATGGCCAGTGTGGTACCCAAAGCTGCTAGCACTAAAAGAACATCTTACAACTTAGTGGGAATATAGTAGTTCTTAAAAAGAACGAAAAAGAGCCAATAATGAAGAAAGGAGGTTTGAAAATAAAACTGAATAAACCACTGTGTGACTCTGCTTTTCTCTCTCCTCCTATTCTAAAACAACACTAAAACAACCTGATCCATTTCCCACTGACAATTCCTATCTTGGTTCCCTAAGCATCACACATCTCTTTTTCTCCCCATGAGATGAGGCGGTGCTCATGCACAGCCAGCCTGTGGCGGCACACCCACACACACACGTATGTGCCACATTAAATCGGAATTATCTGCACTCGCGGCATCACAGCGCTTTGGGCTGTAAGGAACATTAACAAACCACCTGGTCCCACTCCCGTCCCGCTCCGTGGGGCCGGGGCTGGAGCCGGGATCAGGGACGGGACCGGGATCGGGACCGGCACCGGGATGGGGATGAAGCGAATCTTCCCGGGCTGCCGGCGGCCAATCGCGGCCCCCTCTGCCGCTGGGCATGCCGGGAATTGTAGTTCTCTTCCTGCGCTGCCGCCGTTCTGTGCGCAGCCAAGCGAACTACAACTCCCAGCAGCCCGCGAGGCCCCGCCGCGCGGTGCCCGGCCGTGCCTACCATCCCCATCGCGCCCCGCGGGGCCTGGAAGGAGAAGCGGGTCCGGGAGCGCGCGGGGCGGCGCCTGCGCAGAGCGCGGCTTCCTGAGCGTCTGGTGGCGGCCGCCATTTTGTGGTGCCGCTTCCCTCTCCCGCTCGGGATCTGCGGCCGCGGGACCTGGAGCGGGGGCGACGCGGAGCGGGGGCAGCCGGGGCCGCCCGCACCCTCCTCACCTTCCCTTCGCCTCCGTGCGCCGCCCAGCCCCTCCGGCGCTGCCCCCGGGCGCGGCTGCGGAGAGCGGCGCTCGCCCACCATCATGGAAGACGACGGGCAGCCCCGGACGCTGTGAGTGGGGAGGGGGCGGCGGGGCGGGGATGCGCTCCCGGGGCGCGGGGCCGGGGCAGCGGCGGGGCCGGGCGGGACGGAGCGGCCGGGAGCGGGGCCCGGGCAGGGGGCGGCGCGGCGGCCCGCGCGGATCCGGCGCTGCGCCCGTGCACGGAGAGCACGGGCGAGCCGCGCTGGGCCCGCCGTCTAGCGGGGCCCATCCCCGGAGCCTCCGGGCCCGGCCCCGCCGGTGTGGAGGTGCGGGCGGGGGTCCCGAGCCTTCCCCGGGGGGCTGCGGCCGCCCCCCGGCCCCCCCTGCCCGGCGGTCCCGGCGCTGGGAAAGTTCTTTGTGCTCCGCCGGCGCTGGGTGGGATGGGGAGCGCCGGGAAAGCGGCGGGGATCGCTTTTCCCTCCAGCGTGTCACTGTGCTTCACTAACAGCGTGTCGGGCCCAGCAGAACGAAATAACTGTGTGCTGCCCGTGTCTCCCCGCGCTGTTTGCTCACTTGGTGGCTGTCATCCGTTTTCTGCTTGAAAATACAAATCTGAGCGTTTTGGGGTTGCTGTTGAGTTCTTTTCATCTTTGCAGATGTGGTTTTGATGAATTTTCTTTGTCCCGTTGGTTTAAACGAGGGAGGCTCGCACTTGTGGTTGGGGCACTTGAGAGCAGGGTTTTGTGCTGCTGCTGATTTTAACCAGCTCCCAGATTTGCAGAGCAGCTGCCAGAGGGTGTTTCGGGCTCTGTGAGCGGTGCAGCGTTCGGGCTGTCCCTGCGAGAAAGGCAGGCTCATGCTAGGGCTGCCCAGATGACAAACACAGCTCAGGACAGTGCAAATGAAATCTTTGTCTATTTAGCTTTCAGGACAGTAGCCTTCAGAAAAACTCTCCAAGATAGCCTGGACTGAAAGCCACTGTTAAGAAGCTACTGAAACAGAGTAAAATGTCTCATCATACTGTTCTCGCTACCAAAATGATGACTTGGCATTTAAGGCTTCGCAAGGCAATTTGTTTTTTCTCCTTTCTAGGTTTGCAAAAGTTCTTTAAAGTAGTTTATAATGCAGTATAAGTACTTAGGCCTTGCTCCCTGAGGTGCATAGTTTAAGTAAGCAGATCTGAAATGCTTTTTGTGTTGATTACCCAAATGATCTGAGTTTGCTTGGCCCTCAGAGTGGACCTAGCTTTTACTGTTGTTTTAGAATAGGAGGAGAGAAAAAAGCAGAGTCACACAGTGGTTTATTCAGTTTTATTTTCAAACCTCCTTTCTTCATTATTGGCTCTTTTTCTTTCTTTTTAAGAACTGCTATATTCCCACTAAGTTGTAAGATGTTCTTTTAGTGCTAGCAACTTTGGGTACCACACTGGCCATGGGTCCTTCCCAGGAACACATCCATCAAGGACCTGATTTAACCCACTTAGTTACTAATGAGAAACAAATAAATTTGTACGAAGATGTCTGAACTAGCATCTCTGCAGCTGCCCCAAATGGTTTATTGCACACGTGTGACTGTTTCATGTGTTAAACTAATAAACAGCATGCCCATTAATTTCCTAGTAGTTCTGTAGTAACCACAAACACAAAGGGTTACTTTCCTGTAATTATCTGTAGGCTTTTTGCATGGAAGACAAAAATTTTGCTGAAGCATTTTTTTACATTTTACCTTCCTGTCCCTACTTTTATCTGAAATATCTTTAAATTCAGAATAGCAAGGCATGTTTTAAAGATTATTTTCCTGAGCACACTGCTTTTCATATAGAGCGGTTGTGATCTCATGAATAAAGAGGACAACAAGAACAACAAATAAAAATATTGTTAATTGAACTTGTAAGTTTTCATTGTTTGGTTTATTTGGGGAGGGGGAAGGGGGAGAAAGTGAAGAACAAATTGTTTCAGTAGCTATTTCACCATGTACAAAAGCACTTGATTGATGGTGTAAGCAGAACTTTATTAATATCTCAGTTTTTCTCTCCTGAAGGAATAAATGAAATCCAAAATCTGTAAATTGGGAAGGATTTTTCTTAATAGTTGCAGGCTTTTTTTTTTTTTTTTTTTACTTATAAAAAGCAAAACCTTCACTCAACATTTATGCCCATCTTATCCAGCTCAGCAATAAGGATTGTTTCAATTTGCACTGCTTATAGGGCTGTTATGTTTGTTCCAGTCATGATAGGACAGTCATAAACCTCTTAAGAATTCAGAATATTTTCTGAGGTTTAATATAGAACACTGACACTGTTTGCATTTTTCTTTCTTATATTTCTTGACTTTATAGAAATGTGGAGAATAACCTTAGATACTTTCTGCCAAAAAACTTTCCAGAGATGGGGGCCTTTCTGCATGATTTGTTCTAAAATGAGCTGTGAGCTTCTGATTTATTTGTTGTTTTTTTGTTTTGGTAGAACACTTGAAAGCTCTGTTCTCTGTGAGTACTGTTAGATTTCACAGGCTGTATCAAAGTCCTGCTTCTACTTTAAAGTGAAAACTAAACTATCAGAAACCTGATGTGCTGCTAATGTTATCAGCTCTCGCAGGCATCCAGAAAAATTGCAAAGTTGTATATTGTTAAAGTTTTTAGAAATGTTTTGTATGGTTTGTAGGTGTTCAGTGACTGCTCTGAAGTCAGTGCATGCCTATAGCTGTTATCTCATCAGCCTTGCCATGATGTGTTCCAAGTCTGGAATGTGGATAAGGTGCAGGAGTAAAGCTTCACCCAGATTCACTTCTCTTGAACTTCCTTTCAGTCCAGCTCTTGTTTAGGAATGTTGTCTCCTGGAGGAGGCTACAGTGTGGATTATTCTTGGTATCATTTTATTTCCAGTAGCTCACAAGCACTAGGCAGAGTTGCTAGAATTTCCATGGGTTCTTGAGCACATCAGTTACCTTATTGCTTATCATAATTTCCTCTTTTAAATATGGAAACTGCCATTTTTTTGCATGTTACCTGTGTGACAGAGAAATCAGATTTACTATCTTTCCTCCAAAAAAAGAGTGTAAAGGAGTTTTGTGTACCTCAAAGTAGTGGCTGTAAATACCCCTTTCTTACCTCCCTGTCTAGGATGCAATACAAATCTGTTTACCTTCAACAAGAGAGTTTTGCTGCTCAAGCCAGAGTTGAGTTCCAAAACTCATTGTGGACTGATGTATGCCTCTTGTGTTCCTTAGATAGTTCTACAAGTCTCTGAATTTCAAGTAGTTTGTCATTCTTTGTGTTGTCAGCAGCACTCAGAAGTGTAATAGATGAAAATGTATGTCAGGACATCTATCTATCTATAGGTTGTTGGGATTTTTTTGTTGCTGCTTATTAATTAGTGTTTAAGTGCTTCAGGCTTGCAGAAGGGAGCAAACACTATTGCCTATGTGCAAAAAGCCACAACTTTTGCTGCCCTGTCACATCATCCAAGACCACCTATAAGAGTTTAGTAAGTGCTTCTGCCTTGCTGGGTTTTATAATTTTTAAAAAGTTTGCATCATATATCCTTTAGAATGTATTACTCCAAAAAGATTGAAATACAGTGCAATAGCATGTTAGGAGTCTTTTGGTTTCTTGAGGTGTGGTTGTGATAATTTTGATTTCATGAAGTAGAATAGAAGCTGCTGTTGTGTTACATCACGTGGAAATGGGGCTAGAAAGGGGAAAGCTGACCATAGGCTGGCCATGTGTAGTGATTAGCATCAGCTGAGCCAAATTTTGTGTTTCCAGAAAGGTAAGGTGTCTGCTACTAATGTGGTGAATATATTGATTTCTTTAGTTCTGAAGTATTCAGACATTGACACTGGAGATGTTTGCTTGTATGTTTTTTTTTTGAAGTCCTCTTTAAATGTACTGATGGAGGTGATGTTACTGCAGTCTGCTTAAAAACATGAAAGTAACCATCAAGTCTTACTTTTTAGCATAGCAAAGCTAAGGTTTATGATGCAACATTCTATCTTGCTGAAGACATGGTGGTGTCAAAAAAAACACTTAGTATATCTTAAATATTCTAGCAGTTAGTGTAAATTTTCTTACCATAGTTGAATAGATTGCTGAGGAATGGCTTTCCCTGGCCTTTTTTCCAAATACATGTTGATACTATGCAGAAGAGGATGATACTTGTTTTTTGCTAGCATTAATTGTATTTCTTATTGTATCTGATTTGCAGTAGAAATAATGTGTTAATTTCATATCAGTGTTACTGTATCAGCGTGCATACAGAGGAAACCAGTACTGGCAATAAACTGACCCTTTATGTTGGAATTCCTACTGGGATATACATTTCCCATCTGATTTTAGTAGGATCTTCAAAGGTTAATATTTCCACTGAAAGCTATTAGTGATTTACAATTTATTCTTGGTGAATGATTAACAAAAATTTAGTTAATATTTCAGAAAGAAGGTATGGATAAATGTTTAACTACTAAGTTTTCAGGATAGAACTGAAAATTCAGTGAGATGGACAGTTTGTCCTGTAAGGGGTCTTAGAGTTCTGCAGTTTTTAACTTCTCTGCTGAAAAGCTTTATAAGAATACAGACTTCTGTTAATGACTTGTGTTAATTCATACATATTTAATAAGAAACCGATGAGTACCTGAAGGATTTTATTGGATGTTTTATATTCAGTTGGTACTTCAGAAAGTCGCTCTGGATCTTGTAACATTGAAGTCCTGCTGAGAAAGTGCAGAATTGCCTCATAGTTGCTGAAAGAACAACATAAACAAACATCTGTTGATAACATTGTGTGGTGTTCTGATGAAAACAAACAGTGTCCATTTTAATTTTGCTGATCCAGATGAAAGTCCAGCTGTCAAACACAATTTGCTTTCAAAAAATTTTTAAGGGTCGCCTCTCAGAGCAATTTCAGAGCACACCTTTAGTTAATTCAACTTTGTCTGTGAGCAATAAGAAAGGCTTTTTCACATTTATGATCACTGTATAAACAGGTTAGGCTGACTTTAGTTTGCAGTTTTATGATGTTCTGTAACTGACCAGAGGAAAATGAGTAAAATGTCTATTGTTTCAACTTCTAAATCACAGAAGGTTCTGCTCATCTTCTTGGTCTCAGTTGAATTCTTTATGCCTTGACAGGCTTGTTTGTAAAGGTGTTGAATGTCCCTCTGCTGATGGCTTTTGACATCTGTTACTGTGACAAGCCTTGCTCTTAACTGATCACTTTGTTTACAATTTGATTACACGTATGTCACATTGTTAAAAAGAATTTTGTTTTGCATTTATGACTTTCTCAGCCATTATTGTGACCTGCTTAATCTAGGACTCTCATCTAAACTTGATAAGTATTTCAAAACTTGGAATTATTTCTCAAGATTTACAAACTAAAAAAAAAATCAAGTCTGATATTAAAATAACACTGCCAGAATTTTGGGGGGTATTACAAAGGTGGGAGCTATTGAGATAGATGCTGTACAGTGCATTCCTATGGCAGAATGCTGCATAAATTGCCTTCTCTGTTGGTGAGTGGGCTGGCTTTCCAAATGTTCAGGAAAACAGAAAAGTTGAGTTGGTTGATTGCAAGGCAGCACAACTTGTCCCAGAGCTGCTCCCGAGCTCATGGGAGTTAGATGTTTGTACCCAAATTCAGAAGTATCCTTGATGAGCTACTCAGTGGGAAGTGAAACTTAAAATATCATTGCCCAGTTGGTTGCTTGTTCTGCACAACATTCTTGAGCAATGTTCTTTGTGCTTTTGACATCTCTGTGCCAAGGAAATGATTGGCACTGGGTCTGGGTGTCCAGCTCTGTCTGCATCGAGCTTCACTTGTCAGTTGTATGGCCAACATTATAATATAGAAACCACATGAGTACTGCATTAAAACTATGAAATAATTAGTAAATATTGTCTTTAAGATACCTGAGATATTTTAAAGGGAGATTCTTTATAGTTGTTTAAGTTTTTAAAAGCATTATTATATTTTAAAAGATGACAATTTCTGTTTTAAAATCTTGATTTTTTTTGTTTCCTTGTGTAGCTATGTAGGAAACCTCTCCAGAGATGTGACTGAGGTTCTCATACTTCAGTTATTCAGCCAGATTGGACCATGCAAAAGCTGTAAAATGATAACAGAGGTAAGGCCTTCCACATCTGGGGGGTAGCATATGTAATGTAGCTTTATCCTAAGATATGTCTAAAACAAATGAAGTTGAGGGCTTCTTTTGACTTTACTGGCAATGGGTTTCTTTGGGTTGATTGTATTTGGCTTTGGGGGATAAATCTTTGGAGAGGAGACCTGGTGTGTGCAATCCTGTGCTTTTGCCTGTAGCCCTGACATAGCTTTATCTGCTGGTGATGAGTTTCCACTTATTTAAAAGAATTGTTACCCCCTCTTTGCAGAATCACATTGTTCTGTTGATCAGAAACCTTAATATTTCAAGTGTAATTCATGGCTATTTGGTACATTTTTCACTTTATTTGAACATGAGCCTCAGTAATTCTTGTTCCTCTTGAATAAATGGTTCTTTTCTATAGATGAAAAGTAAGAAATCCTTCAAAATAAGTTTGATTCTTCCTCAGCTTTTTCTGCATTAGTTCAAATAGTCTGCACCAGTATAAATAGTTCTTGTCTGCACCTGTCTGTTCTTAAATTAATTTTTCCTTGAAACAAAGTGACAAAATTTCCATAGTATTCCAGATAAAGTATTTTGTACAGAGTGTTGGTAAGTATCAATTCTTTCTTATCTCCATTGTAAATACTCTGGCACCTTTACAGTTGGCAGCCACTTCTGTGAGCTTTTTGATACATCCTACAAACCTTCTCTTTCCCTGGTATTTTTCCTTCCTTCTACATTTGTAACTGGTAAGCTTTGAGCAGGCAGGGACTAATCTGAGCTTCTGCCAGGTTTAAGCTTTGGTTCTTCATCTCTGGTTTCTGTATAATATTCATACTCTTTACTACATCTTATGCTTCTTACTAACTTGTAATTACAGATTTTTTAAGGACAGTTACATTAGTTTTTTGTCAAGATTGGTAATGAAGGTATTAAAAGGCAAGTCTTGTGACCTGCCTTCTTTAGGAGTGTTACCAGAAACTCCCCTGTGGGCTTCTTTTCCTTTCAGTGTGTCACACAGCTTGTTTGTATGAATTTGCTGCTTGTTTAATCACTGTCATCTTTGTCTGGACTACTAATTTCCCATGTGACACTTTTCTCAGCTGGATTTGCTTTAAGTTTATTGGAGAAAAGTAACAGAAGGCCGATAGATCACAGTTGTTAGTTCTTCTCTGAATCTCTGACATGATTGTCATGTGCTCTACAGACATAAGGTGTTGCTGCTCCCACCTTTGGCTGGATGAGAGCTGTTAGCAGCAGTTTGGTTTCTTGAGGAATTAGATGAGAAATTCCAACATTTTTACCTTGGTTAAGACTTTGTGGTTTTAAGATCTTTCCGTAAGTGAGACATCTTCATGAAACAAGTAGATAAACAACAACTGCTGTATTCAGTCACACAGAGGTGACTGCACTGGGCTGACCTCAGCACCTGCCAATAAGCAGTCACAGGAGTACAGGAGGGATTCTAGACTGGCACTGGCCTGCAGCTGTCGCAGGACCTGTCCATGGTGTCTGTCCTTCTACAGCATGTGGTAAACCTGTCCTAGGAACTGTATCATGTTAGGTGGTTCTTACCATTGTTAGTACCACCATCACCTTTTAAAAACCTGAGATTTTTCCATTTTAGCCAGGTCATTAAGTCATATCAAGTAATTATTTTTCTTTTGTAGAGTATATGACATGAGCATATAAAGTGTTGAAAAATTTCAGGTATTTATTTTGGGGGTATATAATACTCAGGCTGCTGGCACAATATTGATAGATAGTTTGAACACCTAAAGATCTGAGTGTCTGCAAAACAGATTCTTCTCACATTCAGACAAGTTCTCAGTACTAAAGAGGACCTCCCTACAATGTAAAAGTAAGGCTGCACTTCAGCTGAAGCATAAACTCCACCAAATTTTTTAAAGAAGCCTTATGGGTTTCCCAAAGTCGTGTGGGAAGAGGGGTGAATTAAGGTTTTCTTTTTTGGGGCATCTGAGGTGAGTGTGCTTGTGGAGAACTTTGTGACTGAAGCTTTTTTTATGATCTCAGGTGCAATTCCTCATCTGTTCATTGTGCATCAGTTAGAGGCCCCAAGTACTGAGAGTGTTCAGGAGGATGACTTCAGACTCCATGATCACTGTAGGAGTCTTATGGTCTGTTCAACTGTTGCATCTTAACAGCTTCAGAAGTAGACAGAGCTATGTTTAAGCTGTACAATCCAGTTTTAGGGGGAAGAACTGGAATTGTTCATCAGTGTAAGTGTGTATGGGTTGTCAGAAGTTAAATAGGAATGCTGGAAAAGGCTTCTCTTCACTTGTGTTACAACTGTGTTCTAGTTGCACTGGGGGAGGTTGTTAGTGAGAATACTGATGCCAGAGCAGTTCCTCTATGCTAGACCCTTCCCTATCCATGTTGAGGGTAATATTAGTGTTTATCATCTTCTGGTCCATGCATGTGCTGAATGGTTAATGGAAATGTTTTGGTTAGAGTTTTTGTGCTCATTACATCTTGGAGGTAGATCAAATCCAGTGTTCATGTTGGCATTCTCGACATCCTTTTCACTTGATCAGCTTTTCAAAAAACTCTTCTGTTCTTTGCACTTTATACTCTGGTACATGTATTACTTCAGTGACCTCTGTCAGTGAGTATTTTTAAAGGTGATTTGATAGGCCATCCTACAAAAACAGGTTGTACTCAAGGTTAACAGAGTTAACAGTCAATTGGTTAATATCCTTTTCCCTCAAACTATTTTGAGTTCTTTTAAAAGGCTATTTCCCAGTTGTTTGCTATGGCATTTTTCACTTGAGACTGACACTGCAGATTACAGGTTGCTGCCTGCTGGTGGTTTTCAGTCAAATTAAAGGAAAGATTTCTTAAGTAGGGCAGGAGAAAATTGGTGAAAATGTGTCCAGGGAATAAGCCTTTCTAGCTTTGAGTATATGCATGAGGCAGTTTTGTTCTTCTCTCCATTCTTCCCCTTTTTCCCCCCTTTCCATCCAGTATGCAGATCACTTTTCTGATCAGTTATTTTTAGTTCAGTAAACTTCAGTCCTCGTTCAAAATAAGCTATCCTTCAGAAACTGCTAGACCTTTAATAAAAAATCCATCTTAAGAATTCTTGCATTTAACTTTAATGTCAAAGGCTATTTCATAAATCTGATGCAAATCATTCTGAAAGTTTCTAGCTATAAGTAATATATTTTCCTGGATTTTCTTCTCAGCAACCCGATAGCAGAAGGGTCAACTCTTCTGTTGGATTTTCTGTTTTGCAGCATACAAGCAATGACCCTTATTGCTTTGTGGAATTTTATGAACACAGAGATGCAGCTGCTGCATTAGCTGCTATGAATGGGAGAAAAATTTTGGGAAAGGTAAGTTGCTCACATGGTAATCTTAGATTTAAAGAATATAGATTTGTGTGAAAATATTAATAAAATGGTTGACAATGTTTTACCAAGATTAAATATCGATAGCATATTTTAAAAGTTTTGATATAAAAAGTAAGTCTTGTTTAGGAAATTTATTATTTGTGATGTTCTGTTTATAATGGTGTTATATATTACAT
This sequence comes from Lonchura striata, assembly GCF_050655825.1. NCBI lineage: Eukaryota > Metazoa > Chordata > Aves > Passeriformes > Estrildidae > Lonchura > Lonchura striata. Next base: position 35,728,235 of record NC_140708.1, on the reverse strand, counting down.
TTTCTATTTATGATGGTGTTTTATATTAAATGATGATTTTTAAACATTGACAATTGTAACCCACCCTTGAATGAACTTATAAAATGTAAGAATTTTGTGAATTTGTACTAAATCTTATACTTGTTTTCAGGAGGTCAAAGTAAACTGGGCAACAACACCAAGTAGCCAGAAAAAAGATACATCCAGTAAGTAATGTAATGCCACAGTATCACTTCTACACAAATACCTCACAAAGTGGTAATAATTTATCATAAATGCATTTAAACATAACTTCTCTCCTTTTCATCTAGTGTTTAATAGAATTTTGCAAACTAATTCTTCTGTTTCTGCTTTACACCTGGGGAAACCGGAGTGGACAGATTAAATTGCTGCTGCTCTTCACATGGAATCCTGAGCGTTCCTGGTTCCCAGAGCTGTGTGCAGAGCATCACTTTCTCAGGAGTTGAAACTTTAGATAGCAGTTAAATATTTGATTAGTAAATTATTTATTTTCAGATCACTTCCATGTGTTCGTTGGGGATTTAAGTCCAGAAATAACAACAGAAGACATCAAGTCAGCATTTGCTCCTTTTGGTAAAATATCGTAAGTATCATCATAAACATTTCCATTATCAGTCAGAAAATGTGATAGTGAAAATGTGTTTCTAAGTTGAAATGCTATTTCTAATATATTGAGATAACTTTTCTGCTGTTCATTACCTTGTGGTGGGTGGGTAGTAAAGAGGGGTTGTATCTCAGTGTGTTTTACAATGTAAATACAATAATGTAATTGTGCTCTGGTTTGCTGAAAAAAATGTGCTTTTAACCTAATTTATATGCTAATGTCTTTCAACCTTTTATTAAAATTTAATTACTGCTCTAAGTGTGATTTTTTGGTATTGAGAATGTGTACAGAGTAGTGACTTGACAAGTGGTTTATGTTGTATCCTGGGTGTGTTTTATGTGCATTTTTGCTGCATTTCATAGGCAGTGTGGAAAACTGGGCAATTGAAATATAATTCTATAAAGCAGCTAGTTAATACCTTGGGAATGTGTTGAAAAAGCTAATATTTATGAGAATGAAATCTGGTTTTTTGGATGATAATGGGATGAATTACAATTATAATATCTTAAATGAAAGAACGGTGGCTTTACAATATGTGCACATTTCTGCCAGTTAAGAGAATGTTTCTTTAAACTTCTCTTGGACAATTCAGGTGATACTAAATCACCTGGTGTTCTAATTGAACATATTTAGCATTACAAAATCCTTGAGAGTGCTAAAGTAAATATATGTCCTAAAGAGTACTGCTACAAAAAAAGTCTGGTTTATATTTTATCAATTTATCTTTATAAAAATCAAAGTTGCACATGAATGGTTTTGTACTACTTTACAGGAATATATTTCTAAGAACAAAATTCTTATTTTTCTCTTGTTCTGTACGCATATTTTTAAATGAATCATAAATCTTATTTCTTACCTCTGCTGTTTTGTTTACTTTGCTTTTTGTCTCTTAATGTGGTAAGTAGTACTGTTTTAAAAATCAATTTAAAAAGAATAATTCAGGTTTCTGTTTCTCAATCTATATTTATACCTGAGACCTGCAGTTTTTCTAAAGTCCAAGTCACAATTAAAAGTAATAGCATTCTGGTTATTTTGCAGAATTGCTCATAAGAATGGACAGGATCTTGAAGGCTAACTGCAAGGAACTGTGCACACTGGAACTCAGTTGTAGATTTTTTCTCATTTCTATTTATTCTTATTATACATTATTTATATATACATATTTTAGTATTTACATTTTAACATTCTATATTCAGTGCAGTTCTATATTTCCAATCATTTTAACTTACTCACTAAAATTTCTGTGTAAATTTGTTGTTTTCGTACTGGTGTGCTTAGCATTGTTGTTAGTTTTATTCTCCTTTCTTAAATTTCTGAAAATGTCAATTTTTCAAAATTTACAGCTACCCAAACTCCAAAATGATGGTAGAGAATTGACCAAGAAAAATAAAGAAATCTGTTAACAGGCCATGTATGCCTTTTAATTCCTATTTTTTCCTCTTTTTCGATTTTTTTAATATTTCATATATTTTGTATCACTAGGCAGAAGACATTTAACTATTTAGAAAATGCATGGTAAATTAGATAGAATTGTTACAGTAATTTATAGAACAGTAAACCTTAGAGGACCCTAGCCATTAGAATATTAGAAAAGGAAACTTTGTTTCTCTTATACTTCAAATTTGAACATTCTAGTTATAGCCAGTATAGGTTATGTGCATAGGTTGCATGTTTATTACATGTTATTTTTTTTGTCCTACTGCTTTTTTCTAACAGGTAAAGAAGCAATAGGGAGAGTTCAGGAATGACTGTAGTTTTAGGGCTAACTGAATTTATAAGAAAAAATTATGCTCACAATACAGTGTGTGTGGTTCCTTTTAGTTTTTATTTTGCAGGTTATCAATACTACCCTCATATAGCTGTGCTTCTTTTCACAGGGATGCACGGGTAGTTAAAGATATGGCAACTGGAAAGTCAAAAGGCTATGGTTTTGTATCTTTTTATAACAAACTGGTGAGTAATCACAATGCAGGTTTAAAATACTTCCTATTTCCCACTTTTAGTTTTGCCTGTTTATATATTTACTGTTTATTAGACTTCACCCAGGGAAGCAAATTTGCATGTACAGGAACTGTATGTGTCTTTAGGACAACATAGGGGAACTGAATCATTTTGTATAGGAAAAACTCACAGTTTCAGGATTTTAGGCATATAAAGCCTGTTTGTGTGGTCAGAAATCCTACATGTCAGATCTCTTTTGATGGTTCTGTAACAGTTATCTAGAGCTGTCATAATTAGAGAAAAAGTTTTCATTTCTTCAAATTTGCCAGTGCCATAAGATACTGCAATTTAATGCCTTAATTTAGTGTGTTTTTCCAGTTACACTTTCTTTATTCTGTGTTTCAGCTGAAAAAGCAAGGAATAATTGTTATTTCCTTGTACCCCTCTTCCCTTATCATACAGTTGTTTGGTTCCTGTGACCAGAGGGGAACTGTAACAGTCATGGAATTAAAGTTAGTGAATTCTTTTGAGACTGAGCAATAAAAACTCCAATTTGAAATTTCTACTAATTCTACAAAATTAATGGATGAATTCTAGACACAGTACTAAAAAGTAGTCTTAAATTTCCTGTCCTGATTGCTGTTCACTCCCACAGCAGCTGCACCTGTAGAGTTATGGTGTGACTGTCCTGAGCTGGTCCTTTAAGGCCTGTTTTTTAGACTGTATCATTCTGCTATATTTGGGGAAATGGGATGTATACCAGACTTCAGGTACTCCAGCCTGAGCTCTTAATGCATAACACAGTTAAGAGAAAATGGAACTCCTGCATTGGACTGGATCAGTTATGGCTTGGGCTCTGTTCCATTTTTGTCTCAGCTGTGATCCTCAAGCAGGATAGCAGCAAGATTCATCAGAGAGTGTTTCCTTTCCTAGTCAATTCTTTATGTGTTCACCATGTTTTAGGAGCCAAAGGTGCTTGAATCAATTGGGATGTTTAATTATCTAGTGGTTTGTTTTTATCATTTAGATTGGATTTTTCTTTTCTTATTGGTTATGTTTTGCAATTTCATTTTTGTATTTATGTGTTTTCAAAATGAGTATCCAGAATTGAAACCTAGAAAGATCAAGGTCCTGAGTTTGAGAACAGAATTCTAGCTGAGAGCAGCTCACCTTTAACTTGTCCACTTGGGTTTTTTTTGTCCCTTGTGCTTGGAAGTTTTTTTCCTTAAGCTTTATGCCCTTCGAAAAGCATTTTAAACGTGCCTATTTGCCTGTCTTCTTCCAAAGCAATTGGGAGACAAATTGCTTCTTGCAGCTGTTACCAAACTTACCCTTGCTTACCAGATGCTTCTGCTTACACTGGGAACTTAAAGATTGTCTTCATTTTCATGTTCAAGATAAAAAGTGAGCCATGGATTCTCATGTGTGTTCATACAATGACTTTAACGTGTGGAGAACTTAAAAAGCATCTGTTGCACACCTGCAGGAAGCAAAAGAAATATTTAGCATAGCTGTTTTATTTCAATGATTAGTCCTGGCATCTGTGTGACCTTTCCACTTTTTCTGGCAACTTTTGAACATTTTAATGCAGATGCTTGTATAGTATACGTGGATATGGTATAAATGTGTGTATACATGTATGTATACAGGTAGTATATGTATGACTGCATCTGGCTTTTATCCTGTGTAGAAGATGGGTGGGAGGAAGTCTTTACCAAATTACTTCTGAGGGCCTTCTCCATAACCAGTTGCCTTCATGTTAATTAATGTTTGTCTGCTTGCTATGACTGTTCAGAATTTCATACTCTTCTTAGTACTGTTACTGATTTTGTCAGTGGAATTAACTGATAACCAAATCTTGGGAGTAGATTTGTACATGGTTTCTGTGGAAGTGCTACAATCTCTGTTTTAATGTCTTCAGGATGCAGAAAATGCTATTGTACACATGGGAGGCCAGTGGTTGGGAGGCCGCCAGATCAGAACTAACTGGGCAACAAGGAAACCACCAGCCCCTAAAAGTACACAAGAAAGTAAGAGCTTCATGTCATGCTGTGTTGTGTTTGTTGTCTTTCCACTGTTCAGTGGGGGAATAAAACATTAGCCAAAATCATGTCACTTAAATCACATATTAGCTTGCCTTCCAGATCTTGATTAGATTTTTTTTTGGTATGTTGTATCAACATAGTCATAAAATTTTAATGTTTGTTAATAATGTGTTTGTTAAATGTGAAATTCATGCTTGTGTGTGAGGTAAGTGTCTAGGTTACTGTCAGCCCACTGCTGAAAACCCGCCTTCTCTCTTTATAGATAATACAAAACAGTTGAGATTTGAAGATGTAGTAAATCAGTCAAGTCCTAAAAATTGTACTGTGTACTGTGGAGGAATTGCCTCAGGGCTAACAGGTATGAAGTGTTCTCTTATTTTTTATAATTGAAACTTTTTGGACACCAGGATGATTGCTAATTCCAAAACATCTTATGTTGTAGATCAGCTTATGAGACAGACTTTTTCACCGTTCGGACAGATTATGGAAATAAGGGTGTTTCCAGAAAAAGGTTACTCATTTGTCAGGTATGGACAGAGAAAGCAAAATCTCTGTGTCTGTGTATGTACTAATACTTCATTTCCCTGTAATGTTACTTGATTGAACTTGTTCTGATACAATAAAAGCTGTCACCATATACTCGTAGAATAATTTGGAACTTGTAAAAAGGGCCACCAACATTTTTACCTGAGAAGATGAATGTTTGTGAAAGCAGATGTTTTTCTCTGGATTTTCTGTATGTATGGAGTCCTTGTTTTTTAAGTAATCAGGTGGAAGTACTGTAAAACATAACATTAGTTTGTTTTTACATTTTTTAGGTTTTCAACCCATGAAAGTGCAGCACATGCTATTGTTTCAGTTAATGGAACCACAATTGAAGGACATGTTGTTAAATGTTATTGGGGTAAAGAATCCCCTGATATGACTAAGAACTTCCAACAGGTAACTACACTTAACCTTTTCTTTGTATTACAAAAGCAATTGTGTTTATACCTGTAATGACTTCCCAGTTATAATGGCTAAATTTTGTGGTGGAGTTCTTATGAAATTCCATGTTCTGTCTCAGTTATGTTCCAGTTCATCAAATTGGGCTAGTGATTTTGATGGAATATCTGTTACTGTCTTCTGGATATGATCCAAGATAGGGAGAAACTTTGAGGTAATTTTAATTCTTGCTGTTTTGCTAACTGCAGATTAGGTGGCTGTCCAACCAAATAGTCTTTGGGGTTTCAAGCACACAAATATATTTTTCAGTACAAGGATCTAATTAAGTCATAGTGACATCTTATTTTTCAGATCTCATTATTGCTTGTTTTAGCTCTCTGATTGATATAGCCAAAACTTTGCCTTCAGCAGCACAAATGCAATATAAACCATCTCTAGAATCTGAAGTACAATGGATTATTCTTTCTGCAGGTGGATTACAGTCAATGGGGGCAATGGAGCCAAGTATATGGAAACCCACAACAGTATGGGCAATATATGGCTAATGGGTGGCAGGTACCATCGTATGGAATGTATGGCCAAGCATGGAATCAACAGGGTTTTGGAGTAGAGTGAGTAATTATATTTAATTTTTTTTAGCATATTCCAAGAATGCTGTAGCTTAAGTTTCAGGCTTATTTGGGTCAAGGATTGCACAAGGTTTCAAACTTTAGAGGGGCTTCTGTGTGCTTAAAGTTTATGTTCAGTGATTGCCGTGAGCAGATGCTGGGGTGAGTTGCTCAGACTTGTACCTGATGGCACATTTTGTGTGTGATATAGGTACAAAGACCACCCAGTGTGGAAAGGTTTTGGGTGGTGGTCTTGTCTGGTATCTAAATCTGTTCTGGGTTCTGACTTAAGGTGGTGAGTCTGAGCCAGGAGCCTTGGGTATTTGCCTACAGGGAGAGAAGGAACTACACACAGACACTTTAACTTGTGCAGTTTCAGAATTTGGGTGGGCTTTTAATAATGGATCTCTTGAAGGCTGAAGTCTTCAAAAGAACTCTTCGTTTTAACATAATTTTGAAATAACTTGTTTGCCTAGTTCTTCATTATCTGGTGCCAGTTAAACATATTAAGCCCTGATAGACCTATCACTGGTGTTCATGGCCATGAGGTATTGGGTATTTCTTGCATTTCTGCATCACTGATGTTGAGTTCCAGACACCTGTGTGTGTTCATGCCTTGGGAGGCAGATGCCATATCCAACTGGTACCCAAGGTTTGTGGGGTTTTTTATCTTTTGTTCTTAAAAAGCTCATCATATTTTCAGGAATCACATGTTGCAGAGCTTAACCTGAATTACTCATTAAAAAGAAGAAGAAATTGTTCTACTTTGATACAAGTAGTTGTGTAGGAAGTATGTTTTTATATATATTTTTGAAGTTGCTTTTCCCCACTTTTTTTAACTATCCTGTTTCTTTTTAAGCCAATCTCCATCTGCTGCCTGGATGGGTGGATTTGGTGCTCAGCCTGCCCAGGGACAAGGTGCTCCTGTAATACCTAACCAAGCTGGATATGGTATGGCAAGCTACCAAACGCAGTGAGCTGGGACTCTGTTCAAAAGTGTGTATTTCATGATAGGCTGCAGTTTCCAGTGACATTCTGAAGACTGGAATGTAGACAATGAAAAAAAAAGAAAATATTTATTTTAAAAATGGAAATGTTTGGAACCTTTAGCACAGCTTTGCTTTGGTGAAGGACACAAATGTCTTCTAGTTCTGCCTTTTTAAGTTTTTGTTCATGATGGATATGAACATGTTTTTCTTTGTGTACAAAAATGAAAAATAAAGTCAATAAAGACAATTCTGACTACAAATTTTGATATAGTAGGAGAAATGGCTAATGAATTTGATCTTGAAGTTACCATTCCTTTTTTTTTTTGTTTTGTCTTCAGTGTTTTATATCGTTGTGCTTTCAAAAGAAATGACGTTGAAAAACAGGGAGTTGCTTTTAGTTGAACACACATCCTGAAACAAACTGTGGACCAATCACTACAACCTGCGAGACAGTATTGAGTTTTCAAGAAACCTATGGACATAGCTCAAAGTATATGTAGGTCTTGGAATAATTTTTTTAAAAAAATATTTAATTTTTCTACATGCTTACAGAAAACAGTTGATACAATGAATAGTTCAGTCTGAAATGAAAAACAGTACTGTCTGAGAAATTTCACATAACTTTTACTGTCCACATTCAGGCACACGTTGGAACTTTTCAGACCTGGTTTGCTTGTTAAAACTCTTGTAGTTTACATTTAATTTTGAGAAGTAAAAGTGTTTTTACAAGTATGTTGTTTGTATTCAAATCAGACAGTCATACTTGAGCTTTTACATAAAGTTTGAAGGCTACACATTGTAAATATTTCATAATTACAGTGTTTCAAAAGCATGCTCAAACATAGAAGTAGCAATGTAATTATTCAAAGTAATACTTAATATACCCTACTGCTTTAAATGCAGTAGATTGACAAGAATGTGCAAGACTGACATTTCCAAAGTTGGCTATTATGTAAAGTTACATAAAGAACTATAACAAAGAGCCTTAATTTTAATTTCATAAATCTTTAATGCATCACCTTTTTGTCATTAGAAATACAAATTTTTTGCTTTACATTATTTGGTATGTAAATACCTTGGTTAACAACCTTGTAAACCTATTTCAAGGTTATTATAAGTTGTATAGTATCTTGAGTGTTTTGAAAAATCTTGATGTTTTTTAAGTCTAGAAATATTTTGCCCAAGAATTTTTTAACAAGATTGTTAAAAACATCTTATTTTAGAGAATATTCAATGTGCCATTTGGTAAATGGAGATGCAGTTGAAACAGTACACTGAGTTGTGACTTATTTTTAATTAAAGTTTTTGTCTTTATGGGTGGTTTGCATGTGATGAACTTGTACAGAGGCTGGGTTGTTTGTGTACTGAGTGTGTAAATGGATAAACCATGAAGATGTTTAAATGGTATACTTGGGTTATTTCTGAATTATTTTATGGATACATTGATATAAACTGCCTCAATAAATCTGAAGTTGAAAATGAATGTAAGTTAGATATAAGTAATGTGTCCTCCCTGTGACAGCTAGAGGGTGCAAATGCCTCAGCTGTCATCTGGAATGCTGAGGCAGGCAGGGTTGGAAGGGAAAGAGTAGGATTTGCAGTGGTAGCTCAGTGAAGCAAACTTGTATTTTAAAAGAAACAGAGAATTTGGTTTTTAGAGATGGTAGTTCTAAGTGAGTGTCTGAGAAGCTGTGTATTTTCTCTTTTCTGTTTCTGACCATGCAGGTGTTGCGAGGTGGAGTAGTCTGTTTTGAAATGGCGATTTGCAGTTGTGTTAAACCCAGCCAGGTTGTGCAAATAACTACACTTATTGCTGTAGCAAAATCACATGAGGGTTTTCTTTCCCCCTCTTTTTATTGATGTGTGAAGTAGTACCTTGACTTTTAGATCAGGTTGAGAGTGAGATGTACTGGAAGAGCAGTTTAGTCAGTTGGCTCATCTGCACCAGAGGTACTTGTGACTCTGGGCATCTAATGCATGCAATAATGGCTGAAGTTAGTGTGGAACCACGAGTGCTCGTGCTGGCAGAATTGGCCCTTTATCTCCTTTTCTCCTTTATGGTATATGTTGTGTCTTTCCACTCAAGATAGGAATCTTGCCTACAGGACTCTTGTTTTTCTATACATTTTGTACATATGTGTATATCTACGCGAGGATCGGCCTATACATTGTAGTTTGGAAAAAACCTCACGAGTAAGTCTATGTTTTTCTTACACTCAGCTGGTTTTAATAAGTCACGAGTCAGTAGAGATACGAAATGTGAGTTCCTTTAGGATTTCTTAGGCTTCACTTGAAATCTGGGTTTTCTACATCCTTCTAGGTGTTTGCCATATGGCTGTTCTGGGTGCATGCTGGAGTGGAGGCAGTTTGTTCTTTAGGCGCTACTGAAGATTTAGATGATGCAAGTACATTGCCAGATAAATGCCCATATAAATGGGTGTGAGATTAAGGCAGTGATCTTTCAGGTCTCAATGTGTAGATCACTTTAAATCTGATTATTTAATATGCCTGCTGTAGAGCTGGGCCATACCTGACCTGTATTTCAGGGTGAAAGATAGGATATACCTTCTGATTTAAGTCTTTTGTCATTGATTTTTATACAGCTTTTCTGTAATGGTGATAATTTCTTCGCAGACTGCTCAAGGTGTGGGGGTCTCCAGTGTCCTTTAATGTTTCTCTAGCACTGCGAGGAGGAGTTGTAAATTAGATTGCTTTTTACTCAGTAGCATTCATAAATGCATCACTGACAATTTTTTGGCACCAAAGAGCCTCTTGCACCATACTGCTTTTATGAGTGACACTTACACTGTTGTAATTTCTCTAACTACAGAAATCGACCACTACCTAACCCTTACCACTAGGATTTGGATTTCAGAAACACTGATATATTATGGCTTAAGTTGATGCGTGCAACCTAAACCAAGGTTGTAATCTGCATTTGCAGAAAATGTTCAATAAAAGTGGAACGTGATAAAGGGCTTATCCTGTATTTGTCATCTGTCAAAGCATTGTCCCTCTTTGCTGTAAAACTGACAACAGGCAGACAAGGCTGAACTTGTAAACTATGCACTTGCAATCATGTAAAAGATGTTTTATTTAAAAAATTTTCCTACAAAACCATTTTGTATTTTGCAGAGTTGCAGTAGTAAGGCTGTAAATCTAAGGTCACGTGTAGCTTCTCATCAATCCTGCCTCCTTGTGTATATTTGCTAACACTTTTTAGACATACCTGCAGAACCTTCTTCTTACTGAGATAATTTCGTGAGAAGCAATTCACTGTACCAGAACCATTGCCTTCATTTCACTCAAAAAAGTCTCACAGTGAATAAGGCTTAGTTTTGCAGAAAAAATAGTGATTTGTTTTTCTTGTGTTTGTACACAAGGAAGCAGACTTAAACTGTATGGACATGATTAGTGTCTGATACTTCTTAATTATCTGACTGTTTTTGAACAAGGGCACAAGTGTTTGTTTTAATCACGTGAAACTGTTTCCTGGTCAGCAATAAAAGATTTTGTTGCACTGTTCTTACATTGCAAGATACAGGCAATCTTTTGTTCAATATACTTCCAAAAAATAGATGGGGTTTTGAAGAACTGCCTTGTTCCAACTTGAATTTTCATATATAGATATAATCTGGGATCTGGATTGTGGCTGTAAGAGCAAAAGAAAGTTCTCTTGAAAGTTGAGTTAGAATTCATTTTTTCTGATCATGTGTGGTGCCTGTCCCACATTGATAAATTCAAGGGTTTCACTATGTAATGAAGTTTCTGTTCATAAAAAGGCAAATGCAAGGCAGTAGCTTCTGGGAAGGTGTTTATCGGGTTTCATTTCAGTTGACTTCTATGAATCCAGTTGATTATTTTAAAAAAACCCTTAAAAGTTGTTGTGCTTTTTCAGTATCACATGGATAAAATCCCATCCTGCTGTACCGTAATTTCAAATCAAAGGAAATGCTGAAGTGTTTACTGAATGTTTTACTTGAAAAAGAAACAGGACTTCATGTTGACAAGTGAACACTGATTGTGTTGTCCTTCTGAGGCTGTGTGCTGATGTAGATCATGGATGTGTGAATGACATGCTCTGCTCACTGACATTTCAAGGGTAATGACTCAGAACGTTAATTTGACATCAGTAATGATTATTTGAATACAAGTTATTCTTGCTTAAATACACAGCTCCCTATGCTTTGATTAAAGCTGATCTGAATCTTACTGGTTATTAAAGTATTCTTGATATGCTGTGGAAAGAAACATGGCTTTGCCTTCTATCTTAATGTTGAAGCTGTCAATAAGACATCAGATTTGCACAGACTGTTTTTTGTTTAGAAGAAAAACACTTAATGGAGGTGTTAGGGAATTCAGTGTAAACTGACTTTTCTGTACTGATGGGTGATGGTGTCTGAATGTTTCCCTTCTAAAACAGGGGCTCAGTTACCATTCCTTGCATGAACGTGGCTCTCAGATCCCAGATTCTCAGCAGCTGTGCTTCCCAGCTGCTGGTGTGGAAGGGAGGAGGAGGAAAGGGAAAGATGATGAGAATTTGTGGGACAGCCCAGTGTGTCTGGGACAGCAGTGCCAAGGCAGACTGTCAAACACAAAATTTAAGATCACAACAGGTTTACACAGGCACTGCAGCAGTACCCCAAGGGTTGTGACCATTCAGACACAAACTTGCTTTATCAGCTTGCTTAAAATAATGTGGCTTTAAAATTACAAAAGTAGAAACAACATAGCCTCTTTGGTTCCTCAGAAATAGGTGCATATTGAGCAGCCAGCTTAGAACACTGAAGGTGACTAAACAAAACAAAGGAGGAAATTGTGTTAAGTGTCTGAATTTGTAGACTTTTTCTTAAGGTAGGCCTCTTAGCTTGGCATTCTGTTACATGTCTATATTGACCTTTTTGTTTGTATAATTGAAGTAGTTTCAGATCTGCACAGCTGCTTGTTGAACATCTTCCCATGCTTGACAACTTCTGGAACAGGGATGAATAAGAACTGAATAAGAATTTTAAGTCTACCACATGAAACACTGGATAATGCTCACGTTTCCTGGATGGAAATTGACTTACTAGAGCCAACTCTGTAAAAGTGTAAATATCACAGGGGATGATGAAAAGCTGCTCTCCTCCATTTGAGTAGCTAGTTCTTTGACCTTAATAAATGGGCAATTATTACTGGGCTGCTGTTCCATGAAAAATGCTCTTCATGGGTTTTTGTTCCTTTCAATGGGGCAGATCTTTTACACTCCACAAATGATTTGTTTCCTTTCATGCTGGGTTGTCAAGCGTGATGGGAAAGACTGATTGATAATATTTATTGCTGATTCTAAATCTTCCAACTCAGGTACTGACTGGGGAAAAAATTACCCTCTTAGTTATTAACAGGACTATTTAATTTAATAGGACTACTTAAATTTGCAATATACCTTTGTAGAACCATTTCTGTTTGAGTTTTACTTGCACCAGAAAGCACAAGGAGTCTACACAAATGCACCTTGGACTCAACTGCTTCAAGCTGCTGTTCCATCCTACAGCTGCTGCACTGGATCTTGTACAGTCAAAGGCTGGAAATATTTATGCCTTGCTCCTTTCTTTGATAAATTGCAAATCTTGTGTTCTGTACAGAATAAATTTCTTCTGAATATTTGCAAATACTCAGAAAGCTGAGGTGCAGTGTTTTCTGAACTCTTGCTATCTTGGTGTGAATTGGGGCTTCTTTCATTTACAGGTACATGCTGTGGTTTTGTAGGAGGAATTTGTGTTTGTGACATTAGCTAGAAACGTGGCTCTTTTCAGACTAAGAAAAATAAAACGTGAATGTTTCTAGGATACTATTCCTAAGTGAATCTTGCCTCCTACTTGGATTTATGTATTCTATGGAACAAGGGTATGAAGGTCCAAAAACATGTCTCACATCATTTATAATGGATATTTTCATAAGGGAGCAAATCTGTATAAACTTGAAGTATGCATATAACAAGATCTTGTTCCAGAAGTGTAACAGCTGTTCACATGTATTGCTGATACATTTTGAAATGGTCAAAACCTGAGGTTAGAGGACCAACAGCCATTGCTGAATGTGTGCTGCATTTTGAAGACTTAAGGCAAATACATGGGGTGATGCTGTGTTCACATTGACTTCTGAAAGAGTTCCTTCCAGCACCTTTTTGTTCTGTGGGTTTTTGTGGAAGAACACAGGAACTGTCCTACAAGATGTGTGCATAGAAATTTGCTAAGGTATGTGACATTTTACTTTGAATTCATGTTCCAAGGTCACAGTGTCTATTGCCGAGTGTCTGACAAGCTGCATGACTTAGAACTTGATGTTTCCTTGAAATGCTTCTACAGCTAAACCTTACTGAAAACTATTTTTGGAGTCTCTCCTGTCAGTGACTTCTGAGTAAAAGGAAGACAAGATGCAAGATACTTGTTAGAGGGATCCAGGTAGGTCTGAGTTTACTGAGGCTGTAGAAGCAGACATTCCTCTGTAGTTATTTTCACTGTTGAAAATGCCTATGGATGCTTGAATTGTGAGTTCTGAGTCAGTTACTGTCAGGGCCATGCTTCATTCATTTTCTACACCCTGTTTTGCTGTGTTTCTCACTTTAATTGTGTTTCTAGTCAACAGAGCTGTACTTGCTTTTCATGCACCAGGAGACAAGTCTGTTGTATTTGCATCTGGTTCTTAGCAGAAACACTGACCTCAGGTATCATTTTTAATATTCCCCTGTAATGCAAAAAAATCTTTAATTTCTGTTGTCTATACCTGTTTTAGTATTTATAGATGGGTGTTGAAAGCTTGTGTTAAGTATCTTTTTTTTTTTTTTTTTTTTCATCTTCAGGTCCATACCAGACTGAACATTTCACAAAAGCTGGGTTTTCTTTACTGTACCTCCCAGTCAGTTCTACCTGTGTGCAGTCCAGAAGGCCTTAGAATGCTTTTAAGATTTTGATGACAATTTCTTACTTCATTTCTACTTGAATATATGAATATTTTACCAAGTCAAGATTGTTATTGTTGTGAAATTGCTCATTGAAAACCATATTTCTTCATCTCAAGACTTAATTCATAGTGCTGCTTTATTTTCTGAAAGCTGGGTTTAAGTCCTGCAGGTAAAAAAACTGGCATTTGCCTTTGATATTTAAAGGCAGTATAAAAGGAAAATACAACTCTTTCTTCTTTATAGAATAAAGTTGAAGAAAACAAGAGTGGTTTAGTAGTAAGGCTGTTATCAAACTTAAATATGCATTTATTACTAATCTAATGAAACATTTTCTTCCCTGACAGATGCAAAGAGAATAAAACTGTAAAAAAAAAAATCAGTCACACCTAAATTTCAAGGTTTGAAACATGTGTTTGTGTTTTTTTCTGAGTGCAATTTATGAAGAATTAAAGTTGTGTAAGTAATGTAAGTTGGGAGCGCTACTGGAGTTATTCAGCCTGTAATTCAGTTTCTACGTGTTTGAATTCACTGCCAGAGTTTTGCAGTCTGTATTTTGGCACACATAAAGCTGCTGGATTGGAGGTACTGAGGAATGTTCCACAAGATTAGGGATAAAAGTTGACCCTGTGAACCTCTTTATACTAGAAAGTATTGCAAAGGAGTGAGTCAGAGCTTTCTGTGAGTTCAAAGTGAGGAGTGCTGGACGAATTCCCCTGATTTATTTAGGCAAGCCTGAAATAGAATATAATTTTCTTCAAGAATTCTCAAGGCTGTTTCATACTGTATACCTTACAGGAAGGTTATGTTTAGATTTACTTTGTGTGTATCTAACTAAAAGATTAAAACCTTTTATTATCTGCTCTTTCACTCTGGTATCTGTGAATCTTCAGACAGTGACCGCATTTAGCTAAGACTTACAAACCTTGGCTTGAATCTAAAAATTGTTGATTTAAGGTTAATAAAACTCAGAAGTGATCCCTGGCTTTGAACTGTGAAAAACCACCCCAGATCTTAGCATCCAGTCCCATTGCTTCCTCTGAAAGGACCAGGGTTAATCACACTGCTGTGTTCCAGCAGGCAGTCACTCGTTGCTTTGTTGTGAAACTGAAAATGTCTGTGCTGAAGCATTTAGGTAAAAACCCCATAAATGAGTCCCTGCGTGATACTCTGTGCATTTCAGCACTGGCTGATGTGGAAGGAAAAGCTTTCAAGCCGTGTTTGCCAGCCCATCATGAACATCAAGACATTAAGATGAACACTTAAGAAGTTTGAAACCTGCTTTTATTGAACCTCTGATTCTCTGAACAGTGTATGGTTTTTGTGCACAAATTCTTGATGAAAATGCCTCATTTTCTGGCCAGTGTTCAGTTTGCAGTGCAGCACCTAGTCTTATTTTCTACTCTTAACCTTTTAAAGTCTATAATTGATTTTAAAGGGCTGGGATTTTTT
This sequence comes from Lonchura striata, assembly GCF_050655825.1. NCBI lineage: Eukaryota > Metazoa > Chordata > Aves > Passeriformes > Estrildidae > Lonchura > Lonchura striata. Next base: position 35,712,711 of record NC_140708.1, on the reverse strand, counting down.
TGCGGAGAAAAGAGAGTTTCCTACTTTGAAGGCCTCCTCTCTTCATTGTTGACATTTCTAATTTTAAGTTCTTATAATCACATAAGTAAGTTCCACCTCTACTGAAATCAGTTGCATTATATGGATGTAAATGAAATCACGTTTAAATCATGAGTTGGGGTTCTCATAGACTATTGATTAATTTTGCGTCTTTCAACGCAATTTGGCATTGAAATGAGCTGTGCATTTTATGAATTTTCTGTGGTATTATTCATAGCTCAGCATGTTCCAGAATAGATTTTTGCAATGGCAACAGCTAAGCACAACTCATTTAATTTCTTTTCAAATCCAGCTATTTAAATGTAAGTAAAATTACTCTTCAGAATACAAGTCAAATTTTAAAATAGAATCTTTGTCTGAAATCACATTATCAAGCGTGTGTCTGCCTTTTTGGGTGTCTTGCACATTCTCTTTCCCCCTACATACACTCACACCTGTTCCTACCGGTGTCAGTGGGAAATTTGCTGAATTTTATCCAAATTCAAAAAGCTGCCCTGGTTTGGGATGATGAACAACCCAAAGCTTGCTCTCACACCGTGTGCTAACAAGACATGCATGTGCAGAATGGAGCAGAAGGAGGCTCACAAAAGCTTTCAGGGTCACTTTTAAGGGCACTTGACTATTTGACCAGATTTCAGTTTTAATGGTACCCAGTTCATTAGGTGTGGTAAGTACTCAGAGTACATCATCCTCACTATATTGCCTGGCCTGAAGCCAGAGGTTGTGAAACGTGTGTGGGTTCATTTGTAAGGGAAATTTTGCCTTGTGAAATTAAGGAAGAGCTGGTAAAAGTCATGCAAGGTCTAAAAATCAATGTGAAAAGGTGGTGATGTGGCATATGGACACTGGCACTATTTGAATTAAATCATAATTTGCTATATATGGGTATTGCAGCTTATTTGTGGAAAAAGATGCAAACAAACACCAGGAAATGAACTATGCCTGAAAATCTCCACTGAATTCACCTGGAAGGAAAATTTCCTGAAGTTGTTTTGTCTGATGAAGCACTGGCTCTTGAACAAGAGAGCAGAACACATAGAGCAGCGTTGGGAACACGACACTGAGAGGGCAGGCACTGGTGTGCCCACCTGGGATTCTGCCTCTGCAGCAGTATTTTCATGGAAAAGGGGCAGAAACAAATCTTGGAAAAAGGAACCTTGGATTCCAGAGGTCAGTTTGTGGCAGATCTGTAGGTCAGGTGTCCCTTTACATGGATGGACAAGGAGCTGAAGTCTCTTGAGTCTGTTGGGGACACCAGCACACACACCATGAGCACAATCTGACCTCCAAACATTCTCACAGCTCTTACGTACTCCCTCAGCCCCGAATCCTTATTGTTAAGTCTTAAAACTAATCTGGTAACTTGTCAGTACACTGGCTCAAAGATTATGTAGTTGTCCTAGGAGTATGAGTTCCTAAGACTTAAAATAGAAACTTTGGGCTTTGTGACCTGATTCTGAAAGAAAAATAAAATTGGTGATGTCTGTACTGCTTCAGTGTAAATGTTCTGCCTGGAATACCTGGCACTAGTGGATATCACTAAAAAAAGCTTTGGGAAGTGCATGTCCAAGCTGTCTTCTCCCACATTGCCCCCTGCTCCCTTCCCTTGTGCCCTCTTCACTTGCTCTACCTCTCCCAGCTGTGCCACCCGGGCCCTGCTGCTGTTGGGGTGTTACACCCTGCCCGCTCTTCTGATGCTTGCATGGAATTTCCAGTTGTGTCCCAGATGTGCCTGTATCACACATCTGCCTGGAAACACCACATGCAGCTGTTGAGCACTTCCCTCAGCAGAGCAGCAAACTTTTATATTTTTTTAATCCACCCCAAAAGCCAAGAAATCATTACCAGCTAATACAGCCTTTGGCCCCAGTGCCGAAGGCAGAGGTCCAGGGGGTGCAGGCCAAATCCCTTCAGCTGGAAGGTATTGTGCTGTTGTTTATTTTGGAAGCACAGATGCAATTGATTCTTGTGTTCAGTCTTCTGGTGTCACCAGTTCCCAGGAATGAGATCTTGGCCTTGTGCATATAAGTGGAAAATATCCATAATTTTCAGTGAGATGGGGAGCCCATCCAAGTTCCCTCTGTGATCGGAGCTTCTTAGCAATGTGTTACTGTGCATTCAGGATGGGATTTGGCTGAGGTGGAAATAAAACAACTGTTGACTTGTCTGCTAGCAGTGGTTTCTGTATTTTTTTGTGTATTGGTGATATTTCCAGTGGGATTTGAGCGTTCCCATTGCCTCCCACTACTGTTTGCTGAGGTAATTGTCTGTTTGATGGCTCACAGCTTTGTCAGAATTACACTAACTTCTCACATGCTGGATTTTAGAACAAATACGTTGGTAAAAACATTATTTCTGAAAGTGAAAGTATGTTTGCTAAAATTGCAGTTGCGCTTTTCTATTCAGAAATAATTGTCCTTCAAAGTGTTGGAAGAGCAAAGGAGTCACTCCAACACAAAAAAGCTTGGTGCGTCTTGTGCAAGCCGGGACACAATTTCATCAAGGTGCCCATCTTGGGGAAGTGTTTCTGCTTCTTGCACCTGCTCCACAAACACTCACAACGTGTGAGGTGGCTGAAGCAAAGCCAGGAGGGTGGCTGGTGGCTAATGCCGGGCGGGCACAGTGCTCCCCCGTGTCCCCGAGCACGGTGTCAGGAGCAGGAAGAGTTCGAGGAGGGGCGGGTGAGCAGGATGCGGGCGCTGTGAGAGCGGGGCCGGCCCGGCTGAGGAGGGGAAGGTGCGGGGGGCGAATCCCGGGCGGCGCCGCGCCGCCGGCCGGGCCCCGCGGGGCTGCGCTCGGGGCAGGTGCGGGGCTGGCGCCGCTCCCCGGGGCGGGCCGGGGCGGGGCGCGGCAGCGCGGCCGCCCTCGGGCTCGGCAGCGGGGCCGAGCGGCGCCCGGGATGTTCAACCGGGCCGTGAGCCGGCTCAGCAGGAAGCGGCCGCCCTCAGGTAACGGGGACGGGGCGGCGACCCCGCGGCCGCTCCCGCCGAGGAAGCGCCGGGCCGCGCTGCGCTCCGGGCCGGGCTGCGCTGCCCGAGCCCCGCCGGGGGAAGCGCGGGGCTCACGGCTGTGCCCGCCGGGGGAAGCGCGGGGCTCACGGCTGTGCCCGCCGGGGGCTCACGGCTGTGCCCGCCGCGGGAAGCGCGGGGCTCACGGCTGTGCCCGCCGGGGGAAGCGCGGGGCTCACGGCTGTGCCCGGGCCCCGCCGGAGCTCGGGGCCGGGCCGGGGCTGCTCGGCCGCCCGTCCGCCCCGCAGCGGGGCCGCGGGATGCGCGCCCCGCCGAGCGCGGAAGAGGGAACTGGGCTCTGCTCGGGCTTGTGCCTCGGCGGCCAAGTTTCAGTCGGAGCTGCTGCTCTTACCGGGGCCAGAGCGCGGCTGTTCCAACTCCAAATTGACTTTGAGGAGTTTGCCTGGGGAGGTTTCAAGCTGGAATGGAGATTTCCAGGCAGTAATAATGTAGGGCATCCCGGTTCTCTCCGCAGACAGGCGGTGTAACGCGGTTGTGTTTTGTAGCCCCGATGCTGCGAGGCTGTCGCTTCCGCGGGGTGATATCTGTCGCTGCTGAGACATTTGGGGCAACTCTTGCAACCTCCAAATCCTAGAAAATAACACTGTGTTTTACGGTGTGCAGGAAGAAGTTGCAATCTTTATAAGAAGAGCCAAGTGAGATCTTTGTCTATAGTTGTTTGGTTTTTTTTTTTTTTTTTTTTGTTTTTTTTTTTTTTGAGGGGGGGAGGAGAGGCGTCAAGGGGGTATTTTAAAGGCTATATGTCTGGTGAACACTTCCAGAGATGCTACAAAAGAGGAACGTCCCTTTAGTTTCCTTCCTTATAGTTAAAAGTGGAATCCAGTAGCCATCTGTTGCTAGAGACAGTCAAAAGAGGATGTTGAAGCTCGTGCTCTGAACACCCCACGCATTCAAAGGACAGCTCTCTAAAATTCAGCTGATACTAGGAAAAAATTGTTGTGTGAGGATTCATCCGCTGGTGCTTGGATACATGGAAAGTAAGGGAATTTTCCCTTTTCAGCTGCTTGCTTATGAAGTTTCCCACTGCTTCATACCTTGGATTTATTAATTCCAGACTGGTGATTGTTGCTGGGTAGGCATTCTGGTGACTGTAGGACAAGGCAAGGTATACAGAGTGCTTTTAAAGTAATAATAAAGACTCATGGCTTGCAGATTTATGATCCAGGTGGATGAGGGGACGACTGGTGAGAAGTTCTTCAAAAAGAAATGGAAGCGGCTTTTCCTGTTGTACATCCATGCTTAAATGCGGAGTGAGGAACGTGCTGTTTGCATGGCGCTTTTGTCATTGTGGCGCATTGTCATTGTGGGGCTGCTGTTTGTCAGGGAGGGTGCAGAAGGTGCGTGCGGGAAGGAGATGGGCAGGACAGGCGGCTGGGAAGGGATGTGCTCAGCAGGATTCTCTGAAGGGTGTGAGTCTGTTCTGCCTGATATGCTGCCACAAAGGCCACGGTATCAACAGCTGGAGAGTGGCAGCAGCCTGGGAAACGGCTGGAGCGTGCAGTGCTTTGGAAGGCAGAGTGATCAGCGTGGCTAACTCAATTAGCTGTGTCTGAATCACTCAGCTTGATGGGCTCCCGCAGGTTTTTTCTCTTCGTGCTTGTCAGAAACGAGGGCCAGGATTGTGAGTTCTGAGCTACAAAGTTGTATATATTGATGGTATGGATGCCTCCTGGGATGTCAGTCCAAGTTCCTCTTTGGAGGGGACAAATATTTGGCATTTTTGATAGCACTCTTCAGCTGATAATTACGGCGTTATTAGTGCTGCACGTACCGCACAAAGAGCCTTTATCCGCAGCCTGCTGCTGCAGTGCCATTGTGTGATGGGAAGGCAGCTTCTGCGAGGTTTCCCCCTAAAACAATGCTCCAGATAATGCAACTGCCTGTCTGCTGGCTTAGCACGGAGTGCCTCTGAAGAATGGTGCTGCTAAAAGAAGCACTTCATCATTTGCTGCGTTGGTAGGAGCAGCTGGCTGCTCCCCGCACGCCCTGCGAGCCGCTGTGTCTCTGGAGCAGATTTCCAACTCAGTGGAAAGTTTGCTTCAGCACAAACTCTTACAGCTGTGCTCTGCTGTGCGTGCCTTGCTGCCTTCCTCTCCTCTTGCTTTCCAACCCATGTAAAAGCAGGCTCAGCTCTGAAATTCAATTACCGTGTCATAATGTAATAAATGTACTGTGATGTAAGAAATGTAGTTGGTTTATTTATCATCTGATGCGCATTCTGTGTGTTACTTTTACAGAAATATTGGTGGGAGAACTGCCATTTTGTAATGCCCTTTGTGATGCACAAAATCATCTCCCACTTTTTAGTAACAGCAAATGTCTGCCTTCCTCATTTAAATGATCATACAAATATATGTACATTTGGGTTCTAGTTAAAAAATGGGATCAAGCTTGTTGTTTCCAAGGCTGTATTACTTAGCTTTGTCAGCAGATGATTTTAACAGGAGAAAGTTGTCTTTTTAAAAATATATAAATAGGTGTCAGGAGGATCATTCATGTAACTACACTGCTGTATTTCCACCTCAAATGAATTGTTTCAGGCTCATTAATTTGCACTTCTGGAGTCATTTGTGGGGAAAACCTCTTTCCTGTCTTTTAAAAAAATGGTGAAAATCACATATTAAATCTGCTACATGAAACCAGCATGTGGAGAGGGAAGTTATGATCCTGACTGAGGGGATGTCGGGTCACTTTTGTATTAGAATAAATGTTAGTGATGGCATATTTAATGGGATATAATAAAAATACCCAGCAGTTTTAATAGCCTCATAAAATTCATAAAATTTCAGGGTGTTTCCTGAAATTATCACGTGCAGCCTATTTTATGTTTGTGCTGAAGGGGAATGTTGATGTTTCATGGTGGTTGCAGAGGAACTCTGGACATTGGGATTAATGATGCTTAGCCTGGTGTCCCCAGCCTTGGGGTGGGCAGTGCTGGGGCTGGGCTGAGCTGGGATTGCACCTCTGGTGGCACCCAGAGCTGCCCTGAGACATCCTCAGAGCACCTGAGACATCCCTCAGCCTCTGCTCTGGGGGCATAAATGAGGCAAGGAATAAATGGAATAAATGAGGCAAGGGATAAATGGAATAAATGAGGCAAGGAATAAATGGAATAAATGAGGCAAGGGGTAAATGGAAGGCTTGCAGTGGACAGACAACCCTTGTCTCTGTACCATGGTATTCTTTGGGTTGTGGAGAGCTGGTTAAGTGAGGAAATAAATTGAGTGATAGTGATCTCAGCAGAAGGCTCAGCAGAATGGACACTAGGAAGATGTCATGTAGGTCCTCCCTTCAAAAGCAAATTTTGGTTTTGAAGCTAAGGCTGTAGGAGGAGAGTGCAGGGAAAAGGGGAATAGAGGGAGCAGGGTTTGGAGGTTGACAAGGAGGAGGGGGGACAAAACACAAAGGGAAGAGTAGAGTTGGGCTGTGCTGGGTAGGCTGGAAATGAGAGGAAAATGGGGGAAATGATGATCAGGGAGAATAGAGAATGGCCAGCAGTAAAATGGGAGATCAGTCAAAGCAGCAGAAGATAAGCAGATTCTGGGTTTTTGGAAGGATTTATTCTGGCCTTTGCTTACCAGCATTTTTTTTCAGGTTTTCAAGGGTCTGGGTCTGCATTGGCTCATTGAAACACATGCTTTTCAAAGTCATCATTAGCGTCCACCTCAGATTTGGCTGGAAAGAAACACTGGAAATCAAATGTTGTCCCCTTGTGTTGTGTGCTAAACCATGCTGAGTGAGGGGGTGGCCTGGTCCTGCAGCTCCAGCAGCTGCACACCCAGGGCTGCATCCTGCTCCAAGGTGAGCGTGGACACAGCTACACATCCCAGCTCCTCAGAGGCTTTTGTACTCTGCTGCAATACACTTGGCCATTCCCACTCAAATCTCACAGATTTTACTGAGATTAAGTGCCCAAATACTTTGAGTCAGGTTTCTGAAACAATTTTTTTCAAGTGCTAATCAAGAACCACATCCTTTTGCACGAAGGGGGGCAAACTGAGGCGGTGTCAGCTCGCTGTGCTCCTGTCACATCTGAAGGCTCAGCTGTGGTTTGAACACAATCCTTAGGTTCTGGCTCCTGAGTTTTAAGTTAGCAGAGAGTTTCTAAAACAAAATCCCCTCCCTATCAAGGCAGGAGAGATGTTCATTCGTTTAGAGCAGTTGGTAAAACAAACAGGCTCCACAGGTCCTGACCAACTGAAGCTCTGCTCTCATGCCAATATTCTGTAAGGCCTTAACCTCAGCTTTATTTCCAGTCACCAGCTGGAAAGGGCATCTGCTCGTGTGTATTTATATATAAATATATATACGTATGTATTTCTGCATAGAGAGTTTTTTGAGATACCTAGTGAGGATTAGTTTCATGGTGAAAGAAGGGTTTTTAAAAGCAGAGCTTTTAAAAACCCAGATTTCCAGTGAGCTGGTAAGGGAGAAATGAAGGAGTTAAAAATAGAAGCTCTACTGGTTGCAGTAAGAGTTTTGTGCATCTCTCCAGTGCACAGTGACCTGAAGTGCAGCTCTTATCCTTCTGACTTCCCCCCTGTGTTCCCAGGGCATTTTGTGTGTTAGAGGAGAGGAGGCTGAGCACTTTATGTCTGTGTTAGAGTTTTTCAGATGAGCAATAGCATTCCTGGGGTTGTGCCAAGTAATAGGTTTTCTGAAGGGTCACCAGCAAATGGGGCTTTTTGCCATCACCAGCCTTGAATGAAATGCACTTGTTCCTGGGATAGAGAAAATAGGAATTGCATTCCATCTGTCCTGTCTGTGAGAAGGCTGGCTGGCAGATCAGATGTGGGCACAGTCCACTGCACCTTATAAAAGAATTTCAGGACTTGGAAGCAAAGAGTAAAATCACCCTCTTGCCCAAAACCTGACTGACTCAGCTGGAGTGATGCTGTTCTGTTGTGTGTCTTTCCTCCCATTGCACTGGATTAATATCTTGGACTGGTTCTCCTGCTCAACAAACCATTATTTTTCTTTCTCTCTCTGCTTTTGCTGAGCATCTAGCTTCCAGTGATGATTCTCTTCTTAAAAATAAATTTCACGTGTGTGACTGACCAGAAATTCCTTTAGAGAAGCCAACACTGTTGACAGTGCCAGAGCAAAATTTGGTCTGTGCTCATTGTGTTCCCCAGGCAGGAGGTGCTTGAAGCCCTATAAAGCAGTGACAGTGCCTCCTTACATGCTCACGAATTATGTGGCTGTAAGGGTTTTTTGCCTCCTTACAGGCAAAGCAGAATTCAAGTGTCTGTGTGTGTGTGTGTGTGTGTGTGTGTGTGTGTGTTCATTTTCATTCTTATGGAGTTTCCTTCACAGAGAGCAGCTGAAATCAGGAGTGCAGGGGACATGGGGGAGACATCCACGTGCCTGATGCTTGTCTTTTTCTAAAGAAGATGCTGTTTTGTTCATTTTATTCTTTTTCCAGAGATAAATGATGGTGAGGGCCACCCAAGCAGCAGCCAGCAAACCTTGAAAGGGACCTCGAAATGGGCCACGTCACTGGAGAACCTCCTCGAAGACCCGGAAGGAGTGAAACGCTTTAGGGTCGATATATTAAATATGGATATTTACATAAAGCAAAATTCAGGTTTTGAAGCAGAAGGAGCCCCAGCATGAAGGGTGCAGCTGTGCCAGCACTGTGAGCAGAGGCACACATCCCTCTAGATGTGTGCCCTGAGCAGAGCTGGAGCTGTGCCACCGGCAGAGCTTCCCAGGTGGCTCCTTTTGCCCCCTGCCACTGCAGCCTGGGCTCAAAAGGCACGGGCAAAACTTCTGGCTGCACCTTCCTAATGGGATCTGCCCTCTCTTGCAAGGATTAACAATTTGCTGTTGGACAAACTGCAGTCCCTGGGCCACTGAGCCCTCCTGCCAGGCATTATTTATCACTGAGATCCTGGGCTCTCACTTCTCACACGTTGTCCTTAAGCAATGAGCTACCAGGAGCAATCTGATGACTCTGCGGCTCTTGCTCTGTGTTTAGCAGCTCTACTGAAAATATTCCCTTTCAGTTTACTACAAAGTGTGGGCTGGTGCAGCTCAAAATGGCTTGAAGTTTAATTAGGTGAGGGTGGTGAGTTGGTGTTTCAAGGCCTTCTTGCCATGATGGATGTAAGAATAGGAACTGCCTACTTCAACGTGCTTCTGCCATACTGTACTGATAAAATGCACTGGGATAAAATGGTTTCCTGCCAGACTGGTTTGAAAAGTGAGGTAAACAAGAATAACAAAATGCTGATTTTAAATTATTAAAAAAAAAAAAGAAAAGTAATCTTGGTGCTGTTTAATTCCTGGCATTACTTAGTCTCTATTTTTTAACACTTGAAAGAGAAAACTGATGATCTCAGAGCTATAAAAGTTTCAGTCATTATATTTCATAAATAAATTTAATGTTCATTTTTCCCCTTTGAAAGCATGCCTCACTTTTGGAGGAATGTGCTGTGTTTAAACAGCACAGAGAGCAGCACAGTTACATCTTCTGCTTCAGTTTGTTTAAGTGAATTTATTGCCATTGACGATCACATTTAGAAACACTTTTATTTGTAGAGACTTTTCTCATTACAAAAGGCAGAGAGATACTACAAGAGAATCCCAAGTGATTTGTGACTCTCATTAAAATGGTTCATGTTGCTCACGTGGTGATGAATTCATATCTTTCTGGATTTCCCTTTGAGCAGTGGCTGTAAAAGTGCTCGAGTTATTTAAGGGAGGCTGAAGAAGCTGTTCCTGTTAGTTACTGATATGGTCTGAGATTAGATGTAGCCCATCCTCCTCCTGGAATGTGCTTTCAAAGAGCAGAATATCAGTGTTCCATGTCCTGCAGATGCACAAATGCAGTGGTTCTGTGACACTGGGCTGGGTAAACTCATGGTAAAGTTAATTGTGGGCAGCTTCTAGCTCCAACAGCTGTAGTAGGAAGAGGGAAAAACAACGGAGAAATTGGATCCTAACCTCTGTGTGTTTGTTTTTCTCTTTCCTAGGAATTTTTAAAGAAAGAATTTAGTGAAGAAAACGTTTTGTTCTGGCTAGCATGTGAAGAATTTAAGAAAACACAGGGAAAAAAGCAGGTATGTTTCCTAAATAAATTCTACTTGTCAACAAAGTTTACTTAGCAGAGCTGGAGCTAAAACATCTCTGTTGCATAATGTCCTTTGCGTGAATGCAAATAAATATATTTGAAGAAATGGCACTAAAACCATCCTGGTGGAATTGTTTGGAAACAAAGCTGGTTTTATTTCAAATCAAAACAAAGTACTGAAATTGTCAAGTTTCCCATGTTTTGAAAATGGAACTTTTTTGTAGTTTCTAGGGAGTAGCAAAAGTTTTATTAATTCAGTGATGTTGCATCATTTTGTTTGCAAATATAAAGATGTTTCATTCAGAACTTTTTTAGAGCATAGCAATGATTAGCTGGAAATTTACACCACTGTGCTATCTTAGTGGAACATAAAAATAACAAATGACCCAAACAAAAATATTTTACAGCACCAAAATGAAGCATTTTGCCTTATCAAATTACAAGTTACAAAACATAAAGGCTCTGTTTAAACTTCTTTGCTTAAATATTTATCCAAATTGATGTATACCTGCAGAGCCTTTTCATTTTGATGGCAGCTCCACCTTTCTAGTAGGAAATAATCTAGTGGAAAAATTTTCAACCAGACACCTCCAATAAGTTTTTTTTTCCCCACTGCTTGGATCTTGGCTTACATTTAGATCCACCAGGAACACAGGATACACTTTCACATTTAGACTTTGAAGCCCATAGAGTCAGGCCTAAAATATGTACCATGTTATGTTTGCTTGTTTCTCAAAATATTTTTGTGCCTGGGTTTTTTTTTAATGTTTTATTGTTTTCTTGAGAAATTTCAAATTTATCTGCTCTTTAAGAGCTCATTCTGTGAGTATGATATTAGTATCAAAACTCCAAGTGAGCATCCCTGTCCTTGAGAGTCAGACTCCTAAAGCTCTTTTTTTTTCTGAAATCCCACTTTTATGCTTTTTACCTGAGTGCAGCTCTTGTTGCCAAAGGGTGCAGTTGGCACCATAAGGATGTGAGAGTGGGAAAATGCCCCTTGAACCTCTTCCAAGAGAATCAGAGAATTCACAGAATGACCAGGTTGGAAGAGACCTTCAAGATCATTGAGTCCAGCCCAGCCCCAACACCTCAACTCAACCCTGGCACCCAGTGCCACATCCAGGCTTTGTTAAACACACCCAGGGATGGTGACTCCACCACCTCCCTGGGCAGCCATTCCAGAACTTTATCACCTTTCTGTGAAAAACTTTTTCCTGATATCCAACCTGGATTTCCCTTGAGGCTGTGTGCTCTGGTTCTGTCAGTTCCTGGAGAAAGAGCCCAACCCCAGCTGAGCACAGGCACCTTCCAGGAGCTGTGGAGAGTGATGGGGTCACCCCTGAGTCTCCTTTTCTCAGGCTGAGCACCCCCAGCTCCCTCAGGGGTTCCTCACAGGGTTTGTGTTCCCAGCCCCTCTCCAGCCTCGTTGTCCCCTCTGGATGCACTCAAGTGTCCCACAAGCTGAGGGGCAGAGCTGGGCACAGCACTCGAGGTGGGACCTCACCTGTACAGGTACAGGGGCAGAATGAGCTCCCTGCTCCTGCTGGCCACACCATTCCTGATCCAACCAGGACCCCCAGGTCCCTTTCTGCCTGGGCACTGTCCAGCCCATAGCAGTGCAGGGGTTATTGTGGCCAAAATGCAGGACTTGGATTTATTAAACTTCATCCTGTTAAACCCTGCCCATCCATCCAACCATTCCAGGTCTCCCTGCAGAGCTCTCCTACCCTCCAACAGATGGGCACATGCTCCCAGCTCAGTGTCACCTGCAAATTCACAAATGAAATTTATTTTTTTGTAAAGTTTAGTAATGAAAGACTCAATCCCCTCATCCATGTCATCCATAAAAACCTGGACAGAGCTGGCCCAGCACAGAGCCCTGGGGGACACCACTGGTGCCTGTCCTCAGGATGCAGCACCACTCACCAGCACTTTTGGGCTGGCCATGCAGCCATTTCTGAGCCCAGCACAGAGAGCTCCTGGCCCAGCCTGGGCTGCAGCTTTTCCAGGAGTGTGCTGTGGGATGATGTGTGCTTGGAGGGACACCAGAAACAACCAGGGATAGGAATCAGCTAGGAGAGCTGGGCTAGGAGAGGTGTTATGAAGTGCAGGTGTAAGAGGGCTGTGTCCAGACTGCAGATTCCTCTCTTAATTTCAGTCAAATATTGTCAGCTTAAACAGTTTCCCAGCAGGTTTTCAACAACCAAAAGCTTCCCTGCCTTTCCAAACAATGTATTTTGGGTAGGGGAGTCTACTTTCTATAAATATCCTGTGTTTTGCACTGAAAAAAAATTCCCCTCAAAACAATTTTGCTGGGTTTAGCTGTGAGTATTTTTGGGTAGTGATAAATCCATAAAAATACAACAACACTATTTTTTTTTTTTTGCAAGAAGAGGGAAATGTTCAATATGTCTGTGAACTTTGTAACATTTAGTAATTCCAGTTTTGTGTATTCAGCTGCTTCCCTCCTTCATTAAAGTCCAGGAATACAGAAAGTCTTGAGGAAAGAACAACCAGTCAGTCGACTTTTCTGTAAAGTCCCACGCTTTCAGTGGGATAATAATCGTATTTTCCCTTGCTAAATAATTTCCATATTTCTAGCTGATTTAGGATTGCTAATTTAGGATGCCAGTAGAGAAAATGTTGAAGTGATGTGCAGGGTTAGGAGCTTGGTAAATTCTTCAATGAATTGACAAGTAATGGACAGAGACTTAACTAGGTTCTATTTGGGTTAATTATTCAGTCATTCCAAAGTATGGTCAGCCTGGAGTCTGGGGTTTCCCAAATTATTATAACTGGCTGAATAAATATGCTTTAGAATGACACAAACTTACAATAAATTTTTGTAGCTACTGCTTATGGGTGGCTTTGTTTAGATAATTTACAAAGCTAGGAAAAGCACTAAAAATAGAAATCTTTCCAGTGTTTATGGTAGCGTGGAGCGTGGATTTTTCTTTTGAAAGTGACTCTTGCAGAAGTCCCTTTGCATTTCTCTATTGTGCACACAGTATTCTAAAAACAGTCTTTTGCTTGTTTTGTAATTCACTTCTCCTTCAAGCTGGTTTTCCACAGAGATTAGCTCATAGACACTGAGGCTCTTGGTCAGATGGAGCTGATATCAATTGAACCCAGCTTGGAGGGGGTCCAGAGGAGCCAGGGAGATGCTCCAGGGGCTGAAGTAGCTCAGCCTGGGGAAGAGAATGCTCCAGGGAGAATTTCCAGCACCTAAAGGAGCTTCAAGAGAGCTGCAGAGGGAATTTGACAAAGGAATGGAGTGACATGACAGGAAAATGGCTTCAAACTCACAGAGAGCAAGTTTAGATTAGGCATAAGGAGGAAATTCTTTCATGTGAGGATGGTGAAACACTGGAACTGGTTTCCTAGAGAGGTGATCAATGCCTCATCCTTGGAAACATCCAGTGCCAGGCTGGCTGGGACTCTGAGCAATCTGATCAAGTTGGAGATGTCCCCTGTCCCTGCAGGGGGTTGGAACTAGCTGCATAAATAATTTCAAAAAGTAGTTTCAAACTTACTGTATTTCAAAATTACTTCAAAGTCATTTCAAACCCAAACTATTCCATGATTCTATGAATGGGATTTTTCCCCCCTATTTTTAAAGGATGAGATAAACTTTTCATTACTGGACAAGAGAGCTCTGGCCTGGGGTTCTACTTGGTCAGTTTAAACTTGCCCAAAGGTTGCCACATGAGCAGTGGGTTAAGCATCCCTTGTGCCAGGGATATTGTTATCCTTTCTCTGCCAGTCTGGGGTAGTGTTTGGTTTTGTACAGGCTGCTGTTCCACCAGAGGGATGATTCAGGGGAGATTTTTGGCAGCTGCAGAGTGCATTGCTGCCCTAGGCAGGTTGTAGAGTTCAGCCCATCTTCTTCTGACAGGAAGGTACAAAACTCCCCCTCAGCTCAAGACACATCTCTGTAGCTCAAAAAAAAAATTACTTAAAAATTGAAGTTAAAATACAGATTTAATGTTTAGTGAAGATTGAGAAAGCAATGGGGTCAAGACCACTCATAGCAGTGAGTTCTGCTGCCACCCACGTGGCCCTTGTGCTAGGGCACATATTTAATTACTAAAATGGGAGTGGTGGGGATGAGGGAATAAAATTTAACTTTAAATATTTTGTTGGAGCTAATCATATGTTGTTGCATTTGTGACTGTTAATGAAATAAACAACATGTCAGTCGTGCTTGCTTCCCAGGGTATAAATGTTTCTCCTCTTGCAGCTGAGCTTCAAAAATAAATTACAGATTGTAATAAAAGCTTCCAACAACAGGGAATGTTTTCAGCTATTGCTAAAACCCACCAAAATATCCATACTGAAGTTTTGTAGTGAATGATTCCAGAACAAAGCCCTGTACATTCAGGAGTTTCCTCTGGTGCTTCCCATGTGGAATGTAGCAGGGTAATGCTGCACAGCTGCTGAGTGCTGGGAGCCTGCTCTGGTGAGCATCTGGGGCTCCCAGCCACCTCATCTGGGAGCTGAGCTTGACCTCAGGAAAGGAAGTGGGGGGAATTTTGGATCCTCTGGAATAGCGAGGGGGTGCTCTAGGCAGAACTTCATGCTGCAAACGGGAATCTGGCACGGACACTGGGGAGAGCACACAGCTGGGACTGGGGACTGCCAGAAATCCTTTAATAACCACCTGTGAACAAGATCCCAGTTTGAGAGCTGTTCCAGCTCCAGAGCTGAGCCCCCTGTGCTGAGGCTTTAGTTCCAGGCTGGTGCAGAGCAGAGAATGGCACCGAGCAAACAGGGACAATCTCTGCCTCCTCCACCTGAACCTGGCTCTGCTGAGTGACACTTGGGGGGTGTATGAGCACACTGGCAGCTTTAACTGTTCTTTCTTTTTAAAGCAAATTATAAGCTGTAGTTAATCAGCTGCTGTACTGCTGAAGCACAGACGTGGCAGAGCAGTTCTATTTGCAGCAGAACCTGTAACGCTCAGCTGTGCATTTCCATATTTCCCCACTGCTTTAAACCCAGGTCCTCTGTGTCTCTGCAGTGGCCTCCTCTCCCTACCACAGCTCTTTCACTTCCTTTCTTTGTTATTCTTCCTCACAAAATCCAAAGATCCTCCCTGTTTCACCAGCCTCCCACACAGTCCTGTTGTTCCTCTCCATGCTCTTTAAACTTCCTCACGCTCACTTCTAGTTTTGTGTTCCCTGTCAAGCCTCCCTCTGCTGTCTCTCTGTAGTGCCCAGCTTGCTCCTGTGTCCTTGGGCAAGCAGCCCCTCGTGCTGGGGCTGGTGAGGAGCCACATCTGCCTTGATTAGCCAGCAGCAAAGAACATCCTGGCAGAGAACTTCTGAGCACATACTGCAGCTCTTCCCTTGGTGCATGTGCTGCTTTTCCTCTCCCTTTCTTCTCTCCTGCTGATTTTCCATTGGCTCAGCAGGAGGGTAATTTCTTTTTCTCAGTCCTTTGCCCCTCTCTCAAGTATGGCTGAAATTGGACAGCGAGCTCAAAAGTCATTTGGGTGGGACTGGCAATGCAATTGCTCATGCAATAATAGCTGAAGGCTGTGCCCTCGTTAGGACATTCACTTTGCCACTTGTAGCAGTCACACCTTTGATCCCTTGGATTAATTGGTCATTTAGAACAGAAGTGGCAGACCCAGTCCTCCCTGAGCTGTGAAACAAGTTGGAAATTGTGAGAAACGTTCATTGTGACCTAGTGCACTTGACACATAATGTTCTACCCACCAGATGAATAATGACTCTTAGAAAGGAACACTGGAGCATGGCTGTCCCCTTCAGCAGTGAGAGAGCCTCATCTCTCTTTAGGCCTCCCGAATGCTCAATCACATACAGCTTTTCTTCTAATTACCCCCAAGTGTAAATGTACCTCAGCTGTAAAACATGGAAGCAATTCTGAGGCTCCTTCATGGGCAGGATTTAAATGCTTCCTTCTTCAAGCCCCCTTCCCATCAAAGGCACATCCCTTTAGCTGGTGTGGAGCTCTGGCTGCTCATTAGAGGCACCCTGGGGACACTGCTGAGTGCCCAGGGCTGGGGATGGCCCAGAGCAGCTGCTGCTGGCTTGCTCTCAGCTTGCAGAATTCAGATTGCAGCAGGGGGCTTGCCTCTTGCCTGGCGTGGTTCTCTTTTCCCTCTCTGCCTCCCCCTTATCCAGCCATCTGTCAAGGGGCCTTTCCTTGAACTTCAGGGGATTGTGGCCACTCACTGCTTTGAAGCTTGAAGATGCTGGTGGGGCCAAGATGTTATTGCTGCTACTGGTTTGACAAGGGAAGAGCTCTGAAATAGGGCAAATACCTACAAACAAACAGCTTTATTCAGGTCAGGCCCTTATTCATCACCTCTCAGAGGCTATTGAGAGTCTTATCTTTGCCAACAAGCCAAGCTGTTGGAGTTTTCTTCACTTAATTTTCCCTTGTAGCAAGATCCCAGTTTTTCTTCCTCTGGGTTTCTTGTCCATACTGAGGATCTGTTGGGAAAAACATTTGTGTTAAGAGCAGAGACAAGGTGTAGTTGATGCTGCTGAGCAGTTTTACACTGGCTGCTGGGATTCAAACATGCCAACCTGCCCTGTGAGCTGAATTCTGGCAGCTTGCACTGGTCCCAGTGTGACTTCTGGCCTGCAGGGGTGTTCCTCTTCCAGTACCAATGAATGTCGACCAGTGAGATAAACCTGATGCAGAGAATGTTCCCACAGCAAATAATTCTTTAAATAAATGTCCTTTTGCAGATGCAGGAAAAAGCTAAAGAGATTTACATGACTTTCCTGTCCAGCAAAGCTTCCTCCCAAGTCAATGTTGAAGGGCAGTCCCGTTTGAGTGAGACCATCCTGGAGACACCTCACCCTCTCATGTTTCAGAAGCTCCAGGACCAGGTAAACTTATTAATTTCAATAACAAAGTTTCATTCATTTTTGTCTTAAGTGAACATTTTTGGTTTTAGTGACCTCTGCTTTCTAGCCATGATTGAACAGGTAAGCAGAGAGCTGGGTTGCTTCCATGTTGGGGATATTAATGCAGCTGCTCTGAGATACTCCAGGTTCATCACACTACCACCAATTAATTAAGAGATTCAATAGAACCATTCTAATTCCAACTCAGGACTTTCCTGGAAAAATGGATGGAGTTTTCTGCTGAATTCCTGCGTGGGTAGCTTGAGAATCGCCCTGACTAACTCAGTGCCTTTGTTTTCCTGTGTATTCACTTGTTCTGAGTCATTGCTGATGTTTGTTTCTGTAGTTGCCCCTGGTTGCCTTGAGGGCTCAAATTTCTTCATTTTACTTTGCTTTGGTATTTATCTTGATATGAATATAGCACAATTTTCTGAAAACCCTCCTCTTCTGCAACGCGCAGGACTTAGAGGACTTGGTCTCTGCTTTGCCTTTCCCTAAAGAACCTGGGAGGTCTGGCAGAAATTAGAAATTTTGCAGGCATGTCTTTAGGTGGTAAATTTTCTTGATATTCAGCTGATTTCAAAGCATAAGTTATGAAGTGAGTCATTCTTATCTGCAGCTTTCCAGCACTTGCAGTACTATTTTTAATTCCTGTACCATCCTCAGGACTACCTGTATTTTCCATTTGGCTCTTTCCTTTTGTGGAGAAACAGCACAGTGATTTAATCAGTGTTTTCAGCCCATTTCAATCAGGTATTGAATATATTGGCTGGGCACTGGCTGGGTCACTTGGAGGGGTCTGAGGAGCAAAGGCTCTGCTGTTTTTCAGGCAGACTCCAAGACATTAGCAGTGGAAATACCTGAAATCTAAATTCCATGTGAAGAAAAAGAGTTTTTAATGGAAAAAGTTCTGATGTGGGTAAAGAGAAGGACCTGTTCTGGTAGATCTAAGCACTGCAGGTCAGGGTGAGTGACTATAAGAGTGAAGCTGGAGAGAATACTGGAGTTAAAATATTTGCTATTTTGTAAATAGCATGCACATGGAGAGCCAAGGCTCAGTAATACCTGAACTGGAAACATACTGGACTAGTGGTAGAGGAATCCCACTAGTGTGGGAAGAAAATCTGTGAGCTTTTAAAAACAAATGCAGAGCATTTATGGGTCATTGCATGTTTCCAGTGCTTGAAGCTACTGTTTATTACTGTTAGATAATGGCTCAGAAGAGTTATGGTCTTCTCCAGTTTTCAATCCTTATAAAGTTATGAAGAGTGGTGTAATTTGCTCTCTGAGGAGCAGCATTAAGCACTGCTGGCACTGTGGGTCTGAAGGAGAAAAAGGCAGAGCTGGAAGGAGTGCTGGTAATGAGAGTTCAGCTCTCCAGAGAGCTCCTGGTTTAACTGGGGACACTGGTGGGATGTGGCTGCTCCGTGGGGTGGCCCTAGCTGCCCCCAGGCCATTTGTTTGTGCTGAAAGAAGTGGGGGGAGAGTGGTTCACAGAAACCCATGGGCTCCAGAACACTCGTGGGGTGAAAGTTCCTGCTCCACACAGGCAGTGGGAGGAGGGAGGGAGGGGGAAAAGTGGATTCTGCTTTGGCACAGGATTGTGAACTCTGCTCTGTGTATTTGGCTGGTCGCTGCAGATCTTGATCTTCAGTGCTCTTTCTCTCTGGGAGATGCTTTAAGTGATACCAGAAACAAGAGGGGTCTAAGTTCTTAACACAGGCATGATGTTTTAGCAGGAAATGTCTTCCTTACAATTTTTTTTCCCTTGAGCTGGTTGGATAAATTTCATTATATTGTAGCTATCCAGTGCCAGGAGGTATAATTTGACTTTGCTTAACTCAGGAAGAGCTCGGACCCTGAAGATCAGGCTCTACACAGAGTGGGTGTTTTGGGATTTTTATTCATATTCCAATATGTATCTCAAAGAATAATATTTCCACAGATTTAGGTTAATAAAATCCTTAATGTAATTTTTATTTGTAAGTGAGCTACTTCAGCAAATGCACAGAGAAGAACAGTCAAATTTTAGGTGGTTGCCTGTATCTGTCCAGGTTCCTTGTGGATGTGAAATGAAGAAGCAATTTGAGGTTGGTTTTTTGTCTTAGCAAAAAATTGTGTTACCTGATTATACTATCAGTTAGAAGTGAGGCCTGTAAAGGTAAAGATGAGGTAGCCACATCTGCAGGTGAGAATCCAGGAATCTGTCTTGGAAATTCAGTTATTCTGAGTGTTAAAAAAACCAAAATCTGTCCTGACACATGACTCAGAGAGGCTCCACCAGTGAAATAATAGGCTGAGAGTGAGGCTGGCTTTGGTTTTGCCTCAATTATAGTTCTGAAGTTTACTTTTTTCCCTTCCCCTCTGTTTCAACACCAAGCAAAATATAGTCCTGACCTTGACACCTGAACAGATTCCAGGCTCCTCTCCCAACCCTTTTGTTTTCAGAAAACTCCAAAAGTGTTGTAGGGGTTTTTTTTTTGTCTGCAGTGGGTATAAATAGAAGAGCAGAAGCTCTGCTGAGGGATGAGCCTGAGCTCAAGCCCTCTACTTGGGGCTGACTTCATGTTTCCATGCTGGCTGTGAGAAGCTCTTGGCCTACTGAAAAGTGCAATTACACAAATTTAATCCACTGGCAATTTAAACCCACATTTTAACTGGCAAAATACATCTGTACCAGGTCAGCTCTTTGTGGCAGGTTCCTGCAACATTTCTCATCTGGCCTTAGAGCAATTTTGGCATTTTGTCTAACAAGGATGGGAAGATTGACATAGATTTAAGGAATATTGGCTAAACCAGTTGTTTCAGTATTTATGCAAATTATTCAGAGGCTTTCTTTAGTTTTCTAGTGCTCTGAGTTGCTCTCCAGCATTCAGGAGTCATTGCAGTCAGCAAGGTGCATAAAAGGTACCTCTCTTTCTTCAGAGCTCTGCTTTGTCCCTCTGGATGCCTTCCAGACCCTGCCAGGAGGATCTGATCATCCCCCTGACCCAGGCATGGCACCTCTCACCTTCAGTATTAGCTGTGCAAATTTATTGTGAAAAGTATAATTTGATTTTTAAGCTAATGTGGGTGTTACTGCCAGACAGTGACCATGGAACCCACAGCATTGTTGGCTACATGCTGCCCCTTGGAGAGTTGGAAATGTATTTTTAAAAATGTAATCTCTGTAGTAATGCTCTAGTACAGACAGAATGAAAGTACATTGGAATTAAAGCATCCTGCTCATTTAAAAATCTCATTTTACTGAGCTCATTTGCTTTGTATTCTTTTTCCCCCTCTTCCCAGATATTCAACCTCATGAAATATGACAGCTACAGCCGCTTCCTGAAGTCAGACATCTTCCTAAACCACAAGAGGAGCGAGGAGCAAGAGGAGAACTCACCAGAGGCTCAGACTGCAGCTAAAAGAGCATCAAGAATTTACAACACATGAGACACAATGGATCCCTTCAGGAGAGGCCCTACAATAAGGAAATTACACTCAGGAACAGTCTAGGTTTATAGCAGCTGCATTTAGAGCTTGGAAAGCTCAGAACCTTTTTAGGAGATACTTACCTTCTTAATTGCTTGAATGACTAATTGTTTTTGCATGATAGCTATTAACCAAGCACCCGTGGAAGGGCTGTTTCCCAGCTGAAAGGCTGAGGTATTCCTCCATAGCATGAATTTCCTTTCATACTTCACAAGTTAAAATGCTTTCAATTCTTTTCTTTTCCTTTTTTGAAGCATCTTGGTGATGAGAAACGGGAGGTAGCGTGGTTGGGTTTTTATTTTTGCCTCGTAATTTTATTTGGGACTAGCTTTTACATCCTGAACTGCTGGGAGAAGCAGCTGAGGAGAACATTTCACATTAGTTTGTGGGTGAGTCATTCATAGCAAATTTAATCATAAAGGGACAGCATCTTTCAGGGTTAAGCTCAGTAGAATCCAATCCCTTCCTGTGTGGCTTTGTTCTTTCAGAGTGATGTCTGTTTTGCTTTGCCTTTATTGCTGAATCAAAACGCTTCCCTAGTCATGATTTTCATTTTTATACCTCCTAAATTTCTTCCCCCCCCCTTTTTTCTTTTTTTTTTTTTTTTTTTTTTTTTTTTTTTTGCAGTAGACAATCACCTTCTTCAGAGGATGGGATAACCTCTATTCCCTTGGGGACAAAGGCTCTAAAAGAGGCAGAATCTCTGAAGAACTCCTAACTGCCATTAGGAAATGTGACAGAAAATAAGTAAATATCCCTCTCAGGGCACACTGATCTCATCAAAGCTTGGCTTTGTCCCTCTCACCAGTGTGGCATCAGATGCTGCTGTCAGGAAGCATCTGGTCTCTCCCAGGTCTCCTGAACAATCCTGCTCTGTGCAGCAACAGTGCTTTGGCAAAGGACCAGCAAACCAAATCTGGTTTTGTTTTACTCAATGTTTTTTTTTCCTGCTGAATTTTGTTTGCCCCACTCTAATATTTCAGGGTGTCCTAATTGTGATTTTGGAGAGCTGCAGTGCAACGGGGAGTTGGGTTTGGGGTTCAGCCACTCTCACATCAAGCTTGAGAGCAAGGGGAATTTATTTATGCCCTGTGCCATCAAAGGTTGGTGGAGAAGGAGATTCCCAATGAGCATTCCTTGTTGTCCTGGGAATGTGTCAGCACTGCCAGGCACATTTTGACATGGAGTTTTTCATGTGTTCATGTATTTTGTGATTAATTCACTGCAGTGTTACTAAATTGCAGTTTAAGCTGGGAAAGTGCATTAGATGCTTGCTCTATTTACAAGCTTTGCAGCTGTAGTCTGGCTGTTTCCCACTCTCTCATTATTTACTCTTCCATTTTTTGCAGTGCTTGTCTTGAACTTTTGTTTATGTGCTGGCTAATCTAAATGCACAGTTAGCTTTTGAACATTTTGTACTTTTTTTTTTTTTGTCAGAAAGGCCAGATATATTTCATACATTGCTGTCACAATCAATGTTTAAAACTCTTAAGTCTAGTTTGTCATTTTTGAGAATGCAAACTCCCTTGGTAGACTTGATTATTTAATTTAACCCTGTGCCACTCTTGTAGGTATTGTAAAGAAAATTATTTCCGTGGGCTTTTCCCTAGTTAAAAGTGGGGCTGGAAGTTCTGATTCTTCCCCTAGAGCTCCATGCCCTGTTCATTTTTAGGAACTCAAAGAAAGAAGAGGTCAGTGCCTCCATAACATGCATGTTGTAAGATGTAATTCTTGTGCACTGAGTTAATGTTCTTTTTATGCTCTCAAAAGATTTAATGATGAAGTTATATTACTTCAGGCACTTTCAGTGGTATTTGACCTCATGCTTAAGCTGTATTTCAATGTTTTACTGAATAAGAATGAACTGAACATGTGCATGAATCTTTTTTTTCCCCCTCTGCTGGGGTCTAGGAAATGGGACCATCCAGTTCTGGACTTGCCAACTGTTATCTCAGGATTACCCCTTTTGAAAATCCACTGTAATATCAAACTCTTAATGCCTACCACAGCAAAGGACAGAACTTCTGATCGCATTGAAGCCCTTGGGAGTGGGCAGCTTAACCAGTTTAGAATTTGGGATTTGTATTTTCCCAGTGTTTGATGCGTTAGTCTCAGTGACACTGAACAATTCAGCATGGGGACATTCATGGGAAAGATGCAGAACGAGCTCTTACCACATTCATCACATGGATGCACAGTAGATTCATTTTTAATCATATTGATTTTTAAAATGAGCAAGGGAAAAGAGTCTTTGACTATCATGTTTTAAAATTGTAATAATAGAAAATAAAACCAGGAGCCTTATGAACAAAGGTAGGGTGTTAAAGGGGGAAAATAAGTTAGTAGCTGCTAATGAACCACACTTTCCTTGGCAATATGTTCCCTTTCAGGTACTGTCTTTTCTTGCTCAGAGCAAATGCCCCACATGAGTAGACACAAAGGTGCTTTACACTACCCTGAGATGAAAGTTACTGAAATGGAAATGGATGTTTTAGCAGCATCTCTAATCCTGTGATGTTTATTTCAATAATACCTATTATGTTTCTAACCTGATGTAACTTAACCCACAAAATTCTTAATCTTTGAGTTGTTCTTTTACCTCAGAGGTAAAAAGTTGATTGCACCATTCTCTTTGTGGTGTCTGGGTTTGTTTTATTTCTCTACAACACCAACAAAGTAGACTTGCGATGTGCAGAAAGCAAAGATGTTTTTCCTATTCATTAGATTATCTGTATTTTTCAGTAGAAGGGCACTCAAGTTGTCTGTAATTGCAATTTGTGTATATATGGGGAAAGTTGGTATTATGATAAACTTGCTCCTGGAAATTGGTGACACTTGCTCCACGTGGCACAGAACAAATCACACAGACAGAAAAAGAACTGTTCCCGTAGGAGCAAGCACTTCATTCCAGGAACAACTGTAAACGTTGCATCCAACCTCAGGCTGTAAGTGGGTGCTCAGAGTTGCTTTAAGTAGAGATTAAAGATAGGATCTACTTCCTTTCACAGAACTTACACTGAAAGTATGAGCACACAAAACAAGCAAGAGAAGTTTCATGCCTGATTGCATGCCTTAAACTCTACCCTATTTTGTGTTTCTCAGCTAAAAAATAAAAACATTCTATAAGTACACCAAAATCTGCGTGCTGACAACTCTTTTATGTTCTGAACAGAGTTTGGGTCGAGATGGCTTCACGTCCGTCCCATAATTATCCCATTTTCATCTCTCACAGTTTACACTCTGCCCTAGTGTGAAGGGATTTTTTTCCCTTGGAAGAAGGAATGGCACAGTGGGGCTCACTTCTGACTGGGCTCTGAACAAATTGCAGTCAGCCACTTGAACAGGGGAAGATGCTGCTCGTAGCTGCCCCATCTCCCATCTCTTTTGTTCCTGCTGCATTTCTTTCATTGTACTTGCCAGCCCACTGGTGTGGAGAAGGAGGGTTTGAAAAATCAGAGTGGGGGAGAGAAAAAGAGTTTAATGTTCCTGTCTGGGTAAGGGTTTAGGATGTTCTTGGGTTTTTACTACAATTCAGACTTTTTAAGTGGGTAGCATCTGCTTCTGGGCTAAAAACTCATTAGGTTGGTGATGCAGAGAGGTCCGATATAATTCTGTGACTGGTCCAAAGCTGAAAAGTGATATATATACTCCTTTTTATAAATTGTTTATAACTCTTTTCATCCTAAAACAGGACAGCAAGGCTTACAAAGTCCTACCTTTTTTTTTTTTTTTTTTTTTTTTTTTTGCCAAATGTCTGTCCCTGACAAACCAGAAGCCCTGTTTACACGGCAGCGATCGCTTCTTGTTTTGCATCCAGCACAGCTCGCGTCCCAGGGCTTTTGGCAAAGCCACAGTCAAGGCGAGCAGCGGAGCATCCTTTATCCCGAGGATTTCTGCGCTGCCTTGCCAGTGCTCAGCAGCTGCAGCCGCAGTTCTGATCGCTCCCGGCTGGCTGTAATTAAGGGAAAGATGCTTCTCATCAGGGCTGCTCCATCCTGACCCATGGTGTGCGAACCCATCGCAGCCGGGAGTTTAAACGCGCCGCAATTCCCATGCCGAGGGGCTTGGGAAGGAGCGGGGAGAGCGGCGTGTGGCTCCTGGCAGGAGCCACAATGATCAGCACCCTCTCCTGGCTCTCGGCTGAACAGCTCGGAGGGATTTGGGGCTTGGAGGAAGAGTCCCAGCAGGGAAAGGTCGCAGCTGCTGGTTCCTCAAATCCATCGCCCTTGGTGACCTTTCTGCCAGCAAGAACTGCGGCTCGGTGACAGCAAAACTCTGCTGGAGTGGCTCTGATCAAACCCTGGGGGGATCCCCGTGCACTGAGGTTAAAACTGCCTTGAAAGTTGCCATTTGGAGCAGGTAACACTGATAATGTGCTTTGTCCCTGTGCCCCTCGGAGTGCCCCAAAGTCACATCCCCCAGTGTCCCCGTGGGACGTTTCCTACAGCCAGCAGTGAGCAGCGTGCTGAAAGCTCTTCCCTTGGTCCTGATGCCTTGTGCAGGCTGCCCTAGAGCAGAGGCTGGGCAGAGCTAAAGAATAAAGCAGGGATTTATTCAAGGATCTCCTCCATGGATCCACCTTGGGCAGCAGCAGAGCCCAGCCAGGGCTGCACCCAAATGACCCAAAATGGTCCCAAAATGCACAACTGGTCACAAGGTCTCTCACTTTTATAAGTTCTGCTCCATTGGCACCTTGGAGCTCATTGTCCCATTCCAGCTCCAGCCCAGCCAGTCCCACCCTGCTGGATTTTCTCTCTCCAGCCCACGGTGTTTGTGCTCCTGGGCTGAGGTTTGGATCATTTGTCCTTGGTGCCCAGCTGGAGCAGGAATTGTTTTGTCTCTGCTCTGTGCAGAGAGCTCAGCATCCCCTGATGTGAAACTCAGACTAAAGCAGTGTACAAAATCTGAAACATATAAAAGCTAAAACCTGAAGCATCACTCCAGCCTTTCCAGAGCTCATGTGCCCAAAATTCAACCTGGTGCCTGCCTGCACCCCCTGTTACTCTCAGGCTCTTGGTTCACCTTGCACAAAACTCTGCAAAGCAGCAGGAAAGGGTGGCTGGGAAGGGCAGTGCTGCAGGGTCAGGGCTGGGGATGGGGATTTTGCACTGCTCCGTGTCTCGGGCAAGCCCCACAACTACTGTCAGGGGGATGTGTTTTTTCTTTGCCATATAAATTTCAAGCAGAATCTGCCAGTTTGTCCCTTCGTGGAGCTTGGCAGCCCCTCAGGGCACGTTTTCCCCAAGGAATCCCAGGTGCTGCCTGGCCAGACCCCTCAGCCCACGGGGATGGTGGTGGTCAGTGTGGCCTGGACAGGGGGACATGTCCAAGGGTGACATGTCCAAGTGCCAGGCTGCACTTCAGCTGCCAGCAGCTGAGCTCAAGCTGTATCAGCATTAGCAAATGTGGTTTTCATCAGGCCTGTCTCAGCTGGTGAACCATTTGATTAGATAGATTTCAAGTGTTTTTCCATGTCATGACTAAGATGAGATAGGAACTTGAAATGTTTGACCAAGTTAGGCTAACAATTGCAGCACTGAAGCTCTCCCAGAGCTACCAAAAAATACACTGACTTGGCAATAAATTGAAACCTTTCAGGTTCTTTCTCAAGCTGCAGTTCAGAGGAGCAGCTGAATGTCATTTTTTCTTAGTTCCTGTTCTGTATTTACTGATTTAATCATTTTTCAATGTTTGAATACTAGGTTTAGACATTTTTTACACCTCTGCACTAGACACAACATGACCATACCCTTTTGGCATACCCAAAGTGCCACAGAGATGGGTCTGACAGCAAAGAGCATAAAGGAGAAGCTCATGTCCCTCTTAGTCTGTAAAGAGATACCAAACAGTATGAAACCCCAAAAGATGAAGGACAAACACTGGGACTGAGAACCTCAGCTCGTGGTGAGACCTCAGGGGCAGAGTTTTGGTGCAAGTCATTCCCTGAATCAATGTGAAACCCATCTCTGCTGCTTTTCTTGCACTGTTCAACCAGCCACTGTTAAAAGCTGTTCTCAACATCCTGACCAGGCTGCCTGGAAAATCCCCAGGCCCAGGGAAGACCTGTGGGATTCAAACTGCAGTCTAACCCCATAGTGAAGATAATGTGGCTCACAGAACCCTGCCTCTGACTGCTGCTCACTCCACATCTTGGACATAATTTCTCGTTAAGGAAGTATGAAATTACCAGGGTTTTCTTTAAAGCAAATCTTTTATCCTGGAGCCAGGAGGGTACGAGCTGTGTGTTTCATCCTTTCATTCCTTTTCCCCACCCACTTCCTTTTCTAGTGTAGAGAAATAAGTGAACTCTTTGTGATCTCTGCTTTCAGGAGGTTTCATCGCCCAAGCTGCTCCGTGGATTATCACAGTCCCAGCTAACAGATGGCTGGAAGTGACAGCAGTGCTGCAAGGAATTAAGGAAATTATTTCCATCTCAGGACTGGTCTCATTCATTGCGTTATACAGCTTTTAAATGTTTTCCATCCACTCAGATGAAAATTTGTGTATCATTTATGGAACTTGAACAAAATCTCTCTGAAGCAAAATTTCCAACCTCGAGGAGAGTTGTTGTTTTTGGAGTCATCGTTGGGCAAAGGCTTGAGGGAAATCCTATCCTCTGTAGCTGGGCCAATAGCACTGTAAACTTAAAGATGATCTGTCTTCTTCTGAGCTCAAGATTAGGCAAGGAACCAGCCTCTCACTGAGTCAGTAGCAGCAGTCAGAAAAACTACTGAGTGTGGCAATTTTCTTGGTAATTGTTTGTGTTTTTTATTTTGACTCTTTCTTCTGGTTGGCTAAAAATTCCCTTTCTTGTGCAGGTGTGGAATATTCTTCTGTGAGAGGAGAGCTGCCAGAACCTGAATCAGTCTTTTTTTCTTCTTCTTTCATTTTTGAAAAGGAGAGGCTACAAGTTAGGAAAATAGACCTGGGAAGCGCTGTGCATTTTCAAAGAGGGATGCCCAAGGATGCAACTGAGCCCTAGAGGGGTGGGAGTGGATGGAAAGGGAAAGCTGCAGGACTGGGAACTGCCAAAGGTGGATTCTGTTCAAGTGCTAAGGTCAGCTGCCCTTGTGTAGGTAACTGATGTCCCAGAAGAGCTCTCAAGATGCACAGAAAAAGGAGGGGGAAAATCAGGTTATATTTTTATATTTATCAGTTTTAAAAGGTCTGCACGGTGTGCTAAATAAAATTGAGAAAGACACAGTAGTAACTAAAATGACATAGACAAAGAAAAATCTCCATTCAGCCAAGTTCCAGTTTTGGTCTCAGGGGAGCTGTAGCTATACCCTGAAAACCATTATTTACCTCACTGTTGTTTCTTAATTTGCCTCTGGGTGGGTGCAGCTGGGAACTAAAATCTCCAGAATCCTGATATGGGTATGTCCTGACAACTTTAATTTTATTTGTGTGACAGCAATCTTCTATGAAGCAGCACTGTGCTTCAAGGCACGTCCTGCCTCACCAGGGTGGGAGATTTGGGAGCATCTGGACTGCACTTCCCAGAATTATTACTTTTCCCCTCAGTCTTCATATTCTCCTTTAAAGATTATAAATACAGTGGGCAGGAGTGGTTGTACCTGTGGACCAGAAACCCTCCCAAATAAAACCCACCAATTTTCAACATGGGAAAAAAGACAGTGATAGGAAAGAGAAGTAATTGTTACTGAGCTGAAAAAAGGAAAATCAAGCTCACAGTGTGGTGAGCATCCTTTTTCCATGTAAACTGTTCCATGATTTTTTTTCTGGTGCACCTCTATAAACAAAGAGAAGAGTTTTGCTTGGGGTATTTTTTGGTTTTATTTTTTGCCAATGAGACTGGAAGCTAAGGTTTCAGTTTGCTGCAGATGTGCTGGTGTAGCTGGAGCTGTGGCAGCAGTGCCTCTGGCTGTGCTTTGCAGTGAATCCTTGCTGGGAGCCTGGAGATGCCACAGGTTGGCACTGCCCTGCCTGGTTTGGCTCGGGAGGATTTGCAAACACGTGTTCCACCAAGGCTGCAACCCCATTTTTTATTTCTACAGTTCACAGCACTAATTTAAACGTGATTTAATCAGGTGACAGCTTTTGCATCTGCTGCAGGTTCATCGAATTAACGCCATTTAACACATTTGCTTTTTGGGGACCTGTCTCACGTGCCTGTCTGAACTGACAGGAGCCAGAGATTCAACCTCCACCATTACATGAATGCTGGGATTTTCAGAGGCTGAAGCAGCACCGAAAATTGCAGCTGGAGCCAGAGGTGGCATTTTGCTGATGCTCTGTGCCCTGCTGCAGGATGGAGCCCAGGGAGGGCAGGGACCTGCAGATGGCAGGGGCTGCTCAGCTCTGCTGGGAGGAAAGGCTGGCAGGGCTGGGGTGTCAGCCCAGAGGAAGAGGCTCCAGGGGGACCTCAGAGCCTTTTTGGGAACCTAAAGGGGCTCCAGGAGAGCGGGAGAGGGACTTTGGACAAGGGATGGAGGGACAGGACACAGGGAATGGCTCCCACTGCCAGAGGGCAGGGTGAGATGGGATATTGGGAAGGAGGAGGGTGGTGAAATTCCTGGTGAGCTCCATGAGAGGGGGACACAGCAGAGCCAGGACCCCAAATCCCCATCGTGGCTCCAGGACCCCCAAAACCACATCGTGGCACCAGGACCTCCACCAACCCCCCACTGCGGTCCCTGGACCCTCAAACCCCCATGATGGCTGTGAGACTCCCAAACCCCATTGTGGCCCCAGGACCCCCAAATCCTCATGGCAGCCCCAAGGCCCCCAATCCCCATTGCAGCTGTGGGACTCCAAATCCACATTGCATCCCCTGGACCCCCAAATCCCCATGGCAACCACGGGACCCCGATCCCCATTGTAGCTGTGGGACCCCAAACCCCCACTTCGGTCCCTAGACCCCCAAATCCCCAAATCCCTATCGTAGTCCCAGGACCCCCAAATCCCCATCCTGGCCCCGGGACCCCAAAATTCCCATCCTGGCCCCGGGACCCACAAATCCCATCCTGGCTCCAGGATTCCCAAATCCCCATAGCAGCCTCGGGACCCCCAAATCCCATCCTGGCTCCAGGATTCCCAAATCCCCATAGCAGCCCCGGGACCCCCAAATCCCATCCTGGCTCCAGGATTCCCAAATCCCCATTGCAGCCCCGGGACCCCCAAATCCCATCCTGGCCCAGGGACCCCCGGCCCGTGCAGGGCCCCGAAGCACCGGCAGAGGGCGCGCTGGGACCGCTCGAGGGAGGGGGGGACGCGGATTTTGGGAGCGTTTTTTGGGGATTAAGGATTTCAGTGTTTTATTTGGGGTTTAGGGATTTTAGTGTGTTATTTGGGGTTTAGGGATCCCTGTCTGTTATTTGGGGATTAGGGATTTCAGTGTGTTATTTGGGGTTTAGGGGATCTCAGTGATTTATTTGGGGTTTAGGAATTTTAGTGTGTTATTTAGGGTTTAGGGATCCCTGTCTGTTATTTGGGGATTAGGGATCTCTATGTGTTATTTGGGGTTTAGGGATTTCAGTGTTTTATTTGGGGTTTAGGGATTTTAGTGTGTTATTTGGGGTTCAGGGGATTTTAGTGTATTATTTGGGGTTTGGGGATCCCTGTCTGTTATTTGTGGATTAGGGGTCTCAGTGATTTATTTGGGGTTTAGGGGATCTCAGTGTGTTATTTGGGGTTTAGGGGATTTCTGTGTTTTATTTCAGTGTTTTAATCAGTTTTTTATTTATTTGACACCTTCTTCCACTGTCCCAGGTTGCTCCAAACCCCATCCAGCCTTGCCTTGGACACTTTCAAGGATGGGGCAGCCACAGCTTCTCTGGGCAACTGTGCCAGAGCCTCATAACTCTCAGAGAAAGCAAACAAAACTAATTTCCCCCTTCCCTTCCCTTCCCTTCCCTTCCCTTCCCTTCCCTTCCCTTCCCTTCCCTTCCCTTCCCTTCCCTTCCCTTCCCTTCCCTTCCCTTCCCTTCCCTTCCCTTCCCTTCCCTTCCCTTCCCTTCCCTTCCCTTCCCTTCCCAAAATGAATGTACCTGTGGAGTGCATGAGGCCATTTCTGTACCTGGTAAGAAGCCACCTTCTTTATGATATTTAGTTTGAATTTTGCTGCATTTTTCCTGCACCCTGGAGGCTCTGCTGTGGATTTGCTAATGCCTCCCTGTGGTTTTGAAGCTGCCAGGGGGATGAAGGTGGGTGGATGTGGCACTTTGGGCTTCTGGAATAACCACACTGGCTTAACGTGTCCAAAACACGTGGCAGTGTCAGCACTGTGACTGTGATCCCCTTTAGTTTCCAGAATTAAGGGGGAAGGTGCTGCTTTAGTACTTTACAAAACACTTTTCTTGGAGATGAGCAATGCTGTTCAAGCTGCCCCAGGGCTCAGCAGGTCCAGGTGGATTCATCCCTGTGAGCCTGGGAACCACCTCTGCCCTCCCAGAGGGAGCAGCACGTTCCCTGTGCTTCCAGGCACCCTCCAGGAAACTCAGAAACCTGGACTCAAAAACAGGAAAAGGAACAAAGAAACAAAAGCCCCCAGAGCCGTGCTCCGAGGGATGCGGCAGCAAATTTCACAGCTGCTTTGCTCTGTGCCAAGAAGGGTCACACCTGCCTGCTCCACTGCTCACCTGGGAAAGGCTGCATGGGAGGAGAGCCGAGTGTAAATGAGAGTGTAAATCAGAGTATTCATCACAAACACCCGTGACATTGCTCCAAATCAGCTTCTTGTGTGCTGAGAAATGTGGGTCCTGACCTCCTGTAGCTCTGCCCTTTCCCTCCCACGAGTGCAGCAGTGACATTTTTTTATTCTTTTTCCATCTCTTCTTCAGCACCCACTTCCAATATTCTTCTTCCTTAATCCTTTTACTGTACTCCAATCTACAAACGATTTAAAAAAGACTCAGAAGCAGTGAGAGATGTAACTGTGGCCAGGGAGTGTTTGCTTCACGTTTCAAGCTGGTGATTATGACTAAAATCTATCTGGGCCACGAGCCTGTGGTGAAAATCCAATAGTAAATGTGCCACGTGAGGCAAGAGTTTGACATCTGCAAATGGGTGCCATCTGTCTCTCATTTTAAGAGTATTAGCTGTCTAAAAAAGGAAAAGAGATGCATGAAACTTGGTCTGAGGTCAAAAGAGTGTGAGATCAGGGGTTTCTGATTGCAAAGTAAAATGGGGATAAATTCATCCTCCAGCTCTTCTTGGGAAGTGGGGGGAGATAATTGTGAGTGACTTGAAGTCCCACCTGCAGATCTGGGGGAACTGAGGATGCACAGGCCATCATACAGCCCACCCATCTTTTTGGGGCCAGAACAAGGCCTTTTCTAAATGAGGAATTGAGTAACAGCAGAAGACAACACTTTGACTCAACTTTTTGCAATTCTACTTCTGCTCCCACCCCCAACCCCTGGAGCAGGGAGCAGGGTCCTGCTCTGTGCCAGAAACAGCTCCTTGCTTTTTTTTCCATGGCACACTTTGCTCCCGTGGCCAGCAGCAATGGGGTTGGTGTGTTCACTCTCATTTTTCCCATTTCTGGGCTGTCAGAGGAACTTCAGCTCTGCTGGGCTCCCCTGCAGTCCTGCCTGGCTCTGGCTTATCAGGGATTTGGGACTGACTTCTCCGTCCCTGTCCTTAGGTGCTACAAGCCAGCACTTACCACAGTTGCTCTGTTCTTTTGAGTTTTAAAGTTTTTCTAAAAGTTTTAATGTTTTCTGATACTTGCATATTTCAACAGAATTTTCTTATGCATGTTTATGTAAATAATGATTGTTTTGCAGTCTTTGTGGGTGGAGAGAATTGGTAAATTGTTGGTTTGACCAGTGTGGTTGGCAGTTTCACCCTCCAATCCACTGTCACTTTGGCTCTTGTATATATACTGGAGCCCAAAAATAAAGTTTGCTTTTTTGGTTTCTTTTTCTTTCCTTTTACATCTAGCCAGCTTCTGTGAGTTATTTCGTGTTTAAATATATACATTGTGAAATAGGAGAGCATCCTTCTGGGTTTTGATGCAGGCTGTGCACATCCTGAGCACCTTATCTGACATGAGGGGTGTGACTGTTCCCCAAACTGAGGTCACCACATATCCTCTGAACAGAGAGACAGCTTTCCCAGGATTTTCCTGGGGAGCTGTGAGAAAGCTCAGAGAAAAGGATGAGAAAATATTATCCTCACTTGTTGCACCTGTTGATGTGCACATGTAGAATGTGTTATAGAAATTTGTTTATCAAAGGGTAATTTCTTAATTAGACATTAGTAATAGAGTTTGGGTTTTCAAGGACTGTATCAGACTGTCTGTAAAAGTAAGGTGTACTTCTAAAGTATAGTAAAATATAATATAGGATAGTACAAAAAAGAAGTTGATCAGACTTCTACAGCATGAAGTCAATACAAATTATTACACAGTGAGGACCCCTACTACGATGCCCAAACTATTCAAAAATTATTTTAAAAAGAATCTAAAGGTTGGTAGATAAGGTGGGTAACTAGTGAAGCCTACACATTACTGAAAATCATATTTCCTTTCACTGGAGGGTCACAGGATAATGCAAAGTCATGTATTAAACAGGATGGAGAGTTTTAAACAGGAGTTTTAAACACGAGGATTAAAGGGGACGGAGAGTTTTGCTGAGAACAGCCTTGGCCCCACTGTGTGCAGTGATGGCATGGCACGGGAAGGAGCATGGAGAAGAACAAAACTCGACCAATTCCAGCTGGGCTGCGGGAGCAGCACCAGAGCCCCCATGGAAGCAGGAATTGCTTTTTCCCACATTCACCGAGCACAGTGACGGGGGAAAAGCTGCTGGGTCTCACTTGAGCCAGGGTGTGAGAGCCCCAGCCTTGCTCTGGGGTCTCGTGTGGTGATGAAATTCCTCCTCCAAGCTGTGCTTCCAAAGAAAAACTGCACAGCCTCTTGTTCGGTCTCAAGGCAGTTTATTGTGAGTTATCTAAAAGATTTTCTTCTCAGGCTGCTGTGGTTTGCTCAGAGCTCAGGCAGAGGCACACACACACTCTGACATCCTCTCTGTCTGCTGTCTTCTTCTTCTCTCCCTGCCCAGGGCTGCTGCTGTCTTTTATATGATATATTACATATTACATGTTTATAGTTTTCCCCCAATACCTACTACCTATATTACAAAGTGCTTTTCTACTCTAAACCAATCTGTGAGTGCCAACATCACCAAGAACATGGAGGCAAGGAAGAAGGAGGAAGAACAGGATCAGCCCACTTTCCTCCATCTTAGAACTTCTGACCCCCATGTACAAAGTAAAAAACCCCTGTACAAGTGCTAAAAAACCCCTGTACAATACTAAAAAAAATTTCCTTCTACTTTGTAACTACTTTTACTATACTATCTAACCTTTTGTGACTGCTTGTTCCACCTCCAGAGTTGGTAATTCATTCCATAGCTCAAACTCAAAATCACAGCTGTTTGCAGCTGCCTGCCAGGGTCCAAAATGCCTCTGACCAAGGCCTGGAACCTCTAAAAATGTCTGAGAGACATTTTGAGTTCCAACACCAGGGGAGCGCTTTCAGCAGGGTTTTGCTAGCGAGAGGTTTTAGCCACAGGTTTCAATGGGAAGAGGGAATTCTTTAGGTGCCAGCAGCAGCAATTTCATTACTGTGAGCAGGGTGACGGGCGTGGGCAGTGCCAGCAGTCCCCGGTGTGAAGCACAGGGACTCTGGGCTCCTGCCACGCTGTTTTCCCTCGCCCTTGGCAGGGCCAGGCAGTTCTGGGTGAGGATTGCTCGGATTGCTCGGTCCCTCCACAGCCCAAGGCATCTAGCCCTGGAGGCAGTGACCTGGTCTGAGGAGTCACAGACATAACCCAGCTCCTGCATGTCCCCAGGGACTTACTGATCCAGGTGTGCCTGGAACATATCCCCAGAACAACTGTGGCTCAGGGAGCATCTGAAAAATTTTGAAAGGATGACTAGTAAAAATATATTTTTTCCTGCCAAACAGGACAAGGAAAGCCTTTTTGGAGAAAATTCCTTGCCAGGATATCTTTTGTATGTTTTAAATTTTTTTCTCAGGTACCCCTAGCAAGGCCACATTGTATTTCTGTAGGAAGGCACCACTATTTATACAACAGCACTGCAGACCATCGGGGCTGCAGCAGGGATGACTCACAGTTCCATTACTTTGTGAGCATTGTGGCATCTCTACATGCAAATTGTTACTGCCAGCCTGGTATTTGAATTTGTGTGTGGCTCATACAGAGCTGTGGACACAGACCCTGGCCCGGGAGGGCTGCTGGGGGTGCAGCTGCAATGGCCACTCACTCAGAGGGTTGTTCTCTGCCTGAGAGTTGTTTTACCCTCAAATGGAAAAATGACAGGACAGGGAAAAAAAGGAGTGTGGCACCTTTGCAGCTGGACAGTGGAGGGCTGGGTGGAAGAGTTTCTGTGGGCTCCTGTCCCACTCCTGACCTGCTGGTCCTGCAGCCAGGGGCGTGCTGCTGGTCCTGCCCTGAGCCTGCCCTGCTGCCAGAGAGCCTAAAGCACCAACCTGAATCCAGCTGGTGATCCCATGGATCACATCCAAAGCTCTTTAGCCCACAGTCAGGGCTCTGAATTTGTGCATGCAAGTGTTTGTGGGTACCCTGGATTGATAAGGCTCTCTAGCTCATCCAGGGCACCCACAAATATTTGCGTGAATGTATTCAGAGTGGGCAAACATTTATGAATACCTCGAATGAGTGACAAGCCTTGGAGGATGAGGGGACTGCAAATCCCCTCTGTGTTCCTTCCACAAGCACCAGTGAGCACAGTACTCCACAGTGTGTGATGGAGAAGAGGCAATTCATCCCTCAGTGCCAAAGCTCTGCATGCAAAGCAGCCCCAGCGGGGCACTGGATGGAGGTGTCCCCTGTCACTGGGGACAAAAAGGAGCCCTGTGCTGCCAGAGCTCATGATGTGTCACCTGTTGCAGCTTCCAGCAGATGATACCACCAAGGTACCTCCAAGTGCAAACTGTGGAGCTGCCTCCCTGGCTGCCCTCCCTCTGCAATGTGTGGGCTGTAAGCTGCTCAGGGCAGCTACGGCTCCTTGCTGGGAACATTTGCTCAGCTTTGGCTGAAAGGAATCCTGCTGTTTCCACCATCTCTTGCCAAACTCTCACTGGTGCTGGGCTGTCTGAAGGCAGAGCATCCCTCTCCTGACACAGTGAGGCAGTTTGGGTCTCCTCGGATCTCCAGGGCTGTAGCCCATCTCCAGCCACACTGAGGAAGCCAAGAGGCACGGGATTTCTTGGGAGGAATTTCTTATTGCAGCTTCCTCCACTGTCTTTCTTAAACTGTTTGTTCACTGTGTTGACTCAATTCACCTTTCACCTTGCTGAGCTAAAGCCCTGAGTGTTTTGGTGTCAGGAATCCCTGTCAGTCACAGGGGCAGGGATCTGCCTGCTCCAAATGGGCTGAGTGACAACTCCTGCGTGTGGCTGCTGATCTCCTGTAATTGCTGCCACGTCAGCAGCCACATCAGGCTGGCTGAGATGACGGTGGCACACCCTAATCCCTGCAAATTCCCCTCTCACCTGAGCCCCTTGCGTTCTCGGTTCAGGCTTGCCGACCTTCTGAGGAGAGTTTTCAGAGGATAAAAGCAGCATTAATGGTTGGAGGGTCTCAGAGCTCAGCACAGGCATCCCCTGCCTGTGAGGCTGCTGGAGCTGCTTGTGCTGTTCCTGCTGGCACCCAGCACTGCAGGTTGTACCCTGGGACCGGGTTATGCAGTAGAGGAGAGCTGGGAGAGAGAGTTATTCTGGAATACACACTGCTTCCAACCTCCTCTGCATCCTGCTGGAATGGAAGGACCTGCCTCGACGCTGTGCCTGAGGACTTGCTACATAAAACACTCCAAAGTGCTGGGTATTGCTGAAAATCCACCTGAGCTGGGGCAGCCCCCTCTCTCCAGGAGCTGCAGGTGCTCTCGTGGGACTGTGGGACAAGAGTGGTCAACCAGTGTCAGCAAGTGTGCCCTGCCCATCATCCCAGAATATCCAGGCTTCCAGGATGTCAAGGTTTGCATGCCAAAACTCTCTTTGCAATATATGGTGACTGCTACCTATTCTTCTGCTGGATGAATAGTTCCCTTATATTCTGGGAATCTGATGTTTGATATGATAATAAAGTCTGAGCTGTGGTTGGGTGTAGAAAAACTTGACTTGAAAGGCTTTTATTCTGCTACATTTTAAAAGCTGATTATTATTTTTAGGTTGATTTTGGTTTTTAAACCATTTTTTAAAGTTTGAGTTAGGAAGACTGCTTTGGTCAGGTTTAAGTGTCCAATTACCTAACTTCTTCCAGAAGTACAACCACTCTAGGCAGGGACATCAGATTTGCTGGGTCCTCTCCAGAATGAAGTGTGATGGAATAGTGGGAGATCAAAAACTTGATTGCTTTTCAGTTTACATGGCATGTCCAACCCACTATTTCTCATTTGAGCTCAATGTTGCTCATTCATTACGAGCAGGCAGCGTGCCAGGGCTGCTGATGGAGTGCCCCACTGAGACATTGCTGGGCTCTCAAACCAGATTTGTGGCTGGACCCTTAACGAGGATCTAGACTTAATTAGAGATTGTCAAAAACTGCATGAGTGATGGCTTTTTTTTTCTTTTTTTTTATATACCAAAGGCATTGTCAGGCGTAATAAATGATTGCAAAATGTTCCCTGACCCTGCTGTGGCTGTCATCTACATACAGTATAGTCTTTCTTTTTATTGATTAGAAACAGTAATATCACATAAACCAGTTCTCCTCTCAAGCCAAACTGCTGAGGTTTTCAGAGAAAAAGGCCATGGTCTGGCCTAACTTGCTGTACAGAAACCAGCTGTTGCTCCTGGTAGCTTGAGACAGGTCTGGGTGCCTTGGAGTACCTGTGAGAAAGGTGGAAATGGCAGAGCAGGGACTTTGAAAACCCAGAGGACATTAAACTGTGGAAAGGCAACCTTTTACATGCTGAGTTTCTGCCAAAATTTTATCTGCCAGTCAATAAAAGGACTTATCACATGGATGTTCCCCTGAAATCAACCTAAAGACGCCCAAGTGTGTCAATGGGGGCTAGGCCAGGTCTTTCTTTGCAATTTAAATAATTTGAGTATTGCTTTGGCTGGTTAGAAAGGAGAGAGGCATCCTGCAATGGGACAAGAGGAGAAAAAAATATGCATATTGATTATGATAATAATAATAATAAACTTCATAGTTTTAAGATGTAGAAATATATTGAATGCGAAAATTGCAATTCTTGTAAAAATACACTGAGTTCAGCAGTTGCCTGGGATTAAAGAAGGGGTGGGGGGGGGAATGAATCTCTTAGAAGTAGGATTAAGTTTTGCCTTGGGAAACAGCAGCTACAAACTAATGGGATTTGGAAAAAAATGAACCTAAAGTTCTGTTAATACAGACAAGTGAGAATTTTTTTTGAAAAGTTAGATTTTCAAAGGACAACACAAACACAAAGTCTCTGGACTTCTGTTCCAGAGAGGGATTGGTACTAAATTACTTGGTCTTCAGGAAATTTGGATTAAGAATCTCAAATATTGTCCAACAGCTGTTCATTCTATGGAACCTTATAGCTTAGATCCTATTTCTATTTTAGCCAACATATTTTAATTCGGATTTACTTCTTCCTTCTGCCCCCAACCCTGCCACTCCCTCCCCCTCTATTGAAAACAGTTATCAAAAAGTTATTTGGGAAATCCTGCCTTCAACCAAATGTTCCAGGACCTGGCAAGAGGGAAGAACTCCTCAGCCCAACTCAGTAAGTTCCCAAGGAGGGGCTCGTTCGCCCATCGCCTGGGGAGCTCCTCAGGAGGCTGCCTGAAAGGCCAAACAAAGGAGAAAGCCTTCCAGGACAAACCCCTGCAGGAGTATTTCGAGGAGAGGCTGGTGGAGCTGGGCAGCTGTGAGAGCAAGAGGAGCAGCAGGAGAGCCAAGGGCTTGGCAGAGAAGAACCAGAGCCCCTCGCCGGCGCCGGGGGTGGGCACGGAGGGAGAGCAGCCCTGCAGCCCAGCAAAACAGCCCAGCAGGGCAGGGATGGAGGGCAAGGCTCAAAAGGAAACCCAGAACGTCCTGAAGCTCTACACTGGTGACTTCTTGGACCTGTTGACAGCTCCCATCGCTGCTCCTCTAGAAGCGTTCGTGCAGAAGAAGTGATACTGGAGCTGCTTGCAGATTTTCGTGCAGCCCTGGAAGAGCTGTTCCTGTTCTTCACCACTCTGATTTTAATTTAGCTCGGTCCCCTCTGATGCAGAAAGATGCTTGTTTTGGGATTGTTCTTGATTAACATTGCATATATTTGTTTTCAATTATTTCCCGGAAAGAATCAGCATGACTGAGCCATAGGTGCAGCTTATAGCAGTGTTCTAAATACATGCATGTGTTACTAGAATACCTAAGTTGCCTTCAAAAAAAGTGATTCGTGTCAGAGGAATAGCTTGTTTCCTGCTGTGCAGTTTGTGTTAATTAATCTGAGGAAAGGCTGTTGTATTCTGCCTTTTTATTTTGCTTGTTTTAAGCCCCTTGCTTTTATCATGTCACTGTGGCCCAACTAATTCATGTTCTTACTGTGGCTTATTTGGGACACAGATGGAAATAGCTGATGAGAAATTACTGTTTTTCAGTCATTGCTATGTAATCACGAGGTGGATCACTGCAAGTCTGATGCATGAAGAAGCAAACACAGACATAAGCTCTGCTTTTAAATATGATCAGCCATTATGGTTTTATTTGCAGACTCAAAACTCCTCTATTCAGAAACCACCACAAGGGCTAAGAGGAGAAAATGCTGGATTTAAGTTAGAATGATGGAATTAAGTATGAAAGAAGGCTCCTTCCCTCTTTCCTTCTGTAAATACAAGAACCACATAGGGAATTCCTAATGTAATCCGAACTTCAAATTGTTTATTGTATTTTAATGTTTATCGTGGTCATGTAAGTATAAAATGTCAGCTGCAGCTGAATCTTTTTACTATGGGAAATGTCAATGTTTAATTCCACAGTGAATACCAGACCCAAAATGAAGCAATGACTTTAAGCTTCCAGAAAGATCTATTACTGCCTGTGGTATCATCAGCAATAAATTCCTCATTATAGTTGTGGTTTGAATTGATGTTTCTCCCTTTGCTTTCAGACTTGTTTTAATGGGAGTTAACAAGTAAACCATGCCCCTGGCTATACCAAACCCCTTCCAGTCTGACTCCTTCCCATCTCAATTCCCTCCTTGTTCCTCTCTTTCTTCAGCCCTGCTGAAACTTGCCCCAGGGTGTGTCTTGTCCCTTCTGCAGGTCACATTTTCCCTCTTCCCAACACCTACTTGCAGAAATATTTCTTCTGCATTGCCTCCTCAGCTCTTGGCCTGGTGTTTGTGTTTTTCAGACTTTGAAGATACGAGGAAAGGGGAGGGCAGATTAAGGAACTTCTCACATCCCTCTGCCAAGAGTTTTCCCCCCAAAAAAGGGAAAGGAAACATGTAAGACTCATTCCACATCTTTTCCCCCATTCTGGGATCAAGATAATCTAAGGGAAGGGAGATAGGCTACTGAGAGCTCTCAGTCCTTTGTGTGTGGGAGAAAACACTAAATATTTAGACCAAATGAATTTTTCTGAAATCCCAATTGCCTTCCTGCTGCAAATGGAGGGGGCAGCCAATGAGGTGAGATTTTTCCCTGCATGAAAATATTTTTATTTTTATTTTTAAAGATTTAAATGGAAGCTGAAACACTTAATATATTAGCAGATGCCACTGAAGGGATGCATCTGGTTTTCATTGTGAGTTTGCCAGAGGTTAGTTTCTCCTCTAGGAGTGGATGCACAATAATAACATGGTATTATGTGAGGGCATAATAATAACAGTGCATGAGGGGAAAGGAACAGTATTAATGGGACACAGGCAACCTTAATTCTTTCATTTCTTAAACATGTGGCTTTGCACACTTGAATGTGTCCTTTTGAAGTTTGGTTTTGCAAGTAATTTCCGATCCATACGCTTTTCAGAAAAGGGAAACTGCCTGCCTTTTTGCTCCTGATATTTTAATGATTGTCACACTGCAATAACCCCAGATTAGCCGGTCTGGAGCATCCTGAGCCTCTCTGCAGACCTCTGCCATTTAAATTAACAGAGGTATTGGAGACTTGCACTGTTAGGGTGTGACTGACACTTGCTGACAGCAAAGGAAAACAAAGCTTCCTTAAGAAAAAAATTAGCAGCAATAAACTGTAATTAAAAATAAACCAGAAAACCAGGTATTTTCTTCTCTGAAAGAGTGGTGAGGCATTGCAATGGGTTGGCTAGGGAGGGTGGTGGAGTCCCTGAAAATGTTCCAGAAATTAATTAATGCTCTGGTTTAGTGGACAAGGTGGTGCTTGGTCCAACGTTTGATCTGATGATCTTGGAAATATTTTCCAACCTTAATGATTCTATGGTTCTGTGATTTACCCAAGCATCTGTAAATGGGCTATTCAAGCTGCTCAGCCTCTGGGCAGTTCCTCTCCTCCACTCAAGACAATTCAGAGCATCAGCTTTTAACAGGCCATATTTAAATTTTATTTTTTACTTTTACTGAATACCAAATGTGAAACACAATTTCGAAACCCCAAAAAATAGACTCTGACTTGGCAGAAACTTGTAATGTTTCCTCCCCTAGAAGGACCCCATAGACCTGAAATTTCACAGTCAGGCCCATTTATGGTATTTTTCATCTGTAAAGCACCCTGAGGAATTAAAAAAGTTGATGTGCCTTTTAAATTGGATTTCCTTCAAAATAGTGTCATGACTTTCCTCTGAGAAGCTGCACATCTCATGTCAGAGATAGTGGAAAAGTCTAAGAAGACTAAATCTCCCTGGAGGGAACATATCTAGATGTTGCTGCACAGAAAAGACATGAAGTTACAGAGAGAAAAAAAAAAAAACAAACCAAAAAA
The DNA here is from genome assembly GCF_050655825.1 of Lonchura striata. Taxonomy (NCBI): domain Eukaryota; kingdom Metazoa; phylum Chordata; class Aves; order Passeriformes; family Estrildidae; genus Lonchura; species Lonchura striata. Next base: position 35,671,319 of record NC_140708.1, on the reverse strand, counting down.
AAACCCCAACATAACAAAACACCAAGAGCTGTTAAGAGAGTAAATCAAATTTCATCTCACAGCCTCTCAGATTGGTAAAACCTTGTGAAAAAATGGCTTGGGTTTGTTTGGAAAGTGATAATATGCATGACCTGAATTGATGTAGTCTATTACCTTGGGTTTTACTGAGTTTAGCTTTTGGATGTAGCTGCTTCTTTCATGCAGATAATCTGTTTTCTCAATGTTCTTCCATGAAACTTGATGCAGACACTGCTTGCCATTAGTAGTCTCATAAAAATATTCTTTATGCCTCCTTGAACAGTTCTCCTTTCTCCTGTTAAAGGAAAAGCAGTGCATCATCTCTTTCCTGCTGGTGATTTGGCAGCCACCCTTTATCTCTGTTTTAGACATTCTTGTGTAGAAAACTGCTCAGCACTCTTGGTTGGTTGTTGCTTTCCTCCTTGAATATATTCTCTGTGTCTTGCTGGAGCTTAGGCTAAGCAGAGCCTCATAAATCAGGCAGTGCTCTCTTCACTTAAAGCAGAGCTGATGCCTTCTGCCTTCGTGTCCCTGCTGGGATTTTGTCACCTTCTCCCCAAACTTGCCCCCCAGGCTGCAAAAATTGGGTTGAATGCTGGTGCAGAGGGAGGCTGGGGAGGTGAGGGTGGGAGCAGGGGAGGGAAGGAGATCTCAACAAGCTGAAGAGAACCAGAACCTGCACAAAGTGAGGTGAAACCTCAGGCAGGTTTGTGGGACAGAGAGCACAAAGGACACGAAGCCACAAAGGCATCCGGGAGGAAATGGGCTGCACTCCACTCCCACTGCAACCAGCTTCAGCATCCAAAGGACCCGAGGAATCTATGTTTGATTAGGTGTCTCATTAAAGAAAACATATAGTTTCCATGTATTTAAATTAAGGAATTTATTAAAAAAAAAAAAAAAGCCAAAAACCCCAATCAAAACAGTGGTTTGATCTAAATACAGCAGCACTGTGACATTACTAGGACATTATGTACGAAGAATCCAAGCAGCCATAGAACACAGAAGCCTTTATCTTCAGTAACAATCTCAAAATGAAACTAGCTTCATCAAACAATGTTAAAGATCTCCCTGGAAAGAGAAACAAAACCAAACAGACCCTCCCCACCCCTCCCCTTTGGCTATTAGAATGACTTTTTTTTGTACAATATCAACAGCCACTAGCTCTTCTAATTGAGAACACTTGCTTTAATTTATTACAAAAATGATCTGTTGACTCAGTTATGAAAGACAACTTTTAACATTGCTTTAGAAGTGTCTGCTCCTCTTATAGACTACAGTATTAGAAGTGCTTAAAAACATTTACTCCTGGATATGCTCTTGAAATTCAATCAGAAGGATATTCTGTGTGTGTTTATATACCAAATATGATTTTTAATTTTTAAAGCAGGTGAAAAGACTAACCCTAATATGAAACTGCAATTTTACAATTTAATTATTAGTCAGATATGGGCAACCACATGATAGTTCATGAAATCTTTAGGTCTATCTACATTGCTCAGAAACACAAAATAAAGTTTTTACAGCTTTCAGCTTCAAAAGGCTAAAATGTTCAGTCTTTTAGAAGAGTGTCCAGTGTTTAAAAGAAATGCAATTAAGGGAGACCGCATTCAATACACATGAAACAACTCGTTTGAGCTTGCTAATTAACATATCTAACAGCTGCATGTGGGGTGATGAGAAAGGAAAACACATTTGCCATCCAGCCACTACCTGAGATATTTCTTCTCTGGGAGTGAATCTTCTCTACAGGACCACTCCAGACATCCTGGAGTTCCCCACTGGAGCCCACTGACCCCAGACACGTTTCCTCTTTTGCTTCCAGACCCAGTCTGCCACAGATCCACATTTGGGATTTCACACAGCACCTCACTCGATTGGTGCCTCAGGAATCCTCTGAAGGCTTGGCCAAAAAAGTTCAACCAATGAATGTTGTTTTGTTCCCTTCCTCTTAACTATTTGTCTCCATTCTAAAATCAGAGGAAGTGTGTTCATGTGAGTGCCACAATTACTGGCCATCTCTTCGGAAAGAAATTAATGCTTAAAACATTTGCACTGTCATCTTTTTGTCTGCTGGAGATGTCTTACAGAAGTGCAGTTTGTTCTGTTTCAGTATCTCTAAGGAGCTAAGACAAACCAATAATAAAAAGAGTCCTAATTTAGGAGAGTTGTCTCACTAGTCATGTAAATAAAGAGCAGCTATACTAAGCCTATTTCATTTAAATAATAATATGAAGAGTTGATACTGATCTGGTTTATGCACAGACTCCAAAGTGCTTTCCATTGACAGACAGAGAGCATCCCTCCATGTTTGGGAATGGGAAAACAAAATTGCACAGAGGTTTGCCCAGGGCAGTGAAGAAAAACACAGTCAGAAGAGGAATACAAACCATATCTCCTGGCTCCAGTACATAAAGCAAGGAGAATACATATGTGCCAGCAGTAATATTCATGTTAATGAATAGGCAGCAATCTGTTTAAAATTGCTTCTTTCATAAAGCCCATTTGTCATTACACCAGCTTAGCTGATCCAACTGCAGCAGATTGTATTTGTATTATCACAGAGACATTTGGGGGAGGTCAGCCCATAATACTGTAGCATATTGTTGGCTTTCACCTTCTTTGATGAAATTTTTTATTTTCCCTAAAGGAAACCATTTAAAAATTCTCTGAACCAATTTCTTTATCTTTTTGGTTTTTGCATTTAAGAAAGACAATTATTACCAGCCAGCACTCCAATATTATTTGACATAAAAGGAAGTGTGTCCTGCCCAGCACAAAGAAGATATGTTTTAAACTGATGCAGACTTTCTTTTAAGTTTAGCGTGAGGGTGTTAGTAATTATTCTCCTTAATCTAAATATTTAGTATTATTTTAAGTTAAAAGTCTTATTTATGAAAGGCTGCAGATAAATAACTCTAGAATCTCCTGATTTCCATGGAGCCACTGAGCAGACTGATTCTTCCAAAATTCACTGCCAAACGAACCTCCCTGCAGCCTGAGACCATCCTTGGGCAGAAGAGCCTTTAATTATGGACTTCCAGAGCTCCTGCAGGCTTCCACATGATGGAAGATGATCCACATGCCAGGAGACAGAAAGGATGTTCTTCCAAAGAAAAATCCAGTCTTTCCAAAGATTGTATGGGAAATGCCTGATGAATGCTCTCCTCTGCAGTGAGTAACTTCAGTGAATATGACAAATATTAACTGAACAGAACAACGATCAACTAATCGTGGAGCAGGGGTGAAAACACCAACATCTTGGTGACAATGGAGCCAATTCCTGTTCCAGGGATGTCAGTGAGGAGCAGCAGCTGTGCTGTGGGGTTGTGCATTTATTGCTCTTCCAGAAAAGCCTGTGCAGGGAGCTGCTGGCTGAGGCTGGGATGCACAGACCTGGCTGAGGGATTCCTACTTGCCTCATCCAGCTGTCCTCTGTACCCTCAGAGGGACAACATTGGCCATGGGCCAGACCCAGGTCACTGAAGAAACTCTGACCAGCACATGATGACCCCAGGGAAGAACAGCAGTGTGGTACCAGCTGCGCCCTTGCTGGAGAGTCACACCTCATGGGACTTCACACACTGTCCTCCAGAGCTCACAGCTCCTGTGCCTTCCTCACCCTGCCTGTGCTTCTACCACTATGAGGGTTCATTTCCTGTTGGCTTTTCCAGTTGAGGCATGGCCGCTGAAAAAGATCAACTGGATCTGAACTGTCAGCAAAGAATTGAAGCTGGATCCTGAGTTTGGGTGAATGACCTTAAGAATCGGTGTCTCCAAATCTGGTGCTTTACTGGGTCAGGCAAGTTTGATTCCTACTGCTGATGGCACTCAGCCATAGTTTCTGGGGTGACTGCAAATTGAGGTGGTACCAAGCTGTGTTTATGGAGAGCTGTTTTGTCCCTGAGCTGGCAGGAACCAGGAGTCCCTAATCAGCAGGGCCAGGTGAACACTCCAATATTGAATTCTGCAGCTCCCTAACACACAGTTTGATCTGCACTACCTGCTTGGTTTGATTATCTTCACACCTTTCCCCACTTCACAAGCAGGTTTTTGTTCAGAAACAACATCTGAGTCATGGCCATTCTTGTGAAAAACCTCTTTTTAGATAATCCAGGTCAAGAGTGCACATCTAAGAGTTTGTTATTTTTTTTTCCTTCATTATTCATTTGTTTAAAAAAGCCTCATATCCAACAGTGGGGAAAAATGCTACAAGACTCAAGTGAACCTTGAGACACTGTAGAAAATGAATAGCAAACACCTGACTCATGAGAGTCTGTCAACTAATTAGTGTTCATCAGACTCCTCAACAAAGATTTAAAAATAAAAGTCATGCTTGCATAATTCAAGATCAGATTGGAAACGATTTCTGATTCTTAAAAAGAGCTAAGTTTGCTCATCTATTTAAAACAAGCAGCCAGATATGAGCATATGCATTCTTTGGAAAGAATTTGGATGGTAACTGAAGAGGAGATAAAGAAAATTAATCAGTCTGGAAAGCTATTACAGAACTACTCCTTTCTACTCCTTTGTTACGTGCAAATCCACCTCAAAATTCACCTGGAATCAAAATACTAAAAATCTCATTGCAAATGCTCTTCAAGGCTGTTTGAAGAAACTGTACATTTTCTTCCATAGCTCCCAGTGGTTTTTAAATTTGACTCCGTGGAGCCAATGGCCAAATGCCTGTGGAAGCCTGGCTATGCAGGGCACTGCCTTGACAAGGCTTCAACTCTGAGTTCTGGGCCCAAATTGCACCTGGTCACACAATGGAAATGCAAGAACTGTGCTCCTACTCCAGCTTTGAGTGCAAGCTAAGCTGAAAAAATTTTTAAAAAAAGAATCCCAACAAAAGTAAGAAGCGATAAAAAATAAATCCTGCAGGTTTTGTTGTTGCAGGCAAACTGTGTCAAGCAGATCCCTAGAATTGATCATTAGCACTTTTCATAGATTTTAAGCCTTCCAGGGCTGGGTGCTGAAAAGTTCTGCTGCCCCAGTGTGGTAATACTGTTTGTAGGACTGAGACACTCAAGGGATGAAATCTCTCTCCTGGTGGTGTTTTGTGTCTCTCCCCTTACTCTCTCACTGCTCCACGGAGGTGGGATTCAGAGGGGCTCCATCCCAGGCTTGATGCCTTCAGGTGCCCACAGGCATCCTTCTTCCATGCCATGAGAATTCAGGATATCCAGCCCTAGCATAACATCCTGCAGGTATCCAGGGAGAATGAATGCTCTCACCCTTCCAGGACTTTGCATTGTCCCTAAGCCCCCACTGCCAGAATCCTAGAGCTGCTGGGTGAGGACTGTCCTGGCTGAAAGGAGAGCAGGACAAGGCACAAACACTGTCATTCACTGCTCTGCCTAAAATGCCATCCACCACAGGTTAAGGCTGGCAGCATCTGAAAGATGTAAGACCAGCTATAATCAACATTTGCAATTTGTTCACCAGCTTTCAGTAAGGGATTTGCTCATACTGGGAGATAGTGAAGAATGAAAATTTTAGTCTTCACATGTCAAATTAGCAACATCTCTAAAATCCTGCATCTTCTGTAAGATCTGCAATGCCACCATCTGCCATGGGAGAATGGCTGAAGCCTCATCTCCCGGTCTTGACTTTTCTCTGTCAGCTGCTCTGTGCAAGTCCCTGTTCTGTCTCTCTGTCTCACAACTTCAAGCTGCTTTACTATGTCATTCCTGTGTGTTTCTCACTCAGGGATTTGCCACTATTAACCTTCATCCTTTTCCCCCCTCAGCACTGGCCTCACAGAACACACACATGGCAGTCTAATGAATTTTGGCTATTAACACTCCCACTGGAACGTCACTTCCTTGGACCCAGTAGCTCCACTACTGGTTAACAGGATTTTTTTTTAGACACATCAAGGTGGCTTTCAGATGCACCTGATGACCCAAAGGTTTAAAAAAAATCAGTATAGTCTAGCCAACATTGTAAAGACTATGGGGAAGCACCACACTCTACAGAACACTTTGGGCTGCAGTTTGTGGGCACAAAGGTTTTCCAATCCCTGTGGAAGGGAAGTAACCATATTTTTTGGTCTGGTGTTCTTAACAATAAGAGTGAAATACTTGAGAAGAGCCTGATTCTGATGCCTGAGGCACTGCTACTGATCCTGAATGATCCTGTTCATCCTAGTGGGGACAGAGTTTTTGTCGTTGGTTAAAGGATCCTGGACAAAGAATGATGGAGCTGGAGGTGATATTATTATTAATGCCAATATTATTTCATACTGGCATTTTATCAGTTGAGGATCTGACTGAGGGGATGTGTCAGAGGGTGCTTGCATGACACATGGAAGTATTTTAAGTGTGGGCACAGCCTGTAGGTTCTGCCACTGCCCAAAAGCAGCTCAGATCTCTGAGCCTCCATGGCTCAGCTCTACAAAGCTGTCACCAATCTCATGGTTGGCACAAACCAGACTGCTGAACTTCCCTCCTGCTGCCTCTTTGTTATGGGCAGCTGTGGAAAGACCCTGGGCTCTTGACTGCAGCATGGAGAACACTTTGAGTTTTGCTCTCATTTCAGCAGGTGCAGGTTTGAAGTCCTAGAAAAAGAAATGGATATTTGCTTTCCTGGTCACCTCTCCCTCAGCTTTGTTCTGCCTGTTGCTAGAAACAGCACAAACACTCGTGAAGGAAAAGAGCTTAAAACAGGGCTCCCTTTCTAGCTAAAAAGCCTTTGATGGAACAACAACATAAGTGCAAATCTCAGCTGTGCTGGTCCCAAGACATCACAAACCATCAGCATAGCAAGTAGCATTTTTGAATGCATCAAAATCTTGTCTTTTAGCATTTAATGCGAGACATTACAAACTAATGAAGAGGAGAAATGTATGCAGTGTTGCTGTAAACCAAATATACAGATGTAAAATAATTAAGAATAAACTGTTCCATAAAAATGCATGTCAATAAACCCCCGTCTGATAAAGTGATTTGTGAAGAATTTTCTAGAATTGCTAAAAAGAATGATTTCTCGTTTGAGGCTCTGGAAGTCTTGAGTCACATTTTGTTTCTTTTAAAAAAATGTCTTAAAACACATGGCTTTACAGCTGCTGCTTGGAAAATATACACCTCCAAAGTCTGACTTTCATTTAAATACAAATGTACAAAATGTAAACTGAGACAATAGAGAAATTTACAAAACTTTTCTTTAAAAATAATAAAGACAAAATTCAGTTCTAGTATGATGCTATTTAAATACGTGCAAGTAGTCATGTTCATTGAATTTCTATTGCAATGTTCTAAAGAGACAAATTTGATTCACACAGTCTTGAGTGCCACCTCCAAAAACAGACCTGAGTGGAAATTTCTTCTTAAAATGTGAGGCTCCACTGGAAGGAATGGATAGAAAAATCTCCATTTTGGGAGATCCAGATTTTCTTTTTTTCACTCAACGGTGGAGGCTCTCTCATCCACAGAAGCTCCAGAGATTATAGTGGAAGGATGCAACATGTTGTTTCATAGGACTGAGCTGGAACTAGCTGCTTCCAGTGGAGTTTGAACTTACGTGATTTGAATTTATGTGATGATTTAAATTGGCCTTTGAATTTGGAGAACTCTTTGAATTGTTCTGATGCTGTAGGAAGAGGAAGAAAATGACAATTAGATTTCCATAATATGCTATGGTTTTAGTTTTAATCCAACATTGTTCATTTTATGGTACAGGCTGGACTGCAAGACTCTTGCTCGAAGATCTTCAGATGCAAAATATTCTTCATTTTCCTACCTGTAGTCTCCCTAAGTCAGCAGAACCATGGCAGTTCTTTTGGAATGAAGCAAAGAAGGCTCACTTGAGCTCCAGGAGCCAAATCAATTCACTGCAAAATGTCAGCATCTGCTAAATCTGACTTGTACAGAGGGTACCTGCCAATCCAATGCTCAGGTATGGCTTTAACCCTACAGAAATAGGCCAGTCTAAGAATGTTACTGATATTTGCAAGTGGTGCCGTGGTGCCTCATGAAAGCTGCACCTCATGGTTGATCCAGGTTGCTCTCTTCTTTATTATCTTGTTTTTTTGCCACAACTACCTCCCTCAAAATATGCCTTTTCCTTTTTTCTTTTTTTTTTTTTAACACATAAACAAAGGATTTTCACAAGGAACTTCTTAAATCCATAGGACAGTTTCAAAAGGCATTTCATCATACCACTGAAAAACAGGCTGGGTAAGAAGTTTTCAACTGCTGGAAACACAACTCACAAGTAACACTGGAACTGCTGGTGGCAAAAAAATCACACAAGGTAGATGAAAAACCTGGGATATGGAGGCAAATGTGAGAGCCAGCCCTCTCTAAGATGCACTGCCCTTCTCCTAGCAGAAATATCACCAGAACAGGGCTGTGAAAACAGGCATCTACAGGAGTTTCCTGGTCTTACTCATAAAAGATCTCACCTGTCGCTTAAATATTCTCTGCAGCAATCCTTTCTTGGGTGGCTCTGGGGGGTAGCTTTTGTTTAGGTCTGGTGAAATAGTACCATTTGGTCCAAATACATTCAGCTCTTTGAAGCACTCTGTTTCTATCATCTAGTGGAACATAGTGAGAGAGAGAGAAAAAAGAAAATGGGATTATTCATCTGTACTAAAAAAAATCCAGTAGTGCTAGGTTCTTCAAAGTCAGCAGTGTGTGAGGAGAGCTAACAGCTGGATTCCTGCTGGTGTCTGTAGAGGGCAAATAGAGTGTATGAAAGCCAGAGGCTGAGCCTGCTCTGCGTGTTTGCACATCAGACTTGTCAGAAGCTGCCCCACAAGACTTTCTGTTCTTTCCTTTAGCATTGTAGAGAATATCAGGCAAAGACTGGCACACTTACAAAAACCCAGTTATTAGCACCTTCTGCCCAAGTGGATCTGCTGTTTGATGCAGAGCTGGATTCTGAAATCCACTGTTGGTTGTGGTTTGATACCAAACAGAAACAAAGACCAAGAGATGGAAATGCTGGAGGAGTTCAGGGTCCAGAGTTAACTGACTGCAGACACTGGGTGAGAGCAGGGGCACCAGTGGAGGATCCTTCCCTTAGGGATTTCCAGCTGAACCACAGCTGAGGGCTGTCGAAACACCTCTGTAGAAATCCAGGAGGAGGAAGTACATACAGCAGGATCCTTGCCAATTTACACAAATACACACAGCCAACAGATACAGTCACCTGAACCTGACATCTGTGGTACATTACAGATCTTGAAAGAGGCCATTTGTAACTCATGAAAGCATTAGAGTCTGGCAAGTTGTCCAGTAGCTATATATTACTGGAACATAGAGGTCCTCTTAAATTGTCTGTGTTACGGGGTTTATTGCAGTAACTTTGCTATGATATATCCTTACCTCATTTTGCCATGGAATAGACACTGATCCTGTGGAAAACTTGGAATAGAAATCGTCATCTGTTTGGTCCAGGTTAACTCCTTTCACTGTGGAGAACTGCTCAATGTCTAACACATCCTTGCAGTACACTGCTCTGGGCTATGTCAGCAGAGAAAAAAAAGAGAAATGACAAGAAGAAAAATATTTCTGAGTCGGACCATGTGCTTTCATTCACAGATTCAGTCAAGTGAGAATGTCTAACAAGTGTGTGTTTGCATCCTCCTTCTCCAGACTTGCTCTGCCTGCATGTTTATTATCAAAGGCTGACTTCACTTTAAGCACATTAAGCTTCCTATTCTGAAGTCCTCAAAGCATCAGTCAAAGTGGGTTTTAGTCATCCATGTGCCATCTGGTTTAGAGGTGAGAGGAAAAGGACAGAAAGAGGCAGAAAAGAAAAATGGAATTCTTCAGTAGTCTTTTAATTTAGAGAGGGAAGAACAGAAAACCGGAATGTTTACGAGTGGCACACTGGAGAGTGCTCTGAAAAGATGCCTCAGATAGAAGTGCCCTCCTGCCCAGATAGCTGTGGAGTTTGCAGCTTGGAAGTTTAAAGGAATGTATCCTAATTGCTAAAAAAAACGGAGTAGGTTTGGCATTTTTCCATTGTTTTTATTAATAGCTCAGCCACTGGAAGCTGCCCAGAATTACCTCTATTAACTCTTTTAACTTGGCTGTATTTCTTCAAAGGAACAAATAGCTTTGCCTTTTTGAACTATTCAGTTTTCTGGGATGACAGAGACAAAACCCTTTGCAGCAACGGAACTTTCAGCTCGCACTCCAGCAGCAGCCCCAGGGAGCAGAAAGAGTCACCAGTGGTTGCCTATCACAGGCAGCCCAGAGATCTCCCATCACCAGCACAGCCACCCTTTGGTGTGCAGGGATAATTTTGGGTGGCCTGTGGGACCAGCCTGACCTGCTGAACCCCAGCCCGTGTGGAATCCTGCTGTGTGTCCGTGCTACCAGGACTGCCCAGCCAGGGGTCCAACAGTGCAGCACTTCATTTATCTGGATCTGGGCACTGTGACCAAACCAATTGACCTAATTCCTGACAGAAGTCCTGTTTGCTGAAGGCTGTATGCCTCTGCATTCCTGACAGCTGCAATCCACAACATTTTTGTGGAGATGGAGTAACGTAGAAGAGGATGGAGAGACATTCTGCCATTGGCTATATAGCTTTGGGTGATTCAGATGACTTCAGTAAAGACTGGGAGATCTATGGATGAAGTGCCAAATAAATTAAATTAGGGGCAAGTCTTGAGCTCTCAATAAATAGCCATAAAAATTTATGTGCCTTTGCTTTGCAAGTATGTCTCTAAGAGATGCCTTCTAGGCCTTATGTGCCACAGTTTTTATGCAGTCTGGCGGATCCCAAATTTGACCCCAGAATTTTATAATTTTCTACATCAGAAAGAAATAGTAGCTTGTCTCTTATTTCTTCCCACTAAAGCAGGTCGTAACACCACAGGCTAATTGGCAGGAATAACTAGGCTGCATAGTAAAATGTAAAGCAAAACCAGAGCAACTAAAGTAAACTTTTGTAGCGCTCAAACCACTTTGGTTTGGTTGAGCCTGCAGCAACGGGAATGGGAGCTGCCAAGATGTTACTTTCTTTAATATGTTAAAATGGCAGTGTTTACTCAGAACCATATGGGGACTTTATGGATAGAAGCTCCAGCCAGAAAGAGAGCCCTGCAGGAGGGAAATAATCAGATAACTCTGCACACTGGGCTAGAAACCGATACCACAAAAGGGTGGAAAAAGTTTTGTCGTTGCCAATGCAATGAAACCTTTCAGAATGTGTGAGCCTGGTGTGTAAACCTGAGTAAGGACCCAGTGTTGGGTTCTGTGCCCCATGAACACCAAAAAGCTCCAAATGCTCTCTCAGGTGCAAGTCACCTTCTCTGCTTGAGGTGACACTTGATAGCTGAGCCTGACTCAGACTCTCTGTTGCAAACTACTGTTCTCATGATGCTCCAGTTCCACAGAGCCATGGACTTTGTATTTCTGGTTTCACCTCTATAAACCTGCATGCAAACATTTGGCTTTCACTGCTGATTGCCCCAAGCACCACCTGGTTCTGAGCACACTTATTTTCACAGTGAGTCCCCAGTGCCTCCAGTGTCGTGCAGGAACGCTGTGGTAAAAGGAGTGGGAATGGAACAAGCCCCAAATTACCAGCCTGCATCCACATGCCCACAGAACCCTCTCTCCTCTTCCTCCCAGCCTCCCCACTCCAGCCCCACCACTTATCACACCTTCCTGGGGTAGCTAGCCATGCAGAGAGCGATGGCAGCCCTGAGAGAGAGCAGCTATTTTAGAAACAAACCTCTTAAAAGAGGCCACTGGGGGTTCTCGCTATGGTACTTACATCAGGCACAAAGGGAGGATCCAGCATTCCTGCTTCTAACCGCTTGAAATTCATGCTCTTGAAAAAGGGATGTCTCTTCACTTCTGCTGCACCTTCCCCTTGACATCCCAGCCGCTGCTTCACGTCTTTGGTGAGGAGCTGAAACGTGCCAGTGGGAATGGTGAGGGTGGCAGAAAAGCAAGAGCTCCACAAAGATATTTTTATCTCCACTTGCTTTTGAATGTGCCCACAGGGAAGTACAGAGGGGAGTTGCAACTGCTGTTACTTAAAAGCTGAAGTTAAATGGATTAGGACTGCACTGTTCTACATGCCAGTGAAATTCTCAAAAAATCCCCTGCTGTGAAGTATTTACAGTTAGAATAGAGACCATTTATTTTGCCTGCTTTCAGTGAACACTTTCAAGAGATCTGTCATACCCTAGTAATATATAAAGGTGTCACTTTCTTACATGTTACTTACATATAAGGATGTTACATTAATGAGTTCCATGTGCTTTGTCTCAGTTCTTTTTTTGTTTTTTACACTTGTAAGAATAATTTTCCCTCAGTAGAACAGGTGCTTAGGAAAAACCAGAAATACCAAACAGTATTTCCCTCACCCATTGCACTACATTCATACGTACAGTGCATCACAGGGCACATTGGACCAACCCTTTACATCATGGGCTAATCCCTGCTGAACTCAAGGGGAGTTCTATCCACAGAGCCAATGCCCAGTAATAATCCTCAGTTCTGCCTTGTTTGTTTTCAGAGAAGGGCAGTGCACAACCTCTACCTGCTACAGCAAGTCCTGCCTGGAGCAATGCCCACCGACTGAGCTCAGCATCTTCGGTCATGTCACAAATAGACAAGGGGGAATGGTTTTAAACTGAAGGTTTAGATTAGGCAGGTTTAGATTCTTCTAAACATTTCCCTCATTTCTTTAGGAAGAAATTATTCTCTGAGAGTGATGAGGCCCTAGCACAGACTGCCCAGAGAAGCTGTGGCTGCCCCTGGATCCCTGGCTGCCCAGCTCCAGGCTGAATAGGGCTTGGAGCAGCCTGTGGGAGGTGTCCGTGTTAGACTGGGTGTTAGGGAACCTTCCTGCGGCTCCATCGGTGATGCTGAGCCGCCCGGGCGGAGCCGCCGGGAGGCAGCAGAGGAGCGGGCAGCGCGGCGGGGCCGGCCGGGGGATGCTCCCGGGGCTCCGCTGCCCCGGCTCTGCCGGCCCAGAAGCAGCGCTCGGCCCTGCCCGGGTGGGCTGTACACGGGAATGGCACCGAAAGCATCAGCAAAGCCCACCGGGGCTCGGCAGCGGCTGGGTTGGGCGCTCTGAGCACGGGCAGGCACCGGGAGCATCCCCGGCACCGTCCCGGCTGCGCTGACAGGATGCAAACAGCTTTGGGCAGGCTGGGGAGGAGTCCCGTGTGCTCGGGAGCATCCCTGGAGGAGGAGCAGGACCGGGAGGCAGGCAGATTTCTCTGGGGCAGGGCTGCCTGGAGATTGTGTGCCCGGCTCTGGGTTTGTGTGCCCAGCTCAGGGTTTGTGTGCCCAGCTCAGGGTTTGCATGCCCAGCTCAGGGTTTGCATGCCCAGCTCTGGGTTTGCATGCCCAGCTCAGGGTTTGTGTGCCCAGCTCAGGGTTTGTGTGCCCACCTCAAGGTTTGTGTGCCCAGCTCAGGGTTTGTGTGCCCAGCTCAGGGTTTGTGTGCCCAGCTCTGGGTTTGTGTGCCCAGCTCAGGGTTTGTGTGCCCAGCTCAGGGCTTGTGTGCCCAGCTCAGGGTTTGTGTGCCCAGCTCTGGGTTTGTGTGCCCAGCTCAGGGTTTGTGTGCCCAGCTCAGGGTTTGTGTGCCCAGCTCTGGGTTTGTGTGCCCAGCTCAGGGTTTGTGTGCCCAGCTCTGGGTTTGTGTGCCCACCTCAGGGTTTGTGTGCCCCAGCACCTTCTGCCTCAGCCAGCGAGGCATCAGCCCAGCACAGCCACCTCATCTCACCAGCGGGGAACTTGGAAATTGTTTGTTGCTAATGTCACGTCGTGCTCTTTCCCCTGGTGCCTGGCTGGAGCTGGGGTTTCTTGTCCTTGTCAGGGGTTTACAGTGTCACAGCTCTTCAGGCTTCTCTGAACACTCTGCTACCACTGGGCATTTCTACCATCTGGGCATTGATTTTATTATCTGACTTCCAACCGCCACCTCAGTTCTGTTTCTGTGTTGCTGGGGCCTCATTTCCAGCCTGAGGTGACAAATGGCTCTGGCAATCCGTGTCCCCCACGGGTACAGGGGCCACCCTCCAGCTCCAGCAGCAGCAACCAAGCCAGAAATGGTGGTGAAGGGGTTTGCAGACATCAGAGTTTCCTGCTCAGGTCTTTCTGCCCCAGCAGCAGCAGCAGCAGCAGCAATAGCAGGGACTGAATGGTTGGAGGAACAGGTTTAAAGCCACCGGTGCTGGCCACAGGAGCAAAGTTCAGCTTCTAAATAGCAACAGCCCTTTCCTCCCCACACTTTCCTCTGCCTCTGATGCTGCCAAGGTGGTTACATCTAAGCTGACAGATCACCAAAATGTAAAAAGACTTGAGGAAATATCTGTATGCCTTGCCATTCTCTGAGCAGAGAGATTCACGTGGAACTGTACCACATCCATCTGGCTCACTGCAAAATATCTGTCTCAGAGCACTTCTCTGGACTTTGATTTCCTTGCTGGAAGGAAAGAAGGATGCTTTACTTTCAAATAACTTCATTAGACTTTGAGTTCTCATGGTGAGACTAGGATTGTTGCTGTGAGGTGTTTTTGTTTCTTTTGTGGGTTTTTTTTTTTTAATCCTATGCTCTAGCCTATTTGAAGATGATCACTTTGGAATTTCCAGTCAGAATCAGGCTTGCTTTATTCTGGTTGGGCAAAGAAATCAAAAGTTATTTTAATCTTTTATTCTCATGTCAATAGGATTTTCCTGATGGTTGGAAAGAAGAATCTGAAAGCAGAAAAACTATTTTTAGTACCCATGGCTCTGATATCCTTTTGGAAATGATACCTTGGACCTTTGAGGAACAGCTGAGGAACAAGTGGTGGTGGGAAGGGATAGATTTGGACTTTCTTGGAGATGATACAGTGGACCTCTACAGCCTCTGCTCTCAAGTCAGCTCTGAAGGGATGACAAGGGGGTTATTTCCCATTTCTGCAGTCTGGAATCTGGACTTAGTGGGGAAACCAAGCTGATCTGTGAATTTGCCCTTGTCAGGCTGTAAGATGTTTGGAGTGTGCGGTCAGAGAAAAGGGTAGCTGAGGACAGAAAAAGGCTGCCTGGGGATTCCTGGGTTCCTCCATGACAAACAAGGGAGTATTCAGTAACTTCAGATGCAAGAAGGAAGTTTCTGGAGCATGAATGCAGTTGGTTGTGGGTGGCTGGCCACTGCTGGCTGAAAGACACAAAAGGGAACAGGCCACTTGGGAATAGGCTGGGACTGAAAGAACAGAGAAAGGAGAGGATTCTCCTGCAAAGCCCTGCTGCAGGGGAGCAGCTGCAGTCTCTTGAGAGTCCCAGGAGAGTCACAATGGAGAAAAATGCTAGAAATAAATGGAATTTGAAAAGCTGTAGATGCAGCCAGCTATAGAGAGGGCAACAGGTGAAACCCAACATTCTTCCTGGCTTCTGTTGTGGATATCAAGACATAGCATGGACTAGAATATTTTCCAGAAGGGAGAATCCTTCCTTTCACCAAGGAATAATTAGTCTTTCACCATTTCCTGCAGACCCAGAAGCTCTCTGCAATAGTAAATCCATGCAAGAGCCTGAAATATATATCCCATTTGGGAATCTGACATGGAAAAGAGAATGGAGATAACAACAGTATTTTATAAGTCATCTCTACATTTTTGTTTAATTCAGCTTCAAATGGTTTATTTAATATGAATAGAGAGCAGAACAAAAGCAACTCCATCAGGATGATGACAAGCCCTCCTGGGACAGCAGTGCAAGGAACCCCATTGAAGGTAATTTAAATATAATTCTACAATAGAGCCTGCACATAATTCACAGCTTCAAATATGGAGATGGCCTGGGCCACCCAATCATGCATGAAGTTAATGCCAAGTGCAGAGCTGTGTGTTCTGGTAAAAAGGGCTCCAGCTGACACTGGATATTTAGGGTTTGGTCTACAGAGTTCATGGGCAGAGCACAACTAGAACAGGACTTTCAAAGAGAGTCTTGAGTAAGAGCAGTAAAGTTCCCTCAAGATCTTGATATAAAGAGCTCTCTGATACTTTAATCTCACTCATTTGATGCCCACTGGGTATTCAAACTCTGCAATGTCTGAGACTTTTTTCCATGACTTTGTTTTGCTTCCTTTACAAAAAGAAACGACTGTTGTGAGGATGCTAAAAAAAAGCCAAAAGTCCCCAAGGTGCTGTTTTATCTTCATGTGATCAGTAAGTTCATCTCCAGATCATACCACGCAATAAATAATTCTGAGTTCTAAGATGTTAGTCCTAAAATTATAGGAGTAAGGAAACCAAAAAATCGCCACTCATGAAAGCAGACAAGGGGAATGTTAAAACCATGTCCACTGACCCAGTTATCAAGCAGTTTAAGGAATCACCTAGCTAAAGTTCAACCCTGACACTGAAGTAAACATATTATTTTAAGCAATTTTTAAAGAACAGAAAAGCAATACTATGGTCAATTACTATATAAGAGCAGATATAGCACTGATAAAGTTTAAGGTGTCATAATGCTGATTTCCATGGGATGAAAGCAGAAAGGAGGGATGGCAGCAGGCAGGAGCAGCTGCATGATGACAGAGCTCCTGATGGTAAGTAAGAAACAGGAAAAAATTGCTTTTAAGGAAAACAGAACTCATTATCTTTTAGTTGGTTGCGGGGGGGGGGGGGGGCACTTTGCAGAGGGAATGGAGATCAGAAACATGGAACAGCTGAGGCTGGAAGCCACATCTGGACATGGTCTAGTCCAATCTCTCTACTCAAAGCAGGGCTTCCTAGAGCAGGTTGTTCCAAACCTTGTCCAGTTGGGCTTTGGCTATCTCCAAGTGTGGAGACTGCACACATAACCTCTCTGGGCAACCTGTTCCACTGTTTGGCTACCCTCACCATGGAAAAATGCTTCCTAAAGTTCAGAGGGAACTGAACTGCTCCTGTGCCTCAGTTTGTTTCTCTTGCTTCCTGTCCTGTTAAGGAACACCAAACCAGGAGTTTGGCTCTTTCTTTACACCATCCCATCAGAGACCCCTCGTGTAGGGTAAAATGGGAGCTGCAGGGATAAAAGGCACCAGGGAAGACAAGTTTGTGGGAAATGCAGACAAGCAGGGCACTGACAGAGTGACAGAAGAGCCCAGCAATGAGGGCCCATCCAACACTGCTGACTTGAATGCACTTCAAGTCACATCTCTGGATGCATGACTGCACTTGTCAGGGAAAACACACATGTACATCAGTGGAGTACGAGGCATAACCACAACAAACATGGAGCATTTCCTAGAAAGACTGGATTTTTTTTCACAGAAAAACATACCAGGAGCAGCTATGTTATATGGGAACTATGGGTTGGGGAGCTTCCCAGAAAGCCAGCTGCCCCTGTTCCTAATTATTTGTTATTCATCTCTGTTTCATTCCAAAATGAGGTCTGATTTACGGGAAATTGCTTACAAAATGAAACATGGAAATATGGGATGGATGATGATTAATAGGAGCTATGATATATGCCTGCAAAAATGCAAAAGGACACAAGCATCCAGGAGGGGAAGGTTGACGAGGGGTGACACCAGAGGGTTTTCCTATGAGTAAATGAATAAAGACAATGTATTTCCTGGTGGTGATTAGCTCATGAAATAAGCTCTGAAGAAAAGGCTGGGCAACATAGTGGGAAACATTTCCTCACTCCTGCCCTGAAGAGTCCACTATGGGAAAGCCTTTTGTGTTGGATCTTTGAGAAGGCTCAAGTTTAATTTATGTATTGCAACTTTTTGCTTCATTTTGCAGATATGACGGGTACTTTATGACTCTTTTGTTTCCTTGTTAAGATGCTCATGCAAAGCAACAAAGTTCTGGCTTTCAATATAAAAAACAAATAGAAATTGAGAAAATATGTTTGAATAATGGATTTAAAAATAAAAAAAACATCACTTGATAAAAATATTACTTTTGGATGGGAAACCACAAACGCCATCACACTCAGACTTTTCCTGCCTCAAGATACCAATGCTCATAAAGGGAAAGGTTATCTTTGGATCCATAAATAGTTTGCACAAACCACCTCAATAATCATGCCACATGATTGGACAGGAAAGCAGCAGTGATCAAGTTTTCAGGAATAAATTATATATAGTCCAAAATTCCCTGAGGCAAGAGAAAGAACTAAATTATCTCCTGAGGTCCCGACTCCATGAAACCAGAGTCTCCATGGCTGGGAGATGAAAATTACCACTACAGTTTAATGACTGTCTGCTGTCCTGGGACTGTGGTAGGTCATCTACAGCACTGTCCCATCAATGCTACATTTAATTCTTCTCAGCTTTAAGTTCTCATGGTTATTTTTCAAGTATATCTTCATTCTGTTATGCAAGGGAAATAAAGAGTAACAGGAAGGGCTTCTACAGGTATGTCAGCCAGGAAAGGGGAGTTGGACTGTGACCTTTAAAGGTCCCTTTCAACCCAAACTGTTCTGATTCTGTGTTGCTAGCAGCAAGGTACAATTTCTGCCTCACATCTCCATTTCAGATTAACAGCAGGACATGCACAAATTCCCTGCCACTCCAGCAGATGCTGCTTCTCACCTGGTGAGAGCTGAGATGCTGCCTGAGGACAGAAGGGAGCCTGCTGGGCCCATGGGGTGGTCTGTGAGAGCCCTTGGCTGCCCCAGTCCTCCCATGTCAGCTTCACTGGGGCTCTGCATCACCAGTTAAGGGCAGTGAGTGTCCCAGAGCATCCACCAAGAGTGATGCCAGTTAAATACCACCCCGAGGATTCAGGAATGACTCGGTGCACTGTGAGTTAATGACTTCCAGGCATGACTCTTGGCAGTGCTGCCATTATTATTTTGCAAGGAGACTTCAGTGTCTCTTCATGCAGCCAGCCAGCCAGAGTGCTGTGGATCTGCTCTTTGCTTGCCTGTTGCACAAGACATTGGTGAAACCTTCCCTACCTATTTGTTGACCTTTCCTCCCCTTCGTTCTCCCTCCACCAGCAAACACAGATAGGTCATTGTCTCCAAAGGAGACTTCACTCATTAGCAAACAACACCCAGAAAAAGGCCACATCCTTTCCCAAATTACAAATCAGCCTTCTAAAGATGGATGTCAACAAGACATTGATGAGTTCAGACGCAGCTTTGAGATTTCTCAGAGGGATTGAGGATTTCCATTGTCAGACATGGCTATTGTGCTACGAAAATGACTCCCAGCTGAAGGAGTGAGAAAACATTTTGAAGAACAGCTCAACAGTATTAAGAAAAGCTGGATACCCTGCCACCCTAGGGGAAAAGCTGCTAACAAAGTTAGTGAGATGGGCTGGGACAACATTTGAGTGTCACAATAATTTCATTGCATAATCTTTGTCCTGCTTACCCCCAGCTCTCACCAAAGACAATGGAAGCGTGGGGTTTGCAGTTCCTTGCAGGAGACAAACAGACTCTTGCATCACTGAGTCCTTTTTCTTTTTTTCTACAAGGTTATAAAAGACAGAAATGCATTCTTGACTGCAAACTAGCACTCAAAGTCTCATGAGAATAGATACCGCTCCCTCGGCCATAAAACTTTGGAGAGGGCTCAAGATGACCATGATGAATCTCACGGAGAAAGAAGCCCAAATAAACAGAGTTTGAGTGAATAGAGAGTGCAGTCATCCCATCCACAGATGAGCTTGGTTAGTCTTTGTTTCTGCAGCCCCTCCATGGAACCCTGTGTCAGACACAGCTTGTTAATGAAGCTGCCCCACTGAGCCTCCCAGCCCCTTACCATTTTACAGATGGACTTGGCCTCCTCCGAGAACTTATGGGAGTACACCTCCTCTGTCTCCAGCACTCTTCTGTCCACTTCTTCCCTCTTCACCTTCTCCTTCCTCCCACGGAATGGCGATTGCCCAGCAATCATTTCATAGATGAGACAGCCTAACCCCCAGTAGTCAGGGCTGAGTGTGTATCTCTGGTTGTTCAACACCTCTGGAGCTGTGGAGGAGAGTGAGATGCCTTGTGGAAATGCTCGGTATTCACACAGGCAGAGCGCTTAAATGCCTCAAAGTTTCATTTTGGTGACTGAATACACATGCACAGAGAATGGTGGGTAAAATACAAAAATACCTCCTGATTGCAGCTGAGGGCATTACAGGAAATGCAGCATGCTACATGCCATGGTGCTCTCTCTACATGCTACATTCCTTGTGCATGCTGTCTTCTGACTTCTCTATCAACTCAGTCCAATTAAAGAAAAAAATCATGAAAGAAGTTAGGTCTAAATATTAAGCACAGACCTAATTTTAAGAGTTCCTCCAGATTTCTCCACTTAGGAAAGAAAGGAAATGCAAACACACACCCTGTAAACAGCCGTGACATTTCTTCAAAAGCAAATTCTGTCTCTTTGGTCAATTCATAGCTTTTCTTTTTCTCCTTTAAAGAAACTCCAATGCATTAATTTTGTGTTGCAACCACAGACAATGCTTTTGGGCAGAGAGTCACTGTCTTGCAGGCACCCTCACCTCCATGCAGGGGTACAAACACACATCCTCACGTGCTCACAAGCACAGAGCCTTAGTGTGCACGCAAACTTACACTGAGATAACAAAATTTAGACATGACAACTGATTTGCTTGCTTTCATTAAAGTCTCCATATGGTGAAACAGTGGCTCACATCAGCTAGTTTCTATTCAGTCAAATAAGCATAAGCAATTTTTACTCCAAGAAATATGCCCACCCAGAGAATGCATGAAAATAATTACATTGAGTTTAGAAAACAGATCTAGTTAAATAAGGGAGTGTAGTTTTGGGGTTTTTTACCAATGTACAAATCTCTACTTGTCTTTTGTGCAGCCTCCCTCCACATAGAGGAAAGCTCAAGCTGACCTTGGTCAAGATGACCATAGGTGTGGACTTACCCATTTTATCATAACCATGCAAATACATTGTAACTCCTATACAAAACAGCAACTAGAAAGAAACTTTTATTTTGGCACATAACCCTCATCTACACTAAAATCACTAGAATCCCAGTTGCTGTCTTCCCTTTCAATTTGCTTTGCTGATTTAAGTTTATAGACCAGCCTCACTGAGAGCTGTAGAGGTCCAGCCTTTCACCCTCTTCTGATTTTCAGTCAGGATTTCTGTAGGAGTTGCTGCATGAAACTGGACCCAGCTGAATGTGAATATTTTTTATTCTTTTTCTTAAGCTTTCTTGGCAGAAATATCTCTAAAACTCAAGTAATCTCAGCAAATTTTAAAAAAGATGAACTGTGGAAGACTTACCCATATACCCTACTGTTCCTACTCTTCCACGGATTGATTCACCCTCAGGGATTTTAACAGCTAGACCCAAATCAGATATTCTAATATGGCCTGGAAGGAAAAAAGAAACAAAACAACATAAAGCAGATATAATAACCTGATTCAAATTAGTCTAAAACCCACAACTGTGAGCATTGCTGAACTATTCTTGCAATATACTGCTTGGACATTTTAAGAAAAGAGCTTTCTGAATCACTGAATTGGAGCAGTTTCATTGATATGGAAAAGAGGAATTATTAAGGCCACTACAACACAAAAATAAATGTTAACGGTAAGGCTGTGGACTGCAGCAGACTGTATTAGGTATTTTAAAACCAATGAAAAAAGTCAGAGAGAAGCATGCTGTGGGGAAGTATCTTGAACTGATCACAGAGGGTGGATGGGCTGACACAATTCTGTAACTCTGTGATGGCTGAGGAAGCTACATCTGGTCTGCAAGTCAGCACGAGATTTGATTATCGCTGCCTCCAGCAACGAACGGGTGGGTACGTAAGCTTGCATAAACCCAGACTTGGCTCAGCAGAGGATAAAAGTACTTTCAAAAATGGAGAGGGAAGCCCAGATTTAGAAATTAGAACTCCATCTTGCACCAGCCTTGCAACAAGGATGGAAAAACAACAGGGAAAGGCAGAGAGCCCCAGCAATGCTGAGCTCTCGAGAACAGCCCCTGCTGAGGGCACGGCTGCTTCCTTCCATCTGTGCAGCGAGCTCCAGCAGCTCACCCACCCCACGACAGGAATATTAGTGTATGCTGAGCCTCTTAATCACTTCAGAGCATTATTTGTCTTTGTGCAATATATATCCCGAAACTAACTTAATCTACTTTACTGTGAAAGCATCTCTGTAAACCTCTGAGACTTACCATAATCATCCAGCAGGATATTTTCTGGCTTCAGATCTCTGGAAATGAAAGATAGCAGTTGTGGGTATGAAGCTGGTTTTGATACCATAACCATACAACTGCATGAGGGCATTTATTACTTGTAATAAACCAATTGAGTGTCAACTCAAACAGCAAGGAACTCCTGAAACCAATACAACCTTTTACAACTCACTTCACAGATAGACTGAAACCATATGTCTTTTTCTAAACTGGAGTTACAATTTTTCACTAAGCCAAGCTTTTAGTTCCTAATCTACCCTATAATGGACTCATCCATCTAGTCCTGTAAGCCCTGTAAATGAACCCCTATAGTCCTCTGTGTTGTAAAATCTTTCTAACGTTTTCTGTTATAAAATCTTATGTTAAAAAAAATCTTATGTTAAATAAAATACTTTATTTACATGTGAACATTGAAATAGGAATCTGTTGGGCTCAAGTTTTCTATGTCTGACATCTGAGTCAGACCAAATATGTAAATGTGTGTCCATGCACTTGCACATATGTGCAATACTTTCGTTGAGTTTGGAAAATGTGGGGCAGAGAGGGGAATGCTGTGCCCAGATTAAGATTATTCTTACAAGCATTTGAGAAATTCTAGTGCCTGTGTGGTTTGGAGCAATGCCATGAAAATTGGCAAGGTGGTCAATCTGGTGTCAAAGATGTGCCTTTTATTGTTCCTGAAAAAAAGAAAACAAAAAAATCCCCAAATCTGGGCAAGGTATAAACTCCTGAAGTAAATAATCTCAGTTTTCACATATTTAGCAGAGCCTTGGCAGATCATTCTTCTGAAATGTTTGTCTGCACAAAACCTCCTCCAGCAGCTGCTACTTCGAAATGCTTCCCAGCCCAACCACATTGTCCTCTCCTTGACCAAGGCTGTTTTCCAAACCTTACCAAGCCCAGCACAACTCTGCAGCTGCTGCCATTCTTGGGCTGCTGCTGAGGTGGGAGCCAGGCAGGCTCCTTCCCATCCTGCTCATGCAGAGTGGGAATGAAGCCAGCCCAGGAGATGGGACCAGAGGTGTCAGAGGGGGGAGATGGACATGCTGGGCAGGGGGTGTCCCAGACGTGCCCCAGGACTGGGCTGTGCTGGCTCAGGAGCTGGGTGAGGCAGGGAAAACAGCATTGCTTCAATTCAACACATCATGCCCTGGCTTTTATCTAAAGACAGCGCTTAGCCTGGTGCAAATCCAAGCACTGCTTGGCCTCTTCTTTTTGTAAGGCCTCCTTGCATCTGTGAGCTTGGTTCTGTTGACTTCCCAGCAAGAGGCATTTCTGTGTAAAGAGCAAGAAGTACAAGAGAAAGCCTTGCCCCAGGGCACAGGGCAGAGCAGAGCCTGTGCAGGAGCCCACCCTGCCTCCCAAGCTGTACCACTCCAGCATCGTGGATTTTCCTGTGTATCGAGAGGGGTACTTTGTAGTTTTGATGATGCCAAAGTTGGAATTTTGAAACTTGCCTTGTTTTTATTTATGATTTCAAGCAAGAACACAGAGCGCTGTGAGTAATCTTGCTTGCTTCAGACCTTCCTGACCTCCAAGATAAACCTCACCCAGTGCCCAGTGGTACCAAGCCTGCTTTTCAAACAAACAATGCTGAAATATGTGAAGTGCAGCTGAATACTGAGGAGAAGCTGTGATTTTGTTTAACATATCACTGTGGGTTTCCCTGCCAATCAGCAGAAGGTTTCCAATGCTGGGGCAGCACGGTCAAGGGCATTGTCTATTTATTTTTGAAAATAGGTTCTGAATCCTGTAAGAATCATTCCCTTGAAGAACTCAGCCTTCATCAGTTACTTCATCTTCTGCTCAGCAGATATTAGTCCCACTTAAAACTGTAACTGGGGGCAATGATAAGAATTTTATGTGCAACTTGGGAAATGTTGTGTTTGAATGAGAAAATGGGAGACTCCACAAGGACTCTGAGAACACCAGTTCAGCTCCTAGGGTCAGGGCAATTAGAAGAAGCTTTCCTCCCTTCCCAGACATCAGCTGTCATTCCTGTTTTCAGAATTCTGGTTCCTCAAGATCAAGACTGGCTTCCTTTGCATGGCCAGCACTTCTAAGGGTTTATGACTGAAATGTCCAGAGGGAATAAACCTCCGTGGTGGACACACCATAAAGCTACTTCCCAAAGGCTCAGCTTCCCATTTGCAAAGTAGCCTTGCCCAAACATACTGCAACATAAACTGCTGGCACTGTGCCCAAGCTCAAAAAGCAATTGTTTGGCTGTACAGAACAGCCTAAACAACTCAATTAATCACTCTGGACAAGGCTTTACACCATGTATTTGTGCAATGCCTGGGACAATGTGAATTTGATGCTCAGCGGAGCTTCCAGGCATGGCTATAGTATAAATTTTAAAAAATCCACATACATTAAAAAAAATTTATATAAACCAAAAAATGTTATATTATATATATACATAAATAAACATATAAAATAATAATTTAAATACATAATATAAATTATGAAACAGACAAGAATTATATATATATATATATATATATATATATATATATATATATATAAAGAATTTGAGGAGAACCAGAAGCTTTTTGCATTTGCTTTCCACGAACAACCAACCCGTTGACCTTTACTAACATGATGCAGTTGAGAAATGTAGCACAAGTGCCATGTTTGACAAGGGAATTCTGAATGAGATAAATCTGACTCTGAGCCTGGTTGTTCTCCCGGGTCACGTCTGCAGCGTGCGTCAGCAGCAGCCCAGGAGATGGGGATGCATTTTCCAACACTGTGATTTACTCAGGAGCATTTTGTTTAGGGAAAATGAAATTAAGTCTGAAGAATAAGTGTTTTGTGATGAATTATTTGCCTTGAGAAGGCAGTAGCATTTAGCTGCAATATTTTATTGACCTATATAGCACTTCTCACGGGTCCCACAACACGCTGTGCTATTACAAATGAGGGGTCTCTGCAGATGCTCCTGACATACTGCAAGAAAATGTCACCTACAAGGATGTAGTATCATTCATCACCAAAATGAATGTGCCATCTGAGGTGTAAAGTAGCAGCTCTTTTAAGAGTAGCATGAAAACTCCTGCTTAAGGAAGTAAGTGCCATTTCTCTCAGAGCCACGCACTGTTTTAGGTGGCCAGATCTGATTTGTTCTATTAGAAAATGGCATTAGTATGGCATTTTACCAGCCATGTTAGGAATGCAGCAGTCATTTTTTTCAATAAATTATGATTGTGAAACACTACACTACCTCCTAAAACATTTGAAAATGTGGTAGGAGGTTTTCTAAGGGAAAAGGAAGACAGACACTTCACTTACAATTTGATTTTTCAATTGACGTTAGACACTCTAGTACCATTTTATTCCTTGGGGAAAGAAAGAACTTCCTTCTTGGGTGAGTGTCAACTAAATCAGCACGTTATCTGTCTGCCCTCTGTGTGCCAGCTAGCGAGATGCAAGGCAACCAAGTGTCAGTTTGTTAGATACCTCCAAGGAACAACAATATTGCAATTTCTATGCATACAAGCGCATGCAGCATATGTATTATACCCAGGCACATAAAATGATTTAAAGTGTGGCTTGGCTTTTAAAAATAGCATCTTATTGTCTATTAATCATTGTCCTTGGAAGTTCTTTCATCAATTTACAGGCCCTCTTCTGCTGTGAATGCCAGCAATGATGATTTCACAAGCGGGGATGATGAAGACAAACAAGAACCGTTGTTTACAACTACAGTGGCTGTTGATTAAAAAAAATAAATCCTTGTGGAGTCACAAGAACTCTGTCTGCAATCTGCTTGCTTATCCAGCCTGCCCTGGAAAAGTGCTTGTGTAGAGCTGCAAGCCAAACTGGAAGCTGAGAACTCGGGATCTGCCCTCCTGGAAGCGGCAGCGGCGGCGCCGGGCAGCGCTGTGCCCGCTGGCTGCACCCACGGATGGTGGGATGCTGCCAGCAGGATGCTCTGCTGTGTGGCTGGGAACGGGCCCCCTTCCACGGCTGGCACACCAGGATCATCCTGATCCCATCCAGCTAATCACACTCACCAGTGGAAATCCATGCCCTGTGTCTCAGACTCCCTCTTGGGGTTGCATACCCTCTGCAATAGAAGTTTTTTCACATGCTGCAGCCCTTCGTGCAAAATAACCTAACTAATTAAAATAGAGTCTTGGATGGAATGCTCTCCATTTCATCCCAACTAGGAACTCAATTCTATAATGAAATCCCTTTGAAGGGACTTCCATAATTTTTTTTATGTTGCCCAGTGCACACTGAGGTAAGGTTTGGGGAGCTTTGTGCTGGTTCTGGATAATTTACACAGGATGTATTTAGGGAAGCAACTGCTTCCTTCCATGATTACTGTATCATGCTGTATTTATACAGGGCTCTGCAAAATTTCAACCAAAGCACTCAGGCATCTCAGCTGTGCAGCACCACAGTAAGAAGGGAGGAAGCAGACAATTCTTTCCTACCCAGAAAAGACATCCTAGGACTCTAGAGAGCGCTTACCTGTACACAGTATTTTCTCTGTGAAGGTCTTCCAAGCCACAAAGAATCTCTGCTGCATAAAACAAAGCTCTTTCCTCCTCGAAGCCTGGGTTTCCCATGTTGTAGATATGAAACTTCAGGTCACCTCCGTTCATTATGGTCAGAACTAAACACAGTGCATCCTTTGTTTCATAGGCATAGGCTAAATTGACCTAGAAAAACATTTGCAGGACAGTTGTGACAGTTCAGATGGCTGCTAAGAAGGAAGTGCTAGCTTTTCATTAAAGGTTTTCTCCAGAAAATAAAAAAAAAAAAATACATTGACTGAATTTGGTATGGGCTTTCTTACAGTGTCAAACATATATTTTAAAAGAAAAGTCAGATGTTAGGATTCTACAGATTAATTTGTGGAATCCAGCCTATTTATTTGTGGAATCCAACCTATTTAAAAACCCTCAAGGCTCAGATGGCTTCAGAGGCTGAACAAACATACTAATTCCAGGCATATTTTCCCATGTATGAGAAATCTTAGTCATCAAGGGAATCTACACCTCCTGCTTCACCGTTTTGCATCTCAGTGAGTTCCCTGGAAGACCCAGATCTCCCAGTCCTGGGGTGATCAAATGAACCATCACGGAGATGTGAAGGTCAGCATCATCCCTGGAGGCTCTGGTGGGTGCCCAAGGAAAAATCAGACCAGCCAAAATCCACCCATCACTTTTAAATATGTGCCATCCTCTGGCAGAGGCAAGCAAACATGTAAGCAAACACCTTGCATCTGTTGTATACACAGTGTTTCCAGAAATAAGTATAAAGAACATGACAGATGCTGAGACAACACCTTTTTTTACTTTTTCTAAATCTAAGGGAAGTTTTAAAGGAGGCACAAGAGCTGGTGTGACTCAGGAGAGCCCTGCATCAGGCCAACCAGCTCCACCTCACTGCTTAGATGCTTCTGCAAGCAGTCTCATCTGATCTGTTTGGGTTGAATCTCCTTCAGTCTCTCCCCCAGACCCTGGGAATTCAGGTAATCACGCTGGATAAGAACAGCTCATCCCAATGCAGCTGTGATGCAAGCCAAGGCTGTAAAACACATCACGATCCCATGGCAGGCACAGGCCCCTTGACTGCTGCACTTCTGATGGACCAGAGCCTAAAATGAGACTCAGCAAAGGTACAGGGAGCAGGGCTAAGGTGCAAAGCAAAGGGATTCAGCTTCTGGCACCTTCCCAGGAGCAGGAGATGGAGGAAGCACTGGATTCCACCAGCGCAGGTGAGCAGGGAACCACGGAGCTCCAGCAATACTCACTACAAACTGGCTATTGACTTTTTCTAAAATCTGCTTCTCATTGAGCGCCATGGATTCGCCTTTCCTCTTCTTGATCCTCTTCTTCTCTAATCTCTTGCAGGCGTACATCTTGCCCGTGGCTCGCACTTGGCAGGCGCAGACCTGCGAACGGAGCAGAACGATTGCCGCGTAACGCCAAACCTGAATATTGCTTTAATTAGTTCACTTTCCTCCGCCTGCTTTCTCTCCCACCTCCTTTTGTCTGTGCAGATTTTAATCTCTCAATCTGTGCCTCCCCTGCCTCTGCTGCCATCTCCAGACACCAGGAAAATACAAATAAATTGTGACCCCAATCCCACTGTGAATGCAACAGCTGAACACAAAATAACTCTCGAAAGTGTCCTTTTGAGATTACAGAGTCACGAGGGGTTAAGTAGAATTGTCAGCAATTAATGTCACATCAGGCTCCTATACCTGCAGTTTTCAAAAAGTAAGAAACACACTTAACAGAAAATTTCAGAATTACTCACCTCCCCAAAGCCGCCTTTCCCCAGTACCCTGTACTGCCTAAATGTGTTTTTTGTTACTGGTTGCCTGGAAGAAAAGGAAATAAATAAATAAACCCCCCACCACACTGTGTTTAATGCACTCTCTGTGATTTATTTATTTCAGAGCATACTTTTGAAAAGCAAAATAGATAAATATTATATAATCCCATTATTTCAAGGTAATCGTATAATATAATATAATATATAATTATGTAATTGCATTACTTCAATACTATGTATGGCTTGAACTTTTCAATTCCAACATATTAAGCTGTAATAAAATACAACACATTAGTGAGTCATCAGTATAATTTCTGCTAGCATCTTAGGACCAAGGAGGGTTCTGAATCTCCATTATACAGCTTTGGACTTTGTTAAGCAAAGAAGCCTGAGATCTTTCAGTAGGATTCCCATTAATTCCTACGACACATAGAGTGGGCTAAGACGTTGCTTTGCTTGGCCAGCAAGATGAGAAAAAGAGATCCAAAATTCAAACCACCAGAACATACTTCTCTTGTGTTAAACAAAACATGAGACCCATATGAATCAAAGGCAGAAGCAATCCTGGGAGTAGGAGAGGTGGATTTATGTGACACTTGCAGGCTGGGAGAGCAGGAGGACAAGGTGCAAGCCTGTCCCTGCTTCCTGGGGGAGCATCACAGGCAAGAAAGGGGCAAGAGCTAAATTAAGGTTAAATAAGTCTGTCTCAGAGGGCAGAGTGCTCCCTATCACTTGACACAATCCCTGTACAACTTCCCACAAAATCTGCTCCACCAGAATGGCTCCAACTTTACATCCAGCTTTTACTTTGCTACTGTAGAAGTATTATGACCCGGCAGAAGAAGGATTCCAGGTTCAGCGAGATCCCATTTTGTATCCAGCAGCACGTTTTACAAGGATGCCAGCAGTGGATATGAACATTCCTGCCCTCCTTGCTCCCCCCTGGCAGGCAGCCAGCCGGCAGAGGGAGCACAGGAACGTGGCTGCTCCCACCACAGGGATGATGAGGTTGACGACAAGGAACAATAAATGCTGAAGTGAATCCTTTCATTAACGCCCATTAATGTTTTCCAAAGGAGGGGAAGAATAGTATGCAGACAGTAAAAAACTGGAAGAGGAAAAGATGTTATTTTCAGTATTCCGTGATGCTGCTGGAAATGGTTTTGAGGTTAAAAGCAACAATTAGTAGTGATAACTACATGTTCAGCAATGTCCCTAGAATAAATGGACTCTGTGACTGCTCCTTTGGAGCCAGCAGGCTGTCAGAAGGAGCTGTTGAACACTCCATGCTACTAACATCTCTTTGCTAATCCTAAAAACAATTCTCCCAGCTTCTAAAGCCAGGCATATCCAATAGCTTGTCACACTTGTTGGGGGAATGGAAAAAAAAAAATCCTCAAAGCATTGCAGAAAATTCCTTATCCCTAATGTGAAAACAGATAGGAAATAGCCTGGCTAGAGATGAATCACCCAATGTTTTTTTAATTGAAATGGAAGAGTAAATGCTGGGCTCAGAAAGATGGCATGTGGAGCATGCCTTGGCATGAAATGGCTCTTCCCTCTGCCCACCCCTCCTGAGCAGCAGCTTTGCAGCTTTCCAGGGAGAGGAACTGGCACAGCTCCTTTGATCTGGAGGCGTCCTGCTGCCACACAGCACTGACAGATCCGGCCCAGCTCATCCGCCGTAATTAATGCCATTTGTGGAAAATGGGGCTTCTCTCAGCCCAAGGTCACTGTCACCCAGCAGTGACCGTCTGCTGCAGCACTCCCTGACAAGGGAGAGGCACAAGCCCTTTCCTTGCAAATTAATACCCACTAAGAGTGCCTGGTTATTAAATGTGCTCAGGAATGTCCAGCCAATAAATACAGGGAGAGGACCTATATGCCACATTTTTCCTCTCTTTAGCATGATTTAATAACAGTGACAACTGGTCCAGACAAAAAGTCACCACATTCAGAGGGTAGCTAAACAGAAAGACAGCTGAAGTTGCTGGATGTACATTAATCATACCTAATATGTTTAATGTACCTAAGCCCACTAAATGGTTGAACACTTGAGCTGTAGAAGCAAACATTATCTCAACTGTCCGATTTTCAGCATATTCAACAGACTTTGCATGGAAAGTAAAAATAAACCTTTTTATTTATTTTTATTAAAAAAAATAAATTGTGACACTTACCTTTCCAACCACTTCCACTGGAGAAACCTGTCGAAGTACATGCTGTTTAGGTACTCTTGGAATGGCTCCCCACTGAGGTGGTCAAGGACAGATCTATCTCAGATGAAAAGGATATATAAGCATTTTATAATCCTAAACTTTGACCAAAAAGATAAATAAAACAAGAGGAGAAAAGTCCAGACTTCTTTTACAGTAGGATTATGTTATTTCTACTTTATTTTGCACTTTATTTTGTACTTTATTTTGCTGACTGTTTCAGTATAGAAACAAAGTGATGTGCTTGATGTATTTCATAACAGGAGGCCTTATCGTGCTGAATACTGGTGCTGCTTGCTGAAAATTATCAGGGCAACTCCCACTGTCTTTAATGGACTCTTACAGAGGTTGTTAGCCACCACACAGTGAATGTCTTTGCTTCTGTTAGTAAACTGAAACAACATCCTCAGCTACTGAGCTCCTAAACTTTGAGGCATGTTTACATCTGGACAGAAAATTTCTGGCTGAAGCCCATTTCTATCAAAGAGAGACCATCTGAGGCATCATTTTGAGCAAAAAGTTCAGTTTCAATTCCTGCTATATAGAAGAATTAGTACATGTGCCAAAGTCAAAGGGGATTTCCTAACAGCTATGTGCTTTTTAGAGTAAAACAGAGAAAGAAAAGTCTGAATAGGGATGTGGATTTGCTTCTGGATCAAGAAAATAATTTTGGGGCTCATGCAGTGGATGGAGCCTTTTGCATAATGGAAGGAATAAAGGAATACAAAGATCAGTCTGCAAATATGAGAAGAAATTCTGTTGCTTATGACAGGCAGAAAACAGTCAGAGGGCATCAGGCATCCATCCCATCAGAAAGGCCAAATGTTTGGAATTAAGAAAACATGGTCTGAGCTGGGAGTTGTCTAAAATGAAGGTGGTCATGCTGTTTTAACAACTGCTGGTGCTGGTTCTTGCTCTGCTTACTGGGGCTCCGGCATCCACCTCTGCTGGCAGCATTGGCAGGACAGAAGTTGGGTTAGGGTGAAAAGTGCCCCAAGAAATGAGCATTTCTGTCTGGGTGTATACAGACACACTTGTGTCTGTGTCTAAGGGCATACAGACACATTTCTAAATCTTGCTGGAAGGAGGAAATCCTCTCTGAATGACTGCTCTAGTTTGGGGATGATAGTCTATATCTTACCCTGGGGCAGTTCTCTGAGCAAGCAAGTCACCATGAGTAATGTGTCTCCTCAGTTCAGTTCCTCCCCATTCATGAGCTAGTATTTTTGGAATTTCTCAGCTGTTACAATATTTTTTTTTTAAATGCTTGCACCATCAATTTGGAGAAGGCAGGTAATTGCACATGTTCAGTGTGCACAAGTCAAATTGTTGCTGTCTTCATTAGCTTTGACTGGACACAGATCATAACAGATTCTCTTAATGGATTAAATATTACAAAATGAAATAAAAGTAAGTCTTAATTTGCTTTAATAAATGTCCAAATTCAACATCAGATTTCTAGGTGATATTGGAGGAGGGCAGGAGTAGACAGTCAAAATATTAAAGGTAATAGCAGAAGTTACATACATGCACTTTTCCTGCAGACTGATTTTTTTATCTGTGAAGATGTGAATGGAACTCATCCCATCCCTGCTCCTCCAGGACAGCAGGCTTCATATTTGTATGTATGCCTCCCTTTTCTGGTCTGACTGTGAGCCCCTCCAAAATGAACATCATTCAGCAACAGTAAACACCAACAGCAATTTTTTAAAACTTCCTTTTGACCTCATTTCAGTCTGTGTGAAATGATCAGCATATTTATTAACAAGGTCCCAAACCTGGCTCGTTCCTGAGTTTTAGCAGGGATGAAGGAAGGAGCCTGCATTAAGTGGTGTCCAATGCTCGGCCTTTCCATTCAGTTAATTAAAAACTGCATGTATTTTAAAAGAACAATAGCTGCCTTTCAGCAGTTGTTTGCTTTTTAGTTCCCCTCTTTGGCAACAACAAAGTGCATTTTAGAGGGAACTGTCAGCTTTCAAACCGATTTGAGAACTGGAAACAGGCACCAGGGGGGTTTGTGTGGAGCACAGCTCTGCCTTTGTCGCTGGGACTGGCACCCACAACTGGTGCGAGTTACAGAGCATCTCTACAGGACACCAGGCCAGTGCAAGGAAACTGCCTGTGCTAGAAGAGAAGGCCAGAAATAACCCACAGCTCCTACCAACGCAAAGAATAACTGGAACCAGAAAAGGTCAATGAAATGAGTCAAAACAATGAATGACAGCGGAGCAAATTTTACAAATCCCCATTACATCACCCAGGGAAAACAAACCGCGCTCCGCCAGAAACCACATGGGCCCGCGTGCCATGATCCCTCCTTTTCATATTTTTATTGGTTTATGATCTACTGGCGTGGACGCGCTCGGGGCAGGGTTTGCAAATGCAGATTGCATACCTGGAGCTTTAGCACATAATGGCACAAATCGCTGCAGAAACTGATAAGCCTTTTCCCAGACAAAGGGGGAAATAATGCACGTTCGCTTTAGCGCCACAGACAGACAGAAAGCATTAAAAAAGCCCCGTTCTCCCGGTGAAGATTTTCTGGAAAAGCCATGCGGAGCAAGTTTGCACATTCCTCTGTCTAAATGGACTGTATAGCCACTTAATTTTTATTCACTTTGAAACAGAGATGTTTTCTTTGGATACATTATCATTGTAGCTCTTTTCACACAGCATGAAATCCACGGCTGGTTTGCTTGGCTGGAACACTCTGTCAAATACCTGAAACAGTAAGTGCCTGTGTGTAGCGTATATAATGGCATGGAAATATTTATTATATTTTGTTCAGATGAAATGACTTCACCGCTTGTCAGCTCTGCCTCTAGGACTGACAAAGGTACCTGCCTCAGGCTGAAATGTCTCTACCTGCCTCATTCCTCAGAAGCTGCTGGCTGCAGCCCTTTGCGTGTCGTGTTATACTTACTTTGTGCAGGGAGAGAACAGCTCCTTGCAGGGGCTGTTCTCGAGTTTCTCCTCTGTCTGCTGGATAAGTTCTGGACTGACTTCGGGAACATAGGCTGGAGACTGGGGAGAGAAGAGAGGGGCACATTAACTCCAATGAGATTCTGCTCTCTCAACGTGTGAGAGGCACATTCATTATTGATGCCCCTGAGCTGCTTCCATTCAATTCCAGCGGTTGTGTAAAAGCAAAGGAGCTTTACGTCAAAGAGCAGTAAAATAGGATACCGTGGCAACTCGCTCCACATTCCACTCTATCCTCACATTGCTTTTCTGCCTTCTCCTGTACTTTCACCTCCTTGCCCAGCCTCATGAATATGCAGGACTCACTCCTTGCCAATTCTTTGAACTGCTCCCTTGCATCCCATGAAAAATGTGCTGGCCTGAACTGTGTACAGCCCATTCTATTAAACAAAAGAGAATTTGCCCAGTGTTTTCACTTCATGGGTGATTCATTGTGCTGCCTGAAAAATCCATAATTTTTTTTTTAACCAGCAATGCAAAACAAGAGCAGAGCATTGGTACTTATTGATATAGATCTACACCTATCTATATATAAAAAAGATGTTCACAAAAGAATCTGGACACCTTAGTTCATCCTTAGACAAAAATAAACCAGCAGCTTTAAAATAATAATTTCAAAAAGGAACTTTGCCAACCAACCACACAAACTCTTTTCATCCTCTCCTCCCTTTGGAGAGAATGTATATTCAACTCTGCAAAACCTTACCACAGAGAGGTGTCTTGCAATATTCCTTGATGGTTAAGCAGTTTAGGACTTTTGGGACTAATTATCTAAAAAGACAGTTTTTTAGGCAGTTCACATCCTTACACATTAACTGTATACTGTAATTATAATACAAAGTGTATATTTGTGTGTGTGTGTGTGCACCTATTTATAGGCATTTCTCCCACGTACATGACAGTCCCTTTATATAACCAATTGGATTTGGGTATTTTCAATAAACTCATCCATAGATGATAAAATCCTCTTTCCTTGCAGAAGCCTTAATGCTCAGTAAGGTCCCCCATCCATGCCCACAACCACCAGATGTGCTGAGTGGGTGGGGCACAGAGCATCATCCCTCATTCCTGGCCAGATGTTCTCATTAACTCACCCCTAGTCAGAGATATCTTGGCAAGCACTGAAATGCATTGCAGGCAGAGTTCAAAAACACTGGGAATGAGGACAGAGGAAGGGGCAGAGGTGGAGCCACAGAAAATCTCCAGCATGTTGAAAGCTGAATTAAGTCTTTTATCTTCTCCTTCCCACTGCTGAAATGTGAATATGATCCTGGTTTGTGACATGAAAAAGTAAGTTTGTTCCACTTGAATGTTTTTAAATAGGAACATGGTTTACAGAACTGTCTGTGCATGCTGTGCAATGCTCAGCCTTGACAGACAATCTGCAGAACGTGCTGGGGACACCTCTGACCTTCCTGAAATGTTTCCTCATTTCCTCAATATAGTCCTCCATCTCCTCAGCAAAAGATACCTAGGGAACACCCACTTTTAATCACAGACACAGTAGATTACTAATAATTAAGAAGTCTCACAGTTTCTTGAGAGGAAGATCAGCCCCTCCTGCTAACATCTAAAAGGCAGAGACTGAGACAAAGCCAGATTTTCTCAGATTGACCACTGAGGTAACTATACATGCCCACAACAAAATCTAAGTTCCAGTTTTGGTTCAAGAGTAAGCAGAGGCAAGAGGGAAGCAATGAAAGAACTACAAAAAATCCTCCTGTTTTCCAGCCCTACAGCACTGAAACTACTGGGGGAAAAGACAGGAAACCAGACTGAACCAAAGGCTTTTAAAGCAACATTCAGATGTGAACAAAAGCCTAATGATTATCAGTTAAATTTGGCTAGAAAGCACATGAATGAATACCTTTAATTTAAAATTTATGCACTCAGTGGATACACATTTTCACACACAAGCCCAAAGTTGCTAGGTGGCTGTGTGAATCCAGTGGTCCAAGCCCTGGTTCAAGATGATCATCTCTCTGATTAACAGGGAACAGAAAACACTCCTGAACTCCACAGTTTTGGTGCTGCTGTGGACCAGGAGTGTCTTTTGATGTGAATGGAGCAGCATTTCAGTAAAAGTGCTGGGGCCTCAAAATGAAGTTACTGCTGGCTACATCTGGAACTTGTTCTGCATTTAGAGGTCAAAACTGGAATCCAAAAGCTAAGTACTAAACTGCATAATTAGTCATTTAGACCGAGTGACCTGATTCTTACTCATGCCAGGCAACTTCATCTCCCTTTGGGAATTCATTTCCCAGTGGAAGGTAAACTGCC
Organism: Lonchura striata; assembly: GCF_050655825.1. NCBI lineage: Eukaryota > Metazoa > Chordata > Aves > Passeriformes > Estrildidae > Lonchura > Lonchura striata. Next base: position 35,635,430 of record NC_140708.1, on the reverse strand, counting down.
TTGAGGTTAATGTTGAAGATCATGCCCATGACACATTATGAGAGTACTAATTCCATCAAACTTTGTCTGAGATCTAAGTACATTTTAAGAAATAAATTATAAGCATCAGCTAACTCTTATTCATAGAGAGGAAATTAAATTCTTGTAGTGAAAGGGGGGGAGAATGAGCAAAAGAAATAGTAAGTAAGACAATGTGGGAAGTATTTAAAAATTACACAAACTGATTCCTCTCTCCAAGTTTGTGGGAGATACAGTCACCACTAGGTTTTTCAAAACCACTCATTGCTGACCTCTGAGTCTTTACTTCCTCTGCACAAACTTGAGCAAGGTAACAATATCAAGGTAGGCAAAGACATGAACTCACTGAAATCCTGTGCATGGATTAAAGCCTTAGAGTGCAGTGCAAACACTTCCCCAGACCACTCCATTTGCCATAACAAGGAAGAAAGTTTTGGTTTTTTTTGTCACAAAGGCTGATCATTTCTAAAGCTTCTGTAGACACTGCAAAACACTTTGTGCTATTCTACAGCCCTTCACAGAGTGCAGGGCACCACATGCCTGGGAAGAACATACCCAACTCTTTCCAAAGGCTCCAGGGAGCCTTTGTGTGATCCTTCCTGAGAATCTCCTCGAGACTTCCCAGTTCCCACTGCTCCCATTGAACAGCCATGGCTGCCACTTTCCCTGTGTGAATACTGTGCATACCCACAGCCTTCAGAAGTTCAAACAAAGCCAGAAACAATTACAACCCAAAACCCAACCTACCAACCTACTTTTTCTCCCCTGGAGAACCATTAGGTAGCACAGGTTTTGTGTGCAAGCCTTTGGATCCCAAGAGTGAAACCTTCCAAAGGTAATTCTTTGGCCATTTACAGATGAAAAAGTTGCTTCTTCCCTGGAGAGGTGCAGGTTTCTGAAGCCACAATGAAATTGTTATTAACACCATTCTCCTGCTGCATTATGGGCAATGGCTGTAGAAGCAAATTTGGTTTTTACAAGGGAACAGAGACACCTTTTCCAACATATTAAATGTCCTGTGGCAGCTAGGAGAGCCATGCTCTGTGATTAAGACCATTACATCTGAGGTTGTGACAAAGAATATTCTGCTAACTCTTCAGAAACACCTGCAGAAACCAGTTACACTTTCTTGCATTCGAAACAAAACACTGGGGAGTTACAAGTATAGTTCCATATTTCCCCTAATGGCTACTCTGTTTCCTGAAGGCAAAGAAAGAGATTCTTGATCTCACTTAAAAGAATGTAATCAGAAATTATGCCAGTCAAACCAACTGATTAACACTAGGGTAAAGCTGATGGAATTGAAACCAGATTCATGGCAGCACAAGGCGTGATGAAGTTGATCCTACAACAAAAATTTGTCTTATCACACTATCCTTATTAATCAGACATTTTAATAATAGTCCAAAAGTCCACAATACTTTTACCAGGTTTTAACCAAAATCTCCTACCTCCTGTACCTTGTCTTTTATGGCCAGAAACTGAAAACCTCTCTACAAATATTTTGCTGGCATAGCAATAACTCAGTTTTATGATACTCTCCCATTTAATTTTTAAGAAAAGAATGTGACTAGGAATTGTGTTAGTGGCTATTTGAGACACAATAAATGGATATTCAGTTACTTCTGAGTGCCATTAGCCCACCCTGAGAAAAGTCTCCACTTTGAAATTATTTTCTTTTCTGTCTTTATAGAAGAGTTCCTCTCAGATGCTTTTCCCTTTCCATAAATGGCACGAGAACAGCTGATATGCTCAGGGTTAGTTGTGTTTGTGTCCACAAAAAGTCTGGATGCCAGCAGAGCCCTGTCCAGCAGCAGTGCCTGGTGCTGCCCATGGCCTGGCACACCACTGAAGTACTGAAGAGTAGCAAAGTCTGATTCAGATCAGATGAAAGCTTCCAGGCTCTGTGGCTCCCCATCATCTGTTGTTTTGAATGTCATGTTGCATTGCTACCCTTTAAAACGTGGCCTCTCCTTTTCTGACAGCTCTGTAAGTTTTGCTACAGGCAATTTCACTCAGACCTCCAAGACCCAGTCTTTGCTGAGTTCACTGAACAGGACAGCCATCAAAAAAACCTCCTAAAGTCATCTCTATGTGTTTGCCAAGCAACTCACAACATCTCCCAGTGCTTCCCCTGCGACTGTGTGGGGGACATCCGACCTTCTGCTGATCCATCAGCAAATCCAATTCTTCATCAAACAAGCTGAAGTGCTGGCAGTACCAAGGGAAGCATTCAAAAGACCTTCTCTTTTACTTTTTCAACAGATGTGTTGTTTGTTCTACCTTTTCTTGTGACATAAAAAAAAAAAACTTTTCCAAACATTTACTGTGCATGACCTCGGTCAAGACGTGGTGTGCTTTCAAGGAACAGAAGCATTTTTCTGGCAGCCCAGCAGCTGGGGTTCCCACTTGTGGAACTGGGGTGAGGTGGGAAGCAGATGTCCCCAGTTATTCCCAGAGTCCAGAGCATTGAGGAACTAGATCTGTTTAGTCTGGAAAAGCAAGGGTGAAACTTGATAAAGGTATTTTAATATAGAAATATTTTAAATAAAAAGGGCAGGGATCAATTATTCTGCATGTTCTAGTCTGCTCTGGGGGGATGATGTGAAGAAATCCACTTAATTGGATATGAAGGTTTTTTATTCTAATTTTTCACACAAGGAAGCAGAAGAACAGGCCTGTGAATATTGTGGAATCCATTCTCAGAGGTCTGAAAGACGTCCAAGGGCACTCAGACATCTGTTGATCATCTAAATGTATTTGATCTCTGTTCAATGCAAGAGGCTCTTGAGCCCTTTCCCAGTCCTTTGTACCAATGATTTTGCAAAACACTGGCACAGGCACAGGCATGGCCATGAAAAGAGATGAGGAAGGGAGTTTGTTTGCTGAGTGCTCACCAAAGGAAACCTGCAGCTCTGAGTAAAGGGATAAGAATCTCCTCTGCAAATTAACAATCCTGTTTCAAAGACTTGTCTCAATCATCACTGTCTCCTAAAAAAATAAATGGCATGGCTTGGAGATCCCTAAAGTTCAGACCAGAAAAAGGGAAAGCATTGAGCTTGGCCAGACTGACTTTGTAAGAAACAGAGTAGGTCCATAGTTTGAAGGTAATTCTTCATCCTTACACAATGACTTTCATCTAAGAACCACAAAATATTAAATCTTCATTGCAGGATTAAGTCTTCATGAGCTAGGTGGCAATCTCACAATATTTTACAGAACAGTGCACAGGAGGTTGAGAGATGTGTTTTGCAGAAGATTTGATCATCACCTGCGACTGAAATCAAAGAAGTCACACTGAGATAAATGAAAGCTAGAGATGCTGAGATTCCTCAAATCAGTCCAATTGTCCCTTGCAATTAGTGAATAAAGAATAGAAACCTAGAAGTACAGGCTTTCATTTCATACCAGCTCCTGCCAGTGGATGTGAGTCATCAGGCTGCCTTAAAGCATAACTGTTCATCACTACAGAAGCCATATGAACCAGAAAGATTCCACACTCTTTAGATTGAATAGACCTCATGCAAACTTCTGTCACAAACACAACTGCTTTCCTGGCAAGTTTCAGGCATGCAGCTGATACTGAAACATGGTGAGTTATTATAAAAGTCACTTGTGTAAAATAAATAACGTGCAGCATATGTTATGTTTCAGGTTATGAAAACATTCCACAACAAACTGGCTTAGAACAATTAAAAACGTTTCAGTCAAAGGACAATAGTTCAAGCTGTAACTTTTCTTGAGCTGCCTCTCAAACTGCCTTCCAAGCATTTGTCTTCATGATATGTGTATTTTCAGATGTTGACAGCAATGTTCCACATATAATCTGTTTGAAAATCTCCACACACTCTTGCTACTAGTAAAGCCCTCAAAACTATGACAGAAACAGGCTAAAATGAATTTGTGTGAGATGATGCATGATCAGACAAGAAGAGTTCACACACGAAAACCTGGAAATTCTGGCTTTATCCAGCAGCCTAAGCTCCAGCCAGGGAAGTTCCAACCATGCAGCCAGGGACTGACTGAGGGAAAGTGTGAAGAGGCTGACAGGGGGAATCCAGAGTTCTTTAGGTTGGGAAAGACCTTTAAGATTACTGAGTCCCATCAAGAAATCCAGAGAAGAGCAGCAGATGAGGAGATGGAATGTTGTGTTTCGATTTTGGGAAATCAAAGTTGGGCATTCCTGGTGAGGGAAAGGATCCCAGCACTCTCCACGCAGTCTCCTGATGCCTTTTGGTGTTACACAAAGAAATCTTGGAACGTTCTTTTGCCTTTCCCTGTCTGATCTTATCTATTCAGCTTGAGCTGAATGTGTAGTAAACAGCCAATTCTACATGAGGAACAGCTGCAACACTTTAATCAACGTCTGCATTTTCTTTTTACTTTTTTTTTTTTCCCTGCCACAGTCATTTGGGTTGGTATGAGGCGAACCAGTAAAGCAAAAGGCTTCATAATTCCAGGATATTAGCTTTGAGATGCAGGAATTGGCAGTGAGGTGGATGGGGAGCATGGAAGGCAGCTGTGTTATTAGTAGGGATTTATTGATTACAGCAGTGTGTAGACATCACACCTAAGAATGGGGGTCCGTAGTGCCAGGCACTACAGACACATCGTGGGAGCCAGAGCTTCCAAAGCAAACCAACCTCACCAGCCCTGGCAGTGGGAGCAGGGGCCAAAGATATGAAATATCTCATCCAGGATTTCAGAGGGGGTCAGTGGCAGAGAAAATATCGAGCCCAATCCCAATACCCAGCGCAGGATCACTTGCTATTTGAGTGAAGCAAATCATCAGTGCCTGTCAGCTGTGGGGTTTATTTTGCTGCTGCAAGCTGATCTGGAGTCATGACAAATCTGTTTTCCCTCATATGCTACTAAACTATCAAAACATGTGTTGACACACAGAAAAATACAATGACTGGAGAGAGCAGAGCCCTCAGCAAGCAGCTGAGCATGTTCCAGCCTGGAGGGGCTGCACTGCACAAAGGGCCACGCTACCTCCTCAGTTCTCCTGGTAGATCTGGAGCAGCTTCAGGCTCCCTCACCTGCCCTGGACTTCTCAGGTTACCTCTGGTGCCTCAGCAAACTCAGCAGCAGAAAAAGGAGAAGTTTCCTCCCTGAGCTCCCAGCATCCTTCCCCTTTGGAGCTGGGATACAAGCTGTAGTCTAGAACCATGCCCTTCCTTGGGAGAACAGCAGCCTCTGAGGTTTCCCTTCTGACAAGTGCATGGGAAGTATATGAATTATTTTTTGGCTCTCCTGTTAGTCAGCAACAGGGTCTGCTATCTGGCTATACCCTGTTTTTCCTCTTCTCAGCAGACATTTTTGTAGCTGCTCCTTTCTAGAAGCCACACTTCTGCTCCATTTGCAACTGCCATGCAAATGGTGTGAGTCAACATGTTCCCCCATACAGCTTTTCTGTCCAAAGCGTGGTTTCCTTGGAATGTTGACTTATTTGATTCAGAGAAATATGGGGGCATAACCACAACAGGAGTTTCGGAGCAACAAAGGAAAAGACTGCCTAGGCTCAAGAAGGAGAAAATTCTTCCTGGCTCCTATTGGTGACCAGAGCTTAAACACCCAAATCACCATAGAAAGTAATTTTGAAATAACAAATTGTCCCTTGAGACAAAATTTAGTTGCTTCATCATCTCCTTTTGTAAGTCCAGTGAATCAGCTGCAGACTTTTTACGCTTCAATTAAACAGAAACACTCACCACAGTCCCAACCAGCTATGGGGGTTTTGGTACAGCTTATTTTAAGAATCTAAACTGGTCAGCACAGAAGATATGTTTTTGACTTCAATTAGTGAGAAATGTGGCCTCACAAGAAGTGCTTGGCAGGATTTTTTTCTGGATCTTCAAACCCTAGTCCTTCCCTCCCCATACTTTTAAAATTATTCTTTAGAAACATGCTCATAGAGGTTTCTTCACCAAAGAAACACATTTTTCCTCCTTTCTGTAGACAATAGATTTATTGGTCGAGGGGTGCTCATAAACCAGCCAGCTGAGATAGTTTAAAATAAATTTGCTTTTAAAGCAGGAGAAGGGAAAGTTTTGTTTTGTTTGTTGTTGCCCTTTTTCTGCTTTAAAAGCGTTCCCCCAGATTAAAGGATGAAAATAGATGAAATAACCTGTCAGCAGGATGAGGAGGGCAGCTTAATGAACTGAGAAGAGAAGGTTTGTGTCAAGCAGGATTTTCTGTCCATCCCACAGTGAGGCTGCTCACAATCCTTTGGAGTGTCACAGAACCAGTTTTGTTAGCAACAAAGCCATGGCTACAAGCAGACAGGTATTTGATAAAGCTTTTTAGGAGAACAATGTATTCCCACTATTACTAACAGCAAACATGACAGGACAATTCTGAAAGCTTCTCTTCTCAGGAATTTTTTTTCTCTTGTCACATGTGCTTAATAGGTTTGGATAATATCCAGTGTCCAGCCTCTTATCAGGACCTTCCTACCTTTTAACATCCTCCTGCACTGATGGATGGCCTAAACATTAACAAGCAACCTGATGTTGCAATAGCCATAGCCTGGCTTCCTCTGCTAAGCCAAATGTCATTTGTTCCATTTAAGAAAAAAAAACAAAAAAAAAAAAACACAAAAAAAAAAACAAAAAAAAAAAAACAAAACAAAACAAAACAAAAAACAACAACCCCTAAACAGATAAACACTCACAACCTCAACATTACTGAATGGCTTTCTTGCAGGAAAACAAACAGATCCCTGCTTGAATTCACTCCTGAGACACAAGGCTGTAAACAGGAGTAACCCTTCCCTTGCAGGCTGGAGCCTGATCCACACTCAGCTCCACTCAAGGGCTGTTTTGCCATCACGTGCAGGGGGGACTCTATTGAATTTGCCTTCATCTTTTTCCAGGTCAAAATCGGAGGAAACATTTGAATAAAAAAATGAAAAACCAAAAGAGAGTCTGGGAAGGTCTCGAAAAGAATTAGGAAACAAATCAGGCAGGAACCAGTGACCCACTCACAGAAAGACTGGAAAAAACACACAGGAAGGCAAACAAAATCCCTGCTGGAAATGGGGAATTCCCACATCACCTGGATCACACAACCCATTAGCAATTAAATGGTAACAGCCATCTGCAAGGAACTGGGAGGGAAGACATTTATTGTAGGGAATGACACACTGTTTGCTGTAGCATATTCCACTCTTCCTCACTTTTGCTTGTTGGACAAACAACATCAGTGCAAAGATAATAAACTTGCTATATGCTTGATTTTTGACTCAGGTCAAAACTTGGTTAAAAAAAATAGCATACAAGCTAAAGCTTGGCAAGCAGGTTAAATTACTTTACAGTGTTGTTGGACTACTGGGAAAAAAATTAAACATTAATAGCTTGAAGAGTCATATATCCGCAATTTAAATATGCTGGTTATTTCTAAATCAATTTGTAAAAAAAATATATATTTTTAAAATCTCCCTTTTTACACTTATCAAGCAATATTTTAAGGAATTTTTTTTTTTTTTGTGACTTTTAAAACCCTGTGATTCCTGGTTCCAAGTTAAAATAGCACAGTCTACCAAATTACTGATTCTTCTAGTTGCATCATCCCAGCCAAAGGTGTCAGCCTCAGGCACCTCACTGGAATTTGCCTGACCTGTTCTTGTGAGGCTGCTCAGATACTGAAGTCTCCAGATGTTTTTCCAGAATCCTAATTTCCTATTACAAGGGAATCAGGTGAGAAATAAGGTATGATTAACTTCCATTCTCACCATGTGCCTCTTCATTCTCTTCATTCAAATAGAGCCTTCTTCTTTGTTGGGGTTTCCTGTTACTATTTCTGAGTTTAGCACAAGGAATCCTGAGCTTGGAGAGACATTAGCTGATCCATTATACTTTTAGTTTCAGAAATCTGAAACTGAACCAACCAGCAAAGTTGCAGCAAGTGGGGGAATGGATGGGCTGTGGAGGTCAGCTCTTCAAAGGACTCCTGAACTATTGAGAAATTGTGCACAGAAACCTGTGTGGATACGCCATGCAAGGTAATTTAATGTATTCTGCATGAGACCTAGGATGGAATTCACTCATCACACTTTGATCATCTAAAGCTGAGACACTCAGAGTCTCCCCAGGCTCCCTGCAGCCAGTGGGCAGAGAGAGTCATCTCATCTCTCCAATCCAGATGCCTCCAAGGCTGAGTGCTGGGAATGCAAGGGGCTGGACTCACCAGAGGTCTATTTTAATGTCATTCTGTGCAAACACACAAAAGCCATCTCCTGCAGATTTCTGGATGTTTTGCAAGTCAGTGTTCCAGACAGCTGGAAAAGGCTGATTCCTTTTTTCCCATGTGAGCAAAATTTTCAGGCAGAAGAGGCTGTTTCTGGGAAAGCTGAATGGACTTGAAAGTCTTTCAGAATTAACTGCCTTTGCCACTGGCTAATCCATACAAACCAAATATAAGTCATGAGGGGCATACAGAGGGGATAGGGAACAGATGACCCCAGAAACAGGGAGGAGGAAACTATAATTAGCATATTCATTAGCCAAGAGCAGGCAAATAGAGCCTTCCTATTGCCAGAAAATCCTGAGCAGATCTGCTCTTTGTTTGCAGAGTCCTTTTGGATGTCCTGGCTGCTCTCTGAGAGGAGCTGGAGCAGGCTGGGGGCCTGCCCTGCCTCTCAGGCAGATGTAAGCCAGGTTTGCATCCATTAGTGGAATCGAGTTTCCATTTTCCAAAGGGTCAAGTCAGAGTAATTCCAGCAAACACAGGGAAGCCAGAAAGCTTCTTCTCAATGACCAAGGCATCCCAATGCTTTTCCTGACCAAAAATGACAGACAGGAGGCATGTGCACTGGAGAGTGTAACCTCTCCAGAAGCACAGGGAAAGAGAAGCAGAGCTTCAACAGCTCTGATGAGCACAAAACCAGAGGAGTTAATGACACCAGCCCAGACCTGCTACCAGCCTAAGCAAAGGCATTGCAAATGCAGCCCTCCCTGAGTCTAAAGGACAGGACACAGGACCACCCAAGGACCTATTCTGGGGCAGCATCATCAGGACAGGGCAGGCTCCAAGTTGTTTCCACAGGCTCTCCTGCAAATTTGGCACCACTGCAGGAGACAGAAGCCCTCAGTAAGTGTTTAGTTAACTAACATTTGTATTATAAACAGTGGGTAAAGGCTGAGGAAATAGGACTCCAGCAAACCGTGAGAAAAAAGCCTTTTTGCCTTATACCACAGCAAAGGGACTCCTAATCAAGGCAACAATGTGATTTTTCAGATTCCCTACCACACTACATTAAAGTCTGGCCTCAGTAACAGACAAATGTTTATTAAAATAAATTCTGACTAGAAAGCATTAATTTGAGTATCTAATTTGAGAAACACGGTTGCCATTCTGCCACCCAGATATTTTCCCAGAACTGAACTTTGGAAAGATGAGCTTTTTCAGAGAGCCCACTGAGAAGGTACTTTCCTGGACTCAGACACAGTGATCAGCAGAGATATTGATCGTGCTGTCTCTGCAACAACAACAGGAATTATACATTGATTTCTCTGGAGACTGGATTATGTATTGATTATGCAAGCTGCAAAGTAGAGGCCTAAGTAATGCTATCATGTCTGGCTAAAATGGTGCTCGTAGAGTAGTGAAGTCAATAGAAAGGGGAGATGAGAAATCCATTGAGACAAAGGGCAAAGTCCCAGGGTAATTAATTAAATGGCAAAATTCTCCTGGCTCAAGCGATGCCAGGATTTCTACTTAAGCATTTTGCATCCTGAAAAGTCCCCTAATAGGAGCCCAAAGGATGCAGTGAATAACGCTTTGAGCAAGTAAATAATTCTAGCCCATCCCGAGTCCGTGCTGCACGCTGTGGACAGACAGGCACCTCATTCATTGCTTACTGCAATTGGGTCATTAATGAAATGCATAGGGTTTAGAAAAATTTGAAAACTAGCTGTGGAGATAACTCTTGGATCAAGCCTGAAGGGGCCATCCACTGCAGCCAGTGAAAAGAGATACTGTGCTGGCCTTTTATCAGCAAGATAATAAGCTTACAGGGGAACAGAGATGACTTGCTGGATATAAGTGACATAAGCTGAATTTGTTGGAGAAAGATAACAATGTAGAAAACAGCCCCTGAAGGCTCACCTTTCCAAACACAGAGCCTCTGTCTAGCATTAAACTCTCCAGATTGCTTTACAGAAGTTTAATGTTTCCATCTTCCACTGCTTCCCTTAGTGTGGCAGTCAGCTTTTGTTCTGGCTATCCCAAAAACTTAATTATAACTTGTTCCCTAGGAGGCATTTAGTAAAACTAAACAGGTAGAGGAAGAGGTCTCAGGACTTGAATCCAATTCTAGGTATGGTGTGACCTGCAGGGTTCAGCTAGAATCATTAAGAAGTGATAGATGAAACTTCACTGATCAGCAAAGATGACTCACCCAGAAGCACAAGTGCTGAAGTTTGCATTTATTTTGGGGGTGGAAATAGAAAGGAGGGGAAGAAATCTCAAGGAGAGAGGCAAAGGTCCTTGTCAAGATCAAAGCAATGGCCAAAAGGAAATTATTCTGATGGTGCACAGAGATGGGAGAGGTGTCTGTGAGCAGGAGCCCGGCTCAGCCACATGGCTTGGCCCAGCAGAAAGACTAGTGTAATTTAAATTTCATCTCACTCATCTTATGGACATGTTTTCTTCTCCATAAACAACTGATTTGAAAGAAGGACACGTTTTAGCCAGTAGACAAGTGGAAGGCCAGGCACTGCTGGTCAGCCAGAGTCCCTTTCAAGGGACTTTTCCCTCCCTTCCTTATCCTATAATTGTTCATAAAAACAAAGACATTGTTTTGTTTACCAAAATCCCCACTGACAGCCTTAGAATGGTGTAAGGAGGTTATTGCTGTGCCCAGCTAACCCCTTGCAGCAAAGAAAGTGCAAACATAGCCTTTATTCTGTGCATTTCCTGGAGGAAAGGGTACTGGACAGGAATTCAGATAAGAAAATTCATGTTGTTGCCGTTCTTCATATTCTGTGAAGTATTTTAATGGGGATAACAATACACATTAGACATCCTGTTCAGTAACATTTTTAGTACCCAGCTGAGTCCAAATATAAACTATAATGGCATATGGAGACTGTCTTAAGAGCCATTTCAAATCAATTTAGTTTTATATAGCGTCTCTTCAAGTCTCTCAAGGTGATTTACAGTGAAAAAGCAAATAGTGGGATAGTGATTTAGTAGAGTAAGGCATGGCAGCTTTCAGGGAGGAAGGCAAAAATGCTGCATGGAGACGTAAAACTCTAATTTAAAACCAGTACAAAGGTAAATATATCTCTTTGCTCTTCCAGTACAAGAAGCAGTCAAGTAATGAAGCCAGGTTGGGTTCAGTTTAATTCAACAGTTCAATGGAGCCATTTACAGATGGAACTGGACCTAAAACTGAACCTTTTCCACTCAGCTGCTGAGATTAGGAAAAAAACAGGGAAGAAATATTTGTGACCAATTCATTTTACCATCATATTTCACAACCTCAGAAATTTCAGACTTCCTGTGGCTTGGACTTCTGCCCTAGGGGCTTATGAAGTCATGAAGGCAGCTTTAAGTGCCTTTTTCATGAAAATTGTTAAAGCCTTTTTTAAAGAAGCAACATTTTAGTCAAGAAACCTTGACCTGGCTGGTGTGACAACCATTGTGCTGCTCCTGTGCAGGGAGAAGGAATAATTCTTCAGAGAATGTTTCCCTCAGCTACAGGCCACCCTTCCTGTGGGTTTTTGCCCTCCTGCTCACCCCTCAGGTGAAGCTGCTACAGGAGCCATGAAAACACTCATATTTTGGTGTTCCTAGTGTGAGGATCACATGTGCTCCTTACATTTCCCTCCCACCAGCTCAGAATAGGATGTGGCTGTTTCAGCGAAATTTAGGCAAGAGAGAGGGAAATGCTACTGTCTTCCTAGGACCTGAGTACACAGAATCCTGGGACAGCTCAGCGTGGAAGGGACCTTTGAAGATCTTCTGATCCACCATTTCATGGGAAAGGGAGCCTAGAATGAGATGATCCAGTGCCCAACAGCATCTTGAAAACCTCCAGTGATGAGGACTCCACCACATCCTTAGGAAGGTTGTTCCGAAGTTTCTCTTCTTTGAGAGGTCTAAACCATCCACGTTTCCTTCCACCTACACCACCCACGTTTCCTTCCACCTACACCACCCATGCTTCTCCTTCCACCTAAACCACCCACGTTTCCTACCACCTAAAACTACCCACTTTTCCCTCCAGGTGCCAGGATTTGTCAGGATTTGTCACTGCTGTTGCCTGTAGGTCAGGGGCATGGTGGAAGCCTGACCTGCTTGCCCACCAGGACTAACATTTTGATTTTTCAACAAGCAGGGGAAGGCTGTTCAGGATGCCAAAGCTGTGGAGAGCCTGAATTGTGATCACTTGAAAAAGCACCTCCTTACTACTATCCTGGCAAGTGCAGGGTTTGTTTGGTGGCCCCAGGGCAGACGTCTCACAGGCAGTGACTTTGTGAGTCACACAAGGCTGGGAGTCCTGCTGGGAGGTCTGTTCATCTGGGAAAGTGCCTTCTCTTCCTTTCTGCTGTGCAAGAAGTGTATGTTTTATTAAATAAAGTGATGTTCCCTATGCAAATGAACGCCCTTTGGAATGGTGATATGCTGACACGTTTTAGGTTAAATATGTATGCCCTTTAAAAACTGAAGCAAGAACTAAAAATCATTTATAAATATTAAAGAGCAAGAAGTCTACTTTTTGTTTTCACTATGTTTCTGATCCTGCACTCTGCGAAAAACACTCCTCACATTATAAAGATTGAATTATCTGTCCAAGAACTAAACCTGTAATTTTATTCTATCAGTCAAGCTGTAATGTCACGCTATTTTTGTGTCAAGACAATCAGGTTCTTTGAAGCACAGACACACACCTACTTAAAAGAAGCTTTCAGCTGAAAGCAGAAGACTCCAGAAACAGCAGCAATTTGTACCTTTCAAGAGAATGATAATTAAACAGAGAAATGTTGATTCCAATGAAAAGAAGGTTTCTTTGCTGGCCAGGATGATGTTCCATTAGGACATTTGGGTCCAGATTCATCTGTTTGGACTGCAGGCATCAGTCCTTTGAATCATTGGCTTCTAATGGCTTCAGATGTGTCCTTTGGAGATACTTATTTCTCTTTCTGGACAAGAAAGGACAGTAGGCCATCTGCACTCCTAACCTGACTACCTTAGTTAGGTATCTAAGATGAAATTAAATCAATCCAGGCCTTGCTCTAGTTTTTTAAGTATTTGTTGCAAGGGACACCTATTAGAAAGTTTAGTATTCAACCCATTGTTACAGCACAGTCAACCTTGCCTCCAGGAAGCATTTCCTGCTGTGCACGGTTTCCACAGCCCTCTGGAAGAAGCAGAAATTTCTCATTAAGGAAAAAAAGTGCAGCAAGAGCAATGCAGACATTGAAGGATCACCACCAGGGAGGCACTTTTAGATTACAAGTGAGGGAGAGTATTCTGGTGTTTCACAGGATCACAAAATGGGTGATGTTGGAAGGGACCACTGGAGGTCATCCAGTTTCCTTCTGCTCAGAGTTGTTAAGGTAACTTGCAAATGCCAGAAGAGTCTCAGGACAGACTGTAAATATGCTGTGCCAGTTTTACATACTGAGAAACCAAGTCCACAGGTCAAATAAGAAGTCCAGGGCATGGCAGAGAATGAAAACTGCAGCTCTGGAGTCCCAGTATTTTTCCCTCCTGTAACACCACTGTTCTTTGTTGGTGAAGAAGCAGCAGTTTTCAGCTTGGTCTTTATTGCACACTCACTAAATTATTCCATGTGCTTCTGGCTGCACCATGGATGGCAGAAGAGCCAATGGACAGCACTGAAGGGCTTTTGGAAACCTGCAGCAAGACTGGCTGAAGTGAAGCAATGCTATCCTCCCCTCACTTTACTAGCTCTGCTACCAGCAAAATGCCTTTCTCCCTTTCCAGACAGGAGCTGGATCAGTGGGAAATATTTTCCCTCAGAGTTTGTCACTCTGTTGACAGGAATTTTAAGACAAAAGGTCATTTTGGTGGATTTAAAAAGCAGTGGAACCTCATACCCCTAATGAATGGGCAGCAGGAACTCATACTGGCAGTGCTCAATGGCTGCACATGAAACTAGCCAGGCTCAGTAAATGAAACCAGATCCCAAAATACAGCCTGAGATAACTGAAAGTATGCATCAAAGTTTATTGTAGGAAAATGACTGAGTGGAAAAAGAGTGGTCTGCTCTGCCCCTGCACCTCCAAAACATATTGTACCATTTAAACCCTCTAGAAAGACATCTGCCAAAAATGTGATTAATTCTCCTGAAGGTCAAATGTATGACTTTTGTAGAATAGTTGAAGCAGCAGTTGTACGTCTTTGATTACTCTTACAAAAGCAACTTAGGAAAAATCCTAGGATTGCTCTTGTGTTTGAAGCTGCTCTTGTGTTTGGAGCTGGATGTTTGCTGCTTCTTGGCAGTGACTTGTGTAGCAAAGGTGAGATGTGGTCAGGAGATGATTGCAATCCCCCCAAAAGGATGAGTCCCAGAGCAGCCTGTCCCAAATTCCAGCAGCACATCCTGTGCCTCTGTTTGGAGTGCCACCCTGTGGACACGGCTGAGCTCCTCCCATGAGCTCCTCTCCTTCCCACAGCCAACACCCAGGACACGCCTGGGACACAAGGATGGGTGACAGCACCTCTGAGCTCCCAACCCCACTGTCCCCTGTCAGTCCTGCATGTCCCTGCCCATCCTGGGGAAAATGGTGCTGGGCGAAGAATGGGAATTTCTGTACCAAAACAGAGTGTTTGTTATGAAAGACCATTTTTGCCTGTGCTTTCTACACAACAGAATATGAAATGCCACCACCACTTCTGAGCTGGATAGGAAATAACTGGGGCATTGCTGGTAACAGCTGAGGTTTCTTGCATTACACCTCCAATGCAGAGCTTTGTACACTGAGACCAGAGAAGCTCTCTGCTCATCCACGGATGAATTAAGCCCCTGGTAAGTCAAGTTCATCCTTAGAAGTCCATTTCTGGATTGCATTATAATTTATTTTTTTCTCTGACTGTTGGTATAAGACTTGCAGGTTTATTCACTGGAGATTGCCACCATAAATTTTAGGAGTCTGGCTTACAAAGCCTGTAACAACCTTGTTTAGCAAAGGTGTGCCTTGCAGCATTCCTTCAGTAATGCCACTTTGGCTGCCCCTTACCTCTGGGGTGAGGTATTTCATCATGATTTCCTTTCCTTTCTCTCCCAGCTTTTCATCTGGAGCAATTTCATATTCTGCCTGGAACAGACATATAAAAAAATAAAAGTCAATATTTGCACTCATATTTCACCATTATAACTTCATTTTGGATGTGGACTTAACAGAACACTCTGTATGAAAAATCTGAAGGACAAATATCATTTTCTGGTGGAAATAAAACCTGTACACACAATCTTATTGAAAACCTTCCACTAGATTTTGACCAGACCCTAGCAGTGCTTCTTCTGGGGCTTTGTCTCTTAATTAACACCAATACAATTGAATTAATTTATATTTTATAACCTTGCAAAGCCAGCTTTCAGAAAGCATTCAGTGACAAGAGACATCAGCTTCATTTGGTTTTGCTCAAAAGAAAGTTGGACACAGGAGGTAAAATTATTTCTCTGAGCAGTAGAGAAAGTGAATGTTTGTTAAGACTTGCCACAGTGCTGTTTCAAGTTCTAGGTGTGTATATATATATATATATATATATATATATATATATATATATATATATATATTCTTTTTTGTTTAATGTGTATTTTCTATGTATTTATGCCTTAACCTTGGTCTGACAATACCTGTGCAAAGCAGAGAGACCTGCCCATCACTGTTAGTGACCCTTGGCTCAGTCCCTCCTGATTTCTTAGAACCAAGAGGAGACAAGAGAGAGCACTTAGAGGAATAGACACCATAAGCAAAATTCTCTTTGGCTTCCCTAGTGCATTAAAAAAGGGAGCATCCCATCCTCATGCACAAAGTCTACCTACACTTTAAAATTCTGACTGCTCTAGGTATTGAACTACTACTGACTTTTGATGAGCTTTGTTTATATTAGAAACAAAAGAAGCACAATGTGTGTACCATGAAGATATTAAATCACTTCAGCTAAAGTTTTGGATCCATGGCAGGCATTCAAAGGAAACATGTGCTTCAGTGCCTAAATGCCTAATTTTCTTAGGGACCTTCCTGATTGGCGCTGCTTGGGATATGAAGCTTTAGCCTTCAGGTAATTTTTTTTTTTCCAGAATTAAATTAAGGGAAAAAAAAAAAAAAAAAAAAAAAAAAAAAAGGAAGACGACAGCCTAACAGCTTTCATGACTGTATTAAAAAAAGGATCCCAGAAAATCCTGCCAAACCAATTAAATAACCTGGTCCAATACAAGCTGTCTGTGATGATAAATGAGGAGGAAGCTTAAAAAAAAAAAAAAAAAGGTAAATCAGACTGAACTGGCAAAAACTTGGAAGAACAAATTTCAGAACTATTGCCCACTGGAAGATGTATGTACTGCTCCAGGCTGGATGCAATAAATCTGCTGGCTGGCTGTAATGGATACCCCAGCTAAGCAAACCTAGGAATGACATGGAAACCACAATGTAGTAATAATGCTATTCCCCTTCTATCTGGCCAGTGCTCATAGAGCTATTGCAGCTCAAGTCTGGAGCTGCATATTTAAACACAGGCATAGCAGGTTGCTTGAACAATCTGGAATTATGATTTGGTTTGGGAAATTATAATGGCCACAAATAAAAATGATGAAAAGACAACCAAAAACTAAAATCCACAAGTACAGAACTTCTTTTTAAGTGACAGTTTTGGGGATGAAACTGATTAGGTTCTCATAAAACTTAATACAAGGGTTTAAAAATATATTTTATCTAATCTCCTGTCCTTTTAGATGGTATCTGAGTATGGGTCATTGAAGTACAGAAACTCTGAAATGCTTCAAGCATCTTAGCAGCATTTTTCTCCATGATTTCTCTCTCCTTCATTTGCTTTCAAACGCTGATAATATATTGTCTCCCTAGCAAATAAAACCTGATTATAAGTCATCATCTCCTATTTGAAGTGCACCAGGAGAGCTGTTGAAAAATTTTTTGTCCTTTTTGCCACACAAAACCTATACCAATTTCATCCCATCTGAACTGTACAACAGGAAACAAATCAGGACAAACCAGAAGACAGAAACTCAGCAAGAACTCGATGTCTTGAAATGCAATTCCTGATGGGATCCAACATACGCAGAGCTAAATGCACACCTATACATATACAGAGTCTCTCATTCTGCCTCAAGAGAGATAGCAAGAATAAAAGGAAAGTTTAATGACACTTGCATTTGACATTCCCAGGAAATGTGACACGGTGGTGGTGAAGGTGGGAAGTGACAGACAAGTGAGAATGTGAGAAGGAACCATAAGCTCCAACTGTGCACGGTGTTGATTCCACTGTAGGTCTGCACTAGAAGCCTGTTCCATTTTGTTCCTCAGCTCATTATTATTTCTCCCTTCAGTGCCGTTTTTGAGCTATTCAGCAACAGACCCTGGTACATTCCCAGCCATGACCTGTTATTACAAGACACAGACATGAATGTCCCCATGCTCTCTCTGACACCTGCCTGGGAAGCCACCAAGGTCCTCAACTCCTGGTCTTGTGCTTAAATCACAAGATACTTCCCTTTCTTTCCCAGTACTCAAAAGCTACAGTTTGCAAATCCCTAATTGCTAGAAATAACATCATTTCTTACAATCCGCGTGGAACAAAATATTTTCCATTATTCCTTTGATGAATCCAGGCATGTGTTTCAAGGCTCCTGCTCTGAAGTCTAATAGCTTCTCCATGCCCTAGTTAGGTCAGACAGGGCCCTATTCATAGCCCATAAATGAGGGGAGGATTTACGATCACCCTGACTCCATGGGACAATCTGCAGGGAAGGCTCTGTCTGTGGGCAGGCACGGATCCTTCAGCCCAAATGGTGAGAGGATGTGGGCTGGCCACTGTCTGCTGCTAACTTTTCTTCTGGCTGCTCTTTTGGAGGTAGTTGTTATGTTGGTGGCTCCTTCTTCCATAGAAGCAGCCCTGGCTGGATGGAGGAACGGGAGTGCAAAGTGTTCTTCCCTTTGGAGCAGCTACCCACAGGATGGGATGAGAGAGATCAGATGGAAAAATGCTCTTCAGCTGGGAAAAGGAGCAATATCTAGCCTATGGCTGGCTGTGGGATGAAGCCATGGGCTCAGGGACAGCTCAGCTTTAGGGGCTGGAGGCTGCCTGTGATGGGTGGAGAGCCACCAGGGCAATGACACAGGGACCTCACAGGGGCTCACATTGATTCTGACACATCAATTTATGTAGTATCTGATTCTCACCTTAATATTTGAGCTCCTGAAACTGCATGGCTAAAAATGTGTGAAAATGGAAAAACATATCCAAAGAGATCTCTCTGCAGATCTGGGAGGATGCTCTCCCACAGCAGGTAGCTGATGGCTGCCTGTGGCAGCATGGCATGGCCAAGGGAATCATCACCCCTTGTAGCACCCACCAGGAGATGGAGATGGGAACAGACACTCCCACCAGAGCAGTTTTGGCTTATTGGAAAAAGTTAAGAACAGTGGAATCATCTTTTGAGCATCTGCAGGAGGTTACCGGTATTTCAGTCCCAATTTTTCACCTCCACTTTCTTAGCTCCCTCCTCTGTTATCTGAGAATATCTCTCTGCTCAGTCCTTTCTCAGACTCCAGGCTCTGCCCTGTTATTTCTCTGTCCTCTGTGCCTGTCCTTGCACTTGCCTCTGCTGGAGATTTAAAATCTGTGACTGAAAATTGGAAGGCAAACCCCAAACAGCTGGTATTCATAATAACTCACATTTCTAAATGAAAAGTGAACTTGAAACCATATTTTTCATATTTAAAGGCAGGGCAAAAAGAGCCCTTTCAGCTGTTTGAAAACACGTTTTGAGTTAATGAGTTTGTTGTTACAACAAACTGGCATTTCTGATGGGAGAAGCCTTGAACAGCTTTAAGACACACATACACAGATGGTTTATATACCACAAAAGGGACTTAACCAAATGAAATCTCCCTAACAGCAAGACTGGGTTTTTACAAATGGCACTAAATGGATGCTCACTCATCCTTTCACCCCACATAAGTGCCATGCCTAGCGAAGCATTCAGCTGAAAAGTCCACCCGACCCCAGATATCACAAGCAGAAACAACCTGGAGAGGCAGCAGGGCTATTTTCTTCCAGAGGATGAATTTTTGTGTGACTTCAGTGCAAAAAAAAAGTAACCTTGTTCACATTAGAGAGAAAATAATGACCAAAATTGTCCACGTTCTCCTCCTGTCAACCTAAACCTGGTCCACATTAAATTGTTAAAAGCCCTCCCTTGGAAATAAAACATTAAGAATGTGAGTAGATGAAGCAGGAAAGGGAGTCCAGAATCTAAATCCTTCATTTTAATGACACATAAGAATCACAGGAAAGGAGAAAGAAATGTCAGGTGCTGTGACCCTGGGAATGTACTGAAGAGAAGGGGACAGGAGCAAGAGGTCCCTGCTGAGCTGAACTGACCTGCCACCTTCTTGTGCTGGAGGCACTGGCTGTGGAGAAGCAAACACAACTTGCTAGCCCCTTGCCTGCTCACTGATCAGCCTTTTAGCACAGGAAACATTTCCCCTCACACTTTATTTTAATGGCTGTCTTTCAACAGCTCCAAAGTTGAATGATGCTGCTAAAATATTTGTAAGCAGAGCAAAGTGTGCTTCAGGGCTGTGTGTGATTCCTTGGGTAAGGGCTTCTAGGGGAGCCCATTTAATCACAAACCATCTCCATCTAATGATAACAGTTTGTGTTCCCATAGTTCCACCATCTGAACAGCTCCATCAGGGTTTCCTGAGCCATTCAGGGGAGATCTCTGTGGTTCCAAGCACCCAGACAAGCACATGATGCCTCCAGAGCCTCAACGGAGCTCAGTGAATATTTTATCCCAGCAATCAGGACCTCTGTCATGGGTTTGTTTGCACAATAACCACAGCAAGAGATGGCTGGCTGTCCTTACAGCCCTTGTGCCAGCTGGGAGAAGGGGTGGCTGTTCCCCCATTTCCCAGACAGACAGACAGACAGACCCCCTGACAGGCACTCACTGCTCCCACAGCAGCAGTGGGGACCAAACACCCACAGCTGCACCAGTGCTGGGCTGCAGAGCTCTGCATCTCTTTGTTCTTATCATTGTTATCATCTAATCTTGGGGCTTGCTGCTTACAAACCACACGTCCTGTTAGTCTGGGCTACAATCGATTGTGACTAATTACCCAAACACTGCTCTCAGAAAACATGGAGAGGCTTTATGCCTCTGAGCACTTTCGTCTCAATTCCTGGTTGAAATTGGCCAAGGTATTCACAGGTCTCAGAGGGAGCTGACAGCTACACACCTACATGTGTGCAGAATTTAGTGATACAAATCCTTTTTCTTCAGAAGGCAGCTTATCAACTGCTTAACAGGCAAAAATCCCCAAATGCTGCCATAATTACATTTGCAGGAGACTACATCAGACCAGGTTGGTTATTTCACACAGCAGCTGACATAAATGTCCAGTCAATAGAGGATTTTTTTTTCTCTTCTTACATATTCTGGTCTGCAAGGTCTGGATGATTATACCAGCCTTTAGAAGCAAAGGTGTGAGAGAGCTTAGTCTCTCACAAGGATAGGTTGTTAAATGTCTGACTCAGTTTCTGGTTTTCTCCCAGAAGCTTCAGTCACTTCTTTCCTTGCAGACAGTTGGGTGCATGAGTTGAAAAACTGTATAAAACATTGGGAAGCATCAAGTACTGACTTCTGCCAGTGACTTACTGTGTCACCTGGTAAAGTCACTTAGATGGGCACTGAAAAAGAAAGGTGGTCCTCCTTTTCAATGTGCAAAAAGCTCTGTGAGTCCCTCATGAACAACTAAATATTATCCCCTTTTATCCTTTCCCTTTATTTGACATTACACAAAAAGTAATTTTTGCATCTTGTGTTAGAAAAATAACCAAAACAAAAGAAAATTAAATATCTTGGCTTTTCCTGCTTGTTACAGCAGGTGGTCTAGAAAACCTTGCCTATTCCTGGTGGTCTCAGATTAGGGCTATAAAGTCAGACTCCTGGTCTCATTATAGGGCTTATTTTGCTACCATAGGGCTTGGCTTGAATCCTACTACTCACTAAACATAGTGTGACCTCGCTGGGTAAATTTCAGTAGCAATCATCCAATTTAATGGCAAATGGCTGTGTTGCTTGACCTTAATATTGCCTAATGCAGGGATTTTCATGGGCTGGGAGCAAGCTTACACAGAATTTGAAATCAATAAAAAAAGAAGACTGCTGTTAATTAGTGTTAAAAAGAAGAGAGAAAGATAAGGATTCAGACCTCCACCCAGACTGGCATTTTGCTTATCAAATCCTCATGATGCCAGTCTGAGCCTAACTGGGAACAGACCACTGGTCCAGTAAAGATACACAGGGCACCTCCAGCCTGCAAGAGCAACTTGGGCTGGGTGCAAAGCACACCTTTGCAGAAGGATTTGGGAATATGGCTCGGGATTGCTGGGAGACAGATCTTTCACACAAAGACAGTGCCAGCAGGAGCTTTTGCAGGAGCAGTGAGTGCCACAGTGCCCTCAGTGCCCAGAGCCAGGCAGCTGGCACATCTGCCCTGGGGACAGATGTTTCCCCGTGCCCAGATGTTGTTCCTGCTGTCAGTGGCATGTCCTGAGTGCATGCAAGGCTCTCACAATGGGGGATTCTCCCCCACAGCCCCTGGAACCAAAATGTGCCTCCTGCAGCTGCGGGGAGGCGAGAGAAGCGAGCAGAACGCCCGAACCGAGCCCGGCTCCGCCGCTTCTGCCTGAGATTAAACCACTTACAGCCCATTTTCTTCCTAGGGATTTCTGCAGAAATTGCCATCTCCTCGGGGCTGCAGGTGGCACAGCTGGTGTGGCATGCCTGCAGAAATGCTAGAGGGTGTGTGGTGTTTCATCAGTGGCAGGCACCTCACTGGACAATGCTGGTCCAGCGCAAGGCAAACGCATTCGGGGTACCCAAAGTGTCCAGCTGCCTGCTGGCCTTGAGCACAGCTGCACAGAGTGTTGGTCAGATGTCCCATGTACCTTGGTGGCTACACCTTTCACCAGAGAAAATTGTGCTAGGAATAACAGGTGGAGGTCACGACCAGCTAAAACTGATTCAGATATGACTTTGTCCAACACTTTTTGTGATGCTGTAGATTTGCTTTTGTTACTGCAGGAGTAACATAAACCTTAAGTCCTCTCCAGGCTGTTACTTTTACAGCCTCAGTGCAATCCTCACATTTCCCTGTACTTCAGAGTAGCTTCACCACGGTGCAAACAAAACTATTTTATTCCTCTTGGTATGCATTGTTTTGCTTCTGTCAGCATTAGCCAGGGAGTGAGACCCTGCGGGCACTCACAAGTGACAAGTTCATCTTGCTCTTTGGTACCATTTCACCTTCTGGCTGATCAACAACCCTCCCCTTCCACAGGTCCCCAGCAAAAGAACTCACTGAGAGACTTTTCCACTGTGAACAGCTGGCAGGACACATGGCCAAGTGCTGCCAGACTGGGAAAGAGCGTCAGGTCCCCCAGGGCTTGGGGGTGATGCTCAGTGGCTGGGTTAACTGATGGCTCACTGGGGTGGAAAATGGAGCAGATTTGTTTCTCAGTGACCTCAATCAAGTTATTTCTGTACCTTGTGCCTCTCGTTCTCCTATTTGAAAAAACAAGGTGATTACCAGGATGCCCTTTGTAAACCACCCTGAATTCTATGTATGAAAAGGCTTGTCAAGGGATATTAGGATTATTACATTTCCCATCCTCTCCTGTCAGTCCATTCTCAGCTTCCCTTTGTGCCTCCCAGCACAGCAGGCTTCACCCCATCAGCAGACATTGCTCACAGCAGCTCAGCTGCTCGGGTCTTGACATGAAGGGAGGCCAGAGCTGGGGATGACTGTCCTTGCCCCTCTCTGGTGGCTCGTGTCCCCCAAGGCTGGCACCAGCACTTCAGACACAAAATCCCACAAAACAGTGATTTATTGGCATCAGAAGAATCCCCTCTGCCAGGGGAACATTACAAAGCACCCCAAGATACCACAAGAATTGACTTACCACCGAGTCAAGGAACCGAATGCAGCACTCGAGCTCGGGCCGAGTTTCACAGAACTGCCGAAAGAGAAGCCTTCCAATGGGCTGCTTTTCACATATGCTGCAGTAATCTCTCTCTAGGGACAATAAAGAGAAGAACAGAAGCATGAAAATGAGAATAGTTCTGCCTTTTGGGTTGCTCAAGAGTTTAAAGCACAGTGCAGAACTACAACCTCAAATCACAACCGCCTTCTCCCTGCCACCACGTTTCAGGCATCCAAATACAAATATAATTAATGGCTTTAAGACTCAGTTAAGAGAGGCTGAATTTTGTAGGGCTGATGTTGGTAAAGGTCAAGCAAAAGCCATTCATCTATTACGAAAATATAATTTCATATTTTTCTGTGGTGGAAATGTATGCAAAGGTACAGCTCAAACTGGTGGTATTGGTGGGAATGTGGGCAGCAAATTACAAGTACTTGAAATATAAGACATACATTAAAGGTCAGAAAAAGCTGGAATTTGTGGAGTCCTTCCTAGATATGCACTAAAGTGCCCCGTATCTCTGGAAATGCTTGGCCTACTTTCTATTAAACAATTACAGTAAACTATGCATTTTCAAAGGTTTCAAAATTTCTGCTATTTAATTGCTGAGCATTAAGGAACAGATAGAGCATATGGCATCTGGCTCATTTCAGTTTAACACAGTACTCCTTACAGAACTGTATTTCCCCTTAAAATACATGTTTAAATGCCATTCCCCTGTGCTAGTGCATCCACAACCATCACTCACAGTAAAGCAAAAGGTCCTTTCCCCATCACAAGGACTATCAGCAGGAGAATATGGATGAAGGGCTGGCATCATTAACTGGCACAAATGCCAAGGGCTTTGGATATTTTTCTGATGAAAGCAGAAAATCCCCCAGCCTGCTTGGAGCAGCAATACTTGCTTGAGACACGTTATTCCTCTACAAGAACACACATGTCAAACAACATACTGTGTTTCCTTAGGCATTCTTCTCACCACCCTCCTCGCTGCCATATGGCACTTGCTGTTATTATGGAAACAACCAGCTTCTAAACACATAACACAGCACTGCAAACAGACATAGCAAACCCACACACGTTGTCAGTGCCTCGGTTACTTCTCTCTTTGGCCTTCAAAGTCTTTGATTCCCCCTCTGCTTTGGCTCCCCACATCCTTCAGCTCCTCCCTCTCCATGGATGCAGGCACATGTCTGTGATGGAGCTCCCCTTTGCCATTTGAGGCAGCCAGCTGAAGGACCTGCTCATCTCAGCTTGTGCCCTGGGGACCATGTTCTGCAAAACCAGGACTACACAGAATCATCACAGAATCACAGATGGCTTGGGTTGGAAGGGATCTTAAATATCCCCTTACATATCCCCTGCCATGGGCAGAGACACCTTCCACTATCACAGGTTGCTCCAAGCCTCATCCAACCCGGCCTTGAACACTTCTAGGGATGAGGCATCCACATCTCGTCTGGGCAGCCCATGCCAGGGCCTCCCCTCCCTCTGGGTACATTTGTCCTGAGCAGAAAATGCTGTATGAGGTGTTGGACTTCTGCCCTGAAGCTGGGTGAAGTGGGCAGGAGTAGCCAAGGCTGCCTCTCGTGAGAGGAAGGAGGGAACCTGCCCAGTGCTGCACCTGGCTGTACTTCAGGAACTGATTCCTGAAGCACCTCCAGGGTGGTCACTGGAAACATGGGTCAGGGATAGCTGAAATGTACTTTTAATTCAGTGTGGTCCTGCTCTGGTCTCATCTTCTGAAGCAGTTGGGAACAACACACCAGCAGCATTTCTTCGCTGGCGCTGCCATTCCATTTTGGATCAGGATATCACTCAATCTATTGGGAAAACTGCAGTGTTTTGATGCTTTCTTGCAAGCAAAACTGGATCAAAATCATCCTGCAAATCCTAACCTGGCCCCCAGTCAATCTAATTATCAGCATTCACCCCCTGGTGCTGGTTTGTTTGCCTGAGCTGGAGCCTTCAGCATGGAACATCATGGCACTGATAGGTGTGGTGGGAAAACCAGCGGGATCACTGGGACATGGAGCAGCCTTGGGGTGTCCTTGTGGGTGCTAGCAGCTTGTGCTGCTTGACCAAGTGGCATTTTTATGAGTAACTGCTGAAGGGATGTGCAGACACGTACAGCACAAGAGAGAGTGGATCAGAACAGCCCTCACAACATCCCAGAGGCTGGCACAAAGCCAGAGGCTCAGCAGCCCAGGTGAGCTCTCCTGGGAGGTGAGAAGGTTTAACTACATCTGCCTGGTGCTGGTTTCTGCTGCCTTGGCTAACTAACTCTTGGAAGGGTATGAATAAAACACACACCCCAAATACCAGTAGCACACGGCCTGCCTGGTAGCAGAACTCAATCCCTCCAGAAGCCCAGACCCACAGCAAGCTTCCACATGCCAAAAAAAAAAGAATGAGACTGTCTGTATTCATAACAGAGTAAACCAGAAGGGGACAAACACAATAATCAGCCGGTTTGCCCCATAGTTTTTCTTGTACAATGTCATTTGATGGACAGTGATAACTGCTGTACAAAATGTGGTTAGTTTATCAAAGTTGTTATGACATGGTGACACCCAATGCAGCAGAGGATGATCTTCTACCAAAAGGGCCAGTGAGACCAGGTAAATTAATGTGCAAATTGCACATCCATAACGTCCATAACTGTGTTCTTCCTAGCACAGCAGGGAAAGAAAACAAGCAGCTAAACACTATGACATATGTGGATAAACACAAGATAAATAAGACATGAGCGCGGACTTCCTCCTGCTCTACAGAGCTTGGCCAACATGTGAGAAGGGTGACCCATTTGAAACAAGGAAAAAGGAAATACCAGAAATAACCTCTGAAAATGCAACAGCCAGAGCAGTTCCCTGGAGCCATCCACGCCTCCGTCATGTGCATTTAACTGCTGGATATACCAACACAGACAATAAATACATGACAAAAATGCTTTCATTCCTTGTAGGTGACACAAACTATTTTCTTAGGCCCTGATCTTGCCGTTGGCCTCACTAAGTCAGCTAAAGGAATCTGCACTCAACTAATTCTTGGGATGCATGGGCCCGGCGCGGGCTAAGAAAGAAAAACACGTCTCAGCTAAAGCTGGAAAAGGAGTGGATGGTTTTATTATAGCAAGAAGTGTTTTAGCAGAGTGTTGCACCCCAGAGATGGGGCTGGAGCACCCCGAGCCGTGCTCAGGAGCTGCTGCAGGATGGGGAGGGATGGGGAGGCAGGCGAGCACCGCAGCCAGGGGCTCTCCTGGGCAGGGGCTGAGCCTTGTGCCGCTCTCGTTCCGCCTGCCAGTAAAAACATCCATGGAGTTTCAAAGTTTAAAAAATAGAAGGAATGATTTCCTGAGGAAATGGAAATGTTAAACACTTGGAAGTGAAACCATATGCTTATGATGATGAAGTGTAACTAAAACAGCTCTGAGAGTGATATCTTTGGTAGTCAGACCCTCCTGCCTCAGTGCCATCCTGTTTAACACCTGCAAAGTCACCCAAAACGGGGGTGAAAAGCTGGGTGGGTCAAAGTTTTGGGAAAGCAGACACTTCTCACTGACGCCAAACTCTTTATTTAGAAACTATCACCGACAAACAACGCACACATGCAAGTGAATTCTCCATCTTCCTAACAGAGCAGCAACAGAGATTAATATAGAAAAGGTATTATATAAAATGCCATAATTAACATTCATAAGATAAATAAAGATAAATAATGTTTATTCATATTTCTACTGACTCATTTTCCCCTTTACTTCATAGCTTATGTATTGAAATACTAATTTCAGGAGCACCCAGCACAAAGAACACGCTGAAATAGTTGCATCTGCACACGTCATGCTGTCACCATTCAAAGCCTATGGCCAAATCTGTTCCCAAACAGATATTCTGGCAAGGTTCTGAAAAATATCTGAGCCTATGCCTAAGAAAAATAGTCCTATTAACAAAATTTCATACCAGTCAAAACATACCATTGATGAAGTGGAAAGCTAAACAAAAGGTAACAGAGTTGCCGATGTCAAAAATCTCAAATTTTCAATTAAAAGCGGGGGGGAAATCTAATATTTTAACTAGATAAAAAACCTTCCTGTGCATTGTGAAGATTTTTTGTCCTAATTTCTCATTTGAATACCTTTCATTTTTTTGGCTGACTCAAAATATCACGTTTTGGAGAGAAACAGTGGTCTGCAGAGAGACCAGGTTCTCCCTTCTCTTTCACATTTGCAATATACCTGTGGGTTTTGATGGGTTAGTGATGAACTAAAATACTGTGTGATAACTCTTGGCTGAAAATCAGTCTTTTATGATATTCAGTGTAAACTGCAGGTGTCTAAGTAAGACTGCTGTAAAAGCTGCACTTCTGCAAGTTGTTCTGAAGAGCTGCAAATCCAAGCCCTGCAATCAGCTGGTGATGCTTCCTCCTGTAGATGTCTGTGGGCAGGGATGAGCTCAGTTTAAACCTCACTTTTAAAGTCTACAAAAGCCAGGAACATCTTTTCAGCTTTTTGGTCATTTATTGGTGTGGCTAAGGATTGTATCTATGTACTATCTGTTAAGTGACATTTTATTTTCCAACATACTGGAATCCCAAGAGCAGATTTTCCGAAGGAATGCATGGAGAATTGCCAAGAAGACATGCAACATGCTGCTGCATGGGAACATTTGGACTTGACCTCTGGATCCCTGCTATCTTTGGCATTAAATCAGATGAAAAATCAGTAAGATCCAAATGTAAAGTAATTATGCTGCCTAAAAAAGCCCCCACAAAACAACAATAACAACAGAACCCTGCAAACAAACAAAACAACCTACAAACAAACATCTGGAACCTCCAAGGAGGATGTAGGAAGACTTAATTGTTCATTTCCTGCTCATGCTCAGTGATCCGAGATCAGAATTCATCCTCCCTTCCTGATTTTTCTTCTTTAAGGTAAACCAAAAGCACTCAGATGCTGTTCCAAGTCTATTATTTGTCTGCTGCTCTCTTCCTCTCACCTGCTTTGTCCCAGAATAACAAAAAGCACCCCAAATTAATGGAAGAAAGCATTTGAATGCCTCAGTCCCTACACTCAAGCTGGGCAATAGGAGCAGCAGCAGAGCCCGAGGGAGTAGCAGTCAGCTCCTAAGACTGCTGGCACACCAAAAATAAAACTTTCTTCTTCCAGGGGGCTGGGGCTTGTCAAAGTGATCCCCAAAATCTGTGAGATGGACGGAAATTTCTGCTAAAGATGTCCCAAAATTACACTCCTCCCTCCTCAGTCAAACTCAGGGAGATGCTGCTAAAAGAGATCCTACCCTGCCCAGCCCAAATAGAAAAGCACTTCTGGTTTTTTTGCCCATCTTTGCTTTTTTTTATGTAAGTTTCCTTACAGGGACACACAATGAAAAGGAGGACAAAGGCAGGAACTAAGAGCAAGATTAAAGAATATACAGCACAACTGAACTAAACAGACTTTCACAGCCCATCATACACTTTTCACTTGGAGCAATTTCCTTCTTTTTGTCAAAAAAAGGACTAAATCCTTTAAGGTTCACAGAATTATTTTGTGTCCATTCAGAGTACTAATGGAAAACAAATTGCATCTTTAAGCACTGAATAACCCCACTTTAGAGCTATATTAATATAAATACATTTTTCATTTTAAACCAGCAAGTCTAACACTGGTGCTTATAAAGATGTCTTATAATTTACTGCTGCTCTTCTCCAGCCAAAAGTGGAATTACCACTGTCTATGTATAAACTTAATAAACAGCACACACTAAACTGCCTAGTCTTTCAGACTGATGAAAGTTGCTCCTTATCAAAGGATCCTTTGTGGATGTTTTAAAAGGATTTAAATTGCTTTGATTGCATTATTAACAGTGTCTGTGTTGCTCTTGTATTTCAGAATGATCTGGAAAGCTGGAACATTAGCTCTTGCATTCTACAAAAGACTGTTTTCCATCTCTAATAAAAATACTTCAATACAAGAGATAATCCTTGTGTTCAAGAGCAAAACCCCAAGATGGGCCATATTTACACATCTGAAGACTCTTTTATTACCCTTTTGCTCTTACTCTAAATTTTCTGTGGTCTTCAGTTCTGGAGATGTCATGACCAATCAGGACTCCATGAAAATTGCTGGGAACTCAGGTACTTGCAGTGGAAAACACATCAGATTTTTCTCTTTGAGAAACTGAAAATAGGGGATCATTTCTAAAGAGGGAACAGGGCTATTGCTGCTTAAACTGCAGAGCCTGATCAAAAACCTGTACAGTAACATAGAGAGGGATCTCCTTTTCATGGTGCCTATTTGGGAATGTTGCAGGAATGTGAGGAAGCAACAGGAGGGAAGTTCCTTGTCCTTCTTGTCTGTTATTTCTGGGGTCTGGGGTTTGTTGGGTTTGGGGTTTTTTTTGGTTGTTTGGCGAGTGAGGGGGTTTTTTTTACAATGGAAACCTGTGGTTAAGATGCTGAGGACTCTCCATTCGCCCTGTCTCCAGCAATGCATTTAAAAAGTGAGGCAAGCCAGATGGTTAGAGAGCACAACACAGGAATAAAAACGTCACATTTCAGTTCATTCAAAAATTCCTATAAACCGTGGCAGTAAGTCATGCTATAAAAGCCTAATACAAGCATCCAGGCTCCCGTGGGAATTCAGTTACCAGCACAGCTAATATTCTGTGCCCTGCAGACCTCAGTGGCATGCTGTATTTCTAAAATGGGGCTAATGGCACTGCCTGCCTCCGAGCAGCGTGGCCAGAAGTCCATTAAAGAGTGGGAGCCCCGAGTGCTGCTGGATGGCCCGTGGCTCCTGGTATTCACTTGCAATGCAAACCCCCAGAGAGGAAATTTAGTCCAGGGGAGCACAGCAGAGTCTTTTCATACATTAACCACTATACTGCTCCAGAACTTCACCTGGCACTTCAGAGAGATTAAAAACGACGACGCAGCCTCTGTCTCAGGGAGTGTTTGTCTTGGCAGCTCCGGAGCCCTGCAGGTGCCGGGCAGCAGCTCTGAAGCCAAAGGCTGTGATGAAGTTCTCCTGCTGGTGGCAAGAGCACACTCTCTCTAGCCATAAATATTTCATCTGCTTTCTTTATTTTTTTTATAAAACATGGAAATTGTTACGGCCTATGACAAGATAATGGCTTGATAGATTCCTTTTTCTGAACAGCAGCTTGTCCTGGTCTGCAGTTCAAACCAGCACTTCATTGCTGAGGAAAGCTCTAGACCTAACATATGAAGTACTGGGGGAGAACATGTTTTTGGCCTTCATTTTTTTCCATTTGAATTTAGGATTTTCTACGAAAGACTTGGAGACCCTCATGTATGCTGTTACAGCAAGAGTTGTTCTGGCACTGACTAATTTTAATTAATTAAAAATAAGAATGCAATCAAGCTTACTTGAGACAATGGAATTACCCCAAACTGGTTTTAAGTCCTGCCAACTTAATTTTCTCTGCTTGTCAGCTGTCTTTTTTGAAACAAACAAAATTTAATCTCCTGATCATCGAACATCTAATGTAATTATTCAGATGCAGACAGTGTTTGCTTTGTATGACTTCCCTTATTTCCACTCTTTTCATGGCATTAGGCTACAGGGATAAAATCCACACATCACAGCAGCATTACACTGGAGATGGAATGAGTCCAGTTGGAGAGATATGGAAAATATGATGGAGAATATTGGAACAAACTTGCAGTTAAATACACTTTAGTGATACATATGGATCTTCTCATTTGTTTTTTGAAAACAGCTGCATTGAAGCTTTGCTCATGGAATTCTATTTGAAAGTCAAATCCTACAAGCAGTTGCATAAATATGTTTGCACGAGTACTTGAACCAGAACGCATTTGTGGCTTTGTTGATTTTGGACAAAGATTTTGACAGGAGGGATAACAACCCACTCACCCTTTTTGTAGCAGCAGCAGGAGGAGGATCAAACAAGATCCTGTGAGCTCAATATAATCACTGCACAGGAAAACAGTGGGGTCCAGAGCCTGGGGAGGGACCCTCAGCTCTCACAGGGGAGACATTTGGTCATCCAGCCTCGTGCCAGGAGCACAGTCAGATGGCAAATTGAAAATGCTCTGCCCTGAGAACAGGCTGTTTGCCAGTGGAAGACAAATTCTCATCCTAACAAAATCTGAGCTGAATTATTCCAGCCCTCCCCCAACACTTCTGGTATCTTCCAAAAGTTACTCGCTCAGGCAACTGCATCCCTTCCATATGGGTCACTGAGCAAGCCCTGTGCTCAAAAGCAGGGACTGCAGGGTCAATGTTCAGCTGAAGAAGGTGGAGTTTGCCATTAATGCTTGTGCCTCTCAGAGAAGAAAAAATACCTCTGTGAATTATGGGGTGCAGGCAAAGACAACAAATAATTGCTGCCAATAATGAAGACATTTGTTAAACCTGCTGAAACCACAGAGTATTCTGAGTTGGAAGGGACCCAACCATCGAGTCCAGCTTCTAAGTGAATGGCCCATATGGGGATGGAACCCCCAATCTTGGTGTTATCAGCACCATGTTCTGACCAACTGAGATGGAAAGAATGACTCCCATCAATTCCAGTAGCTCTTTGATCAAGCCTACCTTAGTTTTCCCACCTTTCCTCTGTCAAGCACAATTTACATGAAGAAACCACTCGTTCTGTCTCTCACTTCCACAGTCAGCACCAGCAGGACAGTGGAAATGCGTGCACCAGGATTAATCATCAGGAAATCTGGACTGTGAATGTGCAATGGGAATATTTTAAAGTCTTTTTTTTTTTTTAACTTAAATTATTAGGTACCATGTTCTTTAACATATCCTTTCTTTTACATTTGGCTGCCAGTTAAAATAACAGTGCATAGAAAGGGAACAAAAAGCAAAAAAGAGCAGGGAGACAGAATGACTGGCTGACAGACAGATGGGCAGGTGTGTTACACTTCTAGTCAAAAAATTACCATTACTAGTAGTAAGCTGCTCTCCATTCCCATAAATTACCCTTGAAAAGCACATAGCCCTGGATCAGTGCCTTTGGTGAGGTTTCCCAAGCACAGTGTTTGAACAGTTGCCTCTGTGGCCAGTCACAAAGGTATTCAGGGCAGGGTGGACTTCCAGTTTCTTCACATTGATCACAAAAGATGCCCCACCAACATTTCCCAGCACTTTTATGTGGTACTTGTGCAGCCCCAGGGGAAGGGCTGCCCACACCAAAACCATGACCACCACCCTGGCTAGAAAAAGAGTTGGCCTTTATCTTCTTAAATCACTTTCAACAATGACTCTGCGGCAAGGCCAGAGAAGTGGGGAAAAAAAAAAATCCCTCAAAGAAATATGAAAGCTCACCTCAAAAACGCCCCACGAAATCTGGGGAACAAACACTTAGTTGTTCTCATTTTGTTCTGCCTTGGATGGGAATGATAGAAATGGATGATTTGTTCTCAAAGACTGTAGCTACTGAGATTTTTTTTTTTTTTTCTTTTGGGACTTTTATGCCCAGTCTGAAAGTTTTAAACTGAAATACCAAACTTATTTTCTGTCTAGTGCTGTTATTTAGACTCCTGCCTGGTGACATTCTGGGTAACACATGCTGAAAGAAAATTTCAGTAGAAATTGCAATTTGAATGTTTAATGTTATGAAATCTACAGAACTGTTGCTGTTGTACATAGCACAAAATAAACATCTCGATTCCAGGAAACGAATGCAGACATCTTGTGAATCACTTTCTTAAGGCAAAAAGACTTCTGCAAAACTACTCTTTGACTTCAAAAGCAGCCCAGGTAGAAAGCAAATCAGCTTTCCTTTTTCCAGATGAAACTTTTACCAGGTCAGTAAGTGGCAGAGTGCACAGAGCCACCAGCACAGTCACTCTGTGAGTGCATATTTAATCAGCACACGTTACTGACAGGCACATAATAAAACCATTCACAGGATTACTTATTCTGCATGCTGTTCAATAGTCACTGCAAGTCCTAAGCATCCCAGCCTTTTATTAGTGAATCCTTTAGCAGAATAGTAGATGCTATTAGTTGTTACTTCATTGCTAAATTTTCTTGGGTATTTTTCTTTCCATTTTTTCTCCTGACGTTTCAAAACCCCAAGCTTCGAGTACAACAAAACCCCACACTGGTAAAACTCCACTTATTTTGTAAGTGTTTGTCAATCCCAACCTTTAAAAAAATTGCACAATAAGCACAACCTAAGTAATCAGAGACAATAATATACTGAAAAACATAATCAATCCTCAACGATTTTTAAGGGGTACCACTGACCTGTGACAACACTGCTAAATTACCACTTAACTGGATCTTTTGCTCTACTACAAGTGGCTCATTTGTAATAATACAGACACTGACTTTGCCTTGGTTTATATTGACAGGCTGATTTGACTGCCTACTGAGAGACAGCCCCCTCTGAGTGGGTGTGAAGGAGCTGAGCTGCTGAGTAAAATTGATAGGAGGAGTGGAAAGGAGGTTTTAAAGTCATTTAGAAACTCCAAATGTACTGAAAGTAACTTGTGCAAGAGGGAGATTGCCAGTGGTAAGCATTTTTTTCCTCCTTTTTGACAGAAGTCTGCAGTACCAGGGATCCCTTCATACCAAATTACTGGATGGATGCAGAGGGTGTGGCAGCTTGTGTCCAGACACAGAAACCATGAACAGTCTTACTTAGGTCTACAAAAAAAGAAAAACCAATTTTAGAGAGAACTTGCACTTCAATCTTATGAAAACTGGAATTGTCATGGGGAAAATATGTGAAAACTTTTGCCGTTTTAGAGGTTATTCTAGTATTTGAATTTTTTCAGTTTATCTCTTTTTTTTTTTCTGGTCATTTCTTGGTCTATTTTTACATTGTCATATGAAAAACATCTTGCCCTTATGAAGTGTTTTTTCCCCGTTCTGTTTCCTAAATTTCAACATACAAATATCCAGCAACACAAAATAATGGTGTTCAGATCTGCAAAACAAGAAGCCCAGACTATCACCTCCAAGGTTACTGAAAATATTTCAGTGAACAGAAGGCAAAATTAATAGGAGTTTCAAATAATATTGCCTGCCTCATAAGAAGTGAGAGGATATTTAGATGCTGAAAATATATTTTGACATTTTACTTCTCACTTGGAAGAGGATATTTCAATATGCTGGATCTGAAGAAATAAATGAATAACTGAGATCCTAATGCTTGCCTTCTTCAGCATCCTTCCAGCCAGGTGCTGACCCACCAAGAAATTGCTTTGCTCAAATATATCAGCTGGGTACACTGAAATCTAATCTGGTTCTCTCATAAAATTTTATACCAGAGTGACACATGGCAAGGAGTAACTCTGGCGTGGTAAAGCAGCCTCACAACTACAGAAGAAATCCATACCCAAGTTATTCTGGCCAAGAACATATGAGGAGTGAGGTGGATGAAGTCAGAAATAAGAACCGTGCAACTGCTCACACTGCCTTTTCTCAGTTGGGTGACACCACCTTCCCTCTGTGTGATGCATCACCTCTGAGCCCATAAATGTGAAGGGATGCTCAGACATGGGGGAAAGAACCACTTTTATGGGGCAGCCACTTAGATTTAGGTTGCCCCCTCAATTCTACCAAGCAGAGTAGCCACTTGTGCTTGAACTTTCATGCTGACCTCCAGAATGGGAAGGGCAGATGCTGTATATGGCTTTTTGATGCACAGATTTTTGGAGCAAGCTGTGGCTTCACCAGCAATATTCTGTGTCCCATGTGCACGGATAGACTGCTCCTGTCACCTCATCAGTCAGTGCAACAGTTGCTGGGAGTTCTCTAAAAATGGAATTCAGTGTGTAATTATCGCTTTAGAGATGGGTAGGTTCTCCTGGGAGAGTGGGATATGGGAACACTCAGCACAGTGCACGAGGCTGGAAGAGAACCATCAGCTAAGGCTTAACAGCTCTGCTCCCAGCACTGAGGTGCACTGTCTTCTGGGTCCTCAGCCCAGGAGCTCCACAGAAGACAGGGATTTCCTCTTCAGCAGACACATAAAATGTACTTCTCTGAAAGAAAAAGGGGGGAAAAGATGGAAAAGAAGAGCCACATGGCTGATCTGAAAGGGAAGCATGCTTGCATTGACACTGAAACATTAGAGACATTGTTCAAGTGCAGTTCATCCTTGCGAAAATATTATCCTCTTCTCGATGCCAAGGTTGGTGAAAGTATGGGCTACTTGCCATGGAAGTGCTGGGTATTTAGGCTAGACCTGACATGGGGCTTATTTACTCTCTGCGCCCAACGTTTCAGACACACTCAAGTGTAGTGTTCATGTCTTGGCAGGAACTTCTCATTCATGCATTTTCTCCTGGTCCCCTTTGAGGAGTCTTCCTCCTCCGACATTGCAGTGGTTAAAATTTCATTGCTTGCTGAGAAAACCAACACTGATTAATTTCATCCTACTTGCATGGAAGAGGTAAAGTATGCAGGTCTCCAGCCAGGGACAAGGAAATCCCTGCTGCTTACATGCCACATTGAATAAGCAGCCCATGGTTGAGGCCATTGGACTTCAACAGTCTTCATTCCACCCGCAGGAAAGAAGCAATTATCCATAGCAGCATGGGGAGCAAACAGGAAGTAATGCAACACATTCACTTTTGATTACAGAATATATTTTTTTATAAGACATAATATTCCACAAGGAAGAATTCAGCTGCAGTGTTACGTCGACGCACCCCAAACTATTAGAGGAACGTGATTGAGGTTGCAAAGCTAAGCCTCAAAAGCTAGGAAAAACCTAAATTAAAGTTGCTGGTGCAGCCTGAATGCCACTGCTCACTGTGTGTGCGTTCTGGTACAGTCTTTAATTACATCACTGCAAACTGCTTTTCCCACAGGGCCTTCGCCCCACTCAGCGCTCAGGACGGACAGTGTTTAATAATGAGCAGCTATTCAGTGTTTGCTCCTCTCCTCTGGTTCAGTGTGTGGCCCTGGACTGTATTTACTGTACACCAGTCAGGCCTGCTCTGATTCATTTCCCCATGGATCTTTCTGTGACATTCTCCAATGCAGCCTTTAAATAGCTCAGGTGCATTCATGGATCTATTTGCACCCCACCTTTGGGAGACAGTGACTCCAATTTTGCAGATGGGGAACTGAAACATATGAAGATTAAGGTAAAAAGTGTCCACTGATCGGTGCTACTTGATTTTCTGTGTATTTAACTTTAAATGCTGTTTTCTCTGTCCAAAGCCAACCTTCCATTTGCTTCAGTTGGACACGTTTGTAACCAAGACCCAAAAATCTCAAGGCAACTACTCAGAAAATGGAAAAAGCACAATTAGAGGCCAACTGTGAAAAACTAATTTTAAGTGACTTGCCTGTCATCACATAAGATCTATCCTTGTCCAGTTCCTTAGTATGCTATTCAATTGCTTTGGCTATGAGACCATTTCCTTTGATGTTGCAAATCCCCATTTAAATTTATCACACACCTTTTACCTCATGCAGTAAATGAGTCAGCCATTCTGTGCTCCTTTATTAGACAACCCACTTCCAGCCCCAGACTAGCTCAGGCTTTTGAACTGGCTGCATTAGAGCTCCTGGGGAAGAATATTAATTATTTGATATATATACTGAAAGATGAATTTAAGCTGCATAGGCAGCCTTAATTCAAAATTTATTTTAGGTGCTCATTGTTTTAACACATATTTTTGCATGCTTAATTTCCTAAGCTTTTAAGGAACTGAAGAAAAACTGAAGAAAAAAATCCTGCTGTGGACCAGGGAAGAAAATCTTGCTCATTTGGAAGAGTTTACACAAAAGGCTGGGAACTTTCGACTTGGCAACTTGAAGAATGTTCTTTTAACACAGCTTTTCTTGAGCTCTTTCCTAAGCTTTCTTTGAAACAAAAACTCCATCATGTTGCCACTCACAGTGGTACCCGTACCAGCTGAGCTGTCACAGGGGTGTCAGTGTATCTGCCTGTGCTGCTGGGAGCTGGGAAAGAAGCTGTAAATTGTGTGGGCTGATCATCCTGGGCTCTGTGGACTCTGTGGACCATAACTCCCCTGTTTTTTCTTTCACCTTCCCTTCCCAATTTTGCCATTTTCTCCAGCAGTACTGCTCCTCCATTCTACTTCTTCTAAGATGATTTCCTCCACTTCTACACTCAACCTCAATTTCTTTAGACACTGGGTCCCAACTTCTTCCCCCATCTGATCCCAGCACTTGTCCTACACTGACAGTGTGCAGTAGTACAGGTGGGATATGGATTTACTGCAACTCTGCAACAGCTCTCCACATGTCACCCTTTGGGAGACATCTGCAAGACTCTGAGTCTCAGTCTGAAGTGGATGCTTTCTTTCACTGCAGGGAAAAGGGAAAAGCACGGAGAGATCCTCAAGATGGGATCCTGCCCTGAAATCCCTAAATGGCCTCTTCCATTTTTGACTGAGAGGATGAACAGCATCACTGAGTTGCTGCAAAATACTTAAATTTTTACTGTTAAACTTTCTCAGCTCCCTCAGCAATGCGCAATGCAACTAACATCCTCTGAAACGGCAACAGATCTCATACTTAGCCTGGATATTTAAGGAATATCTATAATGATGTTAATTCACCAGTGCTCATTCCCCTCACCAGACTGATGATACTTCTTTGTCTTTCTGATCAATCTTGGCTTCCACCTTCTGTTAGTTTTAATTCAAAAAATCAAAATGAAGGAAAAAAAAAGAAAAAAAGAAAAAATGTAGTACAGAAAATATCCAGCATGGAAAATTTCAGTCAACATAACTCTGGCAAGATCTTAATCTTATAATGTCCAATATTAGACAAATTCAATAATGGATGGTGCTACCCAGCCCGCCAGTAACAGCAACCATTACTCAGAAGGTTTGGCTTTGGGAGAAGTGTTGTTATTATTTATCATGTGTTACAGGGCCAGTTCTGTCCTGCCTGCTGGTGTTTGGGAACCTTGACTTGGGAGCCTCACTGGATGCTGACTGCAAAACTCTCAGAGGATGCTATCTTTGAGGGTCATATGGGAACCAAAACACAAGCAGCTTATTTTCCGAGAGTTTTAGCCTATGAAGATAAACATAAAACAGCAGAAGATGAGGAAAAATAAGAGTGACTGTATAAGACTCATGCACCATTTTGTATAATTTTATGATTTGCAATAATTAAGCATCTCTCTCAGTTTATCTGGGATTAATATTACCTTACTTTCCTTGAATTCTATTCAGTTCTTACATTATACATATTCCACATGAGCACTCTCTTCTCCCAATACTTCTGGCACAAATCTGAGCTTCTTTGGTAAGGACTCATAAGGTTATGAATGTCTGGACAGCCTGAGTAATGAAAGGCCATTTGGGGCCGAACCATTGACCACAGCTTAAACTTGCCAGGAAGCATAAAACATAAAATGTAAATTAGGTACTAATAACCCATTTTTCTTCTAAATCCTTGGTACAGATGCGCAGCATGAAGTACAGATTATGTTTTGAGAGAGATTTTGGAATAATTTGCAGTTAAAAATATTGCATGGGACCTTGTGTTGTGGCCTCGGAAGAGACTGAATTGTGAGTTGTTACTGCTGCCCTTGAACCCACTTCAGTCGATGGAAAGTTTCATTGGCACCTGGATTTGTTGCTTTGGGTAGCTGCCTAGCTACCAGCAAAACCCAGCACATAATACTGTCATCAGGGAAAGTGGAATGTGCAGTCCAGCAAGCAAGACATGCATGGAAAAGTACATTTCTCCCAGCATGTTTTGCAATCTCCAAGCTGTTCCCTCCCCATCTTCCTTTCCACTGATCTCATCTGTGGCGATGAAGTCAAGAAGAAACCTTAGGAAGCAGCACTTGCAGGGCAAGATCATTTTACTGCCTGTGCATGACCATCATCATCCTTCACAAAGCTTTGACCCTCTGGATGGGGCCAACCCCATGTGAAAAAACAGATGCACAGCTCAGGGTTCCTCAGTCAAGAGATCTGAGGGCAGATTGAGGTTGGCTGGGCATGTTCAGCTCCCACGTGAATTTGCCATTGTTGTTGTCTTGGATTCTGCCAGCAACTGTGTGCATGAAACTGTGGGGTGATGGAGCTACACATTATGCAAGCCACAGCACAACATTTCTGTCGTTCTGCTTTCAGAACACATTCAAAGACATGTCCTTCATGTGTGAATTCCAGCCTCCAGCTACTTTATGGAAGAAGGCTGGAGCTGTCAGTCCCCCCTCAGAAGGCGTTTCTCTTGTTCTGTTCATTGCAGCCCAGCTCTGAGGAAATGACCAGCTTTTATCTTTTTCATCTCAGCCCAGGAGTATCTAAAAATATAACCCGTGGAACTCGCTTCTTGAATTAATTATGCTTCAGGTAAAAATAAAATAAATGTACTTGGCCTTAATGAGATCTTCAACTGATTCTCCATCTCATGGCACATATCCTTTTTAAGCAAAACCTGGATTCTTGTTATGTTTCAGTAGGTCAGTACGCCTGATATGGCTGAGTCAAGCCACTGCTGTACAGCTCAACAATTTGCACCATTCTTTGCACCTAGAAAACGAGATAATTCAATCAAATATTTTAAAAATTAAATAAATACCTGGATTTTGGCATGTGAAGAGGGGAAACCTGTGGCTATGCCTCTGATGCAAGACTTAAAGAGAAGATAGGAGAAGATCTCTAATGTATCTCTGCAGAATTGTCTTGCTGGAATAGGTATCTTCTCCCAGAGAAGCAATGCAGGGGAAAGCAAACTTGTATCTCCTCATTCTCTCTTCATGGTAATAATTTGTAGCATTATTACTAATAAAGATTATTTTACTGTGCTAATGGCTAATCATGGCGCAGGAGCAAGAACATATGGAGGGGAGCATGGTGCTAGGCACTGAATAAACACAGAGAAACAGGGCAGTCTTACCCAGATGAGTGGAAAGGTTTAGATAATACAAATAAATATTCATTGCTTTTGGACGCCTGTCAGAGACACCTTCCAAGTCTTCTCAGGTTCGACCGCTACTATTGATGTAGAGAAAGAGAATCATGACTTAAACAGGGAAAGGAGGAGACTCCTAAAAACACGTATCCTGACAAAACAGAAGCAGACTAAACAAGCCTCTTGAAGAAATATGCATTTGAGAAACTACCCTGATTTAAAAGATCTGGATTTTTATCCTTTCTCCACCGCCTGGACCTGTGGTGCAGCAGCACGCTGCAGATACATCATGTGATAACTCAGGGACACTAACACGGTAGGAAAAGCAACAATACAGCAAGAGCAAGAAAATAAACCTTGAGATTACAAAGAAAAAAAAAAAAAACAAGAAAAAGAATCCACAAGGTCTGGTCTAGTGCACACTATCATTATTGATGTGAATCATGGCTTTGTGATCCTCAGAGGAGGGATGATGTGCCTCTCCATAAATCAGGGTATATACATTACTAGCAAAGAACAAGCACCACAGTTTGCTTTCACATAATGATCCAGCAATGGCATTTAATTGAGCAGAATATAAACACCCAGGCTGGAAATTAGCCAGGACACTACATTTAACATCCTACTCTAAATAAGAAATTCCATATAGGCTGCAGTCTCCAAGCAGAGAAGAGACAAGCTAAAGTAAAAGATCTCCTCTGATAATCCCTCTCACAACAAACTACACAGACCAGAATTTATAGCCCTGGGCAGCATCAAGAGTTGAGTCGACCCTGGCTGCAGCTGCCAAATGTGGTGGAGCACTTGGAGAACGTTTGCTGTGGATGACAGCAAGCCTCTTTTGTCTTGGAGTGTCCCAGCTAAGTCCCCCGGGGGACAAACCAAACAACCATCTGCAAGAGGTCTCTCTTCCAGCCTGTCCCGTTGGCCTGCTTCCCTTGACTGATCACTGTGCTCTCAAATGAACTCACTCATAAATGTGACGACAGCCTCCCCATTTTTTGGATGTCGGACTTTAAGCGAAAGGAAATCAGGGTGTTTGGAAAGTTGTCACCTAATCCTCTGCCAAGGACCAGAATTTTATTTCTTCATTTTTTAGGAGTGGCCAAACCACTTTTGAATCACACAGTCAATATGGTGAGCATGGCTGACTTGCCTTACTTTCCCCAGAACCAGCCTACACTGTTCAATGACAACGGCTTGTGCAAATACTTGGCAGGAAGGCAGCAAAAATATGACAGAAAGAAGATGTAAAATTTCCAGCACAATTAAGAAAACTGGTTGTGGTTACTCTCATCAATTGAGACTAATTAGATCAGTAAGAGTGGCCAGACCTGGCTGTAGTGTGGAATAATCTGCTTGCATCTCTCACAGATGGTATTTCCACTGAACAGACCCAAGACAACGCTCCCTTTGCCTTAGGTGTCTGTGTTGACCAGCCTGATTTCATCCATCCTGTCACCTGGTGCTGCCCTTGGCACAGCCTCACTGAAAGTACTGTAGCACATTATTCAGATAATTCCCCTCTTCATCCATCATTGTGAAAAGTTCTTACAAATGTTGCAAGATAGTCCAGGAATTCATACCAAGTCCCTTGATTTCAATGGGAACTGTTGTCCTGTGGAGATCTCCAAATCAGATAATTTATATAATTGAAATCATCTGCTTCTCTTTTTTTTTCCAATTCAGCATTCTTGTGAGACAACATTTTAATTTGTTATCTTCCTAAGTTTTTTATCAGATCTTCCTGTATTCTTCACTCCAGCCTTCACATAATTTTCTGATTAAATAACTGAAAACACCTGGTACAGACCATGTCTTTCAGCATGTACTCAGAGGAGCCCAATGACTGCGAAAAGCTCAGTAAGCAAGGCCAGAGCTTTAAAATTTCCATGTGGGTATTCACATTTCAGTTGGAATATACTTGGGTTCAACAACAAAAAAAAATTAGGGAAGGTAAGAAAGCACTGATTAACAAGCTCTGTTACAGCCCACAGTCAAGGCAGAGACCACCTTTTACTTGTGTCTGGAATCACATCACATCTCACAGCTGTACATCAGTCCAGCTATATGGCATTGACTTAATTTCTGGATCCCACAAACCTCGCTGTCCATGAGTAGTTGGTTGTTAAGTCCTGGGTAAGAACAGAAATTTCAAAAAACTACAGTAGGTCATTAATAATAAGAACAAATGCCTGAGACAATGCCTTAAAACAACTTTTCTCTAAAATTAATAGGAGCATAAATTTCACTTGCTGCAAATTAGAGACCAGGAGGTCCAAGCACGATTCATTTTCTAAGCATTCTATTTTAAAGTAGCATAGATCAACACCATGAAATGACAGTGCATGTACATTTTAAAATAACAAATGCCTGCTAGGCTGTGCCAGCTGCAAAGGGCAGCAGCATGAAACACCCTGGCACGTTCCTCTTCAGGCTGGGAGAAGCCTCTTAGAAATATTAGTTGCTCCTGCTACTTTTTCACAAGCCTGTGCTGCCACTCTTTTCACTGCCACTCACTGCTCCCATGCCCACTGCATTAACCACATGCAATCACACCTGTAATTCATGGGCTGCTTGGCAAGGGCTCTGGGCAAGCAGCTTCTGTTAACTCAGTCAAAAGATCACAAGAACTTCCACCAGCCCAAAACCAGAATGCCTGTTGTGGTGCTGGTTTTGCTTTTCTTCATTTGATCTTGCTTTTTTATGGTGGCAATGATGCTTTCCTACTCATCTCATGCTGCCTGAGACATTAGCTTTTGTATTCACTTTTGTATTTTGCATTCACTTTTCCTTGCCTTGAATTACAGCACAGTCTTTCACCATGGCCATAGCTCTGCTCTCAGATGCTTAACCCTGATCTGTTTGAATCCAGGGCTGAATACAACACAGAGTCCACATTCTTTGTTCTGGCTGCTAACCTCCTCCAGGCCACAGAGAACTATCTGCCCACAGCAGTTCCCTCAGATAGGTCAGCTATATTTATTGCAGCACACTGACCACATGGCCTTCCCCTTCTTCAACAACAGAAGCTGCAGAGCAATGCCAAGCCCTGATTCTCTGACCCCAAGGATTTCCATGGGAGATCCACACCATCCCTAGCTTTTTTCCATATGCAGAACTCTGACAGGACATCACATCTGGATATCACTGGATGCACTCTTGGGCAGCTGAGTGACAGGCCAATCCAATAAGATGCAGAGACATTAACTGGAACTTTCAAGCCTGAGATGAGGAATAAAACTGATTTACTAAAACACAATGAAAAAGTCAGCACTTACAAGAAGCCAGATTGAAGGAGGCTGTTCTGTCACTCAGGTTCAGGGCTGGGTTGAATTTATCAGGTGCTTTTCTCCTTATGAGGAAACTGTGGATTTGACACTTGACTATGGACCTCTCTGCAGTGACTCTGCCTCTGCTGGCTTCCCACGTGCCATCTCCCCTTTCAGATGGCTGAGAGCTGCAGGATGCTTCGCAATGGATTTTTCCTGCTGGCTGCCCTGCTCAACCCTGCACTGCACAGGGTTCCCATGGTTGTCATCAGCTGGGAGCTGAGTTCCAGCCTGAGTGGAAAATCCCACACCCTAACATCCTAAATAGCAGACATCTGCTGTCCCCGTGCCCCGGGCCGTGTCACTGCAGTGGCTTGGAGAGCTCGAGGTCGCTCGGTGGTGTGGGCTGGAGCTCTGCAAACACTCCTGGTGCAAGGGTTGTCTCCTCTGCACTGTGCTTCCCCATTTTAGCTTAACAGCCTGGATTTCATGACCCCTCCCTAGGTCACCCTGTAGGGTCCATCTGCTTTCCCAGGCTCTGAAGGGGAGGAGAAATTTGGGGAATTGTAAGGATGCTGTAGAAAAGGCTTTGTTGTGGCTGGGCAGGAAGAGTTGTGCCTAGGGATGTTGGCTTGGTGGGTAGAAATTGCAGTGATATTGAGTAAATCTGCCCAGAAAGCAGAATGGGGAACTGTTACTGAGCTGAAGAAGCAGACACTTACTGACTTTCTGGGACAGGAAAAAAAGGATTTTTACAACCTGATAAGTAACACTGTCCTGATTAAGGCTTAAAGTCTATAAATAAACAAGGAGGATAGGAGGACACATAGAACTTACGGTCCTAAGAAGGTGGAGGGATGGGGAAGTCCATTATGGGATTGTTCCAAGAGCCTAGTTAAAATATTCAATCTGATCCCTCTGCCTTCTAGCTCCTCAAAAGAAATCACCTCTTACATCATG
This sequence comes from Lonchura striata, assembly GCF_050655825.1. Lineage (NCBI taxonomy): Eukaryota > Metazoa > Chordata > Aves > Passeriformes > Estrildidae > Lonchura > Lonchura striata. The sequence goes on along the minus strand of NC_140708.1, from coordinate 35,591,105 downwards.
CCATTCAAAATGAATTATGATTTCTATTTTTCATGTTTCCTGCTATATTCTTATTAAACTATTACATTGCATGCAGGAAAGAATCCAGCACAAGCAACTCATTGCATGCTAGGAATGGTTTTCTTCAGATGGCTTTAATGCTGAAGACAAAGGTCAGCAATTTACCCCAAACAAAGCACTGGAATTTAATCTTTCCTCTGCTTGGGAGCAGCATGATTCCACAGCCTTCACTGTGTTCTTCAAATACATTCCTACTGGAAAACAGGGCTTTAAAAAACCTTTTATAAAGCTGGTTTTTTTTTTTTTTTTTTTTTCCCTGAGAGACTTGAAGCCATGAATACTGTATTAGGGAGCTGCCAAGTTATCTGCAGAGGACCTCTACCACTTTACCTCTTCCAGAGATTCTTGTTTAATTAACGCATTCCACAAGCTGTAGGACTCCTCACAGCTGAGGAGTTCATCTGATCCCTGCTGGAGGATGAGAGCACGGACAGTTCACATCAAATCCTGCAGCCCCCTGATCTGCTTTTGGCATGCCAGCTGCATAGCCTGGAAATGCATCTCAGAGCCTGGAAATGCATCCCAGAGCAATGCATGAAACCAGTGAAGTGCGCTCTGGAATGGGGAAGGAAGGGGAAGACAGCTGGAAATGTGCATTATTTAAAATGCTGTGGGATGAGAAACAGATGCTGCCATGGCATTTGTGGAGTTGAAAGCCACCCAACTCACGCTGCCAGTTGGCAAGTTAGCCTGGTATCAAACCCACAGCTATGCAAAACCCACCACCACAGCTGGCACCCAGGCTGGCAGAGCCGGCCAAGGGCCAGTGATCACCATCACTGGAATATTCCCTGTCCTGCCATTGTACCTCCACCTCGCACCAGAGCACAGACAGGGAAGTCAGACTGCATCTGCCTGGTAGATACACACAATATCTTCCTTTCAAGGGCTGTCTATGCATCACCAGAACATAAATTTGCTTAAATTAAAGGCAGGAAGAAAAGCAAAGGGGTGTGTTTGCTCTCTAATTTGTCTTGATGACCCACATCTCACAGGCAGAGCCTCCAGCTGAACTCCCAGTGCCTTCTCTCTTTGAGGCAGTCAGAGGAAAGGTTTTCTGATCCCTTCCCAATGCATGCTGTAAGTGGGTGAGTTGGCAGCAAGATGAGATTCCCTTCCTTATTGCTGCCTACCAAAAAGGGAAACCCTGGAAAACTGCCAGATCTGAGGACTTGTTAGGGAAATACGAGTTTGTTGATGGGAGGCAAAAAACAGATGAGGCAGAATTCCACATAATTCTGCCAGCTAAAGCATTGTTTTGACTTGCATCAGTAGAAGGAAGCTATCAGCTAATTTACACAAAGAATAAAGGCTTTTGGGGAGACATGATTTAGCATCATCAGCCTCCAGCAACGAGTGAGACAGAAGGCTAAAATCATAGAATCATAGAATAGTTTGGGTTGGAAGGGATCTTTGAAGGTCATCAAGTCCGATCCCCTACAATGAACATGGGAGTTTAGGAAAAAATTATAATCTGTCCTTGGCGATGGAGAAGGACAAGTTTTCTCATATGATATGAACAAGGAGAAAATAAAGGAATATCCTACCTATGCTAAGAGTTACAGTGAGCACTAATGGAGCACTCTGTAGATTTCAGTCTATAGGTGCTTTACTAGGAATTGGCTGTGGGTGATGGTTGTGTTCCACTTAGCTCAACGGTGCTGTTGGGAACAAAATCCTATCCCTTTTTTTTGAACGGAGATGGCAGGTCTCCATCAGAGCTCCTTCAGGATTTGGAACAGAGGCCAGCGAGTGCCAGAAAACTTGCAAAAACCACACAGGCTACAGGGTGGATCCGTGTCTTCCCTGTCTCTGCGCTGTAATCCCAGTCTGTGCTGGTGCACAGAGCCCTTTGCAGAGCACAGTGGGAGTAACCACAACCTTGTGTGACCTTTGCATTGGCAGCTCCTCTGCCAAGTTTGAAACTTCACGTTGCCTCCTGTCACTCCTTAAGATCTCACCTAAAGGAGCTGATTTTTAACTCAAAACAAAGGTCTCTGCACCCTGAGGAGACTTTGATGTAGATTCTAAAAAATACATTTGTCCCAGTCACAGGACTTGGGGCTGTCCATGGCAAAGAACGGGGAGAAAAGGCTGTAATTCTCCCTCGCAGCTCTGACCACTGATTCACAGTCATACTGGCACAGACAGTACTGACATAGACAATATTTTTAGAAGTTGGTTGGGTTTTATTTCCCTGTAGAAGATAATGAGGCTATAGTACCCCATGGACACCCACAGTCTCCTGGGCAGGGATTAAAGCAGTCTGAGAAGGAAAGAGTTTCTACCTTGGAGGAAGAAATTCTCCATGGAGCTAATGACAGTCATGAGGTCCACTCCCAGCATTGGGGCTGCTTAAAAGCTGCTCTTTTCATGCTGGCTCTTCACAGGCAGAACAAGCCTTGGGAATACTCCCACTGATGACACAAAGGGGAGGTAACTTTATTTACCTACAGCTTTTCCCCCCAGCTCACCCACTCTCCATTCTGCATCCTCCTCAGGCACAGACCTGGGCACGCAGAGGCGCCCAGCAGCCAACAGTGCTGTTGTTCCCTCCCCAAGGACAGGTTTGTTCCCTCCCATGTGGGGCCCACCCTGTCACCAGCACAGAGGTCTTTTCCAAAGATTTCCCACCTAGTTACTCGTGATCAGGCTTAGCAGGTTCAGCTGAAGAGATCTGAAAAGGAAATCTGAAAAGGATCTTGCTTGAAGAGACAGGGCTGCCAGCTGGCTTTGGCTTGCTGGAGAGAGCTGATCAGCATAAACATGTCAAACTTTGCTACATTAAATCAAATATTCCCTGTTACAACTAAGTTCCCTACCATGTGTTTCTCTCTTTTGCATTATAGAGTCAGTATTGGACCTTTAAGGGTGTCCCTTTGTCCCTTTTAGACCTCTCTTGAAGCTCGGTGTGCTGAAGTCACTGTTCATGAAACAAACTATACCCACACCAAAAGGTCAAATGCGACAAACCCGGTGCTCAAGTGCTGAATGTTGTTTGTTTGGACTGATCAGAATAGTTCTGAAGTGACTTACACCAAATTCTTCCTGTGCTCAAAACCATGTTTCTCCATAAGCCATGTTTACAAATGCCAAAAATATTTTGGACCAGGAGTTATGAAAGCCTGAAAGCACTTACTTATAGAGAGCTGTTTCAACATTGCAAATACTTGTATGTAGTTGAGCCAGGTCCTGCTGCTCATGAGAACAGCCTTCACCAATCTGTCAACACTGACCTAACTTGTCCAAGAGAGAGCTCAGAAAATCAATGTGACGTGGAGAGACCTTCAAAGTGCCACTGTACAAATACAAAGCTGGTGCAGGGCTGGAGGATGGTGAAATCTGGCAGGTACAAAGAAGTTTGTAACCATTTCCAAAGATTATATTTTTGTGGGTCATTTAATACTACAGAGACTCCCCATTTTTTGAAATTAATAATTCTTCTGGAAAGGTAAAACCCTTCACACTTTTCTTAATATACTAAATTGAATTGTAACTTAAATATCTTGGTCCATAACATACTTTTAAGGACTACAAGAGTTCAGAATATTTTTTTAATCATTTTTCATTGGCTTTAACAATGCCAGGACAACAGGGGGTTCTTCAACAATCAGTCTACCATCCTACCCAAAATTGGGAGTTTATTTCATAGTATTCTGCTCTATAATTTAATTTCCTTTCCCTAAATTGGACTTTCACTCATCCTTTCCATTAGTTCAGCTAAGGGACAGCAGTTGAAGGCAAGAGAGTATTTTATTTTACTTGTCTTAGAATTCCCTGGAATCAGTTTAGCATGGTTAAAATGCAATTAATAAGTAAATAACAATACTGGCACAAGCAGAAGCTCTGTTCAGAAATGGCCTCCTAGTTCCTGCTTTGATCCTGCTGAGTGGAGGTTCTATTTTAATAGCATTATGTATCAGAATTCATGGGCGTACCCTGATTTCTGACCTACAGAGCACAGAGAAATATTTCAAATTATCACCTTCAAGTGTTTTCAAAGCAGCACAGAGTGATTACCTGAAAAATAAATGGAATCTCTCAATGACTTCAGGGACTCAGCCAAACCACTGAAAAATCAGGCTTGTAACATTCCACATGTGAATTCCCTCATGCTGTTTTGAAATCAGAATTAAAAGATAGGTGTGGGACTATCTTAAAAACATTCAACTTCTTTTTTCCTTGACAACTGGAAGCCATGAGTGCATGGACAACAAGGGGCCATATTTCAACTAAGGAACCTTCCCTGGTGCATGACTGTTCCCAGAAAACTCTAAAACAAAGCCACAATCCTAGAGGCTGCTGTAGTAACCAGAAGAAGCCAAGTCAAAGTTACACTTCCTCTACCAGCTACTCCAAATGAGTTCTTTTCCTCAAGAAGCACTAACTTGGCTAATCCCATCCCTCCCTGAAAGCATGAGTGTATCCCCAAAGGTGAGGATTTCAGGCTGCTCACTTCACAGCATCCCCACAAAGTAGGTCTGGTAGATCTTTTCTCTCCCTTTTCCCTCCCTGCAGTTCCCTCCTTCCATTATAAAGGGGCTCCTGCACAGTTTAATTTAAAGAAAACTTTCTCTCTGACCCCAGCAGAGCTGAGCAGAGCTTTGTCCTGCCACCACCTTCCCATCACTACCAGGAGCAGGGCCACAAGAGAGTCCTGCAGGGATAAGAGCAAAGTTTTACCATAAATGCAGCCCTACCTCTCATTCCCCATACCCAGCAAATGCTGAATTGGTTTTAAAATAAATTTCCTTAACAACCAAGTATTACTATTTAACAGGACCCGTGAGCACTTCTATAGCATTTTACAAATCACTGCATAAGTATTAATTAGACATAATGACTCATATTACCTAATGAGATAATGAAAAACCCTGCAGCTCACAATATCTACTTCTATTTTCAGCAAGAGATGAAATAGATCTTGTAAAAGGATATTCTCTTCTAATTCCCTTCCTGCATATCCCTGCAATAACGTTGGAAAGTAATTCAAAGTGTGCAAGTCTTGGTATTTTTTTCCTTCTCAGTTTGGAAAGGCTAATACAGTCTTTGCCACAAAACACAAATGCAGAAGGTCAGTGATAATATTTGTTCCTTAGGAGGTTTTCTATTGAAGGATGACTGGTGGGGTCTCACTTTTTGGTAAGGAGATGTGGATTTGCTGCCCGTTCTTTATGGAGAATAGCAACATCTTTCTTGCTTTCTTTCTGGGATGCCCCTGCCAAGGTAATACTCAATGGATTAAGTCTTGTGAAATAAATTCTGTAAATAGAACGTGAACTGAGATCATTTCAACTCATTTCCCCTGTGTCCCCTTCCCGTCCTGGAAGCTGTCAAGCACAAGCAGCCTGCAAGCAGCCTGTTCTCCCAGTGTTAGTCTTGAGTCTCACTAGATGCATAAAACAGCTTGTTTTTCACATATTTTCTGTGATGGCATTAAAAAAAAATTACAAGGGGGGGAAAAAACCCCAATCCTTCTCAATTCCACTCATAGCTATAAACTGGATACAGCTAATCTTGCAAGGGCACCAAACATTGCTCTGTTTGTGCACATTTGATCACAAGAAACCTATGTTTATGATGGAATTACACTTGAATCCAAAGGATTTTAAAGAAAGGAACTGAACCAACTGTGGGTTTGTAAACAAACACTATGGTTTTGACGTCAGCCATATAATTTCATGCACTGGAACTGTTTCTATCATGTGGCCAGTTCCTGCCTCTGAAGAGTATCTAATTTAATTTAGATGTATTCACGATATGGGACAGCACGTCAAGTCCAAGAAACGACAGGGCAACTCTGCAGGAAGGCCTGGGCTGGAAAGATTGCATAAGCTGTACTTTGAAGGAGCAACAGAGACTTTTTGGCTCAAGGAAGAGAGGAGAAAGTAATGTCTACTGCAGAAAAAGGAAAAAAAAATTGAGGGGAAGGGAAGTGTATGGAGCGGGAACTGTCAAGCGGAAGGACTTTCTTTCTCCTTTAGAAATGAATCAGTTTGAGGTATTTTTATGCATTAATGTAATCCAAAAGTCTCTGCATAACCTTTTCCAGAGCAATGCATCCTATCCTGAGCTTTTAGGAGTCATTCCAACTTTGGTTTTGGTCCTTCTTGGGTTCTTCTCTCTGGTCATTCTGTACTGGCCCTGCAGACAAGCAGCATGGAGTATAACTCATGCAGGAGATCTTCTGTCAGGCACCACTCCATGACCACCATGGGATCACCCACAAGAAGCCCTCAGGTCCTGGTGACCCCAGGGGTGATGCAGAGCCCCACTCCCTCCCCTGAGCACCTGGGCTGAGAACAAACACCCCAGTGAGGAGCTGGCATGTGGGTGATGGGAGAACAGCAGCAGGATATCCCTTTGCTGCTGCTGATAGTGACTGAAATATGGCTTATGTTGCAGGTATCTAATGGCACCAGTGTGGGAAAACTGCTTTTCATACAGGGCATGATTCTGATTCCTAAAACCTCCCCCAGCCTGGCATCAATTGGATTTAAAGGGACACCCTTTGTGGTTAAAAAATTCTTTTTTTTGAGTCTACATGTTTACCAGCTTGGGCCTTAAAAGGTATGAATTTCTCTAGAAATATATTTCAATTAAGAACATAACAACAATACAGTATGTTGGCTTATTTATTAATTTAAATATTTTTACTAGACAGCATTTTCTACTCCAGTAGTTCTAATTCCTCAGGTTTCCAGAAAAGCCAGTTCCTCCTAGAAGTGGTGTAGAGCTCTGTGCTGGGTACTCAGCTCTGGCTGTACACACACACTCCCCACCAGCATCCTCCCAACACAGCTACCCTGATTCCTACACATTTGGAAAGGAAAGAGGAGACAGTTCCTCTTGCTGTTATTTCATGCCATGGAATCCTGACTGCTTGTTGAAAAACTATTTCCAATGAAAATGTAAGGGTTTTTTTCCAAGGAAAGCTAACACTTTCTATCAAAAAAATATTTCTCAAAAATTAAACTGTAGTTTTAGCCAAAAACACGAGACCAACTTTAGGTGTAGGATTCAGACCAATCCTACAGGACAATCACAGAAGTTATAACCATCTGAGCTTGGTTATTTACAGTGGAAGGCAAGCTGCAATTCCTTCCTTTGATCTATTTGCTGGCTTCAGGATTACATTTCCCAACCATGCTTTTTAATCACTGTAAACATCAGAGGTGAAGAATTTGGTGGAGAAAAAATTGGCTGCTTCCTTGTGTTTTTGATCAGACCGAGCTTTGATGCCTTCTCCTTCCCCGTTCCAGTGCCTGAGCTTTCTATGTGACACCAGCCCGGGCATGGAGTGCATTTCCCTGCCTACATCTCCATCCCCTGAGGGATGCAGCCCCAGGGGTGATGCCCTCCCAGTGAAGAGGGAACTCCAACAATGAACTCCAGCCATGCTGTCACTCAGTCTCTCAGGGACAGCTTCCCTCCCGAGCAAGCCTGGAAACTCACACTTTGCTTTTGCAACTCCCCTCACCCATGAGTTTCTCTCTGCACTGCTGGAAAACAGAAAGTCAAGAAACACAAGCATGGCTGAGAATTCATGGAAGATGTGCCAGCACCGTGCAGCAGAGAGGGGGATCCAAGAACGAGACACCAGGGGTACAGCAGGAGGCTTTCTGCCACAGGATGGAGCTCAGTGCAGGCTGCAAAGCATTCCTAGGAAGCTCCACAAATACTCAAAGCATCTGAATCTCATTGCAGAGTTCTGCACTGCCAACTGTGCCTCCAGGCAGATAAGCTGCAAAGTAACTGGAAAGAAAAAATCGTGTAGGTGAAGGTCTTGATCATGTCTGAAAAAGTACAATACCCAAGAGAGTGATGGGGGGGAGAAAAGAGCCAGCTTTTGTAAAAGTGAGCATGTGAATGAACTCTGTGGCTTCGATTTTGTCCCACTTATTCTGTTCACCAGCTCTACAAAGTGTTTCTCACACAGAAGTGTATTTTTAACAACACGGAAAAGAATGTGCCAAAATTGGAAGCTCAAGTTACTTCTACCCTGGTAAATGGGAGGCAAATGCCATGTAAGAGGTTAAATGGAAAAGGAAGGATTTTTTTTTTTTTTAAGACCAAGAATGACCAAATTAGTACTAATGATATTTCTGACTGTGAAATCTCACTGAATAAAAATGATCAACAAGAGAAATCCTCAGCATTCTCTTCTACCTGAGCATCATGCACAACCAGAAACTGCTTTACAAAAGGAGTTAAAAGTTTTCTGCAATAAATGCATAAAAAGTTTAACTTTTCTGCAACTCTATGTAGCAAACACAGACACATTCTGTGGCAGTTTCCCCACAAGGTTCAATCTATGGGGTAAAAAGTCTTGATTTATTATATAGCATTTGGACAGTTGTGAAAGAAAATTTGCCAAAGATCAGAATAATCAACTCTTTCACCCAGGCAGTTTTTTAATGCAAGAAAAAAGCACAGAATGGGTCTGAGCAAAATAAATAAAAATTCCACACTTTTAACCAACAGAACCTTTTGCGTAATTCAGAAACATTTACAGACATCCAGAATCTTTTATCATCAAAAAGACACTCTGGCCTTTCAAATTGCAACTTTTTCTTATATTTTTATTTACTGATGGCCTTTAAACCAGTGGATATCTCTAACTTGTGGCATCTCTTCATGTCATGTCAAATGCAAGAACTTTTAAAGCTGTTCATTGGTATTTTTTCCTCTTCCCTTACAACATCTCTCTTTTGCTAAGCTGTCATCTGTGAGTTTTAAAGATAGCAGAACCCCATCTACAGCAGCATCCGTCACATGAGTCATGGCAGCTATGCCTCAAAAATCAGTTTTTATCGATTGACTGGGCCTCTGGTGCCAATATGGAAATCTTCCAACCTGGAAAGGGCCGACTGTTTTAATACAATTAAATACAGCCAGGAAGAGGGCTGCAAAAGGAAACATGCATTAGCCATTCATAGCATACAAGCCTCTCTCAGAGCCCAGTAAAGTGCAGCATCCCTGCTTCCCTTGCTTATTTAATTAGCACACAATGAAGGCCACTGAATTTCCCTGCAAAAGGTGTTGCGTACTTTGGACAAAAAAGAAAGGAGAAAAGAAGTTGCTTTTAAGTCCAGTCCAAAAAAATAGCTCCTTGGCTAAATGGCACATTTAATAAAGACGTTTCCAGTGTTTGTTTATTTATCAAAAAGCAGTGTTTCTCTCGGGTGTTTTGATTTTTATTTCTGTGCACAAGAAGGAGGGGAAAAAAAGGGCTTTACTAAGCAAGTCTTTCAGTGAGACACCAGATGATGGATAGTCAAACACAGAGTCTCCTGTAAACACAGAGGTAACCAAAAGGTATGAACTGACTCATAATTGTGTCAACACAGGTCGCAGACCCTTGGTTTATTTCAGCCTTCCTGTTTTTCACAGATTTCTGTTCACACTACACTATTTTTTTGAAGACACAGACTCTTTTCAGTACATCTTAGCGGGGTGCAAAAGCACACACGTTTTTACACCAAAATGTGGGCATCTACACGCACATGTAGGCTGTACAATTTCAACAGCAGCATTTTCCACCTATTGCTTATGGCTACATTAAAGTAAGCTGTGCAGTCCATGACTGCTCTAAATCAAAAAGTCCATCCCACTCCAGCCTCCAGCCTTTCCCTGGAGGCTCTTGGGAAGCATCCAGAAGAGAGGAACACAACAAAACCTCAACAGCCCAGTGCTCCAGCTCATCCAACCCTCCAAGACTCACTGTGATTTTTTTTAACCTAAGTGGCAAAACTCTGTCTGATGGAAAATGCTGGGAGAAGAACAGGCAGCAAAGAGGTCTGTGATGAGCAGAACCTGCCTGTATTTGTCTTGATCTCTAAACAAATTGAATTAGGCTGTAAGGCTTTTTCTTGTATAAAGTTTAGAACCATGGTTTGGGTTGGAAGGTTGGAACAACCATCTAGTTCCAATCCCCCTAAAAGACCTTCCACTAAAAGCCCCATCCAGCCTGGCCTTGGAGAAAAAAGCCTTTCTGGGCTCTCTATTTCTGAACTAGAAAGTTAAGAAATTGTTAGGGTAGGGGCTGATGTGCAGACACCCCAGACATTGAATCCCCTGCAAGGGCAGCTGAAGGGCCAGGAAAGGTGTTTCAGTACATTCCCTGTACCTGTGCAGACACTAGTCTGGAATCCTGAGATCCTTTTAAAGGACTTGCAGAAAATAACAAATGAAGAAGCCAGGCAAATTGTTCTCCCTCAGCAGAAGCAGGAAAAGAAGCCATTTAAGGGCAGACTGCAGTGACCAGTACATGTTCCTGAGCTCTAGGGAGCACAGAGCCCTGGGCAAGGGATCTGCAGTGGATCCAGCCTGAGCACACACATGAAAAGGACTTAATGCTATAGACCCACCCACCCAAGATGTGTCAGACACCCTGTATGAGCCAGGAGAAGTTCAGACAACTGTTTATCTGGGATTTTTCAACTTCAGAGAGTCACTGAAAATGGCAGAGCCAGCAAGGACAGATAACATTATTCAGGTTGAGCAGTGCCTTATTCCTTGTGTAATCACATCCAGCTCAACTCAGCAAAAATCAGAGTTACAGAACCAGGATTTGGACCTTATTTCCCACTGTGCCAGTTTACAGGTAATCACTGTCATGGCTGAAACCAAATCCACCCAGAGATCCCACAACAGCTCTTGCCTGGTTACATCACCAAATCATTCACCAAAAAAATGCAAAACAAATTACACTAGGGTGAAGCTGACACACACAAAAAATGCCAGAAATAGCATTTCAGAAACAGAAATAATTGGCAGACTTAATTTTTAAAAGACTACTCATTTTAGGATGGTACACCTTTGTAAAGAGAGAACATTTTATCTGGAGCCATTTTCCCCTTTGGAAACCAAGGCTGGCAGAACAATGGGGAGAATTCCCTTTGCAAATTACAATATACTAAGTCAGATTTGCTTCCAGCAGGTTCTGTACCTTCAGAAATTGGTCAGGCTTTGTATGTTAGTCAACTGGGGAAAACCTACACTCTATTCTCCTGCTTCCCCTCTTTTCTTTACCTCTTTTTAGCTAGAACAGAAGGCAAAGGAAGAAAATTTTACTGAAGGATACCATGAAAAGAGTTTTCAAAACATTCCACATATTTTCTCTGCATAAACATGCTGTGGATTTCTAATGTAAATAGTGCCAGGGCACTGTCACTCAAACCCCAGGAGTTCACCCAAGTTAGACAAATTATGCTGCCCGTTATCTCAGTTGTTACAGATTCTTGCCTTTCATTCATTTCTTGCCAGTGGCTGGATTTTATGTGTAGGGAAGAAAAGAAGCCTCAAATGCTGAAGTTAACCTCTTGTGGTGAGACCAGTAATCCTGGGCTTTCCAGGGGAGAATGCAGAAGGAGATAGCTACTAGCCTTGTCTGCCAAGACAGCAGTCAAAAGAATGCTGAAATTTGGCATGTATGAGCAGGAGAAATGCAGTGCTATGAAAATGGACACTGCAAGCTCCCTGCCAAATCTGCAGCATTTGGCCCACATGAATAAAACAAATTAAGTTAAAAGAAGTTTTTTACATGTCCTGTAAAAAACCTCCATAAAGCTGAGTTGTGGCTGTGAATAGGAGATGGTGCTGCTGAGCAAACCTGCCTGGCAGAAGCAGTGACTGCTGCTTCAAACATCAAATCCACACTATAATTAATGCTAACTGCAACTACAATCAGAAGGCTCATTTCCTCCCAGATAAGGAGATACTTACTAGAAGGGAATGCAGGATGTGATCAGGGGATTCCTTTCTGAATGTGTTTTTACAGCCACACTGCTAGGGACAGAGTGAAAGCCCCTGTCCCACATGCCAGGTGTTGTCCAGCTGTGAAACCCCTTTGGGTCCTGGAACCTGTGTATGGAAAACAAAGGGCCTGGATGCTGCCAGCCCCATGTCCTGCCCTGCAAGTGCAGCATTCCAGTCTCTCCTGCCAGGTCCATAACCCCTTTTAGGAACAGAAAAAGCTGAGTTTGCATGGCAGCACCATGAGAGGAATGTGCATTGCATGCCCACCTATATATTGATTCCCTGTAATGATGAGTGCCTTTAATGCCATTCTAATGAGCCAGTTCTGATATAATGTTTTCTTTATGCTGTACTTCCAAAGAAGGGAAAACCTCTTACCTATTGTTCTTCGGAGATCTTCACACTGGCTTATGTGAGGGAATTTCAGGATTTCCTTCCACTTTTTGCTTTTGCCTTTGCGTTTCCCTCCACCCCCTGCAGAGAGAGAAACACCAGGATTAGATTGCTTTGTGGACACAGTTCCACCTAGAGTTGACCTGCCTATCCATAATTCTTATGGATATCATTAATAATTAAAGCTGAAACACTGTGGGTTGATGTACAAGCAGATCTCTGGAAGTATTCAAGGAAAGGCTGAATGGGGTTCTGGGCAATCTGGTCTACCAAAAGATATCCCTGCCCATGGCAGGGGGTTGCAACTAGATGACCTTCAAGGTTCCTTCTAAGCCAAACCATTCTATGATTCTATGATACAGATCAAATCTCAACTTATTTGAACTTAAAACAGGCCAAGGAGGTGGCATCTGGACGAAGATCAGCTCACCAACAGTTGGGAGTCCAGGCTTGCTGCCCACCAGGTCCAGTTGAGATGGCAGAGCTACCTGCAGCATCACCTCTTCCCCAACCAAGAGCCACTTCACACAAGTCAAGCAATCTTGTAAAATTACAGTTCACACCTTTTCAATGCAGATATCCCCCTTCTGGTTTTGGGACAGGCCCTAATTCTACCCCCAAAAAATGCTGAAGATCCAAATTCACTTCCCCCCATCCCCTCAGACCCTCACATTACATATCCTGGCAGCATGGCACTACTGCTGCTGTCACACACTCTGCTCACTGCTGCTTCCACAGGAGAACTGAAGGAGAAAAATAATAGCTTCATGAGGAAAAAAATCACTTATTGGTTCTTCTTTCTGTCCTGCTTGGAGAGGCTGTGCAGCCAAGCAGGAGGAGAATCCCTCTGGACATGAGAGCCCAGATGCAGATTGGGATTCTCCAAGTCCCTGTATTTACTGCAATTCAGTCCCTGCACACAAAACCTGATTCACTTGAGTCTATTTTATATGCACTGGCATGCTGAATGACTAATTTAGAGCTGAGTTAATTCTGTAGAGGGGTTGGTAGAGTCACAATTGCAGATTGAGATTGTCTTGGGTCCTGCATGACATTACAGGCTAAATTAGGAGAGCACTGACTCAAAAGGTAGCAGACCACCAGAGAGAAAACAGGAGCCTTGGAAAAAAATTACAAGTATTGCTCTCTGTGGGGCATTTCTGATCACACAATGTCACCTTTGGCACTGGAGAGCTTCTTTTGAATCTCACCTTTTATTTCTTTGCTTTTGATGGCCAATGGTTTTGCCATCACAGAGTCTGCCTTGAATTATTTTAAACTTATTATTGATAGGAACTGATTGTATTTCTACAGTATGCAATGTAGAGCTGGCCATGCAGGAACCAGCTTGTCTGGACTTTCAGGAGCACAGCCCTGCTATCCTTTCCAAGAATCAGAGTGCAGCAAAGCACAGAGAGCTGTGGCTGCCTCCCCACCACAGAGTACTCTGCAACACAGACATACCCCTTGGGTCTGTAATGAATTCTGCTTCAACCCCTCCTCTTCAGTGCATCCCAGCCACTGCTGCTGAAGTCATTTCCTTCCCATCCCTCTGCCCACAGCATCAGAGAGCTTGTCTTGCTCTCTTGGTCTTGCATGCTGAGGGCCTTAGGTGAACTACAAAGTGCTGTTAAACACTTTGTGGGCTGGGGTGAGCACTGTGATCATCTGTTCACCAACTTCTGGAGCACATCTGCTCCCAGCTAGCCCTGCTCTGGCTGCCAGTGGCCACAAGGGGTTGGATTCAGCAACCCTGAGGGTCTTCACTGGTTTTCATGTCCCCAGAAGCCCACTCCTGCAATCCTGCACAGCAGCTCCTGCCTGCCAGGCTGCCACCTCCACTTGCTCCTTTTTCCTTCTCTTCCAGGGGCATTTTCCTCTGTGCTCCTGCTCCTTATGCCTCATCACACTGTACTTACACTTCCCTCCTCACACCCTCCCTTCATGTACTCCTCTGGGAAAATGATCCCTCACCAGGAATTCCTGCTTCTTTCTCTCTTCCAGTCATTCTCTATAGCTGCATTTTCTTCTCTGAACCATTCGTCCCTGAACTTTTCTTCTCTGTGTGTTTTTCCTCACACTCATTTATCTTAGAACCACAGAATCCTACAATATATCGAGTTGGAATGGACTCTGCTCAAGGGATGTGCAGCTGCCTCCAACAGTGTTCCCAAACACTTCTGGACACAGGAGGCAGTGGGGTCAGCCAGATGAAACCATCTTTTAGGCTGGTGCATCTTCACCCCCTGAAGGTCTACCCTGCAGGCACAAGCACTAGGGATTCCAGAGCACACCTGCTTCTCCAGCCACCTTTACAGAAGTCCTCCCAAAAAGGCTCCATCTTTAGCAGCATCAAGCAGCACAGAATATTGCAGAATAGCCCTTTGCACTAAATGACAGTTCTGAGATTTGTGCAGAGGTGCTATGATTCTGCTAAGCTGGGCCTGAACATCTTTAAAATCCATTCAATGTAAAATATGTATTGATGTATTTACATTGGATGATGTATTCCTGACATTAAATTTCCATCAAAACTAAGGAAGGGCTCTGCAGTCCCCGGTTAAAACCGTGATCGATACAGCCAGCATGTTCCCTTCTCTTTTGTGGCTATCCTCCAAAAATAAGCAGCCTTGCCTGATGAATCACTTGCTCTTAGCTGAGCGTGGAGCAGCATTCCTGCTTTGCTTGTGACGTCTTTATGTTAAAGATTCTGATCAAGTGCTTTAATCGACCTGACCTTTCCGCTCCCAGCTTTTCTTGTGGAGCCAGCAGTGTTTGCTGGCTCCAAACGTTAATTCTGGGGGGGTTTGAAGGACATAATGCAGTGAGACAGCTGAGACACAGTAAATTGTCTAGCAGAGCTAAAAGCTAAAAGGGGAGGTTTCTCTGAATAGGTCATGGTGCAGGTTGCAGAGGGAAGCTTTTCACACGTTGCCTTGATTGCTGCCTTTGCACCCTCTATTCCATACAGGAGGATTTGCATCCTTCAAGACACTTCTCAGGGCAGGACTTGACAGATGTGCCATGTTTTAAATGTTAAGTTCCATCATGCAGTGTTGGAGGGTCTGACTGCTTTAAAATTTTGCTTTGCTGGTGACAACAAAAGGTGAGCTGCCAGCAACAGCAGGAAAGCTCAGCCCCACTTCCTTGCCTGCGCTCAACAACTCAGCATTTGCAAACTGAGGGTTGAAGCTAATTCTCTAACATGTCAACCAGTCCTGCAGGAAACAAAAGCATTTGCTCTACATCTTGCCTACTGAAAAATACATGGCATTTTTCACATAATCTTGTGATGCTGCGTGGCAAATCTAGCTCTGATCTCTGCCTGTGAGGAGAGACATAACCAGAGGCACACATGTAAAACATCTGCCAGCAGGAGTTACCCTCAGCCTAAAGTGCCTACCTTTTTTTTTTCCCCTCCATTATTCAGTATATATTTATTCTCCTAACACCAAGAGGAGACAGGAAAACACCTGCATATTATTAAGCCAATGAGCTATTAAGTGGCTTGTCCAAAATGAAATTAAATGAGAAATCGTAGCTGAAGAAGCCAAGGCTTCGCAGCTCTTAATTCTGCTAAAGACAGCATCAAGCCATGTTCCTGCTCAGGTGATTGAAGATTATTTACAACAGAGTATTGTTGGATGAATTTATTCCAGCATCAAGCCCGTAGCATATTCCATTTGTGCCTCATTCCACCAGACAAGGTGGATTTTAAGGATGGATAATCTGGCTTCCTACTGCTGCTCTGTTATTGCCCAAGTTGATAAGACAGCAGCACATCCCATGCTGCCAGACCTGGCTAATCCAAATATTTCAAATATTTCATGCAAGTGTGTTAACTGCAATCTAGTTAATTTCCAGATCACTGGAGGATGACTACAGCTTCTATCTTCCACTTCACAACAGTACCTGGGTTGTCACCCAAAGCCTTCCCAACAACATTAGAGAGCTCTGTATCCTCAGAATGCAAGGCCTTGATTACACAGTGAATGCAGTGAAACAAACTCCAAAAATACTAAAAGTAAGAGAAATCATGGTTAGTGTCCTATTTCCACTCACAAGGTGTCTACATTTCTTCTCTTCCTCCTCTTGCCACCCTTTCTCTCCTCTGTCCCATGGAAGTGTTTGAAGCTAAGTGTTATATATGGAATTGCCATATTAGAGTAGGGTCTGGCCACTACAGGATGAACTGCAGGCAGCTTCAGAGGAAGATCTTGGAAAGCTGTTTCTGAAGTACTTGAAAAACATTAAATTTGTCCCATATTTTGTTAATTAGATATGGTTAACAAAGCATGAAGGTGTATGGCTTCCAAACAATTTCTTCTCCTTTTTTGGCATCTGTGCTACTTAGAATCAGGCTGTTCTTACGACCCTGGTGAACACCCTGCACTGTTGAATGCACCCATGTCTCATGTGGGAGTGAATACCAAAGATTAACTGTGTATTTGTGAAGGAAAAAAATACTAATTTTAATCTCGTTTTCCTAGAGTGCCTTGTCCTAATGAGACAGCATTAATAAAGCTTACCAGCCCATCATTTTCCCCTAGAAATTTTTCATGTCTAATACATTCAGCCTCTAAGGCAAACAGTTTCACCCTTATTAGACCTATTTCATGTGGAAGTTCTCCCAGGTTCACTATTCTTCTTTCCTATTAGTTCCACCTACACTCAGCTGTACTAGCAAATAAAACTGGCTTGTTTTTCAAGAATGAAAGACTGCTTGCTCTCTGCCCTTCATCATGCCTCTCTCCTCTGGGAAAATGGAAAAAAACCCCAGGAACCCTGTTTTATTCTGAAAAGATCTTGGATGATACTCCTGATTTAACTTGTGCTTAAAACAAGCACTTACAAGACCATAGGGAACTTCTGCAGCAATCCCCTCCTGCCAGCCAAGGAAAATGCAATGAGTGTCAGAGCTGGATTTCCAAGAGCAGGTGGGTGTCCACGCTGGGGTGCAGAGCCTCTGCAAACCTGTCTCTAGAGGCTTTCTTTGATCAGATACAATAAAAAATCCACTGCAAGCCCTCAGAAGAGAATCATGTTACACAGCTCCTCTCATCGGTGCTAATCTGTTTTTATCTCCCACAGCCTTTTTTGAGGATTGGCTTGGGAGAGTTTTGTGCCCATCTCCCCTGCTGCCACAGCACATTGGCTCCTAATGCTGCTGCAAATACCTAAGCCTGACGACCACTGTGTAAAACACCTCACTGCTTTTTGGGAATGAAGAGCAGATGTGCTTCACGTGTAAACCCACGTTGATGGGAATTTCACAAGCAAAAGCACAAGCAGAGTCAGGCAGGCTTTGCAATCTGAGGGTAAAATATTTTGTATACAGCTGGCACCTAAAGTACTATTAACCTTGGCTTATGGAAGTCAGTGTTGATAAACATTGCAGGAGTATCTTCCTATGATTTAAAGAAGAGGTCAGGTAATAATGCAAATACTGAAAAGAGGCTGAAACATGACTTTAACAATACATTTTTAATGTTAATAATAATAATATGCTTTAGCAACATCCACTATCCTGAAGGGAAAGAGAAAGCCAAGGGATTAGTCTTGAAGACTGGTCCTCAGGGCTTAACCATCATACGTCAAGGCCATTTTGTTACTACCCTAGGAATATAAAGGAGTCTTTGCACAAGCTACCTTCATGCCTGGTCACAGCAAACTGAAAAGACTTAACTAAACTTAAAAATCAAGCCTTTAATTTCTTCTCTAAGTCTTAAGTAGGTGTAAGAATCCCAGTTTGTGGCATTCTCCACACAACTCTGCCTACATCCTCCACTGGATATTTTTAATGCATCTTTGAGATTATTTGAACAAGTTTTCCTTGGGTTTTGTGGGTCAATTCACATATACTGGGTTTACATTCTGCTGCTATGCCGACAGAGAGTTGCTTGGTCACAAATTTCCCTGGACGCAGTTTTATTTCCCCAAACATAAACACCTATAGTTTGTCTATTACTTTTATACCTTGTATTTAACTGCATTGCGTTTATCTGCAGCTGATAAATGAGCAAAAAGAGATTGTTGCCTTTTATTACACTAACAAAAATAATCCAAAAGATATGAAGTCTATGGAAGATTTACAATCTATTAAAAAACAAACAGTAAATCCTACAAAAATAAAGCCAGCTATAATCTAAAACAGCAAAATTGAGAAGAGCCCAAAATTTCAATTTCCTATTCTTGACCTCAAAGTAAACAAGGCTACTGGCACAAACCCAGGCAGTTTTGTTGGGTTTAGAATGCACTACCATGTACTGGCTGATTCAACATATCTGGGGGACTGTCTGGGGACTGTTGAGAGATTTTCTTCATCAATAGTGTAGATAACAGAAAAAAAAAAATTGCAACACCACCATATCAATGATTACTATGGGAGACCAAGCTTTTGAACAGAGTTGTTGAGATTCAAGGTTATCACCCTGCTGAAAATATTAAATCTCTCAGTGGACCTTACCTCCAAACTGCAGCTGAGACCATTTTTCAAAGTTCTACAGAATTCTGATGTAAAGACATTAAACCATTTAACTGAGATAACACTTGAGTCATCTCAGTTCTCTAACGTCAAAACATTATCATAGAACATATCAAATAGAGTGCTAAGATATCGCTGGAACAAAATGGGTATGGTAAATTGACATTCCTTACTTTGTTAAGATGATGTTTCTATATTGTCAATAAGAAGGTAGAAAAAGCAAATCATCCTTTCTTTTAAGCAGACACTTTCCTGCAAACCCTTTAATTTTTGACAAAACTTCATTCTCTGAAAGGAAGATTCTTTTGTCAGAAATGTTCTCAACTGTCACATGCTCTGAAGTACACAAGAATTAAACGAGGAACATGGTCTCCCCATAGCTGAATGCTTGAGTGACTCTAAATTCCCTAAATTCTAATTTCTTACCAATTCCCTTGAGTTAATTTGCACAGCTGTGAGTGACTGTAAGAGACCTGCTTCCCATTCTTCCAAAGGAAGAATGTAAATCCCTGCTCCAGAAATCCTGCTTGAATAGGGCTTGATAACATCTTTCCAGGAAGGAACTCCTCTTTAAGCCATGGCTTTTAAACTTATGACCTGCTCTATGTATTTATTACCCTGTTTAGCAACATGCATGCAAGCTACTAACTGATGCCTCCAAACCTAAACCTGCAAATGCAACTTGGGGTGATCTTGTGGATGCTCAGGATGATGATCTCACGAGACAGGCAGCAGGAGGAGTGCAAGGAAACCTGGCCCTGGTACAGGCAAATACATGGGGCTCAGCTCTCCTGAAAAATGATGCCAGTTCCAGAGGAAGAACATGCAAAAACCCAGCCCTGAGCAGGAAACCATGTGGGTTCTGTCTGTCCCTGTCAAAGAGCTGTGTGGGCTTTTTCTCCTGCAAATAGTTCTGCAGTATCTAAAAAAATATCTTAGCCCCTGTGTTCCTGACATTTGAGTCTTACAAGGAGTATTTCTGAACTGTGGGGAGGAGATCCAGCTGGAGAGGAGGTGAGAATTCAAGTGTTCCTATCAGCAGTCTATAGCCAAGCTCTAAGAATTATATTCTATTCTGGTTTTTTACCCTCACCTAAATAAACTTACCAACAAGACTAAAGAAAATAATTTTCGTAAAGATCATGATAAATTAATAGCTTGGGACTAAAATAATAGCTTGTTTTATTAGGCCTGGCTGATTTATTAGTTCCACCAAATTGGTAGAATTAGTAAAGTTTTGAGATGTTGTGACAAGAACCCAGAAATCAACATGCTAAAAATGGTATAAATTAGGCTGAGAACCTCCTTGGTACATGTGTTTGGGCTATACTGCCAGATTTTTTTAGGGGAATTTCCCTTCTGTGACACCTTTTGCTTCCAGAGTCAGCCAGGAAGAAAAGTACAGCATCACAACATGGCTCACACTAGGTCATGCCCTATTTGTGATCAGGATCAGGCACGTTTTTCTTCACCACAAAAGCAGATAACTATAATCTTCCTGCTCTCTGTGGTCAAGTAACACACTAATTTCTCAGACGTGTTCATAAAACATAAATTAAACCCTAGATATATGAGGAGCCTCCAAACACGTCATAGGGGCAATGTGGAGAGGGGTGAAATCCCCCTGAAATGCCTGGTTCCAGCAAACATTTGCCAGCTGCAGGGACTGACTGGCAGAGGGGAAGAGGTGTGGGCACAAGCATTGATTTGGAGGAAGGAGATTCTGTGTGGGCACCAGGGAAAGCTGCAAGAGGCTGCACAGGACTGATGCAAAGCCTGGCTTTGCTCCCATCATCTTGTCCAGCACCAAGGTACCAACAGCTGCTTTCTGTGGATGGTGCTGCTAGATCAGCCCTGAAAGCACAGAAAGATCCTCTTTAAAAACCATTGGCAGCCCAAGACGTGATGGTAACAGTATTGTATGCGTCAGCTTTTGGGATCATTGTTGTAAAAGGTTACAGAAGGGATTTGGGTTAATGGAGGTAATCTGTGATTATCTGATGCAACAGATTGCTCTGCCAGTGACTCATTCCTTCTGCCACAATATACTGTGGGCTGCAGCTGCCAATAGCGAGCAGGATGGAGCTGGCTCCCAAGCTAAAACTGTCCCTGTTGTCTGGAGAAAACCCTGCAAGAGGGGCTGCCAAGGCATTGCAGGTGTGTGACAGCCTGGCACAGCTTTCCTGAGGGGAGTGGGCTGCAGGAGTGTACTACAGCCATTTATTCATGGGTGTTACTATAGCTACCAGTTGAAGGACGCAACACAAAATGCAGAACTAAAAAAAAATAAAAAAAAAATTAGGAGGTAGAAGACAAAAAACAAGGAAACTTGCAGAGCAAAGGCAGAGGGTTCCTCTGATTAGCTAATGAAGTGCTTCAAAAGCAGTGACTGAAAAATGAGGCTTGAAGGTTGCATGGTGTAAGCGTCAGATGATGCAAGCAGCTGGCCCAGCTCGGCTGCCTCTCCCACCCACCCACCCGGCTGTCTTAATAAACACAAAACAGAGCTCTGTGCCAGGCATGGATTAACTATTTCCTCATGGCTCACACAGTCCTGCACTTCCACTGGCTCTCACTGCAGTCCTGGGGCCAGAACTAAAACAAGGAATTGATTTGGGCCATCAGCCCCTCTGAGAGCAGTGTGGCAGCAAAGATCCTACCACCAGGGACTGCAGGAGAGTGCAAAAGCTAAGTCCTGTCACAGCCTGGAAGATGAAGCAACAAGAACAAGCAGCACCACGTAGCAATCCCACACCACCCACACCTCCTGGTGGAAAGCCCCTGCCTCTAGTGTGGATGCCCAAGGCAGCCCAAAGCACCAAAAGCAGCTGCAGCCAGGGATGGGCACTTCTAATATGCACATAAATCTAAATAAATGTATGATTCCCACTCACATGCTTTCCTGACAGCCAGCTGTTCCCTTTGCTTGCTGTTATCGTCACTTGGAGATTAATGTCACAGCCTGGGACGGCTTATTAGCAATTTTTATTACAAAGCACATACATTTGGCTGGTGGTGGGCAAGAGCTAAGCCTCTGAGTAAATAAAATACCAGGACAGCTCACAGGGAATGACAGAGAACAGATATCTGTAGGGTCTTTACCCTGGCTCTGAAAGCCAATAATGGCAGGAGGTCAGAGATCAGCAGCTTAATTGTCCAGTGAATTAATGGTGACGAACGTCTGTTTCCCCTCTTGTTAAAACTGACACCAGATATTTCAGAGAAAGCAGAGGCACACTTGGCTACAAAGGAATGTTTTGATGGCTGAGGCTGAGATGGTTGCCAGCCCCAGCCCGTCAGAGCAGCGCGGGTCAAACGAAGTCACTGTAGGAAAGTGCTGCTGACTCCAGCACAAACCAGAACCTTCTGGGCCCAGTCGAGCAGACACAGATTATCCTGCTCACTTTGGAAAGAAACATTGTTTGCTTGTATTTAATAAAAATGTCAGATCTAGAGCTTTGAATAAGCAAGCATTTAAAAAAAAAAAAAAATTGGAGGAGTGTGAATTGCGCCATAAAAATCAGCCTGTGTTTGTTTCCTCTCATTTTGAGGAAAAATTGAGAGCAACAGGGGAAAAAAAAAAACCCAGAATATATTAAAAAAATGAAAAAAAATCTGTACATCTTTCCCTCTCAAGAAAATCTCCCTCTTTCATTGTCCTGCACAATCCTGGTTCAACAATGCATCTCCTAGTGGAAATTGTCATCATGGGAGGAGTAAGGAAACTGTGAAATACATGGGGACCACTTTCACCCAGTCAGTGACATTTTCTGAAGCTGCCTAATATTTTTCTATTGAAACAACTTCCACAGGGAAGAATGAGGTCTGCTTACTTATTTTCTTCCAGTTGCTCAATCTCATTGCAATTCAGATTTTCATGTGTAGCTGTAAGAAGGATGAAAGCTTCCCTTTGTTTGAAGGTGGTTATGTTAGTTTTGAGCTGTTGTGAAAGAGACTGTAGGGCACATCTTTCCCCTTCATCTGAATACACGTGAACCCCTCTGGTGTTTAATTTAAGCTTCACAAACAAGGAACAAGCACTTTCTGAATATTAAAAAACACAGTGTCAACCTACCAGTCAGTTTTTGAGAAGCATAATGTGACTTCTTACGTGGCAAGTAATCCCCCTCATTATGGGACATGCTGATACCTTTAATTAACAGTGGTAATATATAACACTGTTAACAAGGATGCATAACCCTGAATTAGGTGGCTAAAATCTAAGTATTCTTTCAGCACTGTTTTCTACAGGGGTCATGATGACTGCAGAACAGCCACACCAGTTTTCAAGTTAATCTATGTGCTCAGTCTTTGGCTGAGCTAATTATAATGGTGCCTTTAGCATCACTGTCTTTAAGTGTCTGCCAGCACGTCCCTAACAAACCACCAGGTCCATGTTTTTCTAGTCCAGACAGAAGAGTCTGATTATCAGGTCAGCCTTCATTCATTTCCAAAGCCAGGCTTCCATCCCACATGAATCCAGCTTGCTGAACTTCAATTACCAATGGAGAAGTTCATGACAAGACATCATTGAACAGTGTGTCTGTTTGATTCATGCTGCTGCCTCTAGGCAATACCTGGGGGAGGAAGGCTGCTGGGCTCTCAAAGGCTAAAGAGATTTACCACGGTGCTCAAGGGCTAAGGGAGGCATCTGGCTCAGCATTTGCAGTGTGAGGCTGGGCTGACCTTCACATGGGCACCAGACAGAGAGCTGTCCCTGCAGGCCCATGGCCCACGTCCTCCCAGCTGAGCAAAACTGATAGAGGGGCTTTTGAAGCAAAGGGCTGGGAGCTGCAGATTTGGGAAGGGCAGTGGTCAGGGTGCAGCCCACACACCCTGGAACAGTGCTGGTGGTACAGAGCACAGCACTGCAATGCCAGGGGCATGACTGGGTATGAAGTCAATTGCATGGAGTGTGATTCTGACAAATGAGGTCTGTGTACTGCTTGTGTGGCACTTGGAGTCACTCTAGAGCTGAACAGATCTACAAGGAAGTCACAATCTCTGCAGCAAGAAACACTTTCTGTTCAGGTGTTTTATGACACTCATTTTTTAGGCTTGCTATTATCGCTCCTTGTTGGGTGTCAGGGCAGACAAAAGAAATTCAGCTATTGCTTTAGATAACATTCTGATCTTCAGACTCATGAGAGAACAACCCCAAGCAGGCAGGCAGAGAATCCCAGCCTCCTCATCTCATCCAACTGCCCCAGTGACGCAACACGCTCTGCGCTGTGCTCAGCAAACACTGATCTTCATGTCTAAGCATCTCAGCCCAAGTGGCACATGTGCTATTTTAGCACCTCTGGGGACCATTCTGGGAGATAATGTAATTAATATTATCTTGGTGGCGGCTATTTACCACATCCCACTGGGATTCTGCAATCTGTGCTCGTGGAACTTGAACCCAATTAATACCCACTTCCTACCAGTTTCAGGTGTCTCCTAATTTGAAGATACATTTACAGACAAAACAGGTCAGTAACTCTTCCCAGTGAGCCAAACAGCATCTTAATCACTCGTGTTTAATAGGAAACAAAGGACTGAGCACTGATAAAGTTCACCATTATGCTTTTGAGGAAAAGACAAGTGACTACAGAACAATCTGATAACAGGAGAATTTGCTTCCTGTGTAACTCGATATTTATAAACCCTCTCAGCAAGGGGGCAAAAAGGAAATAATTTCAGCTGGCTGAAGTTAACATTCCAAAATACATTTTAAAATGACAACACAAACAGGACCCCAGCTGAAAACAGTGCTTCTGGGGAAAACATGCAGAAACAAGAGGAGGCAGGGAAGCCGCTGGAGCTCCTGGTTCTCCATGTGCCTGGGGACATTCCTGCACCTTGCACAGCACAGAGCCACCCTCAGCCTCCCCAACAGCAACAGGGCACATGGCATGTCAGGGTAGCAGGTGGAAGCAGGATTGTCCTGGCTGTGCTTTCTACCTTCAGTGGAATGACTGACTGGATTTAACAATCTCCCTCTGTCTCCAGCAAATATACATAAATAAATAAATAAATAAATAAACAAATAAACAAATATATATATATGTATATATATGTATGTATGCCTCTACAGGTATGAAAACGTGAGATTTTTTTCAAGGTAAAGGCTGGACTTTCAGTCTTACTAAGATATTCAGTTATTTTCTATGCCTTTCTATAGTTAATCCTCTTGAAATGCAGTCTGTGATTGCCCTAAAACTTGTCTCAAGAGCAGAACTAATTCTCGACCCCAACAGCCTCAAGTCCAGCACCTACAACTCCAGTGGATTTTATCAGGAACCACAAATTCCAGCAAACCCTTCAACAAGCCCCTTGTGAGAGGGAGAGATAAGGACCCGAACTGAGGAGTGCCCTCTGCACAAAATTCTAAGTGCAGAGTATTTCTAGAGTAAGGGCTGTTTTCCAAGGCTTCCTGGTATGGAAGTTTTTCATGGGAGTATAATGTGGGAGATGTGGAAGAGCACTTACAGTGATAGTAAAAATAAAAATAAATTATTTGTATTTTATGCGTAAAAAGGCAATGTTCTAAATTATTAAAAAATAAAAGTTTATCTTCCAGAGGCAGAAAAACAAATATGGGGGATGGAGGGGAACCCAATGGAAGGTGGACCTATTTTGTTTCATATTTTCTACATTAGTAGATGACAAAGCCATTTGCACTTTGATGTCTTGGCTTCAGATTATCAAGTAGAAGATTTCTGAGTCGCTTTTAAAGTACATAAATAAAAATAATAAAACCAACACACTCCTTGGCTTTTCAGCAGTGCCCTCTACTTAAAGACATGAAAACATTTTGCAAACAAAAATAGCGAAAGCTTTTCTAGCTTAATTTTGCCCTCACATAAATTAGCATGACTTTTACAGTCGTGTTGAGACACTCCACATGTTCAACTGGGAAAAGAAATTATCATAGGCAGTTTAAATGCTCAGCTTTAATTAGGAAAAAGAAAACCAAAATAAAACCAGACCCATTCTTCTTGAGAAGTTTTCCAGTTGATATTGTCAGAAGACATAAGAAAACTAGGGCTGCTAGCAGGAAAAGCATTCATAAATTTGTTTTAATCTGCCCAGCTCTGGAGAAAGAACACACACAGGTGTGAATTCCCTCCATCAACTCCAAATGGCTGGTCACTTGTCCAGGGGGTTGCACATCACCTTCCTCCTGCTGAGAGAACAAGCAGCTGGAGAGAGCAAAAAGATCTGCTGAGAAAAGCCTGACACTCGCCCTTCACCAGACACCTGAGCATCCAATGGCAGGGATGTTTAATTACTTCCACTGCTCACAGGACAGCTCAGCATTTGCTTTTCTGCAGTGCCCAGAGGCCAATAGATTCAGGACGTCTTTGTACGAGGCAACACATGAACACAGATCCCATCCCCAAAGAGTTTCCAGCCAAAAGCACTGCCCGTGACATCCTGAACCCGCTGTGTCGCTGGGGATGCTGCCTTTGCCTTCAGCAAGGGTTAGGATTTCATCCCCTGTGGCTTCAGAGGGTCACAGTTTTCCCACTCATCAACACAATTGCTTTCTGAGGAAGGCCCATTTTTCAAAATGGGGTGGTATTACTGAAAAAACATTCAAAGTTGCCAGGAACAATGAAGGGCTGTAAATGCACCGTTGTCCAGAGCTGACTGCATTTCAAACAGATTCATGACTATGGGAAGAACACTGAAAAATTAAGAGCAAGTCAGACCGGGTTCTTCCCCTCACTTCCACCCTGACATTTCTTGTCTTTCTGTCTTCTGCCCATCTCTAACATTTCTAGCATTAGCTACATATTTTATTTTCCAGTTTTGTCCTCTTTTCACCTCTTGTTGTTGACTATCAGCCTCTGATGACACCTTCTATCTCTGACCTGCTCCAAACTGGACTGCTACCCCTCCACATCCTTCCTACTCTTGAAAGGAACCCTAGGAAATAGGAGCTTGGAGTTTCTTGCTCTTTCCTTCCCTCGTTTCAGGGAAATGCCTCTAGGAATGCTCTGCAACAGGCATGCATCAGTCTCTGAAGAATAAGTCACAAACTATTTTCCATTTGAAATCAGTTGCCACAGGTCTGTTCATCCTTTTCAGGAGCTGACACATTAAGAAAACTGAATAGAGGGAATTCATAGCAATTTGATTACACACACACACACACACACAAAACAAAACAAAACAAAACAAAAAAAAACAAAAACAAAAACAAAAAAAAAAGGCAAAAGAAAAGCAAAAAAAAGGCCAAGAATAGCACTTTGGTCTTGTCCTGAAATCCAAGAGAGATACAACAGCAGATGTCTTTCATCTATATGACCTTTTCCACTAAGACAAAGAGAGACAGGATATTAAATCACAGTTTAAGATTTTTATGACTCTTGGCAAGCATTTATTTATTATGGGTTTGTTTGTTTTGGGACTTTGTTTTTAGGCAAAGTGTTATTTTTTGTACTTTTCACGGAACTCCAACTGAAATACCATAAAAATGTCTGAGACAAATTTCTTTTGGGTGATTTGCACATTTTCAAAGTCACAGGCTGACTCCCCTTCCAACTCACATTGCTCAGACCAGTGTGTTTAAACCAGAACAACCATATGACACGAAGACTGCAATTATTTTTTCACAAAGTCATGGGAAACCTTGCTGGTATGTGCCATCATCATGTGAGGGGGACAGCAAATCCTTTAACCAGCAGATCTAGATCAGGAAATGTGCTCAAAATCTGTACCATGTCCAATGAAAATCCCTCAGTGACTACAGCGGGGAACACATGGTGACAGCAGGACACAGCACAAGGAATGTGAGAGAAAACACAGATTAATTGCATTTGTCTTCTTAATTTGCTTGGCTGCAGAGGAGCTCTCCCTACCATGCCCAGCTTACCTTACAGACGACTGAGCAGACAGGAGGACAGGGATGGCACCAGGAAAGACAATCCAGGGGAAAGGACATTAACCTCAGACCCTGGGAGGATTAGCTTTAAGTCCTTCTTCTAGCACAGATTTCTCATATTATTTTAGGCAAAGGGTTGGGCTGTGCAAACGCCTTGTGAAAATAAGGGCTCTGTGATCACAGATGGACTCAGAGGGGGCTGAAGCAGACCCAGGTGTGCTGGCCCAGCCCCTCTGCCAGGGGATGTTACCCTTGGAGAAGAGCAGGTTTAATGGGCTGTGCTCCTGATTCACAGCTGCTGAAACTCCCCCTATCCCAGCGGGCTCTGATCCCTGCCTGCAGGGTCATCCCACCTAAAGCTCCACAGCATCTCAGCTCTGAGCCCTTCATCTTGCCCTCGGTCAGTTCCCAGCACACAGCACAAACCCAGAGCATTTCCTAAGCCTCCCTTTGATACTGATGGGTGTAAATACATTAAAGACTGAGAAAGCCTGATAGAAATTTTCAGTGAAACGTTTTTTCCCTCAGAAAATACCCATCAGCCAAAAGCAAATGTTTCACAGATGTGTCACTTCTGATAACATTTTATTTTTAAATGTAGGAAATTTAAAAGGTCCTCAGTAGGATTAAAAACAGTGTTTCAACTTCTGATTCCAAACTATTTTATCCCCTTTAAAATACTACATTATGCCATAAAGAATAAAATAAAGTTGTTGTCACCATTTATTCCCAAATAAAAAGTATAGGCTGAGCTCAAACATTTTTCTCCCTCGGATTTACTGCACAGCACATTAGAAATGTTTGTATTCCCTTTGTCTTAGAATAGAAATGTTTTCTTGAAATTTGGGAAGGAAAACAAACAAACAAGCAAAACCCCAAAACAGAACAACAGCAGAACCTTTGGCCCTCAAAAACCTCCCCAAGGCCCTCAGCTCTTGCAGTCGTGAGGGCAGGTAAGGACAGGCTGGAGCTCTGCGTGTTCTTTCTGAGTGACTAAAACACGACATGGGCCAAATGCAACCACATGATACTTCCAAAACGAGAACACATATGGCTGAGCATTTCTGAAAAGTCAAAATCTGCTCGCACCGAAATCAATGGGCGTTTTACTCTTGACTTCTTGGAAGCAGGGTTAAGTCAACACCGGGTAAGACGGGAAAATCCCAATCAGAGATCAAGCACAGCGTTCCCCCTAAAGATTATTCATAAAGTGTGTGTAGACGTCATGAGAAAACAGAAGGTGCTACAGTGGTGTTATTTTTAAGCTGAGGGTGAGAAAATAGGCAGTGAAGCGTAGAGCAGAACTTCGTACGTTGCTTTGTCACCAGTCTTGTTAAGGAGCTCGGGGAATTTATTTTAGGGAGAAAAAATTCGTAGTTATTTCTGCTTCTTCCATTCAGAACAGACTTAATTTTGCATGAACTTTTACAGGCTTTCTGAATTCTTCTGTATTCTCTGAAGGTATTTCTTTTTGAATGCTGTTTTTCTGTGACCCACCCCATTTTCAGAAACACTTAAAATGTCCAAGAATACTTCTTTAAACTACCTAGAAGACATCAGAAGTTATATTCAGAATTTAAACCAGGTCCTAGCTGCCTGCAAAAGCTTCTGCAGAATTGTGTCTTCCTTCTTTTGCAAAGAGCAGTCAATTTGGAGAAGCTGAGGCAGTCACTGAAGTGGATCACAGGGAGCATCTGTGCACAAAAAAGGGAGACCAGTTCTAATCATCAGCATTGCAGGACTGTAATCCTTGAATTCAGGCATGAGCAATTATCAGTGTGAGAGCATAATTTATTCCTTGTAGTCAGACACAAGATGGATATCCCATTGGGCACCAGTTAGATTGTTATACTCATTTTAGAAAGCTTAGCAATACCACTTATCATGTATGAAACATCACTAATGGCAGGCAGCCTGAGCCATCAGATGAGTTTAATAAAGGGATTCACTAAGTTAGCCCTGCTCTCATCATGCAGGGGGGGCAGAAATCCTGGCATGAAAAAGGAAGTACAGAAGATTCTTGGACTTCCATGCTGAAATCTTCCTTCGCTTGAAACCTCTCAACTGACATACACACCCTCATTCATGCAAAATTTTAGAGTATGCTACTCAATTCACCACAAGAAAGGGAATATAAGAGAAGTATAGGATTTCAACACCAGGACCTTAGATCCATACCTAATCTAACTGAAGGCACACAGGAGCAATCCTGTCTGCATTATGATTAATAACCCTCACACCCCACCTGTCTGACAGTCGACAAGGGAAGAACCCAGAGGCTTCTCTCTGCATCTCCCAGCCAGGATTTACAGCCCCCATCTCAATAACTGCACTGGCAGCTCACAGTCTGTGAGCAGCAGAGCCTGATCCAGCAGCTGGACCTTCCCTCGCCGTCCGCCCGGGATGACGTTCCCCAAGAGCCATCCCTTCCTTCCCTGTAGCTGCTTTTCCCATCCCAGAGCTGACCAGCCTCAGCCACCCGGCTTATGAGGCTGGACAAAAGCAGCCACTCAGTGTGGCTTGGCCGAGGTGTAAAATATCTCAGACAGGAATTTGGGTTTGCTCAGCCCAGCAGTCCCAGGCGCAACTGCGACACCCGCAATTAGGGCTTGCGGAGAACACACATCGTTACAGCTTCACCCTTGGGCATTCACCAAAAGAGAGATTTGCTTTTCTAATTGGCTCAATATTTTGAGAAGGTAAATGGTGAATAATAACAGCCTCGGCAGGAACATGAGACAGGATGAAAGCAACACAAACTCCCCGTTTACGCCGCCGGCTTCGTGGCGTGAGCCGCACGTTGATTGACTTCCAGCCCTGGGAGGAAGCTGTGCTGCAGAAGACATCCCTCCTCCCTCCCAGGAGTGCCCAGGGACACCTCTCCTGGCCTTGGTCACCTCAGCTGGCTTTTGGCCTCAGCGAACTATGCTGTATTTCTGTGCAGCTACAAACCTCATTTGCAGAGCGATAAGTTCCCCGCAGAGTTAAGAACTCGCTTCCCTTATTGCAGAGAAGAAATAAACAGCTCTTTGAGGGGAATGGCAGTGTTTAATTTGCATCGGTTGAATACTATTCCAAAGTTTAAGCTAGGTAAAATGTTAATTTCTGCAAGCACTTCCTCAGCAAAAGCAGCTTTATAAATGGAATTTGATAAAAGCAATAAATCTAATATTTTCTTCAGAGATTTTTAAACTCATATGCTCAGTCCTCTCAAATAAAAGGAAAAAAATTAAAATAGCAACATCCATCATGAGGTTAACTCCAACTGGTCATACTTAACCTCTGATAATTTAGCCATGAGGAGTACCTTTTGCTCATAAAATCTGCAGCAAATGTAATGCAATCTATAAATATCACTGAGGCCACCAGTGGCTGAGCTGTGGAGTTTAACCTCTGGGTTGCTGATTTAAATGTGCTGGGCTATGAGCACAGCATGCTGCAGCCTGACTGCTGCCTGGGCTCAGGGCTGACAGATGTCCCCTCCCAGAGCTGGAGAGGGGGGATGAATGAATGAAAATCCTGCACACCATTCATGGCTGCCAAACAGCTCATTTTTAAATGCAACCGAGAGTCGCGTGCTTCCACCGCCTGCTGCTCCAGCTCCAAATGCTTCTCCTGCACTTGGTCTACCTTTTTATTTTTCTATGCATGCCATTGTTCCAAGTCTTTTTTGCTTTTGTGCAAAAGCCTAGAGCCTTCTCGCCTCAATGCCAGGGACATAATTCTGCTGTTTGCAGGGAGGAGCGTGACCTCAGTCTTCTGCTCTCCCCGAAAGAGCGAATCTTCCATTGACGTCAAGGGCTCTGCACACAGAGGGAGGGAGATAAGCACATTGGAGGCAGGATCTGCTTCGTGAATGAGAATTTTGCTGTAGGAATTTACAAGCCTCTCGCAGTCTCCTCTCTTGATTAAAGCTGGCAGGATTATTTCACAAATTCAGCTGCTGAGCCCCGGCTATTGGGAATCTGTCTGACATGGGGCTCTCTGCTGTTAACCCAGCCCGGCTGCTCGGGCAAGCCAAAAACCACCATCATCTGAAAAAGCATGTCAGACATAGAGAGGGTCGTGTCAGAGAGGAGCCTCTCTGTATGGCATCTCACACCTGTGAGCTCTGAGGAGCTCTTACAACACCTACATCCTGCTTGTGGCGCAGATTTTAAGCAATGTGGGTTAAATCTGGGGGGGTTATGCCCAGATTTACGCATTCCTTCCCTGAAGGAGAAGATGGGGCTGTCCATGGAGCTCAGCACAGGGCTGCAGATGAGCTCTCTGCCAGTGAGTGGCCAGGGCAGGCTGGGCAGCACACTGGGAAGGATCCCTGGGAGCAGGGCTATACCAGCTGAGAGTCCTTGCCCACCAGCCTGGCACTGCTGTTCATATGCCTGCAGCAAACCTGGGCTGTGGGGTCAGGGACCTTTGGATCATGCTCTGCTCCACGGGCAGATGAGCCTGGGGTCAGCAAAGGGCCGAGAGCCTCCTCTGGCACCAGCTCCTCCTCTGCAGCAGAACTTCCCAGCCTCACTTGGCTCCTGGGTCCTCTGGGACACCAGCACTGGGAAGCAACCTTGAGCTGCCCTGTTTGCACACCCCACAGCACCCTGAGAAACACCCCAGAGAGGAAGGACAGCACTCCGCTCGAACACCAGGCTTTTGAGCAAAGCTGCTTATTACAAATACCATTAGAACAACACAAACCAACAGCACAATCTGATTACACCATGGTGTACATTTAACCAGGATTATCTGATCCTACATTTGTCTGCAAGCTTTCCCCTACTCTCACGCACAAGGCTGTTTCACATTTATTTTTATGCTGTTTTGCAGTGCATTGCTTGGTTATGCTTTACCTTCCTTTACCATGTGCCACCTCTGCAGGCATTGCAGCTGTAAAATGATAATGGCTGTACATCAACAGCAAGTTTTGGTCACAAGCAAGAGGAAACAGAGGTCTGAATCATAACTAGATGCCAACTTTCTGCAGCAAAGTCTGAAGGGAAAGGAATGCTGTCAGTGTGTCAGCAACACAGCCAGTGTTCTTCATGTATTATACCTGGTGGAACATTGTAGTAGAACTTCTGTACATAAGGTCCAACTAGGACACCTGAAGACAGTGATGCCACTCTGTGCAGATGGTGTATCACCTTACAGAGTTTAAGAAATCCTAGTGACTGTGCACTTAAAGCCTGAGTGAATCCTTTGGGTGATCTCTCAGGCTTTCTGCTGTTACACCCCAGCACAGCTCACCCTGCCCATGCTGTCAAAGGCTGGAAGGACTGGGGAGAGGGGCTGGTGTCTGGGCTTATGATTGAATCATGTTCCACAAAGCAAAAAACAAAAAAATACAGCAAAACTTCCTTGTTTAAACATAAGGTAAACAATGTGAATGAAACGTGAATGGACAGAAAGTGATGAATTTCCTTACCAGCTCAGCCTATTTCAGGGTCAAAGCTCATTCACAAATGTTTTGGTATCACAAAGGAAGAACAAGATACCCACTTACAGCCAAGACCCTCCTCCTTTCCTG
Organism: Lonchura striata; assembly: GCF_050655825.1. Taxonomy (NCBI): domain Eukaryota; kingdom Metazoa; phylum Chordata; class Aves; order Passeriformes; family Estrildidae; genus Lonchura; species Lonchura striata. The sequence continues at coordinate 35,558,009 of NC_140708.1, read as the reverse complement.
TTTTCCTGCAGCCCCACAGAGCAGGGCAGGTATGTTAGAACGATATAGGAAATGATCAGCTTTGATATACATAAGACAATGCTGATGTGGTTTGCAGATAACTCACACAGGCAGCTGCAAGTTACTGGTTAAGGTTTCCCAGCCTCAATCACAACACTCGGTCATTGTTTCGGCTTGATACTTCACACAGCAACCTTTGAAAATGCCTACTGAAGTGTTTAATATGGAGCTGGGGAAGAGACAAAGGATAGATCATATCCTGACATACAAGATCTCATTTTCTTCTTCTTACTCTTCCTACGCAAAACCACAAATTTTATAATCGTGATAGTACCAGGATTTTCAAAATCTTCCTACAAGAAATGGGACTCTCTGCCAAAAGGTTGCAGCAGTGAGTTCCCCGGGTTGACTGCTCTTATACCCATTTTTTTTCAGCCATTAGGTATCACTTTATACCTTCCCAGCATATTAGAATATAATTAGAAGTAAAAAAAAAAAAAAAAAAAAAAAAGAAAAGAAAAGAAAAGAAAAAACAACCTAAAGTTTCAGTATGGTTTTCCACAGTATTTTTTCTATTCTCTACTTATCTCTTTAAAAAAAAAAAAATAGGGTACATGTGAACTTCCAAAATATTCCAATGAATTAAATTAAAGCATTTCCTCCAGTTCTTCTTCGTTTTCCTCTCCCCTTAGGATTTCAAATGAATTGCTGGTTGTCTAAATGCCAGGGGAAATCAAGAATTAAAATACAGAGCCATTCAAAACATCCTCAAGACCGTAGTCTGACACTGTGGTTTCTGTCAGTGACCACACTTTCATCTTATTGGGATGCCCTTGAAGAAAACTCCTGCTGTCGGAAGCAAAACCTGTGCCCAATTCATGGAATACATGAATGCAGCATAAACCCTCAAAGGCCAAGAAATTCCAGAGACACCACACGGATTAGCTGTGATAACATCTTTTCCCATAATATTGAACGGCGACAGAAATAAAAGATGAATGTTTTTAACATTTCAGAACCTGGGGCCAGCCCCTGAAGCAGGGCAGTGTGTGCACCACTGCAGGGGAAGAAGCTGCCCAAAAGCTGGCGTGTCTCAGATTGGAAAAGTCTGCCTCGCGTGTGGAGATCTCAGGAGGGCACAGAGCCTTCACAGCAGCACAGCATCATCACTTTGACACTTGCCCTTCCTGCACCCCAGCCATCAAACCTGTGCTTCAGGCACACCTTGGCACAGCAGCCCTTGGAATGCTTAGTTCCTCAGGAAGAGATCAGCACAATGCAGATCCAGGGAGGGGAAGCTTTGAATCCATGTTGTAACCACCTCCACATTTTCCTTCTGCTTTAAAAACCCCTCAATCATAAGTGAGATCCTGTTTATGCAGATGGTTACAGCTGGAGGGACAGGGTGTCAAATGGGTTCCTTGTTGATTTAAAGAAATCCTATAAGCACCTTGATTGGTTACACTTTTTGTATTTCAACCACAGCTCTTGGTAGGATTTCCCTCAGCTTCTCTTCTCACACATTGGCCAGTGCCATGAGATGTGCCTGCTGAGGAATGAAGGCCACGTTTGAACAGTCACTACACAGAATAAAACAATTCAGAAGGCAGAGCTGCCCCCCTGGTCCTGCCCAGGGACTAGCAGGTATTAATCATGAAAATCCTTGCTGTGAATCACAGGAATTTCTCAGGCCTCCCAAAGCCAGATGTTGAAAGTCAGACTCATTCTCTCCTGTTGCCACAAACCAAAGCCCTGTGCAACCAAGAAATAAGTGAATAAGGAAACAGGAGTTACAGCACTTCAGTATGGACCTGTGTACAGAATCAAGCATGTCTATATTGGATACTTCCAAGGATTCTCTTGACTAGGACACCCTGAGAAGGACGACCCTTCAAAAGCTACCAAGAAGCTGAAGCTGGGACACAGCCATTGGGATGGCCTGAAAAGCAGCAGCGTGTCTGGGAGTGTGATGGTCAAAAGGAGAAAATAATATATTTGTGGTGGTGAGTTTTCTGGCAAGCACAACTCAAAGCAACAGATGGTCTATCACTTGCCCCTTGCCCAAGGGCTCGTGTTCCAGGTGGCAGTGCCCCTTCCACATCCCTCTTGGGCTTGCTCCAGAGGTCATGCCTGAGGGACCAGTGCAGAGGTGTGTGGCAAGCACATTTCTCTCCCTCTCAGGATTTTTCATAGAGGTGCACAGAGAGAAATGAAAGAGAAAATAATTTCTATTTCTGCTCCTTGTTTTTCCCATGTGGAATGTGTTTAGAGAATTGTTTACCTGGTGTGATGGTTTGGTTGGATTCTGGTGAGGATTGTTTGAGCCTGATGGCCAATCCCACCCACCTGGGGCTGGACTCTTGAGAGAGGGTCATGAGTTGTGTTAGAGTCAGAGAAAGTAGTATGTAGTTTTAGTATCCTCCTTTTATATAGTATATTAATGTATTTTAGCATAGTTACAATAAAGAAATAATTCAGCCTTCTGAATTGAGTCAGACATCAGCATTTCTTCCCATTGGGTTCACCTGCATTTACAACAGAGGTGTACATCCTCAGCTGAGATACCTTTCCCTAGTAACACCAGCATCCTTCTTATAGTATCTTTATGTGAAATCCAGCAGGCCAGCATAACTGTAGCCCTGTAACTTTCCTGTCCATCCTTTATTAGCCATCTTCTGGTGTCCTGTAGAGAGCTTTTTGTATCCTGCAGGCAGGATGTTGGTCAGTGAAGTGAGGAAGCTTCCAGGCTGCCATAATCTGTCCCTGGCTGCCATTCTCCTGGACGCCCTGACGCAAACCCAAGGAGAGCTATTTTGAGAACTTTTGTGGTCTTATTTGTTATTGAAAGTGAAGATGACACTGTGCATCATATCCATCCTGGTGCTGCTCCTACCTCAGCCAACGATGGTCAGAGTGGATTCATCCCCAGCCTGTCCTCTGAGACGTGGGCACCACACACAGACAAGAGAGAAGCTGAAAGCTCTGTGGGGCTCCAGCCACACATTATATTAAGCAGTGGTGTACCATCCCCTCCCAGAAGCTCTCAGTAGTTTTCCACACTCTGTTGATCTCCACGCCACACTCACTGCAGCCAGATACAAGGGGGACTTCCCACAGCAAGCTCAAAGAGCCCAGTGAAGAATTTAAGACAGTTTTGCCCTGCAGCCCAGATAAAACAGGAGAGAGCAGAAGTGACTGGCACAGGCACTGCTGGACAGCAGCGAGTCCAGACAGACATGTGATGGGCCCTGGCCACAAAAGACTGGGAAGGAGAGCTGTGTTTCTAGCCCCAGGTGTGAGCTCCTTCCCCAGAAAACAGATTTCACACTCCTCAGTGGTTTTTTGGCAGCCTGAGCTGAGGCCTGCTGTCCAGAAGAGCGAGGTGCCTGGGCAGGAGCTGGCTCCAGGCCTTTCCCTGGCCAGGCATGCCAAGACTGCTCCTCTCAGGCAGCTCCTCACCCACAGCACAGCACAGGCACGGCTCTTCCTCCACACACGTGCAACAAACACGTGTCACCTCGTGGAGAGATGTGTCCTCAGACCTCCCAGGTGGTTTCCAAATACGGAACCTAAACACATAACTCTCAATAGACATCTTGGGCAAGAAACATCGCTTCTGCCAGTTTGGTGAGCCTCAGGAACAAAGCAGTGCTCCCACATGAAAAGTTCAAGTGTGACAAGCTGCCCCCAGCTCCCCCCAGCTCAGCTTCCATCCCTGGGACTGAGGGGAAAATGGAAACTTTGTGCTGTGTTGAGACAGCTCAACCTCTGCTGATGGATTCAGCTCTCCAAGAAGATCATTTGGCTCCTCATTTTACTCATTTTTCCTCATTTTACTCCTCATGATCTCCTTTCTGAGTCCAGGAACAGGACCCAGACAAAGGCTGGTGCCTCCAACACCTGCTGAGATTTCAGCACGGCATTCCTGCACAAAGGCACAGGTTTCAGGAGAGCCCTGACACCACAACAAACGTGAAGGGAAAGGGCAGCGAGCTCTGCACACACCTCACGTGTGGAATGGTCACTGTCTGTGTGACTCTGGAACTCTGGAGCTCAAACCTGGATGACAAGGAGGGGATGTGGGATTTCTGCCTACCGAGGTGCTTTGAAAATGTTGCCCAAAGCCTCAAAGTTTATTCTCAGGGGGACTGGATGAGTCAGGGCCATCCATGCTGACACACAACATCTTCACCAGTATAAAGCCAGCTGAGGATGGCAAATCACTGTTTTATCAGTGAGCTTCCTCCATTGTCAGAGTCTAATTCAGAAAACCCTGGTGCCAGCTTCAGCATTCACAGAATTCTCTTTCAGTGGCCAAAGATGTTATTTTGAAATAAACAGGAGACATCCTAAAGATTCTCCAAAAAAAGCACCACAAACAGGTTTTAAGGATAGGATCACCAGTTGAAAGGGGTTAGATGGTACTTGTGGTGCTCCTGCTCTGTCACTCTTGGCCCTGCCCTGGTTCCATCATGAAGCAGAATGGTGCAGGTGAGGTTTTACCATTAAGCACCTAGTGAAGACTTATAAAGAATGCCTGAAACAAAGAGAAAATTCACACTCACCAACTGATCAAGCACTGAAAAGAAATAAACTGTGATGTGGCAGTGGTGAGAATTAAGGATGGCTGAAGAAAACACATCTGAAAGGCAAGGAACAGTGCTAGGGGAAGGGGACAGATCCTCTACAAAGACAGTGGAAGGCAAATTAGAGAAAGAACACAGAGGCGGATGTTAGAAAAATATAATGTTCCTGTGGGTGTATCACTTATCAGCCATTCTTGCACATAAAACACATTTTTTCAACATTTAGAAAAGAAAAAGAATGACTGATCTGTAATTAGCAGAAATAAAGGCCTGGCCCAGATCCTAGGATAGAATAACATTCTTGAAAAAGTGGATTTTGCTGAAATATTGGTATTAGACAGGGCAGGGCTGCTGCAGGAAAAGGGCAAATACAGAATAATTGGAACAGTCTGCCCACTAAATGCCACCCAGCTGGGAACCCCGTTTAATAAGCTATTTAAATCCTATTTAACAACCCATTTAACAACAATATGACCCCACTGAAGGGAAATCCTGGGGGAACAATTTTGCATATTTGATACGGGCACCTTTTGCACATCCTGCTGCCAAAGTTTCCCTCTACCTCTTCCTTGCTGGGGCTCGCTATGGAAATAAATCCCATGGCACAGCTGCCTGGTTTGGAGTTTAAATGCAAACTGCCTTGACAATTTCTCCTGTCTCCTCTCTCCCTGCACAAATCTACACTCCAGAGGCAGAAGATGTCTAATTTTACAGTTCCTCTGCCTCTCTCAGCAGCCTGCAGCCTCACAGACCTACTTGTTTTGATGGCCATCAGCTCATGTCAAGCCCTGAAAGTCTCTTTCCCACCACCAATCCTGCCCAAATCCACCCTAACACTCACAGCTCTGGACAACACCATTGCCCCGTGTCCACAGCATGTCTTTAATCACTGTTCAGCTTCACCTCTGCTACAAGGTCTGCAACCTCCTGTCTCAGTCTCCTGTTTTCCTTCCCAACCTGTGCCAGCTGATGGAAAGCCAGGAATGAGGGCAAAGCTACCACCCCCTTGAGTGGGTTGATTCTTCAAAGCAGCTAGAACAACAAAGGGCAGCAATTTATCAGGAAAATATCAGCTGTCAAGAAAAGCAAATGCAAATAATTTCTCTGCTGACTGTTCTTTTCACAACTGCCACACAATTGTCTTGTTGATTCCCACAGCTGGATGCTGTAGCTTTCTCCTTGGCATATGTAATTGAAAGTGATGCTAGAACAACTTGAGTAAATTGAAATTGATTTCATCAACTGTGTACGTGTGTGTCAGTGCCATGTGTCATTTTTCCTCCCCTCCCATTGTCCACTAGCATGTTCTCCATCCCAGCAGCTGTTGACATTTTGTTTAATGGTGCATTTTCCCACTGGGAAATGATGCTTCCATTAAACTCAAGTGTTCCATGAGAAGATACACAATTTGTCAACATTTTCACTAAAAATGGTAATTCAGACTTGACTGGTCTGGAATACTACTATGTGATAAGGTCAAAATGCATCATCTTAGCTTCATGATTTAGATTTCTACATTATGATAGAATCATACAACTTGACACCAGCTGATACAAGTGGAAAGCTAAATATTTCAGTGTCAGTGAACTATTTCACTGAAATACTAATATGTGAAAGAGGGGAAATGCTTTCTAAAAGGAAATTGCACATGGGAAATTCCACAGCTTTCTATACTTGTCCTAATTGGGATCTCATTTGCTTCAATGCTGCCCATGGAATAAGATCTCCACGTTCCAGCCAGATGACAGCAGCCTGGAGTCCTGAGTGTGGGATTACCAGCCAGGGACGTTTGCAGAATAGATTGATGAGGAAACTTCTCTCTTGTTGCCCTCACAAACAAGCATAAATCTTCATTGCCTCAAGGCTAAAGAAGAATTGACAGATTTATCAGTGGCTCTGGGCTTTGCTGCAGCCAACTTTCCTGGTGCATGCTCTCATCCTTCTTTTGCCTCCTAATCTGTCTCCTCCATCCTTCCCTTTTCTGTCCTAGAAGCATCTCTGTAGCTGTGGGGTTCTCAAATAAGAGTGTCCAGAGTCTAATAACCTGGGAGGTCCTCCCAGAAATTTGTCAGGTATGAAAATTTTCCTTGCATCTGATGTTTTACAGGTAATAGCTGTTTCTAAAACAGCAAGTAAACAAAACACCAATTGCTTTGGTGCATCTGGAAAAACAATTGAAGTGTAACCTAGATCAAAAATTTTTAATTACAGTATTAAAAAAAGGCATTATCAACTAAATACAGCAACCGGAGAAATTACCCATGAATATGCAAATTACCTGACAAAACCTTTCTGTAAATGCTTCAGTAATTTTTAGAGCTAGATAAACCTTGAACCAGCTGCCTCTTTTATTTGCAGTTTTATTTGTTGATAAATATCCAATGCTCACTACCTTATTTTGAGAAAATATTTTTAAAGCAGTCATCCTTTAAAAGCACTTCTTGTAGACAAAATGCATTAAATGTACCTGAGGTTCTCTTCCTGCATTAAAGGACATTTTAAAGCCTCAAGTACAAGAATTTTTATTTCCTTTTAACACTCAACATAGTAACTGAGCAACAATCACTGTGAACCTCAACGTCTGGCAGTGAACAATGCAGCAAAAGTCCAAAAACCAAATACAAAATCAAACATCAAAATTTTATGGCCATCTAGGACAAGACTTGAGCCAAATTAAGATCTCAGGGAATTTTAAGAAGCTGCACTGATGTTGCTCTGTGGACTACAGCAGGAGTTTCACTCTTCTGCTCAGCTGGAAGGGTGAGAGAAGTGGGAGACAGGGAATATCCACTGTCAAAAATTTGCTCGAGCGCTTTGCTAAGGCGCTTCAGACTGCCCTGGAGGGCAGCATCAGGCTGCCCTCAGTGAGGAGGCCTGCTCAGAAGTGTGTGTGCAGAAGTGTGTGTGCAGAAGTGTGTGTGCAGAAGCCAAAGAGACAAAGAGAACTCTCCACTTGCTTTGGAAGGAGCCGGGTTCCAGCCTGACCTGCGCTCCCAGGGAAGCTCAGCACCGTGGCCAGTGCCAGCTGTCCTAGCCAGCTGCCTAAGGGGATGCAGACAGTCTCCCCAAGCTCAGATGTGTGAGATGCCACCTCCACCTCTCACCCGTGACTGTCATCATCTCCACAACCAACACAAGGTTCCTTGGAGAAGGAATTGCTAAGTGTGACCAGCTCATACGTGTTCCAAAGCGAGCTGGCTCTGCAGCCACACTCTGTGCTTGAAGAAGGCTCTGAGCAGATCCCCAGTAGCCAGCAGCATGGAAAGCCAGCACTGATGGAGGAGAACCACCTCTGGCCTCTCATCCTGTGCCACTTTCTGTTCAGATGTGGGAGACTTGATGGGAAAGTGAGAGCAGCCAGAGTCTGACACACGGCAGCAGCCACAGACAGAAAAGTGTGGATGGATCCCCACTCCCAACAGGATTTCCATGGCTCTGCATCTTCCCACAGCACTGGCCAAGCTCCTTCTCCTCCTGTGCTGCCTGCCCTTGTGCAAACCAGCCCTTAGGGTGGGGAATATTTAACCCATCTGGTATGAAAGCACAAGAAGATTGCCTAGCTCACACCCACCAGCAGCACACGCTGGGGTTTGCTCTGACACATCACCTCGATCTCACCTGGGGAAAAGCACCTTTAGGAGACCTGGTCTGTGGAGGAGCACAGAGACTTCCCCAGCGTGGTCCCAGGGCCTCCTTGGAAGCCACTCAAGGCTGTTTTGCTTTCACACTGCCCCCCTGCACCCAGCAGCCATCACACACATAATTACCCCATCCTGAGACCCAACATGAGCATTCATGGCCAGGGGTCCTGAGGGCAGCCAAGGCCAGCCTGAAGGGCGTGTGAATAATTTAGGTTGGATGTGTGTGACACTAAACTGTAGGCCTTTATCATCTCTAGGCTGTAATCCTACAGCCCAAACCTCCATTTAAAAGGTGATGTCACATGATTAATTATTCTGTTATCAGTAAAGAGGAACACACCATATATATATATATATTCATATGTATACAAAAGACCAAGTATTTATTGCTAGAATAACTGAGGTCTTAAGACCCTAATCAGTATTAGTCAAGATTTATTTTTTTCTTTTTTTTTTTTACTTACAGAAAAAAAAATATTAGCATAGTGAGAACTGATAGACACACAGACTTAGTTTCTACCCTGTTTCCCGGTGTTGTCCTCTCCCTTTCCCTGTCTCTCTGGGTCCTGAGGCCGCAGGTTTCATTCTGGCATTTGGGGATGTTTCAGTGAACCCACATCCCTCTCCCAGCAGCAATATACTGCTCTTGTTGATGTTTTTTTCTTCCTCACACTCGGATCCCCTTGGGGTCATTTTTATATGTTTGCTGACATGCTTTTACACCTTTGCTCTTTCTCACTGGCCTGCAGCTCCATCTGCATTTGCTATATATTATGGCTTTTATGTGTGCTAGATACCATTTCATTGTTTCCCATAAAACAGTTCTGAATGTCCCCAGCTCTGCCTTTCTTTAACTTCCCACAGGGGACTTATTTTCATGGGGTTAGGCTGCCGAGGACTTGAGCTACATATGAAAGGGTACCAGGTAAATCACCCTGAATTTTGCAAGCCTGTGTCTTCCTTAGGTGTGTTTCTATAGGCAACTATTTTGCACATCAAAAACTTCAAACATGTTTGTTCAAGCTGCTGTTTTACAGCTTGACCACAACCTCACTCTTTACAAGAGGAAGTGAAGCTTTAGGAGGTGGCAATTAGCTCTGCAGCCCCCAGCCACACGTGGGTTTGTTAATTCTGCAGGAGCAATCCAGGATCTGGAAGTGCCTGTAGCCTGCACTGGGGGAATGCAATTCAATCCCCTTTTTGGGGGGTAGGGAGTAAGAAACTGGTCTACAACAAGAATGATAAGGATTGCTTTGGGATTTGAAGAGAAAACAGTGTCACACCTTGCTCTGCCATGGTTTCAAGCCATTGGATGATGAGAACATGAAAAAAGAATAAGAAACAGCAAAAAGATATATTTCCAATGCCTCTGTACAAAGCATGTCCATATGCACATAAAGCACACACATATGGATGCTTGAACAGATCCTATTCCCCTCCTCTACCTGTTGTTTTTTTTTTATTGTCTCAGACTTCAAACTATTTGGTGATAAACAGTTTATTGCTGTGATGCCACAACAGCAGGATGGCAAGGCTCCCGTTTTGTTTAGGTCTTAGAGTGACAGCTATGATGAACACAGCACACAAAAAGAACCAAACCAAACCAAAAACCTCCATAATTTACTACCACAGCACTTATGTAAACATACGCAAGAGATCTGAAGGAGACTCGGGCAGAGGCTGTGATGCTCCTGTCACTGGAAACCAGGAATACCCTGACTATGGGCTGTTCCTCCAGAAAAGAATGTGTGTGACTGTCAGGCTGCCCTGTAGAGCTGTTTGTTCCTTTTCTATCTCTGCAGTAGGATGTGCATTTCCCACCTCACAGAGATGGAAAATAAGCTCAGTGACTTGCTTTTCCTGCTCTGACTGCCAGGCTACTGTCAAATCAAGGGATTAAGATACATTTTCCTCAAAATCCAGCCAATCTCATCTGTCTTCGCAGACAGTTATTTGTAATTACTTTTCTTTTCCCTTAAAGCCAGTATAATTGTCCTCTGGACTTAAGAGCCAGTTGTACTTTTTAATGTAGAATGTAAGTGCTTTTTAACATACAGTTCATTCTGCTCTTAAAAGTAATTAATTTTTAGCACTGAAGAGAGAAGATTACTTCATATCAGAACAATATCATAACAAAAAGGACTACATGAGGAAAATATCCTGAGCAACAAATAAAACAGGGGTTTATTTTTTTTTCATTCAATTTTAACATTTAGCATCTTGAGGCAGCACTTGGTATACACATTTTAAGACCCATGTTAAACTGAATGGGACTTAAATATCTGGCTGTAAGTGGCACTGGAATGAAGCAGAATATCCTGAGCCCTCCCAGGGAAGAGAAATCACTTTTTAGCCATCTTTACCGTAAAGCCATCCCAGCCTGGCCCACACACGTGACTTTCTATCAGTGCAGTGAGTGTGTGACAGCTGAAATGCAGAGATATTGATGGGTAATTTAATGAGTGCTTCTGCCAACAGAAGCCTCTGTGATGTACTTGAGGGAGTGCTGAGCAATGCTGACCGTCAGTGACACCCCCTCCATTTACTGGGATGAAAAAGCACTCAGGACCTCTCAGGACATCTGCTCGCTGACAAAGAGTGAAATGTCCTTTGCAGTGTGCTGGGAAGAAGAATAATAAAAGGCCAAAGCCACACCTGAAACAGGCTGAGTGAGGTTCAGAGAAGGCTGTAAGACTGTGCAGTTTAATGTCATTATTAACAGACAAGTCCTTGGCATCCACAAGCTCTGACTCCCTCTGATTGGAGACACTGTTGTCACTTACTCGTGACTCATTTCCTAATAGGGAAAAGTAAATAACATCGGAATCCCCAAACACCTATTTTCAGCCCTCTGATTAAACTGAGCATGTGGAAGAAGAAATATCTCCTCTCTTGAAATAAAGCAACAAAGAAATGAAATGCTCAAATATCTAATAAAGATAAGTTCTTTAAAAAAAAAAAAAAAAGAAAAAAAAAAGGGGAAAGCTGAACATTAAAGAGGTCCAGTTGGCCCTGTCCCAAGCATGGGGAATATATCCAGACTAGCATGAAGATCTATATCTGCAAGCAGAGGATTATTCTTTTTACAGCTTTCCCATAAAAACCAAAACCATTCCTGGATGGAAAGGAGAGTGTAAGTGCTACTAATGTTACTGTGCTTGTGGGGATGGAGGGGGGAAATATCAACAGGGAGCAAAACTGGGGGTCTGAAAACACCAGTTTGTAGAAGAGGTGCCTGCCCCAGTGACTGCACTGTGGTTCCTCCACAAAGGAACAGAGAACACCTCACGAGCCAGCTGATGCTGATGTGGGAAATGGCAGATCTCTCCCTATACAAAAACCCCAGTTTTGGAGGAGGGATGCTGGGAAGACGTAGGATAAGTTTCTTTATAGACTTGGCAAGCTGAGATTATCCAAGCACCATTTGGAATCTGATTCTGAGCACAGCATTTCAGCACTAACCTCAATGAAAGTCAGCCAAGCCCTTAAATTCACCTAATGCTGGATACAACATTGCCTCCAGGTCTTTTAAGAAAGGTATTACCACAAAGCAGGGAAATGGAAAACGCACCAAAAAAAAAAAAAAAAAAAAAAAGTAATAATAAAAAGTCTGCAGATGTTCTAAGTTTCCAACTACCAACACCCACAGCCCTCCCCACTCAATCTGTGGGCAGCACAATTTTCATCCTACTTCTCCCCTCGGGTTATGTAACGTTTTGCGCATTTACTTTCGCCGAAGTCTGGTGGCAATAGAATTAACCCTGGCCCAGATGACCTTTATGTAACGTGGGGCTGGTGGTGGCCAGCACACCCAGCAGCTAAACCACAGCAGAGCCACCACAGCAGAGCCACCACGGCAGAGCCACCACAGTGCCGCTGAACAACGCTGCGCTCTCCTCCACCCTCACATTCTCATTTTCCACTGCTAACGCACAAGAAAGCACAAATAAGCATTTAAAACTGTCAGTGCGGCCTCACTGCAGAATTTGAGTGTTTTACTCCCACTCTTTTTTTTTTTTATTTTATTTTTTTTTCCCTGAAATGTCCCTACCAGCCACAGCTGGAAGGGCGAGTCCATGAAGCGCTACCAAACCCAGTGCAGCAACAGAAGCCAGGCAAGTGGCTCAAAAAAACAGGAGTTGGGAATTTTGCTTCTGGAAAAAGAATTTGAGCCTGGATTTCCAGGCAGTTTTGTGTAAGGGAACTCTGGCTACTGAGACCTGGGCACAGATGTAGGGACATGGAAAAACAGCGATGAACCTCAGTTCTTAAAATGTACAAATGCATAAAGCACTTCTTTCTGTAGGTACAGCCTGGATCCCACTGGCAATGCTGGCCACAGAATAAACATGACAACTAGGACGTGACATTACACACAAGCAGACATTTCTACTGTCATAAAGCAGTATCAGAGAGCAGCGTGCCAGGCTTAACCAGCACATACCACAAAGTACACACACACACCATGCACTCACTGGGTACAGCACAGCCTGCACCTCTAACAGGCACCATTCAGCTGAAAGGAGGGTTTCGAGGGGCTGCAGGCAAGGAGAGAGGAGTTTAAGGGGACAGATGCTAATTTGGGCCCCTGAATAGCTGTAAGTGACAAGATACTCGTGGGGATCAGCTGGAGAACACAGGATGGGAACACAGCTTCGTGTGAAGGATTAGGCAGGGTATGTGGAAAAGCAACTCAGGACCACTGATGGGGAGAGTGGAGCAGCACAGGAGTGGTGGCTGGGAAGGTGAGCTGGCTGGGACTCCTGCAAGCAAGGTGAATCAACAGCTTTAAAATGCCAAGCTCTCCATTACAGGAGTGATGAGGGGGGAGGATTTATTGCAGCTGGCATTTTCTAGAGGAAAATAATTTACCTTAGCCTTTTAATGTATGATAAATGCATACAGATCTTGCTAGGAAAAAAAAAAAACAACCCAAAATGGCGTGAAATATCATGGTATTATCTTTAGGAGAAGATTAGTTGAGTAAGCCTTCGCTGTTTTGCTCAGGCTGCAAGGGCTGGATGATGCATTAGGAAGCACACTTTTACCATAATTTTCTCCTCAGGCATGACATATAAATGTATGTCTAGAATGTATGCCTATGGATATCTACCACGCTCACATTATCAACACAATGCACCAAACTCCGGGTTCAGCTTATTTTTCCTTTTTTTTTCCTTTTCTTTTATTTCAGCACTGATAATGTCAAGAAGTTGGAATACCTGGATTCAGCATCACAAGAAGCACCAACCACACTCTTTTTGAGCTTATCCACCTTCCTCCTGACAGCCCTCTGGAGTTAATACAAATATAAACCTCACAAACACTGGAATAAAGAATATGGAGAGGCTCCTAAGCCCCAGACTGAGCTGGGAAACCTCTCCAGGCTCAGGAATGTTTTGTCTTCCTTCCAGTTACCCAAGCCAGGTCTTCAGCTGCTGCAGCTGTGCAGCAGTGGGGCTGCTGTGCCCGCTCCCCACGCTCTCCAAGGAGTGGGCTCAGAGCCAGGCCACGCTGCGGGGCAGCTCCAGCCAGCAGCCACCAGCTGCAGCCCCACGGGCTCTGCCAGCCACAGAGAACCCACAAGACTCTGCTCAGCAGAGGGAAGGGGAACCACGAGCAGACCCAGCAGGAGAAAGGAGAACCAACTCCCCATTCATTTCTTTGTTGTGGCAGCCTCGCACGTCCCTGAGGTGTGCGAGCACACAGCACCTCCCCATCATCGGGCAAATCCAGTCTCTGAGCTCCTTAAAGGATTTAAACATCAACTTCCCAGGGAGGTCTCCTTAATCTTTGTTTATAAAGGGAGTAAACAGAAAGGTTAAGAGAAATGTATGCCATCTGACTTTTCGGGAAGGCAGAAGTGAGTCGCTGAGAGGAGCACTGAAGATGCTCGTGTTCTTCCCGAAAATAAACAGTCAGGAAAATCAGGCTGTCATCTGTCAAGTAAGAAACCAATGTCAAAACAAAAAAGTTCAGCCCAGGGTTCTCAAGTCCTTCTCTAGAGATCTGGTAGCATTCAAAGCTATCTCTAAGCATTATAAGTAATCCAAGGATTTCTCTGTAACGTTCAGAGTTTGGCACTCAGTGGACTTTGTGTATCAAAGACTCAATAGCACACAAGTCTACAAAGGGAAAGCATGAGATGGACACAGGGAAAGCATTAGATGGACAATTAAGATGTTTGGCTTCAGATGTCAGACCAATTTCAAATCTAAACCATATCACCAGTACATTTTTCAATTATGGCATATAAAAGTGTACATTTATCTACACAGCATCAAAAAAAAGCTTGAAGCCTAAAAACATCAAGGCTACAACTGTTAATTCTTCCTCTCTTGACAGAGATGAAAACATAGGCAAAAATCAAGGGGAAAATAATATTAGGAGCCTATGAAAATAATCCACAAATATGAAAGTTTTTGGGGGTGAAAAAAACCCTACAGAGAAATCTGATTTGCCTTTGTGAAGTTTTAAGAAACACTTCAAACAACAGAGATCAAACTCTTTCAAAATAAAGTAAGGCTTCTGACTCTAAAGGAGTTTTAATCCTAGGGATGCTTGGTTTCATTTCATTCAGAGTTTGTGCCAAGCCACAAAATTTGGGTCTGACCATTTCCCAAAGTTTAGAGCATTTAGAATCTGAAGATTTTGGTTTGGACCCACCACTAATGCCGTTATTGTATGGGTCAAATATCTTATTGTAATGATAGTAAACAGCAAGGGAAAGCCGTGAGGCCAGCCAGGGGTCCCTCTGCCAGTTAATCACCAAAAATGTTCACACACTGGAATGAGGGGTGATGCTGTGGATACCAGAGCTGGCCACAAACACTGCAGCGCTTACACTGCAGATCAGGCAAGTAGCCTCTGCACCCTAGGTTATGCAAATCCAAAGGCTGGAGCAAAAATGCCTATTATCTACTGTTACTGAGGTGCCACAAAGAACCTTCAAGCTATGGCTGTATTCAAACCTGCTCCTGAGCCTGTCACTTTTGGCCACCTGCTTTCAGAAGTTTCCACTCATAATCTATGCAAACATCTCCCATTCATTTTCCAGTGCCTTGCCAATAGGGAGTGGAAGGGAGAAAAGATCATGCACAATTGAACTGAATTTGAATTAAACTGCATATAAAGGTGGAGGGAATGACTGTCAAATGTGGAATGACCCTGTTTCCTGCAAGGACATAAAGAGGAGAATCAGCTACAAGCAGGGATTGCTAGAAAAAGCACAAGAGAGGTAGACAAACCTGCAGAATGAATCACTGCAATGACCACATGTGGAAATAAATACATTTTATTCCTCTGTAGAACAAAGCTTGCCTATGAAGATCTTAAAGCACTTCTTAAATGCCTGATGATGCATTCATCCTGGTGAGAAACTGGGTTCATTGTCATTTATCAACAGAAACAGAGGTCCAGGTGACAAGAGGCTTTGCTACAGGCTCAGCAGGAAACTGATGGAGTTTGGGAATGAAACAGAACCAGGTCTCTCCCCAGCCCTTTCCCTGCACACCAGTATTACTGTCCTAGGTGAGACCTCACCACAACAAAAGTCAACCACAAAACTGCCACTTGCCTGAAAACTTCTCATCAACAAGCACAAACTGTGATTTGTGCAGCCTAATCCCTGGCATTCCATTCCATTTTGGTGCATTAGCAGGAGTGCAGTTTTGAACCTTCCTTTAACTTGGGAAGCTCTCCCTGCAAGAAGCTGATTCAGTGGAGGGTCTCTGCCCTCGTGCAAGCAAAGAGCTTGACCTGGCAAGTACAAATGAGTACCAGGCTTTGTGTGCAGGAACAAGTTGTTATGGCTCATTTTAAAACCCTGAAGGAGGCACAGGATGTCTAAGGAAAACATACTGTAGGACTGAATGAATGGGACATCAATTTCCTTGACAGAGATGTCCTGCCTGGCTGCTTTGCTCTTCTTGTGTTTTTGATACACAGTTTGGTGCCTTCATTCTGTAATAGTGGGACCTCTGCCAGGTGTTGCTAGAGGCATTCATAGTGAATGGCTTCAACTGTGAAATCAACCTAGTTTTCTCTCTTTACAGAGTAGGGAACTCTCTTTGTGATCCAAATAAACCTTGAAGAAGGCTTCAAGCCAACTTCGTCACTGTTTGCTCTTACGTAACTGGACAAGGAACACTCAGTACCCAGAGGTAACAATAATTCTCCTATATACCTAAAAACTACATTTACTTTGAACTTATCAGCAGCAAAAGCCTGTCATCTTTGGACATCATCCACTAGAACTGCCCAAGACAACTTATCTGTTATTTTTGGGTGCCAACAACAATGGACTTGATATTGTCTGCATTTATCAGAACGGATTTGTTACCCAAGATGCAGATAATAAAATAACAATTCCTTGCCTCATGGGCAATATTTTTTCTGCTGAACTGAAGTGACTTTTTATATTATATTCGCACATGAAATTCATGGCTTTAGGAATTCAAAGCAATGTGTTCTTCAGGGCACAGATGAGCACAGCTGAAACCTGTCCACAGGGATCAGCTTCCACCTCTGCTTGTGGTTAGAGCAAACAATGCAGAAGCCACAGTCCCTCTTGTGTCCACACTGATGTTCTCTCAGAGGGCACCACAACCTAAATAGCTGTGTCACCCGTGGAATCCCAACCAGTTTGCAGCAGGAGCACCTGAAGATTTCCAGCTCGAGCACTGAGGCACTGCAGGAGCAGATCCTGCCAGGATTAGTCCCAGCCCAGACAGTGATAAGGGACTCCCCAAAGGCAAATCCTCTCCAGTGCCCACCAAAGTCATCCTGACCACTACAGCCTTAGCCTAAACTCTGCCTGGCCTTCACTGCTAATAAACAGAGGAGAAAAAGTATTCCCAGCCACGTTGTGGGGCTATCACTGGAGAGCTCTGACCCCAGAGAAGCAGAGGAGGCTCTGGCACCCAGACAGAGGGAGGTGGCCAGAAATGGGCTCAGGACCTCAGGGGAGGCTTTCTGATTTGAGCACCTGACTTTGGGGCAGCTGGAAGCACACAAAGCAAAGAAGATTTCCCAAGATCAGGGAGTGCTGGTGCAGGACCCAGCAGTGTGTGTGGGGGTGCCTGCACATGGTGCTCCAAAGCACCTCCCAGGACACCTGGCAGAGCCTGTGGCAGACTGAATGCCCTCACTTCAGACAACAGAGAGCAGCTGTTTGCCCTACTGACATTGCTCTTGAACTGCTGGTTCGTTTTTGATCCTTTGGTGGCTTCCAACAATCCGATGGGCATCTGTAAGCATCTGCCACCCTGAGCCAGCACAGGCACTGCAGGGAGACCCCCCAGCCCAGGCTGCTTCTGTGCAGCCAGGCTGTGCTGCTGGAGCTGTGGACGAGTTTATAACTGCTGCAGAGCAGGCACAGAGGGAGGACTGTGACACGTACTCACCGCCGGCTTACGCACACACAGCCCAAACTGCTGGGTGACACTCAAGCACAGCTCCCAGAATGTTTAACCTGCATAAAGGGCTTTAAGTTTAGAATGAAATGAAATAAAAACAGCATTTAACTGCGCATACAGCTTGCTGCCACCTCTGGTGGCCAAGCCAAAAGTATTAGGTAGAGTTAACTTTGGCTGACACCGCAGCATTTACTGTTTAATTTCCTGATACTTAAAAAATAATTTTTTAAAAATATCTGTATCTTGAATATATCTGTGTTGGTGGGAACAGCTTCTCATTTTCTTTAACAACAGCTGTGTTTTTGAGTTCACATTTCACAGATTTTTCTCCTCCTAAACTCAACTCCATTCAGCAGCACCCACAACATCTTGGCACAGTCTTCCCTCCCTTGGACAAATATGTCACCAGACATTTCTGGCAGGCTGTCCTCTTACAGATAACCAGCATACCAAGCTAAGAATAGGATTAGCTGCTTCTCTAGCTACTTTGTCCAGGTGCCTGCAGAAGATCACTTGGTGTGCTTGTTCAGCTTCTCAGAGGGGTAATGCAGGACTGGGCTGTGAGTCCAGCAAGTTATTAGGAAGCTTGTGGAATCATGCGTGGGTGCTTGGATCAAAACATATCAAAAATCAGTGCTAAGCATCAGATTTCAGCTGTCCAGTGATCCCTGGCTGGCAACAAAAAAAGCCTTTCCCAAATATTTTCTTATGGGACAGTCAAAGCATTACGCCTTCCTCAGTCATCTGGCTCTAGTTACTGCCACAGAAAAAAATCCAGATTACAGAGGCCAGTAGTACAGTCCAAGGTGTGACTCTGGTTCAGGCAGAATTGCCTACAATTCTTAAGTGCCTAATATAATATATAAATAGTCCAAATTATGTATGTAATTAAAAAGTAAAATAACTCAGGAAAGCAAGTTTAGCCTTCACTAGAGACCCAGATGCAGTGCAGGTGTGCTCAAAGTTTTCTGAGCAGTATTTATCATAAAACATTTTCAAGAGATCCTAAAGCTTTCCAGCCCTTTGTAGCTGTAGCATTCTGCAAGAAAACCCTTTTTTTTTTAATTGTGAATGTATTAAGTGGCAGAAGATGAAAAAATACACCCTGAAGGGTGGTATTTCCTTTGGGGAAATAAGGAAAGAGGGGATTTAAGGGAATTGAATGCTACAAATGACATAAAACAAGGATGATGGCCATGAACATGTCAGACTCTGCCACGAGGCGAATGTGGGGTGATGGCACTGGCAGGAGAGCTTGTGGACCTTGGGGTAAAAATGCAAGAACCAGAGTTTATCACAGCAAAGCCAGCTGAGAGGCCCAAGAATGACTGTGGCAAAGGGAGAGGAATCACAGCCAGGAAGAAAGTGTTGGCATCTCCTGCACAAATTCTGAGTGGTTTCAGCCATTAGTGCAGGACTAATTCTCTGGGACTGTCACTCAGCCGACTGCATACTCCTGTGTCTGTATGTAAGAGGAACATGTGTCATACAAAGACAGGATGGAAATGCAGCTATTCATGATTACCCATTTTGATCCTTTTCTGTAACATCACTTCCTCTGGCTGCTTCGAGAGCGATCTGCAGCCTCTTTGCTAACGCACAGCAGCGCAACTGGGGAAAGTAACTCCAGTTAAAATATCCTCCCTCTGTGTGCGTGCGAGGACGTAGTTCCCCTCCCATTGTGTTCCTGGGGACACCCTGAACAGTGCCTGCCCAGTCTCTGATTAGGCTCGGCCACCTTATCAGCTGGCCAAGCACGCACAAGTCAGATCTCATCACCATCCTCTTCTTATCCCCGCTCCAGTATTTCCCTGATGTTTTTTCTTACGTGACTGCCCGCTGCACTTGAGGGCCACAGTTTTGGTGGGGACAGGAGCCCTGTGAGGAGAGAAAACAAAGCCAGAGCTCGGTGCAGCCTGCCCAGGTCCTGGCCAGATAAGGCTCCGTGAGCCGCGCAGGGACCAACTCACCCACGGTCTGCCCCAATCTGCTGCGGCCAGCGAGGCTCCCCTGGCTGCTGCTCACCAGGGCTGCTCATGGCTCCACGATAAAGATGTGGCAACAGCTGTTTCCACACACACACAGGAGCCAAGGGCCGTGATAAGAGACTGAAACTCTCTGCACCAAAAGGGAGGCACAGGCAGAAAAGCTTGAGGGGGCACCACTTCACACGGCCAAACACACAGAGTTAAATAACTCTTTTCAGCAGGTAGGAGGAAGGGATAGAAAAGTGACCTTTCCCATTAAGAATGACATATTTGTTTTGTTTCCCTACAAGCCAATTTTTCTGGCATCGTGACATGCAAAACATTTTGAACTTTCTAAGGAAACTGTTATTAAAGCACTGAACATTACTGCGAGGGTGCGTTCGAAAAACAGAACAATTAGGCATTTCAAAGTTTATCTAACTTAGTCACTGGTACCTTTCAAAATTGTCACCATGAAACACAAACAGTTGTGGGGGGGGGGGAGTTAAATTATTCCTATGTACAATACCTCGCCTATAGGAAGAACAAACCCCTTGAAAATGTATCTTTGTCTATAAGCCACCCACTACCTTACTGCAGTCTACTAGTGCACATACTGGAAAAGGAAGGTTTTCTGAGACAAAGGTGGGGGGGTTTTAGGACACAAAATCCCTTAGGGAAACAGCTCTGTGGAGCTGAGGGTCCAGCAGCCCCAGGTTTGGCAAAGTGAGAGCAGAACCTGAGTCTCCTGGGAAGTTATGTGATGTTATCTTCTTTAATCTCCGTATAATTCACCATTCCAGCTCAGCTTCTACCAAGCTCCCCAGAAAAATTTTGCAGAGCCACTGCCAGTATTTAAGGCTCTCCAAAAATTCAGGCAGACAGAAGAGGAAATTCCACACAACGTGCAGAAAGTCTGAATGAGGGGGTTCTGCTAGATAACAGGAAAGGTGGGGCTGAGCTTGGGCTAGCACTTCCTTAACCAATTGCATGAACTTCTCAAAGAGGAGGTTTAAGGTATCCAGAGGAGGTTTGCCTGTGATGTCAAGGGACTGCCTGAACAGAAAAGGAATTTTTAAAAAAGCACAGAATTTGCAAGGAAATGTAATTCACTAAAGGAGAAAACTATCTACTTCTGAGCTGCTCTGTAAGAACAGTAATGGGGAATTCATTAGCTTGTTCCTGCTGGGAGAGTTTTGAGTTTTTCATGAAGTCTAAGTGAATCCAACCTGTCTTATTTGAAGCCAAATCACCTTTCCCCCTCTTAAAACACAGAAGATCTCTTTGAATTTTATTCAAAGTGCTGAAGAGCACAGAGTACCTTGGTGCAGACCCTACTATTCCTGGAACGTGAAGCATCTCTGACCAGAAACATTAGGGAGGCCTAGAAATAAATGCCATTACTTCATTACATTGCTGCTGAGCTTCTCAAAACAATCTTGAGAGGAACTGTAGGTGAAGAAAGGACAGAGGACGTGATGGCATTTTGCTCAGAGAAGCAGGAGAGGACAGAACAGACGAGACAGCCAGTGGCTGAGACCTGGTGTTCAGCCAGGTCTGCAAGTGGGGCTATTTTAGCTCGGGAAAGAGAGAGGTGCAGGGGCAACAGCTTGGTGTGAACAGCACTGCTCAGAGCTGCCAAGCCTCTTGCCCAGCACTGCTTCTAGGAACTGAGGCAAGAAGCTACAATGGGGGCAGGTAACAGTAAAAGAAGCTGGGACCTGGCTGTTGATTTAGGGGTGAATGTCATTGAACGCAGCTGGAGGCTCCACGGCTGTTGCAAAGAAGAGGAGCTTTGATTCTGGAAGAGGGGGTCATTGCTGGAAGCTGCAAAGAAAGTGGGTACAGAAATCCAGAAAAAGGATCCCATCTCCCAACAGGTTTAAACAAACACTAAATAAAAAAAAAAAAAAAAAAAAAAAAAAAAAAAAAAAGAACTCCCAGGAAACCCAGTAAGACTTCATACCATGTATGAAACCACAGAGGGCTTTAGAGCCTAGCACCCAAACTGGGAACCCAAATAACTGGGATTTCCAAAGAATCCCATTGCTTTCATTCCCTTTCAATGCTAAAAGTCTTTTCCATACAGGAAAAGGATCTATTTATGTTTCATTAGTGCCAGTTTTGTGTATACCAATAAACTGTGTGTATATAGGAAAGAGGGGAGTGTGCTATGCAGCTGTGAGCTTTCTGGGTAATTGCTTGTTTTCTCTTTCTGAGCAAAATAAATACAACAACAAAATTCAACAGGGCATACCAGCACATCTATTAAGGCTGTGCATTTTCCATCAGATTCCACTGGTATTTGTCTTAGGCTGAGGAGCCCAGTCTATGGTATCCTTCATAAACAGGAGCTGCACAAACACATTTCCTAAACCAAATAAAATAATACCCTGACTTGACACAGAGCAATGTAAGGCAGGGATGCCAAAATGCCAGCTACACTGATGTTAAAGTATTTAAGAAAGAATTCCCTCTGCAGCATCAGCAGCATCAACACATTTTGTCTTAAGTCTGGGAGCCTGTTCCTTACATATGCACTCCGTCCCCCAGGTTGAAAGGTTTTATAGGACACCACAGACTGAGCTGGGTTACTCACTTTTCTAAAAAAAAAAAAAAATTATTTCAGCATCAGTTTTGGTAATGAGAAATGTTCCATGTTCTGAGAATGCTTTTGGAGTTTGAAACTCCTAAAATGCATTAAAACTGTGATTTTAAAACAGAAACATTGCAACACTTAATACCCTGAAGCTTAACAACACCCTGGGCAGCAGCTGAATTATAAAGTTTTACAAGATGAAACAAAAGAAAGTTTTCATAAATGATTTGCAAACACCAGGCTTCTAAATCACAGTCTGTAGCATGGTGTACTTCCACTAAGTAATAACAGATATTTCAGGTCCCAGGCTGCCAACTGGCAAAACCTACTGGTGTTCATATACTTTGGAAACAGGTCCCAGACTAGACCTTAAAGCAGACTGACGTGGGGATGACTGCCTAATGATACAAAGATTTAAGAAGAATTTTTGAAATTCTTACAGGTTTTGCTCCTAAGTCACCTTCCAGAGGTGGACTCTGAAACCAGATGTTTTCTACTTTGAAGCAAGATGAACTACTCACACGCATACATTTTTCCACACATAAGGGTTTGGGGAATAAAGTCATATTCAAAGGTGAAAATCAAATATCTTTAATAACCTCTCCAAACACCAGTCATTTTTCTTTGCAGGAAAGAACATTGTCCCAAAGTGTTTAAAGTAAGTTATAAATCAGAAAACAAAAATGGAAATATTTTCCATATGCTTAATTTTACACTGTAATTATTCATTAACAAAGTCTACGGCTACATGTTGTTACACTTATGGGAGTTCAAACACTATTCTCTACTATTTTAAATACGTTATTCAGTTCGCTGCTAACTGCAGACATTTATTAGCTCCATATTTCACTGGCAGCAATTATTGCTGGGAGCTATTCCCTCACAACCTCTGCAGATCACAGGGAGGCACCTGTGTGGACGTAGCCAAGTCCTAACTCTCCTAAACTGCCTGAAAACTTCCACTCCCTTTAAAAGAGCAGGTTGCAAATAAAACTTGCTATCACCGCTATTTTTTTTTTTTTTTATGCATGCTGGCAGGTGGCACGGCCTCGGGGAAGGCAGTGTGGCAGTGACACACAGGTGGCATCAAGCTGGTTTAGCCCCACTCTGCTCTGAGCACTGGCACCACGCACCCGACACCCCTGGGCCTCCCCGCAGCGAGCACGTGGAGTCCTGCGTTTTATCATTTGGGAGCAAAGGCCCCAGGGTTTTCTCTTCCTTCTTTCTACTCATTCCCCTGAGAAGCTGTGGGTTCCCACATAGCAGTTATTTCTTCAATGCTTTCCAGAGCAGTTCTTTGTTTTTCTTGTAAATGAGTTTGTTGATGCAAACCAAGATTTGAATCCCACTGCTGTCAGATGGGGTGGGCAGCGTGTTCTGTCTCAATTCCCTTGTGACTTCAGTAGGGAGCCACAGTATAGCAAGAGCTCTTGTTTTCCACTGTATTTTATTGCACTTGTACTTTGGAAAATCTCAGATCTTAATCTGCTTGGGTAAATTGTTTGGAGGAAACCAGCAGCCCTACAACCGACACACACTTTCCCCTCGTGGCAGCTATGGCGAAATGCTCTCCCAGCTGCAGAATCATTTGCGGTTTCAGATTCTAATTGCAAGAATTTGAAGCTGCACGAGAGGATGACTTTCTCAACTGGTTATAATCGAGAAGTGAGGTGAAATAACATGAATTAACCTCGTGGGCTGCAAATGGCTGCTTACAGTGGGGAGCTGAGATTTGTGAGTGAGTGATCAACAATCCCCAGGGACTTTCTGCTGCTTCTTGCTCAGAGGCTCTGGGGGACCACAGGCAAGGGGCTGCTCCTCACTCTGCATCTGTCCACCTGGGCCCATGGATTAGTAAAGCTTTCTGCTGCTCAGGGAAGAAGCTGCATCATCTTCCCTTGCCAGTACGGAGCAGCACTAAAGGATTCTGCATCAGGAGTGTTGCTATCATCAGAGGTAAACACTGAATATTTTAAAAAGTTCATAAGGAGGGCAGGAAACACTAATGGTCACTTCTGTAAAATTACTGAGCTGTCCACATAGCCTCTAGCAGCCAGCTTGTGAGGAAAGGTTAAGTGTCTACATAAGGCTTTCCATACCTACATGCTTTTAACTGTTGCTGAATTCAATATATGTGAGCTTACTGTAAGCTCATAAACTTTGCAGGAGTAATGCTATCACCCTTAAGGTATGTGTGTATTCCCTTCACATGTCAGCACAGAGCTGCCCAAAATTGAGAAAGCAAATCAGGATTTTCAAAAGCTGTCAGAAAATTTCATTAAGCCATTCCTATTAAAAAGAAAAATAATAAATTTTTTGGTGGTCAAATACGGATACTTAAGAAAATGTGAGGTATGCTTGGTTTCAGTGTCTCAGGAAGAACATGATAAGCAATAATCTCAAAAAAAAAAGGTCACGAAGAAGCAGAAAAAATTCACCTGGTTTAACTTCAGAAGAAAGATCAACCTGGACATAGTCCTGGGGTTTTCAATCAGCCAAAGTCTACAGTGACTTCAAAGGGAAAGTTCCCAGGGTGTCAGCTACAGGAATGTTCCTTGATCTGCTCAGACATCAGAGTAGCATTACTCATTACTCCTCTATAAGATAATTAATGATGACATGCATTTTTTAAAGTTCCTTTACATTACACAGCTAATGGAAGAAACAGGCTGAAAAATTAGTCCTAAAAACTAAATAGGGCATCATTCCTAAACAATTAGTGTAAGTTCCAAGTTCCTGTAGAATACTGATCCATGTATTACAAATTACTACAAAACAAATAAAATACGCTGATTTATATACAGAAAATAAAAACCACATGCTGCTCCACAGCAGAAGGGAACGTCATTGCATACTCTGTTTTCCATGTAACAGAGACACCTGCATTAATATTCCTTTATTAGATCCTTAAGTTCAGCAGCTTTACAGAACACAGGTCGGTTGCAGAAGAGATTTTGAGAATGAAAGATTAAACAGTTGACTTAGATGCACCACGTTAACTGGTGGTAGAGACCATTCTCCTGTTCTCCAGCCTCATCCATCACAACTTAAAAGGCAGGGAAAAAAATCTTCTATGCCACTGCTGGGATACACAACTGTGAATGGTGCTTGGTGGCCTGCTCTGCTCCAGTTTCAGTCTCCTGAGTCCTTTCCTCTTTCCAGGTGCAGGATTTACTCACAGTTAGAAAAATTGCTCACTTTCTAACTGATCCCAGACTCCTCTTAAACAGCTGGGAGTCTCTGATATGTCTCCTAGGTCTGGAAGTTTTTTGCTCCCAGGGGCTGGATGAAGGGGCCATACCCTGAGCCCTGTCCCCCTGCCCCTTCCCAGGCAGACAGGGAAGGGGGCTGAGCCCATGGCACTGCACAGCTGGGATGCAGCAGAAGGGAAAGTAATTCCCATCACTCAAAAGGCCAGCTACAGCATCCCCTAAGGGACCTGTATTTTACCCAAAAAGTAATATTATGACTTCATGAACAGCGTGCACAGTGAGAGAACAGGCAGAGGCAGATAGCCACAGAGAGGAACATTTACAAATGAGAGTATTCACCAGCACAGGTCACATCCCATCACTTCTCACCTTGTTGTAGTGGTTGCTGTGTGGGTTACCCTGGCCAGAAAAGGAGCTGCTTGTCAAATAACACTCCTTCAGTGCTAAGAACAAGGTGGAGTTGGAGCACAAACTACACTTAGGTCTGTGCCAGTTGTTACAAAGTGACATGAAAGCCTAAGCATATGATTATGTTTTAAATATCCAGATAGGAGTCTGGTCAGCTGGACTGATTACTGGTTACTGTATGCAGATGAATTACTGGATTCTTATTTTAATCTAAAAATAGAGGTTCAGGACCCTGCAAGAATGGTAAAAACAGTAAATCACAAGGGTCAGGAGAAAATTTTAAAACCCTACAGAATTCATGGAGTTCAGTAAATTTTGTGATCTCTGTGCTTACTTCATTGATATAGAGTGATTATTAATATTCCTGCATAAGCAGTAAGCTGAAGCTTTGGCTTATTTCTCAAACCAAATATGCTTTCTTGTGCTTTTTAGCTTAGAAGAAAAAAAAAAAAAAACACTCATGGCCACTGGGTTCAATGCAAAATGATGGTGACTTTGCCATGTTCCATTAAAAAAGAAATAATATCATAGAGCTTGAATTGAGCCTTTGCTTCCTGCCCAAATTTTGAGGCTTCCTTCTTTTGAAAGAAAACAAATACACACCTCATATAGAAGATCAAGACAGTGGCACAAGACAGGAGCTGTTGGAAAGATTAACACTGAGCTGTGTCAAGCTAAAGAAAGCTTCTCTCTCATACTGAAAAGAATGAATAAAAATTACAAGACCTGAGGAAGAGAAGGGGGAAGAGATTTCCCTTCCCTCAAATCAAACATGAACTATGGCATCAAATTAAGCATTAAGCACAATCAAAAATGGGGGGGGACGACTTAGTGCCTCATGCCAAGGACTACTTTCTAGACCACTAAATCCTGAAATAAGTAGGTAGAAAATCAGGGATATGTCAGTTGTGGCTCCTTTTGTATTGTTATTACTGTCTGCAGCAAGAGTATCAAGCAGGATTTGTGGTGTGTGTGATGGCTTAAGAGGGAAGAGATTAATATTTTATACAGCAGAAGTATCATGAAGCTGTTCCAAAGCATGGACAAAGCATGCAAACAAAAATGCAACTGTGGCCACTGTCAGAATCTACTTTAAAATCTATTTAAGAGCTGAATTTGTACCCACTGGATAGTGTCAGGGAATGCAGTGGCATTATTCTCAGACTAAGACAAAGAGTGCAAGATTCTAGTTGTAAAATTAATAGCTGTGTTTACAAGGTCTTTAAGAAGCTGCCTATTTTTGCTCAGTGAATCATTGCCCTTCTTTACAAAGTATATTTCATTAATCTTAGCAATGCACTCAAATCTCAGTGGAGTTGCTCTGCTTACATACCAAATCTGATGTTCTAAGTCTAAACTATTTGTCACAGTATTCAACTTTAATAAAATCTGTATTTATTGGAAGATACCGTTTCCTCACATTATCTTAAATCAAAACAACTGATTCTTGTCAAGTTATTTCTCTCCCTCTTTCCCCTCCCTAGAGGAAAACAGTATGATTTATAAAAAGCAAAATTCACTCCTGTGCAAAATTTTGCAATCCTAAAACTTAGCTTTATCCTCCAGCTGAACATCATCTACTAAGATCAAATGAAACTCCATCTGCAGTGAGATATTAGATGAGTTAATACATCACTTGATTGTGTTTTTTTAAACACAGTCATTGTGATTTGCAATCAGTCCAGATGAAAAGATAACATTAATAGTGCATATCTATGTTAGCAAAGCACCTGCAAATCTCATCACCTTTTTAATGAAACAAGCAAAATCTCCTTAAAAAACAGTCTTCCCACAATTATCTGCTGGAATTAGGCATCAGGCCCTCTAAGGACTTACACAAAATGTGGGGTTTTTTTATACAAGAAGGCAAGAGCCAGGAATGTGAAGAATTTCACTGATGAGCAACTGCTCAAATTGCCTCTGTCAACAAATTGTTCACCTTATGGGACTATTCACATCTGAAACTTATTACCTGCTTCAGTATTTATAAAATGGCATCTCCAGCTGGCACCTGCACTGGCAGGTTCACACAGGCAGCATTTCTACATTCCCCCTTCAAGATGTGATGCTGCATCCCAAGATCTGAGAGATAACAGTGAGCACAGAGATGAACAAAGGGCAGAGGTCAAAGCTTTGCTGCCTGCTCTCCTTGGTATCTGGCCCTAGAAACATGCCAGACCCCTCACATTTACCTCTTCCCTGCACAGAATGCACATTTTAACAGAATTTAATATCCAGTAGTTAATTCCCTATTTTAATTTCTTCTCAGCTCATTGTATCTAAAAGCTGATTTTTTTTTTTTTTTTCAAATCCCTAAGTATTTTTTAAAATTTAGGCCAGGGACTCTGAACAAAAGCATGCTCTATCCTCACCTTGTAAAATATTTCTGGGCTTCTAAACAAGTTTCATGCCTTCACACAGCTGGTAAACGTTTGCTTAAAAATATATTCCAACAATCCCTTTGAAAAAGATTTGTAACATATAGACTTGAGCTTCATCTTGGAAGCATCATTTATATAGCACACCCGTAAGTTTTTAAAAGCTGCCTTCTACTTACTTCACTCTTTGCAATTACCAGTTTGCTTATATCAACCACCACACAAAGGCCTTGGAGAGGTCACTCAATAAATAATAAATTTCCCTATCTGTTTTCCCAACTACGTTGACGAGCCAGTTTACTTCCTTCACTTGCCTCCATGAACAATCCCAGTGTCGTGGTATTATTCAAGCCATAACCTGCTATATAAGCAAGGATAAATTATTAGCAACCTGAAATGCTGGCAAGGTTAATCATTAACTTGTTGTGCAGTCAGATTACAGCATTACTTTTAGGCAAAGCTCAGTGCAGTGCAGGCTCCTACCTGTGCCACCTCCACAGCCCTTGGTGGCCTCTGGTATTTATGACACACAGAAAAGAGAGATGTGTTCCCCAGGAGAGCTGGAGGCAAGCAGCATCCCAAAAAAGGAAGAGAAAACAATATGCTGAATCCATCAAAGATTGTTACTTCATAGACTTTTCACAGCCAAATAAACATTCTGCAGCTGGAGGTCTGCATGAGCCAGAATAACAAATGTCCCGAGACCTGCTAGAGATTTTGGATTAGGCTGTCTGATGGAAGAGGTTGATCCTGTGCATGCATGCATGGACAGAGGCAAGTATTTTGTGTACAGGTCCTGAAGATTAATTACCTGAAAACACCTTTTTCTTTTTTGTTTTTCTCCCATGACTGGGGATGAGGATGGGGGTTCATTTCTCAGTGTGTTGTGGCCAGTGGCCCACTGGCAGGTATCACCCTCCTCTGGGGGTTTAGGAGTGAGCACTGACCTTACAACAGCCTCAGAGATTTGATGGGTACATTTTGCAGTGCCCATTTGAAGAGTGTTCACCTGGGACCTTGTCCCTCAGCCCTTGGTGCAACCCTCATTCCTTTGCCACTCTTCAGTTGTCTCAGGAATGGCTCCTTCAAACACTGCCATCAGCTGGCAAATTCCTACATTTCTCATTCCCTTTTCCTCCCCACCTCTGGAAGAAGCTGGCTGTACTCACAGCTGCCCGGGCAGGTGGATTTTGACACTTTTGAACAGTGATTTTTTTGGCAGTGACCTTCCCCAGCAATTCTTAAGAAACTAAACTGTTTTTGGAGAGGGCGCCCTGCTGTGAGTCAGTAGCAGCTGACAAGATGGAAAATCAGGGATAAGAATTTGACAGAGGAGCAGGGCTGCTCACATGGTGCCACAGAGATCTGCAACAGGACTCAGACTATTCAGTGTATTTATAAATGGTCTGGAAAAGAGATAAATAACAAGATGGCATCTGCTGCCAAGATGAATTTCTTCAGGACAGTTGTAACAAAAACAGCCTGCAAAGAGTTGCAGGAGCATTTTGCAGTACTAAATCACTTAAAAAATTAGGAGGGAAAAAAACCCTATATTCTGTTTCAGCACAGTATTCCTCATGAAGGAAACAACTCTTGCTATATCCACAAACAATGGGCTCCAAATTAAACATTGCAGCTCAGGAGACAAATTTCTGAGGTCACCATCAATAGGCCTGGTAATGAATACTTGTGGCAGTGGGGAAAAAACACAAACAAACATCAAGTGAAAATGGTGACAAGAAGAAAGTGCAAAGTGCTCAGCATCACTGTGCCACTGCCCGCAGTGCACACCAGTGCCAGGTAGTTTTGGCCACCCAATTCATAAAAGGACACAGAATTAGAAGATGAAGAGGGATAGAGATGACATGCTTGGACCTTTCAGCCTGGAGATACACTACTTATTAGAGGACATGATAAAAGGTTATAAAATCTGGATGGTCTAATATAAATCACAGAAGCAATGAAATCAACATATTAAAAAAAAAAAAAAGTTAAAACCAAACCAACACAGCAAAAACCCAGAAATACTTGATTGATTTGTGGATAATTCCCTTTCTTCCCCCTCCAAGACACTTCCACATCTTCACAATGACTGTTTTCTGAGGCTGCCAAAACATAAGTCGAACATTGACCAAGTCCCTCACGAAGGACACATGTGGGGAAGCTTGAATGCTTTTCTTACATGATGGAACTCATCATCACAGAAAGCTGCTCAGGCCAAAAGCTGAAATGCGATCCAAAAAAATGTATTAAATACATTAACAAAGGATAGAGCCCTCTGTTAAGTCCCACAGGGTCCCTTCTGCTCAATAAGTCCCTCGAATGGGAGGCTGAAAAAATCAGTCTGAGGAGGGATTTTGATATCCACACCTTTCCACAGGCACCTGAAGGAGATTTACCTCAAATGCTTTTCTGTTCTATCACCAGCTCTCCAAACCAGAGTTTTGTGGGTTTTTTTTCATTCCTGAACCATTCCTGTCTCTCACCCAGCAAAGAGTGAAAGGAGATGCACACTAAACACACAAGACTTGCAGGACAGGTGCATGGTAACCCTGAGAGAACCTTACATAACATGTAAATCATCTGGATAGTTCTTCCCAAAACTCTGCTCCTGCTGAAGTAAACAAAGCACAAACTTTCCCAGATGTGTGCTTCGTGAGGAATTCTCACTCAACGTATGATTTTTAATTTGGCATCCTCAGAAAACACAAAAGCGTGATTCAAAGATGGAATGTAGATGTGGAATTGCTACAGAGGGAGATAGAAAGGGTTTATTCATAGATTAGTCCAAACTCCTGTGTTTGTAAGCTTTTTCACAGCTTCCAAATGTTGCACTGGGCAACTATCCTTCCTCTCATAGCAAGATTAAGGATGAGTATCTAGATTTCCCTAATTTTCCATAACTGATAGCCAAGTAAAATCTCCTCTGCACAACTTGCATGGTGAGCAGTTGCATTTTTGTGCAACAAAAGAGGAAAAGTAGGTTTTTCCACTGATTGCTGCAGGAGAAAGGTTTGCTGTGCAAGCAGCAAGATCACCCCTACAAGAAAAAACCCTATTGATTTCCATAGTTCTTTTCACTAAAACTCCTCCTCCTTCATAGAGACCCAGAGCACTGGGAAAATAAAAGAAAACACTTCTGTAACAACCAAAACTGAAGAAGATGGAAGAGAGAACATTGGCTGGAAGAGGTTACCAATATAACCTTCATCCCCAGGAAGAAACAAAATCTAACCTAAGAGGGAAGAGGAGGATGAAATCAGCAGAAAGCTAAGGACAAGCATTAAACAACACCAATATGAATGAATATGTATCTACATACATCTATATCTTCCACAGAGATTCTGGCAGCCTTGGCTAAATGATGATTTAGTCTGGCATCCATTCTTTCCAACTCATCAGCTTGTTAAAGGTGTCAGTTCCCCTGCACTGCCTACAGGAACGTTTTGATGGAAGTGTCACGGAGGACTCACTGGTGCTGTTTTCACTTGGCACCATTGACATCTTCCCTTTGTTTCTCAATCTCTTCTTCTTCCAGCTGCATTTTTCTCCTTTTTTAGCCTTTTTTTTTATTTTTATTTTTTTTTCCCAGAAGAGGAGATCTTCCATCAGTGCCTTCTGCAGATGCTGCTAAGTGAACACCACTGCAATGTTACAGCATTTCTCCATTTTCCTGGCAGGTAAGCTCTTTCCTGGGACACACAAGATAAAATTGAGGGAGAATTCTGAGGCAGGCAGAGTCTAAAGCTTTCACTGTAAATAAAGACTTCCTATATAGCCATGAAGGTCTCTCCTAACACATTCATGGAGAGGAAAAAAAAGAACAGTTTCAGTAATTTTAGACAGGAGCCTTGTCACACAGACTAAACACTGACCAAAGAGCAACCAAGGATAATAGGAGTGTGTAAATACATGAAGCCTTACATGTGGCCAGGAAACTGACATTTAATCCAAACTAATTAAATGTGTTTTAAACAGTACATCAAAGACTTCTCAAATTCAAAGGTGGTGTCAGAAACAGAAGACAGGGAAAATAAACTAGACAGAGAAGTGGGAAGAACAAAATATGGGAATTTTGGTCTAGAAAAGTTTAGACTACTCCAACAGGGAGAGGAAATAAAATCATCCAAATTTATTCGCAGGGAAATGATGCTAGGAAAAAGGGATGGGTCCAGGAGCACTGGGAACCAGCAAACAGCATCCAAAAAAGTCATCATTCTCCACACCCACACAAGGTAAAGATTGGCCCTTTGAGTCGCGAAGCAAAAGAGGTATTGGATGAAAAATACGGTCACTTCTAGAACTTGCAACATAACCTCAGCCTACCAGGAACAGCCAGGCTCACAGTGAAATCATGCATTCAATGGCACCCAAGAGAATACTCAACCAAGGCAAAAAATAGCTGCTCCAGCTTATTCACCGCCTCTCCGGCATCCTGGGGACAACGGGAGCTCCTCAGCAGGAGAAACTGCCCAGAAAACCCTGGTGAAATACCCTGGGGGTCCTGCCCCTTCCCCAGGGCCTGTCCCCACCGCAGAAGCTGTTCTGGCTGGTTTTGGGGTGGGGCGGGGTGAGGAGCAGCTCCAGCCTCGCTGCGTGGTCGGGGAGCCCATCACCAGGAGGGAACTGCGATGCTGAATGCACAGAATCTGAGCTGGGCCATCCAAGCTGACAAAAAAGAACAAATCCTGCTGAATTTGGCAAGACCGTAACTGGTGAGGCACAGAAAGTACCTGGAAAAATGAAAACTGCAGCAAAGGGATTGCATGAGTAAAGGAGATGGGAGTAAAAAAAAAAAAACAACAAAAAAACAAACCAAGATTGCTTGGGCTCATTAAAAAAAATCTAGAGAGACACACCCATAAATGGAGTCGTTTTTACACCAAAATGTTTTGTACCTTAAAAAGTACATGGCAGACCAGGGACAAAATGACGTAGCAGGTTTCCCAATGGCTTCCAGTAGTTTCCCTTTAGCTCTCTGCATGTGGTTTTACTGCTGGAACAGCTCTGCTGCAGTGAGAGCTGCCTGCTCCCTGAGCACGAGCAAGCTGCATTTCCAACCAGCAAGCAGTGCCCATGAAGACCATGGGACTACTCATGCATAGCAAACACATCCCTAAGGTGCTGGGAATAATGGATATAGACATTTTTCAGCCTTGGCTGTACCACTAAAAACTTCTCTGTGAATAACTATTCTCATCCTGGAACACAGACAACCTTCACTATTTGCATTATTTGCTCCCAGGTCTGAATTGAGGCTCGAGTACCTGTGTGTAATTTTTCTCCTTCCAGCCTCCCCTACTTCCCTGAAGAACTGCTTTTGACAGTTTTTTAACCATATCTGAAAGGACCTTATATGAGCTAGAAGCAGCTGAGCCAGTTGAACAGCCTCATCCATCTTCCTCCTCACCTGTGTTTTGTTCCATCCTTTCATTTTTAACAGGCAACTTGGTGCATTTTTTTTTAATTAAGTAAAATACCCATCATCTTTGCAATATTTTCTTTAGATTGTTTACTTTAATTTTGGTTTCCCTACTTAATCTTTCTCACAAAGCTGTACGCGTTTTTAAATCTTCCAAGGAAAATAATTACAAAGATAATCCAGCTGAGTGTAATCAAACTGCAGGGTTCTTTATTTTCCTGGCCTTTTAATTTAATTTCACATCCTGTGGTCTTAAAGAAATATTAGGATTATATCATCTTGTTATTGTTTAGATTACATGCCAGTAAAAATAGGGGGTAACCAATTCTTTTCTTCCCCACTGCCACACAAAAAACTCACATAGCACACAGAATATTTTCAAAATAAAGATGCAGGGGAAGATCTCAGATGAGCATGAGTTAGATCCCCAACTCCCAATTTTCTGTCCTGTGTTTATTTGGATGAATTTTTACATGAGAACAGCAACTGCTTTGATAAAGTAATCTGCTTTTAAAGTTTTTCAGTACAATAATATGGATCCTGATGTGATATTGTAGCTTTCCCTGGATAAATACAAACCAGAAATCATCCACAGAGTAACACTGGCAGAAAACCAGCATGGGAGAAGAATCAGTCAGCTGAACAGCAAAACCACAACTGGTGTCTCTATCCCTGCAGGAGCACCCTGCCCCATCCCAGCAGTCAGTTTGGAGGTTTGTGGGGATCAGAACACATCTGCAATAAGTCTGACTACACAGCTGGGGCTTCAGACCTTCCCTGCAAACATCAAAGTCCTCAGCACACAGGTCTTCATCCTCTGAGCTGGGAAGAGATCCCTGGCAGCTCTCAGCTAGCACAGCACTACCTGCAAAGGGAGCTCATTTTCCAAGAAGTCAGCCAGGATGCAATTGTGGGGTCTTTGTTGTGTATTTTTTTTTTCTCCAGGAGTAACATATTGTGCTGTCCACAGGTATAAATATCAGCCACCAAGCAGGTGTAACATACCACAGGGCCTAAAGCAGCTAAGTCAGAGCTGCTGAGTTCCTCTTGAGCTGTTTCTCCTTCAAAATGGGGCAGCACATGCCAACCAAACTCACTGGGGAAAAAGGCATGGACAAGTAGGGCTCATCTTGGGGCAAAACTGTGTTTAAAATTTTCATTCTGGAGCTGTTTAGCACAAAGACACGTGGGTTGGTTTGGTCCACGTGCTGCTGCTCTGGCAACAGTCAGCACAGCATCACTAAAACCACCTCTTTTGGGTATTTTTGACTAAGTTCTCAGAGTATTCTTAACTAAGACAAAAAAAAAGTGTCATAAAGTTATGTCAATGTCTTGTATAAGTACTGAAAATTCTTTTCTGAGTGGATAATTTCAGCAACACTAAGTTAAAACCTCCTCAGAAAAAGAACATACTGATAACAGAGACAGGCAGTCTCTTAGATTTATTATTTTGCACTTGAGGAAAGCAATCCCATGAGATTAATGGAGCAGATGTAAGTAGTTCTACTCAAACCTCCACAGTTAACATTTGTACTAAAAGTTTTACTACATAATAGGTTCTCTGTGTTAATAACCTGGCTCGCTACTAAATATTTTTTAAATGCCTACAAACCCAACAAGACAGATAGCAATCAGGCCATAACAGTTCCACACAACGACACAGGAAGGAGCATGGTCCTCTCTCCAGTGAAAAAGTCTAGATGGAAGAGTTCTTGATTTCTCCAGCATTGCCACATCCCCAGCCCTGCTGCCCACATCTGCAGACTGGAGAATCCCAGAGTGTCCACCAAGGGCATAGCTACAGCTCTACCTTGCTCTGCATCAGCCCTGCTATCAAAAAAAGATTTAAAAAAAGAGCATAGAAAATATATTTCAAGCCAGTTCTACACAAACATTTGCCCTAAGCCATGTGTGGCTACAGAACTAATTGCCTTCTCTAAAAAGAAATTTTGAAGTGATTCTTATACATTCTTTACAGAAAATCCTGAAAAATCCTCTTTTCTGAATTTCTTTGATTAAAATACGAGATAGTCTTGAATCTTCTGGGTACTTTTTTTTCCCCAGAAAGAACTGGTTCCAGGAAACTATTTTTTTAAAACTACTGCTTGAAAGCACCCTGTTGCATCTGAAGCAATGGCTGACTCCATTCTTGAAATACTTTTTTTGAAAGCTATTGCAGTGGTGAGCCTCTCTTGAACTCAAAAAAGAAAACTAAACTGAGACACCACATGGAAGCTTCCTCTGCTTACAGTCACAGAAAGCATTCTGGGTTTACTTCAAGGGATGGAGGATAGGACCTTAAATTCTGCATTCAGTGCAACCATAGAGTTTTGGCCATCACTACAGCCACCTTCTTTCCTTCAAAATATGCTTTTCATTGTTCTCCTGCCCTTTTTCCAACTGCTCCGCAGCCAAGTTCTTGGAAAGCAATCACACTTCATGTTTAGGATTTATTGCTAGTCTTCTGCCAGCATGGACACACACAAATCTCTCCTGTGATCATCCTGCAAAAGCAAGCTAAAAATACAGCAATTTATGAACATTTTGCATGTTATACGGCATCAGTGTGCACGCATCAAAACATTCTGAGCGTATAAAAGGTCGGCCCTTTTGTCTAGGCCAATAGAAGGCTCTGCTTGGGTGCCATAAATAAGCTTATTTTAGAATTCCAGCCTACCTAAAAAGGGAAAAAAGCATTTGCATTGTGTTTCAGTGGTTGAAGATGTTTTTTTACCACTGTTATGTGGTAAACTTTGCGCTTTAGAAACTCTAGGTTTGACAAAAAAAACCACAGTTCATCTTCCAAAGTGGCTGCTTTAAAACTAATGACTAAATTAGACATCACAGTTATCATTAAAACTTGAAAGTGGTGAGAATTGTCTGTTTGTACAAATTTTTTAAGGATTTTGCAATTTTAGTCTCAAGTTGTATTTCTGTTTGGAAATGTGTTTTGGGTTGTCTGAGGAAGCTCATACCCACAGAAGCATCAGGAAAGGCTGATTTTATGGCTAGGAAGAGCAGTTCATGAGGTAGAATATTCAGGTGATCACCATGCCTTGGTCATGCTTCTCAGACCATATTGTTTATTTTTATTACAAACACTGTAGATTATTTTTATTACAAACACTGTAGTTTATTTTTATTACAAACACTGTCCTCTTTGAAAGGCTTGTCTTTTATCAGCTTATTGCTTTTGACAGGCAAGGGTAGATTCAAGACTCTGTGGATACAATTGAAATTCCAGATTAGGATTGTTAAAATTCTTTTGAGACCTTGGGAAACTCTTTTTGGTCTCTCCTGGCTGCTTGTTTCTGATGATGCCCTCTGTGAAACCTCCCCAGATTTGGAAGGTGAGCTGGGACTCACTGGACTGGTTGCTGGCAGCGTGGTGGATCTCCAGCGCTCGTGGCTGGGTGGTTCTGAGCCTCAGCCACCACTGCTGGGACCCAGGAACACCAAGGCTGGTGGAAAGAAAAGGCAGAGAAATACTTTAGACTGCCAGAAGGCAGGGTTAGATGGGATGTTGGGAATGAATTGCCCCTGGGAGGGTGGGCAGCCCTGGCAGAGGATGCCCAGAGCAGCTGTGGTGCCCCTGGATCCCTGGAAGTGTCCAAGACCAGGCTGGACAGGGCTTGGAGCAGCCTGGGATGGTGGAAGGTGTCCCTGCCATGGCAGGGGGTGGCACTGGATGATCCTTGAGGTCCCTTCCAACCCAACCATTCTATGATGTCACGAAGATCCAGATAAATGTTTTATCACCTCATAATCTGGGGTCCTTACTCAACCCAAAATGAGTGCATTTGTTATTGTTTTTATTTTCTTTTTATGAGTCTCATCTTTCTTCCCTTTTTATCTGATTCTTCTCCCCAGGCAATACTAGATAGTTCCCAAATACCTATTTGGTTCCTATAATTAAACCAGATGTATTTTCTGTTCAGTCTGAAAAGGGATTAGCGATTTGTGAAATGGGACTTTGCATTCAAGAAATTACAGTTGAGGAAAAAGCATAAATTTACTCCTAATAAATAATGAATGGACTTTCAAATGCAGTAAATCTCCATTCTTATATGTTCAAACTGACAGATTTCTGAGTATAACAAGTACCTTATGTGTAATTTTGTGTCAAAATCTTCATATTCTGCAAAAAATATTAAAATGTCCTGAAATTTATTCTCTGCTCAAATGCATTTTTGTATGTGAACCACATTTACTCTTTTTGTTGCTCTAATAAGATTACTCATGTATCACATGGCATCAGTTAATTCTGGGTGTGCTTCTCATTGTGATCATCAGGATTGAAGTGCAAGTATTTGTGTAGCAGTTATAAAGCTTGGCCCCTGGTATTTTAACTAAAAAGCTCACTTTACATAAGGGGTGAAGGAACTTAGACAAGGGACTACGGGGGAAAAAAAAAAAAAAAAAGCTACCAAGGCCAGAGCAAAAGAGTTGCAAAATTTAAACCAATATTTGCTATAAAACATTTGTGGTGGCCACTCAGCCCTACTTCTGACTCCCTCAAACGTCCTCACTGCTGGATTTCACACTGCAGCTCTACCTAAACCTCTCCTTGACATTCCCTTTGCTATTGAGAGTAGGTTTGTGTTCCCCTTGCAATTCTGACAAAACTTCTGCCTTTACTAATATTTGCAGAGTGGTTCCATCATTTTTCTTCTCCTAATATTAAGGGTCACATTGCAGGTACCAACCAGCATGTTATTGACCTAATACAGCTTTTAATTTTGACTTCACAAGTGGAAACACACAGGCACTTACTTGGCTTAGCCTACACATTCATCCAGCTAAATCTATTGATGGAGTCTGCAGAACCTGGAACAAACTTGTTTTTGTTTTTAGATACCATAATCTTCAATATATTAACTCTTGGTCTTACATATGTTGTCTGCCTTCTTCATCTGCAATGAAAGCCACCCGCATTACTCGCTGCAAATTTTAAAACAACTTTACTCACAGCAGCTTGCAACAATAACTAAAATGTGACAACCTATCTCATACAGCACTAGTACTCATGGCTCTGTTGCCAGGTGCATCATTTTTCCTTGTTCTTCCTTTAAAAAATTTCATATCCCTCAAAAAAAAAAACAAAAAAAAAACTTTAAAATAAATTAGCACCAGGCCTCTGAAATATGTTGATATCTTGTTGGAGGTTCATACATGGTTTAAAGAACACTTGGAATGTAGTTTGGAGGAAATCTTGATAAATTTCTGCCATTTGGATTATAGCTAACAGCTTCTTTAATGCAACTCTAACACAATAAAGCAACATGACTGTAACCATCTTCCTGAGAATGGTAGAAAAGGACCATAAAACTGAGCGGCACATTTAAAATTGCTTGCAAAATATCAGCTCTCTGTAAACAACACACAATAACTGTAATTAATGCCAGTCCTTTAAAGTATTCCTAAAGTCTACTGAAATCTAAACCGGCATTGTGTGACTGGTGGCAACAACTGCATCCTAAACAACATTAAAAATGACAACAGAATATAAAATCTCCATCAGAAGTGAAAAAGTTATAATTCACTGATCTGCTGAACTCCTTTGCCCTTATTATTTGTAGAGCTTTTTTGGGAGGATCTCAGGACTTTACTCTTTAGCTAAGCCTCAAAAGTTCAACAGCCTGTGAGTTATATAAACACTATTTTACAATTTGAGTTATTTTCCCAGCAAAAGGATCGCTTCAGGGGCAGACTATTTGAATGATCTCTGTTCCAAAATGAACGCTGCTTTCCTCGGAGTCGCACAGCTTCAGAGCGGCCGAAGCTGAAGCCCACCCAAGCGGTGCCCAGCCGCGCTCGCAGCAGCTCCGGCGCTCCGGCGGACAGGCTGCAGGTTGTACCGCACCTAAGAACGCCAAACCAGCAAGTGCTTTCAGGGCAGAAACTCTGACCAAGGGCTTGGAAAAACGCCTTATTTTAAGCAGCAAGCAAGTAAATAAACACAAACATAAAAATGGGTTGGAGCAGACAGAAGGCGATCGCGCCTCGGCAGGGATGCCGCAGCCGTAAGACGTGTTGCTTGTGCGAGGCGCTCCCGCTCCAGCCGGAGGGATGCTCCCGGGCGGACGGGGCTCCGCGGGGAGCCCCGAGCCCCGGCCCCGCCGTGCCCAGCGCCCGGCTCCGCGCCCCGCAGCCGCGGGAGGATTTCCGCCCGCGCGGGGAGAGGAAACCGCGTCCGCTCCCGACGAAAGCCGGGGGCAGCCCGATCCACCGGTGGTTGTCGGGGCTCGGTTCTGCGAGCCCTCGGGGTCGGGACGGGGATGCCGCAGCCGGCAGCCGAGCGTCTTTGCAGGGCGCCCCGCGCCGAGCAGCGGCGGCTCCGCGCCGGCGGCTCCGGCAGCGCCCGGAGCATCCCCGCTGGCCGAGCGCGGCGGCGGCCGCGGGGGACAGCCCCCGCTCGGAGACCCCCGCGCCGCCGGGGGCGGGGGCTGAGCCCCCAGCCCCTCCGTCCGGCTCCGGCTGGGGACAAACACGCTCTCAACAATGGGCATGTTTGCAGCAACATGATCTCACCTAATAACGCCGAATAAGGCAATGACTGTACGGGGAAGCGATACGATCCTGCCGGTCTCACCACACGGCGCGGAAAGCTATTTGCAGATTTGCTAAGCCCTTTTGAATGAATGCATCTGCAGCTGACCTTTAACAATAGACGCTGAAATAGCACAATCTGTGGGACCAGATTTGAGGGGGGGAGGCGGGAAGGGGGAAGGAAGAGATGGGTGAATATTGTAATCTCTGCAATCTCATTCACTTCCTTTCCCAAACCCCCGCGCACAGGGAAAAGCAGCGGTATTTTCCTTTTCACCGGGGCTCTGTCTCAAACAAGCCGTTCCCAACGCCGG
The DNA here is from genome assembly GCF_050655825.1 of Lonchura striata. Classification (NCBI taxonomy): domain Eukaryota; kingdom Metazoa; phylum Chordata; class Aves; order Passeriformes; family Estrildidae; genus Lonchura; species Lonchura striata. Next base: position 35,517,517 of record NC_140708.1, on the reverse strand, counting down.
CACAGCCACATGGCACCCCGACAGCCACCGCCGGCGGGACCGGCGCGCATCCCCACCGGTGCCCGCCCGCATCCCGCGGGCATCGCTCCGCGGAGGGGCGACTGCGACAAGGATGCTCCAGCCCCCTCTCCCCTCCCGCCGCTCTCTCACCTTCCCTGGCTTTCAGCAAAACGGTGTTGGCAACGATGTTTTCCAGCTCCATTGACGAGCTCGGGCAGCGCAGGCAGCGGCACTGCAGCAGGACGTCACTCCGAGGTGCGGAGTCTCCGGGCGACCACCCGCCTCCTGCCCCTAGCGCGCTGTCCCCCCGCGCATCATCCCCGCCTGCCCGCCCGCTCCCCCGCGCTCCCCGGGCGGAGGCGGCGCTCCCCGCACTGCCGGCTCCGCCGCGCCCCGCTACTCCATCCTCCGCCCCGCCGACTCCCCCGGTGGTTCGAGGGCTCGGGCGCTCCTGCCTCCCTCCCCCGGGGGTGTGGCACCGCGGAGCGGCCCCGCAGCCCCGCGCAGGCGCCGGCCCCGCCGGGCCGGGCACGCCGGGACGTGTAGTCCTGCGGCGGCCCCGCCGCACCTGGCGCCGGCTCCGCAGCCGCGCAGGGTCCCCAGGGAGGGACGGTCACTGTCCGCCTCGGGGAGGGGGACAGCGCGGGCAGGGGCACGGACAGGGGCTGGCCAGAGCGTCCCGGGCGGTGGGGATGGGTGTTCGCCGCCGGGGATGCTCGGGGCTCCCGCGGTCCTGGCCCCGGAGCAGCCCCGGTGCCGCGCTCCATCCCGCGGCGGCGGCCCGGGGCTCCGCTTGTCCTGCCCGCGGTTGCCAGGGCTCCCCGGCCCGGCTCTTCGCCCCCCTCTCCCCGCAGGTGCCCACACTCGTGGGAAGGGGTCGCCGACGCCCGGCAGATGTCTTCCGCCCCCCCGCCCTCCTCCTCGGGCCGGGGCTCCTCGCCTTTCTCGGGATCTCAAAAGCCCTACAGAAGAACCCGAGGGAACCCCATCTCTTCCGCCACACCATTGTTTCCACCCTTGTAAGGAACTATGTGAAGCATCAGCCACTTGTGGAAAGTTTGTGAATTTTAAGTGCTAGATTACAACATAAACTCTTTCCTGTCTACATAGGACAGATGCTCATGTCAGCATGATTCTGATTTTCCTAGCAACGGGGTAGATCGATTCATCAGGTCAAGCGATGAAAGAGGAATAAAAACGACCCATTACTCCCACTGACACTCTTCCTCCGTCTATATTTGCATTGATTAAATCCACATGAAGCAAATCAAATTAACATGCACCTTCTTGTAAGTGGAGCATAGACACTACTCTTCTTTTTTTTTATTGTACCAATTTATTTCTTTCCACAGCCATGCAGAAATGGCCTGCAATAGCAGAGCTTGCAGACTGCCTAGAACACATTTTCTGAACATAGGAAATAGATGAGAAATGCATTTAATGAATAATACCTTGGGGGTAAAATTGCTACAATAAATGCCTTTTGTACCTGATTAAGTGTCAAAGGTTTGACCTTTGAAAGTTATTTTGCATAGCAGGTGGCACTGCTATGCACAATCCTCCACAGCCTTTCTCTCCTGTAGCTTCAGAAAAACATTCGGCTTTCAGAGCCATTCCATGCTGTGGTTACTTTCTTTGTAATACAAGTTCTATACCGCAGCAGTTGTGTCTGTAAGTACCGGAAGATTTTTCTCTGATTAAATAATTCTTGAGGGAGAAATTGCTTCCTGGAAACCAGAGCCTTAGCACAGAGATGAGGTTCCTAAGGAGCATCTGCCCTGCTTGTTGTTTGAACTCTTCTGTGCAAGCACTGATGTAAACAGACCAGATTATGCTCAGTTCTAAGTGCACTTCACATCCCTGCCCAGCCTCCCACTAATGATCATCATAAGGACAATGCAAACATCTCAACAAGGCTGATGGTCGGTGGAAGACAGAATTTCTATTATACAGAACGTTTTTAATGCTACAAGCAACTCCTCTCTCCAGAGGACAAATGAAGGCATGTGTCTAAGTGCCCACTTTGTGAAGCACCATTCACTGCAGCAGCACTGGGATATTGCTGTTTCTGCTGCACCTCAGGATGAGACTGATCAGTGGGATTTACCTTCATGGGAGACTCCACAGGGAGCACTGACTGTGTTTGGTGAGTTATTTTTATAGAGGTGCCTGAATGAAAAGGGCAGAACTTGAAGAGCTCAAGTATGAGTTGCACTGGAAATCAGCACATGCACCCAACAGCTCTACTGCTCCTCTTATCTCATATCTGTATGTACCTCGAGATATGTGGAGTCACCCACAGCGTTGCCCTGTGGGACAAAAGCATAACTCCAGCAGGCTGATATGCTCCTGTATAGTTTCAAATGTTTAATTCTTGCAAGGGAAAACCTATTTATCAAAAGAATTACGACAGCTCTGTCTGGAGTTTGGAAATCCCACGGAGCTGCCTAGTGTTCGTGAGCGGCGCAGCTCCCGCAGGCTCCACGATCCTGGCAAGCAGAGCAGGGAGCAGGGACAGCCCGGCAGTGTGTGTGCAGTGACACAGGGTTATTCCAGCTCGGCTGTGCATTATAACAGGGCTTATTCCAGCTCAGTGTGCCTGTGCATTGAAATGAACCACGTATATTAAACGTGGTGAGTGCAAGGAGCAGGGATAGCTGAGCTCTGCTGCCGGGCTGCTGAGGGTCTGCAATAATAATATGTGTGTGTCTGACTTACACATCTACATGGAGAGCAGCAATTCTGACTCCATGCCTATTGGGAAGAGCAATGCAGGTTTGTTTGTTTTGTTTTGTTTTTTTTTTTTCTCGTTTCTAACAAATCTGAATCACTGTGGTGCACTAGGACATGGAAGGAGGTGTGTTCCCTAGCATACACTCCTTTGAAAAACAAAATCAAAGTGATTGGTCCTCACTGCATCTCTCTTTTCTGCTGCATTTTTAAAGCCTGATTAAACCCCTGATATGTGACAAAGGAGTCTGAGATGGATGGCTCCTTTCATGGATGTGGCTCCCCATGTGTTGCCAGAGCAAGTAACACTGCACTGAATGTCCATCAGTTGGCTTTTGCAAAGCCCACTGCAGCATCTGGACTCTTACCTCATGACTGCTTCACAGCTGTCAGTATCTCCATTCTCATGTCACCTGGATCAACTGGTTCACAAAACCAACAAAAAAAATTAGGAAGAGGTAGATTTTTTTATATTCATCTTCTCTTGTGGTGACCCAAGTCCTTTAATTTCAAGCTATGTCCCCACCTGATTTAATGGAACAGTCAGGTTCTCTGTGAGGGAGGGAGAAGGAAACAGGAGACATGTAAATCTGTTCCACTGCTTATCTGACTCTATTCACTCTTGTAAAATGGTGCTGAAATATGTGGACTCAAAGACAGGGTGGCAGGGAAGGAATGCAGGGAAGGAACACAGGTCTCTTTTGCTGGCCTAAATGTCCTAATTCAACATTTGATGGAGAAAAAGGAAAATTTATTCTGAGTCATATGCAGAAGCAACCAGTATTGGAAGGAGGAAAAAAAAAAAAAAAAGGAGAGGCTAAAAAAAAAAAAAAGTCATATTCTGAAAAATGTGCTTTCTAAGGTGCTTTAAAAATGTGCTTTAAAATTTCCATCTGAAGTTACCAGGGTAAAGCAGGGCTGGCAGCCATCTTTCCTTGATGGGAAAAGCGAGGTTTGTAAATGAAACGCCAGCACCGAGCGAGACCCAAATGCATCAGTGTAACAGGAACAGGGAAGCAGCGAGGCACAGTGTGATATTCTGAGCCACTTGAAGGATGAGTCATCGGCAGGGTGGGCTCGCACAGCTCCAGCCAGAAACACAGCAGCAACACACCCACTTTCATCCTGGCTCCAGGGAAAAACCGCTCGGCCCCAGCACGGCCACCTCGACAGCGAAGGATAAGACCCCAGTGGACCAAATGTCAGAAAGGCTTTTGCCTATACTTATCAATTGGAAACATACCTTAACAGCAGCTATCTCCTAAATCCATGTTCTAGCACGTAATTAATGCAGTAAAGCCCGTTCATGATTAGCCCTAAACTGGATTGTGTTTGGGATTGCTTCTGGAACTTATTGCTCTGAACTGGCAAATTCTGTCTCCTCCTGCTGAGCTTGGGTATCAGCAGGTGGGAGCACACAGGCCTGTGAGAGCATTTGCAGGCAGCTGGAATATTTTCCAGAGCCCCTGTGTGCAAGGACAGAGGCTGCCATCTACCAACAGCCACGGGGTGATGCATCGTCTGGCCTAAGCCAAACTTCTTGCTTTGGTTTAGATCAAAACGTTTATACCTCTGTTGATTTTTCCCATTTCCCAGCCTCTTTTCAGCTATTTCATCAAGGTAGAGGACAAATGATTGTTACAGCACTTGAGCACATGGAATAACATAACCTCCTAGAAGATGAGCAGATTTTATTCTTAAGTAAGCAGATATATGTATCCCATACTCTGCACAGAATTTACCACTCAGTGATCCCCAGCAGCAGCTCTGATTTGGGATTTGCTTATCCCTTTTATCAAGTGTAGAGAGAAACAGCTACTTTCCCCCTAAAATTTTGCTGTGTGTACGGTGATCTTTCAAAGAGCTCTTTAAAATCGAACACAAAACAATAATGTAAACAATACACAAGCATTATCTGTATTTTTTATCAACCGATCTTGTAGTTTTTCACCAGAAAGACATAGCTAACTATTCTCAGACAGGAAAAGAGAGGCAGAAAATGGGAGCAGGCAGGTAAGTATCCTAACCAAAAGAACGTTCACATCTCTCATTATCTATTCAAGTGCCTTATGGACTACTCTGCACCTTGTATACCAACTTCTCCTTAAAGCCTGCTGAAATCCCTGGAGAGTCTTTCACCAACTTCACATGTCAATTTGAATCAGACTTTAAGACAGCAAAGGAGACAACCAACAAGATTTGGGAAAAGATGTGCATATGGTATCACTCGGTAGATAGATTTTGAACTTTGGATATCAATAAGAACCTGGTCTAGCAGCTGCTCGAGCCTGTGCCAGAGCCAGAGCCGAGGAAAAAGGAACAATTTTATCAGGTGCACTTTGGCAGTGACAAGGTCCATCTTCAGATTGCAGGGATGCTCATTTTGCAAAAGCAAAATGGAAAATACCCCCCATTAAATGGTAGTAGTTCAAGCTTTTGCACAGAACTCTGAGAAGCTGAATTACACTGCCTCCATGACAAAGCATGAGCAATATTTCCCCACCTGCAAGCCAAGAGTTTAAACAAAGAGTTTTAAACAAATACAACTTTCCGGGGATGGGGGAAGGGCATTGGTTTAGAATACATCAACTTAGAAGTTTTGTGAATAATCATCTGTGGATGAGACAGCCATCCTCAGGAAATCCGAGCAACAGCCCTTTTCTGGCTGCCACAATGCAGCTCCACACCTGAGGGAAAGGAACCCAGCCACTCCTGGGCACACCGTTTGCTGCCCAGCCCCAGGGCACTCCTCTGGGCAAGCACATCTCTGTGCCAGGTTTCAGACACGAACGCAGTCATGCCATCCTGCACTGCTCTGGAAAGAAGCAGCTCAGCTAATGGCTGATGGGTTTGCTGCTCTCCACCTACAGCCACTGACGGGTTTGCTGCTCTCCACCTACAGCCACTGCTCCACAGGTGTCCCAGGCTCAGCTTCGCTGCTCACTGCTCTGCTTGCAGCCCTCAGCAGCAGCACAAAGACCTCCCACACCTCTACCCTGGTCACAATCTCCACAATCGCTCCTTCCCTCGCCTAATCCAAGGCTGCAGACTAGGGCACAGTTCACCCACACTCTACCTGACATACTTTCTAACGTGCAAATTGTTTATTCCCTTCCACTTTCAGTTTTGAGTAGATAACATTATTCTGGCTGCTCTGCTAGGAATTACGTTCTTTTTGAGAAGATTTTCAGAGCCACATTTCCAACTGTCATTGGCTACATTTGCATTAATAAATTCAAGGTGCCACTGACTGAAATTTGCCATGATGTTAAGTGCCCAGAAAGGTCTCAGCACACTTTTGGACAACACCAGCTAATACTGACCTAAACAATTCCTAGGCATAGCAGGGAATTAGTACCAGCTAATTATCAACCCTAACAGGCAGGTTGAACACAATCCTCCCTCTTTTGAAGGCTCAGAGGTTCACTATTACGGGGGTGACTGGACCATCCAGATAGATCAGTACCAGGAATAAGTTCAGAAGCAGATTTAGCATCCATTGAGTTCATCTCAGGGGTAGATGACATTTCTCTGGCTGCCTTTGGCTTTGCCCCCCAGTGCTGACGGCTAAGCTTATCCTGCTGGAAGAGCCAGTCTTTTCTGTAGTCCACAAGGTCCACCCTTTCTAAAAAGTTGTGGATATTAATAAATACATGAAAGTAGAAGTTACTAAAACCCAGAAGGGAAACTGGGTTCAGCTTGGTTTAATTGTTTAGATGAAGGAACACAAAGAAGGAAGCTAGGAGCTGTGAAGATGGTGAAGGGCCTTGAGGGGATGCTGCATGAGGAGCGGCTGAGGGCACCTTGTCTGTTCAGCCTGGAGAAGAGGAGACTGAGGGGACAACACATTGCAGTCTACAACTTTGTGAGAGGAAGAGGAGGGCAGACACTGATCTCTGCTCTGTGGTGATCAGTGACAGGAGGGAACAGCCTGAAATTGAGTCAGGAGAGGTTTAGGTTGTGTATTAGAAAAACCACCAGGTTTTCAAAACAACAGAGGATGATTGGGAGGTGGAACAAGAACCACAGGGAAGTAGGCACAGCACCAAGCCTGAGAGAATTCAAGAAGTGTTTAGCCAAAGCTCTCAAGCACATGGTGTGACTCCTGTGGTGTCCTGTGCAGGGCCAGGAGATGGACTTGGATGACCTTTGTGTATTCCTTCCAACTGAGAATATTCTGTGATTCTGTGACTATAATCCAAGTGAGTTCAACAAAGTCAGAGCCAGTTGTAAGCATGTATTTGGAAGGTTTCTGAGCACCGGCCGGGCTGTATCAGCACACACCAACACCACTCACCCCGGCGAGGCCGGGCACAGCGCCGGGCACACGGCACTGCTGAGGCGAGTGTTGTGCACAGCTCTGGAAGGACATTGGGGCGCTGGAGCGGGTCCAGAGAGGGGAACGGAGCTGGGGAAGGGTCTGGAGCACAGGTCCTGTGAGGGAGCAGGGGGTGTTTAGCCTGGAGGAGGCTCAGGGCAAACCTTATCCCTTGGGGAAGGGTCTGGAGCACAGGTCCTGTGAGGGAGCTGGGGGTGTTTAGCCTGGAGGAGGCTCAGGGAGAACCTTATCCCTTCTCCACAAGTCCCTGACAGGAAGCGTCGGGCTCTGCTCCCAGCTAACAAACGGCAAGACAAGAGCACATGGCTTCAGCTGTGCGTGGGGGGGTTTAGGTTGGACATTGGTGTGAAAAATGCATATTTTATGATTGGCTTTTCGCAAATGTTACAATGAATATTATATGTGTAAGGTTAGAAAGTTATGGTGTATTAATTCTCTTAAGTAGTGTGTTAAATATAGTTTTAGGTTCTAACATAATGTTAAAATAGAGACTATATATGTGGGGGGAGGTTTTTTTTTTAGGAATGAGATAATCGCTTCAAGGAACACCTAAATCTTCCAAAGAAAAAGAATTTATAGTTTTCTTGTCAGAGGAAGCTAATTTCTTCAGGCCTTGCTCAGACTCGAAGACACCTTGGGGACTAAAATAAACAGTTAACATACAACAGAGAGAGTTCTTGTTTTAAATAGAATATATGCACAACCATGAAGGATATATAAATATGTAACAAGCTATTGCTTTTAAGGTTATTTGTTCACAAAGTGTGCTTTTCGTGACTTAGTGTCTGAGAGCATCCGGACGTCCGTAATTCTATGCTTTTTATTGTCCTGCAATTGTCCTAACTCTGAACTTCATTACTCTAATTGTATTACTATTTTTATAACCATTTTATTATTATTAAACATTTATCATTTTAAAAACCAAGTGACTGGCGTTTTCCACATCGGGAAGAACTGCTTCGCAAAAAGGGTGCTCAGATTGGAATGGGCTGCCCGGGGAGGTGCTGGAGTCACGGCCCCTGAAGCTCTGTAAGGAAAGACTGACACCTCCGTGCCGTGGTTTGCTTGACGCGGTGGTGTTCGGGCACAGGTCGGACTCCAGGCTCCGCCAAGCCTTTCCCAAGCCGATCGATTCCGTCATTCCGTCATTCCGTGACTCCGTGATTCCGTGATTCCGTGATTCCGTGATTCCGTGCCTGCGCCTCCCTCACCGCCCCTCAGGGGTTCCCGCCCTCCCGGGTTCCCGCCCTCCCGGGTTCCCGCCCCTCAGGGGTTCCCGCCCCTCAGGGGTTCCCGCCCTCCCGGGTTCCCGCCCTCCGGGGTTCCCGCCCCTCAGGGGTTCCCGCCCTCCCGCCTCCCGGGTTCCCGCCCTCCCGGGTTCCCGCCCTCCCCGCCGCCGCTCGACATGGCCGCCGCGCTGGGCCGGCTGCTCCGCGCCGCGGTGAGTGCGGCACAGCCCGCGGGTCTGCCCGCCCGCCCGGCCCGCCCTGACCCTCCCTGTCCCCGCAGGTGCCCGTGGCTGCCGCCGCCGGGAGGAGAGGGACGGCACGGCCCCCGGCCTGCGCCCGCCGGCCCTTCAGCCTCGGTAAGTGCGGGAGCGCGGGCGGGGAAGGCGCCCCGGGAGCGCCCCGGGCCCGGCCCGCAGCTCCGCGTTCTCCCCTCCGCAGGCTCCTGGCGGTTCGCCGCGGCCGTGACCCAGCACGCCCCGGCCTTCAAGGGCACGGCCGTCGTTAACGGAGAGTTCAAGGAGCTGAGCCTGGATGATTTCAAGGGGAAATACCTGGTTCTCTTCTTCTACCCCCTGGACTTGTGAGTGCGGTTTCTCCCCTTCCCCATGGGCCTTCTGTCCTGCTGAAGGTCATCAAAACGCTGCCGGTCGTTGGGGTTTTGTTCGATTTGAGGCAGTCTTGCAGGGCAGATGTGCCTGTTTCTAGAGTGTGAGTGGTAAGATTGGGGGCACATGGGCATTGTGTATTAAAGCAGTGGACAGGGTGACTGCAGAGCATCTTCTGGCTGCAGGGCCTGCATTAGGAGGTGGCTGTGGTTCCTGTTGCAGTCAGTCCCAGGGGTGAGGGCATTGCCCTGCAATTTGGGACTGCCTTGGAAACTCTGTCCTTGAAGAAGCAAGGCCAGCAGAACTGCAGCTACACAGCTTCAGGGCAAAACATTTTAAGATGGGGGTCAGTCTGCTCAGAAGACTTGAATTTCCAAAAGTATCTTGGTGCATGTGGGCACATGGAGAAGGGTTTAACCTTCATACCTTTCTAAACTTTCTAACCTTCATACCTTCCAAAAACTGTCCAGAGAGTCTCTAGCAGAGACGGTTTCTCCATCCTTGTTAAGGAATCTGTCTAGAACTCAGAGATGGTAACTGGTATACCAGCTGTGTGGCTGTGACTGTTGGTTTGAGACTGAAATTAACCTTGAGCAGGAAACATGGCTAAAATTATCAGTGGAAAGAAAATGTTCTGCTTCATTAGTGCCTAGAAATGGACATGAGAGTCTTCTCTAGAGAAGATGACAGAATAATTACAGCCTGATCTGCCCTCCCACCAGCACCTTTGTCTGCCCCACGGAAATTGTGGCTTTCAGCAACAAAGCAAAAGAATTTCGTGATGTGAACTGTGAAGTGGTGGCAGTTTCGGTGGACTCACATTTTACTCATCTGGCCTGGATAAACACACCACGAAAGGTAGGAATTGAGTATCTTTTTGGGGCCTTCTGTGTTGGTTTGGTTTCTTTTCACAGGACCTCCAGAGAAGAGAAGTTGAATAAATAATTGTGGCAACGTTGATTTTTAGTAGATTTCCTAAAGTGGTATGCAGTATGCAGTCGACTCTACGTTTGATCAAATAATTCTGACCTCTGTCTTTTGTTTTCTTTTTCATAATTATCTGGCTTGGGTTTTTAACTTGTTTTGCTGTAATGATAGCCTTGTTGGTAACATTGTATCCTTGTACATTTATCTCAAAAGACAACTGCTCGATTTACATGTTACTGTCCCAAAGTGGCTGTGACAGCTGATAATGCACAAAAACTACCACAGAAGAGGAGCAGCAGCTGTTCAGTCGTTACTGTTAACAATTACCCAATAATGGTGGCTTCAGGTTGGAAGCAGAGGAACCACCAGTTTATTGGAACACTTGTATCATTAATTCTCACTTGCTGAAAGGGTCCCCCTCTTGCAGTACAAATGGAGGTTTTTGGCTTTATTTAGGGAAAGAAAGTGATAAAGACAGCCTTTTACTGGAGAAGAGCCTCTTTCAGCTACATATAAAAATATCTGCTTTTGGTGGCATAAAGCATCTCCCTGGTTTAGGTGACTGTAGAGAAGCACAAGTGTCCCAGGAAGGTGCAGAAGCACTTGTGCCATCAGTCCCAGCCTGTGTGGACAGCAGTGTGCAGTAATGCTGCCTTCTGGCACCACTGGAACATGCAGGGGAGGAATGAGTTTGCTGCATTTAATGCACCTTGGCTGAGCCTGTCAAGAGTATTTCTTTTCTGCATGCTTTGTTCAAAGCTCAGCAATGTGACTGCGGCCTGACTTCCCAGCTTTATCCCAAAGGTGTTCAGGGTATGTCAGACGTGCACAATATTTTACAGATACACAGACGAGTTGGAAAGGACCCACAAGGATCATGGAGCCCAACTCAAAACAGGTGCCTCCATGGTGGCACAGGCAGGAAACTGACACCCAGAGAAGCAGAAGCCTTGGTTTGTCTGACATCTGTGCTCAAAGCTCTGTGTAGGGAACTCTGTTGCAGACAAGTGTTTGCAGGATCAGGGTCTGAGTGGCTGAGATTACACAGTGATTCACTGATGATGCCAAGAATAGCAAAGCTAACAAACTCCAGCCTTGTTTCAAGGTTAGAGAGTTTATCTCTCTTGCAGTCTCAGTCTGTGGCAAAACTGAAAGAAATCTTGTTTGACTCGTCAAATAGTATTTAAATTGATTTGTGAGAGGCAAAACAAAAAAATAACATGTACGCTGAACAGAGCAGCAGAACTCTGACATACTTAGTGTGTTGGTAAGAGCATTGTGTTTGGAATCATTGAATTGTTAGGTTGGAAAAGACCTCTAGGATCATGAAGTCTCATGATGATGATGAGATGATGAACTCACCACCACCATATCGCCATGTTCACCACTAACCAGGTCCTCAAGTGCCACATCCATATGTTTTTTTTCCATCCTCTGGGAAGCCTGTTCCAATGCCTGGCAATCCTTTATGTGAAGAAGTTTTTGATAATATTTGATAATATAAACCTCCCCTGGTGCGATTTGATATAATTTCCTTTTGTCCTGTCCCTTGTTACTTGAGAGAAGAAGCTTACCCCCACCTAGCTACACCCACTTTTAAGTAGTTAGAGAGTGACAAGATCACCCCTGAACCTCCTTTTCTCCAGGCTAAATATCCTCAGCTCCCTCAACTGTTCCCCATCCGATGTGTGCTCCAAAGTTTTTTTGTTCACAAGTTTGTTTCTCTTCCTTCTCCCCCATGTTCATCCTATTTAATTCTGAGCACTTAAATATGCAGTAGAAATTTTTCTATTCAAAGCTCCTGAATAGGATACAAAGGAAGTTTTTCTGGAAATGTATGGCTGTTGCCATTGGTAGCCTCTTACCACTGAAATCAGCAATTCCAAAATGCTCAGTGCAAAAGAAATTTCATTTTCTAAAGAAACAAACTGTTCCTGACTACTTTAAAACAAACAAACAAAGCAAACCCAAACAACACCAGACACAGCTGGTTCCTTTCGTGGAGCAGATGCCTTGGTTCTGTTTTGTTGTTACAGTGCCCTCGAGAACATGGAATCCAGCAGCTCAGGAAGGATGATCCTATGGAGCATTTTGTAACCAAGTGGAATCTTTCTCTGTTCTCTAGAGCGGCGGTCTGGGCAAAATGAATATTCCAGTTCTGTCAGACCTCACAAAACAGATCTCCCGTGATTATGGGGTGCTGCTAGATGGACCTGGCATAGCACTGAGGTAAGGCTTGACTGCTGTGCTGTGACACAGCCCAGTCTAACCAACATAAGGCACACTGTTCCCTCCTGTGGGGAAGTGGCATCAAGTGAAGACTCTAGATGTCTTCTGCTGCAGGATGGCTGGATCCATGGAAAAGGGCACCTGGTCATTTTGGCCATGAAGCTGAGAATGGCTCCAGGCCTCTCTGAAAATGTGTGAGGGGAAAGCTCTTCTGCTCTGAGAGAGGGAGAACTCCATGTCCCTAAGGAAAAGGAGCAGCATAGAAGGGCAGTTTCTGATAATTTTTTTCCATAGTAGTCCCTGAGAAACAGTGGATTGGGTAGGAATCTTCTGGAGACCTTCAGTTCTTGATCTCTTTGGATCAGGAACTTTTGGCATTTGTTTACTGAGAGATGAAGTTAATTAGTATGGTAAGATTGAGAGTTTGATTTTCACAAATACTTTTATGCAACGGGATTTAATTCAGTAGCATAATGCACAAGCAGCTCTTCACTCAGCACCTACAAATTTGACCAAAAAGACATGGCAGGATGCCATCTTTCAGTTTGGAAAGTCCCTTTGCTCTCTCTGCCTGGATTGAATAGGTTCCATACACACTTTTTAATTTCTCAGTACCACAGCAGTGGATCACTTTGCTAACAAACAAGATACCAAAAGTTGCAGTTCCCTCCTAACTGACGCTTGTCACTAGGAGTAACTACTTTGCTGAAATTATGCACCCAGTTCCTTGTGTTTGACCTTGGAAATTGATTTACCTTCCCTGATCTGCTGCTGCATTGCAGAGGTCTGTTCATCATTGACCCGAACGGGGTCATCAAGCACCTGAGCGTCAACGACCTGCCCGTGGGGCGCAGCGTGGACGAGACGCTGCGCCTGGTCAAGGCCTTCCAGTTCGTGGAGACACACGGAGAGGTGTGCCCGGCCAACTGGACTCCAAACTCCCCAACGGTGAGTGCTGCTCAGGGCTGAGTGTGGTCCTGCTGAAAATAGCCCCTGGCCTGGTTGTGCTTGCCTGGAGGGCTGGGATTCACTCGCTCTGAGGTGCTTCCCTGGGTCTGTGCCCGTTGTCTGGGCCAGTTCAGTCTGTTTGTTCAGTCCGATTGTAAGTGTGGGATGCCTGTGAAGAAAGTTACTGGTTTCCTTTTAGGAGATGCAAATTGTGTTCAAAATTCCAAATTTGACTTGGACTCTCCATTAACTGAGTTCAGATTTTTTACTTACTTAATGCATTGTAATTTAACAGGAAAAATCTGGTTTATACTTAATATTTTCAAGTACGAGTTGCACATGAT